>NC_143251.1:87220000-88667500 GCF_984573655.1 Nuphar pumila | reverse complement strand
AGTCTAACATTAATCAGCAATTTCAATTGAAAGACCTTGGTCACCTAAAGTACTTTCTCGGCATTGAAGTTGCACAATCCAAAGCTGGTATTTTCTTATCTCAGCGCAAATATGCTCTTGATATTTTATACGACATGAGCCTCTTTGGAGCCAAGCCCAACCAGTTTCCCATGGAGCCACACGTCAAACTCAATAATGATAATGGTGTTTTACTCGAAGATCCAGAGATGTATAGACGTTTAGTGGGCCAGTTGTTATACCTTGCCATAACCCGCCCTGACATTGTCTTCGTAGTCAACATTCTAAGTCAGTTTAGTAATCAGCCGTGATGGCCTCATATAGATTCTACCCTTTGGGTCTTTCGATATCTCAAAAGTTGTCTAGGACAAGGTATTCTAATGTCATCTACCAGTCAGCTCCAAGTGGTTGGTTATTGTGACTTCGATTGGGCCTCTTGCTTCATCGATCTCTACTCTACATCAGACTATTGAGTCATGATCGGAAACAGTTTAGTTTCTTGGAAGACCAAGAAGCAATCTACTGTCTCACGGTCCTTGGCCAAAGTCGAATATCGTTCAATGGCCCTCGCATGCTGTGAACTCACGTGGCTCAAGTACTTGCTGCTGGATTTTGGAATTACTCACTCTCAACCCATGATACTGCATTGTGATAATCAAGTTTCCATCCACATTGCTGCAAATCTCGTCTATCATGAGCACACTAAACATATTGAGATAGACTGCCATCTTGTGCGTGAAAAGATTCAAAGTGATCTCATTGCAACATGTTTCATTCCTTCACATTGTCAGCTTGCGGACCTTTTCACCAAAGCACCAGCCACTGAACACTTTTCTTGTTTCAAGTCCAAGTTGGGCGTTCTCAATCCCCATGCCCAACTTGAGGGGGAGTAAAAGATCTTCACATTATCATCATCAACTTGATAATGTGAAGCCCATTAAGTCGATAATTATTGATTCCTTAGTTACTATTATATGAAGTCGTCACATGATAGACTTCTTGATTATTGTTATCAGCTACAATTCATTTTGACATGGAGTCTTCACGTGATAGACCTCTTGAAGCATATCTGGAGAAGTCCATGATTAACCTCTTGAATCATATCCGAAGAAGTCCACGTTGGAGAAGAACTCTACACATTAATGTTTTTTTGCACTACACTATGAGGACGTCAAGTTTATCTCCATTGTATTTGTTCTATATATACCTCGTTGTATTCCCTTTTAGCAGCAAGCAAAAATAAAAGAATAAAAAATGTTATTCTCCATCTATTTTGTTTTGTGTTTGCTGAGATGGGAGGTTGTATTGACTAAAGTGGATACTCTGTGTTCTTTGTGTCTCAATGAAAAGTAAATCTTTTGGCAAAGGAATATTAGAGTTAGAGGAGAGAATGATGGAGTTGCGGAAAGGAATCAATAAAATCCTATAGAATGAACTATATGATTTGCCAGTAGATAGTCGGTTGCATGGCATTGAGAAGTTCTTCAGATGGTAGATTCAATTGTATACTGGATGTTAAGCAGATAAAATAATTTGGATATTGATTGTCGATGAGAGACCTGGGGATTGGAAGAGAGCAATATGCATTTGTAGATGCCCTACAACCACTCTCTTAAGAGTCAGTCCTTTTCTTGCCCTAGATATGACTACCCTTACCTTGGAATTCTAAGAAATTACATTTCATGACACAGCCCTATACTATCCTTTGCATGTTATCCCTGGGAGTGGCCTGTTGTAAATTGCCATCCATGTTAAGGTTTTAGTTTTAAGTTGTGTGGCATTGGTTCAGATCCTCTTGAGCAGTGTAGCTAGAAAAGCCCAGATGGAAGAATGAGCTAGTTACGAGATAAATGTGTTTTGAGACTCCAAACACATCTGTTTTGTTTTTTTTCACAACATTTGTCAGATTGTGATTAGTTGTATGATTCATCATTGATATAGGTCATGCCTTCAATCCTGTAATTTTCAGTGGGTGCACTCCTAGTGCTCGTGCTACAGAAACTCTTGTCATTATTGTTCTGTCATGCTCAAATACATATTAAGGTTGAAGCCTCACCATCATTTTCGTGATGTTATTGGCAAGGCTATCTCTTGGAGACTTAAAAAAGGTGGGTTTTCTTAAAAAATTCCTGCCATCTTTTTTGAAACAAAAAAAAAAGGAAATTTGATTTGTGTTGGACTATATTTTTTTGAAATTATCATGAATTCATGATGATATCATGATTAAAAATTACAAATATTTTGATATGTCGGGCTGTTTGCAATGTTTTATTTTTAAACAGATTGAAAATGCAATAAATTGAAAATACATGATATTTTTGACTTGCTAAAACAAGCTTCACACTCATACAAAATGAAATAAAAGAGGAATGTCACACAGTTATTTGTAGAGTACATGGATGAGGGTAGGTTGCAATTCTTACAATCTTTTACTCAAGGATTAAAGATAGAGGATGACTATAAGAATAATGGAGTAGCCAAGTACAAATAATAATAGAGTGCACAGGTGACAAAGGGGCCTATGAATTTTCAATACTAAAACCATATAAATCTATACATTTGGATGTTGGTCTAAAAACAGGGGAGAAAACAGAAGGGCCAATTGTCTGTCTTAACTCTTGTCGGGGGGTTTCACTTGGGAGGTTTTCCATCCCTTTCTCCTTGATGTGTCCTTAGCTTTTCAAGGATTACAGTCCATCATATGGTTATCATTTAATTTGAGTTGGCTTGTGCCCAGGTTGCAGCGGCACTTCGGTTCTGTCAATTTTTTATTTGTGAGGTCCATCATAATTTTTGTCTCTGGAATTGTGGAAATGTAGGAAGGGAGGTTAATGGATGATGTCATCCTTCCTATATCCTAACTTCTAGGAAGAAGACATAGGAATGTCAATGACATAACTTGTTCTCATTATTATTTATACTATGACACAATGGCATAGCATTTTATCATAGATATTGGTGAGCGAGATAAAGAAGTTTATGTTCTCTTTTGCTGATATCATTAGGTGCTCTAATTCTCCCAAGAGTTATTCTGGTAAATTGCATTACATTGTTTAACATATAGCTGCTATTTAGGATCTGCAATTATAAGTCCAAAATAGCCATTTTCATGTCAATCCAGTCATGATGGAATTTGGTGTGAAATTTTCTAGGAATCCATGTTTTTCTGTTCTGTTATGTTGGTTCTTGAAATGTTTGCCATCTCATTGCAATTCATAAGACTGATACTTGGGTCTACCTAACAAGAAATAGCATAAGAAGAACAAATGATCACCTTTCGTTGTTGCTTAATGAAAATTATGATCAACTAACTGACCTTACAGCTGAGTGCATGAAAAATATGCTTGGGGCATCATGTATGATTTGCAGACTCATTCCTCAACAAATTTAAAAGCGAACGTGATAACTAGTGGTACCACATATTTAGAAAGTTGTACCATGTTTGTAGTGATAAGATTCTTTTTCGGATTGGTATCAGCCCTCACTGCATCAGTTATTTCGTGCGACCAGTTCTTGTTGTGAATAACATAGCCAATTTTTAGTTACATTGTTTTGTAGATGATAACATCACATGCTGCCGATCTTGCCAGACATTCCTTATACATGGTATTATTAACAAATTTTATCAAGCCACAATGACAAATTTCATCATTCACATTGAAGGATGACAAAAGAGATTAAAAGATTTGTCATGCCTGGGAAGCGAATTTTCAATGTATTGGGTGACGCTGATCATCTTTTTGAAGATATGTTGAAGAATGTTAAAAGAAACATAAATGCGGGATAGGTAACAACAGATCTGTTTAGTGCTTTGAACCTCCTCTATCTTCTTTTGATTTGTTAACCATTTGGATGGGATTGTGTACAAGTATGACAGCATTACATGTGAAATTTTAAATAAAACTAAATATTGGAGAATCATTGCAGGAATGCTATTTGGTCCCATGCCATTATCACATAGTTTGTCTAAACTTGGGCCTAAATGCAATTAATATTTCTGTGGTGTTTTTTCTGATCATCTGATTGTAACTATCAGATAATGATGAAGGTTGGTGAGCCATACTTGGACATTGTTCCTAGGTGGAGGAAGCATGTCATCCTCCTTGATTTAGAAATGAAAGTGTGATAGACTCCCCTCTGGGGGTCGCTATCTTTGAACTAGAGGTGTTGGTTGGCAGTGGCAATAGAGGTGAGTGGTAGGCGCGTTGAGGTGTTCACGTGAGAGATGGGGAAGACGTGATAGAGGGAGAAGCGTGAGAGAGAGAGAGAGTGGTGAGTGTGAGGGAAGGAGAGGCGGGAGAGGGGGAAGATCTCCTTAGGCAAGAGTCCTAAAGAGACTAATATTCTTCCTAAGAAGTCAAATCCTACCACAAGTGGTAAGCCAAGAAAGGTAAAATGAACCTCTCCAAAATACTTTACTAATGAGATAAAAAACTGAACTTACAAATGACAAAACTTAGATAGAAAACAACGCACAAAAGAAGGAAAAGAAGCACAAAAAAGGGATCAAGTTGGACCAAGGTTGTCAAACTAGGAAGCGGAAGCGGGAAACGATACGGAAAGTGAAAGCGAGAAGCGATGCATTTTAAAATGTATAGGAAGCGGGAAGTGAGGAATAAAAAAAAGCAATATAAAAACTAAATGGGAATCGAAATAAAATGCAAATAAAAACTAAAATAAAAGTGACTTCTTAAATTTTATGATTTTTTAGTGTAAGAATTAAACTTTTAACAAAATCTAAAAATGATAATTGTCAATTTAGAGAAAGAGCATGGAAGTGAGTGAGAAGTGTGGGAGAAACTACATAAAAAACATGAAAAGTAGAGTGAGAAAACATATAAGAAGAATAGAAGAAGCGTGTGAAAAGCATAGGAGAAGCATGGGAGAATAGAGATACGTATCAAGCAAGGAGTATTGTGTTTCCGAAGTGAGTTTTTGGGAAGCAGGCTTCCTACCTATCTAAGAAGCTTTCGGTAACTCTGAGTTGGACGTTCTTAACAAGGGGATTTTTTGCTTTATTTATGGCCCTGCATATCTCCCGAATTGCCTTTGTTGACCTTTTTATTTGGAAAACACTGGATTGTCCCTTATCCTAACCCCAATTCCCGCTTACACCCATATGGATCAACAAACCCATTTACCTACAAGGATATCCAGATTCACTTGCCTATTTTATTCGGATCAGGATGCTATAGAGTTATCGGAAGCTTCTTAGATAGGTGGGAAGCTTGCTTCTTGGAAACTCGCTTCCAAAACTTGACGAGAACCTCGATTCCCCCATGCTTCTCTTATGCTTTCCACACACTTCATCTATTATTCTTATATGTTCTCTTACTCAGCTTATTTGTTCTATCTCGTTCGAGCTAACTTTCCATCTGTCTAGCTTGACATATGCAAGGCAACAACGACAATTGACATGACAAAGGCATCAATTCGGAGCTCTTCATGGTGCGCAGTGTGAGTGCTCCTAGCAAGGCATCACATTAAGAGGCTAAGGTACAAAGCCAAATGAGAACTCTAAAAGTAGACAGAGATTGGAGGTTGTCTTGATCCATAGAGTTACTTAAACACTGAAACAATTAATAAGACAATGGAGTTGTTGAGATTGAGAAGATATTGGAAACAGTAAAGCATCATCATTGTAGACTTATGAATCTAAATCAATCAGAAAATGTTCAATATCCTCACTTGATGATAAGTCTACTTGTCAATTACTTTGTGAGTACAATCTACGGGCTCAAATTTTGAATTTCATAAGCATAAACTTGGTGGATTTGACTTGAAAAATTATGTGACTTGCCAAGCCACAAGGCAAGTATCAATCTTCTCTATTTATGTACATGTCATCCTCTTGTCAGTAGGAGCGGCATAAGGAATACATTGTTTGGTAAAGTTCTACATAGTGGAGCATGCAAAAGATATATGAAGAGAAGATGATGCATTGTTAGGAGTATCATAACTTATATCATCTAGGCATATGTAAGACGTAATTGTAGGTCCTCTTCCTATCTTTTTCTTGATGTTAAGTTGAGATGGGGGTAGCATGGCCTGAAAATTTGAAGGATTTCTCATTTACCTGGACACAATGGGCTTCACATGATCTTAGCCTAGCTTGAGCAGAGTTTGGGCCTTCATCCTCGAGCTCAGTTCAATTGAGATTACGCAAGCTCGAGCTTGGCTCAGCTATAAGCTGAAGCTGAGCCATGAATGGAAAATATTACTTTTGTGGAGGAATGGTGACTATGAAATTTTAGCCCATCCCTAAAAAAAGCGCGAACACCCTTACCTTTACCAAAGCAGGTTATATGTCCCCCCCCCCCCCCGAACAGGCCCGGTACTCCATCTCATGTTCGGATGTTCCAAAAGAGCGCCACGTATAAAATGCAGACCAGCATGTATCCCCATGTGTGTCTGCATCATATTGTATCGTAATTTGGTGTTGTCGCAAAGACTTAAGTACCCTTTACCACCATTCTCTTCCTCTTCCTCGAACGGACATAAATGCCCTCTATCTAGAAAACTGAATCGGCGGTTCGTGAAAAGGACAAAACTTTCCTCCATCGTTATCGTGCCAAAATATTCTACAAAGTTTGCGTATGTAGCAAGTTGTATGTTGTAGGATTTAAATAGTTCAAAACAATCCATTTTCGCCCTAAGCAGAAAACTCTACTGGAGCATACTTTGCTTTCATCTGTGTACAACAGAGCATCCTTTCCTTTGTTCCAGAGCATCCGTTTCCGTCTTACGCGCAGTTGCAGCATCGTTGTCACCTTCTGTTGCGTATTAGTTGTTACTGTTGCTTACTCTATAATTGGAATATCCAAAATCCTATCGTTTTGGTGAGTTTCGTGTTAGGTTTTGTTATTCAATCTGAAGCTTGCTTCTTATACCACGATTTGTAAGTTTGATAAATCTTACAACGATGTGTACTTATGAACCCAAATATTGCGACGATTTGTAATCATGATGATCGTTTAATGTGTTGTGCAGGTTAGCAATGTTTGTGGCTCATCAGAGAATAGATGCTCCGTCGTTCTATGGTTTGTGTATTAGAGAAGTGATTCACCAGTCTCATCTATCTAAGGTTTTTGAGAGGTACCAAAATATACTTAAGATTAAGAACGATAAAGATAGGGTGGAAGCATTGGAATTGTATTATGCGGAGGATTATCCCTCAGATATCGAGGCTGCGGACCAAAGGAAGAATGCTGAAGAACTAAAGATGTAGAAGAAGGATGACCAAAAGAAGGCAAAGCAAAGAAATAAGGAAGAGAATGAAAAGAAAAGGAGAAGGAAGAAGGCAGAGCAGAGGGAAAGGCAAAAAAAGAATAAGGAGGAGAGGGAAAGGAAATTTAACAATGCAATGAAGAATGCTAAGGCAGAATTGGAGATGATGTACTTGGAGCATAAAGCAAGGCGAAACAGGTTAAAGCTACCGAAGGAGGCAAAGGCAAATGAATAAGGAGGAGGAAGAGAAGGAACGAAAAAAGATTGAGGATGAGGAAGAAAAGGAAAGGCGAAGGAGGGAGAAGGAGTTTGAGGAAGGGAAGAAAATGCAAAGGAAGGAGAAGGAGGATGAGGAAAAGAAGGAAAGGCAACGAAAGGAGAAGGATGAGGAGGAACAAAAGAAAAGAGAAAAAAAGAAGCAGGAGGAGGAAGTGGAGGAAAGAAGGAAACAAGATGAGGAAGAAAAAGAAAGGCGGCGGAAGGAGGAGGACGAGAAAAGGAATGAGAGAAAAAGGAAGGAGAAGGAGCATGAGAAAAATAAGCAGAGAGAAAGGAAGGAGAAGGAGGAGGAGGAACAAAAGGAAAGAGAAAGGAAGAAGCAGGAGGAGGAAGTGGAGGAAAGAAGAAAACAAGATGAGGAAGAGAAAGAAAGGCGGCGGAAGGAGGAGGGCGAGAAAAGGAAGGAGAAGGAGCACGAGAAAAAGAAGCAGAGAGAAAGGAAGGAGAAGGAGGAGGAAGAACAAAAGGAAAGAGAAAGAAAGAAGCAGGAGGAGGAAGTGGAGGAAAGAAGGAAACAAGATGAGGAAGAGAAAGAAAGCCAGAGGAAGGAGGAGGATAAGAAAAGGAAAGAGAGAGAAAGGAAGGAGAAGGAGCACGAGAAAAAGAAGCAGAGAGAAAGGAAGGAGAAGGAGGAGGAGGAACAAAAGGAAAGAGAAAGGAAGAAGCAGGAGGAGGAAGTGGAGGAAAGAAGGAAACAAGATGAGGAAGAAAAATAAAGGCGACAGAAGGAGGAGTACGAGAAAAGGAAGAAGAGAGAAAGGAAGGAGAAGGAGCACGAGAAAAAGAAGCAGAGAGAAAGGAAGGAGAAGGAGGAGGAACAAAAGGAAAGAGAAAGGAAGAAACGGGAGGAGGAAAGAAGGAAACAAGATGAGGAAGAGATAGAAAGGCGGCAGAAGGAGAAGGAGGACGAGAAAAGGAAGGAGAGAGAATGGAAGGAGAAGGGGCACGAGAAAAGGAAGGAGAGAGAAAGGAAGGAGAAGGAGCACAAGAAAAAGAAGGAGAAAGAAAGGCGATGGTGGATCCGGTAGAGAAGAAAAGGGAAAGGCAGTTGGAGGCAGTGGACCCACCTGAAAGGCCTAGGTTGGAGGGAGAACAGGAGAAAAGAGCGATCAAGGTAAACAAATTTGTCCTGTCTGTGAAGATTTAATAATATGTTTAACGATTTTGGTATAGCGATTATTGTGTTAGGTATTAATATGTATAGCGATTACTGTGATAGTTTATGTGCAACCAATATTATTTATAGCGATTAGTAGAATATTATTTATAAGTATAAATGGTACTAATTTACAATTGGTATGAATAATATGTTATTTTGTGTTACAGGGAGTAAACAGGAGAAGTAGAGCACCAGGTGAAAAGCTCGGAGGTCGGTGTTAATGGCCTGTAGTGTTGTCATGGTATGGTCAGTTGAATGCATATCAGAAGAACCAATTACGAAATATGCACTTCGGTGGCCTTTTGGACCAGCAATATTTTGAAACTTGTTGGAATACCATGACCCACCTGGTAAATAAGTGGAATGATAAGACAAACGCATTCAAGTTTGATTCTTTTGAGATCACCATGACTCTGGAAGATGTGGCGAGGATCACTGGCCTTAAGTGCGATGACAGTGTTGTCCTATTACGACATTCAAACTATAACACAAGGAAAAAATGCACGGCCCTTTTAGGAATGTCGATGGACGAATGGAGTCAATGTATTTCTGGTGGAATCAATTTCACATCAATGAAAGTCTCATTTTTTCGTAATAAATGGGAAGGTCGCTCCGCTACTTGTGCATCTGAAACAGCTGACCAAGAGTTGCACAACTTCCTTCTTTATTTTTTTGGTCTTACATTATTTTTCGATTGTTCTTGTTCGAGAATAAGTTCCATGTGGCTGCAGTACCTGGCAGACTTAGACAAAGTCAACAACTATGCCTGGGGTACCGCTATGCTCGCACACTTGTACAGTCAACTCTACCGTGCGAGTAATGGTACGAAAACAGCTAGGGGATTTTGGCCATTTGTTCAGGTATTTTTTTATTACATACTTAGTAATTATAGACTACGCTCATTGAAAGTTGTAGTGTTACTAATATATTGTTTTTGTTAGGCTTGGGCTTGGGAACATATTATCCCATTGCGTCCACGTTGTGGCCCTGTGATTTGTGGTTTTCCAAAGATCGATCGCTGAGCTAGAATAAATGTCATTGTTCATAATACTAAGTTCATTTTAGATGGGCTGCAACTAAATGAGGTAAACGTTCTAAAATTGTTTACAATCGTGTCAGCATTTATCATTGAGTATTATAAATCATTATAATGTTTAGCATTCTTAAGTAATCATCGCTGCAGGATTGTCTTCCGTAGTAAATATCGTTGTCGCCATATCATGCTTAAGTAAATTGTAATATATTTGTCACTCGTTATTAAAAAGAATTACCAATGTACAGATTTTGTGGAGACCATATGGAGATGGGGAGGATGATGACCAAGTCGTTGTTGCAGAGGCTGCTAGATTGTCTGACCGCGATTTGTGGTTGTTTTGCAATTATGAAGCCGAGTTGCAGCATGGTAGTCGAGTTCTCTTATAATCTGGCTTGAGGCAGTCTATCCCAAATAAGCCTTTGGAAATGAGAAGGAAGATGAATAGCGGTGGGTGCAGGAACGTGAATTGGCGCGATCGCTACAGGGACAAATTATTAATTTGGAACTCAGGTGGTGTTCGTGTTGTATCGTATGATTATGAAGGACAATAATTTGATCTCTTCTATTTCGAAAGGTATTGGGAACCAATGCGGCGAAATCTGAAGTTTGAAAAAATTGGGAACCCATGACTCTCAACTGCCCCCTCTCATGTTGCAGCCTAGCCTCTACAACCAAAACATCGTCTCTCTCTGGTTACAACAACGATTCCCTCAGTAACAAAGCGCGATGAAGAGCGAACACTTGCTACAAAAGAGAACATTGTCTCTGCCGCAAGGTTCGAACTTATGGAGATGGAGAATAAGAAATTAAGGACAGAAGTAAGCAATATGAGGATACAATTGAACTCAGTGGTAGAGATGATGACCAGTTTTTTTAGTAAGATGGACGCAACCAAGAGGCCACCCAAGATAGACAGTCCACCAATAAAAAGAGAGAGACAAGTCTATGATATTTCATCTGATTCATCAAGTGCCACAGAATAAACCCTAGGTATTCTTTTTTATCACGATAGGTATTTATTGTAATTGTATAATTAATTGTCGTAACGCGACATTCTTTTATTGTTTAATTCTTTATTATTACATCTAACAGACACGTTTCGTCTATGGATCTCGTAAATAAATAAACTTTAATAAAAAATAGATGTCTGTTGTTCAGAAATCATGGCATTGCCTAACCTCTTTGATTGATTGAAAATCACAATATAAGTCGCAATTTAACTCATCATTTTTTAATGACAGTCGCAATAGATATCGGATTGGCACGAGTAATATTATCCACAAATCGCAATATAACTCATCATTTTTTAATAAAAATCGCAGAAAACATGTGATTTATGCGGTCAACATGGTCTCGTAATCGACGTTAGGAAATGATTAAGGTCGCCATCATTATGATAGAGCATTTCTGCTCAGCAATCGCTGTATTTGTCTCCGCCTCGATAGAAAATTGCAAAAAGGATTTGTGATGTATGCCGTGAACAATAATTGAACGAATTTTGACATCGTAAATGATAACAGTCAATAGCGATAAGAAAAGTTTGATGCTCAAAAATTGCTACTGATGATCAAAAGTAAATTGCAATCGCGCAATAGGATGCCGACCAGCCAAAATCGGTACGATATGGTTCCCGGTCAAAAATCGCTCATTTGCAGGGACACCTTTAATGCAAACCGCGAAATAGGATTACAATTCATGAGGTAAACAACGCAAACGGCAATGGCTTGTAATAATCGGCCTTTGTAAATGGTGTAAGTCAGCATCGATTTGCGGCGTTAAATGATACTAGTATAAAGCAATAATGAACGTTTGTTGTTAAAAACCGATAAGGAAAGTATGTGGCATGAATATATCGATGTATCCATATATGATAATCAATACAATAGTCATCAAAGATTATTCATACCTGGAAAACGGGTTTGTTCGGGTCGGGTCAATCTCCCACTCAACTATTGTTATAATATGAAGTCGAAATGACGGTTTTTTAATTATTTAAAATGCAATCATTTAATTTGCGGGTTGTTTTCGAAAAAGGGTGGCATGTGAAACGACGGTTTTTTAATTATTTAAAACGCAATCATTTAATTTGAGGGCGGTTATCGAAAAAGGGCAGCATGTGAAAAGACGTATTTTTATTTATTTAAAATGCAATTATTTAATTTGTGGGCGGTTTTCGAAAAAGGGTGGCATGTTAAATGACGTTTCCTTTATATTTGACTAACGACGTCGATTCTGTATCTACATTGCAAAGGTGGCATCGATATCTTCGACCAGGCATGGCATCGAAGAAGAGGACGATGGGAGCAATACGACCAGGCATGGCGCCAAAGGAGAGGACAATGGGAGCAATACGACCAGGCACGGTGCCGAAGGAGAGGACAATGGGAGCAATACGACCAGGCACGGTGCCAAAGAAGAAGACAACCACATCCACTTTACCAGCACTAGCGCTTAAAACGTATATTTTTTTAACCTCCTGACCGGTTTAGTCAACATTTGCCTTTTCATGTCGTATTTCGACTTGTGTTGTTTACTGTAGAAAATAATTTCAATGTCGAATTCTGAATACTACGCTGATGGTGCACTCAGTGCAACATCCACAGACAAGGGTGGGTGACAATGCCCTAATGAGTTTGTAGATGACATCGAGCAAATGCAAGATGAATTTGCAGACGGGAACACTATCAGTAATTTTGTATGTATGTAACCACTATCATTTTCAAGGTCATTAGTTTGTATCTTTTGAAGTTCGTAACTTTTTGCAACCAGACAATGTGTGATTTTGTCAATTATATTCAAAGCAACGCAACGAGCAATACAGTACACATCATCACTCCTTATTTCATAGTATGTCTGGTCTGCTATTGTTTTATTTGCTTTTATGACTTACTTTTCTTGGTGGTTAAACCTTACTATTTCGTGCAACAGATGTACGTCCGGCGAAAGTCATACAACAGTGGATTCCTAGATGCACTACCTTGTTGGAACAACGATGATGCGTGTGTATACTTTTCGAATTTTGAAAAGGTAAGTGAACAAACCTCTTCTCCAAGGTTTAGTCGTAACATCCCCATCATGATATGTCTATGGAATTATAAATTATTATATCAATTCGCAGATTTTACTTCCTACACTCTGGCAAAATCGTGAACATTTGGTCTTATATGAGATAAATTTTCTAGAAAAACAACTATGGTGCTACAACTCATTGGACTGTCACAGTGGTGTAGAACGTGACACTATGCATTTGGTAAGCTTTTGCGCATAGGTGAATCGTAGCTATTTAAGGTGGACCGGACTGTACTATATTATCCCTTTATCACAACCAGGATTCCTAAACGACTTTGTGGGTGTCGACATTGCCCAGTGGATGTTGCTCTATGCTGACGATGCTCCTATATAAAGTAATGGGGTTGATTGTGGCATATTCATAATGAAGCATATTGAAGCAATATACAAAGGAGAAGAACCTTTTTTCGACGTTGTATGAGCTTTGTATCTGCTGTTATTGGGGATTCCTGTTATATATTGGTTTCACATTACATATTTTATTACAGGAAGATATATCGGAAGTACGCGAGGAAATATGCAGAAATTTGATTGAGTTTAAAAAGAGCGGCAGACAAAATATGTAATGTGAAACCTATCAATTGCTCTGTCTGTACAACCTAACGAGCTCCGCCATCACCATTCTCGCCCTCCTCGACACCAATTCTGGCGGTGCAGTCGCAGCATGGTGAGGAGCGGTCGACGGAGGTGGAGTTGGCTGACGTGGAGCTGTCGGCGGTGCAGTCGCGGGCTGGTGAGGAGCGGTCGTCAGCGGTGGCGAGGGAGCGTGGGTTGGCGGAGGGATGGGGTGGCGCTGGGAGGGAGGAGGCGGGTCTGCATGGCGAGGGACGCGGTCGCCGCGCTGAGGGTGGCCAACAGGAGCTCCACTGCTTCATCTTCCTCTCCCTCGCGAGGAGGAGGTTTCAGAGGAGCGGTCGTTCCGGTGATGGGAGTTCATCTCGTCGGAATCTGAATCGTTTGGTTTCTGGTATCAACATAATCGGAGAGACAGAGACAGAGAGAGAGAGAGAGACAAACTGGAGATATGTAGAAGAAGGACTTCCGGTAGGTAAATTTTGTAAATTTGTCTCTGTTGAAATATAGTTTGAACATTACAAAACACGCTTGTAAATCGTTGTACTACTTCATCTATGAAAATTAAATCGTATCGAGAAATAGTTTTATGTTGTATGCGCTTAACCAATGCTAGTAATGCTGCTCTTCAGTAATTAAAAATACTGTACAGCGAAAGATATTTTGTTGTTGTTCTGAAATCTTTGTATAACTCGCATTCCGTGAACGAAAAGCGCGGAAATAGATTTTCTCGATTTGTGGACCACAAAGGCACGTAATGTTCACTTTAAACAAATGACGAAGTATTTATCGATAAGAAAGGTTTGTTCTCAGAAATCGTTGTATTGCTGAAATTACGAGAATGAAAATCGTAATATATGTATGCCCCATCGTGAACGAATGTAGTGCATAGCTAGATGAGAGTGACTCGGGATGACCCAATGTCGAGGTGTAAGTCCGTAATGTACACCTAAGGCAATTTGTTGGGACGCGTGTGGACGAAGTTGTGGATTTATATAAGACCAAAAAATATTTCTACAATCAAACCCACACGCTACGTGCTACCGTGATTTGAACTACCAGGTCCAATCGCATTGATTAGTTTTGAGAATAGCTCTCTGACATGACATTGGTCAATTTCATTAATGTGGAGTGTATTTTATTTGAGATTTACTCTTTGTTTATTAAAACTGTCGTATTTATTTGAAAACTGATGGAGGGTGATAGGACGTTTCATTAATATTTGAATGACACATCACACAGGTTAAGGATGTGTTCCACTTTGCTTCGCGAATAAGGAATCGACAAACTGACAATTCCTGCATAAACGACTTGTTCTTGAATCGAGTGTATAGGCAGCTTCGATGCAGTTGAGGTATCCGTCTAGACTTTTTTCATATGTCTGCAATATCATAATTAAAGAAAACGTCGTTTAAAATTTAAAAAATTTCCAAATGCTTACACAAGATTTCATGGTAGTAGCAGTGAAGATGACGTTAGACCACCATTTCTGAACTTCAAAACTGTCTTATCGCTGTGTACTATTTCTAATTACGAAAGCGACATTAATGGCTCTTGTTCATCGTATTCATCTCGAATCTCTTTTGCGATTTTCATTTTGTGTGTGTCAGCAATAAAGCGATGTTTAAACATCAAACATTTCATATCGATGTTGACTATTATCATTTCGAACATTAGAATTCTTTGTTCATTGCATATATCGCAATCTAATTCTGTGACTGACAATCATGCGGGTTGAGCGCACATCTTTTATCAATTACAAGCTTTCATTATTTACGCATGTTTACCGTATAAATCCTATGTTTTCCTTACGATTTGCATTAAATGACGATGAAGAATATTGCGATTTCAGAACAACAACTGTTCCTTATCGCTATTGAGTATTATTATTTTTTGGGCGAACATATACATTTTGCTGTAAGATATGCACCCATGATAAAGGTCAATAGCGGTAAGATTTGTTTGCTGATCAAGAATCGCTCTTTTGCTGAGACACTTTAAATGCAAACCGCAAAAAAGGATTGTGATTCATGCAGTCAACAACGGCTTCTAATATTCGATCAACATATTATAGATTACACACAAGTTGGTTGTACCGTCTCTAAAATCTACTTGAAATAGACAAACATGAAATTACTCTTGCGTGGTGGGCATCGTTGGTCGTTGCCTTTTAGATCCTCGTGGCGGCTTCATTAGTTTCTCCTCCAGAATCCAGGTATATTAACCTACAAAAACAAATTATAATTTGGAACCAATAGACATGCATTTAATCCCCAATAACAGAGGCCAAGAAATGGCATACAACGTCGAAACATAGTTCTGCACCATTGTATATCGCTTCAATGTACTTCATTACAAATACGTTGCAATCAACGCCATTATTTTGTAAAGGAGCATGGTATGTCGTGTGATAGATCCACTCGCTAACGTCGACTCCCAAAATGGCTTTGACGAAACTGATCTGAGAATAATGCGACCGAAAGTAAATTCATGACCCCAGTACACGACACGATACTCATATAGATGGAATCTTACGAGATGGGAAATGTCAAGTCATAAACCACTGTCAACTTCCAACGAATTGTAACACCATAGTTGTTTTTCGTGTAAATCCATCACGTATAAGACCCAATGCTTTTCAGATTGCTAGAGTGTAGGAATCAATATCTGTAAATGGATCGTAAAAATGTTGTTAGCACTGTTATGTTGTAACCTTGCACTCTAGGTTTGTTTACTTACTTTTTCACTTGACAAAATGTCTCTGCAATGATTATCGTTAACCCAATAAGGTAGGTCGTCTTTAAATCCACTGGAGTATGGCAAACAGCGTAAGATAGTCTGCAAACTGAAACATTGTTAACAGCAATGTTAACATACGAATCAACTGGACTAAATCAATAACCAAAAGCAACATAAAATACAACCGATATACCATGAAATACGGGCTGACGATTCTTATAGTCTTGCTTGGTGCGTTGCTTTTAATATAACTGACGAAATTGGATATAGTTTGTTTGCAGCAAATATGGTGTTGTTAACGTACATACACATGGCTTACGTATATAGACAACTCCTACTGGTTTCATACGAACAAAATTACTGATCATGTTGCATTGTGCGAATTCATTGTGCATTCTTTTGATGTCCTCCAGGAGTGATTGACTAAGTTCTCGCCCAACTTCTTCGGTGGATGTTCTATTGAAATGAATAAGGACATTGCAATGAACGATATTGAAATTACATTATAGAGTACACAACACAAATCGCAAAAACGGCATGAAAGAGACGGATTTTGATGAAAATGGAGACGATGTGTAGACAATATACGCATGATTCGCCATTGTTGGTCGTGTAGTTGTCTTTGTCTGCCTCACCGACCATAATTTTCTATGTAGCTGGTTACATGTTCTAGGGAGGAACTCCAGGTTTATAAAGGAACCGTCGGTTTCACTGTTGTTGGTTCACGAAGTAGAAGATAATCACACCATCCAGTACTTATGCGACTATTTATGAGCCAAAAGATCTACTGCTCAACCACCGTGATCAATGGATAATGTATGATAAATCAAAAATTTACGATACATCCTTTATTGTCCGTACAAAATGCATATGTGTATTGCGATTTGTAAACAACAAACGTTTTGTTCCTTCCTAGGACAGCCTATTGAGGACCTATTTTCCTTTCCTCGTAGAGTACTGTGGAACATGCGAGGCGTATAAGTAGTACATCGATTAGATGAGGTGGTCTTATGACCTCGATCAATACAGACGAAGAAGAAGAGGAAGGAGAAGAGGAATAATTGCCATAGTCCACTGGATTTCAAGAAGGCCTACCTTACTGGGATAACGGTAATAATTACGGAGACCTTTTGTCCAATGAAAAATTAAGTAAACAATCATCGAATGCAAGCTTACAGCAAAACAGTCCTAACACCATTTGGTGCGATCGATTTGCATATATTGATTCTTACACTCTAGCAATCTTAAAAGCATTGGGTCTTATAAGTGATGGATTAAAATGAAAAACAATTATGGTGTTACAATTCAAAGCTGTTTGTGATTGGTTTCCCTCCTTATTCAATTTCGCAGCAGAATTCCAAGCGCGCCGCCTGATCATGCTGAGGTTGTCCTTCATATTCGTTGGACAACGATTTATAGTAGTGATCATCAGTTGAATGACAATTCAATTGTCCAGAAGTGTAAGCTTTGATTTGTGGCTATCGCTTGGAGCTGCGTAAGTCGACTTCATATTCGCTACATAGCGAGTTGTGGTTATCGCGGGAAAGCGATGTGTGCTGTCAGTTGGACAGCGATTTGTTGCCATCGCTGGATAGTTTGTGTTGTGAGTCAGACAACGATTTATGAGCATCGCTGGATAGCGATTTGTGGCTTCTGCAGGAAGTCGATTCATGACATCACTGAATGGCGATTTGTGGTTATCGTTGAATAGCGATTTATGGCATCGCAGCATAGTGATTTACGGGTATTGTTGGAATGTCAATCCAAGTGGGGTGAGAAGGGTTGTTCCAGTAAGCTTTTTTGGGCAATTGATCAAGGTTGCGATTCATTTTATGATCTGAGTAAGCTTTCACCTGCGTTTTTCAGGTAGGTGGTTGAACAATGTTGGACTTGTGTAATGATAATAAAAAGAAATCATTTTATGATCTGAGTTTTTTGGTTGATTTAAACAATTTCTTTATTTATTGAATTGCGATTTACATCCAATAAATAGAATGTGTCCCAACATAGCTGTCAATCTACTTCCAAGATAGTGTCATGTTTACAAGTTATGAGTGCCCTTCTTTATTTATCGTCATTTGCGCTTTAATCATTGTGTAAATCGGAATACTTGTAAAGCCCAAACCTCCTCCCAACATTGAAATAGAAAATATAAGACATTGCATTAAGTTTCACAAGAAATGCAAACCTCCTCCCAACATTGATTACATACCAAAAGACTTGTAAAGCGCAAATGACGATAAATAAAATAATAATCTATTTTACAAGATGTTTATACTTTAAGGCGATTTATCATGTAGACCCAGCGATTTTTCTTGTCGATAAGGGCTTAAACGATTATTAGTTGTGAGGGGCGAGCATGCACCATAAAAAAATTGTCAAGAAGAACAAGTATAAAGAAAAAGAAGGGCACTCATAGCTTGTGAACATGACACTGTCTTGGAAGTAGATTGGCAGCTATGTTGGGACACATTCTATTTATTGGATGTAAATTGCAATTCAATAAATAAAGAAATTGTTTAAATCAACCAAAAAACTCAGATCATAAAATGATTTCTTTTTATTATCATTACACAAGTCCAACATTGTGCAACCACCTACTTGAAAAACGCAGGTGAAAGCTTACTTAGATCATAAAATGAATTGCAACCTTGATCAATGGCCCAAAAAAGCTTATTGGAACAACCCTTCTCACCCCGCTTGGATTGACATTCCAATAATACCCGCAAATCACTATGTTGCGATGCCACAAATCGTTATTCAACGATAACCACAAATCGCCATTCAGTGATGTCATGAATCGACTTTCTGCAGAAGCCACAAATCGCTATCTATCGATTTAAGCAAATCCAACCACGGACCGCAAGTCGTCACTGACAAATCACTATAAACTCTTAACAAATTCGACAATGTGGAAATCGGGTCATGCAAAGAGGCATGACAACTAAATTAATAGCCCACACGAGATTCCTGTGTCCCATACCTATCTATCGAATGCATCAGAGTCTGTCATGAAATAGAAAATATAAGGCACTGCATTAAGTTTCACAAGAAATGCAAACCTCCTCCCAACATTGATTACATATCAAAAGACTTGTAAAACTGAAGCTATCGTTGTCGGAAATCTGGTCGGGAGGAATGAAGGTTTCAACGTTTGGTGTTACTTCTATAGGGTATTGTTGCATGTTGGACATTACACGAGTTAGATATTGACAAGCTTCACGTAATAGGAAGCAATATAATGTCTTACATACCTGTTCATTTGAAGGGCTTTGTTGTTTTTTATCACAGGTTGGTTGTTTCTTAGTCCTTTTCTTACCAACCAATTCTAGTGCACCCTTTGCCCTCCGATGACTGCGATCAGAGGCAGGTTTTCTTTTCATACCCTTCGCTTCATAAATATGTCCATCATAATCAACAACGTTCACTACTGACTTGTTGAAGATAATGTTTACGCTTCGGCGCAACTTCTCAGGAGTGTTAAGCGAAACATGATTTTCACCTACGTTGTTTGATCCCATTATCTTCGACTGGTATTCATTCGCTGCAACAGACTTAAGGTGAATTAACTCCACGTTTTTAAGTAACTCCATTGAAGCTTTTCTCACGCATACAAAGCCTTCTTTGCTTCTCGATGCCAAATCAGCAACATGCATAAATGACCTACACAGTTGTTGGTAACGGGAGGCTATGTGGCACTTCTCGTCAACGCCAAATTTACTCACATTGTCCATAACAATGGTTTCAATCTTTGCACGTCTTTTCCATCTTGGCATTATGTAAGACTCAGGTATTTCTTGTATATTCTCTTGATTGAGTGTCTTTAATGCATGACAGCATAAAATACCTTTGAATTCATACATTTTGCACGAACATTCAACTCTTCCGTTGTTAACATTGTACGTGACATGTGGTTCTTGCCTTTCGTGATACTTTTTGCCCTGCCATAAAATATGGTATTTGTGCATATTCTCGGTTTGCACGAATCCTTCTATTTTGCAATTCATGACATATAACACCTCTTTCTTGATTCATTCAAATACAGTTAGTGTATACAGAGTTGTAGGTCACATCAATATTTTCATGCCAAAAGTTAGAGGTTGTGTATTGAAGCATTTCACGTCTTGTTCAAGCTCATTCTGTCTTAGACCGTCTACAAATAATTCATATTGTTCCATGAAACGAAACATTGTTAAACATGAATACAGGGTTTTCTTCAGCGTGGCATGCATAGATTTAGCTCTTTGTGTGCTTATCATACCAGCACAAAAGTATTATCTTCCATATGCCAATGCCCACTTCTTTTTTTCTGCATATAAATTTTGTAACCACAGACAATCTTCAAGGTCGTATGTCTGAATCATTTTCTCCCAATCAGACATAAAGGTGATCTCGTCTACGCTCTCAAGCACACACCTAGTAAACTTTTTGTCAAACCCTGTCTTCTGATTAAATATGTGTCCTATGTTCTTTGCTGCATTTTGAAAGATATGCCACAAACATAGGCGATGATGTGCATCTGGCCACACATGAAGCACTGCAACCACAATTGCGTGATCACCATTTGTAAGTACAGCTTTAGGTTGCTTCCCGTTTATTGCCTGTGTAAATACTCTAAACAACCACTCAAAGCTTTCCTTGGTCTGGTAATACAAAAACGCCCCGCCTAATATACAACTATGTGCATGATGGTTCACTCCGACAAACTGCGCAAATGGTCACGGTTCAGTATTGATCTTTATTGTAGTATCAAATACAAGCACATCATTGAAGCATTCATAATCTACTCTTGACTTTGAATCTGCCCAAAACATATTTACAACATATTCATCTTCATACACTTGCATTGCACTAAAGAAACCATGTTCATTGCTTGATTTATTCTGTAAGTAATCAACCAAAGAACATATTTCTCCATTCTTCATATTATATATCCTCTTCCTTCTCAAGTGATTTCTTAGCTCCAAAGGTGTGAATGGCACATTATCGCAACCACCATCTATGTAGGTAAACAAATTGTATGTCTTTCTTGGTGCAATGTCGGCGCTATCGGCTATTTCAACCATTGTAGCATGCGCTACAGTTACTTTACAATGTTACCTTAGCATAGGAGTCATAAATAATGCAGATAAATCATGATTATGATCACTGATTAAAGTATGAACTATAAATTTCTCATTCAGATGTCTTCTCAAAACCATTCTTGCTTGACATCCACATCTTGATTCTGGCATGCTCCTTGTTGGATTTCCAATTGATTTCTTCCAACCTTGCTTGGAACAAACATATTATATGTCTTTCTAACCAAGACACCCTGTGCATTTTTTGACCAAGAAAACATTCTCACACTGAAGCCAACTTTTAAGGCATAATCATTGTAAAATTTATATGCAGCTTCCTCATTATTAAACTGCATTCCTTCTACAGGAACAGAGTCAAGTGTAATTCCATGTATATTCTCAGTTCCTACACTTTTATTATGTGTACTGACATCAAAATCTACCTCATTATTGAATTGCATTTCTTCCACTGGAACATTCAAGTCAAGTGTACTTTCATGTACATTTTCGGTGCCTACACTTTTATTATGTGTACTATCATGGTAATCTACCTCATTATTGAATTGCATTTCTTTTATTGGAACATTCAAGTCAAGAGTGGGTCTAATGCTTGCACCCTTCTTTTCATGTGCATCATTAGTGCAGATGTTCAATTCTTTAGTTGCGTTATTAGTATAGATGTTCAATTCTCCAGATATTTCAATTGATTGAGCTACATCATCTTTATTACAACCTGATGATAAGCTCAACAATGTTTTAAACAATATATCAATTTGTGTTGGCAGCAAAATAGCAAACAAATCGATATTAACTAACAAAAATATATCTCACAAAAACGGAAGTATGTTACTAATACAGGGGTTTGAGATACAATGCATATAATGAGTGAATGTAGGATACCTGATGGGGTAGAGGCCCTTTCTAGCATTTGTACACAAGCGTTCTGGTCATCAGGTCCCAGCGTCTTACAAATATCGATAAGTTTCCAACCATCGTAAGAACAAGATCTACCTGCAATAACCAAACAATGCCTTAATGCCAAACAAGACGACATGCCTTCTTCATCGATAGCATGATGAGATGGAAAGCTACTCGCGTCGCCTTAATGGCATTGGTTGGAATGTTTGTGCATCATTGCTTTCTTCCATAATGCCTAACAACAACGAAAAAGAAGAGAAGACAGTGGAATGTTTTGTAAGCAATATATCAATTTCCGTTAGCAAGCGCATACGTTTACTACGATTTAATCAAGATGCATATAACAATGGATACCAATAAGGTTAAGCAAGTCAAAGCAACGATTTAATGAATGGCAGTATCAAAGCAAGTGTGGTTTGATATTTGCTTATACTGAGCATCGAGTTGTCACTTACCATGCCAATAAAAGACACATGTCGTACATGTGTGTTGACGATAACGCTCTCATTATATCCACGAGGCTGTAAAGTGAGTTCAATAGAAATCGCTGACAGAGCAGCAATATGAATGCGAAAATCGCCCCCGCATGCGTGTAACGATGTGTTTCTGCACGCACATGTTTTCAAAGTCTGTGTACAAATATCTTAGAAATAAATATTATAAAACATATAATATCTTACAAATCGATATACATATCGAATAATATATTGAAAATTGATACGGCAGTTCAGCATAATAACTTACAACTCGACAATACAAAACCATAATATCTAAAAGGTCGATAAATATATCGCACAATAAATTACAAATCGATACGGAAGAAATTGAGCATAATAGCAAACAAATCGATATTAACTAACAAAAATGTATCTCACAAAAACGGGAGTATGTTACTAATACAGCGGTTTGAGATACAATGCATATAATAAGTGAATGTAGAATACTTGATGGGGTAGAGGCCCTTCCTAGCATTTGTAAACAAGCATTTTTGTCAACAGGTCCTAGCGTCTTACAAATATCGATAAGTTTTCAACCATCGTAAGAACAAGATCTACCTGCAATAACCAAACAATGCCTTAATGGCACACAAGACGACATGCCTTCTTTATCGATAGCATGATGAGATGGAAAGCTACTGACGCCGCCTTAATGGCACTGGTTGGAATGTTTGTGCATCATTGCTTTCTTTCATAATGCCTAACGACAGCAAAAATGTAGAGAAGACACAGGAATGTTTTGTAACACAAGGCAGGCACGAGAAGGCGACAATGTGTTGTAAAACAGGATAAAAAACAAGGCGAAAACCTCGACTGGAGACGAAGGCAAAGTTTGGGTTGATAATGGGAGCTACTGTTACAGCAGATGGCGCAGGAGTTTAATGAATAGGGAACGTCTTCACTTTAAATAGTTAACATCAAACTTTCTGGATGGATGACTTTTTTGTCCTTTTCTCGAACCATAGTTTCCCAACTTTTGAATGGAGGATATTTTTGTCATTTCCTCAAACCGTCATTTCAGGGTAAGAATAGCAAGAAAGGGTACTTAAGTCTTTGCAACAGCACTCGACTATGATGCAAAGTTATGTCAACATACACGGGAATACGAGCCCCATGTGCGTAAATATGTGGTGCTCATTCGACCCCTCGAACACAGATGTGGGATTCAGTGAATCATCAGGGGCGAACATACACCACCCTCCCTACCTTTACATAGCAAGTGGTTTATGTTAAAAAATAAAGAACGCACATCACATATAACATTTTTATATTATATTATATTATACAATCTTAATGAGCTTTAATGATCTTGTTCTAATATCATTTAAGTAAATGAACCTAAGACCAGTCTCAAGCATGGTCGGTTCAGCTACAAAAGTGAGCCCAAGCTTAGATGAGCCAACCAAGCTTCTTGCAAGAAGCTCGCCTCACTGTGCAGCCAAGCTTCTCGTGAGAACCTTGTTTTGACTTAGTGGTTTGACTGATCTTGAATCATGCTGTCAATAGTGCAAAAAGTAGATTGTTATCATTGATATTAGTTTGTTTACTTAACATGATTTTCTTGTGCCTAGTTTATTTGCCAATAGAGCATCTTAGATTGGTCTCTGCGTGCTTCTAAACTTATGGTGGATGCAGTTCCCAAGCGTGTTAATTGAACAGTGGTTTTCAGTTGAGCATGAGAATACCAGTTTGTTTCTCTATACATTAGTCTTCCTCTTCTTTTATCATTTTTTTCTCATTAGTTTTAGAGAAGTTCATGATGTACCAATTCAATGTTTGAGTTGTGTGTCCCAATTAGGGCCGAACAGGCCCGACCCATATTCTGGCCTGAGCCCGGCCCAACCCAATTATAATTGGGCTCAGGTCGGGCCTGTCGGGCCCTGTGCATTTTGCCCAGCCCGATGGCCACTTTGAGGTTTGGCACATGACAATCTGGTCTGCCCTGAGCATTTCACGAAAATACTGTGGTTAACCGTAGTTGTGGTATCTCCCAGTGAGGTTACACTATGGCTTTATATTGTTCAATTAGGGGAGCCACTTGGGTTTAGGATTATGATCACTTCCATCCAAAATAAAAGAATAATAGTCATTACATTGTTAGTATGGTGAGAGCATAGCTGTTGACTTCATCTTGAGCTTATTTGCTAGCTGTTTTCTCTGTATGTTCACATGCTAGAATGACAAATAAAGGCATTCCTAGGAAAGAGGGGGTTAAACATCTCAGCACTGATTAGAAAATAGAAATTAGTAAAGAGAAGGGGTTTGACATTGATGAGGAAACTAAGGGAAGAGAGTAGCCTAGTGAAGAGCTGAGTTGAACCATGGTTTTATGTTTGCCAGCTTGATGATGCAGTCATAGCTTTGCCCAAGTTTTATGTTTGCATATAAACATGTTGCAAGAGCATGGTGTATATTTAAGTCCGAGAAAGAGTATATTTTGGTAGTATATGGCAGAATTCAAATGCAAGTGCAGCTCTACTCACATGCAAAATGGCCCATGGATGACATAAGCTGGATAGGACAGAGTTGGCTGGATTGTTTAAGAAATTGAATATCTTGCATGATAGGCACCTTGATCATATTAGGTATTCTGAAAACACTTATATTGACCTCGTATTCTCTTCCTTTTGTGCTGTTTTTTTATGGTGACATCTGTCATTTTTCCTTTAATGAAAGTTTTCTTTCCTTTCCCAAAAAAAAAAGCAAAGAGTTGCACATCCGTAATATTCTTGTGGGTTAATTACATCCGTAATATTCTTATTTCTTATGCTGCAGGTCTGAGGATTGCATTTACATAAGAGAGCTATTAAATCTAGTCTTATGAACTCTATATTCTACATCTCACATTGGAAGAATTTATGGGGCCTTGTAATTGTGATTTCTGTGAGACTGATCCGTTAAAGATCAGGCTGGTTATATGCACGTTCGTGCATTCTCACAAGTAGTTATCCTTTCAAGCTCAATCACTTATAAGAACTCTCTTTGATTTAATCTTGTTTATTCATTTACAGACTGCTCTCCTTTTTTTCTGTACTTTTTCTTTTCAGCGACATGATGCAACTTAGATTGATCATGAAAATAATGATTTCTATTTCCGAGGCCATGGCTTTAAAAAGTTATTTTATTTCTATTGCATCCTTGTGTGTTGCTTTTACTTCTACTAGCATAGTTAAATGGCCCATCTGTATGGCCGGGCCTAGAAGATTCATGTTCATATATATATATATATATATATATATATATATATATATATAACACTATATTGTATTTTTATTTTAAATAAAATAAATAAAGACTTACAAACATGTTTGTGTTTAAAACACAGTATATTATATTTTAATTTTGAAATATACAAAATACCCTTTTTATATGACTTACTATATTTTTAATTTAAAACATGCAACTAAAAAGACTAAAGAAAATAAATATCGTTGTAGAAAATTTGTCTTGTCTTGTTTACTTGTCCTTCTAATGAGAAAAAATAGAAAAAATATCATTTTAGTTACCAAAATAATAGGTAAAAAAAGACAAGAAAATGAGCATACCACTTGTAAAGGAAGGGAAGATGCTACATTGAGAGAGAGAGAGAGAGAGATGTTTTGGATAAGCAAAGTGATAATGAAGAGATTTTATTTGAGAGGAAGGGGGTTTCCATTATAAACGGTAATTTTTAAGTTTTGAAAAGATACAAAACGTCATGCAACACTTTTTTGTTTTAAAAAATATAAACAAATGACCAAACAAATTCATAATGACATTATCAAAATACATGGCTAGAACATCGATTAAGAAAAAGTTATAAATCATCTAATTTTTTACCCCTATTATCCTTGCTTCTGCTTTTATAATATTTAGGATTTGCTTTTGCTTCTGTTTGCATGAAACGAGACGACTTTTTAATATTCCCTTCACTTTGTGATCATGCCTTCCGTTTTTATCCTTCAGCTTTTGCCTTGTAAATGCAAAAATGATGAATGTTTTTGGTGGAGTAACGCTTTGTCTTTGGACATGCATGGAATACATCCACCTGATTCAAAGACTTGGATGATGCAAACAAGGGCTAAACCCACTATTGTTATCCTTTGTGTGCCTTAGGTCCTGTAGCAGAGGACATGTTCCAGTGGCAAGCTACCATTATGGGGCCTCCTGAAAGCCCTTACGCTGGTGGTGTGTTTCTTGTGACCATTCACTTCCCACCTGACTACCCATTCAAGCCACCAAAGGTAAAAGAGTAGAACCTTTCCTTACCCTTAGATTTCAGTCATTTAATAGGATAGAGTGACTGCATATTGAGCGGTCAGGTCGCATTCCGTACCAAAGCTTTCCACCCAAACATCAACAGCAACGGGAGTATCTGCCTGGACATCCTCATGGAACAGTGGAGCCCTGCACTCACCATATCCAAGGTAACAAATGTTTCTCTTTTTTTCTGTCGATGCCTTCCGCACCAATGAAATTTCGTTTGAGCAGCCCACACTCTTTACCGTAGTCCGTAGGTTCTGCTGTCTCCTAACTGATCCAAACCCCGATGACCCGCTAGTGCCAGAGATTGAACACATGTACAAAACAGACAGATCCAAGTATGAATCAACTGCACGCAACTGGACCCAGAAGTATGCCATGGGGTAGATGGTGAGCCCGTTTCTAGGTCGAAAAGAGACGGAGATCGCCCTTCCTCCATCAAAGGTGTCTTTCAGATGTTAAGACCGAATAACTAAAAGAAAGCTGGTTTAGGTGTTACGAACTGGGAATCAGAACTTCGTCTCCTAAACCGTTTTGATTGCGTTTATTGGTTTACATGATCAGATATGCATTCCCTGGAACGGAACTGATAAATACCCTTTCTCTATACATATAGATTTATGTTACATCTTGCATTTCCATTCGTTCGAGGTAATCATACATGAGGTTATGCTTCATTGAGCTGTATGATTTAGCTTGCAGACTGAGGTTGATGTGCTTCTATAAATAGTTTACCATTGTGCTGTGCAACTGTTGCCTACCAGATCAATTATTGATGATTGGTAGGGATCTGCTGTTGATTGTGTTGATTTGGGCTTTGATTGGTTTATAATTATATTTTACCTCCCTAACATATCGCTCAACTAACCAGAGGTGTGCATGGTCTTGAGATTTGTTGGTATCCGGAAAGCTCTACAGCATCTCTGCTGGTTTGAAAGATGCCAAAAATTCAAGGATTTGGTTTAACTGCTCGCCTTCTTAATTTTTCCAGATGAAGTCACACTTACTGGAGCGGCTCTAACGCGGCAGGAATGCTGAGTTATTTGATTGACGCACCCCATCGGCCCCATTTTCAACTAAAATAAGGGAATTTTTTTTATTCTCAACGGTGTCTGCTTTCCTATCTACATGGGAAAAATCAGGATGTGGACGTAGTTGCCTGTGAATTCCTTTTTGTTGAAAATTTTGTTTGAAGTTTCAAGTGCCGACAAAGTCGCTGAGGGTGCTGATATAGCTAGCAGTTTGGAGGTGGACCAGACAAATCTTGACGTTTGTGTGTTTGACTGTTGACTTTTTCAAAGTTAATGGGTCGAGCTGGGTCCTTGTCTCTCTTGATTGTTTTTTTTATGGGTCACGGTTTCATTTGATTACATAACTCATAATTGTGGAGGAGAGCTGAGCAAGTGATCTGTCAAATCACTTTAAGAAAGTGATTGGACATCTTCACCGTCCATCCATGTATGGGCTTGGATTGCTTACCAGTGAGTCATGCTCTTGACTCGACTCGTGTTCATGTTTATGTGAGCTGAGCTGAAGCTTGGCTTGTCCTTGAATGAGGAACTTGTGCTGGTGTAAAAGCAAAATTCATATTATATATGGATCGACAAGCATTGTGACTGGCTGGCTCTCAATCATTGCTTGAGCATCTCATCAATCAAACTTCATATATTTATGCTTTATAATTTATTTAATAAGAAATATGCTTTATATTTTTTGAAACACTCGTAATAATGCATTTAAAAACGTTACAATATAAAGTATTATGAGCCTTGGTTTTTAGCTCTTAAAAACACATCTAAAATTCATAATTCAACACATGTCGCTTCCTAAATGAATGATAAAAATCTAATATATAAACTTGAATCAATGAAAAAAGTAATTATTAGATATAGAACACCGTTAGTTATAAATTTAGGACCTTCTTTTGATTGAACAGTCTCCTTTCCTTTTATATATATATATATATATATATATATATATATATATATATATATATATATATATATATATATATATAGTTGCTCACATGAGCGTGCTAAATAGGTTTTTCAATCTTTTCATTTTATTTATAAATTTTGACTTTACAGATGTGATATACTTACTTGATTTTATAGCTGGGTCCGGGAAATATCAATGATTCAAAATCTTTAATAAATTTTTAAGCTCTAAATATCATATTTTCATAAAAAACACTTGATCCAGGTGTGTATAAATTGTAAATCAACCATGTTTAACACATTTATGCAGAACTTAAAAAAAAAACACTGAAAGGGCAGAAAAATAGCATGTATCATTTAGCACCCGTGAGCAGCTACTAATTTTTCTATATATGCAATTTTTTCTTTATATATTATATTTTAAATAAATATTTATTTTTTATCTGTACGACCTCACCCAACTGAGCCACCCTGTGTTTGGGCTCTAGTCACCAGCTGAAAGAACTGATCACGAAGAATCTTGTGCCGAGCCCACTGTATGGTTCATTTATCAGCCCCCACTTGGAACCCAATTCTTGAGTACATACAGCCAACCAAACTAGGTCCGGACTCCATCCTTAGACAGCAACCTGTTTTCATAGTAAAAACCAAAAGGGTGATAGTTTCTCGTGGTGTTGGAAAGCTGTAACCATCGCACCCACCCAGGATTCTTGAGTTTTTTTTCTCTCTGTACCTGAAAAAGCTCGTCGTCTGAACTTGATGTTTAAGCTTAGCAAGTGACATTCAAGCAAGACAAAGGTTGGATGGAACCCAATTATACATATGTTACATTGCTAGCCTTCAGACCCAGCTCTCATAGTTTATTATATAAACAAAGAGTTTCGGACGAACCAAAACCCAGGTGGATATCGTTGTCGAGCCACGGGAAACCCGAGAGAGGGGCCACGGGAGGGTGGTGTATGCCCCCCCCCCCGATGATTCACTGAATCCCACGTCTGTGTTCGGGGCTTTGAATGAGCACCACGTATACAAGCACATGGGGCTCGTATTCCCGTGTATGTTGACATCACTAAGCATTAGAGTCTGGTGTAGTTGCAAAGACTTCAGTACCCTTTCTTGTTATTCTTCTCATAAAGTGATGGTTTGAGAAAATGACAAAAATGCCCTTCATTCAAAAAAGAAAAAACAAACAGTTCAAAAAAAGGACAAACATGTCCTTCATCCAGAAAGTCGAGGATGATGTTGACTCTTCAAAGTCTTCTTCTTCTTTCTCCATAAAACACTGTAAAACCCTTTCTCTCTAGAGAAGAAATCAAGGGAGGCAAAGAAATCTTCTTGGAGAAGGCCATGAACATCAACCCTCTCACTCTCTCTCCCTTCTCACTCTACTTCTGTGCACATCTAATAGACGATCCTACATTGCTCCATCAAACACCGACTGACTTGTACACTGACTGTAGCATCGTTCAACTTGATGAGTTGTGGAGCTTGATTCATAGTTTTTGCCCTTACAGGAGGGGGTTTGGGGGCTGCTTCCAGCGTGGGTAACATCATTCAACTTGATGAGTTGTGGAGCATGATTTAGAGTTTTTGCCCTTACAGGAGGGGTCCGGGGGCTCCCCTCTGGCGGCGGGGGTCCAGGGAGGGCCGCCCCTGGCGGGGGCAGCGTTCTCCGGACCAAATTTTTTTGGGGTCTTCCAACAGCGATTTGTAGTATTATCGGGCTTTATTACAGCGATTTGTAGTATTTTTGGGTCTCCAACGAGCCCCACAACTTTTTATAGTGTTATCCGGCTTTTCAACAGTGATTTGTAGTGTCTTCCGCAAATCGCTATAGCGATTTATAGTGTTTTTGGATCTCACTATAGCGATTTTTAGTGTCTTCTGCAAATCGCTATAGCGATTTATAATATTTTTTGATCTCACTATAGCAATTTGGAGTGTCTCCCGCAAATCGCTATAGCGATTTATAGTGTTTTTGGATCTCACTATAGTGATTTGTAGTGTCTTTCGCAAATCGCTATAGCGATTTATAGTGTTTTTGAATCTCGCTTGACATCCACATCTTGATTCTGGCATGCTCCTTGTTGGATTTTTCATTGATTTCTTTCAACCTTGCTTAGAACAAACATATGTCTTTCTCACCACGACACCCGGGACCCGAGCCGGGGGGAGCCCCCGGACCCCCCTTCTGTAAGGGCAAAAACTCTAAATCAGGCTCCACAACGAATCAAGTTGAACGATGCTACCCACGCTGGGAGGAGCCCCCAAACCCTTCTCCTGTAAGGGCAAAAACTCTGAATCAGGCTCCACAACGAATCAAGTTGAACGGTGCTATCCACGATGAGAGGAGCCCCCAAACCCTTCTCCTGTAAGAGCAAAAACTCTGAATCAGGCTCCACAACGAATCAAGTTGAACGATGCTACCCACGCTGGGAGGAACCCCCAAATCCTTCTTCTGTAAGGGCAAAAACTCTGAATCAGGCTCCACAACGAATCAAGTTGAACGATGTTACCCATGCTGGGAGAAGCCCCCAAACCCTTCTCCTGTAAGGGCAAAAACTCTGAATCAAACTTCATAACAAATCAAGTTGAACGATGCTACTCACGCTGAGAGGAGCGACCAAACCCTTCTCCTGTAAGGACAAAAACTCTGAATCAGGCTCTACAATGAATCAAGTTAAACGATGCTACCCACGCTGAGAGGAGCCCCCAAACCCTTCTCCTGTAACGGCAAAAACTCTGAATCAGGCTCCACAACGAATCAAGTTGAACGATGCTATCCACGTTGGGAGGAGCCCCCAAACCCTCCTCCTATAAAAGCAAAAACTCTAAATCAAGCTCCACAACTCATCAAGTTGAATGATGCTACCAACGCTGGAAGGAGCCCTCAGACCCTTCTTTCTGTAAGGGTAAAAACCCTGAATCAGACTCCACAACTCTTCAAGTTGAATGATGTTACCCACGCTGGGAGGAGCCCCCAGACCCCTCTTCTATAAGGGTAAAAACTCTGAATCAGAATCTACAACTCATTTAGTTGAATGATGCTACTCACGCTGGGATGAGCCCCCAAACCCTCCTCCTGTAAGGGTAAAAACTCTGAATCAGGCTTCATAACAGTCAATGTGCAGGTCAGTCAGTGCTTGATGGAGCAATGTAAGATCTTATGCTGGATGTGCACAAAAGCATAAATAGAAGAGAGAGAGAGAGAGTGAGAGGATTGATGTTCATGGTCTCCTCTAGGGAAAATTTCTTTCTCGGATAATCCTGCAGTGCAGAGACTGGGTCTTAAATAATCATCTTTGGGGCACTTAAGTCTTTACAACCACTCCTTTTCAAGAATCGTTATTTTTTTTGGCACCAATGGAGGAGAGGGTACTTAAGTCTTTGCAATCGCATCAAACTCCAACGCTAATTAATGCTGACAAACACGGAAATACAAGACGCACATGCTTACATACGTTGTTCTCTTTGGGATGTAGCTAACTCCTCTGTTACGGGGGGGGCATATAACCTGCTTCGCCGAGAGACAAAGCAGGTTATATGTCCCCCCCCCGAACAAGGGAGTTAGCTACATCTCATGTTCGGGGGTTCCAAAGAGCACCACGTATGTAACCATGTGCGTCTCGTATCCCCATGTTTGTCAGCATTAATTAGCATTGAAGTTTGATGCGATTGCAAAGACTTAAGTACCCTTTCCTCCATTGGTGCAAAAAAAATGATGATTCTTGAAAAGAAGTGGTTGTAAATACTTAAGTGCCCCAAAGATGATTATTTAAGACTCATTCTTTGCACTGCAGGATTATCCGAGAAAGAAATCTCCCCTGGAGGAGGCCATGAACATCAACCCTTTCACTCTCTCTCTCTCCCTTCTCTTTCTGCTTCTGTGCACATCCAGCAGAAGATCCTACATTGCTTCATCAAGCACCGACTGACCTGCACATTGACTGTTGTGGAGCCTGATTCAGAGTTTTTACCCTTACATAAGGAGGGTTTGGGGGCTCCTCCCAGCGTGGGTAGCATCATTCAACTAAATGAGTTATAGATCCTGATTCAGACATGTCTCCAACAAGTTATAATTAACTTCCATCCACTCAGTTAAAAGGGAATAATAACATGTCTCAGTTTTTAACAGGTTTGAAATATCAAATGAGCATAGAAAGTTATAAAACTTTTCAGATATAAATTAGACACATAGAGGAAGAAAACCCGTTTTACAGATTTGAAAAATGATCTTCCGTTGGGGAGATATGACTCTTATAAAATGAACTAAAAACCTATGTCACTCAAATAAGGCAGACTGATAGGGGTCTGGTTTTAGATACAAATGAGGTATCAAATGACCATATAAATCACTGAAAATTTACAAGAATAAACTAGACTTCATAACTAAGACACCACTTTTTACGGATTTGAAATCCGATCTCTGGTTAAGGAGATATGGCCCTGACAAGTTGGTCCTGATTCGAATAGCGATTTGTATCACAAATCGCTGTAGTGTTTAGCGAGAAACACTACAAATCGCTATAGCGAGGTCCAACAACACTATAAATCGCTGTGGGTCTTGTTAGAGACCCAAAAACACTATAAATTATAGTTAAAAGACCTAAAAACACTACAAATCGCTGTGGGGCTCATTAGAGACCCGAAAGCACTATAAATCGTAGTTAAAAGATCAGACAACACTATAAATCGTGTGGGGCTCGTTGGAGACCCAAAAATACTACAAATCATAGTAGAGACTCATTAGAGACCCAAAAAAATCATAACAACGATTTGCTGAATAAAATTGTCAATCAAATAGCGATTTGTTGAAGAAGTGCTACAATAGTCATGATATGGGGGCCAAAATCAGAACATTTATAAAATCTGAATACAAGGTTCTGGTATTTAATCAAAATAAAATAGTAATTGACCATGAAAAATTCTGAAAATTTACAGGGATGAACTAGACACATAAACAAAGAGAACCCGTTTTACAGAATTGAAAAATGATCTCCCATTAGGGAAATAAAATTCAAACAAAATGGATCAAAATCTGAGCTGTTAAAATGACACAGGGTGACAGGGTTATGGTTTTTGACCCAAAACTGGTATGAAAACACCATAGAAATCGCTGAAATTTGGTATGAACAAACTAGATTCAATTTAGAAAACAACCATTTTTACGGATCAGAAAGATCATCTCTGGTTAGGGAGAAATACTCCAGCAAGTTGGTCCTGATTCTACTAAAATCCTGACGGTGCAAAATAACAGGTTCTGAATCTTGATTTTTAAAGTAGATCAAACAAACTCAGAATGATCTGATTTTTGGTGGAGAGCATGAAGACATATGCATAAAGTTTCAGTAAAAAATTCAGATTAAAATGAGCTCTGGTTATATACAAATCGATAGATCTAAAATGCACTAGAATTCAAAGTATAATCTAGAAAGCAACTGAACATGATGAAAGCAAACTGCACATGCGTGGATGTTCAAACATGAGATGTAATGCCTTAAAACATGAATGGGTAAAAACTTTGAATCACACTCCACAACTCTTCAAGTTGAATGATGCTACCCACGCTGGGAGGAACCCCCAAACGCTCCTCCTGTAAGGGCAAAAACTCTAAATCAGGCTCCACAACTCATCAAGTTGAACGATGCTACAGTCAGTGTGCAGGTCAGTCGGTGTTTGATGGAGAAATATTGGATCGTTTGTTGGATGTGCACAGAAGTAGAGAGAGAAGGGAGAGAGAGTGAGATAGTTGATGTTTGGTCTTCTCCATGGGGAACTCTTTGTCTCCCTTGATTTCTTCTTTTAAGAGAGAGAGAGGGTTTTACAGTGTTTTACGAAGAAGGAAGAAGAAGATGATGACGATGAAAAGTTCAAACAGACATTTTTTATGGCTCAAGTTTGTTTCGTCGGATGACCATCGGATTGCCGGCTCACCATCGTTTCGCCGAATCACCATCGACGAAACGATTAAGGTTCGTTTTGCTGGGTAGACTTTGAAGAGTCAACATCATCCTTGACTTTATGAATGGAGGACATGTTTGTCCTTTTTTAAACTACTTGTTTTTTCTTTTTTGAATGAAGGGCATTTTTGTTATTTTCTCAAACCATCACTTTATGAGAAGAATAGCAAGAAAGGGTACTTAAGTCTTTGCAACCACACCAACTCCAATGCTAAGTGATGTCAACATACACGAGAATACGAGCCTCATGTGCTTGTATACGTGGTGCTCATTCAGACCTCCGAACACAGATGTGGGATTCAGTCAATCATCGGGGGCGAACATACACCACCCCCACAAATCGTTTTCCTACCGACCGAGCAAGCAAGCCCACGTGTCATACAAGTCATCAGACCAAAGCAGACGTGGCAGCCTCAGCCTTGTTCTTTATTAGCCGGTTCGGTTTCGGATATATCCGCTCGCTCCTGTGATTGAGGCGCGCACTCAACGTGTCTGCCATGTGGGGCCCGAGAAGCCAATCAAAACAACACGGACATTGAATCTCAACCGTCAACGGCAAACCAACCGTGACCATCCAGAACGTGAGCCCAGGACCCTAAAAGTTTGATGACGTGGTAGCCCCCACCGAGGGACGTTCGTTGACATTTTTTATTATTTATGTGCCTTCAAAATCAGTCTTTAAAAAAGTGGGACGGTGGGTGTCAATCAGGCAGGACTGGAGTAGGACAGGAGCGACCATGGACAGCCATCGTCCTCCAAAAATGGGCAAGAAGCTGCGAAGGCTCTGTTTCGTCCTTCCCGCCGACCTGAACGAGATGTTCGCGGGGTTATACGGCGGCAAGCAGGTCCAGGAGGAGCCCCCCCCCGAGACGACGCTACAGAGGCAACCGCTGAACCGTCGCCTCCTCCATCTCCTCCGCCGCTCCCTCCACCGCTTCTACGCCCTCAACTGGTCCTCCCTCTGGCACCACTCCCCCTGCTCCAACCCGAGACGCTTCCGAGACGAACACGAACCGGAGGTGGATGACGACCAAGTGGAGGAGGAGGAGTTTCACGACACGGCCGGGGTGGTACTTTCCGGCAAGGCGTGCGGGGAGAACAACCCGCGGATCTTCAGCTACGCGGAGCTCTACGTCGGGGCGAGCGGCTTCAGAAAGGACGAGCTGCTCGGCAGCGGCGGCTTCGGCCGCGTCTACCGGGCGGTGCTGCCCAGCGACGACACGCTCGTCGCCGTGAAGTGCGTCGCCGAGAAGGGGGAGCGGTTCGTCAAGACGTTCGCCGCCGAGTTGGTGGCCGTCGCGCAGCTCCGCCACCGGAACCTGGTGCGCCTCCGCGGCTGGTGCGTCGAGTCCGACGAGCTCCTCCTCGTCTACGACTACATGCCCAACCGGAGCCTCGACCGCCTCCTGTTCCCCGGCCAGGCGCCGCCGCTCGGCTGGTACCGGCGCCGGCGAATAGTCGCCGGCTTGGCGGAGGCGCTCTTCTACCTCCATGACCAGCTGGAGACGCAGATCATACACAGGGACGTGAAGACGAGCAACGTCATGCTCGACTCCGATTACAACGCTCGGCTCGGCGACTTCGGTTTGGCGCGGTGGCTCGAGCACGAGCTCGAGACGCCGGCGCTCTCCAGCTCGCTCTCGTTGTCCTCCTCCTCCGCCCACTGGCAGTTCCGCCTCTCCAACACCAGCAAGATCGGCGGGACGATAGGGTACCTCCCACCGGAGAGCTTTCGGCGGCCGAACATGGCGACGGCAAAGTCGGACGTCTTCAGCTTCGGGATCGTCGTGCTGGAGGTCGTCTCCGCCCGGAGAGCCGTCGACCTCGCCTTCCTCGACGACCAGATCATGCTGCTCGATTGGGTCCGCCGGCTCCACGACGCCGGAAATCTCCTAGACGCGGTCGATGATCGGATGATCAAGGACGGATCCTACACGAAGGCGGAGGCGAAGCGATTGATCCATCTCGGCCTGCTCTGCTCTCTCAACGAACCGCGCTCCCGGCCGCCGATGAAATGGGTAGTTGATGCGCTCTCCGGCGATTCCGCCGGAGAATTGCCGCCGTTGCCTTCGTTCAATTCGGTGCCCCCTTATGTCTCTTTATCTTCATCTTCATCCAGCGGCATCACCATCACCACAACTGCAGCATTGTCCTCTGGTTCGAGCATCTACATCACCGCTTCCGACGCAAGCCTCGCGAGCTCGGACGGCAACGGCTGGCAATCCAGCATGATTCCGGCCGTCGACACGCCGCGGGAGATACCCTACAAGGAGCTGATCGCGGCCACCGGCGATTTCGCGGAGGCGAACATGGTGGCGGAATTGGACTTCGGCACCGCCTACCACGGCGTGCTCGACAACGGCGTGAGGGTCCTGATCAAGCGGCTGGGGATGAAGACGTGCCCTGCCCTGCGATCCCGGTTCGCCGCCGAGCTCACCAACATCGGCCGGCTCCGCCACCGGTACCTAGTCCAGCTCCGGGGGTGGTGTACGGACCAGGGGGAGATGCTCGTCGTCTACGACTACCTCTCCCACGGCCGCTCCCTGATCAAATTCCTCTTCCATCCTGGCAGATTTGTCCTCCCCTGGCCCCAGAGATACATCATCGTCAAGTCGCTAGCTTCCACGGTTCTGTACCTCCACGAAGAGTGGGAGGAGCAGGTCATCCACAAGAGCATCGCCTCCTCCTCCATCTTCCTCGATTCCGACCTGAACCCCCGCCTCGGCGCGTTCTCGCTGGCGGAGTTCCTCGCCCGCAACGAGCACGGCCACTCGATCGGCGGCAATTCGGACTCCGTCCGGGGGATCTTCGGGTACATCTCGCCCGAGTACATGGCGACGGGGAGTGCTGCCACAAAAGCCGACATATACAGCTTCGGGGTGGTGCTGCTGGAGATCGCCTGCGGCAGGATGGCGGTCGATTTCCGGCGCCCCGACGTGCTGCTGGTGAAGAAGATGCACGTGCCGGAGGCCAGGGGCCCGCTGCTCGGCCTCGCGGATCCGAGGCTGGATGGGAGGTATGAAGCGAGGGAGGTGCTGAGGTTGTTGAAGTTGGGGGTGGTGTGTACTGGCTTCGACCCTGATGAGAGGCCGAGCATGAGGCAGATTGTCAGCATATTGGATGGCAATGATCGGTGCCTCAACTCGTTGGTGAAGGCGTGCAAGGAGGAGAGCAACCAAGTGTGGGATGCCAGGAATGCTGCTTCTGTGGCTATAGTTAAGAGAATACAGGCTCTGGGTATTCATTAAGTCTCTCTCTCTCTCTCTCTCTCTCTCTCTCTCTCTATATATATATATATATATATATATATATATATATATATATATATATATATATATATATATATATATATATATATATATATATAAAATGCTTGTAGGTATTTTTTTAAGTTGAAAATGATGTAAGCAGTGGAGCAAGTTTGGTTTATTCTGAGGTACAGTCGTGCTAATTTTGCACCGAATGAAATGAGGATTTGGAGTGGTATGGGCTTTTTCTGTTGTTGGGATAAATCCGAATTTGCAGCGGTATGAAGGCTTCGCAGTTACACTCGAAATCGTCATAGAGTTTAAACTCTCAACTCTCAACTTTGGTTAATGCTATGAATTTTTGTGTGTATTATATTGTAGACTACGAAAGAGGGTTCAAGCTTTGGGACACAATCCTTGAGAGACATCCCTTCATCCTTCAAGAGACTCTTGAAATGACTTTCAACCTCAAAAAACATTTATCTTGGAACGTGACTGTTGAAATAGCCACTCCAATAGTCACTTAGGGCCATATGATCTTACATCTCTCACTTGGCCACAAGGGACTTCTTGTGTTTATATGCTTGTTCTCAACCGGAACCTTGCATGTACACTTTTTGAGTAATCTTTACTCATTTACCACTTAAACATATATGAGTCCTATCTGACTTACATATCTAATGAAAACATCCTCCTCAGTGACTGTCTTGGTGAGCTCACTTGAAGAAACATAGTTCATTGCTATTTCATTTTTCATAAGCATATCATGAATATATTGATACTTAATTTCAATATGCTTATTTTTAGAGTTATCTACTTCTGTTTGTATTAGTCTTATACAATTTTATTGTCACAATATAGTTGAACAGAATCTTTTAGAATATTCAATTTCAACTCATTTAAGAAATGATTTATCTGCACACCAAATGTGGTCGTCATGTTACATGTTATATACTCAGCTTCCTAGGTATATTGTGCCACACACCCTTGTTTTTTGCAAGACTATGCGATTGCCCCCACCTCCTACCATAACCAGAGGTGGACTTTGCTTCATTCTTATCTCCAGCAAAGTCAGCATCTAAGTATCATACAAGCTTTAAACTATCTGACTGGTAGCATAGCTTAAGTTTCTTAGTTCTCTTTAGATATCAAAAAATTCTCTTTACTGCTTCTCAGTAAGAGAGTTCAGAGTTACTTTGATATCTACTTACTAGATTTACAACAAAGCTTAAGTCAGGTCTAGTATAAAGTATTGCATACATCAGGCTTCCAATTGCCTGAGCATAGAGAACATTTAACCTTTCTTGTTCATTCTTTGGACAGTCATTCGTACTTAGCTTTTGGCCTTTTACTACAGGAGTGTCTTTTGCCTTGGTACTTTTCATTCTAAATTTCTTTAAAATGTAGTCAAAATATTTTTCTTGACTCAGACATAGAAATCTTGATTTTCTATCTATGTGGATTTTAATTTCAATGATATATGAAGCCTCACCCATATCCTTCATTTCAAATCGAGAACTTAATCATGATTTAGTCATATTTATCATGTCTATATCATTTCCTGCAATTAATATATCATCAATATAGAGGAATAACACAGTAAACTTACTCTCACTTTTCTTGGCATATATACAGTGATCCATACTAATTGTCTCATAACCCAATTTGGTTATAGCATTATGAAAAGTCAAATACCACTGTCTTGGTGACTGCTTAAGTCCATATAAGGATTTATTTAACTTATATAATTTATCTTCTTGACATTTAATTTCAAAACCTTTAGGTTGTTGAATGAAAATAATTTCATTTAATTCATCATTTAAAAAAGTCGTTTTCACATCCATTTGATATAGGTCAAGATCAAAATAAGCTTTCAATGCCAAAATAATATGAATAGATTCCAGTTTGGCTACAGGAAAGTAAGTTTCTTCATAATCAATCTCTTCTCGTTGAGTATAGTCTTTTGCTACTAATCTGACTTTGAATCTATCAATAGATCCATTTGCCTTGAGTTTTTTCTTGAGAACCCATTTGCTACCAATTACCCTATATCTATTAGGCAATGTAGCTAGTTCTCAAACGTCATTCTTTTCTATGGAGTTCAACTCATTTTTCATTGCTTCCTTCCAGAGTTCAAACTCATTAGAAGCAATTGCATCTTCAAAACTCAAGTTATCAAGAGTTTCATCTAAATTCATAGAATAACATAATTCTTCACCCAAGAATGTATAATAATCATTCAAATACGATGAAGGAGTTCTTGTTCTTTTCTGTCCAGTTATTGGTTGTAAAGTTTGTTTATTATTCACAACTGAATCGTTATGCTCTAAATCTTGAATGGGTATCCCAGGATCATTTTTGATATCCAGAAAGGCATCATCATCTTCAGGATCGAAAACACTTTCTTGAGTTTCTAAGAATTCTACCTCTCTACTCTCTATAAATCATTTTGCAGGATTATATAGTCGATATCCCTTTGATCCCTTTGGGTATACCATGAAGATGCATTTGATAATTTTACTATCTAACGTGTTTCTCATTGACTATGAATTAACACATGAGCAGGTGACCCCCACTTTCATAAATGACTTAAGTCTGGCTTCCTACCAGTCCATAATTCATAGGGAGTAAGCTCTACAACTTTAGAAAGAACCTTATTTAGGATATACATGGCAGTGCAAATTGTTTCTCTCCATAATTTTTTGGAAAGATTTGCATGTGCCAGCATGGATCTTGTCATATCCATTAAAGTCTTATTCCTTCGTTCTGCTACATCATTATGTTGTGGCGTATAAGGCATCGTTGTATGAAGAGTTATATTATTATCAGTGCAGAAGGTCTTAAACTCATCAAAGTTATATTCACCTCCTCTATCAGATCTGATAACCTGGATTTTTCTTCCTAGTAATCCTTCAACTTCATGTTTGTATGCCTTAAACTTTTCTAGAGCTTTTGATTTTTTAGAAATTAGGTATACGTATCCATATCTAGAGTAATCATCTATAAATGTGATGAAATATGATTTTCTTTCATGTGTTTCTACGGTTAAAGGTCTACAAATATCTGTGTACCAGAACTAACAAATCAAATTACCTACTTCCCTTAGGAAAAGGTTTTCTTATCATTTTCCCTTATATGCATTGTTCACATTTTGCAAATTCTACATTTTTAAGGGAAGGTAATAAACCCATGTAAATTATTCTTTTCATTTTATTGACATTTACATGCCCTAACCTTAAATGTCATAAATATGCATCTACATCAAATGCACAATCAATATAACTAAAAATATTCATTACATTACTTGTAGAAGGAGTTACATTAAGATGAAAAAGACCATGGTCAACATCATAGCGACCCTTGAGCTTCACTTTTCTATTTTTTCTCAATAATGACCTTGTCACACTGAAAGCGGATTTTGAAGCCCTTTTTAACAAAATCTCTTACTGCTAAAAGATTTCTTCTCATGAACGGTACATAAAGTACATTTGTTAGTAGGAGACTGGTCCCTTCTACCTGAAGCCTATAGGTCCCTATCCCGACCACATCACTATAGGTATTATTTCCTATATACACCTTATGATCTCCAGGCTTCAACTCTTTCATTTCCACAAGTCCTTCCTTTGTCTTAGACACATGTCACGCCGCCTCTGAATTTATCCACCACCCTGAGAGATCACTATCTGCGATCAATGATTCAAATACAATGCATACTAATTCCCGTTCTCCATTTACTTGATTTTATGTAGTCTCTTTCTTGGTTCTATTTGGGCAATTATTCTTGAAATGCCCAACTTTTTCACAAGAGAAACATGCTCCTCTGATTGTAGTCTTAGAGTTCTTGGTTTGCACTGGATGCTTCTTGTTGAATTTATTCTTCTTAAATTTTTTGAAGAACGTGCCTTTAGGCTTGAACTTGTGAGAATTTGTTGGGAAGGATTTTTTAGTATTCATAACTTCTTCTTTTTTTGTCTTTTTGACATATGTTCTTGCTCAAGAGCTAATTGCAAAGGGAGCTCTGTTAGAGTAAGGCTTTTCTAGTTTAACCTCATGGCAATTGACACCATCTTCCATGTTGGAAGAAGACTATTTAATATGGTGGAGATTTGCATACGCTCGGGAATATCATTTTCTACTATGGCTAAGTCCTTAGCCATTACCAGCATTCGATTCACATAATCGACTACATTATCTGACTCTTTCATCCTGCAAGAGTTGTACTGCTCTAGAAGAAGTTGAATATGGGTTTCTGAAGTGATATCATACTTTTTCTTGACTTGTTCCATCATTCTCTTTGCAGTGTCAAAATCTTCAAAGACTCGAATGAAATCATCTTGCATAAATGTTAGAAGAGTTGCTCGAGCAAGTTGATCATCTTCAATAAATTTGTTGTAAGCTTTCTTCTCTTCTTCAGTTGATTTATCAATTAATGAAGATTTCGCATTGTTCAATATGTATAAGGTCTTGTCATATGTCAATAGATATTCCATTTTTCTTCTCCACATTCCAAAATTCGTCTTATTGAGTTTTTCGATTTTGGACAACTCAGCCATGAACAAATATAAGAATTAATAAAATATATTTCAACTAATATTTTTAAATATAACTAGTTTTAATCATTCTAAACTAGTTTATCATGCAATACAATCTTTAAGTATGCAAGAAACTAACAAAAATTGCTAAATTTAAGCACTTTTTGACAAAAATAAGTAACAGGTGGTTTTCTGAAACTCAGAACCACTTTTCTGCAATTTTCAGAAAGTATTTAAGAGGGGTTCTGTGTAAACAAAAACACAAAAACATGTTTCTGCAAGTTTCTGAGTTAATTAGAAAGTTTAGATACTTTTCTGCAATTTCTAGAAAGGCAGAAGCCTTTTTAAGCAAAACTGGAAAGAGAAACCTCAAAATAGAATTTTTTTGAGTTAAAGTGAAAGGTTTGATCCTCTTTCTATAATTTCAGAAAAAATCAATGCCTTTCTGAAATTAAGAGATTTCCTGATTTTAACAGAAAAGAAAGGAACCACTCTTTTGAAATTTCTGAAAAGTAAAAAACGGGTTTTCCGTTTTTCAAGAAAAAGTAACCCCTTTTTTCAGAATTTGCAATTAAATTTCTGGTTTAATCTGAAATTTCCTTCTTTTTTTTAAATGTAAAAGGGGTATATGTTATAACTAAAAGAAAAAACTCTAATCTGGTTTTCCCTTTTCGTTTTCTCTTGAAATGTTTTGAGAAAGCTGCCGCTGGGCAGCGCTAAGCAATATCATTTTATTCGACGACCTCCTCCAACCTCTCTAGAGAAAATCCGGTAAGCAAACCCTTTCTTCTTCCTCTTTTTCATTTTTTTTCTTTTGGCAACGGGCGACAACTCGATGCTTTTTCCGACAACAGGTTGCAGTCGGGTGTTATTTCCGCTGAGCCGCTGGTTCCTATTTTGTTTGGGCGTTAGCTGCTGCCGACGCCTGCGATTTTTCGGCAATGGTTTGTCGGATCAACTCGTACCAACGTTGGCCCGACATTCTTCAGCCACTTGCTATGTTTTGAGTTTTCCAGCAACAACCCAACAGATTCGGGCCGCTCGGTTTCAGCGTCGGCCAGTCGGTCCGACGTTCGATTTTTTTGGCAAAAAGAAGCAGTATCCGGCCAGTCCCCTTCTTGAGGTAATCTGTTGATTTTTTTTTCTCTGCCGACTGACCAAGACGTTGGTCAGGCGGCAGCTCACGACGTCCACCTCCGGCGACTGCACATGGCACTCGGCTTTCTACCGGTGTCGGAGTGGATGTTACTTGCACGGTGACCGGCGTCGAACCGACGTTCTTCTGACAACGATGAAAGTTTTTTTTTCTTTTGGGTTTTTTGGCAGTAACCCTATAGGATAGAGGAAACCACTAGAACCCGATTTGGGCATGCGCGGTTTCAACGCAAGCTAGAGTCGGTCTGATGCTAAATTATTATTTTTTTATTTACCCTGATAAGCCGAGTTTTCTCAAACAGAAAAATCTCACTGACCTTAATCACTTATTTTTCTATTTGAATTGTTTGTTTTCCTTTTTCCTGACGATGACGATGCAGAAATACTGGCGTGCACACTTTCATCGACAGGGACCTGTCAAGCCTGCACAACTCGCACTCTGGTACCAATGCTGGGAAGCGCATACAGATCCGAATTTGCAGTGTGATGAAGGCTTCACAGTTACACTTGAAATTGTCAGGGAGTCCGAACTCTCAACTCTCTTCTTTGCTTAATGCTATGAATTTTGTGTATATTGTGTTGTATTCCCATATACTGTTTCACTTGCATTTTATAGACTACGAAGAGGGTTCAAGTTTTGGGACACAACTCTTGCAAATCTCTTCATCCCTCAAGAGACTCTTCTCTTGAAATGTGTCTGTTGAAATGACTTTCAACCTCAAAAGACACTTCTCTTGAAACGTGACTGTTGCACTCCCTTATGGTCATATGTTTGTCTCATGTTTCTTTATTTGTTGCCCACTTGTTTGCATGAGTTGAAATTGTGTGGATGCATCTGAACATTGGGACAGAGAAGATCCAGTGATCAGGCCCAAGTACTTTACAAAGTACACGGCCAACACAAAAAGCAGAAGCCCAAAGGAGGCTGCTATATGAGTGGTCAAGGTTAGATTCTCATGGGCGCCACCTTTTTAAGCAAGCTGATGCCCAGCATAGGCTCCCGGGTCCATGAGGTCCTAGCCGTGGAGTTTTAAGCTGAGGGCATGACTACTGTAGGTTTGACAGGCTGAGTCAGTGCGACCAGGTCTTTGCATGATTGGCCAAATTGGCCAAGTCAAAGGGACTGATTTGATGACTCGGTTCGAGTTGGCGCCCAACCGAGTTGCAGTTTGAGATTAAATTGGTTATTGCTGAAACTCAGCTCTAACTCGCTCTAAACCGCTCAACTCGGCCGAGTTAGAGTTGATGATGAACTGGCCGAGTTGGGCATTGTTTTTAAGGCCTGATTTAAAAAAAAGTGGAAAAAAGCATTGTTCAGCTCCCTCATGCTTTTTGTCACCCTGTTTCCAAAAAAAAAAAAAAGTTTGTTGCTATTTATTGTCTTCACTTCCCTATGTCATCTTTTTGAAGAGGTAATCAGGGCAAAGGATAAATTATTAAGGCAAGCGTAATTATGGGGTTGAGCAGCCAGGTGCATAAAAAAGGAAAAAAAGTATTTTTTGAGAAAAAAATAGCCACCATATTTTAAAACCCAAGATCAGGATATTTAATGACCAGCATTCTCTTAAACAATGCTTTATTTAAAACTTTTCTGTTTTAGAAGGCCTTATTCAAACTAGTAAACCCATGCACATAAAAAGGCCATTATATGCCTATTATATCTATTTTAAACTTTAAATATGCTGAAGTAAGTATGTAAAATGGCCAATGGCCAAAATGAAATAGATTGTTATAAAACTCAAACAAATTTAATCTATGAAGTTTTAAAGAAATCTTTGTCGGTTTTTAAAATTTGATTGATATTTTTAAAGATTGCTGACGATAGGCGCTTAGCTCCAGGTCTACTTTTCATTCTAATGGAAATTTTTAAACATTCTAATTGTATTTTATTTTTCTTATGTTATTTCAAGGTTGTTAAATGTGATGCTAAGCGAGGCGTTGAGCCTGTGCTTCGCCTTTGAGGCGTATACGCTTCTCACAACTGGTATGGAAGTGAAGCGGTGGGAGGGGAGGCAGGGAGCGGCGGAGGAGCAGTTGGCCGGCACGTGGCGGTGGATCCATCGGCACTTGGGGTTAGCACAGCCGACGAATCGGGCGGAGGAGGAAGACTTGGGGATGAAGGTGGGGGTTCTGGAGGTTGATGAGGGGCAATTTGCGCATCACAGCACGCCTCAGTACCTTGAGCGTGCGCCTCGCCTCTGAGGCGTACGCTTCAGGTACTGAGGCGTACGCCTCTCACAACACTGTGTTATTTCTTAGATATTTCAATTTGTATATGTTTTAAAAAATTTACTTTTAAAAATATGAAAATTTTAAAAAGTTGAAGTCGGTCTAGTTGACTCGCCAAGTCACGAGTTAGACCATGGGTCATCGGGTGGGCCAACCATGGGTCTTCGCATTGGGTGCAGTTTTTTGGGGTTATAAATCAAGATTAAAAAATAATAATAAAACACCAAAATCGCTACGCCCTCACCATCCACAATGTACACAAGGACCATGAGGTGAAGCAATGGACGGTGAAGATGTCAAATCATTTTCTAAAAGTGATTTGCAAGTCACCTGATCTGCGCTCAAAGGTCCCAGGAATTTTTACACCCTTGAAGTGGGCTATGATGGAATTGGCGTCAGGTGCAATTACATTGCGCAAATGTAATGTGCTGCTGTACCTGAATGCCCTCCATCTGCTGTTGGGCCTCATTGACGGCCCAGGCCGTACAACAGAAGGTAGAGGGTGATCAGGCGCAGCGCCACATTGCATTTGTGCAATATGATTGCTCTTGATCGGGCCTCGTGACTAGGCAAATAAGCCCATCCTCAACTGTCTTATATGTGTGGTTTCCTCCGTCAAGAAAAAGAGAGGACAATTGCAACAAGCAAAGGATAGAAAGGTAGCCCTTAGGTGTGAAACCACTTCAAGCCGTTTTGGTTGAGTCGCGAGAGAAAGTGCCATGCCAATGTCTTTGGTCTCTGCACTGCCACCTAACATTTCATATAAGCAAGTTGTCTCTTCAGTTACTGCACGTCACCTTGTGTTGAGACGTTACATGTTCGAACCCCAAATGGTATCGTTGTATAACTGGTAGGAGTCTCCTAACCCCAGCTTTCTCTGTCCCCCCAAAAAAAAAAGTAGTGTTTCTTCCCATTAGAATGAGACTACCTTTTTCTTTTGTTTTGGCCAAGCTAAGGGGAAACCCTCCCCTGTCTACCAGGAAGTTTACCCAGCTCCAACCTTTCGGCAAGGGACACCCTCATGGGTTTCAAACTTGTGAAGTCCAGTCAACTTGGTGACGTTCATGAGTTGCCCTGCACTTCCTTCCAACGGTGCTGTTTCTCCCGGAGAGAGATGGAAATTTTACTTATATGCAGCCCCCTAAATATAGAAACTTAACTCTTGGATCACCACATGCAAGTGTTCATTTCCTTGCTGGAACCGGAACCAAACTCCCTTATCTGTGAGCACCAAGAAGTTCCAACATTTTGATGTCAGCGTTGTCTGTGCGTAGTCAATGCGCTAAAGACAAGGTGAATGGAGAAGGCACGACACCCACCTCACCTCCCTTTGTACTATCTAGCAAGTCAGCTTAAATCTCATGCATAGGCCGCCCCTTATTTTTCCACCTTTTGGCCACAAAAGTAAATGGATGATTACTTTTCTCATTCCTGAAGCTCTGAGTGTGGAACGTTCTAGAAATTAGCAACATGACTTTGTGAAAGAATAAAGGTTCCATGCTTTCTTTGTTTTTTGAGGGGATAAAGGTTCCATGATTTCTTTGTTTTTTTGAGGGGATAAAGGTTCCATGATTTCGTGTGACAAAAAAAAATGAAAAGAAAGTAGTCTGAAATCCCTACACTTATTACTTTGTTAACCCCAATTCCTTTTTTAATGCCACAGAATTGGGAGTCTCCAACATTTCAAAAGCGTCAAAGCTGCACTTTCTTGTCCAAACCTGCTTTTATTTGTTTTCGGATCTTTACATGCCCATAAATAACTCGACCTTTCCATTCAGTCCTCTGGTATTGATCTTCTAGATTTTTCCGAAGTCTTGCCCAAACCTGCTCTTATTTGTTACTATGATCTTTACATGCCTTCGTAAACAACTATTTTCACTTGTTTGCTTGTTCATGCCAAAGTATGAAACAGAGGTGTTATTAAAGACCGGATGCCATAGAACTGCTCACCATGTCCTGCTTTTGATAACATGGTTTTTGTAATTTGGTCTCAAGATAGAAGATGAGATGCTACGCCTGACACCACACTGCTTTTACTATCCGCGCTTCTCAACGAGCTGATGCTTACAAGTAAACAAGCTGAACTTAACTACCTCAAGATCTTGCAGTCAAAGTTGAATCCAGGTGCTGCTGGAGGGTACAAACAGCTTCTTGCCTGCACTACATATCATTCCTTTATAATGGGATGGAAGGTTTTCCTGATCACTTAGCTTGGGAAAACTGTATCTGAATCTTAAATGAAAACCAAGAACGACATTCAGGATGTTCAAAGCAGGAGAACACACATGTAAACAATTCAGTGAGGCTTGACAACTGCCTGAAACTTTGTGGGAGCTTAGAGATAACAGGAAATTATGTTCATAAGACTGTGCTAAGTCAATGCATGTGTGCATGTCCTCCAGTGTTTTTGTGTACTGTATGCATGTGCTGTGACTCATTGATGCCCGCTAAACATCTATTTGACTTCCATTCGGTACGGCATCAGCAGAGTAGATGTGCAAAGAGCAGTTTTACGAATCATCGCTTTAATATACTCCTCACATCTGTAAAACCAAAATACCATGATCTCCCTTGACCAATGAGATTGTTTCCAATTTACAGAGGGGAGAATGATTAAATGCTAAAAAGCAGTTAATGTAAAAATTCAAGGTGAACCTGCTTCTATTGCAAGTGACAGGATCCGAGTACAACAATCTGCTTCAAACAAATATACATATCTGATGTTACAATAGACTGGGAAGGCCATACCTTGAGCAAGAAGCTATCAACGCTTTCACTGATATCAGGAGCTCAGATACTGGCTATCCACTGTACATCTTGGCGAGCATCGCTCTCCCAGACCAGTGATTCGCTGTCGCAGTATATAGGCCTTGTTCTTTTCTTTACCCCAGCTTGCAGACCAACAGTAGAAACCATCCCAGAGCTATCATTAGATGTCAGGCAGCTGTCAACAGAGCAGTCAGTAATTTGAGTTTGTCGGTTGATAGATTTCTCGTCCAGATAAACTGCTGCCATCTCTGATAGTGAGGCCAAATTTGTGGTGTCACAAGGTGCAGTAAGGCAATCGTTAGATACCTTGATTGCCAGTTCAGACAGTTCTTGTCTTGCAGCCTCTAGGCCAGTTGAAGCCATATTCTGGTTCGCAAGCACCCTACAGGCTTTCTCAAGTATAGACTGGAGGTACTTTCCTTGGGCTTCAATCCGTAGCTGGAGATGTCTCTGAACCTGCTTGCGGCAAAAGCAATCAACACAATCACAAATGAGAAGAAATAATCAAGAGAAAATTTTGAATGCACAGCCAGAAAGAAAAAAAAGCAACCTCCAACTGCTCATGCAATCTTCTTTGCACTTCCATTTGAACTCGCAATGCCTCAGTAACCTGGTAACCACTGCACAAGAACAGAATTTAATTGAAACTGAATATGATATGTGCTTGCCACTATTAGTTGACAAGTGGCATCTTAAATCTTACTCATTTATTTCTTGTCGCACCATTCTTGATGAAGAAGTGCCCTGATTTTCTGAAAGTCCAGTAGCTGCAATAACAGTGTAGAGTTAAATCATACAACACCAGTTAAGGATTAGGGTGACAATGACATGTGGGTATTCCAAAGACCTGAATCAATCCGATGAGGAAAGAATCTTTAATCCTGAAAACAACTTGAGCCTGGATCATAGATATCCATTTGGATCTAGATATGGAACGACACTTGGATGCGGGCAAACATTTAGATATGGCAGCAAAGAGATTTATGAAAACAAATAAAAAACATTTTTTTTTCATTTGACTTGGGTCTGACAACAAACTGTGACAAGGATTTGGATTTATTTTCTGATGGAGTTCCTGTTCGCAGACAAGTGGGCCCAAGCATATATGCTCTAGCAAGCTCCAAAACAAAGTATACCTCAATCAGTCTGTAATCAGACCCATCGTAGCCATCAAACAACTTCCCATCTTTAAAAACATTTGAATGATCAAGTTTTCTGTTACATGAGGCAGTCTTTTGTTACAAGAGAAGTTTAAAACATAAGTAAACCAAGTCTGGGGGGAACATATCAATGAAAAACTGCAAATATTTGAAAAATAAGGGAAAGGACAAATAGGCTAAAAGAAACTGTAATTGGTCCCAATGTCATCCCATGCACCTCAAACTTAAGCTTAAGTAAAGAATAAAAGGAAAACGGATGGTATAACATGATGCATGAGAGAGAGAGAGAGACCATCCCTTGAGCTGTCACTTAGTTCTTTGCATGATTGCTTGCCTAACCGATATTTCTGCAGATTGAATTGGCAAATTGTCAAACAGTTTCTGATAAACATTATTGCGGTGCATGTCTAAGCAAAAAGCAATTTGTATATGCAGAGCAGAATACATAAATGTATAAATAAATGAATGAAGTAGTTCCAAACAAGGGTTTAAAACCCGTGACTCGGAACTCGACTCGTTCTTTATTGACTCGCGACTCGGCGGGTCAACTCGGTGACTCGGACCGGGTTTTGTTAACTTTTGATTTTAAAAGAAAAACAATATATAATTGGTCTGAAACCATGTTTTTGAGTAAACATAGTCTCCAAATGTCTCTAAGAATATAAAAACAACTGCAAAGAGCTATAGAGGTTTGCTTGAATAATTGAATTTGATATCTATACAAGCACTTTGACTAATTCATGACTTGAATTAGAGGATTTGGTCACCATGAGTTCAGTCTGCTACTACCTAAGGTTCCTAAAATGGCCAATCATATATGCTAGCTTGTTTTAAAAGTTTCAATTCCCTCTCTAACAAATCCATAAATGTAAAATAGGGATATATGTGCATATTGAAAGTTTACAGTGCCCAATATCAACATAAATAAGCAATTTTCTCATGTATAAAACTATGCAGGAAATATATTAATGGCACAACTATAAAAAGACTACTAATATTTGAATATGTACAATGCTTGTTCACATAACAAATGGATGATGAAACCTAAATATGACTTCCCATAGGCACAGTTGACCCTCCATATATAGTGAGAATCATTTCTTTAAAATATTTTGCTAGAATAAGTTGATAACACAGGGTGAACAGTAGTTCGAACAACATGGCGATTTTATTCTATGGATTTAAATGCTTTTTTATCTTTAAATGATTTTTATTTTCTTTTTTATACAAAATCTGGGGGTAACCCTTGTTAAAATATATGTACTTATATATTTCGAAACTGTAATTTGAAACTCTAAAAACAAATTTCAAACATCCCAAAACTCGCCCGAGTCAGGCCGAGTCAAGCCCGAGTTTTGGCAAACCGAGTTTGCCTTGCCGGGTTGACTCGCTGGAGGGCCGAGCCGAGCCGAGTCAGCCGAGTTGACTCGGTGAGTTTTAAAACACTGGTTCCAAACTAAGTACTGTCAGCTTGATTGTCACAGTTATATGACCTATTTCCCAGCAGAGGAATAACATCAAACAGCAAGGATTGAAAATTTCAAGGGAATAAATCAGTGAAACCTGAAGGTGACTCTTCAAATGATAGAGAGTAAGACCCTTAACTCCCATTGTTCTCATGATGGTTTTAGGTGTGGCTTCTGCAATCACAATTAACACAGTAAGCACCATAAGCAGGAGGGGGGGGGGAGATCTTGACCAATTCAAAACACCCAAAAAACAATGAAATCAGGGAAGCATTATTCTCAGAAATATGAAAAGATTAAATAGATATTTTTCATACAATGTACTCCTTTCCTTCATTTCATCACCATAAATAAACAGGAGAATGTCACTCTTCCTCAACAGCCATTGATCCACATGCCTAAAAACTAGAAATTCATTACTCAAAAATGGCGGATTGCTTCAGAGATAGAGGTGACATAATGTCAGCAGACTAAATCAAAGTCAAGCAAAAACATCTGCAATTCTGCATGTTAACAACAAACAGCCCAACTACTCTCAGGGAAGCAATATGGATGCATGATTCTAGCTACAGTTCAGTGGAAGGCCAAATAAATCTACCGGTGCATCCAGTAAGCACATATTACCTAAGAAAATCTAATGCCACTTCAGTCCATCCAGTTTCAGTAAACAAAACTAATTACTATCTTGATATATTTAAGCATCAAGTTTGACTTCCCGTGGGCTCAGAGATGCTGGCATATGGTGTTTTCTTGTCATCCGGAATATTTGAAAAATCAGAAATAAAATAGCCCATGATAAAATGTCTGGGAATATCGAGAAGATGAAGAATGTTTGGATAAGCTGGAGAGAAAATTTTCTCAAGGTTGAATGGCCACAAGAATTGATTAGCTGTATTAATCATGGTTTTAAAACCCGTGACTCGGAACTCGACTCGTTCTTTATGGACTCGTGACTCGGCAGGTCAACTCGGTGACTCGGACCGGGTTTTGTTAACTTTTGATTTTAAAAGAAAAACAATATATAAATTATCATTTAAACATATAAAAGTTTGTAGAATGACTTAATTACTAGTGTAATTGATTAATAATTAAAATAACATCAAGTAAAACTATATCTAACTTATAATTACTCATCTAATAGCAAGAAATCGAACAACCAAGCAAAACAATAATTCAATATTTCAATAGAAATAAGCCCTAAAGTAAAGTTAAGTTACAAAGTTCATAAATATAAAGTTAATGATCATAACACAATGACAAAATCAAATTTCATTCATCCAAAATTCATCCACTTTTACAAAATATGATATCTCAATTCTCAAGTCAAGAGTCAATGACTCAAATCTCAAATAGAGGCGAAGTGCTATTATTTGGAACTTCATTTGAATCAATTCTTGAGTTGGAAGTAGAAATTAATGGCTGAATTGGAGTACTAGTGGTTGCATTTTCCCTTGCATCTTCATCTTCAACTCCATCACCACCTTCGTCATCAATAAGATTAGCTTCTTCAATGTTTTCAACTTCCATCTCCAAGTCTCTTAAGAAATCCTTCATTCAATAAAATATGACACATTTGAGTTAACATGCAATAGAGAAAGACAAAAAACTAAATTAAAACAATTTTAATCAAGTTAAAATATCCAACAAACTTTTACGATTTTACCTCATCTCCATCTAAAACTCCTTCTTGCATGACCCATTCATCCATTGGTGTTTGCAAATATATATTGTCCAAAGAAATTGGGTCAAGACGTGTTCTCTTTAATTGCTTTTCTCTCAGACGTAAATTATAATGGACAAACACTAAGTCATTAAGTTTCTTTTGAGCTAATCTATTTTTTCTCTTAGTGTGAATTTGATCAAAGTTACTCCAATTTCGTTCACATCCAGATGAAGAACATGTTTGACTAAGTATACGAATAGCAATTTTTTGAAGATCGGGGGCACATATTCCATGCATTTTCCACCACATTGCTGCATAAAGCCAAAACACACAAAAATGAAAAGTTGATTAAAGAAATATTCTTTTGCACAACACAACAATAATGTTAAAGATAAATCACCTGGCTTATGCTCATCTCTAGTCATAACAGCTATAGAAGTACCAAAATCTGCACTTGCGTCTTCAAATAACTCAAGTTGCTTGCATGCTCTTACTCTAGCTAAAATATTCGGCTCTAACTTCTCAATACATTGAATTAAACCACGCCTTACTTCAGGATGCTTTGTGAATTACATGAAATAGTGCAAATAGTCAAATACATTAAATTGGTAATTGATAAAAGAAAGTTCATATTCAAAAATTAAAACAATTAATAAAAAGATATAAACAAATACATACCTTAGAAAATTGTGAACTATAGTGGTATTTGGGATTGAGATAGTATGTTGCTGCATGAAGAGGGTGATGAAGTTGATTTTCCCAACGATTGTCAATTATTTTCCAATAAGGTTTATACTTTTTCTCGTCATTGTCATGAATTTCTTTTATAGCCTCTTTGGCTCTATCCATAGCTTCATAAAGATAACCCATTGTAGGATTTTCTTCACCATCGACCATTCTCAAAACTTTGACCAGAGGTTCTATAGTTTTAACAGTTGATTCTACGACTCTCCAAAAATTACTATTCAATATAATATCCTCCATCTCTTTCCCCTCAGCAAATGATGAATATTTTGAATTGTTTCATTCATCTGATGCCATCATTTTTCTAAGACCACTTCGATGTTCTAGCAAAGATTGAAGCATGATAAAATTAGTGGCAAATCTTGTAGTAACTGGTCTTAGAATTTCTTTCTTATTAGAAAATTGAGTCCTCATTAGGTTCAAAACAAAAATATGATTGTAGATGAACTTCGTGATCCTTTTTCCTTTTTCCACACATCCAGCTATGCTTTTTATCTTAGAAAAATCTTCAAGCATGAGATCTATGCAATGAGCTGCACAAGAAGTCCAAAATATGGTTTTCCTCCTATCCTCCAACATCTTTTCAGCTGCTTGATAGTTGGCTGCATTATCTGTGATTATCTGTCATTTTTAAATTTCAAAACATTATTAACATACTAGACAAATTATAAATATCAATGTTTAATAGAAAATTACAAAAGAACAGAATAATATACCTGAACAACATTCTCTGCACCTACTGTTTCCACCACTTCATCAAATAATTTTAATAAATTTTCTCGATTCTTCACGATACTTGTTGCATCAACTGATTTCAAGAAGTAAATGCCCCTTGGACAATGAACCAAAAAATTTATCAATGTCCTTTGTGTTGCATCTTTCCAACCATCAGCCATAATAGAACAACCCATTTCAGCCCAAGACTCCTTGTATTCTTTGAAATAATCATCAATTTTTTTAATTTCTTCTTGTAACAATCTTCCAGAAATCTCAGATGAAGAAGGCGGCTTCAATCCCATTCCTACTGAGGAACAAACTTCAATCATCTTCGTAAAGTAAGGAGAATTGGCTGCGTTGAAAGGAATGGCTGAATGATAAAAAAATCTCGCAATAGCTGAACATAACCTATCTCTAGCTTTTTTATCCAAAGCTGCTTTTATTCCAAGTTGTTTCATTGATGGAGACCCTGCCTTCACTTTAACAAAAGCATCAAGATTATGCTTTGGGGCATCGTTCATCAATTTTTTTCCCTTTATATATCTTTTCTCAGAAGACTCATCACTTTCATCTGACAAGTTCATATCATTATCATTTACTTCAACAAAGGAACCAATCTCATTTACAATATTTCTCTTATATATTTTGTGTTCCTTAAATGACTCCAAATTCTTACGATTTTTTTTTCTTACAGATTCTTCGACTTTGTCACATGGTTTCACCTCTCCTTTAATACCAGCAAGATGATACTTAAGTCTATTAATGCCACCACTCATTTGTTTTGTACACCAAGTACATTGTACCATCTTCTTTTTCTTATCAAGTGGTAAACCAAAATCCCACACAGGGTCCTTTCCTTTAGTGAATGCTATTGGAGTCCTTGAAGATCCTTCTTCTGACATTTCTTTGATGATTTGATAAATCTAAAACTTTTAAATTTGAAAAGTTAAAAACATACGCACGGTTAGTAGATTATGCACAAACCCACCAAGGAACAACATTTAAAAACTTAAAAACATAGTGTCATACAAGTATAAAACTAAAACTATACATGGTACACTACATAATGCACACAAACTGAACACTGTATATGCTCATCAGCATAAGCAAGTTATCATTTTTTTTTACTATTAACACTAGCACGATCAAGTTATCAACAACAAAAAAAACCATTAGTGCATGCTTCGTTGCCAAAAAAAATAAATAATGGATCCATGCTAATTTTTTTTGTCAAATTTGTTTGGTTAAAATAGCGAAAGAAATGATGGCATATTATGTCACAACTTCAGCAGCCTACATCTTCAATAGTGAGAATAAAGCAAACCCAATCTTGGCTGCATCTATCAAGGATAAGAACAAGAAATATGCAATGCTATTGATTTGCACACAAACTACCAAATAGCCACATTGAATTTCTCCAGAATATGATGGTGAAAAAAATAAACAAAAGCCTTCAAAGAAAAGTGTCCACAGAAAAAGAAGAGGTCTACAACATTGACATACACACAAGCAGAAAAAATAGAACTGCATCTCTTATACAAAGTACAAACATAGATAATAGAAATGTTCAAAACGATATTTATATATTTGACAGGCTGCTATTCAAAATGGAAAAAAGTACCCTTGGTAACCATGTGGAAGTTCTCAAAGCAAAAATCCAGTGAACTTGTCATATATTTATTAAAGGCTGAGGAATTTGACTTGCAGTATTTGTGTGTCTGTGCCTAGTTTTCAATGTGTATTTCAGTGTGCAAGGATAACAATTCAGCTCCTGAAGTCATAAGAATTTGGTGTGGAGAAATTCTACTCTTTTTTCGCAGGTCACCCAGTATTAAACCCCAATCAGGCTTGAATGTTTTTTTATGGGACATTTAATCTGTTTATCACCCTTGCATATGCAAATAAAGTGTTCTAACTTCTAAATTAGAACATTTAATTTGTTTATCACCCTTGCATATGCAAATGAAGTCATCAGGGATAACAATTCCCAAAGATGTGCACTAAGTAGTAACACAACATTTTAAGGTATGAATCAGGTGTCTAAGTAAGAACTAGAAGAATGTTGCTACATCTAGTACCAAACTAGAACATTGTTGTTTCCCCCAAAAAATTGAACATATGGTGGAAAACGTGACTGAGCTGTCACATAATTCAGAGTACGTTACTTGCAACGCTTGTTGAGGCCCTTGTTACTTTGTGACATAATATACTTTCCAGGATTGCAAAACCTATGTTAATGAAAGAACTAGCACATTCTGACAAACTACCATTTCATACAAAAGATCACAAACTAACAAGGGCCTAAATCCAATTCAATAAGAAAATACATGTTACAAAGACGTGAAACTTGGTCAGTATATCAGACTACATCCTGTGAGGCGTACCTGTGAGGCGTACGCTTCAAGAACTGAGGCGTACGCCTCGCCTGTGAGGCGTACGCTTCAAGTGTTGAGGCGTACGCTTCAAATACTGAGGTGAGGTGTACGCCTCACCTGTGAGGCATACGCTTCAAATACTAAGGTGTACGCCTCGCCTGGGAGGCGTACGCCTCGCAGGCGATGTCGTAGCAGCCGAAGGACCACCTTGAATCCAACGTTTAAAAACTCGCCGAAAAATCTTGCCGGAAAAACATACCTGGTGGTGTCGAAAAATGTCGCCGATGGACTATTTTTGCTGGAGAAGACACGTCGGAGCTGCGACGATGTGCCTTCGCCGTCGATGTGCCTTCGTCGGCGACCTGGCGTCACTGTTCACGCCGGAGTTAATGTTCGCGATGCAAATACAAAACGAAGAAAAATCCCACTGTTCACGCCGGCGTCACTGCTCACGTCGGCGTCACTGCTCACGCCGGAAACTCCTTTCCGGCGTCGCTTTTCTCGCCGAATGGCTGGAGCTGCAGCCGCACCTTCTCGGCTTTTCCCCTCTTCAGTCGAGGGTTAAACGCAATGAACAGTGAAAACCCTTTAGGTTTTCACATTTCGTTAACCATTTAAAGGGTAAAATATTTAATATTGCGAAACTGCCATTAAAACAAACCCTTCGAGTTCTCCGATTTTTTTTGACCCATGACTCGTCCTGAGTCGCGCGAGTCGTCCAGCGAGTTTTGTAAGAAGGAAAACGACAGACCTCGCCCGAGTTCTACGTGACTCGTGACTCGGCCGAGTCATGCCGAGTCATGCCCGAGTCTTGGTCACCCGAGTATGCCTTACCGGGTTGACCCGCTGGAGGGCCGAGCCGAGCCGAGTCAACGAGTTGACTCGGCGAGTTTTTAAACGTTGGTATTAATATGTGAATCAAGTGGGGGCTGACCCTTGTTTCCTGGGTGCCACCTGAAGCAGGGAATTTTTATATTTGGATAGTGTGATGGGACGTCAGATATGGCTTGAAGGTAGCTTACTTGTTACATGCTATGTCACATGGGTGCGGGTGCGAGGATTCGGCACTTCCAAAAAACCCGGGTGCGGGGGTGCGTATATATATATATATATATATATATATATATAAAAGGGGGGTCCGGGGGTTCCCCCTGCTGCGCGGCCAGCGGCGGGGTTCCAGGGGGGCTGCCCCTGGCGGGGGGTTATAGGGGGGCAGCCCCCTGGCTGGTCTCCACAAAGGTGACATGACTATGTAATGCTCAATGAAATATCTTTTATTTGTCAATGAAAGATGGGGGCACAAAACCCCCAGCTTGCTGATTAAAAAAAACAAAAACTATGGGGAAATGCAAGGATAGCTGGTAAAATATGAAAAGAAATATTTATACTCGGGTCTGGATCTGGATCCAATCCATGTTTTATTAATGTATAGGGCTGACGCATTTTCATTAATGACCCAATTGTAATTTAGTTTTGTTGTAAAAGGGTATTTTAGTACCCTAAACTTTGTATTAAATGCACCATATAATGAAAGCTTATGTGCCGATTCCTTATGATGAGGAATCGTGGGTTTGTGCTGCAACATCTTCTCTCTTGTATCCTCTTCTCTTTTCGGGTGATAGAGCTTTGGATCTCTCAAAATCTTTCATGGTATCAGAGCATCAGATCCAGGGTTTGGAGATCGTGACTTCTTTATGATCATCAAAATCGATATTTTTGCCTCTTTCTAAGGTAATACATGCTCTTATTTTCTCATTCCTCTCTTCTTGTCAATTTCGTTAACACTTCTCATTCTTTTCTTCTCTTGATTCCGATCTGTGTTTCGTAAGGCTATTTTTCAATATCATTTTTGTCAAGGTCACTATCTTGAAATCGTGTCTTTCTTTCTTAAACGTGATTCTCATTATTCCTTTGGGTTTCTTCATATTGTTTTAATACTACTCTAGTTCTGCGATCCTTATTCTCTTGGAATAGTGACAACTCATCCCTTTCTTCATCAGTTTTTCTGTTAATCCATTTGGTTCTCTTTCATACTCATCGGGATTCAAAGACGCAACGTCTTAACACCAAGTGACGTGCAAAATATTGGTTAACCATTGTTCAGATTTATTTATACAGCAACATCTGGTTTGCTGCCTCTGGGTTGAATATTGCCAGTGATTATTAAAAAAAAAGGCAGCAGATTTTGCTTGAGTTTAAAAATTTGTTCTGAATGTATTCTTCCTTCCCTTCATTCATTCCTGAATTTCGACTTCCTCTTTCTTTGGAACATGGACTCATTTACTTTCCAGTCTGGTTTTTCTTCAAGTTTTCTGAGCCAACTCGTGTCCGAAAAGTTGAATTCTAATTTCTTGACTTGGAAGAGAGAGATTATTTCTTTCATAAGAAGTCAAGATCTTTCTAGACATCTGGATGACTCTATTCCAGTTCCTCCAGAGTTTATATCACAGGAAAAAAATGACATTAAAGGAGCATCTACCACATTATATGTTAGAAACCCAGAATATGTAGCCTGGATGAAACAGGTGTTAAATATGTATATGTAAATGAATATATTTCTGTACTGTATTGTACCACTTGTACAGCATATTGTACTGTATTGTACTGTATTGTACTACTGTACTGTATTGTACAGCATACTGTACTGTATTGTACAGCATACTGTACTGTATTGTACTGTATTGTACAGCATACTGTACTGTATTGTACTATTGTACTGTATTGTATAACATACTGTACTGTATTGTACTATTGTACTGTATTGTACCACTCGTACAACATATAAATATCAATAGAAAGGGGAGAAGACATTACGCCCAACATTTTTTTCTCTCTTCCCTCTTACCTCTCTCTCTATCTCTTGCTACGATAGTAAGGTGACTCCCACATCTGATTTCTCACATGGTATCAGAGCCAAGGGCGTGGTAATCACGATCATCTGGAAGGCCCCTAAGGACCTTGACGTGCGTTTTTGGGCGTTCTCAAGGAAAGTGTTTTTTTTTTTCATCTTTTCTCTGTTGTTTCTCCGCTGAATCACTATATTTCGACGTCGTTTCTTCATTTCCTCATATCGTGCATCTTTTTCTTCTTACATATTCTGTTATCCCCAATTTTATCAACCCTAATTTCTGTTTTCCCCAAATTTGGGAACCCTCATTTCTCAAAAGTGCCTCTTTTCTCAAACTTCTTGTGATTTCTTATCTATTTCTTGCAATATAGTTGATAAATCGTACATTCTGCACGATTAACTAAAAAATCGTGATTTCCAAAACTCAAAAATTTCTGTTCGTACGGTTCTGTCCGTACAACCTACGAATTTCTGTCGTGCTGTTTGATTCATCTTTGATCTTCTTCCTTATGGATTCTAAAATCAGCCCCGGATTTCTTTCTCAACTTGTTTCTCACAAATTAACTCATGATAACTACTTACTTTGGAAACGCCAAATTCTGCCGTTTATCCGAAGTCATGGTCTTTCCGGGCATCTGGATGGGGGATCACCCGCCCCACCTATGACTATTACGCAAGAGGTAACTGGTAATGATGGGAAGGTGAGTTGCATTGCTATTCCAAATCCTGCGTATGATGTTTGGTTTCAGAAGGACCAATCTGTGGTTGCCTATTTGACTGCCACGTTATCTGATCGTATATTACAAACTATCTCTGACCATTTTACTGCTGCAGAACTATGGAGACATCTTGCTCACTCTTATTCACAGGTTTCTGAATCACGTGCACTTCAACTGAAATGGCAGTTCCAATCTATGCGAAAGGGAACTAAGACCATTACTGAATTTCTAGGGGATATCAAAATTATCATTGATCAGTTGGCCGCTATTGGATATCCTGTTTCTGACAGAGATGTTGTTCAGCAGGTATTGGGAAGCCTTGGGCCCCAATATCGTATGTTTTGCACTGCATTACAGGTTGCCTCTACACTTCCATGCTTTGAGGATTTACAGGCCAAACTCCTACAGTATGAAGTTAGTTTGACTCAAGATCATCTTATTGATGATCCTCATCCTGTCATGTTTACATCTGGGTCTACCTCATTTCGTCCACCTGCTGCTCATATGGGCCGTGGAGGACTCCTTCCTACTCCTACTGCTCCACCTGCCACTAGAGGTACTCGTGTCCCTACTTGCTTCCATTGCAACAAGCGTGGCCATGTGAAAGCAGATTGTTGGCACAACCCACAGAATCGCAACAAGGCAGGGAGGCCAGGACCAAGAGCTGGACAGATGAATGTTAGACAGTTTCAGGGGCAGCCGCAGGGAAATTTTCGAGCACATCAGGGTACTGATCAGGGACAGAGTGCAGGGTTGCCACATGATGTGCAACAAATTCTGATGACTGCATTTAACAACATGAATTTGCGTCAGAATGATGATGGAGTTTGGTATATTGATTCTGGAGCAGCCGCACATGTTACTTCTGATGCAGGTAAACTTTCCAACATGGTTCCTTATATTGGCACTGGCACTATTGTCACGGGAGATGGTTCCCACCACCCTATTTCTCATACTGGAAATGCATCTCTCTCTTTGTCACAATCTACACTACCATTGAAAAATGTCTTACTCACTCCTGCCATTGAGAAAAACATTTTATCTGTTTCTAAATTGGTTGATGAAACAAATTCATCCATGGAATTTACTCCGTCTTCTGTTTGTCTTAAGGACCTTCGAACCAAGAAGATGCTCGCTAAGGGTGAACGACGCGGAAACATGTACGTCTTCGAAGCAGCCCCCGGGACTTTGAAGACGTCATCTACCGTGTCTCCATCTTTTCCTGCTTATTTGAGTCAGTCTTCTTCTGTTATGCAATGTAATAAGCCAGTTTCTTGGCATCGTCGGTTAGGTCATTGTAGTCAAGGGTTCCTTGACAAATTGTCTTCTCAGGGTTTTATTCCCAAAGTCAAATTAGATCATAAGTGTCCTAGTTGTAATGTCTGCAAGAGTCATGTACTTCCCTTTCAAAGTATCAATAAAAGAGCTTCCAAGTCATTTGAAATTATTCACTCTGATGTTTGGGGCCCAGCTCCTGTTTCATCTCTATCTGGCTCTCGTTATTATGTGTTATTTCTCGACTCTTTCACTCGTTACACTTGCATTTACTTTATGAAATCTAAATCTGAAGTGTTCAAACTTTTCAAACAATTCCATGCTCTTGTTCAGAACCTTTTCAATTCAAATATCACTTATTTCCAGTGTGATGGTGGTGGAGAATACATATCTCATGATTTTAGTGAATATTTAAAGGACCATGGCATCACACGTAACTCCTCTTGTCCTTACACTCCACAACAGAATGGAGTAGCAGAACGTAAGCATCGGCATATTGTTGAAACCGCGTTAAGTATGATGCACAATATTGATATTTCTTTCTCTCTTTGGACTGAGGCCTTTCACACTGCAGTGCATATCATTAACAGGTTGCCTATGGAATTATTAGGAGATCAGTCTCCTTATTATTTGCTTCACGGTTCTCACCCTTCTTATGATGATTTGCATGCTTTCGGATGCATTTGTTATGTCCATGTGGATCATTCTTTACGTAACAAGTTTCAGGACAGAGCAGTTCAGTGCAGATTTCTGGGATATGCCGATGGGTATAAAGGATATAGATGTTATGATCCTATTTTGGGTAAGATTAAGGTGTCTAGAAATGTTGTTTTTGATGATGACCATTTCAGCACTTGTGATACTTCTCAGGTATATGAGCAAACTACTTATGATCCATGGCTTTGTGATACTTTGCTATATGACTCTATCAGAGATCCTGTTGTTGATGAACCAATTCAGTTTGAAGCAGACAACTCCATCATCCAGGATGCACCTTCACGGTTTTCAGGTTTGGTTTATGCCCGTCGAGGAGCCCCTTCAACTCCATCTCACGAGGCTCCCCCTCTTCGACGATCCACACGTGAAAGGCATCCTATCCATCGTTGGGTTAGTTACAACAATTTTTCTCTTGACTTTCAGTTGTTTCTAACCAATGTGGCCAAAGAGAAAGAGCCGTCTACTTTCCATCAGGCAGCCCATTCTCGAGCTTGGGTTGAAGCTATGAACGAAGAAATGGCAGCACTTCATGAATGTCATACATGGGATATTGTTCCTCGACCTGTTGATAGAAATGTTGTTGGTTCCAAATGGGTTTACAAGATCAAGCGTAAACCAGATGGTAGCATTGAAAGATATAAAGCTCGCCTTGTTGCACGCGGATTCACACAACAATATGGGCAAGATTATGAGGAAACTTTTAGCCCTGTTGTCAAAATTGGCACCATTCGTGTGATCCTCACTTTGGCACTTCAGCATGGTTGGTCTCTTAGCCAGTTGGATGTCAAGAATGCGTTCCTACATGGGGACTTGAAGGAAGAGGTGTATATGGAGCAACCTCCTGGATATAGTGAACATGATGCGGCTACATGGGTTTGTAAATTGAGAAGGTCTCTTTATGGTTTAAAACAGGCATCTCGGTCTTGGTTTGAGAGTTTCTCCATGGAAATTCAGCAGCATGGCTTTTCTAAGAGTATACTTGATCATTCTTTATTTATGTATAAGAATGATCATGTTACTACTTGGGTTCTTATATATGTTGATGACATCATTATCACTGGGAGTGATGATGCACATATTGCCTTGGTCAAGTCTTTACTCATGGCCAAATTCAAGATGAAGGACTTAGGCCCATTGCGATACTTCTTGGGAGTTGAAGTCGATAGACAAGATGATCGACTCACTCTAAGTCAACACAAGTATACTCTTGACATTCTTCACACCACTGGTATGATTAATTGTAAACCTCTCAGCACCCCATCTGTCTTAAATCATAAGTTTAGTGCAAAAGAAGGCCAATTATATCATGATTCCACTTTATATCGCCGCATTGTTGGTATGTTGCAATATCTTACATTTACAAGACCTGACATTGCTTATGCTGTAAATCAAGCATCTCAGTTTATGCATGCTCCCACTGATTGTCATATGGAATGTATTAAGCGTATTCTCAGATATCTGAAAGGGACTATTGGAGATGGATTGCTCTATCACAAAGATGAAAGCTTCACTACAGGACACCGTTTACTTACATATTGTGATGCAGATTGGGGTGGGGACCCTGATGAGCGTAGGTCGGTTTCAGGATATTGTGTTTTTATTGGCCCAAATATTGTCACTTGGAGTAGTAAGAAACAAAAGGCCATTGCTAAATCCAGCACTGAGGCAGAGTACAGGGCAATGGCAGCAGGGACAGCTGATGTCACTTGGGTATGGCATCTTCTTCAAGAGTTGAATGAACCTATCTCTTCCTCTCTGCTTTTATGTGATAATCAAAGTGCCATTAATATTTCTTTTAACCCTATTCATCATTGTCGCACGAAGCACATTGAGATTGATCAGCATTTTGTTAGACAAAAGATTGAAACAGAAGAAATTGAGGCTTCGTATGTCAGATCAGAAGACCAAGTAGCAGACATCTTCACCAAAGGATTGGTTAGTCATCAATTTTGGTTACTTAAGGGCAAGTTGAGCATGATTGAAGATCATCCTCAACTTGAGGGAGGCTGTTAAATATGTATATGTAAATGAATATATTTCTGTACTGTATTGTACCACTTGTACAGCATATTGTACTGTATTGTACTACTGTACTGTATTGTACAGCATACTGTACTGTATTGTACTACTGTACTGTATTGTACTATATTGTACAGCATACTGTACTGTATTGTACTGTGTTGTACAGCATACTGTACTGTATTGTACTATTGTACTGTATTGTACCACTCGTACAACATATAAATATCAATGGAAAGGGGAGAAGACATTACGCCCAACATTTTTTTCTCTCTTCCCTCTTACCTCTCTCTCTATCTCTTGCTACGATAGTAAGGTGACTCCCACATCTGATTTCTCACAACAGGATCAGGCGCGGGTGCTTATATTACTTACACACTGTCACAAGAGGTACTTGTGGCAATTCCATATGACTGTTCGGCTATGCAGCTGTGGGATAGATTGGTTCAGACATATTCACAAGTTTTCAGGCCAGGGGTCGTGTTTCTCAAAAGGAAATTTCAAATGTTGATAAAGGACTTCATGACTATCATGGAGTACTTGAACAAAATGAAAACCATTTCCGATCAACTAGCCATTGTGGGTTGTGTAGTGAGTGACAAAGACATGGTGCAGCAAACTTTGAGCGGGTTGGGGCCTGATTATCACATGATTGTTACCTCTTTATTATGTTTACCTTATTTACCTACATTTAAAGATCTACGTGCAAAACTTTTTCAATATGAGATGACCTTAAAATGATTTTTTGAAGAGCCTCATGTACATGATGGCGCACAAGATGTTCTTGCCATAGGAGTTGCATATGGGTGAGGACGAAGAAATTATGATTTTCGAGGAAGGGGAGGTCAAGGAATGGGCAAGGAAGTCGTGGAATATTACCTACACTCAACATGCCTTCCAACTCACAGAGGCAAAGGCCAATTCTCACTTGTTTTCTATGCAATAAAAGGGGGCATATCAAGGCTAACTGCTGGTTCAACCCTCAAAATAAAGGAAAATCATTGCAGACAGAGATAAGGAAAGGGACAGATAGTCCAAAAACCAGTGGACAAGTAAAGGAGTTGCTATTGTCTACCTTATCAAAATTAAATTTAAAACAGAATGATTAGGGTACTTGGTATGTTGACTCTGGGGCAACTCATGTTACTGGTGATGCTGGTAAGCTCCTAAACTTTGTTCCTTAAATTGGCATAAATAGCATTGTCACTGGGGATGGATCTCACTACTTTATTTCTCACATTGGAAACTCAGTTATTCCTATATCAAAGTCCTTTCTCAGTCTTTCAAATGTCCTTTATGCTCCTAACATCAAGAAAAATATTGTCCTGTTTCTAAGCTTATTGATGATATTAATGCTTTAATTGAATTTACTCCCTTTTCTGTTTATGTGAAGGATCTTCGTACGAGGGAGATGTTCGCTGAAGGAAAATGATTGGGCAATATGTACATCTTTCAAGAAAATCCTTCTATTCGTGTTTGCCCTGTTGATCCCAACTTGAAGCTCTCATCATCGTCTTCTTTAGTGATTCATAAAAGTGTCTTTAGTGTCTCTGAATGTAATAATCCAAATCTTTGGCATGGTCGTCTAGGTCATTGCAGTAATCGTTTCGATGAGAAGCTTATCTCGGACCGTCTCATTCCCAAGTCAAGTTTAGGATTAAGTGTCGATGATAAAAAAATGTTCTAGTTGTCTTTTGTGTAAGAGTCATGTTCTACCTTTTCATTCTATTAATAAAAGAGCTTCAAGACCCTTTGAAATTATTTGTTTTGATATTTGGGGAACTGCTCCAGTTGCCTCTGTGTCTAGAATTAAATATTATCTCATACTTGTTGACAGTTATTCTCGTTACACCTGGATTTTCTTTATGAAATACAAGTTTGAGACCTTTGAATTGTTTCAAATTTTTCATTCCTTTGTCAAGAATCATTTTTCTGAAAATATTCTTTGCTTCCAATGTGATAGAGGGGGGTAAGTTCTCTTCAAATGACTTTATTAATTTTCTCTAAAATAATGGAATAAGTAGAAGGGTGTCTTGCCCTCGTACACCTCAACAAAATGGAATTGCTAAAAGGAAGCATCGCCATATTGTCAAGAGTGCGATGAGTATGATGTATGATAGTAATCTTCTAATTACTTTGTGGGCAGAAGCTTTTCATTCAGCAATTTATGTGATAAACCAATTACCCATGACTAATTTGGAAAACAAATCTCCTTATTTTTTCCTGTATGGAGTTCATCCAAATTATCATGATTTGCGCATGTTTGGTTGTATATGTTATGTCCATACTGACAGTTTAATGCAACATAAGTTTCAGGACAAGGCCTTGAAGTGCAGATTTATGAGATATGCAGATGATTATGACGGGTACAGGTGTTATGATCATGTGAGTAAGCGCATCAATATATCCAGAAATGTTGTCTTTGATGAACTGAACTTTGATCACCAATCTACTACTTCCTCTGAATTAGACTCTGACGTTGAGGTCTATCACTCCTGGTTAAATTCTGAACTCTTTTCTAGTACTAATGATGCTTGTCCTTCATATTGTATTCAAAGGGATGGGGGAACCACGCCTGCTAACGAGTTGACTCCTCAGGCGAGTATGAGATCTGAACCATCCTTGGAACCCGAAATGAGATTTTAACCATCCTTGGAACCTGAAAGGTATAAAGGTGTTGTTTATTCTCAACGAGAAAGGGAGGTGCCCTCTAATCAGGAGATGAATTCCCCTTCTATTCCTGCTCCAACCTTCGATGTTAGAAGATCCACTCGCTCTCGCCATCAGATTGAAAGGTGGGTCAGTTATGAAAACTTCTTGATGGACTTTCAACTCTTTCTAACCTCCTTGGGCAAGGAAGATCAACCCACAACCTTTTATCAAACCGCAAATTCCAAAAGGTGGATTGAAGTGATGAATGAAGAAATGGAGGCTCTTCATGAGTGTGGTACTTGGGATATTGTTCCCAGACCACTTGACAGAAATATAATAGAGTTCAAGTGAGTGTACAAAATAAAGTACAAACCGGATGGCACTATTGAACAATACAAGGTGAAACTGGTTGCAAAGGGTTTCACACAGGAGCAAGGACAGGTTATGAAAATTGGGACCATCAGAGTCATATTATCCTTAGCTATTGAACATCAGTGGACACTTAGTCAACTTGATGTCAAAAACACCTTTCTATATGAAGAACTGAAAGAGGAAGTGTACATGGAGCAGCCCACTGGATATGCAGAAGGAAATCCTAAAAAATACATATGCAGATTAAAAAGAACTATATATGGGTTAAAGCAAAAATCTCGTTCTTGGTTTGACAGTTTCTCTCTTGAAGTGCAAAAATATGGCTTTAGTCGATCCCTTCTTGACCACTCCCTGTTTATATTCAAATGTCAAGATGTAGTTACTTTGTTATTGATATATGTAAATGATATTATCATTATAGGTAACTCCAATGATCATATTGAGCAGGTCACGAAGCTCTTGAATTAGAGATTTAAAATAAAGGATCTTAGAAAACTACAATATTTTCTTGGAGTTGAAGTTGACAGGACTACTGAAGGAATGACTCTCACCCAGCATAAATAGATCATTGATTTTTCAGCAAGGTAGATATGAAAGAGTGCAAACCTTTAGGAACACCAAGTGTTCTTCATCAGAAACTTAGTTCCCAAAATGGAGATTTATATAAGGATCCTACGAGGTATCGCAGCATAGTCGGGATGCTGCAATATCTCACTTTCACTCGGCCTGATATTGTTTACTCAATTAATCAGGTATCTCAGTTCATGCATGAGCTATGGGTTAGGCATATGGAAGTTGTTAAACAAATACTTCGGTATTTGAAGGGAACTATCGAGGATGGCCTTCTGTATAGAAAGAGGATGAATGAGTAGAATTCATATGAACTCATTATTTATACTGATGCAGACTGGGCGGGAGATCCAGATGAACGCAGGTCAATCTCAGGTTATTGTGTTTTCATTGGAATGAATCTAGTATCTTGGAGTAGCAGGAAACAAAAAACCATTGTCAAGCACAGAGGCCGAATATAGGTCAATGGCAGCCGCCACTACTGAGGCTGCATGGATTAGGCACCTATTGATAGAGGTAGTAGAATCAGTCTCTCAATCCCTTCTCTTATGTGACAATCAAAGTGCCATCAATATGTCTTTTAATCCTATTTACCACAATCGTGCCAAACACATTGAGATAGATCAACACTTTGTGAGGCAGAAGGTGGAAGAGATTGAACCTGAATTTGTTTGGACTACTGATCAAGTTGTTGATCTGTTCATAAAGGGACTGACTAAGGATAGATTTTGGATGCTAAAAGGCAAGTTGTTCATGGTTCAAAACCATATACAACTTGAGGGAGGGTGAAAAGAAGTCATATTTATACTCGGGTCTGGATGTGGATCCGATGTACAGGGCTTACGCATTTTCATGGTCCTCTTGTAATTTAGTTTTGTTGTAAAAGGGTATTTTAGTACCCTAAACTTTGTATTAAACGCACCATATAATGAAAGCTTATGTGTCGATTCCTGATGATGAGGAATCGTGGGTTTGTGCTGCAACATCTTCTCTCTCTTGTGTCCTCTTCTCTTTTCGGGTGATAGAGCTTCGGATCTCTCAAACACCACAACAAAGCAGTGGATTAGAGATGACCTCATTCCATCGCTAACCGGCTTAGCGACGAAGAGGCGACGGACAACTTACGTCGCGAATTTTTCGACGCTAACTGGCGACAGAATAAATCTGTCGCCAATTGCGACGGAATAACGAACGATGTATTCCGTCGCAAATCCGCCGGTACTAGACGGCGACCTCGGCTTGGCGACGGATTTACTTCCGTCGCTAAGCCGTCACTAAATTATATGTATAGCGACGGATATATCCGTCGCTAACAAGGAAAAAAATTAAAAATTAAATATCGAGAAACGCTACAATTTATATTTCCTGTACAATTTATATTTCCTGTAAATAAAAAACAAAGTACACATAAAATTTCATATAAAAGGAATCTACAACAATTAATCGTTCCACTTTAAAATTAACAAGTTTAATTATTTATAATTCAACAATTACAATTTCGAAACAAAAAAAAATAGAACTTCTTCAACACATTAATTTAATCATCGCCAAGATTTTGTGCGTCTTCTTGTTCATTGCCTTGATCTGTCCCTTCAGCTCCGCTACGCTGATTATCGCTAGCAACCTACACAAAAAAAGAAGTCAGTATTGATAAACAAAATATATTGAAATAAATTATACATTATATGTGCTCATATGTGTTCTAAGGCAGTAAAAAAACTTTATATGTGATTCTATCATGCTCATATGTGCTCTAAGGTAGGCAAAAAACTCTATATGTGATTCTATCATTAATGATATGTGTTCTAAGGCAGTAAAAAAACTCTATATGTGATTATACCTGAGAGGGACCTGCAATCGAAGTTCCCTTGTTCAGCAAAAAACTGTTGAACTCAGCTCGGAGAACGTCGGCGACGGTTTCATGGAAGTAGTCACGCAATGTGTCCTTAACGATCTGACGTACATCTTCACCGGAAAGAATAAGTTGCTGCTTGGAGCTTATGTCGACGGAAGAAGTCTGTGAGCCGTAACTGGAAGAAACAATAATAGGTGAAATGTTCATATTACTCCCAAACCCGAACACACGACCCTTTTTGGGTTCACCTGCTGCAGTCACCCATGCTGCAGGATCAAATGATGAATGCTGAGTAGCGTCATCGCCATATCGCTCTACCATATGTTGCTCATATGCCTCCTACAAAATAATGTTTAAAGTATGCATTAATAATTAATGATAACATTATGATAACTTGCATATTGCAATGATTATTAATAGAATAAATACATACTGTTGTCGTTCTCACCTTCTCTTATACAAAGTCTCCCGTGCTCTTCCGTTTATGTGTTTCAACAAACACATCCTTATATAGTACAATGCCTCCTTTTTCTGCTTCCTGCGAAGTTAAATGATAAAAAATTTAGTTAACAAGTTTGCAACAATACTTATAAAATTAATATTATATATTGATGAGTTACCATTTTCTTCAGTTGGCTCCCAAATGTCTTAGATTCACCTGTGTGTAGATGGGCTTCGAGCATTTTCGCTCGATTTTGTGCAGCATTCGCAGAGCGATTTCGAAATACATCTCCCGCCCACTTATCACACATTCCATCCCAATAATCTCTCCTGATAGTAATAAGGTCATGGCCCTTCCACTGTAGTGGATCATCTATTCCGCCAGATGCTTTTTTTGCTGCAGTCTTCATATTGTGCAGCATGTCTGCAAATCGATTGGCAGTCACCTTCTATCACACCTTCCTTGTATCATTTTCCTCCACCGTAATTGCGAAGCGATTCGAAGCCTACAAATATTTTCAGAAAGTTAGTAGACATGACTAAAAAAATATAAATAAGAAACACATTAACTATGAGAAACAACTGTATACCGTGAATGAGGACCACAATCTATCTAACACCTCTTTTGGATAATCTTTTCATTGAGCGACTGGTCCTGGTAGATGTTGAAGAAGTGAATGCCTAATCTCGCGTACTACTTCTTATGGCTCAAACCTTGTGTTGCACATGAATTTGTACACAGTAAATATCAATATAAAATATTTATAAGATATGCAATAATTGAAAATGAAATACTTACGGTCGATTATCGATATACACTATCTGAATGAGTTTTCTTGTGTCAGACTGAGAAGACCCTGCTTCTTGTGTTGGCTCCTGACTTGTGTGATCAACTGGTGTAGGTGGGTCGTGTACAGGCGAAACATCATTTGTAAAAAAATACGTTAGAAATTCTCAGAATGCGCATTTCAACTAATCAAGCATCCAATTAGTTAAATGATATACCTATCACAGGAGCCCGTGAAGATGAAGGCTGGGTCTGACTAGTATTGGATGAGCAACCACTATAACCTCCATGAACTATATTCTAACAAATAACATATGTCATACAATGCATTCAAATAATTCGCATCAAGTATTACAATACATTCAAATCATTCGCATCAAGTATTGCAATACATTCAAATGATTCGCAACAAGTATTACAATACATTCAAATAATTCAAATCATTCACATCAAGTACAATACAACTCATTCATTCGCATCAAGTATTACAATACATTCAAGTCATTCACATCAAGTATTACAATAATTCAAGTCATTTACATCAAGTATTATAATACATTCAAGTCATTCACATCAAGTATTACAATGCATTCAAATCATTCATATCAGGTACTGCAATGCATTCAAATCATTCACATCAAGCATTGCAATGCATTCAAATCATTCGCATCAAGTATTACAATACATTCAAATAATTCAAATCATTCACATCAAGTATTACAATACATTCAAATAATTCAAGTCATTCACATCAAGTATTGCAATGCATTCAAATCATTCATATCAGCTACTGCAATGCATTCAAATCATTCACATCAAGCATTGCAATGCATTCAAATCATTCGCATCAAGTATTACAATACATTCAAATAATTCAAATCATTCACATCAAGTATTACAATACATTCAAATAATTCAAGTCATTCACATCAAGTATTGCAATGCATTTAAATCATTCATATCAGGTACTGCAATGCATTCAAATCATTCACATCAAGTATTGCAATACAACTCATTCATTCGCATCAAGTATTATAATACATTTAAATAATTCAAATCATTAACATCATTCATTGCAATGCATTCAAATCATTCGTATCAAGTATTACAATATATTCAAATAATTCAAATCATTCACATCAAGTATTGCAATAGAACTCATTCATTCGCATCAAGTATTACAATACATTCAAATAATTCAAATCATTCACATCAAGTATTGCAATGCAATCAAATAGAGGTTTGTATTACAAGATTTTGCTCACTAGCTTGAGAATTCTTCCTCGTCACTTATTTGACTTTCATATTCTTCTTCTTCTTCTTCTTCTTCTTCTTCTTCTTCTTCTTCATTGTTTACCCATCCACTTGGTATATCATTTGGATCACATTCTTCTATGAATGTTTCATCGGTCAATGGAGTTATAACCAGTGTTTTAAAACTCGTTGACTCGGCTCGGCTCGCCCCTACAGCGAGTCAACCCGGCAAGGCAAACTCGGTTTGCCAAAACTCGGGCTTGACTCGGCCTGACTCGGCTTGACTCGGCCTGACTCAGGCGAGTTTTGGGATGTTTGAAATTTGTTTTTTGAGTTTCAAATTACAGTTTCGAAATATATAAGTACATATATTTTAACAAGGGTTACCCCCAGATTTTGTATAAAAAAGAAAATAAAAATCATTTAAAGATAAAAAAACATTTAAATCCATAGAATAAAATCGCCATGTTGTTCGAACTACTGTTCACCCTGTGTTACTGTTATCAACTTATTCTAGCAAAATATTTTAAAGAAATGATTCTCACTATATATGGCGGGTCAACTATGCCTATGGGAAGTCATATTTAGGTTTCATCATCCATTTGTTATGTGAACAAGCATTGTACATATTCAAATATTAGTAGTCTTTTTATAGTTGTGCCATTAATATATTTCCTGCATAGTTTTATACATGAGAAAATTGCTTATTTATGTTGATATTGGGCATTCTATAAACTTTCAATATACACATATATCCCTGTTTTACATTTATAGATTTGTTAGAGAGGGAATTAAAACTTTTAAAACAAGCTAGCATATATGATTGGCCATTTTAGGAACCTTAGATAGTAGCAGACTGAACTCATGGTGACCAAATCCTCTAATTCAAGTCATGAATTAGTCAAAGTGCTTGTATAGATATCAAATTCAATTATTCAAGCAAACCTCTATAGCTCTTTGCAGTTGTTTTTATATTCTTAGAGACATTTGGAGACTATGTTTACTCAAAAACATGTTTTCAGACAAATTACATATTGTTTTTCTTTTAAAATCAAAAGTTAACAAAACTCGGTCCGAGTCACCGAGTTGACCCGCTGAGTCACGAGTCAATAAAGAACGAGTCGAGTTCTGAGTCACGGGTTTTAAAACCTTGGTTATAACATACATATCATGCGCAACATCGTGACCATAAGCGAAGTCATAGATATCATCTGATTGATAGTAATCACTGTCTTCAGCTAACTTGTCTTCCTGTTACTGATCATACTCATGGTATAGTTTGGACTTCACCTTGCAAACTGCCCATCATTCACTTCTATCTGACTTTTTTATACTCGGATATGAAGTATAATAAACTTGTTGAGCTTGCGAGGCTAATATGAATGGTTCATATGTTCCAAACCTGGATTTATGATTCACCTCCACAATGCCTGAAGCTTTGTCGAGTCTTGTTGTAGTTGGATCAAACCAATGACACTTGAATAAAGTTACCCTGTTATTTATGGCTAAGTAAGTCAATTTCATTATTTCCTTTATAACACCGTAGTAATCATGTTTATTTTCACCGTAGTTGCTACCCTTGACACACACGCCACTATTCATCGTTGATTTGTTTATACTGTAATCTTTTGTATGGAATCGATAACCATTTACGATGTACCCGTTGTAGCATTGCACAACTTTGGTCGGACCATTTTCTAAATCACATATTCCTTGATCGTTAACATCACCATGGCGGACCTACGCACAGACATAAACAATGATTGTGATAACGACCAATTAAGTAACTTAGTGTTGTTTACAAGTACAAAATTTATGTTAGCGTCTTTACCAATTGTTTGAACCACTCCACAAACTTAGTTTCATGTTCTTTTTGTACTTCTGCATCAGTGAGATGTGAAACTTCTCTTTGCAACTCCAGATCAAATCGTCTGCAAACCACAAATACTTATATTACTGAACCATGTATGCACGTATAGAACATAAAAGGATTTATAATTATGTTGCGTCTACATATACTTACTTGATGTATGGGTCGATCGTTGAGCAATTAAAAAGAATATAGATGTGTGCTGTGTTTTGCTCTCAATCTGTCAAGAGCCTTGATCGGCAACTACCAAATGCATGCCCAAGTGGTTGAAATATCGACAGTTTGTCAGCTACAGTTACTTGTTCTCCATCATCGTTACGGGGCGGGCATGTGTAACGTGTTGGAATGTGAGGTTCAAAGTACATAGATGAAAAATTTGAAATCTCTTCTAAAGTGTACGCCTCACAAATAGAGCCTTCTACTCTTGCTTTATTACGAACCTTTTTTTTGAGGTCGAACATGCATATGGCAAAAATATAAATTTCAAATTTTAAATATCTGTCATTAAAGAGACAAATATAAAAAAACATATACCTTTCAAATGGGTACATTCATCGATATTGCACAGGGCCACCAACCCTTAGTTCATATGGCAAATGTATGATCAAATGTTCCATAACATCAAAAAATGCGAAAATATCTTTTCTAGCAGACAAACAGTGGTGATGACAGAGTCGTCGAGATTCTTTACATCAGATACTATGACTTCCGATGCGCACAATGTTCTAAAAAATCCACTCAACTAAGACAATACCCCCCATATAGGTTTGTCTAACATATCATGGAATGCTAGGGGTATCAATCGTTACATAAAAATATGACAATCATGGCTCTTCAACCCATATAACTGTCCATCGTGAATCTTCACAGCCCGTGCAATGTTAGAGACATATCCATCCGGAAATATCAATTGTCTCAACCATCGACATACATGTTTTATTTGATCAGGTCCAAGCACGTACTTTGCCTTTGGTTTCAGTACTTTGCCATTATACTCTTTGAGTTCCAATTCTGGTCTTTTACATATTGCTTTTAAATTCATACGGGCCTTCGGATTATCCTTCGTTTTCCCTTTAACATTCATTACTGTATTGAACACATTATCAAACACATTTTTCTCCACATGCATCACATCCAAATTATGTCGTATCAATAGGGTCGGCCAATACGGTAGCTCCCAAAAATAGATTTCTTCGTCCAATTGTGATCATTCCCAAATCCACGGAAGGGTGTAGGACTGCGGGCATCTGTTAATACATCTGGAAAGTATCGCAATCTTCTTAGAATCTCTATGCCAGACAATCTTGTAGATGGACTTTCCATTTCAGTTGTGCTTGCTTTAAACGCATTCTTTTGTCGTCGGAACGAATGGTCGCTGGGTAGAAATCGATGATGGCACTCAAACCAGTAAGGCTTCCTTCTACGCGTCAATCTAAAAGCTTTAGAATCCTCCATGCAGTACGGACATGCCAACTTCCCGTGTGTGCTCTAACCAGATAGCATACCATATGCAGGGAAGTCACTGATTGTCCATAGAACATCGACCTTCATGTTGAAATTTTGTTTTTTGTGGGCATCATACGTGGTAACACCGTCATCCCACAGTACTTTTAGTTCATCAATCAATGGCCTTAAATATACATCAACATTTTGGCCAAGTGAGGTCAGACCAGGGATCAACAAAGACAAGAAAAGATTTGGACATTTCATACACAAGCTTGGTGTAAGGTTGTATGGAGTTACAAATACTGGCCAGCATGAGTATGAAGTTGATCTACCCCCAAATGGATTAAATTCATCTGTACATAAACCGAGTCTAACATTTCGCACTTCCATTGTGAAGTTCTGATGAGTACGATCAAAGTGCTTCCAAGCTTCAGCGTCAACAGGATGCGTAATCTTTTTTTCATTATGTTGAACTTTATTTGCATGTCATCTCATGTGTTTAGTTGTCCTTGAAGACATATACAATCGTTGCAATCTAGGAGTGATTGAAAAGTAGCAGAGTGACTTGTATGAAACTTCCTTTGATCTCGTGCTACCATTGTCTCTTGTCTTTGGCTTGAACCGAAGATGCCCACATGACGGGCATGATAGGTTGTTTTCCTTCTCCTTGAAATACATGCAATGATTTGGACAAGCATCAATCTTTTTGTACCTCATACCTAAAGCGTTGACCATAACTTTCGTACAATAGAAATTTTGTGGCAATTTCTCATCTCTGGACAACATACTCTTCACAATCATGCACAAACGGTCAAAACATGATTGACTCAAATTATACTCGGACTTCAAATTCATTAATTAAAGAACTGCAGACAAGATAGTGTGACTCTCGCAGCCCTTCCAAAGTGGCTCATCAACATCTCTAAGTAAATCATAAAATTTACTAGCTGCATCGTTTGGTGATTCTTCATCTACGACAGTTCTTACATCACTAGAACTCATAGCAGAACCTAGTTTTGTTCCTGCAGCATCAAATATCAAATCCATATATGGATTATCGTGCACCACATTCACCCGTGCATCAAAATTGTTTCTAAATTTTTCTCCATAAAACGTTCAGTTCTGATAATCACTCACAAAACCCTTCATGTATAAGTGATGTCTAACGCCATGAGGTTCTACAAATCGATTATTCTTATAAATCTTATAGGAACACCTAATCCGACCTGTGGGATCCACTATACTGACACTTGCCGTTGCAAATTCAATAAAACTTTCAACACCATCCATATATTCATGCGATAACTCATTGTCCACTATCTTACGGTACATCCACTCACGATTTGCAGTCATTTTCTTATGATGTTACGAATAATAACCTAACCAATTAAAAGAGAACCATCAGAATGTTATGATGAAGAAAATATCAAATTTATCATGCAATATATGATGTCATACAGTAACAAGAATTATGATGCATGCATTGATAACTTAATATTTTCATGTGCAAACTATTAATGACACGATACAATCATTTGAAGCATGCTTTTATTATACAATTTCACATGGAAGCCATAATTAAATTGAAAGTAACTACATGCAAGCATGAATACAATTACATCAAACATTGCAATACATCGTAATCATTCATATCAAACAAATGGCAAACATGTACCTGCAGCAAACACACTTCAATATTCCACTAACTACTACCATGCCTAACATGGACTCCGTACTCCAAAAATAAGAATACTTTCATATTCATATATTAAAATCATGCTCAGCATGATCTCCGAACTCCAACAAAGCAACCCTAAATATCAACAACTAAGTGAGTGTGAAAAATAAAGTATTACATCTAATAAATTAAATAACATGTGATACGCTTGCATCACTTACTCACCACGGGTATTTACCCGATTTGCATTGTTTTTGTCACTTACTTACCACGGGTGGCTGAGCACAAGCGGGTTCCGTTGAGAAATTTGCAAAAAACAATATTTTAAAATGAAGTCACCACAAAAAAAAACGAGGCAAATGAAAACATTTTGCATAGGCCTTAAGAAGCCCAGTACCCAATGACCTACCGAAACACAGGGGTTCGACCCCCTGCAGGAACACAAGGGGTCGACCCCCTGCCGAAAACCGCAAGGGGTTGACCCCCTGCGTTTCGGAAGGGGAGTCGACTCCCTACCGTTCAGGCAGGGGGTCGACCCCCTTCCGAAACATAGGGGGTTAACCCCCTGCCTGTTCCGGCAGGGGGTTAACCCCTTGCAGGAAAGGCAGGGGGTTAACCCTCTGTCGGAAAGGCAGGGGGTTAACCCCCTTGCCGGAAAAGGCAGGGGGTTAACCCCCTGCCGGAAAACGCGATCCCCGTAATACTTGTCTTCGGGCAAACGGCGAACGACGAACGATGGAAGCGGCGGGAGCGGGCGAACGGCGGGAGCGGCGAGAGCTGGCGAACGGCGGGAGCGAAAGAAGAAAAGGAAAATTTGGTCTGGGATTAGGTTTATCGACAATTAGCGACGGCTTAGCGACGGACTAATTCTGTCGCTAAGCCGCCGTAAATCAAATTTACGAACATAGCAACGGAATATATTCTGTCGCTAAATAGCGACGGAAAATTTTCCGTCACAAAAACGTCGCTAAATGGTGTGTCCATTACGACAAAATGTTTCGACGCAACATCCGTCGCCAATTAGCGACGGATTTTGCGACGAGATATATTTTGTCGCTATTTTCGTAAATTTCATTTATTATAGCAACGGATGTGTTTCTCTCGTTAATCTGTCGCTAACTAGCGACGGAATAATTCCGTCGCTAATCACCGATTTTCTTGTAGTGAAATTCTTTCAAAATAAACATGATGAACTTCACCATGGATATGGGGCACAATATGTTGATACATAACAACAAAGGAATAGTAAGGTGCTCAAAAGGAACTAGCATATTGGTAATGGGTACCTACAAAAATTCCTAGAATAGTTAAGGTACGACATGCCTATCAGATGGAGAACAAATGGCTCCCAAGTGTAGTTTAGTGGAAAGTTGATGAAGCCAAGCTGCAGTCTGTTAAGCTGGTTCAAGCTTGATGAACACCAGTCAAGGTTTTAGGAAACCCTGTACTCAACTGACGCCCAATTGGACCAAAGTCCTAAAAGTTTGCTGCCAACCAGGATAACATTTATATTTTTTCTTTTTCAGATAAAACATGCAAAAAAGATCAGTTCAAGATCAGCCTAAATTGCAACTAGATGCCATCAAACTCAATTAGGACACAAAACCATTTGAGCAATGACAGGTCAGGAATACTACAAAGCTTGCTTCCCCAAATAGCTTAACTACTATAACACACTTTCTACAATTGTGGGAAGTTGTCCTGACATTTCTATATTTTTGTACAATTTAGCTTGCTTCATGAGCAGTTTATCCACACTGAAGCCAATCCCTGTTCCTAATTCTTCATATCCTTAAAAGCTTCAAGTATAAAGCACAACATACACATGAAAATTAGCTTAGGAACAAGCAACTAAAATGCTGATAACACTTACAGCCAAGGTTGTATGTATAGTTATTATACAGAAAATCAATATATGATACATGTCCTATCGTTCTATATCACATGATACGAATGTACTATGTTGTATTGTATGATGCGAGTGTATTGTATCGTATAATACGAGTGTATCATACAATACATACTTGGCGCACTTTAAAAAGGGTTGAATCGTAATTTTTTAGTTTTGGGTTTTAAAGACCTCTTGAGGACCGACTCCCTCATTTGTATAGAAGTCATTAGAGAGGTATCCACACACCTTAAGAATCGTGAGAGCGATTTGGGGGCCGAGTACGCAAGGAAAAGGGCTTTTGTGGTTTGTTAAGAGTGAAAAAACCTTATTCTTTGCTCTTTATTGAGCTTTTTTTGGGGGAAATGATCCGGCATGGCAATGGGGCACCCGAGTAATTAGTAAAAATCGATTGAAAATTGAGTGCAACTATTGTCATATTGTTATTTCAGGTGGTATCTCTCGGTTGAAGCATCGTTTAGTCGGAAAACATTTAAATGTTGCGGCCTGCACGTCAAGGAATTTGTCGAATGTTGTAAAATGACAATGCCAACAATTACTTATTAGTTTGAGAGACAAAAAACAAGAAAAAAAGATGAGTGAGGCAAAAATGAGGTATGTGCAACCCTAGGAGGACAAAGATGAGCTCCCTCCTTCTGATCCTACAGCCCCTAGCGTAGCATCAAAAATAGGAAGTTCTGTAGTGAAGGAGAAAGGTGTGGCTGGTGCTAGTAGTAATGCCGCTGGCACAAAAAAAAGGAGGATAAAGAGGAGTAGGAAGGAGTTCTTCATGAAGAGGTAGAGGCTCTATTAGGAGTTTTTCCATCCTAGGACTGCCCTTGGGGCACATCCTGACATTTATACTACCATGACTCAACATTTAGTCGAGCAGGCGAATTTCGCAGTTGAGAGATGATTCTATAATGTATGCATTTCATTCAATGCAGTAAATTCTTTTCATTTTCAGGCCACATCAAATGTCACAACCAATATCGGGCCTGGATATAAAATGTCTTTGTATCATGCGTTGAGAGAAAAAATTTTAAATACTAATATGAATGAAGTGAACGCAAATTGTGATGAGATGAAAATTTCTTGCCTATTGCCCCAAAAGAACTATGTTTTTAAAGACAACTGATATGTCTGATACGTCAAGACAGCAAATGTATCGCTTAGGGTATTTGATCAGGTAATAGAAGCGGTTCAACTTCAAAATATTATTTAATTTATTACTGATAATGCAGCAAATTATAAAGCAGCAAGTAAAGAATTCACAAAAAATTATGGGTCATTCTTTTGGAATCTGTGTACTGAATTGCATAGACCTCATGCTTGAGGATATCGACAACATGGATGAGATAAAGCACATAGTTGACAGTTGAATGTGGTGAAGTTACTAAATTTATTTACAATCATGTATGGATTAAAAACTTGATGAGAAAGTACACTAGCGGTGTTGAGTTGTTTCATAGTGCAATTACTAGATTTACTACGATTTTTTTGACAGTGCAAAGTCTAGAAAAGAATAGAATTGCACTGAAAAGAATGTTTTCATCAAATGAGTGAAATGCATACTCTCGTGAAAAAAAAAGTCTAGAGAAATTGTAGATATTGTATTTAGAAGTGAACTCTGAGATTCATGCGTAAAGTTGTTGAGAATCATTACACCTTTGGTGAAGGTGTTTTGATTGGTTGACAGTGAATATAGACCGGCTATGGGATATATTTATGAGGTCATGGATAAGGCAAAAGAGGCCATTAGAGATAATTTGAAAGAAAAGAAAAAATTATATATCCCTATATGGAACATCTCATCAACATTTTTATGTTGTAGCATATTATTTAAATCATGCATTTAGATACTTCCCTACATTTAAAATGGATAGGAAAGTCAACTAGGGACTTTTGGATTGCATTGAAAGGTTGAACTCTTATTATGGCGTTCAATATAAATTCATAAGGAAATAAAAATTTATGATAATGCATTGTATGATATGCGAAGACCTGTAACATTGTGAAATCGTGCCACGATGCGTCCAAATAATTTATTGTTTATTTCAATTTTAATTTCATATTGTTATTTAGTTATGATGTTTTGTATGATTGTATGTAACGACCCCAACTCATACCCATTAAAAAGTGAAAAAAAAAAATTTAAAAAAACATATACGAAAACATTCTTAGAAACTCGGACCTTTATAGTTATAACACATCCACAACCACAAGGGATCTTACATTACCATCAACGAAAGCAATCCAACTTCATTAACTAAAATCATATAGTCTGAAGACATATGCAAAAGAATATAAATAAGTCAAAATGTGGAGTCACGTTGTCCCTAAAAAAATCTGTCAAGCAATCGTGTAGTGATCATGCATATATTTCAAGGTGAATTAACATTAAAATATGCATGATTTTATGAAAAAAATGTTTTAAAAACCCAAGTTTATGCTAGTTTTCGTTAAATGAGCTAAAATGATTTCAAAACAGAAAATGTATGAAAAGTAGCTTTATTTGTATATTTTAGTACATATTTTAATGTTTGATATTAACATAGTAGTTTAGTTTTAGTTTTCAATAAAAATAAAAATAAAAAATGGAGAAAAATAGTTTTATATTGTTAATAAAATCATTTTAATTGTTTATTTTTTTAGAAAAGAAGAAAAAATTAAATATAAATAGTTAGAATAGTTTTATTTTTTTTAAATGAGTTTCTTTGTAAATAAATAAGTTTTGTTTTCAAAGTTTTTAACTTTTGAAAATTTTCTAAAAAAACCGGTTTACATGGTTTGTGATTTTGAAAACTGAAAAAAAATCTGTTACAAACCGGTTCAAGCCGGTTTGGGGTTCTTAAAAACCCAAAAACGAAAAAATCAAGGGGTCTCTCTCCATTTACGCTGAAGCCTTGCTCCTTTCCCCTCTTTCCCTCTCTTCGCTCTCTTCTCACCATCCTCCACCATCGTCGGTGGTTTCTTACCTCCTTCTTCCCCTTCTCCCTCTTTCTCTGTTCAATATCCATCCGGCGGTGGTGGTGGACCCTCAATCCGGCGACAACGTGGTGGTGGAGGCCGCCACTCTTTTCTAACCCCTCTGTTCACGGTAAGTCTTCTGATCTTCATCATCATCTTCTTCTTCTTCTTCTTCTTCTTCTTCTTCTTCTTCTTCTTTTTCAACTTCTTCATTCTTTTTCTTCGTTGTCTCTTCAATCAGTGATGTGCTTATTTCAGAAAAACGAAAAAAAAAATGTGTAATCTCTGCAACTTTTTCCTGATTTCTACCTATAGTTTTTTTTTTTTCAGATTTGTTCGATTTACCATAAGGATTTTTGGTTCATTGTTAATTTCAATTTCTGTTTTTTTTTTAGTTTCAAAGTAAGATTAGTCCAGATTCGGTTTTCATCCATGTGTGAAATTCTATCTTGATCTAGCTTCATTCATGAATTTCATTACATCTGAATATTTGTGCATGATTGAACTCATCGGATTGTGAATCTGCATTTCCTGAGCTGCCGGATTTGCATTATAGCTGCCAGAATTTTACTGTTTACCGGCATTCTTTGTTCATCGGCATAACATACTCGATCTACTGTTCTGGAATCATCTATATTTGTTTCTGTCGGATTTGAGTATGCATCCACTGGAAGGCATCTTAAATATCTGGATTAATCAGCAAATGGAAATTCATCTTCATCGGCATCTTGTTGTCGTGAATCAATCTACTGGAAGAATGTGATTCGCCTTATCTGGCAGTCTCACCCGAGTTACTCACGGCACCTGAAGTTTATTTTACAGCAGATTGTGATTTCATTTCAAGGATGAGCACCTGATTTCATTTTTTATTTTCTTGTATTTACTCAATGTAACTTTTGTTTTAATTTCCAGTTTCCAGTTGTTTTTATCATATCTTGATTTCATGTTTTGCTTTCTTACATTCTAGTTCTTTTTAAGTTTGGTTTTTACACGATTTCCTGTTTTACAATTCACTCATTTTTCCTGTTTTCTTTTAATTCTTTTAACTACTATTTCTGAAATTTTAATTTTCCTGTCTTTCCTATTTCAGTTTCTTTTGATTTCCTATTGAGTGTAAATTCAGTTCATTTTATTGCTTTTGTTAAGTAAGCATTAGTTATTAGTTAAGTAATTGTTAGCTAATTGTTTTCTAATTAGTTAGTTGTTATTAGATTTAATTAGAATTAGTTTTCAATTGTAATTAGTCATTTAGATGTCTTTTCTGATTTCTTTCATATTTCTAGCATTTAATTAGTAATTTTTTTTAGTATAGTTTTACGTCTATCTCTGGTACTGCTCGTGTTCATTTGACTTGTGCAGGAAAGCACATGAGTGGAGTTGAAGCGCATACGTGACACGAAGTACGAAGAGTAGAGCTTCTTTTTACTTCTCAGTTTAGAATTAGGAATTTAATTGGGTTTGTAAATATTGCACTTTACGCCCTCTGCGAAAGGTATTCATTTGTTGTAATAGTTAGTTGTTTTTACCTTTCTTGAACATTTTACATTTTATTAGTACGGCAATAAAGATTAGTTTAGATTTGTGTAGTTGAATACGAAATATTCTTGTTCCCTGAGTTCGACCCGGTCTCATCCACTAGTGAGAACCGGTTTTTATTATTTGATGTTTGGTTTTCACATGTTTTACATATAAAAATCTTTTCAAAATTACAACGATTTAAAAGAAGACATCATGTAGATCTCGTAGCTCCTCACAATCGCAGGTCTCCTCACTGGGCCTTAGGGACTATGAAAAACACAAAAGGGTGTCAGAATCAAAGATCCTATGTACGAGTCCCTCTAATAAATCAAATAAGTAAAAAAAACATAAATAAGATTCATGCAACTACAACAAATTCATAATTCAATTAACCATTCATGCATTAGAGAATAATTGTTAAGCAAGAAGGAATAATTATTAAACAATAAAGAACATTTATCATGCAGTAGGAAACAAATATCATGCAATCATTAATTTAGCATAAGGGAACAAGTAAATGCATACAAACTTTAGTTCCTCTTTTTATTATTGTTGTCAGCGGATACTCAAAACAGGTAAAAATTTTCGAGGTCAAGTTAGGTCCCCAGTTGTAGCTTAACACATAATTTGTATTTTATTACTGGGTTTCACACGCAACCCTCGACCGATATCAAGAATCAACATCATCCATCGAAACATTAGAAATCAACATCTAATGTCGAGACATTATGAAAATCAACATCTACTAATGTCATTTTCTTGGTATACCAAAAACAACAACGGTGTCTACACACCACCTCTAAGCAAAGTGACAAAATCTATTTAAAACTGTGGTCGAAAGGTGAACCACCTAGTTAGGTTCAAGGGCACAACAACGCACACATAGTTTTAGTATCCTCACGGTTCCCCAAAACCGCAAGTCCAAGATTCTCATACTAAAGAAGGGACATCCAGAAAGTGTGAATTACACTGTTCTATTCTTTTATCTTTTTATTATTTCAATTTCTTTATTTTGCAAATCAACATGCAAAACCAACAGCATACGTTTCGGAAATCAATATGTGAAACTCATCATGGGACCATAGCCCGTGGCACAAGAAACAATGTAATTAATTCAATAACCATTAAGTTTATTTTTGCGATGCATCACAAAACTAAACATGGAGCAACACCTGCTCAAGGCCCACACGGCCTACAGTGATCCACTTTTGACCATTGATGCATCTAATGTAAAAACCACAGTGAACATGTGATTACACCATTATCCAAACATGTCCACAAACGCACATTCAGTCACACACAATACGAATGTACATGAATAAACAATTTGCATACGCATATGAACACATGCTTGCAATATACATCTTTATTCTTATGATTCATCTTATGCAAAATATGCAACCGTGCACGTAATCATGTTAGTACAACAACAATGAAATTTCAGAATTCACGTGTTCACCATATGCATATTTATGTAAACAAAATATTAATTTTCATGAGCAATGTGAAAACAACAACTCTTTTTGTCATTTCAGGCAAGCTAGGGATATAACACATACCCACCGAGCTCAAAGTCATGCTGCCCGCACACGGGCCAACACCAAGACACTATTGGCAACATGTTTCTCATGTATAGACAAGCGGCCAACTAGTGTTGGGCAGCAAATAATGATGCACAAGAGGATGCAGCGATGTACCACTCAAAACAGCCCACGAATAGTCATGATCAGAAATATTTAGCATGGAAAATAGCTCATGTGATAGCAATAAAAACGCACACATGTTCAGTCCAATCATGGCAACATACATAATATTTTTTGTCTCATTGTTACATAGATGCATGCCTAACGGTTTACATCAAGACATGCATATTAGTCACATAAAAGTATACATGAGAGTCCACTCACATGTAAGCATACATAATATGGACATGGGTGACACACAAATCTGAATTTTCAACATGCAAAAAGTTGCACATTCAACGTGCATAATGAAAAGAAGACATTATTATCTTCATTGTATGTCTGACCCGATCCATTTGTATAATGGATCGGGTCCAGATCCAGTTCATGTATTGTAAATTATCATTTTGTAAAAGGGTATTTTCGTACCCTAATGTTTACACTTTATGTTAAATAGAATGAGAGGGCAGTCACGATGAACTTAACCCTCCTTTCATCTGGAATTTCTCTCTCCCTCTCTTCTCTTCTCTCACTGTAGATTAGGGTTTCATTCTTTCATGGTATCAGAGCAGGGCATGGATCTGCATGAAGAAAGCAAGGCGTGGATCTGCGTGAATCTGCGTGAAGAAAGCACAGCGTGCATCTGCGTGAATCTGGGTGTGAATACCCAGCGTGAATACCCAGTGGAGAACGTCTGGTCGTGAATCAGCGTGATTCTGGAAGTTGCATCAGCTATCTGTCTCTCCTCTACATCAGCGTGGATCTGCATCAGCTCTCTGCGTGAATCTGGGTGTGAATACCCAGCGTGAATACCCAGTGAAGAATGTCTGGTCGTGAATCAGCGTGATTTCAGCGTGGATCTGCATCAGCGTGGATCTGCATAGCTATCTGCGTGAATCTGGGTGTGAATACCCAGCGTGAATACCAGCTTTTGTCACCAATCAGCGTGAATCAGCGTGAATACCCAGCGTGATTCTGGAACTTTCATCTGTGTGTTTCTGTCAACAAAATCTGTGTCTAATAAAATCAGGTTCCCCCTTTCCTTTGTGAAAATTCGATCATCTCTCTATCCGTGGTTAATCCCTTTCCTTTGTGAAAATTCGATCATCTCTCTATCTGTGGTTAATTTCTGCTGTTCTCTTGTTGTTTTTCCTAGAGTTAATTTCTGCTAATCATTGCCAATCTACCTCTCTTGATCTGTGATTTCCTCCTGCTGTTTTTCTTACTGATTTTCCCTGCATTGAATATATGTTTTTCTGCTACCTGCTAATCCCTGTCAATCTGTAATTTTCCTTCTTCTACTTTGCATCTTTTGTTGAATCTAAAGAGAACTGTCTGCTAGCAGCCATCTGTCTTTCCTAATCTGAAGAAGTTAGCCGAGTTCTTTGTTTTACCTAAGTGTCAGTTCAATTATATTCATCAAATGGAATTCACTCACGGGCAATCATGTCTGTCCTCAAGTTTTCTTGGTCAACTAGTTTCTGAAAAATTGAATAACTGCAATTTCTTAACCTGGAAAAGACAGATTATTCCGTTTATAAAGAGTCAGGACCTCTCTGGTCACTTGGATGGATCAGTCCCATCGCCTCCAGAATTTCTTTCGCAAGAAAAGGCGGACGATAAAGGAGAACAATCTGTTGTTCTTCACAAGAATCCAGAATATGTTGCTTGGATGAAGAGAGATCAATCGCTAGTGGCATACATCACTTCAACTCTTTCACAGGAGGTCCTTATTGCTCTTCCTGATGATTGTTCGGCAAAGGAACTGTGGGATATGTTAGTTCAAACATATTCACAAATTTCTGAGGCAAGAATCATGTTTCTTAAGCAAGAATTTCAAATGCTGAAGAAAGATTCCATGTCTATTATGGAATACCTGAATAAAATGAAAGGCATCACAGATCAGTTGGCGGTTGTTGGGTGTCTTGTCAGTGAAAAAGATAAAGTACAACAAACCTTGAGTGGATTGGGGCCAGACTATCATGTTATGACGACAACCTTACTATGTCTACCAGAACTTCCAAAGTTTGAAGATCTTCGTGCAAAATTATTGCAATATGAGATGAATCTGAAAGGTTCCTCTGAAACCTCCCATGGGAATTCCGGGACACAAGATGTGCTGGCTATGGGAATGAGTTATGGTCGAGGTAGAGGAAGTTCCTTTCGAGGAAAAGGAGGCCAAGGGAGAAATAACTATGGAGGTCGTGGCATTCTTTCAACACCCAATGTCCAGGGACAACGACCCATTCTCACCTGTTTCCTATGCAACAAGAAAGGGCACATTAAAGCGAACTGTTGGTTTAATCCTCAAAACAAAGGGAAAGCTCCACAAGCAGAGGCTAGAAAGGATGGAGAAGTAAAAGAGTTGTTGTTGGCAGCCTTGGCAGGATTGAATATGAAACAAAATGACAAAGGAACTTGGTATGTCGACTCTGGAGCAGCTACTCATGTTACAGGTGATGTAGGTAAACTCTTGACTCTTACACCTTATGTTGGAAAGAATAGCATAGTCACAGGAGATGGATCTCATCATGCCATCTCACACACTGGAAATGCCATTATACACATGTCAAAATCCTCTCTTAAACTTCCAAGTGTCATCCATGCTCCTAATATTCAAAAGAACATTGTTTCTGTCTCAAAACATGTTGATGATGCTAATGCTTCAGTCGAATTTACTCCCTCTTCTGTTTATGTCAAGGATCTTCGCACGAGGAGGATATTCGCTGAAGGACAACGATGGGGCAACATGTACATCTTCCAAGAAGATCCTTCCTTCATTCATTCCAACTATTCATCCTTGAAGCCTCACCAACGTCAAGTCTTTGATTCTGATTTTATATTTAATGTTTCTGAAAGTAATAAGCCAAGACTTTGGCATAGTCTGTAAAAGTATCTTCAACAAGATACTTTAGTCGATAACACAACAACCTTAAGAATAAATGTGTGAACATACACACCCAAGAACACTTGTGCACAACAAACACAACACACCGAATCACAAATGTGCACTTGCACCCATAAGTTTCATAAACACTAAAGAGGTTGGGCTATAATCCCAAATCCCTTGAGAAAATACAAGAGGAGCTGCCCATATAAATAGGGCTTGGAGGAGGCCTTGGGAGGGGCTCCACATAGTCGTTGGAGAACCTCCAACGGTCACATTTGTGACCGTTGGAGGGGTCCAACGACTAGTGGGTTGGGCCCCTCCCAATGCATGTACAATGCATTAAATGCAAAAAAACAAAGATACAAAAAGAAAACGAAAAAAGAAAATACAAAAAACATATTCTTGAAAAAAGAATATGTGTAAAATTCCTAAACTACCCTTACTATGACTATATATATTTTATATATATAATTGGTAAATACATATACATATATTATATATATGTATATGTATTACCTTATATATATAAAATATATATACGAAATTACAAGTTTGATTACATAATTTAACACCCCCCCTCAAACTTAGGGCAAGATGACCGATAGTTTGCCAAGAAGGAAGTTGAACCGCGGAGCGCACAGGGCTTTAGTAAAGAAATCGGCCAACTGATATTCGGACGTGACATAAGGAAGGTTGATAACTCCTCGGAGATATGCTTCACGAACATAGTGACAGTCCATTTCGATGTGTTTTGTCCGCTCATGAAAGGTGTGGTTCTTTGCAATGTAAATTGCACTTTTGTTGTCGCAGCATAGCTTGGTGGGTCCTTCAATTTTGATCCCCATGTCTTCTAGCAGTTGGTGAATCCAAACAATCTCCATGGTAGTAGTGGCCATGGCACGATATTCAGCTTCAGTTGAGGAGAGCGACACCTTTTGTTGCTTCTTGCATCTCCACGAAATTAGTGAGTCTCCTAAGAACACACAAAAACCAGTGGTGGAGTGACGGTTATTTGGGTCACCTCCCCAATCTGAGTCAGTATAAGCAATCAATTTTAAATCAGAGGAAGAGGACAGAAAAACTCCCTTATTTAGAGTACCCCTTATGTATCTTACGACCCGTAAGATGGCACTCATGTGAACGGATGTAGGCGCATGCTGAAATTGACTTGCAGTATGGACTGCATGGGATATATCTGGTCTGGTAATACTCAGATACATCAGGGACCCTACAAGCTGTCTATAAGGTGTAGGATCCAATAGGGGAACTCCATCATCAATTTTCATCTTTGCTCCTACTACCGCAGGAGTTTCACACAGCTTCTCATCTGTAATACCTGACCTGTCAATGATCTCAGAAGCAAACTTAGTTTGAGATAAGAAATATCCTCGAAGAGAGTATGCCACTTCAATTCCCAAAAAATAAGTTAAAAAACCCAAGTCAGACATTTCAAATTTATCTTTTAAGATAGATTTTATACTTTTAACCCCGTTAGAATCACTCCCAGTGATGAGCATGTCATCAACATACAGAAGTAAAATAACAATCCCTGCATTGGATTTTCTAACAAATAGAGCAGTGTCAGTAAAACAAGAGGAAAAACCATTCTCAATCATAACAGAGTTAAATCTATCATACCAAGCCTTGGGAGCTTGTTTTAGGCCATAGAGTGCTTTCTGAAGACGAAGCACCTTTCCCTTAGGAGTCTCCATTCCAGGAGGAGCATCCATGTAGACTTCTTCGCTTAAATCGCCATTTAAAAAGGCATTTTTCACATCCATTTGATAGATGTTCCATTTGTTGATAGAGGCAACAGTTATAAGACATCGAACAGTGACCATACGAGCTACAGGAGCAAAAGTTTCTTCATAGTCAATACCATATTCTTGACTATATCCTTTTGCAACCAAGCGAGCTTTATACCTTTCAAGGGATCCATCACTTTTAGTTTTTACTTTGAAAACCCATCTGCACCCTATTGTTTTTTCTTGCCTTTAGGAAGATTTTGGAATTCCCAGGTTTTGGCTCTTCTCAGAGCCTCAAGTTCATTGTCCATGGCATTAATCCATTCAGGGCATTTACGTGCTTCTTCAAAATTTCTAGGTTCTATATAAGAGTGGATGGCACTAAGGCAGGCTCTATATCTTGGTGAGAAAGAGTCATAGGAAATGAACCTAGAAGGAGGCCTTCTACTTCTCTCAGTTCTACGAGGGATCACTTCATTCTGAGAGGCACTGGAACTGGCATCATTATATCTGTCAAGAGCACTCCTAAAGTTGTTTTGATCTCTATGAGAGTAGGTGATAGGGTCTCTAGGTAATTCAATAGGTTGATGTGACGAAGGAGACAAGGAGATGTTTTCCTCGGTTTCCAGTTCATTTGGGTTACCTTGATCTGACTCATTATCACTAGAATCATCATCCTTATTCAGTAAATTAAATAAAAAGGAGTAATCCATATTTTCATTATGGGGGTCACAACTTTCAAATCCACTAACATTTTCCAAAAAACTCACGTTCCTGGAAACATACAACTTATCACTTTTGATATCATAACAACGAAACCCCTTTTGGGTTTCAGAATAGCCAAGAAAGGCACAAGGAATGGCCTTTGGAGAAAGTTTGTCATTCTTATCAGTAAGAACAAAACACTTACACCCAAAGACCCTTAACCTACTATAATCAGGTTCCTTATCATACAGTTTTTCAAAGGGAGAAATTTTGTTTAAAATTTTCGATGGAAGTCGGTTTATGAGATAGACAGAGGTAAGAGATGCCTCAGCCCAAAGATTTTTTGGAATGTTTTGAGAAATGAGCAAAGTCCTAGTTGTTTCAATGATGTGTCTGTGTTTTCGTTCGGCTAACCCATTTTGTTGAGGGGTTTTTGGACAGGATTTTTGGTGAAGAATTCCAAAATTTTCAAGATAACCCTTAAATTCATTTGAGAGGTATTCTCCTCCAGAGTCAGACCTAAAAATTTTTAAAGATCCATTGAATTGATTTGAAATCATCATGTGAAAATTTTTAAAGGTTGAAAAAACTTCATGTTTATGTTTAAGGAAATAGATCCAACAAAACCTAGTATAGTCATCCACAAAGATTACATAATATGAAAAACCTCCTTTAGACATTACCGGAGCCGGTCCCCATACATCGGAATGGACAATTTCAAATGGTTTTGTCGTAAACATGGATCTTTGAGGAAAGGGCAAACATTTCATTTTCCCAAGAATGCATTCATTACACAAAAAGTCACTTTTACAAAGATGTTTAACAAAAGGCAAGTACGAGATTTTAACAATATTGGGATGACCCAATCTCTTATGCCATACATGAATGTCTTTGTTTTGGACGACGTTGCAAAATTGACTCTTGGGAACTTGAAGAAAATCTACGTAGTAGAGGTCTCCTCTTCTAGAGCCTTCCCCAATCAATCTCCCGGACTGGCGATCCTGTATCCAACATTTATTAGAAGAAAATTTTATATCGCAACCATGGTCCGAGAGTTGGGAAACGGAAAGAAGATTTAGGTTAAGGTTTGGGATAAAACGAATTTTTGGAACAAAGAAGTCTTGTTTTTCAAAATTACCTATTCCTTTAATCTCAAGAGATGTACCGTCCGCGGTTGATACAAAGGATGGAAAAGCACTTTTAGAAAAATTTGAAAGAGTGCAATAACTAGGGGTCATGTGAAAGGATGCCCCGGAATCTAAAAGCCAAGATGTCTTACCGGGGGAAGAGGATGACATAGCGGCTCCGGAAGTTCCTCCCTTGAGAAGAGGTTGTAGGGCTTCCACGATTTGTTGAAGAGAAAGAGACTCACTTGATAAAGAGGGTCGTTCTTCAACTTGAGATGCCATAGCCGTTGCAATCAATTTCTTCCATTTAGGACACAAGGGTTTGATATGTCCGGGTTCTTTACAATGATAGCAAGTTACTTTGCTATAGTCTCTTTTGCCATACCGATCATTTCCTCCTTGACCTTGATTCTTGAAATGAGGAGGTCTATAGGTCCTCATGTTATTTCCCGGTCTTGACACGGCATTAGCCATTTCACCATCTTCTTGAGTAAAAGAAGTAACAAGAATGCTAGGGTTATTTTTGCCAATCCCCATACGGGTTTCTTCACCACTTAGCTTGGTGATAACATCTTCGAGTGAGGGGGGTGTGAAGGCGGAGAGAAGAGAGGACCGAACTTGTTCAAATTCGGGTCTAAGGCCATTTAAAAAATTAAAGAACCGGTCTTCTTCAAGTTGTTTGTGCCTTAATTCGATAGCCTCACCACTCCATTTAGGTTCAAGAATTGCGAGCTCGTCCCAAATAGAGGATAATTCGGCAAAGTACTCCCGAATGGTCATGTCATTTTGTTGGAGAGTCAAAGCCCTCTTTTGAAGAAAGTACTTGTGGGATAGATCTCTTGAGGTGTACATTTTCTCAAGATATACCCAAGCTTCGGAAGCCCTTTTAAATTTGATGATGTTGGCATTTATCTTGGTCTCAACGGATGAGAAAATCCAAGATAATATCTTGAAGTTCTTCATTTCCCAATCATCATGTTTCTTAGAATACTCTTCAAGGGCCTTTTGTCTTTCATCCCCTTCAAGAATCTTAATATCACCTCCTTCAACAATGGTAATTTTGGGTTCCGGTTCCGGTATGGATCCATAAACGTAACCCCAAAGCCCCTTTCCTTTAATATGGGCTTCCATATTACCGGCCCAAACATGATAGTTTGAGCCATTAAGCTTAAACCCAAGAGAGAAATGGGAGTCTTTTTCGCCCATTAGAGAGGAAAGAATGCAAGAGATAGTATGTACCTTAATTACTTTTTGCGTCTTTCTTGACAAAAGGAGCTCCTAAAATATTGCTCGAAGAAGATGATCCTCTTTGATTTCAAAAAAACTTGAAGGCACGCTTCCCGAGGAATGCAAAAGAAGGCGAGTCGCAATTCTTCTTCTTCAACACGGCTCTGATACCATGTAAAAGTATCTTCAACAAGATACTTTAGTCGATAACACAACAACCTTAAGAATAAATGTGTGAACATACACACCCAAGAACACTTGTGCACAACAAACACAACACACCGAATCACAAATGTGCACTTGCACCCATAAGTTTCATAAACACTAAAGAGGTTGGGCTATAATCCCAAATCCCTTGAGAAAATACAAGAGGAGCTGCCCATATAAATAGGGCTTGGAGGAGGCCTTGGGAGGGGCTCCACATAGTCGTTGGAGCCCCTCCAACGGTCACATTTGTGACCGTTGGAGGGGTCCAACGACTAGTGGGTTGGGCCCCTCCCAATGCATGTACAATGCATTAAATGCAAAAAAACAAAGATACAAAAAGAAAAAGAAAAAAGAAAATACAAAAAACATATTCTTGAAAAAAGAATATGTGTAAAATTCCTAAACTACCCTTACTATGACTATATATATTTTATATATATAATTGGTAAATACATATACATATATTATATATATGTATATGTATTACCTTATATATATAAAATATATATACGAAATTACAAGTTTGATTACATAATTTAACATAGTCGTCTTGGCCATTGTGGTCGTCATTTCATTGAAAAACTTGTCATGAATAATCTTATTCCTAAGTCCAATCTGAGTTCAGAAGTCGTTGATACAAAATGTTCTAGTTGTCATCTATGTAAGAGTCATGTTTTACCTTTTGCTTCCATTAATAAAAGAGCTTCAAGGCCATTTGAGGTCATTTGTTCAGATGTCTGAGGTCCTGCTCCAATTACTTCTTTTTCTGGCAGTAAATACTATCTTATTTTCATTGATAGTTACTCACGTTACACTTGGATATTCTTTATGAAGCACAAATCAGAAGTTTTTGGATTGTTCCAGAAATTTCACTCTTTTGTTCAAAATCATTTCTCTATCAACATTCTTAATTTCCAGTGTGATGGAGGAGGTAAATTCTCCTCGAGTGATTTTGTTAATTTTCTTCAACATAATGGGATAAAGAGAAGAGTGTCTTGCCCTCATACACCTCAACAAAATGGGATTGCTGAGAGGAAGCATCGACATATTGTTGAGACTGCGATGAGCATGATGCACGGGAGCAATCTCCCATTATCATTATGGACTGAGGCTTTCCACTCCACAGTTCTTGTGATAAATCGCTTGCCCATGAAAATCTTAGAGAATAAGTCACCATACTTCTCGCTTTTTGGCATACAACCTGATTATCATGAATTACGTGTGTTTGGGTCTGTTTGTTATGTGCACATTGATAGCTCTCTAAGGCACAAGTTCCAAGATAAGGCTTTGAAATGCAGGTTTATAGGATATGCAGAAGATTACAAAGGGTACAGGTGCTATGATCCCCTGAGTAAGCGTGTCAAAATATCAAGGAATGTTATTTTCGATGAAATGAACTTTGCCGATCAGGATACTAATTCAACTATGGTAGATACTGATAACTCAAGCTCCAGCATTGAGGTATACTACCCATGGTTAAATTCAGAACTCTTCTCAAACGGTACAATAGACTGTCCAGAAAATTGCAGTCAAAATGAGCCACATGAGGATTCAGCCAATGAGACTCAAACGAAGGAAACTGTCACATATGACTTGGAGCCAACAAGGTATAAGGGAATTGTGTACACTCGGCGAGAGAAAGAGCCCTCATTCATTCCTTGTACGAACACGGATCCATCTGGAGATATCAGAAGATCTTCACGGATTCGACATCCGCTTGACAGGTGGGTAAGTTATAAAAAATTTTCAATGGATTTTCAGTTATTCTTGACATCCATAAGTAAAGAGGATGAGCCTCTTATGTTCTATCAAGTTGCGAGCTCTAGAAGATGGGTAGAAGCAATGAATGAAGAAATGGAGGTCTTACATGAATGTGGTACATGGGAGATTGTGCCTAGACCACTGAACAGAAATGTCGTTGGGTCAAAATGGGTGTACAAGATAAAATATAAACCAGATGGGAGCATCGAAAGGTACAAGGCTCGACTTGTAGCCAAGGGATTCACACAAGAGGAAGGCCAAGACTTTGATGAAACTTTTAGTCCTGTTGTTAAGATGGGGACTATTCGTATTGTGTTGAGTCTAGCCATTAAACATGGATGGACATTGAGTCAGCTGGATGTAAAAAATGCTTTTCTGCACGGGGATTTAAAAGAAGAGGTCTACATGGAACAACCCACTGGGTATGCAGAACGAGACGCAAAAAAATATGTATGCAAATTAAAGAGAGCACTCTATGGTTTGAAACAAGCTTCTCGTTCCTGGTTCGACAGTTTTTCTCTAGAAATACAACGGCATGGCTTTACTAGGTCTCTTCTGGATTACTCATTATTCATTCACAATGAACAAGGAGTTACTACTCTTCTGTTGATATATGTAGATGATATCATCATCACAGGGAATTGTAAAAGCCACATTGAGCAGGTGAAGAAGTTATTAAATCAGAGATTTAAGATGAAAGATTTGGGAGAGCTGCGATATTTTCTTGGGGTAGAAGTTGATAACAAGAATGATACACTTACCCTTACCCAACACAAATATACGCTGGACATTCTCGGCAGAGCAGGCATGACAGATTGTAAGCCGTTAACAACTCCAAGTGTCATTCATCAGAAATTGAGTTCGCAAGAAGGGGATATATATGGAGATCCCACTAAGTATCGCAGTTTAGTTGGCATGTTGCAATACCTGACTTTTACTAGACCTGGCATAGTATATTCGGTTAATCAGGTATCCCAGTTTATGCATGAACCTCGTGTGTCACATATGGAGGCAGTCAAACGTATACTTCGCTACCTAAAGGGTACAGTGGGTGATGGGCTGGTATACAAAGGCAAGGAAGAATTAGATCCAGGTGGGGGCCATGAGATTATTACTTATGTTGATGTTGATTGGGCGGGGGATCCAGACGAACGACGATCAGTATCCGGTTATTGCAGCTTCATTGGACCAAACTTGGTATCCTGGAGCAGTAGAAAACAAAAGGCGGTTGCTAGATCGAGCACTGAGGCCGAATACAGATCGATGGCCACTGCCACGGCCGAGGGTACATGGATAAGACATCTTCTGACTGAAATGGGAGAGCCGATTGCTCGATCACTGTTGCTGTGTGACAATCAAAGTGCCATCAACATGTCATTCAATCCCATTCACCATAGTCGAGCAAAGCACATTGAAATAGTTCAACATTTTATTAGGAAAAAGGTTGAAGACAAAGAGATTGAGCCCATGTATGTGTCAACAAAAGAACAAGTTGCTAATATCCTCACTAAAGGGTTAACAAAGGATAGATTTTGGTTTTTGAAGAACAAGTTGTTCATGGTCCAACACCATGCACAACTTGAGGGAGGCTGAAAAGAAGACATTATTATCTTCATTGTATTGTATGTCTGACCCGATCCATTTGTATAATGGATTGGGTCCAGACCCAGTTCATGTATTGTAAATTATCATTTTGTAAAAGGTTATTTTCGTACCCTAATGTTTACACTTTATGTTAAATAGAATGAGAGGGCAGTCACGATGAACTGAACCCTCCTTTCATCTGGAATTTCTCTCCCTCTCTTCTCTTCTCTCACTGTAGATTAGGGTTTCATTCTTTCACATAAATCTGCGTATTTGTCATGTCAAAAATCTAAACATGTAACAAGTAAAAATCTGGATATTGCCGACGATGAGAAGGGTTAGAAGCAAGAAGGAGGAGAAGAGGGAGAGGAAGAAATCGGCAGAGAGAGAGAGAGAGCAAAGGAGAGAGAGGGAGCAAGGGGGGGGGTGTTTTCAAAATAGGAAAAAAACACTTTCTTCTCAAACCATCCGTCGAAAGTGGATCGTCCGGTTTGCTTCTTCTCCTTCGTTTCAAAATAGTTTAGTTTTGCATAGCATTGCATAGTATTTAATTTGATCATTGCATTATACGCATATTTAGTTGGATTAGTTTTAGATTTAGCATCTGAAAAATAAAAAAAGAAAAAAAATATTTACGTATATCATGTAGTATAGTTTAGTTTATGTCGAGTCGTTGCATGCAAACTAACATAGATCGTGGTTTAGGCTTGCATGATCGGCTTATTTTTTTTATTATTTGATCATCACGTTACTTTTTTTTTATTCGACTGCAACACCTTCTCACTGAATCTGGACCAGATCTGTCGTGAGTGACAGATCTGGTCGGATTCTAGTGCTGCTCTCGAGCCAGCCCGCGTGACAAGCTCTAACGCAAGTCGGATCGTCGGCTGGTCATGGTGACTGCTCAGGCCTGATCAACCATCCAGTTCGGTCAGCCAACTTGACTGACAACATGTGCCAGCCGAGTATCTCAATCCAAATTTTGGATCAGACCCGACCATCCAATCCGAATAGATCAGCCGCATGAGCCCAGCGTGATTTGCAAACTTTTATCGTGCATTGATCATATCTGTCAATATTTTCCAGGCATAAATCTTTTAAGAACTTGCAACCTAGGTGTTTTCCACATTGTCTATTTCTTGCATTATAGTTTGTTTATTTATTAGGTCATTGTGAAGCCGATCATGTTTTGCGTTTTATTCTCTTGATGATTAGTTAGTTAGTTGGGAATTCGATATAGTATAGCTCACGTTTAATTCTTAGTGAGTCTTTCTCTTCTTTCTTGCATCTGTTGCTTGTTAAGTTAGTCCAATACATTAGATCAAATTTATTTATTCCATGTCTTTTGTTTAGTTTTTTTTCTTTTAATCAATGTGATTTCATGATTTAGTTATTTAGCATTCATTTTAGAGTAGTTCTTAATTAGTTAAAGTTAAATTAATCGTTACTTAAAGTAGTTTCGATATCACGGTTGCTGAAATTTTAGAAGTAAAATTTGGTTTCATTTATTTCATATTCAATTATATTTCAATAAGTTAGTTAATTAATTAAGTTCACAATTTTCTTGGGGTAATATAGTCAGTTTGTTTTGTTATTTCAAGATTAGTTAGTTCTTGATCTGCAGTTAGTTAGGTTGTTTTGCTATTTTGTCTTTAGCACTTTAGTTGTTATTAGTTAGTTACATGTTCTTAGTTTGTTTCTAGTTAGTTTAAATCTTGTTTTGCGGATTTTTAGTTCATGAGTTATTAGATTTTTGTTTAGTTCTATTCGTTCTGCAGTGTTTTGTGATTTTTGTTTTGCAGTAAAGCGTTTAGATGGATGGTGAGCCCCTTTTCGAGCCCTCACAGAGCCCTTAATCAAACCATGCAAAAGTGCCTAGAAGAAGATCAAAGGGACAAAAGACTCAAGCACTAAAGACCTTTTCTTTTCTTTTTAGCTTAAGGTTTTATTTAATTTAATTCAATTCAATTTGGGGTTTGTAATAAAACCATTTATTTATTTGTTTAAGCCCTCTGCAGGGGCAGCACTCTCTTGTTTATTTAGTTAATTAATCTTTTTACTTTTCAAGGCAATAAAGAGTAGTTTAGTTTTTTGTGTAAGAATGTATATGGATGCTCCTCCAGGAATGGAGACTCCTAAAGGAAAAATACTTAGTCTCCATAAAGCACTTTATGGACTAAAACAAGCCCCCAAGACTTGGTATAACAGATTTAACTATGTAATGTTGAAAAATGGTTGCTCTTCATGTTTTACTGACACCGCTTTATTTGTCAGAAAATCCAACGCAGGAATAGTAATATTGCTTCTATATATCGATGATACGTTAATAACTGGAAGCGATTCTAAAGGAATTAAGAGCATAAAATTTATTTTAAAAGATAAATTTGAAATGTCTGACTTAGGATTTCTGACCTACTTTCTAGGAATTGAAGTTGCATATTCACATAGAGGTTATTTTTTATCTCAAACTAAACTTCCTTCTGAGATTCTTAATAGGTCAGGTATTATAGATGATAAAATTTGTGAAACTCCTGCTATAGTAGGAACCAAAATGAAAATTGATGATGGAATTCTTCTCAAAGACCCCACTCCCTAAAGACAGCTTGTAGGCTCCTTGATGTATCTAAGTATTACTAGACCAGATATTTCACATACAATTCATACTGCTAAGCAATTTCAACATGCACCAACATCCGTTCATATGAGTGCAATTTTGCGGATCATCAGATACATAAAGGGATCGTTGAATAAGGGAGTATTTTTATCATCTTCCTCTGAATTAAATTTAATAGCTTATATTGACTCTGATTCGGTAGGTGATCTAAATAATCGTCACTCCACCAGTGGCTTTTGTGTGTTTTTAGGAGACGCACTAATCTCATGAAAATGTAAGAAACAACAAAAGGTATTGTTATCCTCTACCGAAGTTGAATACCGAGCCATAGCAACTACTACCATGGAGATTGTATGGATTCATCAGCTACTAGAAGATATGGGAATTAATGTAGAAGGGTTCATCAAACTATGTTCTGATAACAAGAGTGCAATTTATATTGTCAAAAACCACACATTTCATGAGCGGACCAAACACATCGAGATGGACTGCCACTATGTCCGAGAAGCATATCTGAAAGGAGTCATAGATCTTCCATATGTAACTTCAGAATATCAGCTGGGAGATTTCTTCACCAAATCATTGTGCTCTCCGCGATTCAACTTCCTTCTTGGCACACTTTTGGTCAGTATGCCCTAAGTTTGAAGGGGGTGTTAAATTGTAATTCATAAGACAATGTATTTTCTATTTATGTTTTATATGTATAAAAGAAGATACATATACATATATATTTCATATATATATATATATATACATGTATCCATCTACTTATATATATAATATATATATATTTCTTTCTTGTATTAGTTGTAGGGGTATTTTAGTCATTTTTATATTTTATGCATATTCATGTTTTTAAATATGATTGTAATTCTTCCTTTTTAAAATTTTTCTTATTTTTGTAATTTTTTATTTTTATTTTTTATGTACTATTGCCACTGACTGTTGTACACAGTAAAAAATAAGAGTCGTTGGGTTGATTCCCAACGGCTCTAATTAGAGTTGATAAGCTTTATAAATAAGGGTTGTATGAGCCCATTGTAATACAGTAACACAGTGAGGAGTTTTATCTCCTTAAGTTTATAAACACGTGCATTTGTTGCACTTCTTTTCTTTTATGGTGTAAAGCATTTGAATGCTATTTTATGTCTTGAGTATTTGAAGTATCAAGTTATTTGAAAACTTGATTGTTTGCAAGGATTTTTCACACATTACATGGTATCAGAGCTTGCGTGTTCTTGGTCTTATGAAGAGTGACCATTGTTAAAATGTAAATTTATAAACATATATATATATATATATAATATTATATATATATATAATATTATATATATATAAATAATATTTTTTCTTTTCTTTTTCTGTATTTTTATTTTTCTGTTTTTTTTTTGTTTTTCGTCATCTAGTTCAATTTGAACTAGAATGACATAACTAGTCAAGTCTTAGTTAAGACTTGACTAGCAATAGAGTTGTTGGACTCCAGTCCAACAGCTCTATTTAGAGCCGTTGGAATGAGTCCAACCACTCTATTGAGTCTCTCATACTCTCCCTCTCTCATACTGTGTATATATCCGGGGTTCAGCCCCTCTTGTATTACATTGTAAAATGCTTCTTAAGCATTGCATTCTCTTTGTTCAATAAAAGAATTTTTTTTCCTTTTGTTCCCTTTATACCCTTCTTAAGGGTTATGCTTAAATGTCTTGTTAAGACATCATTTTGAATCTCAGCTCGTGTTTGGAAGATCATCATCTCATTTCATGGTATCAGAGCCGCGGAAGTATTAGTCCTTGGAGAAAAGTTGTCTCGATTTTCGTGCCCACTTGCAAAAGTGTTCATCACTTGAAGAAGAAGTGTTTTATCACTTCGTTGGGAAAGATTCTACATCTTGTTGCCTCAGTTTTCGTGCCCGCTTGCAAAAGTGTTTGTCACTTGAAGAAGAAGTGTTTTATCACTTCGTTGAGAAAGATTCTACATCTTGCTGCCTCGATTTTTGTGCCTGCTTGCAAAAGTGTTCGCCACTTGAAGAAGAAGTGTTTTATCACTTCGTTGGGAAAGATTTCACGTCTTGTTGTATTGTATCTCTTTCTTTTTCTCACTTCTCTTCTTGTTTCTCTTTTATCCCTATTTTTTCTCTCTCCTTGTAATCGATGGATGACAATGATAAAATCATCATCATGCCTATGAAATTGAGCGATACAAACTATGTAACATGGGCTTCAATCATGAAGCACCATATATGGGGAAAAGGCCTATGGGGGATTGTGGATGGTTCTGATTCGGAACCTAAGCTATCACTTACTAAAAAGGAGGGAGATAAAGAGGTTCCTCTGTCGGAAGAAGAGAAAATCAAGACTCTAGCCTCTTACGAGCAAAATGGAAAGAGTGGAGAATATCTCATGCGAAGATAATGTCATGGCTTATTAATAGCGTTGACATTAAAAAATGCTCAAGTCTTGCCAAGTTTGATCATGCCGATAAGGTATGAGAATACCTTGAGAATATGTATTCCCTTAAAGATATTGCACACGTGTGCAATCTCCAAGAAAAGGTTTGAATGATGACCCAATGAGACAAAACTATTCGTGAATATTACAATGGTTTGTCCGAACTTTGGGAAGAATTTTCCCTCTTAGAACCTAAGTGGCATTGTGCCAAAGACATCGAGCTTCGTCAGAAACAACTCGATGTTGAACATTTTGACTAGTTTATAACTGGTTTGAGGGCAGAATTTGAAACCACTAAATTGGCCCTCCTTCACGGGAAAAAAATCCTTCTATTGTTAAAACTATTGAAAAATTAGCAATGGAAGAAAATCATCTCTGGAGAGGTTCTTCTAAAACTGAAGATGATTATGTTCTAGCTGTGTCTAGACCAGGGAATCATGTTCGATCTTATAGACCTCCTCACTTCAATCGTCAAAATGGTGACTATGACAAGAAGAAAGTTATTTGTCATCATTGTCATGAACCGGAACACTACAGACCACAATGTCCCAAACTTAAGGAGATGAGAGAGAAAAGAGTTGCAATTGCTGGATCGAAGCTCAAAGATCAAGATGCACCAGTTTCCATGGCCCAACTAATGGAGATTCTTCAGCCTCTCATCAAAAGTGCCTCTTCTTCATCTGAAGCTTCAACCGGCGCAGCAGCCTCATGTTTTTCCGATCCAAGTAAAATTTCTTGGCTCCTTGACTCTGGTGCATCTTTTCGTATGACTTCAAATAATCAAAGTCTATCCGAATGTGTTAAAAACAAAACAAGTGTGTCAAAGGCCTTTACAGCCGATGGGACTTCTCTTGAAATAGAAGGAATAGGAAATTTTGAAACAATCTATAAAACAAAGAAATTTTCTATTTCAGAAATTAAATATGTTCCCAAATTGAATTTAAATCTTTTATCTGTATCTTAAATTTCTGACTAAGGGTGTAATATTTTCTTTTCTTCTCATGGTTGTTGGATACAGGATCGCTAGTCAGGCAAGCTGATTGGGAAAGGCCATAGAGAAGGAGGACTCTATTATATGGATTTTTTGGAAATGCCGAAGAATGTTTTTTGCTATAATATTCAGAAAAATGAGTTGGAACTGTGGCATAAGAGACTTGGTCATCCACATATAGCTAAAATCCAACTTTTTCCAAATCTAGGAAAATTTTGTAACTTTGAATCATTTGACTGTAAAGATTGTATTCTTGGCAAAATAAAAAGATTAGCATTTCAGAAGAGAACATTTTTTACTTCAAGACCACTTGAAACACTCGGATGTTTGGGGTCCTGCACCAGTAATTTCTAAAGGAGGATTTGCTTACTATGTTATTTTTGTTAATGATTTTTCTCGACATACATGGATTTACTTTCTTAAACATAAGTCTGAAGTATTTTCATACTTTCAAACATTTCATAAAATGGTTAAAAACAAGTTTCAAAATGATATTACCATTTTTCGCTCCGATTCAGGGGAAGAGTTTTTATCCACAAATTTTAAAAATTATCTTAGGTCACATGGCATCACACATCAAAGATCTTGTCGCCATCTTCTTCGTTACAAAATATCACTCCCATTGAAAAACTTATGACCGTTTCTCGAGACTACTGTAGACTAAGAATATTTGGGTGCAAATGTTTCATATTTACTGACAAAAATGATAAACTTTCCCCTCGTGCGATTCCCTATGCCTTTTTAGGATATACTGAAAATCAGAAAGGTTATAGATGTTTTGACTTAAAAAATAATAGACTATATGTGTCTAGAAATGTCTCATTTCTTGAAAAGGAGAGCTTCTTTGATTTTAGAAAATTAAAAGACGTCACTAAGTACTCCTTTTTGCTAGATCTAACATCAACATCTGATGAATATGATCTTGATTATAACTTTGATAAGGATCAAGGAATTATTGATCTTGATCATAATGTTGACAATGAAGAAGTTCATAGAGACACTAGTATCCAATATTCCAGGAGACAAGGGTCTAATCCTCCATGTGCACCTGAAAAATATTTTGACATTCTAACTAGACGGTCATCCAGAGTCTCGAGGCCTCCAGGAAAGTTTGTGTCATACGAGTCCTTCTCTCCTACATATAGGGCGGTCATTGCATTAATTCACTCATATAAAGAACCATCTACATATCTCCAAGCAAAAAATGATGTCAAATGGATAGAAGCCATGAAAGCTGAATTAGATGCACTAAAAAAGGCTTCTACATGGACTGTTCAAGATCTTCCTCCAGGGAAGAAAACTATAGGATGTTGATGGGTTTATAAAATTAAAACCAAGAGTGATGGCACTCTTGAAAGATATAAAGCCCGATTAGTAGCCAAAGGTTATGCCCAAGAATATGGCGGCATTGATTATGAAGAAACCTTTGCTCTTGTGGCTCGTATGACAACTGTCAGAACCTTAATTGCCTTAGCCTCTATCAAGAAATGGTTCATTTTTCAAATGGATGTCAAAAATGCTTTCTTAAATGGAAAGCTAGTTGAAGAAGTATACATAGAACCCCCTCCTGGTCTAAGTATTCCTAAGGGTAAAGCCCTTCGCTTAGAAAAAGCTATTTATGGACTAAAACAAGCACCGAAAGCTTGGTATGATAGGTTTAGTCGTGTTATGATTGATATTGATTTTCAATTCTTTTTAACTGACATTGCTTTGTTTGTTAAGAATTTTGATGCAGGAAACATTGTGCTTCTTCTTTATGTGGATGATATGATCATCACTGGAAGCAATAAACAGGGAGTTAAAATGATTAAAACACTTCTTAAATCTCATTTTGAAATGACTGATTTAGGCTTATTGAGATATTTTTTAGGCATTGAAATTGCTTAGTCGTCTAGAGGATATTTATTATCTCAGACTAAATTTGCTTTTGACATTGTTTTCAGGTCTGGTATTACTGATGGTAAGAAAGTAGACACTCCAGAAGTTGTTAATGTTAAAATGAAGATTGATGATGGAGAACTTCTTGTTGATCCTACTCCTTACAGACAGCTTGTCGAGGCACTTTCCTATTTATCCATTACCAGACTAGATATAGCACATGTTGTTAACACAGCAAGCCAGTTTCAACATGCTCCTACTTCTGTTCATATGGGAGCAGAATGCGTATTATCAAATACATCAAGTCCTCCCTTTCACGATGACCTTTTTTGTCTTCTTCCTCCTCTCTTGATTTACTTGCATATACTGATGCTGATTGGGGAGGTGATCTCAATAACAGACACTCGTGGAGGTGTAAAAAACAACAGAAGGTATTTCTATCATCCACCGAAGCTGAATACAAAGTCATGGCAACCACGACCATGTAAGTAGTTTGGCTCTGACGACTGTTTGCTGACATAGGAGCTGAAGCAACAAAAGCCTCACGGATGTATTGTGACAACAAAAGTGCGATTTACATTGCAAGTAACAGAACATTCCACGAACGCACCAAACACATCGAAATGTATTTTGTCACTACGTCATAGAGGAATATCTATATGCGACAATTCATCTGCCATATGTTACTTCAGAATATCAGTTAGCAGACTTCTTTACAAAGCCTCTCGCTGCTCCCCGATTTCACTTTCTCTTAGACAAACTTTCGCTTATTGTACCGAAAGTTTGAAGGAAAGTGTTAAAATGTAAATTTGTAAAAATATATATATATATATATATATATAATATTATTATTATATATATATATATAATATTTTTTCTTTTCTTTTTCTGTATTTTTATTTTTTTGTTTTTTTTTGTTTTTTTTTGTTTTTTGTCATCTAGTTCAATTTGAACTAGAATGACATAACTAGTCAAGTCTTAGTTAAGACTTGACTAGCAATAGAGTTTTTGGACTCCAGTCCAACAACTCTATTTAGAGCCGTTGGAATGAGTCCAACGACTCTATTGAGCCTCTCATACTCTCCCTCTCTCATACTCCCTCTCTCATACTGTGTATATATAGGGGTTTAGCCCCTCTTATATTACATTGTAAAATGCCTCTTAAGCATTGCATTCTCTTTGTTCAATAAAAGAATATTTTTTTTGTTTGTTCCCTTTATACCCTTCTTAAGGGTTATGCTTAAATGTCTTGTTAAGACATCATTTCGAATCTCAACTCGTGTTTGGAAGATCATCATCTCATTTCAACCATAAGGTGTTCGTGTTCGTGAAAAAGCATCCAAAAGTGTTTGTGGTGTTTGTAAGTAGACATATTCTTTCATTCTCTCTTTCTCCCTCTCTTATTCAAAATAAAGCATAAAATTAATCTCTTTCAAACTCAATGGCACTAACTACATGATGTGGGTCTCTGCTATGGAGAACAATCACAAGGGAAAGAAGCTTTGGGGATATGTGTTGGGCATTATTCTCGAGCCTCAACTCAAGCTTGGCAAACTAGAAGGAGATCAAGAAAAGACTCTGAAAGGAGATGCTCGATCTAAGGATATCGAAGATCATCAATCAAAAGTAGAAGATTGGGAGAGTAACCATGCTAAGATTCTTGCATGGTTGATGAATAACGTTGAAATAAAAATTTGTGCTAATGTTGTCAAATTTAGAAAGGCAAACGAAACTTGGTTGTTCATGAAAGGCATATACAATAAAAAAGATCTTGCAAAACAATATTACTTGCAAGCAGTGTTGTGAAAAGCGTTGAGGCGTAGCGAGGCGCTCCACCAAAAACCGAGGCGAGGCGTAAGCCTCAAGGCGTAAAGCGTAAGTCTCAGAATTTTTTTTTGAAAACTTTAAAAAAATTATAAAAAATATCTAAAAATACAAATAAATAAAGAAATACCTTATTGATGAAATAACAACTAATAAGAAATAGAAAATCTCAAATAAGTACTAAAAAATATGAGATTAACATATAAAAGTAACTAAAAACTGATTATATAACTGGAAAATATATGAGATTAACCAAAAAAAGTTAAAATATACTAAGAAACTGATTACATAACTGAAATAACTGGAAAATATATGAGATTAACTTACAAAAGTTAAAATATATAAGATTATTCTAAAAAATATGAGATTAACATATAAAAGTAACTAAAAAATGATTACATAACTGGAAAATATATGAGATTAACCAACAAAAGATAAAATATACTAAGAAACCGATTACATAACTGAAAAATATATGAGATTAACCAACAAAAGTTAAAATATACTAAGAAACTGATTATATAAATGAAATAACTGGAAAATATATGAGATTAACCTACAAAAGTTAAAATATATGAGATTATTCTAAAAAATATGAGATTAACATATAAAAATAACTAAAAACTGATTACATAACTAGAAAATATATGAGATTAACCAATAAAAGTTAAAATATACTAAGAAACTGATTACATAACTGAAAAATATATGAGATTAACCTACAAAAGTTAAAATATATGAGATTATTCTAAAAAATATGAGATTAACATATAAAAGTAACTAAAAAATTGATTACATAACTGGAAAATATATGAGATTAACCAACACAAGTTAAAATATATTAAGAAACTAATTACATGACTGAAATAATTGAAAATATACGAGATTAACCAACAAAAGTTAAAATATAATAATATACTAAGAAACTGATTACATAACTGAAATAACTGAAAAAATATATGAGATTAACCTACAAAAATCTTACTGATTGTCTCAGAAATCTTGTTGTAAAAAAAAAAAATTTGCGCCTTGAGGCACAGAGGGTTGCGCCTCAAGGCGCGTTTTTTATAACACTGCTAGCAAGAAAATATTAGAACAACCAAGCAAGGGGACATGAATGTTAGTGATTTTTTTAGTGCCTAAACCCCTTATGGGATGAATTGGCACTTTTTGAGCCTAAGTGAGGCCACCGAAGATGTAAAACTTAGGCAGGAACAAATGAAAAGAGAGCAATTTTTTTAATTTTTATATGGATTATGTCCGGAGTTTGAACAAGTAAGATCTTCTCTCCTTCATAGAACATGTTCACTTCCTTTAGAAAATGTAGTTGCCAAAGTATGCCAAGAAGAAACTCATTTTGGCATGGCTAAAAAAGAAAATGAAGTGTTACTAGGCCCGACAACAATGCAAGAGCATATAAACCTCTACAATTTGAGAGGCAAAATTACTCATGGAACAACTATGGAGGATAAAAAAGAGTTGTTTGTTATTTTTGTTATGAGCCGGGTCATATTAGACCGGTTTGTCCAAAGCTTAGAAACAAGGTGGCTTCCATAGAAGAATCCACACCAAAAGAGGAAAAAGGCAAATGTGGAGGTGAACTAAAAGACATTCATTGTCAACTAACCGTGGCACTACAAAAAATAGTCAAATCTTCATCTTTTGCATCGGGTGTTGTCATTACTTCATCTTCTAATCGTAGTGAGTGCTCGTGGATTCTTGACTCGAGAGCTTCATTTCATATGACCTCACCCCACATGAGAATGCTTTGTCTGATATATGCAATAACCCAAATTTATCTTATGTTTCTACAAACAATGAAACATCTTTAAAAATTAAAAGTATTACAAATTTAGATTCTAAAAACTCTCAAATTTTTTGTTCTAAAAATTAAAGTTATTCCTAAGTTAAATTTAAATATTTCCGACCATGGATGTGAAATCTCCTTTTCATCTAAAGGTTGCTTTGTGCAGGATTTCTGGTCCGAGAAACAGAATGGGCAAGGCCATAGGAGAGGCAGATCTCTGTTTCATGGATTTTTTATCTCTTCCTTCAAACCCTTTTTGTAATTATGCCCAAGATAATGATATTGAAACTTAGCATAAAAGACTTGGACATCCAAGTTATTCTAAGTTGCATCTTTTCCCCTTTAAGGAAAAATTTTGTAATGAAAAAGATGCATGCAAAGATTGTATACTTTGCAAAATGAAATATATTTCATTTTTAAATAAAACTTTCATTTCTAAAAGACCCTTTAAATTAGTGCATTTAGATGTTTGGGGTCCTTCTCTGATCATATCGAAAGGAGGTTATTCATATTATGTTACATTTATTGATGATTTTACTAGATATGTATATTGGGTCTACCTTCTCAATTTAAAATCAGATGTATTTTCTTTCTTTAAAGAATGTTACATGATAGTCAAAAATTAATTTCAAAACAATATTTGTTTAAAGAATATTTATCCAATGAATTTCAAAATTATTTAAAACAAAATGGAATTTTCCATCAAAGATCTTGTCCTAAAACACGTCAACAAAATGGGCTAACGGAAAGAAGCATAGGCATATTATAGAAACCGCTAAGACCCTTCTCATTTCTAAAGATATTCCAAAATCATTTTGGGCCAAAGTCGTTCTAACTTCAACTTATTTAATAAATTGTATGCCATCATCATCTTTACAAAATATTTCTCCTTGTGAAAAATTGTTTAGGATGACACACAACTTCAAAATATTACAAATTTTTTGTTGTAAATGTTTTGTACTCCTACATAAAAGAGATAAATTATCTTCAAAAGTCATTCAATGTATTTTCATTGGATATACAGAAAATCAAAAAAGATAGATATTATGATTTCAAAAATAACAAACTTTATGTCCCTAAAGATGTGACTTTCTTACAAAATGAAAATGGTTTTGATAAAGGCAATAGAAAAGCGAAAGTAAACTATACATTTTTATTTGATCTCTCTCCAAGAAATGATGATTCTAATTGTGATGAATCTTTGAATAATGAAGTTGTTAGTGATGATCATCCTAATGATGAAAGTGTAGAACCTTTTGATAATTCTACTAAAGATAGTTATATAAAAGATATAAGACTTACTAAAGATAATAAGTGTTTATACCCAGCGTAAGCAAAGAAATCCTCAAACTGTCTTAGAAAAATACTCTTCTCCCGAAGAAGAGACCTTAGATAGTAACTTAAAAATTGATCATGATTCCCCTATAGAAGAATCCAGTCTTAGAAGATCTAGTCGTGATTCCATTCCACCAAATAGGTTGGTGTCTTATGACTCCTTAACCTCAAACTATAGAGTTTGCTTAATAACACTATATTTTTATCATAAAGCATCTCATTACAATGAAGCTAAAAAAAAAATCATTAGATTGAGGCTATGAAAGTAGAATTAGATGCCCTTCAGAAAGCCAATATATGAAAAATAATTACTTTGTCTTTAGGGAAAAAATCATAGGTTGTAGATGGGTATTCAAGGTTAAAACAAAGAGTGGCGGAACTCTAAAGAGATAGAAGGCGAGGTTAGTAGCCAAAGGTTATTCCTAAGAATATGGAGTACTAAGTAACTTTGCACTTGTATCTAGGATGACTAGTGTTAGGACCTTTATAGCGGTTGTCTCTACTAAAAAATGGTCTATATATCAATTAGATTAAAAAATATATTTCTCAATGAAAAATTAAATGAAAAAGTTTATATGGATCCTCTGCCGGGATTTAATATTGAAAAAGGAAAAACTCTTAAACTTAGACAGACCTTGTATAGTCTTAAACAGGCTCCCAAGGCCAGGTATGATAAATTTAGTAATGTTATGACTCATTTGGGTTTTTGTTCTTGTTATACTCACATTGCTCTTTTTGTCAAAAGTACAGGCACCGTTATTGTTATTCTTCTACTATACATAGATGACATGAGTATAACATAGAATGACAAACATCGGGTTAATGATATTAAAAATGTTTTAAAAGAAAATTTTGATATGTCAGATTTAGTTTATTAAGATATTTTTAGGTATTGAAGTTGCTTACTCTCCCATAGGGTACATTATTTCTTAAATGAAGCTTGTTATAGACATTTGTGTTAAATCTGGTAATTCAGATGATACAAAAGTGGAGACTCCTGAAGTGGTGAATGATAAATTAATACTTGAAAATGAGACACTTCTTAAAGATCCTACACCTTATACACAGTTGATTGTTTCACTCACTTACTTGTCTATCACCAGACCAGATAGAGTTCATGCAGTTCATTCTGCTAGTCAATTTTAGCACGCTTCAACCACCGTACGCATGAGTGTTATATTAAGGATTGTCAAATATCTTAAGAATACCATAACTAAAGAGTTTTTTTTATCATCTTCATCTTTAGATTTAGTTGCTTATATTGATGCAGATTGGAGAGGAAATCTCAATAATAGAATCTCAACTACTATTTTTTTTGTATTTCTAGAAGATTTGTTGACTACGTGAAGATGCAATAAGCAACAGAAGGTTTTGTTGTCATCTACTGAAGTTGAGTATAGAGCTATGACCACGACAACCATGGAGCTTGTATGGTTAAAAAATCTTCTCAGAGATATAGGGGTTGTCATCTTCAAACCTTCAACGATGTGTTGCGATAATAAAAGTGCAATTTTCATTGCCAACAACCACATCTTCCATGAGCGCATCAAACACATTGAGATGGACTATCATTATGTCTATGATGAATTCTTGATAGAAACTATTGAGTTGTCGTATGTCACATCAGAATTTTAGCTTGCAGATTTTTTATCAAGGCTCTTGTTGTTCATCTTTTTTTGTTTCTTCTCAACAAACTTTTGGTGTTTATACCATAAGTTTGGGTGTGTTAAATAGCATATATATATAGTATTTTTTTGATAGTCAGGGGTAGTTTGGTTTTTTTCACTTGTAATAGGCATTGTTCATTAGGAACAAATTTTTTTATTTTTATTTTCATATTTTTAATCTTTTTGTTTTTATTAAATAGAGCATATGATTTATGGTCATTTGACCATAAAGTCGTTGGGGGGCTCCACGGTTATAAATACGACCATTGGGAGCTCCCAATGACTCTATTGAGAGCTCCCCAAAGGCCTCTCTCTCTTGTATGTGTGTATATATAGCGGTGTTTGTGTTAGAAAAATAATACATATACGTATATACTTGAATATATATATATATACATACTCTTCTTAATATAAGAGTATGCATATGTATAAGCATATGTATATAAATATATATTTAAAGTATATATGTATATTCTTGTAATCTGTCTTATTTATTTCTGTAATTTTTTTATTTTTATAGTTTTTAGTCTTTTCTGTACAGTCTCTTTTGTACAACAATCATTAATTGACTGTTGTACCTGCTGACTTGCTGACTGTTAGTCTTTTTTGTCTTTTATGTACAGTCATTTCTGTACAACAGTCATTAAACTGTTGTACACAGTCAGTAAGAGTCGTTGGGCTATTTCCAACGGCTCTAATTAGAGTCGTTGGAAACAGCCCAACGACTCTTCAACCTTGTATGATGGCTATAAATAAGGGCAATACAGCCCATTGTAAGATATATATAAAAAGAGGGTTTTCACCCTCAAGTCAATACAAAATAGAAGTGCATTTGATGCATTTTGTTTACATTTGTGCAGTAGAGCACTTGAAGTGATATTTTGTCATGTTGTGAATGTTTGTTTTATCAAGTTATTCGTAAACTTGATTATTTGTGAGACTCTTTTCATGGTATCAGAGCTTGGTGTATGATCAACCGTGTATTTGGTGGGTTGCCTCGTAAAGCATGCTTGCTCTCTTTCGTAGTGATGGTTCGTTGTTCTCACTTTATTCATTATGGGTGAATTCTTCTCACACAATACAAGCAACTCCAACTTTATTCCGACATTCAAACTTGAAGGAAGCAACTACAACATTTGGGCGGGACATTTGGAGACTTTTATAAAGGGACAAGGTTTGAGGTACTATTCTTGAATCTACTCCCGAAATTACTTTAGGTGAAAATGGTGTTGAGACTAGCCTTGAAGAAAGGAACAAAGCCATGGAAGAATACTACAAAAAGTTGGATGAATGGGAAATGAAAAAAGCCAAGATTCTTTCATGGATGCTAAGTGGAGTTGAGACAAAAATTACCTCAAACTTTTTATATTACAAAAAGGCAAATGAAGCATGGGAATATCTTAGAGGTATGTTTACCGAAAAAGATATGGCTCATAAATATTATCTCTAAGAAAAAGTTAGAAATATTAAACAAGGTGATAAAAATGAAGAGATTACTTTATGGAGTTATCTTCATTTGGACCCAACTTGCCCAATTTGAACCCAAATGGTAAGAAAACTGTATAGAAATGTGAAGAGTTCAAGTTGAAGAAGATAGACACTTCGCTTTTTTTTTATGGTTTGAGACCCGAGTTTGAACAAACAAAGGCATCTTTGCTATCATCCTTGCCTCCTCCTATTCATAAGATTCTCACTAAACTTAGTGGAGAAGAAGCTAGGCTAAACATGAGTAAAAATGTTAGTGTGCTCGCTACTTCTAGCAATGGTCAAGAAGAGGATTGCGCACTTGCCACATCAAAACCAGAACATTATATCCAGCCATATAAATCTCCTCATTTTGTTAAGAATAGAGGAGAATCAAAAATCATTTGTCATAACTGTAATAAACCTGGTCATATTAGGCCTCAATGTCCTAGATACAAATATAGGCTAAAGAAAAACGTGTTGTTGTTGCACCATCAAAACAAGATGAGGATACTCTGAATCTCAAAGACCTCACCAAATCATTATTTCAACTGACGGAGGCATTGCAACCACTGCTTAAAGGATCTACCTCAGGAGCGGTCATTGCATCATTTTCTACTCCTAGTATGTGATCTTGGCTTCTTAATTAAGGTGTTTCTTTTCATATGACCCCACATAAGACTATATTATCCGAATGTCAACCTAATTCAAATGCATCATTTGTTTCCACTGCCGATGGCACTGCCTTGGAAATATAGGGTGTTGAAATTTTTAAAAATGACTTCAAAACATAACAAATTTTATATCCCAAAAATAAGACATGTACTAAAACTTCATCTTAACCTAATTTCAGTTTTTCAAATATCGGATCATGGATGTGATGTCATCTATGTCACATGGGTGTGGGTGTGGGTGTGGGTGTGAGTGTGGGTGCGAGTGCGGGGATTCGGCACTTCGAAAAACCCGGGTGCGGGGGTGCGGCAGGGGCAAAAATGTAAAATATATATATAAGGGGGGTCCGAGGTTCTCCCCGGCGCGGGTCCAGGTATGGTGATAAATAATAAGATCAAATTAAGACCCGGGTTCGGACCCGAAGGCCCGATTAATACATTGTCCCATGTATAGTTTGTGAAATTTTATACCAGACCCGAGTTCTAATTAGGACCCACAATTTTTCAATCTAAAAATTATAAAAAATATGGTTTTACTGGGTATATAGTCCGGTTCTGATTCATGTAGTTCTTATCGGGTCCAAGTATGATTTTTCTTATAATGGATCTGATTAGACTCGGGTCTGGACCCGATACCATACCCAAAAAACAATTCCAAGTCTAGTACAACCAAGGTTCGAACCAAACCCGACCCGTTGACACCCCTAATGGTAAAATCATAATTGAAAAGTATTATGTAAAATATTAGGTCATTTTGTCCGTCTAAAACTGTTAGGGCTGTCAATGGATTGAGTTTGACCCGGACCCAGCCCGTAAAAGACCCCATGGGGTTTGGGTTTGGTAATAAAGAAAGAGGTCCAACTAAAATCTGGGCCAGACCAAAGAGTCCGATTAGTATATGACACCAGGTATGGTTTGCAACATTTCTTACCAAACGCAAGTCTGACTCGAGCTCCAATTAAAACCCGTGGTTTTTTCAATGCAAAAAAGATTAAAAAATATTATTTTATCGAGTATAGACCGAGTCTGGTTCACATAATTCTTATAAGACACATGCATGGTTTAACTTGTAACAAACCTGTTCGGACCCAGTATTAGTACCTCAAAGTCAGGTATGGGTTTGGACCGACCTGGGTCCGAACCAGGTTCCAAATGGTTGACACTCCTAAAAACGAGAGATAATTTTCACGACAATATCGTGATAATTTTCACACTATCTAATAATAAACAATTTAAAATCCTGAAAATTGGGACATTACTCCAAAGTTCCAAACATGTATCGATGGGAATCTTTTGACAAAATGTTCGAAACTTAAAAATGGCCATATGGCACGATTTTTTGAAATATCGTAATAAAAGCGTCTATATCATTATATCGCGATATTTCCCTTTAAAGAGAAACGTTGCAAAAAATGCATGCAGCTAACCGTTTTTCGGAATAAAAATTAATTAGTAAAGATCCATTAAATATCACGCATCTTTCTAGGCGAATTAATTGTTACTTTAGGATGATTGGTTTGCTGCTTTAGGAAAAAGTGTTCCGAAAATGAAGCTTTAGAAAGTGGAACTTAATTAATTTTAATTAGAGTTTTGAACTAAAACCTTTAATGGTATTTACTTATTTTTTTCAATTTCTCCTTTTATATTTTAAAATTTGACTTAATTAATGTTAGCCAAAATTTTCCCGAAAAAAATGCAAGAATAATAAAACTCTATAAAATCTCACGAAAAAAATATTTTCGATATTTTCCCGTTTTAAACATGTCAATACGGTCGAAAACAGGAAATCTCTCTCTCTCTCTCTCTCTCTCTCTCTCTCTCTCTCTCTCTCTCTCTCTCTCTCTCTCTCTCTCTCTCTCTCTCGCGCGCGCGCGCGCGCTAAGAACAATGGGCTGCAGCGAGGAATCGGAAGCAAGACCAACCAGAGAGCTTCCCCACGAGATCATCGTGGACATCTTGAGGAGGTTGCCCGCCAAATCACTGATGAGTTTGAGCAGCGTCTGTAAGCAATGGAACGCCCTCACCCGCGACCCTTCCTTCATCGATTCCCACCTTCAGTTCGCCCTCCTCCGACGGCCCCCTGATCTCATGGTCACCCCCAAGAATTTTTTTTAAAATTCTGCAGCCCATTTCATAGGGCAACGACAACAACTACGCCTTCATCCCAAAATAATTGGGGTCGGCGATATGAACCAACAAAGAAAATCATTATGGGTCTTCCACATGAATCATTCTCCTCCATTCATTTCTATCCAATGCCATGTCCTCGGTGAGGTTCAAAGCATTCATATCCTTTCTTATCACCTCCATACATGTCTTCCTAGGCCTACCCCGACCTCTTTTAACTAATATATTTTTCCATTTCTCCATCCTTCTAACTGGAGCATCATTAGGCCTTCGTCGAATATGTCCAAACCACTGTAAACGATTCTCTCTCATCTTATTTTAAATGGGTGCAACGCCTACCTTCTTACGTATCTCCTCGTTCCGAATCTTATCTTTTATTGTATTTCCACACATCCATCTCAGCATACGCATCTCAGCTACACTCATTTTTTGAATATGATGTCTCTTGGCAACCCAACATTCCGTACTATATAGTAAAGCGGGCCTAATAGTCGTCCTATAAAACTTTCCCTTCAACCGCAATGGCATTCTACGATCGCACAACACTCCAGTTCCACTCTTCCATTTCATCCACCCAACCTTTATCCTATGATTTACATCTCCATCAATTTCTCCATACTTTTGAATGATAGATCCCAAATATTTGAAAGAATCATCCACCGGTATTTCGTGCTCACCAAGCTTCACTACACTCCCATCACTACTTCGTTGCTTACTAAATCGACATTCCATGTATTCTGTCTTACTCTTACTCAACTTAAAACCTCTTGCTTCCAATGTCTGTCTCCATAATTCTAACTTAGCATTAACCCTAGCTCTAGACTCATCAATCAAAACAATATCATCAGCAAACAACATACACCACGGCACATTTTCTTGAATTGATCTCGTAAGCTCATTCATCACTATAGCAAATAGGAAAGGGCTTAAAGCAGATCCTTGATGTAACCCAACCGTTATAAGAAAATTGGTTGTCACCCCTCCACAAGTGCGGACATTGGTTACTACTCCTTCATACATATCCTTAATTATACTAATGTACTTGAGAGAAACACCTTTCTTCATCATTGTCCACCAGAGAACGTCCCTAGGTACTCTATCGTAAGCCTTCTCCAAATCAATAAAAACCATATGCAAATCTTTGTTCATTTCTCTATTTCTCTCAATAAGTTGTCTAAGAAGATGTATAGCTTTCATAGTTGAACTTCCAGGCATAAAACCAAATTGATTCTCCGATATCATGACAATCTTCCTCAACCTAGACTCAATCACCCTCTCCCAAAGTTTCATAGTATGACTCATGAGTTTTATACCACGATAGTTTGTGCAATCTTGTATATCACCCTTATTCTTATATAGAGGCACCAAAGTACTCTTCCTCCACTCATTAGGCATCTTATTTGTCCGCCAAATCTTGTTAAAAAGATTTGTCAACCATTCTAAACCTTTCTCTCCCAAGCATTTCCAAGCCTCGATAGGTATACCATCTGGGCCAATTGCCCTTCTTGATTTCATTTTCTTCAAAGCCTATGCAATTTCTTTCTTTTGAATCTTGTGCATGAAGTCACGATTCATCTCATGAAAAGGAATTGAAAAGTCTCCAAGATCCTGAGCATGACTTTCATTAAATAGCTTATCAAAATAATCTTTCTATCTCTCATTAATCTCCTCATCTTTGACTAAAACCCTTTGCGTTTCATCTTTGATACATCTAACCATACCCAGATCCCTCGATTTCCTATCTCTCATCTTTGCAAGCCTATAAATATCCTTCTCACCCTCTTTGGTATCCAACTTGTCATAAACCTCCTTATATACCTTATCCCTCGCGTTCCGAACTACTTTTTTTAGCTTCCTTCTTTGCTATCATAGATTTCTCCAAATTCTCATTATCACGATTTTTACTTAGATTTCTATAACACTCTCTTTTAACCTTAATAGCTAATTTGACATCCTCGTTCCACCACGATGTATTCTTACCTAGCGGTGCACCGCCTTTAGACTCACCCAATACCTCCTTAGCCACCTTTCTCATGCCACCCGCTATTTTATTCCACATAGATTTTGAATCCTCCTCGAGACACCAATCAACTTCTTTAACTACCCGCTCTACAAACATTCCTTGTTTAGCTTCTTTCAGTGCCCACCACTTAATTCTAGGATCTATCATATGTCTATCCCTTTTGCGGTATTGTCTAATTCTAAGATCTAAAATTAAGACTCTATGTTGTGTAGCTACACTTTCTCCCGGTATAACCTTACAATCGATGCAACAACCCCTATCTCTCTTTCTAAGTAGGAAAAAATCCATCGGACTCGTATTAACCCCACTTTTAAATGTTACTAGGTGAGACTCCCTCTTCCTAAACCAAGTGTTTGCTAAGATCATATCATAGGACAAAACAAAATCTAAAATCCTTTCTCCACTTTCGTTTCTTTCTCCTATACCATAACCTCCATGGATACTCTCAAATCCATCCCTACTAATCCCTACATGCCCATTAAGGTCACCGCCGATGAAAAGCCTTTCTCCATAAGATATCCCTTGTACTACATCTAAATCTTCCCAAAATTGACGCTTAATGAAATCATCTAAACCTACTTGAGGTGCATAAACACTAATAATATTAATAATATTCATACCTAATACTAATTTAATAAGTAAAATCCTATCACCCTTCCTACGGACCTCAACTACATTATCTATAAACTCACGACTCATAACAATCCCTACTCCATTCTTATTCCTATTTATTCATAGGGCAAATTTTTTTTTTTAAAGAAACAAAAAATGGACCAAAATGACCATGGGTGCGGTCAACGCACCCAGGGTCGGGTTGACCGCACCCAAGGTCGGGTTGACCGCACCCAAGGTCGGGTTGACCGCACCCGGTGCCGCACCCGAGTCGAGTCGCGTCGACGCGGGTGCGGCACCCTGCTAGCCGAATCCCTGTGACATAGGATGTCATTTTCTCATCAAGTAAATGTTGGGTGCAGGATCGTCAGTCTGAAAAATTGATTGGAGAAGGTTCTAGGCAAGGAGACCTCTATTATATAGATTTCCTTTGTATTCCAAATAAATCATTTTGTAACACTGCCCAAACAAAATATATATGAACTTGGCATCATAGACTTGAGCATTCAAATATAACAAAATCAAATTTTGTACCTGTTACCAAGAATCTTTGTAAAGATAAGTTTGAATGTAAAGAATGTTTACTTGGTAAAATGACAGCTTTGCCTTATGGTCAAAGAACTTTTTACTCTTCAATGCCTTTTGAATTAGTTCATTCAGATGTGTGGGGTCATGCTCCTGTTGCCTCTAAAAGAGGATTCTCCTACTATGTTGTGGTTATCGATGACTTCACTAGATATCGTTGGATTTACTTTCTTAAGTTTAAATCAAATGTATTTGCAACCTTCAAAACGTTCCACAACATGATTAAAAATCAATTTGAAAGTAAGCTCAAAATCCTCAAAACTGACTCTGGAGGAGAATATTTATCAAATGAATTTAAACAATTTTTAGAAAATGAAAGAATTTTACATCAAAGATCTTGTCCTAGAACCCCACAACAAAATGGAATTTCAGAAAGAAAACACAAACATATTATGAAAACTACAAGAACTCTTCTTATTGCTAAAAATATTCTTAAAAATCATTGGGTTGAAGTTGCATTGACTTCAATATATCTCATAAATAGGATGCCTTCAAAAACTTTGTCAAATGAAATTCCCTTTGAAAAATTATTCAAATATCAACCTGACTATCAAAGACTGAGAATCTTTGGTTGTAAATGTTATATTTTAAATAATAAAGAAGATAAACTATCTTATAAAGCTATCCCCTGTGCGTACATTGGTTATTCTGAAACACAAAAAGGATTTAAATGTTACGATATTAAAAATGATAAACTTCTTGTCTCAAGAAATGTTAATTTTATTGAAAATGAAAGTGGATTTGAAGAAAACACGTCGCAAGACATAAATTCTGATTATTCTTTTTTGTTTAAATTGTTGTCTAATGATGAAAATATTTATGTAGAACCCCTTATTGAGAATAGAACAACAGTTGAACCAATAGTATACACTAGAAGAAATCAGAATGCACCCAATGAAGGTATAAATCAAAGTAACCATGAAGCATTAGAAATTCTTTTAGAACAAAACACTATTCGTAGATCTGAACGAACCTCAAGAATTCCAAATAAGTTTGTGTCTTATGACTCATTTTCTCCAAAACATAGAGCATGTCTTATAGTTATTCATTCATATTTTGAACCCTTATGTTACAATGAAGCAAAAAATTTACCCGAATGGATAAAAGCCATGCATATAGAATTAGACGCTCTTAAAAAAGCTAATACTTGAAAATTTCTAACTTTACCCATTGGAAAGAAGATAATAGGTTCTAGATGGGTTTTTAAAGTAAAAACTAAAATAGATGGATCCTTAGAAAGACATAAAGTCAAGCTAGTTGTCAAAGGATGCTCAAGAATACATAGTAGATTACGAAGAAACTTTTGCTTTTGTTACCAGGATGACCACGGTTCGAATACTTGTAGTTATTTCAGCTATTAAAAATTGAAATATATTTCAAATGGATGTTAAAAATGCATTTTTAAATGAGAATCTCAATGAAGAAGTATATATGGATATTTCACCTAGATTAATAATTCCTTTAGGAAAAGTGCTTAAATTAAAAAAGGCATTGTATGGGCTTAAAAAAGCATCTAAGGTTTGGTTTGATACTTTTAACAATGTCATTACAAAATATGGTTTTAAACCATGCTATATTGATACAGCCTTGTTTATTAAGAAATCTTCTGCAGGTATTATAATTTTACTTTTATATGTTGATAATATGTTGATTACAGGTAGTGACAAAGAAGGAATCAAAAAAGTAAAACAGTTTTTGAAAAATTCTTTTGAAATGACAGATCTTGGATTCCTAACATACTTTCTTGATATAGAAGTATCACACTCTAAAAGGGGGTACATATTGTCACAAACAAAGTTTGCTTCAGATATTATTGAAAGGTCAGGACTATCAGATGACAAAATTGTTGACACTCAAAAGATTGTTGGAATAAAGATGCGAGCAGATGATGAAGTCTCTTTGGACAATCTAACTCCCTTCAGACAGCTCGTGGGATCTCTTATGTATCTAAGTATTACAAGACTGGACATAGCTCATGAATAACATATAGCCAGCAAATTTCAACATGCTCTAACATCAGATCATATGAGTGCAGTCATGAGAATTATTAAATATATCATAGGCACAATAAATAAGGGAGTTTTTCTATCTTCTTCTTCCTTCCTAGATCTTATTGCATACTTTGATGCTAATTGGAGAGGGGATCCAAATAATAGGCACTCAATAACTGGTTTTTGTGTGTTTTTAGGTGAATCTCTGATTTCATGAAGGTGCAAGAAACAACAAAAGGTGTCACTATCATCTACAGAAGCTGAATATAAAGCAATGACGACTACTACCATAAAAATCGTGTGGCTTAAACAATTAATTTTAGATATGCGAGTTCAGCTTCAGAATCCTACAAGATTATGTTGTGACAAGAACTAAGCATATAGAGATGGATTGTCATTTTGTTCGTAAAGAATATCTAAAGAAAACTATTGATCTTCCCTATGTGACATCAGAATACCAACTTGTAGATTTCTTCACCAAGGCGCTGTGCTCACCAAGATTCAACTTTTTACTTGACAAACTTTCGGTGATTTCACCATAAGTTTGAGGGAGGCTGTTAGAAAAATAATATATATATGTATATACTTGAATATATATATGTATACATATACATATTCTTCTTAATACAAGAGTATGTATACATATAAGCATATGTATATAAATATATATTTAAAGTATATATGTATATTCTTGTAATGTCTCTTATTTATTTCTGTAAATTTTTTTTATTTATATAGTTTTTAGACTTTTTTGTCTTTTTTCTTTTTTGTACAGTCTTTTCTGTACAACATGACTGTTGTACCTGCTGACTGTTAGTCTTTTTTGTCTTTTCTATACAACTTTTTCTGTACAACAGTCATTAATTGACTGTGATACTTGTTGATTGTTGTACACAGTCAGTAAGAGTAGTTGGGCTGTTTCCAACGGCTCTAATTAGAGTCGTTGGGAACAGCCCAACGGCTCTTCAACCTTGTATGATGGCTATAAATAGGGGTAATACAGCCCATTGTAAGATATATATAAAAAGAGGGTTTTCACCCTCAAGTCAATACAAAATAGAAGTGCATTTGATGCATTTTGTTTACATTTGTGCCGTAGAGCACTTGAAGTAATATTTTGTTCTAGCCCATGTTGTGAATGTTTTATCAAGATATTTGCAAACTTGATTATTTGTGAGACTCTTTTCAGTTTATCCCCTTTCATTCTTTAAGAGAGGGTGTTGTGTGTTCTCCTCGGAACACAAATTCGCGTGTTCTGGTGTGTACGGAGGAATATCTTGGGACCCGCGATAATTCATATGCCAATGTTGCCCACGATGACTTTATAATAAAATAACATATAGAAAAGGTAGATATGCTTTTGACGAAAATGTCCTTCCTTAAGATAGATATGCGTTGGACGAAAATGTACTCCCGCTCCTCGTAAATAGATTTGCACGTTCCGCCTTTGTTTTTAGCTTGTGTTACAACACAAGGCCACCTTCTCGTTCTTGCCTTGTGTTAGATAGAAAACTTTTTCAGGTTCGTTCCTACTTCATGGAGATAACTATAAATCGAACGACTGGTTTGATCATTGGTGGGCATCATAGGGGGATTTGTCGGTCATCTCTTTTTGGGGCAGTATGGAAAAAAGCAATGACGCATAAACATTTCAACAAGTGTCATTAAAGCGTGGTGAGTACCTTTCTGTGTCATCATGCTATTGTTGAAGAACGTATGTCGTCGTGAGTGTCATTAAGGCGTTTTGTTATTGCAGGTAGATTTTATCGTTTCGACGGTTAAAAACTTGATATTTGTAAGGCGGTGGAATATGTTGACAAGAATGCTTGGTTACAGATGCGAGCAAGGGCCTCTACCCCATCCGGTATCGTTCATTCACTCAGTATATGCAATGTAACGCAAATCGCGGTTGTAGTAACATGTATATCAATTTGTGAGATATTGTTTTGTTTGTTAATATCGTTTTGTAATATATTATGCTGAATTGTTGTATATCGATTTGTAAGCTATTATGTGTTTTCTAGTGTCGATTTGTAAGATATTGTTTTGTTTGTTAATATCGATTTGTAATATATTATGTTGAATTATCGTATATCGATTTATAAGATATTATATGTTTTATAGTGTCGATTTGTGAGATATTTTTTTGTTTGTTAATATCGATTTGTAATATATTATGCTGAATTGTCGTATATCGATTTGTAAGATATTATGTATTTTCTGGTGTCGATTTGTAAGATATTATGTATTTTCTGGTGTCGATTTGTGAGATATTGTTTTATTTGTTAATATTGATTTGTAATATATTATGTTGAATTGTCATATATCGATTTGTAAGATATTATGTGTTTTCTAGTGTCGATTTGTGAGATATTATTTTGTTTGTTAATATCGATTTGTAATATATTATGCTGAATTGTCGTATATCGATCTGTAAGATATTATGTTGAATTGCCATATACCGATTTGTAATATATTATGTTGAATTATCGTATATCGATTTATAAGATATTATATGTTTTCTAGTGTCGATTTGTGAGATATAGTTTTGTTTGTTATTATTAATTTGTAAGCTATTATGTTGTTGTTTTGATATTGTGATTCATTCAATTGTTTCTTTGACTTGCTTAACTAATCGTTAGCCATTGTTATATGTATCTTGAATAAATCATAAACGTATGCGCTGGCTAACACAAATTGATATTTTGCTTGTGACAATATTGAGCATATCAACTAGTAGCAGTGAAGATGATGTATCTCAATCATTGGAAAGTCATGGAGCAACGGACATCCATACTATCGACGCATCTGAAGAAATGAATATGTGCACTAATGATGCACATGATAAGAATGGTACAGGCATTGAATTCACTCTAGACTTGAATATTTCATCCAACAAAATGCAATTCGATAATGAGGTAGACGATCATGACAGTGAACTTGACAAAGGTGAAGGCACCTCAAGTCTACATGATAATACACTTGACTCTGTTCCCGTAGAGAGAGTGCAATTTAATAATGAGGAAGCTGTATACAAATTTTACAATGATTATGCCTTAAAACTTGGCTTCAGTGTTAGTAGGTATTCTTGGGCAAAAAATGCACAGGGTGTCGTGGTGAGAAAGGCATGTTAAAATGTAAAATATATATATATATATATATATATATATATATATATATATATTTTCATTTTTTTCTTTTCTATAACTTTTTTTCCTTTATTTTTATTTTTTGTCTTTATGTCATCTAGTTCAGTTTGAACTAGAATGACAATTGTTAGTCAAGTCTTGTCCAGACTTGACTAGCAATAGAGTTGTTGGACATCGTCCAACGGCTCAATAGCTCTATTGAGTCCTCCTCTTTCAGCTGTGTATATAAAGGGGTGCAGCCCCTCTTGTATTGTATTCCAATACTTCTTAATTGGTTTTTCATATCAATAAAGAATACCTTTTTATTTTTATTTTTATTTTTATTTTTATTTTATTTCCAGTTATACCCTTTTTAAGGGTTATGCTTTAGTGTCTTTCTTGACACTTTCCTTTGTGATTCTAAGCTCGTGTTTCGAAGATCCCTATTTCATTTCATGGTATCAGAGCCGCAGAAGTACTAGATCTTGAGGAAAAGCTGCCTTGGTTTCCATGCCCGGTTGCAAAAATGTTCGCCACTTGAAGAGAAGTATTTTATTACTTCATTGGGGAAGATTTCACATCTTGTTGTATTGTATTTTCTTCTTTCTTTTTCATTTCTCTTCTTGTTTCTCTTCTATCCCTATTCCTTCTCTCCTTGAAATCAATGGATGACAATGATAAAGTCACCATCATGCCTATGAAACTAAGCGATACGAACTATGTAACATGGGCTTCAATCATGAAGCACCAAATATGAGGAAAAGGCTTATGGGGGATTGTGGATGGTTTTGATTCGAAACATAAGCTATCTCTTACAAAAAATGAGGGAGATAAAAAGGTCCCTCTATCGGAAGAAGAGAAAATCAAGGCTTTTGCCGCATACGAGAAAAAATGGAAAGAATGGAGAATATCTCATGCGAAGATAATGTCATGGCTTATCAATAGTGTTGACATTAAAAAATGCTCAAGTCTTGTCAAATTTGATCATGTCGATAAGGCATGGGAATACCTTAAGAATATGTATTCCCTCAAAGATATTGCACACGTGTGCAACCTCTAAGAAAAAGTTCAAATGATGACACAAGGAGACAAAACTATTCGTGAATATTACAATGGGTTGTCCGAACTTTGGGAAGAACTTTCCCTTTTAGAACCAAAGTGGCATTGTGCCGAAGACATCAAGCTTCGTCAGAAACAACTCGATGCTGAACATTTTTACCAGTTTATCACTGGATTAAGGCCGAAATTTGAAACCACTAAATCGCCCTCCTTCACCGGGGAAAAAATCATTCTATTGTTGAAACTATTGAAGAGTTAACAATGGAAGAAAATCGTCTCTGGAAAGGTTCTTCAAAAATTAAAGATGATTATGTTTTAGCCGTGTCTAGATCAGGGAATCATGTTCGATCATATAGGCCTCCTCACTCTAACTGACAAAATGGTGACTATGATAAGAAGAAAGTTATTTGTCATCACTGTCATGAACGGGGACACTACAGACCACAATGTCCCAAACTTAAGGAGCTGAGAGAAAAATGAGTTGCAATTGCTGGATCAGAGCCTAAAGATCAGGATGCACCAGTTTCCCTGGCCCAACTAATGGAGATTCTTCAGCCTCTCATCAAAGGTGCCTCTTCCTCTTTGATGCTTCAACCAGCGCAGCAACCTCATATTTTTCTGATCCAGGTAAAAATTCTTGGCTCCTTGACTCTAGTGCATCTTTTCATATGACCCCAAATAATCAAAGTCTATCCAAATGTGTTAAAAATAAAAAAAGTGTGTCAAAGGTCTTTACTGCTGATGGGACTTCTCTTGAAATAGAAGGAATAGGAAATTTTGAAAAAAATTATAAAACAAAGAAATTTTTTATTCCAGAAATTAGACATGTTCCCAAATTAAATTTAAATCTTTTATCTGTATTGCAAATTTCTGATTATGGGTGTAATATTTCATTTTCTTCTGATGGTTGTTAGGTACAGGATCGCCAGTCAGGCAAGCTGATTGGGGAAGGCCATAGAGAAGGACTCTATTACATAGATTTTTTGGAAATGCTGAAGAAAGTTTTTTGTTATAATATTCAGAAAATAGAGTTCAAACTATGGCATAAGAGACTTGGTCATCCACATGTAGCCAAAATCCAACATTTTCCAAATCTAGGGAAATTTTATAACTTTGAATCATTTGATTGTAAAGATTGTATTCTCGGCAAAATGAAAAGATTACCATTTCAGAACAGAACCTTTTTCTCTTCAAGACCACTTGAATTAATACACTGGATGTTTGAGGTCCTGCACCAGTAATTTCTAAAGGAGGATTTGCTTACTATGTTATTTTTGTCGATGATTTCTCCCGACATACGTGGATTTACTTTCTCAAACATAAGTCTGAAGTATTTTCATACTTTCAAATTTTTCATAATATGGTTAAAAAAAGTTTCAAAATGATATTGCTATTTTTTGCACAGATTCAGGGGGAGAGTTTTTATCCACAGATTTTCAAAATTATCTTAAATTGCATGGCATCACACATCAAAGATCTTGTCCTTATACACCTCAACAAAATGAACTGACGGAACGAAAACATCGCCATATTATAGAAACCACTAGGACTTTATTAATAGCAAATCAAGTCCCAAAAGACTTTTGGGCAGAAGCTGCCTTAACTGTCACCTATCTCATTAATAGGATGCCATCTTCTTCGTTACAAAATATCACTCCCATTGAAAAACTTATGACCGTTTCTCCAGACTACTGTAGACTAAGAATATTTGGGTGCAAATGTTTCATATTTACTGACAAAAATGATAAACTTTCCGCTCGTACGATTCCCTATGCCTTTTTAGGATATGCTGAAAATCAGAAAGGTTATAGATGTTTTGACTTCAAAAATAATAGACTATATGTGTCTAGAAATGTCTCCTTTCTTGAAAAGGAGAGCTTCTTTGATTTTAGAAAATTAAAAGACGTCACTAAGTACTCCTTTTTGCTAGATCTAACATCAACTTCTGATGAATATGACCTTGATTGTAACTTTGATGATGATCAAAGAATTATTGATCTTAATCATAATGTTGGTATTCAATATTCCAGGCGATAAGAGTCTAATCCTCCATGTGCACTTGAAAAATATTCTAACATTCCAACTAGACAATCATTCTGAGTCTCGAGGCCTCCAAGAAAGTTTGTATCATACGAGTCCTTCCCACCCACATATAGGGCAGTTATTGCATTAATTCACTCATATGAAGAACCATCCACATATTTTCAAGCAAAAAATGATATCAAATGGATAGAAACCATGAAAGCTCAATTAGATGCACTTGAAAAGGCTTCTACATGGACTATTCAAGATCTTCCTCTAGGGAAGAAAACTATAGGATGTTGATGAGTTTATAAAATTAAAACCAAGAGTGATGGTTCTCTTGAAAGATATAAAGCCCGTTTAGTAGCCAAAGGTTATGCCCAAGAATATGGCATTGATTATGAAGAAACCTTTGCTCTGATGGCTTGTATGACAATTGTCTGAACCTTAATTGCCTTAGCTTCTATCAAAAAATGGTCTATTTTTCAAATGGATGTCAAAAATGCCTTTTTAAATGGAAAACTAGTTAAAGAAATATACATGGAACCCCCTCCTAGTCTAAAAGTATTCCTAAGGGTAAAGTCATTCGCTTAGAAAAAGCTCTTTATGGACTTAAACAAGCATCGAAAGCTTGGTATGATAGGTTTAGTCGTGTTATGATTGATATTGGTTTTCAATTCTTTTTAATTGACACTGCTTTGTTTATTAAGAATTCTGATGCAGGGATCATTGTGCTTCTTCTCTACGTGGATGATATGATCATCATCGGAAGCGATAAACAGGGACTTGAAACGATCAAAACACTTCTTAAATCTCATTTTGAAATGACTGATTTAGGCTTGTTGAGATATTTTTTAGGCATTGAAGTTGCTTATTCTCTTAGAAAATATTTATTATCTCAGACTAAATTTGCTTTTGATATTGTTTTCAGGTCTGGTATTACTGACGATAAGAAAGTCGACACGCCAGAAGTTGTTAATGTTAAAATAAATCGTAAATCGCTACTACTTCAAACGTATAAATCGTTGTTGCATCGAACAAATCACTGTTGCATTAAATGTATAAATCAATATCAAAATTCAAACTTACAAATCGTTATAGAAATTTAACCTTCATAAGTACATATCGTTGTAATGTTTGGACTTCGTAAGAACCAATCGTGCTAACTGTTTTTCGACGCCCAGAATGTGGATAGGTACAAATCGATTTGTTTCAATATGAAAATAGGTGTTATTTAGCATGAATAGTACAGCCACTTGTAAGATTTACCATTCAAATTTACAAATCGATTTGTTTACATAACGAATCCTTAGACAAACTGTAATGCCCCAAAATTTCGACTTGTGATTTCGAAAACATTATCGAAAAACCTTTCAAAGATTTAAAGTTTTAACTTCTAAAAACGACAGCGAAAGACATTTAGAAGGAGCACAAGTCAACAATCCTGGGTACGTTAGCTGAAAAACCATCATTCACATGAACAACAACTTAAAGGAATTGAGAAAATAAGGCAATAGATTAAAAATCTGCAGTTTATTACAAAATTATTATTTTCCCAAAGTTCAATAATCTAAAGAAAAACTCAAAAAGACTCAGAGCCAAGCCGCCAGCAGAAAGAAGATAAAATCTTGAGCCATATTGCACCACGCCATCGGTCACTTGAGAAGTCCTACTCATCACCTGCCCATAAAATGGGTCAGTTTCATAACAAACCAGTAGGTGCACGAATAAATAATTAGAATGAAAATAAAGCAGGACATTAATGAGATAAGCAGTTATTATATTAACACAATCAATACAATTGTAATTTATTCTAACAAGTGTAATATGTGCAAAGAGTTATTGTTTGAAGCATTTCAAGCAGTGTAAATCTCAATCATCTACAACTATTCATGAAGATATTCTTTAAGTTCTGATATTAACTAGCCTGTGGGGTACGCATAGACGTGAAACATAGAAACAGCCGAGACCGATCCGGGGGTTTATTATGTCAGGTGTTTTCATTAACCCGGATGGCTGACTGAGACCGATCCGGGGGTTTATTAGGTCAGTGACCAAGAGAGTAAATCCCCAAAGGCATTCGTGGCCTATGGATGCATCCAACTTCTGCAGAAGTACCTGGGAGTTACCACCTAAGATAATTTATGGTAATCCCAATTCCCCTAACTCCGATGACTGGGGAAGCCGAGTCTTTTGCCCGTGGGGTGGTTGTTAATGAAAAGAAGACATTATTATCTTCATTGAATGTCTGACCCAATCCATTTGTATAATGGATCAGGTCCAGATCCAGTTCATGTATTGTAAATTATTATTTTGTAAAAGGGTATTTTCGTACCCTAATGTTTACACTTTATGTTAAATAGAATGAGAGGGCAGTCACGATGGACTGAACCCTCCTTTCAGCTGGAAATTTCTCTCTCCCTCTCTTCTCTTCTCTCATCGTAGATTAGGGTTTCATTCTTTCATGGTATCAGAGCAGGGCGTGGATCTGCGTGAATCTACATGAAGAAAGCAAGGCGTGGATCTGCGTGAAGAAAGCACAGCGTGTGCATCAGCGTGGATCTGCATCAACGTGGATCTGCATCAGCCATCTGCGTGAATCTGGGTGTGAATACCCAGCGTAAATACCCAGTGAAGAATGTCTGGTCGTGAATCAGCGTGATTTCAGCCTGCGTGAAGAAAGAAAGCCCAGCCTGCGTGAAGAAAGTCCATCTGCGTGAATCTGCGTTTGCGTGAAGAAAACCCAGGCTGAGTTTGCGTGAGCAAATCCCAGCGTGAATCCACCAGCGTCAGCAGAGTGAACTTATCAGCTGTGAATCCCAGCGTGAATCTGTGTGCCGTGATTTGAATCTGTGTGGTAAATCTCTGTGAATCTGTGTGGCATTGTGGCCCTCAAATACCTAGCGTGAATCTGTGTGAAGAAAATCTTTGTGAAGAAAATCTGTGATTTCTTTCAGCCGTGTGTTACAGCATCAATCTGTGTTTTCTTTTCAGCCGTGATTGCTTCTTTGTGAAATCAGGTTCATCAGGTTTAATCCCTGCTGTTTTCCTGCTGTTTTTCCTACATTTAATCTCTTGATCTGTGGTTTAATCCCTGCTAACCATTGTTAATCTCTTGATCTGTGATTTCCTTTTCCTTTCTGCTGTTTTTCCTGCTAATCACTGCTAATCATTGTTAGCCATCTGTCATATCTTATCTGTCTTTTTCTGTTAGCCGAGTTCTTTGTTCTTCGTACCTAAGTGTCAGTTCAAGCATATTCATCAAATGGAATTTACTCACGGGCAATCATGCCTGTCCTCAAGCTTTCTTGGTCAACTAGTCTCTGAAAAATTGAATAACTGTAATTTCTTGACCTGGAAAAGACAGATTATTCCGTTTATAAAAAGTCAGGACCTTTCTGGTCATCTGGATGGATCGGTCCCACCGCCTCCAGAATTTCTCTCGCAAGAAAAAGTGGACGATAAAGGCGAACAATCTGTTGTTCTTCACAGGAATCCAGAATATGTTGTTTGGATGAAGAGAGATCAATCGCTAGTGGCATATATCACTTCAACTCTTTCACAGGAGGTCCTTATTGCTCTTCCTGATGATTGTTCGGCAAAGGAATTGTGGGATATGTTAGTTCAAACATATTCACAAATTTCTGAGGCAAGAATTATGTTTCTTAAGCGAGAATTTCAAATGCTGAAGAAAGATTCCATATCTATTATGGAATACCTGAATAAAATGAAAGGCATCACAGATCAGTTGGCGGTTATTGGGTGTCTTGTCAGTGAAAAAGATAAAGTACAACAAACCTTGAGTGGATTGGGGCCAGATTATCATGTTATGACGACAACCTTACTATGCTTACCAGAACTTCCAAAGTTTGAAGATCTTCGTGTAAAACTGTTGCAATATGAAATGAATCTGAAAGGTTCCTCTGAAGCCTTTCATGGGAATTCCGGAACACAAGATGTGCTGGCTATGGGAATGAGTTATGGTCGAGGTAGAGGAAGTTCTTTTCGAGGAAAAGGAGGACAAGGGAGAAATAACTATGGAGGTCGTGGCATACTTCCAACACCCAATGTTCAGGGACAAAGACCCATTCCCACTTGTTTCCTATGCAACAAGGGCACATTAAAGCGAACTGTTGGTTTAATCCTCAAAACAAAGGGAAAGCTCCACAAGCAGAGGCTAGAAAGGATGGAGAAGTAAAAGAGTTGTTGTTGGCAGCCTTGGCAGGATTGAATATGAAACAAAATGACAAAGGAACTTGGTATGTCGACTCTGGAGCAGCTACTCATGTTACAGGTGATGTAGGTAAACTCTTGACTCTTACACCTTATGTTGGAAAGAATAGCATTGTCACAGGAGATGGATCACATCATGCCATCTCACATACTGGAAATGCCATTATACACATGTCAAAGTCCTCTCTTAAACTTCCAAGTGTCATCCATGCTCCTAATATTCAAAAGAACATTGTTTCTGTCTCAAAGCTTGTTGATGATGCAAATGCTTCAGTTGAATTTACTCCCTCTTCTGTTTATGTCAAGGATCTTCGCACGAGGAGGACATTCGCTGAAGGAAAACGATGGGGCAACATGTACATCTTCCAAGAAGATCCTTCCTTCATTCATCCCAACTATTCATCCTTGAAGCCTCACCAAGTCTTTGATTCTGATTTTTTATTTAATGTTTCTGAAAGTAATAAGCCAAGACTTTGGCATAGTCGTCTTGGCCATTGTGGTCGCCATTTTATTGAAAAACTTGTCATGAATAATCTTATTCCTAAGTCCAGTCTGAGTTCAGAAGTCGTTGATACAAAATGTTCTAGCTGTCATCTATGTAAGAGTCATGTCTTACCATTTGCTTCCATTAATAAAAAAGCTTCAAGGCCATTTGAGGTCATTTGTTCAGATGTCTGGGGTCCTGCTCCAATTACTTCTTTTTCTGGCAGTAAATACTATCTTATTTTCGTTGATAGTTATTCACGTTATACTTGGATATTCTTTATGAAGCACAAATCAGAAGTTTTTGGATTGTTCCAGAAATTCCACTCTTTCGTTCAAAATCATTTCTCTACCAACATTCTTAATTTCCAGTGTGATGGAGGAGGTGAATTCTCCTCGAGTGACTTTGTTAATTTTCTTCAACATAATGGGATAAAGAGAAGAGTGTCTTGCCCTCATACACCTCAACAAAATGGGATTGCTGAGAGGAAGCATCGACATATTGTTGAGACTGCAATGAGCATGATGCACGGGAGCAATCTCCCTACATCATTATGGACTGAGGCCTTCCACTCCACAGTTCATGTGATAAATCGCTTGCCCATGAATATCTTAGAAAATAAGTCACCATACTTCTCTCTTTTTGGCATACAACCTAATTATCATGAATTACGTGTGTTTGGGTCTGTTTGTTATGTGCACATTGATAGCTCACTCAGGCACAAGTTCCAAGATAAAGCTTTGAAATGCAGGTTTATAGGATATGCCGAAGATTACAAAGGGCACAGGTGTTATGATCCCCTGAGTAAGCGTGTCAAAATATCAAGGAATGTTATTTTCGATGAAATGCACTTTGCTGATCAGGATAATAATTCAACTATGGTGGATACTGATAACTCAAGCTCCAGCATTGAGGTATACTACCCATGGTTAAATTCAGAACTCTTCTCCAATGGTACAGTAGAATGTCCAGAAAATTGCAGTCAGAATGAGCCACATGAGGATTCAGCCAATGAGACTCAAACGGAGGAAACTGTCACATATGACTTGGAGCCAACAAGGTATAAGGGAATTGTGTACACTCGGCGAGAGAAAGAGCCCTCATTCACTTCTTGTTCGAACACGGATATCAGAAGATCTTCACGGATTCGACATCCACTTGACAGGTGGGTAAGTTATAAAAATTTTTCAATGGATTTTCAGTTATTCTTGACATCCATAAGTAAATAGGATGAGCCTCTTATGTTCTATCAAGCTGCGAGCTCTAGAAGATGGGTAGAAGCAATGAATGAAGAAATGGAGGCCTTACATGAATGTGGCACATGGGAGATTGTGCCTAGACCACTGAACAGAAATGTAGTTGGGTCAAAATGGGTGTACAAGATAAAATATAAACCAGATGGGAGCATCGAAAGGTACAAGGCTCGACTGGTAGCCAAGGGATTCACACAAGAGGAAGGCCAAGACTTTGATGAAACTTTTAGTCCTGTTGTCAAGATGGGGACTATTCGTATTGTGTTGAGTCTAGCCATTAAACATGGATGGACATTGAGTCAGCTGGATGTAAAAAATGATTTTCTGCACGGAGATTTAAAAGAAGAGGTCTACATGGAACAACCCACTGGATATGCAGAACGAGACGCCAAAAAATATGTATGCAAATTAAAGAGAGCACTCTATGGTTTGAAACAAGCTTCTCGTTCCTGGTTCGACAGTTTTTCTCTAGAAATACAACGGCATGGCTTTTCTAGGTCTCTTCTGGATCACTCATTATTCATTCACAATGAACAAGGAGTTACTACTCTTCTGTTGATATATGTAGATGATATCATCATCACAGGGAATTGTAAAAGCCACATTGAGCAGGTGAAGAAGTTATTAAATCAGAGATTTAAGATGAAAGATTTGGGAGAGCTGCGATATTTTCTTGGGGTAGAAGTTGATAACAAGAATGATACACTTACCCTTACTCAACACAAATATACGCTGGACATTCTCGGCAGAGCAGGCATGACAGATTGTAAGCCGTTAACAACTCCAAGTGTCATTCATCAGAAATTGAGTTCGCAAGAAGGGGATATATATGGAGATCCCACTAAGTATCGCAGTTTAGTTGGCATGTTGCAATACCTGACTTTTACTAGACCTGACATAGTATATTCGGTTAATCAGGTATCCCAGTTTATGCATGAACCTCGTGTGTCACATATGGAGGCAGTCAAACGTATACTTCGCTACCTAAAGGGTACAGTGGGTGATGGGCTGGTATACAAAGGCAAGGAAGAATTAGATCCAGGTGGGGGCCATGAGATTATTACTTATGCTGATGCTGATTGGGCGGGGGATCCAGACGAACGACGATCAGTATATGGTTATTGCAGCTTCATTGGGCCAAACTTGGTATCCTGGAGCAGTAGAAAACAAAAGGCGATTGCTAGATCGAGCACTGAGGCCGAATACAGATCAATGGCCACTGCCACGGCCGAGGGTACATGGATAAGACATCTTCTGACTGAAATGGGAGAGCCGATTGTTCGATCACTGTTGCTATGTGACAATCAAAGTGCCATCAACATGTCATTCAATCCCATTCACCATAGTCGAGCAAAGCACATTGAAATAGATCAACATTTTATCAGGAAAAAGGTTGAAGACAAAGAGATTGAGCCCATGTATGTGTCAACAAAAGAACAAGTTGCTGATATCCTCACTAAAGGGTTAACAAAGGATAGATTTTGGTTTTTGAAGAACAAGTTGTTCATGGTCCAACACCATGCACAACTTGAGGGAGGCTGAAAAGAAGACATTATTATCTTCATTGTATGTCTGACCCGATCCATTTGTATAATGGATCAAGTCCAGATCCAGTTCATGTATTGTAAATTATTATTTTGTAAAAGGGTATTTTCGTACCCTAATGTTTACACTTTATGTTAAATAGAATGAGAGGGCAGTCACGATGGACTGAACCCTCCTTTCAGCTGGAAATTTCTCTCTCCCTCTCTTCTCTTCTCTCATCGTAGATTAGGGTTTCATTCTTTCAGTTAACAACCTGTCCATCGGAGTTTTTGTACCATACATCATCTCCCTTGATAAACCGTGAAGGTCGAATGGGTACGACGGGGGTTTCTTAACCGTCGCCCCATCCTACATGCTCTGGTCTATTAGACCCACTCGAGCATCTTGCCTGTGAAGGCAAGTTGTCACCATTTATGTGATCTCAGAATTGTGCTAAATGCACGCATTGAGGTTGCTACAACCTCCTCATCCAACCATCGTAACACACATGGGACGTGCTTGTCCAAAAGTACGATCATACCTTCCTAGAGGTACGACTACGATGAGAGGGTAACAATATAATGTTTTAGAATTCTTTTGGTTCATACATGACATGTACTGCTCTTTGAGCAATTGGCCTGTGGAGACCGACAATATCTCCTCTATATCAATAAAGTGTTGATTTCCCACTTCAAGGTACTCTATGACCTCTCATCAAATTTATACCATACCTGCCTTAAGATTCGGTTACAATAGCAATTGCAGTGGGTTTCTCTCCAAAAATGAGTTTATTCACAAAGTTTACATTACGTATGCAATTTCAAAAGAATAAGCATACAGAACAGACAATCACAAGTTAAGTAATCCTACAGGTAAGCAGGTATACCAATTAAACTACTCAATTCTCTATAGAATGAGTTTACCCACAGAGTTTACTCTAAGCATGTAGTTTCAAAAGAATCATAACGAGTAAAACACTGACTAGCAATTCATAAATTAAATACTTCTTTAGATAAGCAAGTATGTAAAATAACTATTCTATCTCAGGAGTCTTATTTTATTTTATTCATCCAAAATCCTCGTGCGACTTTCCCCTACCTCGGGATGTCGTGCAGTTGTGTGCGTCTACGAGTGTAGATGATACGAGGGTCGGGCCGCGGAGCGCGAACAGGACCCGTTGCGTAAATCTGCAAGAGTGTGAAACATTTAATTCAGCTAATCTAATTAATGGTGCGACGAGGGCATGGGTAGGATTAGGCGACAGGGACGAGCCACTGCCGAAAACAACAAGGCCGCAGGGGACCTCGGCCCCTTCCGACTGAACAATAAATAGCAGGGGCTTCGGCCCCTGCCTACCAAAATAGCGAATGGCAAGGGCCTCGGCCCCTGCCTGACAAGGAAGCGAAGGGCAGTGCCTCTGCCCTTGCCAAACAAGGTCACTCATGGCAGGGGCCTCGGCCCCTACCTGACAAAACGGCCGACAGGGGCCTCGGCCCCTGCATCACGAAGGTAACAAGTGGCAGGGACCCTGGTCCCTGCGTGCCAGCTCAGAATGGCAGGGGTCTCGGCCCCTACCAGACAAAATAATGAAGGGCAGGGGCATCGGCCCCTACCTCGCAGAACAGAGAACGGCAGGGGCCTCTGCCCCCTTGCCTGATGAACAGGGAATGGCAGGGGCCTCGGCCCCTGCCTGGCACAAAAATGAATGGTAGGGGCCTTGGCCCCTGCTTGACAAAAAGAGAGAATGGCAGGGACCCCAGCCCCTGCCTGACGAATCAAGGGACGGCAGGGGCCTCGGTCCCTGCCTGAAGAACCAACAAATGGCAGGGGCCTCGACCCGTGCCTGACAAATTCACTGAGCCGCAAAGGTGACTGGCCCCCCTGCCGGATCTCCAACGACCCCAATGGGGAGGGGGAGATCGGGACGGGGGTGACAAGGGGACAAGCCCCCCGCGTGCCGAGAATCAAGGGGCAGCAGGGGGATATCCCCTGCCCTCCCAGAAGCCTAGAGGCGGCAGGGGGCGAGCCCCTGCCAGCCCAGCAAAACAAAAGGGCGACAGGGGCATTGCCCCTACCAGCCAAGATAGGAAGGCGGCAGGGGCACTACCCCTGCGTGCCAAAACCCTAGAGGCAGCGGGGGCGAGCCCTTTCCTGCCGGGAAACAGGAAACGGTAGGGGCATTGCCCCTGCCTACCAGAGATCGAGAGGCGGCAGGGGGGGCTAACCCCTGCCAGAGAGAGAGAGAGCTCGGGACGAGGGTGACAGGGGGCAACCGACCTCCCGTCGATTTCCCTATCACCCACAGGGGTGAGGGGGTGTCGCAGGGGCCATTGGTCCCCTGCCGGCACTCTGGCGCACCCCCAGAGAGAAGATTGGACGACAGGGGCCTCGTAGGCCACCTGTCGGGCCTCCGATGAGCACAGGAGAGGCGGGAGGGCGCGGCAGGGGTCGTGCGCCGCCTGTCGGCCTCCCGGCGAGGTGACAGAGAGGGGGGGTGAGGAGGAGAAGAGGGAAGAGGAGAGGTAGGAGAACGACGTACCTGGGAGGCGGTGCCCGGCGTCGGCGTGGGTCGCAGCGACGGTGCTGGTGGCGAGCGCAGGGAAGGGGAAGGTCGGCGCGATGGGGCAAAAGTTGTGTGCCTCCCCTTACCCTCCTGCAGAGCTTTTAAAGGCCCCAAGGGGGGGGGGCGATGAATGGGGAAACCCTGATGGGTTTCCCCTTATCTCCCCGAAATCGCAGGTGGAGGGGGGGGGGGTTGCGGCGGCTCGAGAAGTGGATTTAAAATCCTCTTCCTGAGTCGGGTTATTAAAACCCTAAAGAAGAGGGACCCGGGTCGGGTCCGGACCCGACCCGGCCCGGGTCCAATACATTTTTTTTTTAAATGTGGGTTTTTACATCCTACCCCTCTTAAAAGAATTTCGTCCGCGAAATATTTATTGCCTTCAAGAATCAAAATACAGGTCAGGATATTTTTCCCTGATATCGTTCTCAGGTTCTCAAGTACATTCGTCAATTCCATGATGTTGCCACCGAACCTTTACAAAGGAAATGATCTTCGATTTTAGCACTTGGTCACGACGGTCGACGATCTCCACTGGTCTTTCTTCGAATGTCAAGTCCCCTTTAATGTCCACATCATCATAATGAATGATGTGCGATGGATCGTGAACGTACTTCCTCAACATGGATACGTGAAAAACTTTATGGATCTGGGCGTAGTGAGGAGGTAACGCCACGCGATAAGCTGCTTCTCCAATCCGCTCCAGGATTTCAAACGGTCTGACGTATCTAGGACTTAGCTTTCCTTTCTTTCCGAACCGAAATACGTTCTTCGTCGGAGATACCTTAACAAAAACCATCTCGCCAATATCGAAGGTAAGCTCTCGTCGGCGTCTAACTGCATAGCTTTTCTGCCGACTCTGAGCGGTATGGAGTCGTTCTCGAATCATTTGCACTTGTTGAGTATAGTGTTGTAAAACTATAGGTGCCTCCAATCTTCGTTCGCCAACCTCGTCCAAGTAGACAGGGGATCGGCACGGACTCCCATACAAAGCTTCGTATGAGGTCATCCCGATGCTCGCATGGTAACTATTGTTATACGCGAATTCCGCCAGACTGATGTGAGAATCCCACTCTCCCTTCTAGTCCATCATACAAGCTTGAAGCATGTCTTCCAAGGTCTGAATCGTACGTTCTGACTGCTCGTCAGTCTGAGGGTGAAATGCGGTACTGAACTTCAACTTTGTGCCCAAAGCCAGTTGAAGTTGTCCCCAAAACCTTGAAGTGAATCTAGGATCACGATCGGAGATAATCGAGACCGGAACACCGTGCAGTCTCACAATCTCTCTAACATAGAGATCTGCGAGACTATCCAACGATTGGTTGAGACGGATGGGTAGGAAGTAAGCAGACTTGGTAAGTCTATCGACGATCACCCAAATCGCGTCATGATTCCTCCGCGTCCTCAGTAGGCCGACTATGAAGTCCATAGTAACATCTTCCCACTTCCATAGAGGGATCTCTATCTGCTGCATGACCCCACCGGGTCTCTGGTGCTCGATCTTGATCTGCTGACACGTCAAACACTTTGAGACATACTCAGTCACGTCTCGCTTCATACCGTTTCACCAATAACTGCGTTGTAGGTCCTGGAACATCTTTGTGCCGCCAGGGTGAATGGTGTATCTAGACTTGTGGGCTTCTGCAAGAATTTTATCTCGTAAAACCGGGTCATCAGGAACCCAAAGGCGCTCCTTTAACCATATATTTTCATCCTCCTTCAGACGAAAAGGTGTATCTGCTAGTATCGCTTGAGCCTTCAACTTCTCGTAGCGTGCATCCGTTTTCTGCCCATTGATGATCCTCACTAGTAGCTCAGGTTGAGCAACAAAGTGGGATAAACCGATTGAACCGTGAGTGATTGCGAAAGGTTCCCAAGAGGCTAGGTCTTCGACCAACCTCCATCCAGCAAATAAGGCATTAATTGAAACTTCTGGTGCTTTGCGGCTGAGGGCGTCAGCCACGACGTTCGCCTTTCCTGGGTGGTAGGAGAGGGTGAAGTCGTAATCCTTGAGGAATTCTAGCCAACGCCACTGCCTCATGTTGAATTCTTTTTGCGAGAATAGATACTTAAGGCTTTTATGATCGGTGAATGCTTCAAACTGCTCCTCATACAAGTAGTGTTGCCATATCTTCAGTGCGAACACCACCGCAGCTAACTCTAAATCATGAGTTGGGTAGTTCTTCTCGTGAATTTTAAGTTGCCGAGAGGCGTAAGCGATCACTTTCTCATTCTGCATTAGCACAGCCCCTAGGCCTGACCCAGAGGCATCAGTATAAATCACGAATCCGCCTTTACCAGAAGGTAAGGTCAAAATAGAAGCACTGGTAAGTCGCTCCTTCAATAACTGAAAACTCGCCTCGCACTTCTCGTCCCATAAGAATTTAGCCTCTTTATTCAGCAGTAACGCAATTTTTGAAAAATCCTGAATGAATCTTCTGTAGTAACCCGCTAGTCCAAGAAAACTCCTGATATCACGTGCGTTCTTTGGTTGCTGCCAACCGAGTACAGCCTCAACCTTTGCAGGGTCCACGGACACTCCTTCCTTAGAAATAATGTGTCCCAGAAACATAACTTCTTCGAGCCACAATTCACATTTAGAGAACTTGGCATACAAATGTTTCTTTCGCAGGGTCTCCAACACAATGGTTAGGTGTTCCCGATGTTGCTCTCGACTTTCTGAGTACACCAAGATGTCGTCAATGAACACGATCACGAAGGTGTCCAAAAATGGCTTAAACACCCTATTCATTAAGTCCATGAAAGCTGCTGGGGCATTTGTCAGTCCGAACGGCATGACTGTGAACTCGTAATGTCCGTATCTCGTCAGAAAAGCCGTCTTAGAAATATCATTCCTAAATCTGAGTTGATGGTATCCAGACCTAAGATCGATTTTCGAGAAAACCTTAGCCTTCTATAACTGATCGAACAAGTCTTCGATACGCGGCAATGGGTACTTGTTTTTCATCATGGCCTGGTTGAGCATTCGATAGTCGATGCACAGACGCAAGGTCCCGTCTTTCTTTTTCACAAAAAGCACAGGAGCTCCCCAAGGAGATACGCTTGGGCGAATGAATCCCTGATCCAACAACTCCTGCAACTGCTTCTTCAGCTCCTCAAGCTCAGTTGGCGTCATTCTGTGAGGTGCTTTAGAGATTGGTGTCGTACCTGGTAGCAATTCAATATTGAATTCTACCTCACGAGATGGTGGAAGTCCCGACAGCTCTTTAGGAAAAAACGTCGGGATAATCGCGAGCAACTTCCAGCCCACCGATGGGAATAGGCATTGGATATGATTGGATAACACTAACCAAAAAGGCAGCGCATCCCTTCCGCAAGAAGTTCTGCGCCTTAAGCGCCGAGATCATCCAGCTTGCTCGTACAGGTCTGGGAATTCTGAATTCTACTCTCGGAGAGCCTGGAGGTGATAAAACGATATTGCCATCACGGCAAAATATTTTGGCATGATACTTGTGCAATCAATCCATGCCTAGGATGATGTCAAATTCTGTCATCTCAAGCAAGATAGCACAAGCAGGCAAGTGTCGCTCTGCCACAACTACGTCCAATTCAGGTAAGTGGTACAAACTGTGTTCTTTCCAACGGGGTTATACACGTCTAAAGCATTGTCAAGTGGTTTTACAGTTATATGCAATTTTTTTACGAATTTTTCTGAAACAAACGAGTGTGTAGCACCACAATCAAAGAGTGTAAACGCTGCTTGACCAGCAACAAGAATGGTACCTTGAACGAGATCCCCTTTTGTCAATTGTTCGACTGTGGCTGCATAAACTTGACCCGGCTCCCTGACACTGTTTGGTTGTGCTCGTTGTTGCTACTAATGAGGTGGTCGAGGAGGCTGAGATGTGTTGTCGGTTCGCTTGAGGTCATCAGCTGCTTTCTTTCGGCAGACGCATATGAAATGGCCCATCTTGCCACAGTAAAGGCATCCGCCAGTGTCCCGCGGACAAGATTGTCCTACGTGAGGCTTCTTGCACTTGGGGCAGTTATCTCCAGACGGCTGTCTGGGCGATGGATGGCCTTGCTGTCGTTGGCGCTTTGCCAGAGGGAACTGTTTCTTCCCTCCCTCAGTCTTCACTAGTAATGGTGGTCGCTGCCCTGGGCCGCCGGAATAAGTCTTCTTCTGATCACCCCCTGACGCGGGTGACTTTTTGGCTTACACACTTTTTGAACGCTCACAATCCTCATTCAGTAGGGTGGCTGCTGCTACCGCCGCAGAAAAAGTCGTGGGCATGCTGGTGAGAACCCTATGCTTGAGTCCTTCCTTCAGTCCGTGAATGAACTTCCCAGTCCGCTCATGATCATCCTCGAATAGGTGAGGACAGTAGCGCTCCAATCGTTGAAATTTGGCGATATACTCATTCAAACTTAAGTTGCCTTGGCATAGCTCCAGAAATTTCACCTTCTTCTTTTCCCTCGTATGAGGAGGGAAATAGTTTCCGTGAAAAGTCCTCCGGAAGGCCTCCCAAGGAATCACCTCTGCGCCTGGGAACTGCACCTCACGGGTAGTGTCCCACCACTCGCGAGCGTCGTCCTTCAATCGAAAGGACCCGAACATCGTCTTCTTATCGTCAGGAACGGACAACACTTGGAACACCCATTCCACCTCTTTGACCCAACTCTCCGCCAAGTCAAGGTCAACCTTGCCAGAGAAGGTAGGAGGGTCAATCTTCAAAAAAAATTCATACGTGGCGGTTGGTGTGTTCCCCACAAGAGAACCCTGATCCTGCTTGGGGCGACCCTGGCTACGAATCGCCTCTGCCAAGGAGTTGAGGGTATCCATCATGAATCCCCTCTGCTCACGCAACTCATCAGTCATGTTGTTGCTTGAGTTTTCCGTCATCCTTAAAAAGCAACCAAGGTTAAGAGTCAAAAATACTAAAGAAGCACGGGAAGACATAAGTATAGGAGCAAAGGCAAAAATATAGAATTTTATTACGAAAGTCATTTATTTTGAATCCAGCCGCGCTGGTACATAAACAAAAGTTATATTCTGTAATGATAAATGAGTTCACAGACTCCAACAAAACTTGGTAGGTGCTACCTCCCCTTAGGGTCGACTAGAATACTTCCTAAGATATTCCCTTCTATTGCCTGTACGCCTGAATCTGCGCTTAGGGGTGAAGGGAAGTGGCTCCCCGTAGGAGGTCTCTTGCTCGTAGAGGGGCGTCTCCGGAGTATATTCCGGTGAGCCAAGACTATAACTTGACGAATCAGTTGCAGGCGTGTATGTGGGTGATACACCGCCCACTAAGTCAGCTAGAGGTGGTGGTTGCTCGCCTGCAGTCGAAATTGTGATCCAGTCATCGTGCTCGGCCTTACGGAGGCAGGCATCCATGATGTGCACTAATTCTCCACAAAAAACACACTCCTCTGCTAACTCAGGGGGAACAAAATCTCCTGATGACTCTTGTGGTGTCTGATGGTGCACCCGAACGTGTGAAGGCGCGAAACCACCTTCTCGAGCATACACCTCAGCCCACGTTGATGCCAAGGGTATTTGGTAGGCGATCGGTAGTGGGAAGCCTTGCTCATCCGTAAAAATGGGTAGAGGAGGGCGGTTAGCCCCGTAACTAGCCCTGAACATCCCATGTCCGCCGCACTCCCTTACGGAACGGTCATGCACCCTACGCGTGCCCCTACCGTGACTACCACTAGAACCACAAACGGATCCATCTATCGAACGGTACTACGAATAGAAGCAAGAATATAATTTAGTCTAAACATGCTATAAAATATCAAAGACTTACTTACAGTGTGATGGAATGCTCAATAGTCAAGATTCACCTCTTTCTGATCTGGCTCTGATACCAAGTTGTAACTCCCCAAAATTTTGACTTGTGATTTCGAAAACATTATCGAAAAACCTTTCAAAGATTTAAAGTTTTAACTTCTAAAAACGACAGCGGAAGACATTTAGAAGGAGCACAAGTCAACAATCCTGGGTACGTTAGCTGAAAAACCATCATTCACATGAACAACAACATAAAGGAATTGAGGAAATAAGGCAATAGATTAAAAATCTGCAGTTTATTACAAAATGAGTATTTTCCCAAAGTTCAATAATCTAAAGAAAAACTCAAAAAGACTCAGAGCCAAGCCGTCAGCAGAAAAAAGATAAAATCTTGAGCCATGTTGCACCACGCCATCGACCGCTTGAGAAGTCCTACTCATCACCTGCCCATAAAATGGGCCAGTTTCATAACAAACCAGTAGGTGCACGAATAGATAAGTAGAATGAAAATAAAGCAGGACATTAATGAGATAAGCAGTTATTATATTAACACAATCAATACAATTGTAATTTATTCTAACAAGTGTAATATGTGCAAAGAGTTATTGTTTGAAGCATTTCAAGCAGTGTAAATCTCAATCATCTACAACTATTCAAAAGGATATTCTTTAAGTTCTGATATTAACTGGCCTGTGGGTACGCACAGACGCGAAACATAGAAACAGCCGAGACCGATCCGGGGGTTTATTATGTCAGGTGTTTTCATTAACCCGGATGGTTGATTGAGTCCGCTCCTAAGGGGACGACGGTCAGTGACCAAGAGAGTAAATCCCCAAAGGCATTCGTGGCCCATGGATGCATCCAACTTCTACAGAAGTACCTGGGAGTTTCCACCTAAGATAATTTATGGTAATCCCAATTCCCCGAACTCTGATGATTGGGGAAGCCGGGTCTTTTGCCCGTGGGGTGGTTGTTAACAACCTGTCCATCGGAGTTTTTGTACCATCCATCATCTCCCTTGATGAACTGTGAAGGTCGAATGGGTACGACGGGGGTTTCTTAACCGCCGCCCCATCCTACATGCTCTGGTATATTAGACCCACTCAAGCATCTTGCCTGTGAAGGCAAGTTGTCACCATTTATGCGATCTCAGCATTGTGCTAAATGCACGCATTGAGGTTGCTACAACCTCCTCATCCAACCATCGTAACACACATGGGACGTACTTGTCCAAAAGTACGATCGTACCTTCCTAGAAGTATGACTACGATGAGAGGGTAACAATATAATGTTTTATAATTCTTTTGGTTCATACATGACATGTATTGCTCTTTGAGCAATTGGCCTGTGGAGACCGACATTATCTCATCTATATCAATAAAGTGTTGATTTCCCACTTCAAGGTAGTCCATGACCTCTCGTCAAATTTATACCATACATGCCTTAAGGTTCGGTTACAATAGCAATTGCAGTGGGTTTCTCTCCAGAAATGAGTTTATTCACAAAGTTTACATTACGTATGCAATTTCAAAAGAATAAGCATACAGAACAGACAATCACAAGTTAAGTAATCCTACAGGTAAGCAGGTATACCAATTAAACTACTCGATTCTCTCTAGAATAAGTCTACCCATAGAGTTTACTCTAAGCATGTAGTTTCAAAAGAATCATAACAAGTAAAACACTGACTAGCAATTTATAAATTAAATACTTCTTCAGATAAGCAAGTATGTAAAATAATTATTTTATCTCAGGAGTCTTATTTTATTTTATTCATCCAAAATCCTCGTGCGACTTTCCCCTACCTCGGGATGTCGTGCAGTTGTGTGTCTACGAGTGTAGATGATACGAGGGTCGGGCCGCGGAGCGCGAACGGGACCCGTTGCGTAAATTTGCAAGAGTGTGAAACATTTAATTAAGCTAATCTAATTAATGGTGCGACGAGGGCATGGGTAGGATTAGGCGACAGGGACGAGCCACTGCCGAAAACAACAAGGCCGCAGGGGACCTCGGCCCCTTCCGACTGAACAATAAATAGCAGGGGCTTCGGCCCCTGCCTACCAAAATAGCGAATGGCAGGGGCCTCGGCCCCTGCCTGACAAGGAAGCGAAGGGCAGGGCCTCTGCCCTTGCCAAACAAGGTCACTCATGGCAGGGGCCTCGGCCCCTACCTGACAAAACAACCGACAGGGGCCTCGGTCCCTGCCTCACGAAGGTAACAAGTGGCAGGGACCCTGGTCCCTGCGTGCCAGCTCAGAATGGCAAGGGTCTCGGCCCCTGCCATACAGAATAATGAAGGGCAGGGGCATCGGCCCCTACCTCGCAGAACAGATAACGGCAGGGGCCTCTGCCCCCTTGCCTGATGAACAGGGAATGGCAGGGGCCTCGGCCCCTGCCTGGCATAAAAATGAATGGCAGGGGCCAGGCCCCTGCCTGACAAAAATAGAGAATGGCAGGGGGCCCAGACCCTGCCTGACGAATCAAGGGACGGCAGGGGCCTCGGCCCCTGCCTGAAGAACCAACAAATGGCAGGGGCCTCGACCCCTGCCTGACAAATTCACGGAGCCGCAGGGGGTGACTGGCCCCCCTGCCGGCTCTCCAACGACCCCAATGGGGAGGGGGAGATCGGGACGGGGGTGATAGGGGGACAAGCCCCCCGCATGCCGAGAATCAAGGGGCAGCAGGGGGATATCCCCTGCCCTCCCAGAAGCCAAGAGGCGGCAGGGGGCGAACCCCTGCCAGCCCAGCAAAACAAAAGGGCGACAGGGGCATCGCCCCTGCCAGCCGAGATAGGAAGGCGGCAGGGGCATTACCCCCTGCGTGCCAAAACCCTAGAGGCAGCGGGGGCGAGCCCCTGCCTGTCGGGAAACAGGAAACGGCAGGGGCATTGCCCCTGCCTACCAGAGATCGAGAGGCGGCAGGGGGGGCTAACCCCTGCCAGAGAGAGAGAGAGCTCGGGACGAGGGTGACAGGGGGCAACCGACCTCCCGTCGGTTTCCCAATCACCCACAGGGGTGAGGGGGTGTCGCAGGGGTCATTGGTCCCCTGTCGGCACTCTGGCGCACCCCCAGAGGGAAGAGGGGCGACAGGGGCCTCGTAGGCCACCTGTCGGGCCTCCGATGAGCACATGAGAGGCGAGAGGGCGCAGCAGGGGTCGTGCGCCGCCTGTCGGCCTCCTGGCGAGGTGACAGAGAGGGGGGTGAGGAGGAGAAGAGGGAGGAGGAGAGGTAGGAGAACGACGTACCTGGGAGGTGGTGCCCGGCGTCGGTGTGGGTCGCAGCAACGGTGTTGGTGGCGAGCGCAGGGAAGGGGAAGGTCGGCGCGATGGGGGCGAAAACTGTGTGCCTCCCCTTGCCCTCCTGCAGAGCTTTTAAAGGCCCAGGGGGGGGCGATGAATGGGGAAACCCCGATGGGTTTCCCCTTATCTCCCTGAAATCACAGGTGGGGGTGGGGTGGGGGGTTGCGGCGCTCGGGAAGAGGATTTAAAATCCTCTTCCTGAGTCGGGTTATTAAAACCCTAAAGAAGAGGGGCCCGGGTCGGGTCCGGACCCGACCTGGCCCGAGTCCAATACATTTTTTTTTAAATGTGGGTTTTACACAAACTCACTAAAAGGGCACAAGTTTTGCTAATCCGACAGAGGAGCAGAAACACCTAGAAGGTAGATGCAGCCGATGGTGGCAACGGTGCTCCGACTACACTCTGACGGCAGTAGACGATAAAAAAAGGTGCTCCGGCGACAGCAGACGACGACAAAGGGGTGCTCGAGCGGCAATAGACGACGGCGAAGGGTGCTCCCGCGGCAGCAGACGACGACAAAGGCTGCATCGTCAAAGGGAGCTCTTGTTACAACAGATGGTGTGTCGTCAAAAGGTGATCTGAAACGTTTAGGGTGACATATTGCGAGAAGCTCCTGTTAAAGGAGAGGAGTTTACTCCTTACGGAGAAAACGATGATGATTTTAACTCTTTTTGGCGGGAGGACATTTTTGTCCTTTACTCAAAACATCATTTTATGGCGCTAATGGCAGAAAAGGGTACTTAAGTCTTTGCAAACACACCGGACTCCGATGCTAAGTGATGCTGACACACACAGGGAAACGAGCCACTCGTGCTTACATACGTGGTGCTCATTCAGACCCGAGAACACGCACCTGCGTGTTTTGGGGGGGAACATATAACCTGCTTCAATTCTTTAATGTGTTTGCTTAAACATTTGATCAATAAAGTTATATTTTTTTATATTTTGTTATAGCCATTGTTGACTTTTGTATTGTCCCATAATGGACTTGTGTATGTGCACCTTGTGTTTATGACCTTGTAAGCCCTTAGAGGCTCTTGTTTTTGTATTTTTGCATACTTCATTACAACAATACATATCTTATTTTTGACCGGACGGATATAGGTAATGATACGATATGTACAACATTCCTTATAGTTGTCACCTTGCCTTTTTTAGTACTAGTTTTTGTGTTCCAAACATTATAACATTGTCTTACAATTTGCAAACCAAAGAGGAAGTAAAAGGATATATGATACACAGAGAGTCGGGGGGGGGATGCCAAGATAAACAATTCAAGTGGGTGTGGTTGGAGCAGGGGAAGACTATGACTCCTGAGATTTATAACTGAGAGTATAGACCAAGAAAGCTGATATAATTGCCGAACACACCAAGGCTTTTTCCCGCTTTGCCAACTCCAAGCATGTGCCAAAAAACAAACTAAATTTTGTTAAACTTTCATTACCCATCGAGGTGTAATGTCATGTATGTTCACACTTAGTTAAATTTGAGATTCTCGAAAAATTGGCTAAGTCTAGGAGAAAAATCATTTGAGCCTCAATTTTTTATTGATGCTTTTGAGTCTGGGCTTGGCCAGGTCTCATCAACTAGGTCTAAACGAGCCACTTAAAACGTGAGAAAAAGTTTTATTTTTGACCTTTAAATTCAAGTAAAATTTGAGCGAAATTCAAGTTATTGTCGGGCAAAATTTGAAATTTGATATTCGTGTAATATGTCGTTGGATGCGTCTCGGAATTCTGAGCGCAACGATATTTTATTTTTCTGGATTCGGGCTACTGTTGGGCCCAAGGTTGTCAGACTAGGAAGCGAAAGTGGGAAACGATAGAGGAAGCGGAAGCGAGAAGCGATGCATTTTAAAATATATAGGAAGCGGGAACAACAACAACAACTACGCCTTCATCCCAAAACAATTGGGGTCGGCGATATGAACCAAAAAAGAAAATCATTCTGGGTCTTCCACATGAATCCTATATAGGAAGCGGGAAGCGAGGAATAAAAAAAGAAATATAATAATTGAATGTGAATCATAATGAAACACAAATAAAAACTAAAATAAAAGTGACTAATATTAAATTTCATGATTTTTTAGTGTAATAATTAAATTTTTAACAAAATCTAAAAATGATGATTACCAATTTAGAGAAAGCACATGGAAGTAAGTGAGAAGAGTGAGAGAAAACACAAAAAACATAAAAAGTTGAGTAAGAGAACATATAAGATGAGTAAATGAAGTGTGTGGAAAGCATAGGAGAAGCGTGGGGGAATCGAGGTTCTCATCAAGTTTCGAAAGCAAGGAGTATCGCGCTTTCGAAGCGAGTTTTTGGGAAGCGAGCTTCCCACCTATCTAAGAAGCTTCTGGTAACTCTGGTTGGGCCGAAAATTACATTTTTTCAAAAATTTAGCAGTTGGTCGGTTCAGATCTAGAGTTGGATCGAACTGAATCTGATGGATTTGATCCAAATTAATATGGATTTGGACTCTATCCAAGATCCATATTAATCTGGATTTGATCCAGATCAAAGCCCTTTTGGATTTCGGAGATGGATTTGGATCTTGAATCCGGATCCGAATCCAAATCCAAATCCATGCCCAATGATTTTTCTAACTTTAAATTCATCAAAAACCTTTAAATTGGAGTTTATTTATGTTAAGAAGTCTCCCACATAAATTTGGTAGTTTTTGGAAGCTTCCAGAAATTTATTTGTAATTTAATATTAAATAATTAATTTAATGTAATTAATTAATTTAATGTAATTCCGAATTTGGATTTTTATGTTTGTCTAGGACTCTTGAAAGGGCCCTTAACCATCTCTAGAAACATCTAGGAAGGTTGAGAGATTTAGAGTTCATTTTTAAACAAAATTTTGAAAAGTCAAACTTGAAGAGTTTTGAAAATTTTGGAAAACTCATATAAAGGAGTTTTATTTTTATGAGAGTTCTCTCTCTCTAGCCCTTCTAGATGAACTGAAGAGGGGGGCATCACCCCCGCCCCCCCCCCCTATTGGCTATAAATAGCCCCAAAAAAAGGAGAGAGAGAGAGAAGAAAAGAAAAAGGGGAAAGAGAGGAAGAGAGAGAAAGAGGGAAAAGAGAGGAAGAAGAAGGAGATTCAATCTTATCCAGCCATCAAATCCACGTTTCTTTTCAATCTAAACGTATGGTACAGGTTTCTCTTTTGATTTGAGTAAGAAAAGGAATATGGATTCGATTTTCATGCGGTATTTTAGTGTAAAACCATGTGAATGAGTAAATCTAAACGTTTACTCTAAGATCCATGGATGGAATCCATGTATCTTCGTCTTCTTGGAAGTTATTATGGAATAACATACTTGTGAAAGTAATTTTTATGGTAAACAGAATTTTAATCCATGAAAAATATAGTGGATTATGTGTGTGCACTCTAGTATTGCCGATTTTTATAAAAGACCCATGTTATGGACTGTTAGTGCATGTGAAATCTGAACATAACCAAGCAACAACGTGATGCATGTTTGTGTATGATAATAAATGATATTTATTGCAGAACCAGGTGGTGTACTTTATGAATTTGAGTATACTTGATTTATGCATGTATACCTTATGCAAAAAGTTTTGTGTACAGGTATACCTGGGTTTTCTTTTCATGCATTAAGCATGCCCGATGTTCGGAAGTTTCTTTTTAATGTGTTTTCGTGGGCTTGCCGTCGACAACATCAAAAAACAATTATGTATATGTGTTGCAGCGGCGGCCTGGCAGCCCAACCGAGCTGGGCTCGGTTGGGGCAGGACTCGACCCTGCCAGGCCAGCCTGTCGGCTGACAGTCCTAGCAGTCACTGCCAGACCAGCCACTCGGCCTGGGACAATTTTAAATATATATATATATATATATATATATGTATTTTTTTGGGGCTGGCTGTCAAACCAGTCGAACCCAGTTCGGCTGGCCTGACAGGCCGAGCCTTGTGGGCAGCCGAGCCCAGCTGAGTAATCGGCTGGGCATGTTTGAAAAAAAAAGGGGAAGAAGTTTAAAAAAAAAAATTTGTGGAATGTTTGGGCCCAGCCGACTGTTTCGGCTGGGTGGGTCTGGTTGTGTGCTAGACCCAGTCGACTGGGTCGGCTGGGTCACGTGTTCAAAAAAAAAAAAAGAGGTTTTATTTGTGTGTGGTGTGTCTTAACTATTTTAGTAAGGGTGTATTCTGAATATGTGTTGGGAACACAATTTAAACATGACTGAATACTCAATGTACATATAAATAAAGATTTAATTAGCATGTGTAAGGTTCAGCTCTTCTTGTAATTTTCAGATTTCTTTACTTACTTCATATTCAGCCCTATGTGTGCAAGAGCATGATGTGTTTCGTTTTGCTGCATTTAACCCATTAAGTTGAAATCAAAGTAATAGCTGCAACGTTGCATCCTATGCATATGGGTACACTAATTTGATGTCTTGGCAAGTGCACCTTCACTTGAATGTTCTGATGCTGATTAAGATGTGTAATTGCATGAAAGCATGTATGTAACATGAACATGTGTATTGAATGATAACGTGAAATTAAAATGAAGTGTGAAGTCATGCACATGTATAAGTATGTTATTCATACACATCTGTAAATTATCGTAAATGAATGTGCATTGAGAAGCATGAAAAGGAATGCATAAGGACATGTTATTCATGATTTTTGCATATGAATGCATTGATGATCAAATGAATCATCATGGATTGTGTGAGCCATGAGCATGTATTGCTCTTTGTTTTAGTTGTTCTATGCATTGCAAAAATCCAATGTCATATTATTGTTTTATTTCATTGTTTTATGTTGCCACGGGCTGTGGTCCCATGAAAAGCTTTGCATGTTGATTTGCAAGCTTATGTTATTAATTTTGCATGTCGAATTGCAAATTAAAAAAAATGAATTAATAACAAGATAAAAAGAATTTAAAAAACAATGTAATCTACGTTTTCTTGATGTCCCTTCTTTAGTGTGGGAATCTTGGATATTGCGGTTTTGGAGAACCGTGAGGATACTAAAACTCCGTATGCATTGTTGTTGCCCCTGAACCCAATATTGAGGTTCTTCTCCTAGCTACAGTTTTAGGAAGAATCTGTCACTTTGTTTGGGAGGGTTGTGTAGACACGGTTGTTGTTTTGGTAGACCAAGAAAAGTGGCATTATAGTTGTTGATTTCTATAGTGTCCCGACATTGGTTGTTGATTTTCAATGTTCCGATGAATGGTATTGATTCCTGATATCGGTCGAGGGCTAAGTTTGAAACTCAGTAATAAAATACAACTTGTGTGCTAAGTTACCCTAAGAACCCTACTTGACCTCGAAAATTCTTACCCGTTTTGAGTATCCGCGGGCAATGGTAATTAAAAAAAAAAAGAACTTAAATTGTGTGCATTTAATAGGAACATGCATATAAAAAAGAAAACTCTGATAAAAGATAATAATTTATTCATGCATTGCACTGAATCATGCATATTTCTGCTATGCATTAGATCATGCATATTTACTTGTTTCCTTAATTGTGATATATTGGTGAATGCATGATGTTCCTTAATGCATGTTAAATGTCTTGAATGCTTAAATTGTGATGTCTGTTATTTATTAAATGTTCTCTTATGCTTAATAATTATTCTCTATGGTATGAATGATTAATTGAATTATAAAGTTGTTATAATTGTGTCCCTCTAAAATATTGCATGAATCTTATTTATGTTCTTTTCACTTGTTTGATTCATTAGAGAGATTCGTACGCAAGATTCTTTGGATTCTGACACCCTACTTGTAGGGGTGGTAATTTCTGACACGACCCGCCAACCCGCCTCTTAGGCGGGTTCGGGTTGGGCTTAAGCCAACCCGTTTAATAAACGGGTCGACCCGTGTAACCCGTTTATTAAACTGGTCGGGTTCGGGTTGGGGGTATGCCAACCCGACTGACCCGTTTAATAAACGGGTTAGGCGGGTGGGTCAACCCGTCTGCCCAACCCGTCAACCCGCCAACCCGACCCGCCAACCTGTCTGCCCGACCCGTCAACCCGCCAACCCGACCCGTCAACCCGCCAACCTGCCTACCTGCCAACCCGATCCGCCAACCCGACCCGCCAACCTGACCCGCGAACCTGAAAACCCGTTTACCCGACCCAACCCATTTATTAAATGGGTTGGCGGGTCGTGTCGGGTTACCCGTTTATTAAACGGGTCGGGTTCGTGTTTGCCACAGCTGACCCGTTTAATAAACGGGTCGGGTTCGAGTTGAGGTATGCTGACACGCCAACCCGACCCACCAACCCGCCAACCCGACCCGATTGCCACCCCTACCTACTTGTGTTTTTCGCAGCCTCAGATGCCTAGGGGAGAGGACTTGCTTTTGAGAAGAGTCACGAGAGGACTACACGACTACAGAACATATTCTTGGAACGGCATGGCTCTTTCTTTTTGCTTTCTTTACGTTCATCTACTTATGTCTCAAACTCTTGACATTTGAATAAATAAAGTTTGGTTTGATTTGGTTTGGTATGAAAGATGAGTATAAGATCTCTTGTGGTGGTGGTTGTGTTTAACTAAAGGCCCCGGGTCTCTGGGATTGTTTTCGCATTTATTTTTAAAAAAATATTTGTCACTCTTTCATAGGTATGAGTTGGGGTCGTTACACCTCTCTTTTCTTAGATGACATTTATCAGCTTCTTTAACAACTTAAACATATTCCACAGCAAATTGGTATTCATTTTCAAAACTACCAGACAACTGCAACAGGATCAAATTTCAACTTTGACAGGCTCTACCAAAGTTGTTTTTTTTGTGCAGCACACAACTCTCGAGACAAATTTCATAAAGATGGTAAAACAAATTCCCATATCTTGTAAAAAAACGTGGGACCCCAGGATTCCTAGTAGGTGTTTAAAATCTAATCATATCCCTGGCAGAGTTCTAATTTAACAAGACAACATTAGATCCAAAAGCTGTTGAAACAAAAGCTCTTTAACTTTGGTCATAGATATTACTGAAAATGGCATATTAGCATCACACAGTTTATATCACACTAACTTAATCCTACTTATATTTTTCAAGAAGGAAAAACTTAGTCCTATTTTTCAAATGGCTGCTCCTCTTCAAAGCAGCCAACGAAAAATAACACTTTCCACAAGTGTGCTCATGACTTGCGAAAACCCATCCCATGCATGTTGAGACAAAGCTAAAATGAAAACAAAATTTGAAAGGCAATATGGACGAGTAGTTTTGATTCTCATTAGCTTTTTTGTTTTTTGAAATCTTTTTCTTTTTGCAAAGTCACAAGTTCCATTTGTTAAACACATGAACCTTAGACCAACTGAACCAGGTCCCAGTAAGGGTGTCAAACAAAACCATGACATGAGAAAAAAAACAACCAAGTCATCCACACTGAGAACAGGCATTTTCCAAAGTATAAAAAGAATGATAGCTATTTGCAAGAAATTTATATCACATGGATATGGTTGCAGATACAGGGATCCGACAATTTTTATGAAGTTTCCAAAATGACTAGTATATGAGAGGAAATGATACTAAGACTAAAATAGAGTATCCATATGACAACAAGAAATGAATATAAGAAAAACCAGAGTTAACGAAAGCTTCTTAGGTACGTGGAAAGCGCGCTTCTTAGAAACTCGCTTCAGAAAAGTGATACTCTTCGCTTCTGAAACTTTATGAGAATCTCGATTCTTCCACATTTCTCATATGCTTCTCACACACTTCGTCCATGCTTTCCTACAAGCTTCTCTCATGTTTTTTTCATGGTTTTCATGTCCTTCCTCTCGTGCTTTCACTCACTTCCCATGTGCTTTCTCTAAATTGGTAACCATCATTGTTAGATTTTAACAAAAAATTAATTTTTACACTAAAAAATCATGAAATATAAGAACATTCATTTTTATTTTAGTTTTTATTTGCTTCCCGTTTGATTCCTATTCAATTCCCATGTTGCTTCCTTGTTTATTCATGTTTCGCTTTTAAATTGATTCTTCACATCTCGCTTCCTATAAATTTTAAAATGTCTTGTTTCTTGCTTATGTATCCCGTATCGTTTTTCGCTTTCACTTCCTAGTCTGGCAACCTTGGGAAAAGCACAATCATTACCAGAAATTATAACAAAATCTTGAATAAGAAATGTTTAAGGAAGATAAGCCATCATTACCAGAAAATATACATTCACCACCAGATTCAAACATTGGGGAAAGTTCTTGAGAATATGAAGAAGCAATGGACAGAACCAAGAATGAAATGTTTACTTAGATAAATATTGGAAGTAGTCTTTAGAATATAAATATTGGAAATAGTAGTTTAGAGCTAGAGTTTAGAAATATTAACATATTAGGTAATATCTTTTCAATTATGTTTCTTTGCTTATTTATTTGCATTTCTTTTTTTATTGTTTATTGTTGTGCATTTTTTGGTGAAAACTCTGTTGTATAATTATTTCATCATAATCAAGACTGTGATTCTTCCTTTTCCTTTCTTTAATCATTTATCTATGTTATGTAAATTTATGCACTCATCTTTCCCTCTCGTTTATCTTCCATGCATCTCTTTTTTAGTCATCATTGCTTCAAGAATTCAATACACATCCATTCATTTCAAAGAGAAAAAAATGTCAGACATTATTTATATAAATGTAAACAATTTTTCAACTTGGCAAATGCTTTAACTATATTTTCCATTGGTACTGCTTGTAATTTTTTATCACTAGTTTCTTATCATCTTTTGTATATGTTTGTTTATATGTGTTCCTTTTGTGTGTGTGTTTTCCTTTTCATCAGTTAGACACATCCATATGCCTTTCCTTGAAAAAACTCTTTGTAAATAATCATTATTTTAACACTTATCCAATTACTATTAATTGCTTCTTCAAAGCAACATATTCAACAAAAGTATGCACCAAATATAAGAATTATTTGACATGCTGCGCCTATTACATAGGAGCCTCCTTCCACCTTCACATGTCAAATTTATTATTTTATTTATGAGAATATTTAAGTGGCAGCAATCTTCACCAGGATGTGTTAGGTGTATGATTAAGAGAGCCCTATTCAGGTCAGATGTCTCATATTTGATCCCAACAAGGAGGTTATCCCCTAGCTTGGTTACCAAATATAAGGAAAAGAAAGTGACAACACTAGTGAAGAACTAAAGTGTCGGCGCATTTCTAAAACCTCCGCACATGTGTTTATATGTGCAACTTCACCAATAACTATGGTAATGATAACAACAGGACTGATGAAAGATAAAGATACCAAATGAGACATTTAATAATTACCATGGTGAAAAATGATAAAATTAATTCAGGTAGTGGAACCTTAAGCAGCAAAACTAAGAAGAGGAAAAATTTTATGAGACCCAGATAATACAACTAGAACACAAAGGCCAGAAAGGAAGCCTTGTCTTGTATGTCATGGAGCATGTTAACAGCCATAGACCAGTGATTAACCTTGAGCTAGACCATTTGCACATCCAGAGAAAATAAGGCTCTGTTTGGGAACTAGTAGCTGGAGGGAATTTAGGAAATTGAAAAGGTAGTATCTGCCAAATACTGAATTTGGCAGCTACCACCTCTAGAAGGTGATAGTTACCAAATTGAATCTCTAGTGTCACTACAAAGGGGAGATGGTCTCACTTCCTTTTTAAAACGCATAAACTCCCATCCCAGTTACCAGTTCCCAAACATCCACCACAGAGGTAGTTTGACCATTTTTTTACCAAATGCATAAACTCACATCCTAGTTACCAGTTCCCAACAGAGCCTAAATTAAGAAGAAAAGTTAGCAAGGATGTACCAGTTGATGAAGCAAAATTTATGTTCAATGTCAGGAGACACTAAAAGCTCTAACTCAGACCATGAACGATACGTTGATGCTTCACAAACAAGAAGAATAACATAATACAAGGACCTTTGTACCAAGCAATGCACCCAGACACTTAGAGATGTAGAACAGCATTTCACAACTAGCGAGAAGAAGAAAAAAATTAATGGGCCAAAATATCACTTCAGCTCACTTGCCTCCCAAGAAACTCATGAAACTCCCTAAACTGTACTTTTACATATAAGGGGCATGGTTCCCGACGCATAGTGAAACGCAATAATAAGAAAATTAGAAACAGCTTCTTAGGTAAGAACCATATTCAATTATGTGTTTAATGCTATAAGATTATGAGAAAATGTCAACCACGCAAAACTTAAGCAATCCCAATCTACAGAAACAGGAAATTAGAGATAAAAATCTACAGCATGGGAGAAGAAAAATAGCACAACATCCCACAGGCATCTTTCTGAGAAGTCAATATCAAGAAACAAGATCACTCACCCAAAACAAACTCATGTGGAAAGCAATACAAAATCCCAATGACATCGAGGCTGCAAATCCATACAACTACCGAAAGAAACTATGCAGCCGAATCCAGATAAAAAGGGAAGAAAGGCGCATGCTTCCGAAAACCATAGAAGGGTAAAACAATGGTGGGATCAGATACTCACTATCGGGGCCGCCAAGTTGCGTCACCGCATCTACGAACCGCTCGTGGAGCTCAGCGGTCCATCTCAGCCGCGGCTTCGGATCCGTGGTGAGCACCAGGCAGGCGTCGCCGGGAAGATTGGTGCCCTCTAGTGGTCTCTGCAAGTCCTCGTACCCAACTCCCTTCTCCAAAGAGTGATGAATCGCCTGGTACATTTTCCTGGAAACCTCCCGGAGCATCACAATCTCAGCGAAAAACCGAACACCCACAAAATAAATCGCAAAACAAGAGACCCAGATCAAAAAATCGATGACCCACCCCTCCCGCACCTTCCCTATCCCTCTTTCTCTCTAGAAAACCTCTCTTCTGGAAACCCTAATCAACCAAAGCCTTCTGAATCCATGGCAAGAGCCGCATTTGGATCTTGCGCTTCTTCTGGGGAATGCAGAGGGAGCGCTCTGAGAAGGGAGGCCCCTTGAAGGGGTACGGACAAGCCAGGCCCCCTCCCCTGCTCTCTTTTTTTTTGTTATTACAGGGTGATTTTCAACTTGGCACTTGGCACTTGGCACTTGGCACTTGGCACTTGATATTTACAATAATCTAAAAACTGATTAATGTCTTAAACAAATTAAAAAAATTCGTCTAAATTTTGTTATGGTTAATCGAGAACCAGTAGAAGTTTTTCGACAGAGAAAGCTGGGGGGGGGTTAGGCAGACCCCTACCAGTTATACAACGCTACCATTGGTTCGAACTTGCAACGTTTCAACACAATAAGTGCACTAACTGCTACTGCCAGACAACTGGAGCCCCCCTTTTAGAACCAGTAGAAGTTTTTTTTTTCAACCCAGAAAGCTGGGGTTAGGCAGATCCTACCAGTTATACAACCGTATCATTGGGATTCAAACTTGCAACATTTAAACACAAGGTGACGTGCACTAACTACTCCTGCCAGACAAGCCAAACACCTGGTGGTAACCAGTAGAAATTGACACTATACTTGTGTTAATTTTCAAATTTGACTGCCCACAAGGGCTCCTCTAATCTAGTGTGGGCAACTTGTGAGTGTCACCAAGTTGGCAGGACGTCATGTTTATTGAAACTCAAGAAGGTGTCATGTGCCGGTCAAAGCTGGGTTTACTCTCCAGTAGGTAGAGGGCCTCAAAGGTTGATGATGGTAGGAGGGGAAAAAATCAAATGACTTTAAAATTTGTATTAGAGTATTTTTTTTCTCTTGTTCCTAGTTTGGTCTCTCTTTTTTATAGAACCAGTTTTTTGTAGCATGAGATAATGATATTATAAAGATTGAATGCATCTTAAGGATAAACAAAAAATAGCTCAATAATTTTTTTAATGGCATAACTAAAACAATAATTCAGGGAGGGAGATACCAAATTAATGTCCACCTAATTCATGAACCTCACAAACTAGGTTGGCATATACGACCAAAACCATATTCTATTTGTTGCAACTTAAAAAAGTAAGGTCTTCGTACTAAAACTAAATTTGGTTAGTAGTAAACTGTAGTTAATTCTAATTAGTGTATTTTTTTATCTTCATCAACAACACTTCCGTGATTTTTGAAAATTTCAAACGTTAACATGTATTACTTAACTATGCCAAAAAATCAAGTAACATTTTAAAAATTCCCTCCTTATAGTAAAGGATGGTGGCCTTAATTCATTCATCACACTGCAAAATTTTAGGGTAGGGTGGAAGGAAGGGCCACACGCCAAGTAGGGGTGTCAACTGGTGGGGTTTGATTTGGATCCAGGTGGAATCTGACTTGGACCAGATTTAGGGTATGGTATCGGGTTCGGACCCGAATTAATTGGGTACACTATAAGAAAAATCATACTTGGACCCAATGAGAACTACATGAACCAAACTCGGACCATACGGGGTAAAACCATATTTTTTTATCATTTTTACATTGAAAAATAGTGGGTCTTAATCAAAACTCGGGTCTGGTATAAAATTTCACAAACTAAATCTGGGTTCATGTATTAATCTGACCTTTGAGTCCAGGCCCGTGTCTTAATTGGATCTTCTTATTTATCACCATACCCAGACCCTATAAGGTTTGGTTTGTTCGGGTCCAGGTAAACCTGGTCCGTGGATACCCCTAAAGGCAAGAGATGGTTGGGGGGTAATATCAACAAAAAAATGATATAAGGGACAAAAAAGGAGGAAGACAAAACAAAGGTTAGGGGGTCATGCGGACTGTGGTGGGAGGCTACCCTTCCTTCCTTTCTCGCATGGCGTTCAACCAGGATCAACTGCCATAATGGCACACTTTGAATGTGCCTTTGAACCTGACTGCCCTCCATCTTTGACTTAACAGTCCGTGAGCCCAAAAGCAGATGGAAGGCAGCCAGGCGCAGAGGCACACTCAATGTCACCTGATCCTGGCACCATGGCGTTGGATGCTTGTTGCCTTCTTTCTCAATCTTTCATGTTTTAGGGTCTCTTCAGTGTGGAGCCCACCATGGCCTTGGTGATACTGTGTGTGTATATATATATATATATATAATCAAAAGTTAAGTGCCTACAACAATCCAACACTTTTTTTTGAGGTAATTTTTGCTAATCTGACCTTGCAAATGTGTTCGGCATATTCTATTTGCTAGGAAACGATACTTGCATTGTTTTTTTTGTGAAAAATTTGGTTTGTAGATTTTTAAATCTTATAAAAACCTACTCACTTATCAAAATCAGATGTTCCAAGAGTCAATTCCTATAAAATCAAGCATATAAAACACCGGGATGATCAAATTTAAAAAATAAAAAAACAAAAAAAAACACTCCAAAAGCCCATTATTATTGTTATAATCATTGATCGGTATAAGCAGCTACACCCTTCTCTCTCTTATAGGGTTGGATGATTATATCTAAGGGTTTGATTGGGTGGTAGTGTTTGGGAAGAAATGAAAAGGGTAATGGTAAGGGGATTTATCAACTACATAATTCTCATTGTTCCCTTGCGACTTACATTGTACAGTTGCGCTTAAAGTCTGTTTTGCTTTTGTTGAGTCTGATGTAAGCTACCCAATTCAGGTGAATCAATACCCCGAAGGGGCAGCCTGTATACTTGAACTGTAATAGCCTGCAGGCAAAATTGTGAATGAAGTAAATGCGTTGAGCTTTCTTTTGTTCACCCTTGTTCTGATTGCTTCTTGTGATTGCAATTTTTCTTCCTCTATTCTCTCTTGCTCTCTTGCACTCTAATTACAAGCTTCCACGATCGGGAAGCGAGCTGACAAGTAGGCTTGCGACGGTAAGGAGGGACCGTTGTGCTGCATTGGCCCATTGAAGAAAATAGGCCCATGATAAGTGGTATCAGATCTCGTTCTCGTGCTGGAGAAGGGACTTCGGAGTCGATGTCGACAGATACGCTGACAGGCTGCAATTTGTGAGCAAAACATCATGGCGCCTTATCAAAACTTGCGCAACACCAAAGGCAATGCAGTTGCCGAAGCTGAGGAGATGGGTTCACCTCGAGGCCAAGAAGTGTTGGTTGCAACTGTTAACAAACTGGTGGAAGATGTGACTTTACACGAGGAAGCAATTTCACGCGCATGTGAATCATTCAGTGGACTGAATGATGTGGTGGCAAGCTTGTAAGAGCAGGTAAACTTACTAATGGGGCAGGTCACTTCATTGAAGACTACAGTGGCCAACTTGCAGACTGAAGTATGGGAGCTTCAGTTGAAGAACCGTACGTTGCAGCAGACTGTGACCCTAAATGGCGGAAATTGTAAGAGGCCATCAAGGATTGATGTACCAAGACCCACAAAATTCAATGGTTCTCATGATAGCAAGGCCATTGAGAACTGTTTGTTCCAAGTAGAAGAATACTTGGATATCCATAATGTGATTATTGAGGATCTGAGGATTAAGATTGCAGCAGCCTTACTTGATGGAGATGTCATCGCTTGGTGGAGGTGGAAGCGCAGCGACATGGCGAGGGGTCAATGCGTGATAAACACCTTTGATGACTTCAAAATGGAGTTGTGTAACTATTTCATACCAAGAAATGCGCAGAGACAGGCGTACCGGATGGTTCGTGAGCTCAAACACTTTGGTTCGTTGCAAGACTATATCAGAACGTTTCAAAAGCTTATGTTGAAGATACCTAACATGCTAGAAGACGACATGCTCAACTGGTTCATTATGAGACTTCAGCCATGGGCACAGTATGAAGTGAAATGGGCAACCCTCGTATTTTGGAAGATGCATATGTGGCGACCGAGTGCTTAGTTGACACTCAGTGCAAGCCTTTCACTCCATCCACCAAAGTCAGGAAGAAGCCTGACCACAGAGGCAAGAAGGATGAGTGGCACGATGATAAAGTTGAGGCGTCGACACGCCATCAATCCAAAAAGAAACAAAACTATACAAAGCATAACAATAGCAACAATGGTACGATTGTGACATGCTGGTTCTATGGCGATAGGCACATTGCCAGACAGTGCCCAAAGCGCCTCGTGAAGGACGATGCAAGCCAACACTGCACAGAAAGAATGCAGTGATACTGCATGTAGTAACACTGAGACGATGCAACCAAGGATGGAGGTCATGCGATCGATTAACACAGCTAGAAGTTGCGCGGCTAAGAACATGCAGGTCAGTACGAAACTTATGTACTTGGAAGTCATTATGAATAGAAAGTCTACTTCAGCAATGATAGACTCAGGGGCCATACACAACTTTGTCTCGCGGGAAGAGGCAGAGCGGTTGGGCTTGAAGCCTGGGCCAAAGCAGAGGATCATCAAAACAGTAAACTTTGAGGCCAAGCTCATCCTTGGTGAAGCAAGAGACGTGGCTATTCAAGTGGAGAGTTGGGTCGGTAAAGCCAACTTCTCTGTGGTGCCCCTGGACGATTTCAAGGTGATTTTGGGTATGGAGTTTCTGTGAAGCCAGAATGTTATGATGTTGCCAAAGTTTAACACATTGACGATCATGGGGCCAGACCTGTCCCACACAGTGTAGTGCCTTGCGCAGGAAGGCAAGTCTTTAGTGCTATCGATAATGCAACTGAAGAAGGGTGTCAAACATGAGGAGCGGACATTCTTAGTTGCAGTGCGCGCAGAAGAAGAGAAGGTAGAAGCAGTAGTGTCGCTGACCCTAGCCCTACTATTAGAGGAATTTCGGGGGTGATGCCTCAGGAATTGCCAAAACGTCTTCTGTTAAGACGTGAGGTCGACCACAAGATTGAGTTGACCCCAGGAACGAAGCCTCCTCCAATGGTTTCATACCGTATGAGGCCAGCTGAGCTGAAGGAGCTGCGCAGGCAGCTAGATGAGATATTGGATGCATGCATTGTTCGTCCATCGAAAGCTCTATTTGGTACCCTGATCCTTTTTCAGATAAAACATAACAACTCCAATCGGTTATGTGTGGATTATCGCGCTTTGAACAAAGTCACGGTGAAAAACAAGTACTCATTGTCATTGATAGCGGACTTGTTTGATCAACTAGGCAGTGCCCGTATCTTTTCCAAGTTAGATTTATGATCGGGTTACTGACAAGTGAAAATTACTGAAGGTGATGAGTCGAAGACAACTTGTGTCACTCACTATGGTGCTTACAAATTCTTAGTAATGACATTCAGGTTGACAAATGCTCCAGTCACATTCACGTCTTTAATGGATCATATCTTCTACCCTTACTTAGACAAGTTTGTGGTAGTCTACCTGGATGATATCATGATCTACAACAGCAACATGGAGGAACATGTCGGGCACTTGCAAACCGTGTTTCAGGTGCTGAAGAAGAATGACCTTTGTGTTAAATGAGAGAAGTGTCTCTTCGGGCAGGAGGAGATCAAATTCCTTGGCCACGTTGTGGGGCGTGGAGCATTGCGTATGGATGGACAAAAGATAAGGGTCATGCATGAATGGGTTCTGCCAAGCAAAATGCCAAAATTGCGATCATTCCTTGGTTTGGCAAACTACTATCGGCATTTCATCGAAGGTTGGTTATTCACTCGTTGTTGCGCCCCTCACCGATTTGTTAAAGAAAAACTGGACATGGATATGGACAGGAGCGTGCCAAGATGCCTTTGATGGATTGAAGAAAGCCTTAATGAGGGAGCCACTACTGCGACTGCCTGATCATTCGAGACCCTTTGAAGTCCACACGAATGCCTGAGACTTTGCCATTGGCGGAGTTATTATGCAAGATGGTCATCCGATCGCATATGAGATTCGCAAGCTAAAAGATGCAGAGAGATGTTACACAGTGCATGAACGTGAGATGGTTGCCATTGTATACTGCTTCAGGACCTGACGACACTACTTCTTGGGTGTTGAGTTCATCGTCAAGATGGACAATGTGGTCACGAGCTATTTTCAAACACAGAAGAAGTTGATGCTTAAACAAGCTTGATGACAGATGTTTTTGGCTGAGTTTGACTTTGCCTTGGAGTACACAGTTGGAAAGACCAATGTTGTGGTAGATGCTCTGAGCCGTAGGGCTGAACTGGCAGTTGCGTGCGCACAACCTTCTGAAGTGCATTTAGAGGGCGCATTGCTGAGCCACATCCACGAAGGTATGCAGCAGGATCCGACTGCACAACACCTTGTTTCTCTAGCGCAGGCAGGAAAGACTCGGCGATTTTGGCTACAGAATGGTCTCCTTATGACAAAAGGGAGATACATTTTCATGCCGCGATGGGGAAGCCTCCGTCGAGAACTATTTAAGGAGTGCCATGATACACTATGAGCTGTTCATCCTAGTCAAGAGCAGACCTTAGCACTCCTTGAGCATGGCTACTATTGGCTGCAAATGAAAGACGACGTTGAGGGGTATATGCGAACATGCCTCATCTGCCATCATGATAAGAAGACAAACCAGAAAGTTGTCGGTCTCCTTGAGCCTCTATCAATTCCAGAACGTCATTGGGATAACATCTCCATGGACTTTATTGTTAGTCTACCAAAGGTAGAGAGCCTCAGTTCTATTTTGGTTGTGGTGGATCGTTTCTCAAAGTATGCCACCTTCATCCCTTCCAAGGAGTGCTCTGCAGAGAAAACTACAGAGTTGTTCGTAAAGCATGTGGTGAAGTACTGGGTGATACTAAAGAGCATTGTGAGTGATCGCGATGCTCACTTCATGGGCAAGTTTTGGCGTGAAGTATTTCGGCTACTTTGCTCTGATTTGTTATTTTCAACAAGCTTCCATCTGCAGACAGCTGGGCAGATAAAGCGCATCAACATGATACTTGAGCAATACCTTAGGCACTTTGTTAGTGCCAATCAGAAAAATTGGATGAAGCTCCTTGATGTGACACAATTTTGTTACAATCTGCAGAAGAGCGAGTCTTCAGACTACAACCCGTTTGAGATAGCCACGGGGCAACAACTACTGACCCCACACACTCTTGCTACACAAGAAAAGGGAAGACCATCCTTCGCCTATCAGTTTGTTCGCGATTGACATGAGCAAAATGAGTTGGCGAAGGCATTCTTACACAAGATGGCAAAGAGAATGAAGAAGTGGGTGGATAAGCATCGTCGGCCCGCGGGGTTCTAAGTTGGAGACCAAATGTTGGTGAAGTTATATCCTGGTCGTATAGGCATCTTCTGCGGGCGACACCGCAGACTGCTCAGAAAGTATGAAGGACCCTTCACCATCACAAAGAAGGTGGGCAAGTTGGCATACAAGCTGGAGTTGCCCCAGACTTCAAGGTGCACCCAGTGTTTCACGTGTGCAACCTCAAGCAGTTCCATCCGGATGATGGAGACCCGGAACGCAGTGTGCCACTGCGCACTCCCATCATGTAAAGAGCCCCGACAACACAACGAGCCAAAAAACACCTCAGTCAGATCCTTCGTCACAAGGTTAACTACTTGGGGGAGGCGAAGAAATACTTGGTACAGTGGGAGGAAACAACGAAACCAATATGGGAGCCTGCATTCCGAATGAACAACCGCTACCTGACTGAAGTCAGAGCTTACCACGAAACAGATGGCGAATGAAAGTGCAGTAGGATCGAGGCAACAAGCACTAAAAGGGGGGGTGAATAGTGCTTTTTAAATATCGTCTTCAGAATTTTGACGAATTTTGAAATTCACAAAGCAATCACACAAAGAACACAATAATTTATCCTGGTTCGGTCTTTCCCGACCTACATCCAGTCCCCAAGCAAAACTAGCTTGAGATTTCCACTATCAACCTTGTGTAACTACAAGATCATACAGACCAAATCCGGTCCCACTTTCAGTAACACACCTACTGAAAGCAAACAACTCCTTTAAACCAATGAGTCCTTCCTTTTACAGAAAAAAGAAATAAGTAACAACTTACAAAACAACCTATGAGCCCTTCTTATGAATGCAAATAAGATGCAATTGGCTTTTGAGGTTGTTGAAATACTCAACTCACGAATTCACTGTCTCTCAAAAGAATTTGAGTGAAAAACTGAAGTGAAAACTATCAAGTGAGTGAAAAACTTAATATGAGTGAAAAGCAAAGAGTAATTCAATATAATTTGATTGGATTTGATTGTTTTTTAGTGTAGAATGCACTCATATTTATAGTTGAAAGATTCCATACGTTGAGGGTATGAAAGGGTGTCAAAACAGTCCATTTTGAATGATCAAAACCTTTAAAAATGAAAAGACACGTCTTTTAAAAGTTTCAAGAAAAACAACAAAATTAGTCGACTCGAACAGTAGTTAGTCGATTGATAATTAGCTATTAGTAGAGTGACAGTTATTGTCGGTCGACTGATCTGTTTATCAAGCCATTTGAAAATCTGAAGTTTTGAAACTTAGTCGACTAGAGAAAAAGTTAGTCGACTGATAATATCATCAGTAGACTGAAAAACCTTTGAGTCGACTGCTGTTATTTTTTTTTTAAAATACATGTTCTGTCCAGTCGACTGATAAAATTATTAGTCGACTGCTGCTAAATTTCCAGAAAATAGACATTCTGTCTGGTCGACTGATAAAACCTTCGGTCGACTAATTTGACAAAAATGACATTTTGTTTAGAAAAATTGGCGCAAAAGGATTAGTCGACTGGTGAGTCTATTGGCCCACTAATAAACACGAAAAATTAAATAAAGAGTTTTTTAAAAAGATTTTCATGAAGGGTTCTTTTAGAAAAGTTTTTCTAAAGACTTTTTAGGTGAAATGCAACCGAAATATGCACTCTAAGTAAGGCTCTTACACGAATCTAAGACTTTTAATGAATTTAACATTTACACACTAGTATTTAAAGATTCTTCATCGATTTTTTCAATGCTTGTCATCTTTCTTCATTGCCTTAGTTGAAATGCAGTTGATTCACTTGTTCATCATCAAAACCTTGTACTTGAAGTATCATATACGGCTTCATTGTCGTAACAACGACAAGGACGATGCATGATTTGAAGGGGGGAGCATGTTCCCTTGCGACTTACATTGTACAGTTGCACTTAGAGTCTGTTTTGCTTTTGTTGAGTCTGATGTAAGTTGCCCAGTTCAGGTGAATCAATACCCCGAAGGGGCAGCCCGTATACTTGAACTGTAATAGCTTGCGAGCAAAATTGTGAATGAAGTAAATGCGTTGAGCTTTCTTTTGTTCACCCTCGTTGTGATTGCAATTTCTCTCCCTCTATTCTCTCGCTCTCTTGCACTCTAATTACAAGCTTCTGCGATCGGCAAGCGAGCTGACAAGTAGGCTTGCGGCGCTGAGGAGGGACCGTCGCACCGCGGTGACTCATTGAAGGAAATAGGCCTGTGACACTCATGATGATGCACTTGAAATTGGTAGAAGGGGGCTAAATCATTTTCCATCTCCCAAAGCCCGGACTCCTAACAAGGTAACAATTGTTTCTTTAGAGGATTCAATGAATCCTTATCTTCATCTCAAATTCAGTCTAATTGGAAATGATGGGCAAGTTTTTTAATAATCATTTGGACTTTATAGATGTGTTCCGTAGTTTTTTTACCACACTTTAGATACTATTGTTTCAATGTAAAACTCATTTTTTATCATAAAATTTTGGTGTTATGGGATATGGATTTTTTAAAGCCTTTGAAAAACATGTTTACACTTCACAATCATGAAACTCAAAACGGAAGCAGATCAAGCCATGTTGAACAAGCGCCTTCTGCTCATGCGAAATTTGTGGCTGTCCATTACACGTCTAGTATGAATTGCACGCAGCACTTAACGCTTCCGAAAAGTGTTGTATTTTCGTTTGAATGGAAAAACTTATTAAAAAAATAAGGGATACGAACCCCGAAAAGATGTGCCTTTCGGGGTCACTCTCTCCCGCACCTGCCATTAACGAAGGAAGGCGATGCTCCAGGAGATCTACATCTCGCTGTGAAGGGCGATCCACTAATGCGAATGGCACTAGCCTCTCTCCATCAACGCCAGCTTCCTCAACTCCAACAAGACCATCGAGATCAGTAACTTCCTTGGCGAAAAGAAGGTGAGTGGGTCCTTTCTCCGTTGTCGATATCGCATCTGATTTGATCCCCCTTTATTTTCTTTGCTTTCTTTTGGCTTTCTCCATTGTCTGGTAGTAAGGATTTATGGAGTTTGGGTGCGTGAGTTTTTCTGCTTTTGGGTGTTGAATAAATGAGATCTCTGTGTGGTATTTTTCTTTTATTCTTGGTTGCGGTTTTCTGTTTTTGACGATTCAATTTGTTGGCTTTGTTTTTTTATTTTATTTTTGTGTTTGTGGGGTTTATATTACAATTTTGTATTCAATTGGTAACCTTGCCAAGCGACCCACCGACAATGCAGTAGCCCTATTATTAAATTTTAGGGTTATTTTAATTCCTATTATTGTAATTTATTGAGTAAATGCATGACTAGCCGGTTGTGTTTACTTTCTCATTTTTAATGGATGATATTTGTTGCTCGTTAGTGCTAAGAACCATAAATTTTCCATTTTCAACATGTGTAGGTGTTCATTGCCTTTTTTTATTTACTTATGTATTAATTTATCCTGATATGATGGTAAAATGATTTAAATGGGAAAATACAATGTTAGGATTGGAACTTGATGAAAAAGTGAAAAATAAAGCCCTTTAATTGATCGTGTTGCTTCGATGATTTTTCAAAGTTTTCTTATGACTCGTAGTGAAACTTGTTGTCAAGAACTTTCAAATTTTTAATTATTTTTGAATCATTATTTTGAATTTTGATGATTCAATGGGAGGACATTTTCCTTGATCAAGCTTTATTATGCCTAGCACATAGGTTAAGACCAACATCCCAAATACTCAATGCCGAAATATCTACTTAACAAATAAAGGACCTCCAACCCTCATCATGGAAAATCCTCGACTAACAATAGGCAAATCAATCAACCAAAATAGCTACTGCCCCTCCCAATTTGATAAAACCCTAACTCTTCTTATAACTAACCAGCAAACTACTATAATCTCAATCAGTCAGTCAATCCTTACAAAAAAAGCAAAAGAAAGGCCAACACTACAACTAATTACCTTTAATGTCAATCATCAAAACCTAAAGCTATATAGGTTGTGGAAGAGAGGAAATTTTCGTAAAGCTTGTGATAATATTGTTAGAAACAATATAAAATCCAAAGCAGTGATGGACATTTTAAGAATATATATAAAAGGATCTGAGTTTTGGAAGACTAGTGTGATAAGGTTTCAACCTAAGCTTTTGATTTTTTACAATCATTTATACAACAAGAGAAAGGTCTAAATTGTATGGTTGCATGTAAGAGAAGTTTATAAAGGATGAATGAAAAGAAAACACGTGGACTGAATATGATGTGATTTTTGTAATTGTTATTTTAAAACATTATTTTTATTGTGGAAAAGTGTTTGGAAAATTGACAACCAAGTAATAATACCGATTCTCCCACGTACGTGGTGAGTCAGATCGATCCACAGGGAACATGATATACTTAGATTAAAACTAAACTTTGCACTTTATTGATATCGAACTTGTTTAATTACAAAAAATAATACAAGGAAAATTAAAACTGAACAAGAACTGAAAAGAAATGCGCAGTGACTTAAGCCCGCAAATACATGGACATTTTCGTCAGTTCACTTGATGCAACACTCGATCACTAGGACGAGATGCTCTTAACTTGCAATTTAATATCACCTGCACGATAACAACAAAGTTAGTAAAACTATTTACAACAATTAAAAATAACTATTTCTAGATTAATGCTATAATTAATTGCTACCCTAATTTTACGTAAAACGATAAATTACCAGAGCTAATTTCCTAACTAATTATCCTAACACTACAATTAACTCTGGACTAATATTAAGAACCTAGAAAGACACTAAAAACCACAATTAGAAAAACTACGTAAAATATCAAATGACTATTTTGCCCCCACACTATGCAAAAATAAATCCTAAAACACTAATTATCGAGCAAACATACATACAGACTAATTATAAACCTACATAAACTATATAAAGAAATCAAAACATACAAAGATAATATGAATGAAATGAAATGACAAATTTAAATGAAATCTAATGACAAATAAAACTATACTAAACCTACAATGTGAATATATGCAAGCTAACTATGAACTATATAAACCTAATGACAATTCACTAAGTAATTTTAAGAGCTAAATGAAATATCAAAAACAACTAATAGCAACTTTCAACTAAGTAAAACTAACTACAAATTAACTAAGTATTTCTAACTACAAAACAACTATGCAATCTAATTACAAAACACTAAGTGGATTTAGTATCAAAATACTGTATTCCTCTAATTACAAAGATGCTAATCAAGTGTAACTACTAACTAACTACTAACTAATGACAAAGCACATAACAATACAAATTAATTCTCTTAACAACTAACTAATTGCTTAATTAATCACTAATTGTTCATGAACTAACACTAACTAATCGATTAATTAATACTAACTAATGATATAACACTAAGATCTAATACTATTATTCACTCAAAATACTTAGTAAAAATCTGTAATGAAAACACTTAGTAAAATCATTTAACAAATAATACTCAAAACATTAAAATCAAGTGTGAAGACTAATGCATGAAAGAGTAAACATCAAATAAAACTAAAGTAAAGACATTACAGTGAATCTCGGTTTCCTTCAAACAGTGGAACTTAGCAGTTAGGAGCAGTAAACATTTTTTAGTGAAGTTCAGCTAATTCCAACAGTGAAGTTCAGAAAAGAGTTTCAATAATAAAAAAAATTTAGTAACATTGACACATTGAAAATCGCAGCAAAACATATACTAAAAATCGCAGCCACATTCATAAAAACAAACACTAAAACAGTAAAAAAAACTAAAGCACAGTAAAGCAAACACTAAAACATGAATCACTATGCTTAAACAAACAGTGAAAAAAAAGAAAAATAATGCGTAACACTAAAACACTAAGGAACACAGTAAAAAAACAAACAAACACACACGCAGCTACTACACTTACTCTCTGCTTAACACACTATTATCACACACACAACACTCTGAACCATACGCACACACACACAACTGCTATACTCTCACACGGCTATTAGAGACCACACAACACTAACAACACATAACACACTCGGTTAACACCCAACACACTAAAACACTAAAACGTAGTGAAACACAGTAAACACATACAAATCAAAACCGAAATAAAACAAACATAAACACAGGAACAAAAAACAAAACATGCACTAACATTAAAATTAAAACAAAAACAGAAATGAAACAGGAATCAAAGCTTGAATCGAAACGGAAACAAAGAAAGAAAACATGGATCGAAATTCAAAACGAATCGAAACAAAAATATGACTGAACTAAAATCCCTCTACAGTGCTGTTTGACACACCATCTAGGATACTAAGGTTAAAAATTCATTAAAAATGCAGCATACAAACAGAAAATAACCACAACAAACATGTTTTACACTAAAAGAGAAGAAGAGAGGAAGACGTACCTCGTGAGGCCATCCGACGAGGGTTGGGGTAGACAGTGAGTGGAATTAGCCCAAGGGTCATGCCCAGCAACCTTCAGTGATGCTGGAGACGCATTTCCATTGCTGCACCATGCCGGAATACCTGCAAAGATGCAACAAAACTCAGCTCCAGCAAGTTATGGGAAGAAAGGGGAAAAGGGTTCCTGAGAAGAAGTAGTGGAAAGGGAAGAATGGCGGTTTTCTGATGGCTGCAAGCAAATCCCAGCCAAAAAATCATGGTGGCTGAAGGTGGACGACGTGGTGGCTGAGAGAGGAAGATGGTGGATCAAGATTCAAGAGGAGGGCACTGTTCCCAAAGGGCCAAGATGCCTCTTCTAGGGCATCTCTTTGGTTTTATAACAAAGGCCCTCTTTCTGGATATTCTAGAAAGAGGATTAAAAACATCTTATTTGCTAGGCGCCACTTGGTTTGGGGGGTGGGGGGTGGGTTAGGGGTGGCGTAGGGTTAGAAAATATTTCAAGAAACTGGATGTGGGGCTGGATGTGGGTTAGATCTTGGAGTTTTGGCTCGATCCATGGCCCAGAATGGCCGTTTGGATCTAAATTGACCCGCTTCGCTCTGAGGTCCGACCCGCTACATTGTAAATGTGATATCTCTCTCATTTTAAGTCCGATTCGAACAAAATTTGAACCGTAGATCAATGATATCTAAATGCATCTAAGTGAGAGTTCTAAACCTATAAATGATGCATTTATGCAATAATATTATGTTATATTTATGAGTAATTAATGTATCATCAGAATATAACCTCAATATTCTTAAAACATATTTTGAATAGAGCAAATGCTTAAAAAATTCTCCATATACATAACTCTTTAAAGTATGTTGCCATCTTGAAATATAGAGTTGCCATCTTCAGCAGGATCATGCAAAAATAATAGATCATAATTTTACCTCTAAATAAGTTTAACAAAATTATAACCTTGTTCAGTTTCTTTTCAGACCCAACAAACACTGAAGAAAAAGTGTTAGATAACTGAGTGTAGACTACCGTTGGCCTTGTAATTTCAATCTGAGACCTAAAAACTATGTCTACTATCAACCTTTTTGAAAAGACATTTGTATTAGATACAAAGCTATATGGTGTTTTGATATAATTGGTGAAAAGTGGGTGGATGTCATTTTAAGGAAAACTCCTTAAAAATCAAGATTGCATTACTCATTCAAAATCCTTGAATTTTTTGACAAAATAAAAGAAAATATCTTGTTTTTTAATCGATAAAATTCAAAATAATGATTCAAAAACATGGTTGTCAGTTGAGGAAGCGTAGCGGGAAGCGATACGGAAAGCGGGAGCTAGAAGGGAGGCACTTTTAAAAATTTAAGAAGTGGGAAGCGTGGGACCACTTAGGAGCAAATAAAAAATCGTCTTGGAAGTGAACCAAAAGCGACCTAGGAAGTGAGGGAGAAGTGAAAAAAATAAAAATATAAAATATAAAAAATTTTGAAAAAAATGAGAGAAGCGAGGGGGAGGCATGATGGGAAGTGTGTTTCCCATTAAAGGGAAGCGTGCTTCCCATAAAAGGGAAATACACTTTCTATTAAAAAATGACACTTCCCCGTGTGTTTTGAAAGTGCGACATTTCGCGCTTCTTCACTTACCGAGGCGCTTCCGGTAACTCTGTTAAAAAATAACAAAAAAATAAAAAGTTCTTAACAACAAGTCCCATCACTGGTCATAAGAAAGCTTTGAAAAATCATCAAAACAACACGATCGACTAAAGGGCTTCATTTTTCATTTTTTCATCGAGTGGCAATCCTAGCATTATATTTTTCCATTTAAATAATTTTACCATCATATCATGATAAATGAATACATAAGTAGATAAAAAAAAGGAATGAGCACCTATACATGTCGAAAAGAACAGATTCATGGTTCTTAGTACCAACAAGCATAAAATATCATTCATCGAAAATAAGAAAGTAACACAACTGAGTAGTCATGCATTCACTCAATAAATTACAATAATAGAGATTAAAATAGAAAACCCCCAAAGTCTAATAATAGGGCTATCACATCATCTGTGGGCCGCTTGGCTAGGTGATCAATTGAATATAAAATCATAACCTAAACCCCACAAACACAAAAAACAAAATAAAAAAGCAAAGCCAACAAATTGAAATGTCATAAAACAAAAACTACAACAAAAAATAGAAAAAAACACCACACAGAGATCTCATTTCCTCAACACACAAAAGCATAAAAACTCACTTATGCACTCAAACTCCATAAATCCTTCCTACCAGCAGAGAAAGCCAAAATAGAGCAAAGGAAACAAAGGGGGATCAAATCGGCTACAATATCGTTGGCGGGGAAAGGGCACTCAACTCACCTTCTTTTCAACAAGGAAGTTCCTAAACTCGATGGTCATGTTGGAGTTAAGGATGCTGGCATTGATGGGGAGAGGTGGAATGTCGCTCACGATAGTAGATCGCCCTTCGCAACGAGATGCAGATCTCCTTGAGCAGCGCCTTCCTTCATTAATGGCGGGCGAGAGTGAAGAGTCTGTGTGTGAGAGAGAGAGAGAGAAAAGAACAAGGAAAGAGATGAGAGAGGGACCCCAAAAGGCAAGTGTCTTTTAGAGGTCGTACTCCTTTTTTTTAACAAGTTTTTGCATGACCTGATCTGCGTTAAGTGCCACATGGCATTCATCCGAGATGTGTAATAGTTGGCTATGATTTTCGCATGAGCAGAAGAGTCACTTTTTGCATGACCTGATCTGCTTCTACTCAAAACATGTTCCCTACTGTTCATATCACATCTTAATGGTTTCAATTTATGAAAACATTCAAATAAATGTTAGATTTTCATTAGATAAGGTATGCGATGGACCTTAATAAAATAGAAACGGTTTTCACAAAATAATCTACAAACTTTTACTTTCGGAGTATTATGAATATGTAGATCACCCAAAAAGTATCCCTTCCTTTGACATAGGATACTTTGTAGTATCCTACCTCGGTCCTAGCTGTATAGGTGATGCATCAAGACAACTAGGATGAATCCACATCTAGGTCAGAATGTGGACATGACCACAATTGAATCCAGGATGAAACCATATTATATCAAATGATGGGGTCCGTACTCTTGATCACCAGTCCCTCCAAAGTTTTTGAAATTGGCTTTCAATAAGTTTTATCTAGGCCCCAAAGGGGTTGGGCGTAGGATGGGGCCTAGGCAGCTATGCCGACTGTCTAGGTTCAAATCCCATGGGCGTCATCCCTTGTGCAAGCCAAAGCGTGGCAACTTTCATGGAGTTTTACGCTGTCAGTATAGTAATCATAAGTACAACAGGCAAAGTCAGCGTGGCTATCCTAGGGATAATTTTTTGTGTAAATATAAAAAAAGTTTTAGCTCGTCATTTTTAATTGCCATTTGGATCATTGGATTTGAAAATACAATAGTTTTTTCCAACAATTGAAAAATCAATGGCCGTTGATGTATTCAATTTTCTTGACTTGAAAATTGTATTTTTCATTAAAAATTGTGCGTGCGTGTGTGTGTGTGTGGGGGGAGGGGTTGCATACCTACTGCAGCCTTTATTGTGAGGTGCTGCAAAAGGGCTAACTGGAGACAGTCCTAACTTTTTGTCTTTTACTATGTCAACCACACACACACACATACTTATAAATAATATTTTTAATTTTTTTCAAAAATATTTTATATATTAAAATAAAAAAAAAGTGCTCTCGCATCCTATCTTTTAAAAAAACTATGAATTGACATTACTACTTGAATCGAATCACAGTTTATGTTCGTGTATTTGTGACAGGCTTTTTATATATCAAAAGAGCCCTTGAAAATTTAACAACAGTAAACACTTTATCATTGCATCAAGCAATGGCCCTAAGTACAAAAATCACCATCATGGCTTACATGTCCAAAGCAATAAACAATGAGCAATAAAGAGGTCATAACTATGCTTTGGGAAATCGTCATTAATCCAATGTGACATGAGATGAGATTAGCCTAGCAACAACAGTTTTTTTTTAATATAAAACAAAAATAAGTTGGCATGTGCATAAGGAGTCTCCTTTAACTGTTCCTATTTTTCATAATTATATTTTTCTAATGCGTTTTTGTAGAGGATCCAATTCGCAGCATAATCTGGATCCGGATCTCGATACATTTCAATGAAGCCCTAGTTGGATCCATTTGGAGTGGACCATCTTGGCCTTCATTCAAATTTCAGCCTTGACTGGTCCAAGTCAATATGGTTGTTGGTCACTTAATGCCCTTGGCCAAAAATAGCTTAGTCAAAATCGCGAGTTGTGCTATGCTTGAAAAGGTCATTTTCCTCTTTAATGTGGCTCTTCTCCAAGCTCCAAACCTAATAATAAAGGGAGGGTGACCAAGGGAAGGGTCTGCTTCTCTTTGACAAAAAAAAACTGGTGTGTGGCTGGTTCTAGAGATATTATTGGAGTGAAAGAAAATCAGTTTTTACCTGGGCGTGTAAGGTGATCTTGTCTAGATCGACCTTGAGAGATTAGCAACATTTTTTTGCTCATATTGGCTGGTGATTCAAGCTGCAGTTTAAGGTGTTTCAGTTCGGTGTCAGCTGCCTCCCAATGAAAGCCCATTGTGAACATCTTCCGGATAAAATCGCTGGTTCATTTGTGTTTTTTTTTTGTTTTGTTTCATTGTCATTATTCTACATTTGCTTGTGTCTGTTGCTTGTAAGTCGTAAGAAAATTATTTGTTGATATTAGAATGAATATTTGAAGTATTTATGTTATTAGTTGATTCTACTATTCATAAGAAATATCCAGTTTTGTTTGCTATTACATAACTCGGTTTCCTGTCAAAACCCGAATTCCCGAATTCTGAGTTGTCAGGAATAACTCCAAAGCAATGATTGTATCGGCTACGATACTGGTCAATTTTTGGCGTTCTTTAGCTTTTCGAAAATCTAAGAGGATCATCTACAACTTTGTAGTTGAGGCCATAACATGAATCGACCATCTGTACCCTTGAAAAGTGCTGATAAGATTTCTATTAGACAGGAGGTCAATGTCATCTGTTTGGTTCAGAACACACCAGATGGTGTTCGGTAATTTTTAATTATCTTGAGATTTCCTACATGAAAATTCAATTTGTTTGATTTTATGAAAATGTAGAATCTATATCTAAAACTTTTGTGTTCAGAGTCCTAGCTGAATCCTCGTTTATATATCTCAAAAATATCAATCTTTTTACTGTTGTCGAATAGTTGGAAATTTAATTCATTAGTCAATATCTCATATCATTTTTCTAAAATTCAAAAATTCATAAAGAACCATAGAAAACTGTTGGGTTGGGTACCGGGTCCGCCCATGATGGGCGAGAACCGGACCCGGCCCACCATTTGAGAAGGGGGCGGTTTGAAAACCACCCATTATCCCTTTTTCTAGGGATAGATTCCTGATATGCGAAAACAACAGAGAAGGGAAAGACATAAAAAAAAATTACACAGAGTGAGACACAGAAAGACACAAAGGTTGGGCCTTTGTGTGCTTAAGAGAAAGAGAAAGGACTGTGTATGTTGGTACACAGTGGGTGATTGTGCATTGTGTGTTTAAGAGAGAGATCTCAATAGAGAGATCTATGCACAGTGAAAAGAAATAATAATAAGAAGACAGTGTGTCTTTGTGGTGAATCAACATAGTGAGCACTTGGATCGTGGATCTGTCGCTCTCTCCAAGTGAGGGTGTGCATCCGTTGAGCAAAAAGCAAGCATAGACAATCCTCTTACGCTTTCGCTTCTACAAGAAAAAGGTATGTAACGAATCTAATATTAGTATCAGAGCTTCGTTTTATTTATGCTATTTTTTGCTTGCGGATATATCCCCGTATGCACGTGGCTGGGACCATTGTGCATTCATGGTGGACGCACACTATGGGGCCGCTATCGGGCCTGCCCAAAAACCCTAGCTTTGGAGGTCTATGGATTGAGCCATAGACCTGACCTTGGACCCATGTATGATGTGGCAGGGCTGCAAAATGGGTCCTCCATCAGGCGGACCACTGTAGCCGCAAGCCCAACAACTAGGTCGCAGACCTGGGCTGCAGCCAGGTGGGCTGCTGCGGTGCATGCCTGACCCCAAACTAGATCCTGCGGCACAGACCGCAGGCTTAGCCCCGGTCCTGCGGCACAGGCCGTAGGCCCAGCCCTGGCTCTGCGGCACAGGCCGCAGGCCCAACCCCGGCCTTGCGGCACAGGCCGCAGACCTGCCCCCCCGGCCATGGGCTAAGGCATTGCGATTGGGCCACATTTTTTTTTTAGGGGCCGAACCTTGGCATGGCTAGGGTCCATGTGGGTCGAGGCCAATGGCTAGCGGCTGGAGCCGTAAACTCCCTTGGTTAAGCCACTACTAGGTTGGGGATACCCAGATCCATATAATTAAAATATTTTTTTTGAATTTGGATAAATGTGATATAATCATATTGATTATATAAGGAGATTGAAGTACTTTGTAAGTACTTACTCTATGTATTGATATCTTATTTATACAGTCATAATACAGTTTAGATAAATATACTTGTCTTAGAGAAAGTGAGAGATGATTGTGAACGTAGTGAGCTTTCGATTCCACACCCTGAGAGAAATTATATCTTATCTAATCATGTGATTATGACTGCATATAGATGTGCTAGTGATTAGGTCATAACATGCTTGAATAACATATTTGCATATTATTTTTACTCTTATTTTATAAGGATATGGCTGCACCAAGTAAATTCATAATGGATTTAGCACGGATTGAGAAACTAAATGGTGATAACTATGATATATGGCATAAAAAGATTCAGTTTACACTGGAGGAGGCTGAGACTTTGGAGGCTCTCAACCATACTATGGATCGACCTGAAATTGGTAATGGGGCATAATCTCGTAGGGACATAGAGACCTATGAGAAATGGAAGCGCATGAATACTGTTTCGCATGTCACCATGTTATGTTCTATGCAGAATGACATAATGTGCGAATTTGAGCATTATAAGACTGCTCAACAGATGTGGATGGCCCTTAAAGATAAGTTTGGGGGAACATCAGCCACAAAGCTAAGAAGGCTAACCATCAGGTTCGATTCATACAGAAAGTCCCCTCAGCACACTATGAGCTAGCATCTCAGGGAGATGGCAAATATGATTAGAGAACTCAATAGTGCAGGGCATACCCTTACAGACGAGCAACAGATCCAGGCTGTGATTCGGTCTTTGCCACATAGTTGGGAGCATATGAAAATAAATGACTCATAACGAAAGTATTAAGACTTTTGATGATATCGCCCATCATGTAGAGCTAGAAAATGATCGCCTTGAAGCAACTCAATTATCTAGCATGAGGGCATATATGGCAGAAAGCTCTAAAAGGCCAAAATCTTTTAAGACGAAATTTTATGGACCAAGGAGGTTCAAGAAGGGTAACAAGAAGGGACAAGACAAAGAGCAAGAAATAAAGCCTTATCAGAGCTCTGAGAAGCGTGATAGCAAGAAAAATAAGGCAAATGATAAATGTTTTAAGTGTGGCAATTTGGGTCACTATGCTCGTGAATGTCATGAGTAGGAGAAGGTACACTATCTTATAACACCTGTTTTATATGCAAATGTTTGTAGTTCTGCACTAATTATTGAATCTAATCCTAAGTGGATTGTAGACTCTGGAGCCACTGACCATGTGACCAAAGACCGCACAAACTTCGTCGAATACAGGAAAATGCCATCTGGTTCGAAGTGGTTGTTCCTGGGGAACAACACTAGAGTAGAAGTCAAAGGGATCGGGACTTGCAAATTGGATTTGTGAGGAGGACGGTCTTTATTATTATATGATGTTCTGCATGTTCCAGAGATTCGACAAAATTTGATTTCAGTTTCTGCTTTGTCTATGTTAAACTATAAACTTGTGTTTGGAGATGTCAATGTTAACATCATTTATGGACAAACTTTAGTTCCTTCTGGTTTCTTGATGAATGATTTCTATGTGTTGAACACAAAACTTATAAGTTTGAATATTAATAATGAATGTTTTTCTCTTGTTTCAACTGCTAATAATATGGATATGGATGTATCAGTATGGCATGCTCGACTTGGACATATAGGGCAAAAGAGAATAGATAGGCTTGCACAAGAGGGTCTTTTGGGATCCCATGCGAAGATTGAAATGCCTATATGTGAGCATTGCCTTGCTGGAAAAGCAACATGATTGCCTTTTGGAAAGGCAATTAGAACAACCTATCCTCTTCAATTAATTCGTTCTGATATATGTGGCCAATGAATGTGGCAACGAGGCATGAAACCTCTTATTTCATCACTTTAATTGATGATTATACATGATTTAACCATGTGTATTTAATTACACATAAATCTGAAGCATTGGATTGCTTTAGATCCTTTATGAACATGGTAGATAATCAACTTGATCGTAGGATCAAGACTTTGAGAACAAATCATGGACGTGAATATCTATCCGAACAATTCAAGAAATTATGTGATGATAAAAGGATAAATAGACAATTAACTACTCCTCAAACTCCACAATAAAATGGTGTTGCAGAAAGGAGAAATAAGACCCTTTTAGAGATGGTCAGGTCCATGATGGCGTATGCAAATTTACCCATTTCTTTTTGGGGTGATTGTTTGTTGACTACCGCTCATGTATTAAATCGTATATCATCTAAATCTATTTCTTAAACTCCCTATGAATTATGGAAAGACAGAAAGTCAGATTTGGCTTATCTCATACCCTGGGGGTCTGTTGCATATGTCCATAATCTTTTCCATAAATATAGAAAATTGGGTCCTAGGAGAAAGAAGTGTATCTTTATAAGATACTGTGAACATTCAAAAGGATATGTGTTCTTGGGGGAGAATACATATGGAAGTATTTCTGAGATAGATTCTAGAGATGCTACGTTTATTAAAAGTGACTTTCCTAAAAGAGGAGAGATAGAGCGCTACTTCTAGTTCTATGAATTGGATAATGAAGATCAATCTAAAGAGATTGATCATCATATTTTAGAGACACAAGAGGATGTGTCTATACCACTATTAGATAGTAGGAGTAACACTCAAGTGGATATCGATTTTGATAAAGATCTAGCAACTCAAAAGAGTTCAAGGAAGAGAATTCCTCGTCGGAGATTCCAAATCAAAGGGTAAGCCTTTGTGGTTATGCTCCAAGATGATAAGATACCTAAGAGTGTTAGAGATGCTCTATCTTGTTCTAAAAGAGATGAATGTCGTAAGGCAATGGAAGAGAAAATTAAATCCATAGCATCCAACGAGGTCTAGGATCTTGTTAATCTTCCAAAAGGAAGAAAACCTATTGAGAGCAAATGGGTTTTCAATATTAAGAAGAATGCCGATGGATCTATCGAGCGATACAAAGCTCGTTTGGTTGCTAAATGATACACACAGATGGCAGAGATAGACTATGAAGAGACATTCTCTCCTGTGGTCAAATTGACCTTTATTCGCCTTTTATTAGCCATAGTGTCACATATGAATTTAGAATTACATCAGATGGATGTTAAGACTGCATTCCTAAATGAAAAACTGGATGAAAAAATATATATGGAACAAACCGAGGGGTTTGTTACTACTGGCTTTGAGCGCAAAGTATGCAAGCTCAAATGATCCATTTGTGGATTAAAGCAGTCATCCAGACAGTGGTATTTAAGGTTTCATGAGACCATCATGAGCAATGACTTTGCTATGATTCATGAGGACCACTGTGTTTATCTTAAGCGTCAAGGTCCAAAATTTGTAATTCTAACACTATATGTAGATGATATTTTATTAGCTAGTAATGATTTAGAGTTTCTAAAAACCATTAAAGAATGGTTGTCTATTCATTTTGAAATGAAAGACATGTGTGAAACATGCTTTATGCTGGGCATAGAGATTAAAAGAGATCGTTCAAAAAGACTTCTTTCTCTTTCACAAGAGTTATATATAAAGGTCTTAGAACGATTTCATATGCAAGATTATAAACCCATAGATACTTCTGTTGCAAAAGGGAATGATTTAAGTCTTAAGACGTGTCCAAAGAAATCTAAAAAAATAGAAGCTATGTCCAAAGTACCTTACTCCAGTGCAGTAGGCAGCCTTATGTACCTTATGATGTGCACCCGACTTGACATATGCTATGCAGTAGGGTTAGTGAGTAGATATCAAGCTAATCCAGGACAATCCCATTGGAAGGCTGTCAAGAGGGTTATGAGATATCTTAAAGGCACATCGAATTCAGTTCTTTGCTACCATGGTGGTAACATGCGTGTGGTAGGCTATACGGATGTAGATTGGGGATGGGACCCTGATGAGCGTAAGTCTATGTCTGGCTATGTGTTCTTGATGAACAATGGTGCTATATCTTGGTGTAGCAAGAAACAGACATGTGTAACCTTGTCCATAATGAAAGCTGAATTTGTTGCAGGCTCGTTTGCAGTGCAGGAATGTGTTTGGTTAAGAAGATTCATCAAACATTTGAAACTCACTTCTGAAACAAAATTCTTAGTGACTTTATTCTGTGATAATCAAGCAGCAATTGCGTTTGCTAAGGATCCCAAGTTTCATAATAGAACCAAACATATAGACACAAGATACAAGTATATGCGCAACACTGTATCTAAAGGCAAGGTTGCCTTGGCATATGTTAATACCCAATATATGGTGGCAGGTCCCTTTACTAAGTCGATCAATAGAGATTCTTATGTTAAACATGTAAAATCTATGGGTATTTGTAAGATTTGATATGCTAAAGTTATTGATATTTCTTTCTATGATCATTATATAGCATGTTGCACATCTATATGAGGATGCTATCAGGTTTGAGATAAATTTTCTCACACAGATTTATCGCCTCAGACGCTGTTTGTGGGCGGGCTGAGATGTAACAAAATCCAGGATTGCTAAATTAAGAAGCATATCAGATTTTGGGGATATCATGTGATAATAACTCAAAAGAGTGGGAGTACAATGAGTTATGATATTCACCATATATACGTATATGAGATACATCGCCCTAACTGAGTTAGGATGAGGTCTCGTGTATATTTGACTATATGAAGAGACCGACCTTGCTATTTAAATGTCAAGGGTAACCTGGTTGACCAGATCTAAGGACTTGGATAGACATTGCATGGGAATATGCATCCTGAAGGACTCAAGTTAGTTTCTTGGAGAGGAGCTGAAATAGTAAAGATCTGTATAACAAAGAATTAATGGTGTATGCATACACTCATTGGAGTGAGAAAGTCTTGCCGTAATACGTGAGTCATACCACATATGTCGCACCATAACTATAAGTCGACCACAAAAGGAAATGAAGAATGATCCCTGCTTCTTCATTGTGTGAGTCCTTGATATATATATATATATATATATATATATATATATATATATATATATATATATATATATATATATATATATTGGTGTCCTTGTTGACTTTTGACCTTATTTTAAGGAGAAAGATGAGTTTTGCTACTTTAGCATGTTGCTTAAGGCCATGACTGATTCGGTCTAAAAGAACATGTCTCGGAAAACAACTTATCGTGATTCAAAGAATAAGAGTTGGAAAGGAAGATCATTTTACATTTTCAGATTATGCACATGTTAAAAGCTAGCTTATTTTACCACATCCTGGGGATGTTTGGGTTTATGATGAAACATGTGACATAATGAAAGGCCTTGTCTAGCATATCTTAGCACTATAAAATGTGCAGAGGGATTCAGTATGCTAGAATATGAAAAATGTATTTGATCTAGGACACAGTGAGCTTCTTACCTGGCTTGTGCAGGTATACTTTGTGTTATCTTATCATTTGCAGGTTTAGGCTATTATGTTACACTAACCGGTACATAATATGCCTTCACTCCCTAAGCTCACGGGTCGCACGGTCCATTTGCCAGTATGAATACACTATGTTATTCACCATATGAATACATTTGATGTTCCTTCTTCTAAGATCTCTTCCCATCATGTGCGAGTGGGAGAATGTTGGGTTGGGTATCAGGTCCGCCCATGATGGGCAAGATCCGGACCCAGCCTACCATTTGAGAAGGGGGCGGTTTGAAAACCTCCCATTATCTCCTTTTCTAGGGATGGATTCCTGATATGCAAAAACAACAAAGAAGGGAAAGATAAAAAAAAAATCACACAGAATGACACAAAGGCTGGGCCTTTGTGTGCTTAAGAGAAAGAGAAAGGACTGTGTACGCTGGTACATAGTGGGTGACTGTGCATTGCGTGTTTAAGAGAGAGATTTCAATAGAGAGATCTGTGCATAGTGAAAAGAAATAATAATAAGAAGAAGATAGTGTATCTTTGTGGTGAATCAACAAAGTGAGCACTTGGATTGTGGATCTATCGTTCTCTCCAAGTGAGGGCGCACATCCGTTGAGCAAAAAGCAAGCATAGACAATCCTCTTACGCTTTCGCTTCGACAAGAAAAAGGTATATAACAAATCTAATATATGTAATGAATCTAATAAAAACCTAGAAAAATCCAAATCTTGGTTTATTGGAAAAGCTTGGATCTGACCTATGTTTTCTCAGTTGGTGATTTTTGCAAAATCCACTGTCTGAGGGGTCGAAAACTCCTTCAAACAGACTGTCCATGGAGTCTGAAAGTCTGTCATAGACGTGTTTGTCCATCATAGTCTCGAGTATGTGGAATGGACACCTTTGATCCGAATCCAGTGATTTTAGATTCGTTGTAAAGGCGTGAGAATCACACACAACTTCCTTTTGGACTGCCTCTGTCAAAACAGAGCGTATGGGTCCCAAAAACTCTATTTTCTCGAGTCCTGTTGGGACTCATCTTCAATGAAAGCTTCCATGTGTGTTAAGATCGATTTGGATCTTGGATCGTGGATCGATGTTCATCGAGTCCACATCATTTTGGTATTAGAGCGAGTTGCCGAATTTCTTAATCCAACACAATTTCTGATGTTGTGAGAGGTCAATTTTTTTTGGGTACCATTCACCATGATGGGTCGAATGGACGATCGTGGTTAAAATAACTTTAATAGAAGAAATGATGAACATGATCATCGATACGAGGTGCGAGATTTACAAAGACAACTCATCGAGGCTAATCGCCGAGTTGAAGAATTAATTTGCCAGATGGCTAAAAATGTTAGAGTTCAAGATCGACGAACGAAGCAAAGTCCACGCAGTTCTTGAGGAACTCGTGAGACTAAATCGTATGATTCTGATGATGACTTTGAGTAACACCGACAAAGTCGGAGAGAAGAGATAACCTATAGTCGAGGAGATCCCATTGGGATTCCGAATTATGATTTGATATCCTAGAATTCAAGGGAACTGGAACTCCTGAAGAATTCTTAGATTGGATTAGCGAAGTTCGAGAAATTCTTGAATTTAAGGAAGTCCTAGAGCATCGTCATGTGAGATTGATATCCCTCAAATTGAAGGGTCGAGTTGTAGCTTGGTGGCACCAGCTCAAGCAAACACGCAGACATCAGGGTCGTGCCCCGATTGAGCATTGGGAGCACATAGAGCAGAAACTCCGTGCTCAATTCCTACCATTGAATTATCATCGTGAACTATATCAAAAATATCAAAGTCTGAAACAAGGAACCAAATCAGTGGACCAATACACTGAAGAATTTCATGATCTTGTTACACGAAACGATATCCGTGAAAGTGAAGAACAACTCATATCGAAGTATATTGGAGGACTGAACTTCCAATTACAAGATATGTTGAATTTTGTAAAGTGTTGGACCGTATCTGAGGCACATCAAAAGGCATGCCAATGGGAAAGGTCTACCCAGAAGAAGACCTTAGCTAGGCCTAATTCTGTGACTAGACCAGCAGTACGGGTCCCAATGTTCCCTACTGCGAAAGCTATCCCACCCTACCATCACCCTAATGCGTCAAACCCACCTAGGGTTATGAACCAGAATGGTCTGATAGGAAATCAGGCGAGAACCTCTAGCTCGAGTATCCCCAACAAGTGCTATACTTATAGAAAACCCGGTCACAAGTCCACTGAATGTCGTGGCAAAGCCTTATTCGTTGAAGAAATTCATGAGGAAGAGGATGCTTAATTCAATCCCAAGTTCAATCCCATTTATGATCCTGAGATTGAATCTTTTGAAGAAGAACCAGAAGAAAAATTTATGGATAAGGAAGTGTTGCTGCCTGAAAGAGGCGAAGCACTCATCACTAGGCGAATTTGTATAGCCTTGCGACAAGAAATGAATGATCAATGGCTAAGAACTCACATCTTTGAGTCTGCTTGTACCATTAATGGGAAAGTATGCAAGTTCATCATAGACTCCGATTGTTGTTAGAACATGATTTCTGTCGAAGCCTTGACCAAGTTAGGTTTGAGTTGTAAGACTCATCCCCGTCCCTATCAGATGTCTTGGCTCCAAAAGAGCGTTGATGTCTATGTCAATCAACAATGCTTGGTCAAATTCTCTATTAGAAACATTTATTTCGATCAAGTTTGGTGTGATGTGCTTCCCATGGATGCGAGTCATATAATTCTTGGAAGACCATGGCGGTATGATCGTTCTGTTATCCATAATGGTTGATCTAACTCATACTCGTTCACATTCGAAGGACAAAAGATTCATTTGAAGCCATCCAAGGATTTACCACCTTTGTCTTTATCATCTCGTACTCTTTCTACCACCTAAATTTCTTACCCTACTTCATCCAAACCTTCTCCTTCAAAAGTTAAGCTTTCGAGTGCTTTTATTGCCAGACATGAGCTCCAAGAGGCTCTAAGTCAATCTAACATATGCTATTTCTTGTTCTTAGTTGATTCTGATTCATCGCGTGGTGAGTCACAGTCTGACACCATGGATTCTAGAATCACACCCCTATTAGAGGTGTTTTGTGAAGTCTTTTCCAATGAATTACCAGATGTATTACCCCCTTTGCGAGAAGTCCAACATCATATCGATTTATATCCTTTCGCGGTATTGCCCCATGCCCCACATTATCACATGAGTCCTATGAAATTCCACTAGAGGGGGGGTAAATAGTGAAATACGATAAAGATCAATAAAATAAAATAATCAGGCAATAAGGCACAACACATAAAACACAGAGTTTATACTGGTTCGGTCAATACCCATACCTACATCCAGTCCCCAAGCAAACCACTTGAGCTTTCCACTATAACAACCGAGTCACCGGATAAATAGTACAACACCCTCTTCCTCAGAGGTCTTCTTCTCTCAACAGAGAAGGGGCACACCCTCTTCCACAGAGGTCTTCTTCTCTCAACAGAGAAGGACAACACCCTCTTTCACAGAGGTCTACTTCTTTCAACAAAGAAGGAAAACAGTGAATAACAGAGTTACAATACTTCCTATAGAACCTTCAGAATGATATGAATGCACAAATGAAGGATTCTCAGAATGTTCTGTTTGTCACTCAGAGGATACTCTTTGTCAAAGAGCTGGACTTGAATTTTCTCTTTTCTTTCTTTTCTTTTTCTCTTTCTTTTTCAAGGCTCTCTTTTCAAATATCGAATAGGAATTTTTCTCGTTGTAAGCTCACATGTCCATTCCATTTCATTGTTGAATAGTTTATTTGAGTGTGTTTATATAGCTTTTTAAAAAAGTAGTTGTTATATTTTGAAATCGTAGCCTTCTTGAGATGTGAAATGATATGTCATTTCAAAAACATCTTTAGAGAAATTCGAAAAAGTCTTTCTCTATAAAAGTAAAATATAGGGTACACTAGTCGTTGTAAATTTTTTAGGTAATACATATTTTATGTAAAAAGTCTATTTCTTACAATAGTACATTGAACGTTGGATTGTGGTTTTGTCTTTATCTTAATTAATGATTTGAGGTACATAAGTACTTCTTTACTTTAAATGAGTGTAAGTACAATGAGTGCTTTGAGATATTTATTTGTACATAGTCATGTCAAGTGTTTTCTTTATGTTGTGGTTTTCAAAGTCTTCAGAGAGAATGAGGACTACAAGAAAGTCAACATTCTTGAGAAGGATATTTTAACAAGGATTTCTTACAGGAGGTATTTAATGCTATACAAAGAGAATGATGACTTCAAGTAAGTCGACATTCTATGGATTTGTAAAAAGGTAACTAGAGTCTTTTCAAAACCTTTATTATATTTGTTTTCTTTGTGTAGCCGATTTTCATGTTTTGTCTTTTACCCATATTTGAAATCATTTATTTAAAGAAGGTAACTAGAGTCTTTTCAAAAACATATTATATTTGTTTTTCTTTATGTAGCCGATTTCATGTTTTGTCTTTTTCTTACATTTCTTTTCATGTTGTCTTGTATATGATGTAAGGTACAATTATTACATTTTGAAATCATGTCAAAATACCTTTTTCATAAAGGGTTGTAAGAAGGTACAATTATTAGTTTTCAAAAAGGAGCTTTTTGAAACTATCGTATACTTTTATGATATAGTTTTTATGAATGAGTATGTAATATGTAATATGCATGTTCCTGAAGGTTCTGTTACATATGACTCTAAAGAAGAAAAAAAATTTCATCTTGAGGTAGCCGATCTCTTCAGTTGATCTTTAGGAATGCATGACTCATCAAGCTTTTTCTTCAAGGAGTATGTTTGCACTAGTTGTACTTGAACAGAAAGTCTCCATCCTTTTTGGGTGAGATATCCTTGCATCAAATACTCGTTAGATTTATGGCAAAACATATTCAATCATAATATAACATTTTTCAAGAGGACATATTATCATATCATATAAAATCAAATACGACAGTGTATCATATTATGTGACATCAAAACAGAGTTTCTCAACATTCTTCCCCTTTTTGATGATGACAAAATATGCTTCCCCTGTCAAAAAGATATTATGCATAGAAATAATAATATGATAAAAGATTGAAAAAATGTTTAAAGAGAGTATTTCTCCAATAATGGAGACAGGTTTTCTCCCCCTTTGTCATAGACAAAAAGGAAGGGATTAGAGTAAGAGAGTTATTACAGACCAATAATAAATATTACAGTAAAAAAAAATAAGTTTATCCCGAAGGTGGAGTAGGTTGATGTGTTCGGTGGACTTGATCCGACTGGAGGGTCTGTAGGGTTTGCTGTAACGAGGCTTGACGGCGAAGAATACGATCCTGAGAACGCTGGACATCCATCAGAGCAGGGAAGTAATTGAAGGTGGATGTTTGATCTTCTTCATCAGAGCCGGGCATGTGCAGGGACCTTAGATTGAAGGTAGTAGCATCGAGGACCTGAGAGGGATGGAGGATAACTTCGTTGTGAAAGGGTACTTTGAAGTATTTTAGGATGGGAGTTATAAAACACCCGAAAAGAAGAGGCTTGAATTTTTGATAACGAATAAAAAGGTCGAAAAGAATGGAGGACCAGTTTATCGGAGTTGATGAGAAAATTGCGTAGATAAGGAGAGAGATTTTTCGTGGAACTAATCCCTTGCGGGGAAGCTTGGGATAGATGTTGTGGAGAAGAATCTGGGCAAGTAATTGAGTATGAGGTTGAAGATTCCTCATGTGCCAGGAAAGTTGGTGGCAGTTGGTGCAGAGGAGAATTTTTCGAAGTACCGATCGTTCGATTGGTACTATGTTGTTGAGGTCGGTGGCGGTGGAAGGTAGGTTTAAAATTCTACGTAGGTTGGAAGCATCGAAAAACATCAGCTTTCCTTGGACTTTACTGGTGATTGTAGTTTGTTCATGATCAGTAGAAAAGTTTGTATAGAATAGTCGAACTAGTTCAGGATAATAGGCAGCTTGGGATGAAGATCCTAGTAGATGTTTGAGTTCGGGGAGATATTTGTCTAGGTCAAATAGCATGAAGTCTTCATAGTGAACTAATTTTCCTTCATGAATGGGTCGAGAACAAAGTAAGTTGTAGTCATGAAAAAGACTTGGATACCTAAGATCTGCAGCAGTGATTGCAGAGGTTGAAGAGGAAGCCATTGCAAAAGGAAATTGAGAGAGAAGGAGTTTGAAAGTATGTATGAAGATAGTGAGCTACGAGTGGTATTGGTGAGGAATGAACCAAACGATTAAATAGAAGAGAGAAAATAATTGTGACAATAATTGAATAACAAAGGAAGTGAATGATTTTTGGATTGTAGTTTGAATAAGGAAATTCGTGAGTTGTAAGTTAAGGGGCTTGTGAATGACAAATCAAATCAATGATGAAAGATAGTGTATCATATTGGTATGTAAGTTAAGAAGGACATAGATTTGAACAAATATACTATGGGAGAGTGTATCGAGTAGTGAGAAATGTTATGAATGGAGTATGGAGTGACATATTGAAGAGAGTGAAGAAAATAATGGCCTAATAAAACAAACAACTTTTTCTACATGATATTACTTGATGTGGAAGCATTCCAAATTCGTGAAGAGTGATTTTGGAATAAGACAAACAAAAATAAGAGAGTGAGAGGCAATAATTTGTTATTTAATAAGTATATATTTTGATATGTGTGGAAAAAGAATGACTAGACATAAAGAAGGGTGATACGGATATGTGGTTTGAAAGATATGACTTTTTTGAAAGAAAAGAATGCCTTAAAAAAATGTGTCATGATTAATGTGACTTCACATTTGTATTGTTTTATGAGTATACGTAAAGATGAGAGGGACACACTTTGACTATGAATAGTGATGAGACAAAAAGATTTTTATGAATGAAGAGTAATAATTGCTTGTATAAGAAATATTTTTATGGATATGCGTGGAATGAGTGAGAGTAGTCATAGAGAAAAGTGAGATGACATATATGGATTTTCGAGTAGGATAAAAAGTAATAAAAAATCATGATTGATAAAAGACATAAAGTTATGATTGATATGAACTATTGTTTATTTGATAAACATATTTTTAAAGAAACTCGATTTGAGGAAGTTCATAGAGAATAAAGTTAAGTTTTAAACTAGTAAAGGAGTCACAAACTCGGTTTGACAAGAATGGAGAATCAATTTGTATAAGAGAGAGAAAGTACTAAAGGTACTTAAGAGAATAAAAAATAAAAGACAAGGTTTTAATGAGTCTCTATTAGAGAGAGATATAAAATGAGAGAGTGATGGTCACAGATGAAAAGGAGCTTCGTATAATATATATATATAGAGAGAGAGAGATAAAAAAAGAAGGTGATACAAAACGTACTAATGGGTGGAGTACAAATACTTTTTGTAAAAGAAGTAAAGCATGAAAAGATGATAATAGATAGTTCTTTAGGCTATGATATAACAAATGATATAGTAAAATTTTACGTGAGATATAATAGAGTGCACGTAATCTATGATATATTAAATGATATAGTAAAAATTTACGTGAGAACATAGCAACTAGATCTTCTAGAGAAAGGTAAAAGAACCAAAATAAACATTCGATTTTAACTATTAATTTGAAAAGCAAGAGTTCTCATAAACTAATATGTTTTCATGTTGAAGGTGAATCAATTATTCGTAAGGGAAGTTTTCACAAAAGGACAATAATAATAAAGGAGTTATGAGATGAGTGATGTGAACAATGTTATGATAGCTTTTAATATAATTAGTTTTTATAGATATGAGTGAAAGGAGATAGGACAAGAAGTCATAATGGATGTGTACTTGACAAGTTGAAAGACATAAAGAATGTGTCTTATAAGATTTTTAAAGTGTACGTGAATATGGAAATCTAGTTTGACTAACAAAAATCGATAAGAAGAAAAAAACTTTTAAAATAAGATTTTAAGAAGTATTATAATAAGTGTGATTAATTTATAAGTCACTTAGTTTGCATATTCCTAGTTCTCTTCTAATTCGTGTAAAGTCTTCATGTTTCAATGGTTTAGTGAAAATGTCTGCTAACTGTTGATTAGTGGGTATGAATTCCAATTTAATTATATTGTTTAAGACTTGTTCTCTTAAGAAGTGGTGTCTTATTTGAATGTGCTTAGTTCGTGAGTGTAAAATAGGATTCTTAGATAAGTTTATCGCACTAGTATTATCACAGAAAATAGTTGTATTTTCAAAATTTAAACCAAAATCTTTTAAGGTTTGTTTCATCCAGATAACTTGTGTACATGCTAGGCTAGCAGCAATGTATTCGGCTTCAGTAGTTGATAAGGATACACAGTTTTGTTTCTTACTGAACCATGATACAAGTGAGTGCCCTAGCATATGACATGTTCCACTTGTGCCTTTTCTGTCAGATTTACTTCCAGCAAAGTCAGCATCGCTGTATGAGATTAAATCAAATGTAGATGATTTTGAATAGAATAATCCAAAATCAACTGTGTCTTTTAAATATCTCATTATTCTTTTTACAGCCTTAAGATGTGATTCTTTTGGATTTGACTGAAATCTAGCACACAAGCAAACACTGAACATGATATCTAGACGGCTAGCAGTTAAATAGAGAAGTGATCCTATCATACCTCGGTATACCTTTGTATCAACAGACTTACCATCTTCATCTTTGTCCAAAACAGTAATAGTGCTCATAAGAGTTGTTTTTGAAGCAGTTGAGTTCATGTTGAACCTCTTCAGAAGTTCACGAGCATACTTAGATTGATTGATGAAAACTTCATCCTTGGTTTGCTTAATATGCAGTCCAAGAAAGTAGGTGAGTTCTCCCATCATACTCATTTCGAATTCTTTCTGCATGGACTTAGAAAATTCTTCACAAAGAGTGCTGTTAGAAGATCCAAAGATGATATCGTCTACATATATTTGAACAATTAGGGTATGATTATTCACTATTTTTACAAATAATGTAGAGTCTGCTTTGCCTACAGAAAAACCAGTTTTTAACAAAAAAGTTTTAAGTCTATCATACCAAGCACGAGGTGCTTGTTTTAGACCATACAAAGCACGTTTGAGTTTGAAAACATGATCTGGATATTGTTCATTTTCAAATCCTGGAGGTTGTTTTACATAAACTTCTTTATTTATAAAACCATTTAGAAAAGCACTTTTGACATCCATTTGATATAATTTGAAATCCATATAGCTTGCATATGCTAAAAACATTCTAATAGATTCAAGTCTAGCAACAGGAGCAAATGTTTCATCGAAATCAATACCTTCCTCTTGGTTGTATCCCTGAGCTACTAGTCTTGCCTTATTTCTTATAACATTACCTGTTTCATCTAGCTTGTTTCTGAAGATCTATCTTGTCCCAATGATTAGATGATCCTTTGGTCTTGGTACAAGATCCCAAACTTCATTCCTTTGGAATTGATTCAGTTCTTTAGTCATGGCTAGCATCCAGAACTCATCGATGATGGCTTCATCAATCTTCTTTGGTTCAAGTTGAGAAATGAATGCCATATTTGCAATCCGTTCTAGCTGAGCTCTAGTCTGAACCCCCTTTGTCAGTTCTCCCAAAATCTGCTTTTGAGGATGATCTTTGATATCAACAAATGTTCTTTGATGATCATTTTCATTAGACTTAGCTGTGTTATCTAAAAATAAATCTGTACTTTAAACATCATCATCGTTAGTTTGCTTATGAACAGATTGATCAATAGATTCACAGAAACTAACATGCATAGATTCTTCAATAGACTTAGAACACTTATTGAAAACCCTGTATGCTTTACTATGACTTGAATATCCTAAAAATATGCCTTCAATAGATTTAGCATCAAATTTATCTAGGCTGTCTTTTGTGTTTAGGATAAAGCATTTACAACAAAAGACTTTGAAATAGTCTATTCTTGGAGTTCTGTCATAGAATAGTTCATAGGGAGTTTTATTTAATAAGGGTCTAATGAGAACTCTATTTGTTATGTAGCATGCAGTATTAACAACTTCTGCCCAAAAAGATTTAGCAAGATTATTGTGTTGAAGCATAGTTCTAGCAGATTCCTGAAGGGTTCTATTATTTCTTTCTACTACACCATTTTGAGGTGCAGCTCTAGGAAAGGCAAAGTTATGAGAAATACCATGCAAGTTACAAAAATTTTCAAAAAGTTCATTTTCAAATTCTCCTCCATGGTCACTACGGATTTTAACAATAGAACAAGATTTTTCATTTTGTAATTTTTTACATAAAATTTCAAATTGACAAAACGTATCACTTTTGTTTTTCAAAAATATCACCCAAGTAAATCTTGAGTAGTCATCTACAATGACAAAAACATTTTATTGTGATTATGACTAGCTACCCTAGAAGGACCAAAAAGATCCAGGTGGAGAAGCTCTAAAGGTCTTTTGCTTGAAATGATATTTTTTGATTTGAAAGATGATTTGGACAGTTTTCCTAATTGACATGCATCACAAAAATAATCCTTTTTAAAAGATATTTTGGGTAACCCACGTACTAACTTATCTTTAGCTAATTTAGACATGTATTTAGAATTGACATGACCCATTCTCATGTGCCATAGATGTTGAGAGTCATTATTAGCTATGAGGCAATGTTCTGTGATGTTTTCTAGGTATAGTTCATATATATTATTTTTTCTTATACCTTTTAAGATAATATTTTCGTTGGTGTCTGCTATAAGACAAGCATTATGATTAAAGCTAACATTATAACCTGTATCACACATTTGACTAATACTTAGAAGGTTATGTTTTAAGCCTTTAACCAGGAGAACGTCTTTGATAAGAGGTTTATCTATATTTCCAATATTACCAATACCTATTATCAAACCTTTGTTGTTATCTCCAAAGGTGACGGTTCCTTCTTCCTTTTTATGAAGAACAACAAAGAGATCTGAATGTCCAGTCATGTGTTTTGAACATCCACTGTCTAGAATCCATCTGTTCTTCTTATTTGGAGCCTGCAAATCATCAAGTAAAATTTCTTTTTGGTACCCAATCGGGTCCCTTTTTGTTAGACCTTGGAACCCATATCCATTTGGATTTGGGTTTGTCTACAACCTTAGAGGAGTTAAAAAAATTAACTTTATAATACTCCTTATTTGGTTCAGATGAACTTTTCACAAAAGTGATCTTTTGATTTATACAAGAAGGCTTGTTGAAATGATAGTAGCCAATACCATTCTTGTAGAAAGAGACTTTTTGAGAAGATAGGAGTTTATCCAAGTTCTCTTTTCCTTTAGTAAACTTGAAAACCGTTTTCATAAGGTTTTCAGTTTTACTTTTTAATTCTGAAATTTCTACTTGCAGATTTTTAGTCTTGAAGCTAGTAGATAAGATTTCAGAAGTAATAAGAAGATTTTTCTTTTTCAACTCAGAGTTTTCACTACTGAGTTTTTCATTTTTCTGGGAAAGCTCTAAATTTTCAGATTTTAAAGTTTTATTTTTGAAGCTTAATTTTCTAGATTCTTCAAATAGTTCTTGAAAAGCATCTAGAAGTTCTTCAAAGGAAAAATCAGAAATTTCACTTACAGAGCTTTCGTTTGCCATGAAGCACATGTTTGCAGTTTCGGCTTCATCATCACTTGACTCTTCACTGGTGGATGGTTCTGAGTCATCCCATTGAGCATGCAGAGCCTTTTTCTTGAAGAACCTTTTCTTTGGTTCCTCGGCCTTGGACTTTCTTTTGAGAAAGGGACAGTCACGCCTCAAGTGACCTGGCTTATTACACTGATAGCACATGGGATCTTCCTTAGGATCTTTTCTTTCCTTGTGCTTGTTTGGAAGCCGGTTCCTTCTCATGAAGCGCTGGAATTTTCTGGTTAGTAGCGCAATTTCAGATTCTTTATCTGAGTCTTCATTCTCAGATAGAGCTGGGAAAGCTAGAGTTTTCTTTATTGGTTGTTCTTCTTCCCTTCTTTCTTTCATGTGGACTTCATAGGCCATAAGATTGCCTATTAAGTCGTCCAGAGTAAGCTTAGATAAATCTTGAGCTTCTTCAATAGCTGTAGTCTTTTTCTCCCAATCAGTTGTGAGAGATCTCAAGATTTTCTTCACCTTTTCTGTCTGGGAATATGTTACACCCAGAGATTTCAGATCGTTGGTGATGTTGGTGAATCTGGTAAACATCTCTGTGATGGGTTCATCTTTGTTCATTTTGAACAACTCATATTTTCTGACAAGAGATGAGATTTTGGCTTCTTTTATTTTGTTGGTTCCTTCATGAATAACCTCCAAAGAATGCCAAATATCATATGCAGATTCACATATAGATATTCTATTGAATTCGTTCTGATCAATGACACAATATAAGGCATTCATAGCCTTTGCATTTAGGTTTGCCATTTTCTTTTCTTCATCAGACCATAAGTTATAGTCTGCGAATGGAGATGTGTATGGATGCTCAACAATTTTCCATACAGCAAAATCTATGGATTTGAGAAATATAGCCATTCTGCACTTCCAGTATCCATAATTGGAGCCATTGAAAAAAGGAGGACGAGATGCGTGTTGACCTTCAATATCACAAGCATAAGAGGTAGATGCCATTTATGCTGGAAGACTTGTTATGTCGTAATCAGCAAACCTGCTCTGATACCAAATGAAATTCCACTAGAGGGGAGGTAAATAGTGAAATACGATAAAGATCAATAAAATAAAATAAAATAATCAGGCAATAAGGCACAACACATAAAACACAGAGTTTATACTGGTTCGGTCAATACCCAGACCTACATCCAGTCCCCAAGCAAACCACTTGAGCTTTCTACTATAACAACCGAGTCACCGGATAAATAGTACAACACCCTCTTCCTCAGAGGTCTTCTTCTCTCAACAGAGAAGGGGCACACCCTCTTCCACAGAGGTCTTCTTCTCTCAACAGAGAAGGACAACACCCTCTTTCACAGAGGTCTACTTCTTTCAACAAAGAAGGAAAACAGTGAATAACAGAGTTACAATACTTCCTATAGAACCTTCAGAATGATATGAATGCACGAATGAAGGATTCTCAGAATGTTCTGTTTGTCACTCAGAGGATACTCTTTGTCAAAGAGCTGGACTTGACTTTTTCTCTTTTCTTTCTTTTCCTTTTCTCTTTCTTTTTCAAGGCTCTCTTTTCAAATATCGAATAGGAATTTTTCTCGTTGTAAGCTCACATGTCCATTCCATTTCATTGTTGAATAGTTTATTTGAGTGTGTTTATATAGCTTTTTAAAAAAGTAGTCGTTATATTTTGAAATCGTAGCCTTCTTGAGATGTGAAATGATATGTCATTTCAAAAACATCTTTAGAGAAATTCGAAAAAGTCTTTTTCTATAAAAGTAAAATATAGGGTACACTAGTCGTTGTAAATTTTTTAGGTAATACATATTTTATGTAAAAAGTCTATTTCTTACAATAGTACATTGAACGTTGGATTGTGGTTTTGTCTTTATCTTAATTAATGATTTGAGGTACATAAGTACTTCTTTACTTTAAATGAGTGTAAGTACAATGAGTGCTTTGAGATATTTATTTGTACATAGTCATGTCAAGTGTTTTCTTTATGTTGTGGTTTTCAAAGTCTTCAGAGAGAATGAGGACTACAAGAAAGTCAACATTCTTGAGAAGGATATTTTAACAAGGATTTCTTACAGGAGGTATTTAATGCTATACAAAGAGAATGATGACTTCAAGTAAGTCGACATTCTATGGATTTGTAAAAAGGTAACTAGAGTCTTTTCAAAACCTTTATTATATTTGTTTTCTTTGTGTAGCCGATTTTCATGTTTTGTCTTTTACCCATATTTGAAATCATTTCTTTAAAGAAGGTAACTAGAGTCTTTTCAAAAACATATTATATTTTTTTCTTTATGTAGCCGATTTCATGTTTTGTCTTTTTCCTACATTTCTTTTCATGTTGTCTTGTATATGATGTAAGGTACAATTATTACATTTTGAAATCATGTCAAAATACCTTTTTCATAAAGGGTTGTAAGAAGGTACAATTATTAGTTTTCAAAAAGGAGCTTTTTGAAACTATCGTATACTTTTATGATATAGTTTTTATGAATGAGTATGTAATATGCAATATGCATGTTCTTGAAGGTTCTGTTACATATGACTCTAAAGAAGAAAAAAATCTTCATCTTGAGGTAGCCGATCTCTTCAGTTGATCTTTAGGAATGCATGGCTCATCAAGCTTTTTCTTCAAGGAGTATGTTTGCACTAGTTGTACTTGAACATGAATTCTCCATCCTTTTTGGGTGAGATATCCTTGCATCAAATACTCGTTAGATTTATGGCAAAACATGTTCAGTCATAATATAACATTTTTCAAGAGGACATATTATCATATCACATAAAATCAAATACGACAGTGTATCATATTATGTGACATCAAAACAGAGTTTCTCAACATCCTACAAAGTTTGAAGAACTTCGTAGACAGGTTGAAGAATTATTAACTAAGGGTCACATTCGTGAAAGTTTTAGTCCATGTGTGGTTTCTGCCCTTCTTGTGCTCAAGAAGAATGGAACGTGGCAAATATGCATTGATAGCCGAGCTATCAATAAGATAACCATCAAGTATAGGTTCCCTATTCTTAGACTGGATGACTTGTTGGACCAACTGTCTGGTTCAAAAATATTCTCCAAGTTAGATATGCGTAGCAGATATCATCAAATATGAGTTATACTTGGTGACGAATGGAAAACTATATTCAAAACTCGTGATGGTCTCTATGAATGACTCTTAATGCCATTTGGCCTATCCAATACTCCATCTACCTTCATGAGAATCATGAATCAAATTTTTTGACCTTACATCGGCAAATTTCTGGTCGTTTATTTTGATGACATTCTCATATATAGTCAATCCAAACCTGAGCATCTGGAACACTTATGTTTAGTGTTTGAGATCCTCAAAAGGGAAAATTTTTATGTATCTATAGATAAGTGTGTCTTTTTGGCCACCGAAGTCTTGTTCCTCAGTTATATGGTCTCAACGACATGTATATCTGTTGACCCTTCAAAGGTCGAATCAATTCGAGATTCACCTGTGCCAAACTTCATTACTATCGTTCGTAGTTTCCATGGGTTAGCTTCTTTCTATAGGAGGTTTATTCCGCATTTTAAAATTATAGTTGCTCCGTTGACCGATTGTATCAAAGGTAAGACCTTTCAATGAAATCCAGAAGCTCAACAATCATTTGAGTGTTTGAAATCCTATCTCTGTTCGACGTCTGTGTTAGTCTTGCCCAATTTCGAACTTGCTTTCGAATTGTCGTGTGACGCATCTGGAGTAGGAATCAATGTTGTGTTGAGTCAGGAATGTAAGCCTATTGCTTACTTTAGTGAGAAGTTGAATGAAGCCAAACTAAAATATAACACCTATGATAACGAATTCTATGCTAATGTAAGAGCATTAATGCATTGGAGGCATTATTTGGTGCATCGAGAATTTATTCTTCATACTGACCACGAGACTCTCAAATACATCAACGGTCAACATAAATTAAATGCTCGTAGAGCCAAATGGATAGAATATCTGCAAGAGTTCACATTCGTTCTGAAACATAAGGCAGGAAAGGATAATGTTTTTGCTGATGCTTTAAGCAAAAAAACATTCTTCTGTCTACCATGAAATTATTCGTTTGGGGTTTTGAGGAATTCACATCATTATATGAGTGAGATAGTTATTTCTTAAAAATTATTAATGAAGTGAATAGTCATCCTCATGAAAATTTCTTCTTGGTTGATGAATTTTTATTTAAAGGCAATTTGCTTTGTATCCCAGACTATTCCCTTAGACAATGTTTGATTTTTGAGATACATAATGAGGGACATATTGGTCGAGACAAGACAATGCATTTGGTGTTTTCAACATATTTTTGGCCTCACATGCGAAAGGATGTGAATAAATTCATGGAAAAATGTCATACGTGTCTTATTGCAAAAGGAAATGTCACAAATGTAGGGTTATACTTGCCTTTGCCTATTCCTGAGAAACCGTGGCAAGATATAACTATTGATTTCATTTTAGGGTTACCTAAGACCTTTCATGATCTTGATTTTATCTTTGTGGTCGTTGATCGATACACAAAAATGACCCGATTTATTCTGTGTAGCAAAACTATGGATGCATCTGATATTGCAGATTTGTTTTTCAAGGAAATTTACAAATTGCATGGCATTCCGAAAACTATCACTTCAGATAGAGATGTTATATTTGTAAGACATTTTTGGCGACAATTATGGAAAAAGTTAGGAACCAATCTTCAATTTAGCACTATGCATCATCCTCAGACCGCCAGTCAAACTGAAGTTGTTAATCAGTTTTTAGAAAACTTATTGTGTGCTTTAATTAATGATAAACCAATGTCATGGTCTCAAATAATTGCACAAGCTGAATTTGCATTCAATAAATCGATGAATCGTTCTACAGGATTTAGCCCTTTTACTCTTTTGTATGAATTTAATCCTTGTTCTCCTATTGACTTAGCTCCTATTCCTGTTGTTGGTCTTGTTTTAAATTCTGTTCAAGATCGTGTTTCTTTGTTGCAAGATATTCATGAACAGGTACATCTGAAGCTTTAAGACAACATAAGTAAGTATAAAGTAAGCTATAATAAGAAGCATCAACATATATTGTTTGAAATTGAAGATCTGGTATGGGTTACTCTTACTAAAGAACGTTTACCTCCTGAATTACATGGTAAGTTGATGCCTAAGCACATTGGTCATTGTGCAGTTACTCACATCATTAATTCTAATGCTTACAAGGTTCAGTTGCCGCCTCAATTCAAAACTTTGAACGTGTTCAACGTCAAACACTTGGAGCGGTACCGTGGTGATGCTGAGGGAGAGGAGTCGACTTCGAGGATGAAGCCTTTTCAACCTCGGGAGGATGATACAGAGCATCCAAAGATTTAGAATTCAGAAGCGGAGTTGGATCACAATCCAACTCTCCAGACCCGATCTGGGCATTGCTACCCAAGGCGATCCACACGCTTGTACAACATCTCTTGTCCTAGTGGATCTGAAGTTTAGTCGATGCTCACCGTGCTTCTTCACTAGATGCTTCGATTCCATTGCGTCTTCGTAGAATCATATTTTTGGATATTTTGTCGGCAATCTTTATTTCATGTAATCTTTTTTATTTTTTATTTTTTTAGGAGTCAAATTCTACGGATCCGGATACTTGTGGTGCTCTGTAGGATTCTTTTGTGACATTAGAGGGTGTATGGGGAATGCAGATAATTTTTATTTTTCGTAATTGCATTTTTCTAATGCATTTTTGTGCATGATTCAATTCGCTTCATAATCTGGATTTGAATCTCGATGCATCTCAATGGAGCCCTAGTTGGTGCCATTTGGAGTGGACCATCTTGGCCTTCATTTAAATTTTAGCCTTGACTAGTCCAAGTCAATATGGTTGTTGGTCACTTAATGCCCTTGGCCAAAAATAGCCTAGTCAAAATCGTGGGCTATGCTATGCTTAAGAAAGCCATTTTCCTCTTTAATATGACTCTTCCCCAAGCTCCAAGCCTATTAATAAAGGGAGGTCGACCAAGGGTGGGGGGGGGGGGCTGCTTCTCTTTGATAAAAAAATTCTGCTGTATAGCTGGTTCTAGAGATATTCTTGTAGTGAAAGAAAATAGGTTTTCACTTGGGCGTGTAAGGTGATCTTGTCTAGATCGACCTTGAGAGATTAACAACATTTTTTTGCTCGTATTGGTTGGTGATTCAAGTTGCAGTTTGAGGTGTTTCAGTTCGGTGTCGGTTGCTATGATGGTTGTAATTTTTTTTTCTTTTATTCCTTTTTAGGAGAAGAAAGAGAAAAACTCTCTCAAGGTCTCACTTGACCTTTTGTAAAGATATTTTGAAATTACCTGCCTCTGTTTTAAAATTTGCGAGAAAATGGGGAGAGGAGATTCACTCATCGGTACGAGGTTCAACCGTTCCTGGCGCCTTTACCAGGGGTAATCGAACCAAGGATCGAATTTATACCTTTGACTTGCCTAAATTTGTCTAAGAAATTGTTCCAAGTACTAGATGCACATAGGATCATACTTGTGCAATGATTTTGAACTTGAAAATATGTATGCTTTTGGAAATGCTTTGAAGATTTGCATTTTTCTAAGTGATTTTGAAATGGATTTGAAAATATCCTTTTAGAAATAACTTTGAAGTTCATAAATCGATTTTGCCGTGAGAAATTGAAATTTGAAATGAATTTAGAAGTTTGAAATTGAATTCAAAGTTAAGAAATTTGAAATCTGAATTGATGGAAAATCGAATTCGGAGTTGATTTTTGAATTTAGAATTGAATTCAGAATCAAACTTGGAATTTTGAGATTGCTTTTAGAATTGAATTTGAAAATCAGAATTAGATTTGAAGTTGAAAATTAGAATTGAATTTTGAATTTAAAATTTAAAATTTAAAATTTAAAATTTAAAATTTAAAATTTAAAATTTAAAATTTAAAATTTAAAATTTAAAATTTAAAATTTAAAATTTAAAATTTAAAATTTAAAATTTAAAATTTAAAATTTAAAATTTAAAATTTAAAATTTAAAATTTAAAATTTAAAATTTAAAATTTAAAATTTAAAATTTAAAATTTAAAATTTAAAAATTAAAAATTAAAATCAGAAATTGAAAATGTAATTGAATTTGAAATCTAAACTAAAGAAATTGAAATTTGAAGTTTTGGAAATTAAATTAGAATTTAGAATTAGAAGTTCAAAATGAAATTTGATTTGAAATAAAAATCTAGAATTGAAATGAAATGGAGAATTAAAATTTGAAAAATAGAAAATTTAAAATTGATATTTGAATTTGAAAATGGAATTCGAGTTTTAAAATTTGAAATTTAAATGAAATAGAAAATTGAAATTAAATTTTGGAAGGAAATGGAAAATTGAAATTAAATTCAAAATTTAGAATTTAGAATTCGAAAATGGAGAATTGAAATTGATTTCAAGATTGAAATAAATCAATATTTGAAATAAATCAATATTTGAAATTTGAATAAGAATTTGAAGTTAATATTTGAAATGAAAATGAAGTTGAAATTAAAATTTTGAAAATGAGAAAGGGAAATAAAATTGAAATTTGAAAATAAAAAATAGAAATTTGAAATAGAATTTAAAATTTAATGAAATTGGAAATTGAAGTCAAAATTGGAATTATTTTAGATTTTGAAAATGATTTTGGAAATACTTTAAATTTGCAAATGATTTTAAATTTGAAATTGAAATTCAATTTCGAAATAGTTTTGAACTTTACTTTTGAAAACAAATTGGAAATCCAACTTCGAAAGTCACTTAGAAAATATTTTAAAATTGAAAATACTTTGAATAGTTTAGAAAAATAGAAAATAATGATGCAATTCTATCTTAAATGATGAATGTATTTAAAAGAATTTATTTGAAATTAGAATTAAAATCAAACTTTATTCATTAATAAAATTAAAAAAAGATTAAAACTTTAATATATTCATGACTATGGTCACAAACATATTCTAATTTTAATCTTTATCTAAATTCAAATAAAGAATGAAATGAATTTTTGTGCCTTTATAGAATTAAAACAAGATTAATATTTCATATATTTATGACTATGGCCACGAATGTACTTTGATTTAATATTTATTTTAGATTCTAGTAAAGGAATAAAATGTATTTTGAAATATAATGATCTTTTAAAATGAATTGTATTTTAACAAAGAATAATAATTTTATGTATTATTCATATCCCGACTATGGTCGTGAATGCGAACTTTACTTAACATCATTTATCCTTTATTAAATGGTGCATGTGCCATTCTTGTTTTCATAGTGTTTTTAAGAAATAAAAAAATGCAACAAATTAAAATAAAGAAAATTAAACTAAGATGCTCATTCATTCTAAACTAAGCATAAAGTAAATTTTCTCATTAGTATATTATTACAACACTTGAATGAATTACATTAATTGAAAAAAAAAATCCTGCAAAATGAACAAACATGTTAGAAATAAATGTAGGCATTTATGGATTTTCACCAATCATTGAAAAATTGAAGAAAAATCCAAGATTTGCCTATTTATGCCTCGAAAACTAAAAGAAAATCCGTAATCATGTCAAAAAAATTACAAAATTTTATGTGGATAAACTGAACTAAAATAAAAGAAAACCCTTTTTACGGATTTCAAAAATAAATTTTCATTAAAGAGGATACATCAAAACAAGTTGAAATGAAGCTTGAGAAATGCTTAAAAGGAGCAAAATGATAGTGTTCTGACTTTTGATCTAAAAACTTTTTAGAATTTTTTGAAAATTTAGGAAGATAAACTAGACATGTAAAGGGGAAATCTTCAATTTACAGATCTAGAAAACAATCTCCCATATGGGCGATCTCATTTGATCAAGTTAATCAAAAATCTGTAAATGCCTGTGAAAGAAATTTCAATAGGTTTCTGATTTTTTATCCGAATGATAGATGAAAACTTAATAAAAAATTATAAAAATTGACATGCATAAACTATACATTATAATAAGAAAACTACATTTTACAGATCTAAAAAATGATCTCCCATTAGAGAGATATAAATGCAACAAGTTGCTTTTAAGTCAAAATAATGCATGTAATTGCAAACAGGTAAGGTTTCAACTTAAAATGCAAAAGAAATAGAAATTTTCTAAAAAAATAGATAAAATTTACATGAAGAAACTAGACATACAGATGGAGATGATCCATTTTATAGATCTAAAAAATGATCTTTCATTAGGGAGATATCATTGAAACAAAATGGGCTAAAAATTAGACCATAAAAGTGATACAGTAAAACATAGTTGCGGTTTGTGGCCAAAAACATATGTTAAAATGCCATAAAAATTGTTGAAAATTTACATGAAGAAACTATACTCAATGCTGAAGATTTCTCTTTTTATATATTTGAAAGATCATCTTTTGTTAGGGAGGAATCACTCAAACAAGTTAGTCTAATTTCAGGGAAAATCCGGACGAGGTTAAACGACAATGTCCGAATCTTGATTTTTTTGAGGGAACAAAACACATTAGAATGATCTGATTTTTGGTGTGGATCAAAAACATATGTATAATGATGTGGTAAAAAAAATGAGATCAAAATAAGACCTAATTATATGCAAAATGATGAAGGCAAAAATGGACCAGAATTGAAAATATCATCTCAACATCATTGAATGAAATAGAATCTCAAAATGGATTGATCCAATGATCAAAATGTGAGATCTATCATTCTAGATCATTGATGATAATAAAATAATATAGAAATATAAAAGAAAGCATATAAAATGAAATTAAAAGCATTGAGGCATAATTTGAAATTGATTTTTCCCATAGAATGTAGAATTTGATCTATTGAAGATCAAATCCTAACTCTAAATGGCTAAAATGAAAATAAATAAAGTAAATAGCAATTTGAATAGATCAAAGCATAAAAAATTTAAATTTACATGGAATTGAACTAGATCTATATTGATATTACATAAAATTGAAAGAAAATGCAAGAAAGAAAAAAGGGGGGGGGGGGGGGGATTTTGAGAAAATGAAAGAAATAGAAAGAAAAGAAAGAAAATCAAAAGAAAAGGAGAGAAATGGCCTATGTTGAGCTTCTTCTTTCTTGCTCCAGCCACCAGTTTCAAGCTTGAGCCACCAAATGCCAAGGAAGAGAGTTTTCTTCTTTGGAAAACTCTTCACTCAAAGGGAAAATGGAGGAAAGAGAGAGGAGGAGGGAAGAGAACGAAAGAATTTTTTTTTGTTCTCTCAATTTCGCAAACTCCAACTTGATCATTTGAGAGACCCCCAAGGGGTGTATTTATAGTTAAGGAATGGGGTTGGATTTTGCAAAACTTTAGATATGTGACTAAAAATTCTCAAAAAGTAGAAGCCAAGCCCATTTGGGCATTTTTCTTTTTTTGTAAAGGGGCATAAATGCCCTTTTGGAAGAGCTTTGACACATGGCACCCTTGCTTTCACATGGGTGCCTATGTGGCTAAGGGGGGGGGGGGGATCACATGGGGTTGGCGCCAACCCCATGTGGGTCTTTTCCCATTTTGTAAATGGGCAAAAGTGCCCTTTTGTCAAAAAATGACACATGGCACCCTCTTGCAAGAGGGTGCACATGTGTGTCTTTTTGAATTTTTCTAAATGAGCAAAAAAGGGTTTTTTCTTGAAAATTTGACACATGGAATCACCTTGGGGGTGATGCTCATGTGGGTTTTTAAAAGTAAAGGGGTTTTTAAAGGTTTGCTAATAAATGATTTTTATTTTGATTTTTTTGAAAATACCAAATGACGCCCCTCTTTGAAAACAACATTTTTGATTTTTGGTTTTGAAAATTAAGAAGAAGGGAGATAAAATATGAATAATGAAAAGGGGATTTTAGAAATAATTGGATTTCAAAAATCCAATTTTGATTTATGAAATCCAAATTGGGCAAAACGGGATCCAGATTGAAAATTTGAGTTTTTTTGCAAAACATTGATTTTGGTTTTTGAAATTTCAAAGATTTATCTTGAAATTGGGGATAAAGATTGGATTTTGATTTTGAAATTAAAATCCCCAAATTGATTTTGAATAAAAATTGGATTTTGAAAATAGATCTAGATTCATTTTGATATTTCGCAATCCAAATTGAATTTTAAACTAGATCCAGGGTATTTTCAAAGGATTTTTGAAATTCAAAAGATTATTTCTTTAAAATTGGGGGTAAAGATTGATATTTGATTTTGAATTTGAAAATCCCTAATTGACTTTAAATAAAAATTGGATTTTGAAACTGGATCTAGATCCATTTTGACATTTCAAAATTCAAACTGAATTTTAAATTGGATACAGGGTATTATTGAAAAGATTTTTACAAAATGGTGGTTTTGAATTTAAAATTAGAATAAAAAATTGAGTTTTGAAAAGGATCTAGATCCAAAGTTTTGAAAAAGATTGGATCTGGATCTCGATCTAATAGAAATTTGGTTCAGAATTTGAATCACACCCTAAATTATGGATTACAAATGGAGAAAGCCCCGAATTCATAATAAAATTGGGATTTTGGATCTACATCCAGTTTAAAAAATGAAGTTGGATCTAGATTTGAATCAAAATATGAGAAGTGAAATTGAATCTCAGATGTTAGATTAATCTGAGTTCAAAATTTGATTGAACTAAACTTCTGGATGGATCAAAAGGTGGATCCAGACCAAACTGGATCTGAAATGGTTTGATTGGATCCTGGATATCTGATGAGATAATTCAGGTTCAAATAATGAATTGGACTCTGGATATGGATTTTTGAATAAATCAGATGAAAAGTTCAGGTCCGAAAAGAAATTAGATACCAGATCCAACATTGGATCCAATATTGGAATTGAAATGGATCAGATCTCGGATATTGATGAAATATTAGGTGAAGGAATGGATGCGAGTCTGAATTTGGGGTTTGTCCCAGTTCAGAAATTGTTGAAAATAATGTTCCAGATAATTTTATTTTTTTGGGATTTCGCCTGCAGGGGCAGAAACACGGTACTAAACTAGTCTGAACTAATTTAAGTTGGACTGACTCAGAATGAACTGATTTAGAAGCTAGTTATACTTAGATGAACTAATTTCGGAGCTAAATCACTAGCTTAACCAGCTAAAGTTAGCTCAATCTGGATTGTATTAAGCTCAAACGAGCTAAAAATGAGCTGAAATGAAGGTCTGAGTGTGAAAAAGTGATTTTGAACTGAAACTGGGCTACTCAAACTCTTGGTGAACTTAGATCAGACTTACTAGGATGAGATCTACTGAATTTGACTGGCTTGGGGACAATTTAGTTAAGATTTGAGCTAAAGTGAGCTTATTTGGCTTGAAATGAGCTAAATTAGCTGAAATGGTCAGGATTCACTCATCGTGAGCTTTGAGGAGTTAGAAATGACAGTCATTCTTACTTTTTTGAACTCGAGATGAGTTTGGTTAAACCTAACTGACGAGAAGTCTAAGGGTGACTGTGAACGCCCCAAAATTTTCAAAATTTTATAAATATTCCCTTTTGCCCTTGGTCCCCATTTTCGGAGTACTTGAGTCAATTTTGATCTAAATTCCAGCTATTTCTCGGATTCACTGGAATCCAAATTCATTTTATATATCTGACTCAATTTCGGATCCGAATCCAGTTCAAAATCCAAATTTGAGCCTCGTTATCCAATTTTCAAATTAAATTTACAAAAATGCCAAAATAATTTCTGAAAGGCTCAAACAATCCATCCGGTATCCATTGGGACCCATTGTTCTATATTCCTCGATTCGAGGTCCAAAACTCGAATACTTTTTAAAAACTCGGATCCAAACCTGTTTTCTGAAGAAATTCCCAAGGTTTAAACCCAAATTCTCAAAAAACCCTTCTTTTGTAAATACTTTTAGATTTCACAAAAATATTTCAAAAGCATTCATTTTCTCATAGTTTTGAAGTTTTTATTTCAAAAATAAAAAAAAATATAGAAAACGTCAAGAAAAAGAACAAAAAAATGAAAATAGAAAAGAAAATACAAAAAAATATGGTTTTTGAAACCCCTTTTTTTGCGAGAGTCGCCTTTTGTATAAACCTCTTTTTAGAAAAGTTTTTGAAAGGAACCACCTTTTTGATTTTTTTTTAAAACCGTGTGGGTTCAATCGGTAAAAACCCCTAACGGCTTCTTGTTATAAAAGAAGCCGCAGGGGTCCCCGATTGAGGCATCACTCTTCACCCCCGCACCCATCTTCTCCTTCACGGCTCTAATCCTTTTCTTCATTCCCTCTTCTTTTTTATTTTGGGTTCTGAAGGAAGTTCCACAGCCGAGCGCCATTCCTCTCATCCTTCCTTCAAAAATCCTGCAAAACCAAGGTAAGTCGGCATTCTCCTTCCCTCTATGCCTTCTTGAAAATTCTTCAACCACGACTCTTCTTTGTTTTATTTTCGTTACTTTGTCCTTTATCAAAATACCTTGAAGCACCACCTAGAAGATCGGGCTGCATAGTTGCAGCATCGACCTAGGCATGCGATATCAAAAGCAATGAATTATTCCAACATTTTTGGTTATTAATTTTTATTTGTTTTATTTCTTTCTTTCTTCTTCTTAGTTCGTGTCTGAATCCCCTGATATTTTTGTACGCTTTACCTAGTTTACAATTCTTTTTTCTGTATTCGTATGGCTCATTTTCTCTTTTAATCTTCTCTCTCTCTTTTGATTTGTTGCGTATAATTTTCATTGGTCTCTCGTCTCTTGTTCCCCTTATCCTTTGATCTTGAGCTTCCGATCAATGTCCGAAGCTCTAGTATACCCGCAGAATACAGAGGGTGTCACCCATCATTCTGAATTCCGGGAATCCGGTGAGAATCATGTCATTTCTTCTCTTTTCCTTCACAATTTTCGCCCTCTTCTCATTTTGTTTGTTCATCGAGGGCAACCCTGCATCATTGATCTGCCTATCTTAGCGTCAATGATGTATATTGCTATAATAACATTGCTCATAAATGCTTATTGCATTTGAAGCTACAACATGTCACACACGCACTATTTTCTTGTTGATTTTCTGTTCAAATTCTGAATATATCGTTCAAATGCATTTTGTTTATTTCGCTAGATCTGCTGTGAACATTGAGTTCCCAAGATGATCCACTATGAAGGATTAGCGAACCATTGGTTTAGATCTTTAAACATCATTTGATCAGTGGATCTACTTTACTGTACATTCGATGTGGACACTCCATGGGTTTCTTTCAATCACGATGAAATTCTTGGATTTCATGGAGAGATCAAATTCCAAGATCAGCATGTCTGCTGCGAAACGAGCCCAGATCGACAAGGAATCCCAGTTCCAATCAGATCTGTAGCTATCATGAAAATAAACCCACCCTACAACCTGTCGAGAAAGTGTCTTCTGGGTCATTTGCAAGAGTTTCGTTCTGTTTTGCTAGAAATCGAGCCTCTCATGGGTTGTTGTATCATGAACCTTTTTGGATTTCCTGTGGGCTGTTGTGGATTTTTCTACATTCATCCGGACTTCATGATGTTTTGATGGCAATACATTCCCTTTCCACAACAATGCCTACTTTAGCTTCGTAGGTGCCATTCAAAGTACTTCAATTCATCATGATCTCAACTGTTTCCCCACAGAAATTCATGTTTTACAGAGAGGACCTAATGGTTGTCGGTTGGAGCTCAACAAATGGCACCAATAAGGATCCAGATCATGATGATGATGCAGTAAACTTTTTGGGATTTTCCCAAAAACTCTATTACGATTCATACATAGTTGGCATTTATTCCATGCTTATTTTCCGAAGGTGCCTCAGTTGAGGTTCTGAAACACAAGTCTTCTCAAAGGTTATGGCTTAATGGGAAAATAGTTTGTATTGAGGGAAAGGCACTTGATCTTTTTGCTGAAGCTGTTAAAGGGCAATATGATGAATGGTTTCTGATTGAACTTTGAACCTGATATAAAAAAAGGGGGCTGCTCTATTGTGTAATGTGCGCCCGTCACTTGATTTGGGTAGCCTGCCGAGTGAAGTATATTTGGCCAAATACAATGAAGAGACAACAAAAGTTTTCATATAAACGGAAGTTGTGGAAGCTTGGTTTGTGATCATGCATATATTTTAGGGATATTTCATATAAAAATATGCATGATTTCATGCGAAAATGATTTAAAAACCCAATTTTATGTTAATTTCGAGTAAATGTGCTAAAATAATATAAGAATAGAAAATGCATAAAAAATAGTGTTATTTTACATTTTAATGCATATTTTAGTGTTTGACATAATTGTAGTAGTTTAGTTTTTGAAAATCATAAAAAAATTAGAGTTAAAATAGACTTAGTTTTACAAGTTCTAAAACATAGTCATTTTGAGTTGTTTTGTAAATAAGTTTTCTTTAGGAGAAGATTTAAAATGGAATTCTTTGAAATACGATGGACTTATGGAAAAACTTTCAAAATTATAAATATGATACGTAGGGGGGAAGAGAAGCTTGTCTTCTCTTTCTTGCCCAAGCCCTCTCTTCTTCCCCTTCCTCTCCACCTCTTCTTGCCTATTCTTCTCCTTCTCCCTATTTTCCCCTCTTTTTCTCATCCTCTTTCCGGTGGAGAATTCTAGCAATGGCTGAAGCAAGAAGGAGGATTCCAACCTCTCTTCTCAACCAAGGCAAAGAGCAAGATCCTTCTTCCTCTTCTTCTTAACCTCTTCTCTTTCTCTTCTTCTTCTATTTTCTTCTTCTTTTCTCTTTATTTTTTGAATTTCGTTTAATTTTCTGTTAAGAATTAATAACTCATGTTTAAAAAAATTGTTCTGATTTACTGTTTTTGTTTCAGAAATTTTTAGAATGGATTTTAGTTTGTAGTTCATATGCATTTCTAGTGGATCGTATTATTTTTTTCTGCATCAATAAAAATACAAAATTTAATTTGAAAATCGTTAATAAATTGCTGTGTTAGATAATAAAAATGTCTGATCATCTAGATCAGATCTTAGCTTGATCATCTGGATCAGATCTTGGCTTTGAGATAAAAAATACAATGATCGATCATCTGGATTGATCACTGTATTGTTTTAAATTTTCTTTTCTGATCACAGTTATCAACCATTGAGCTTTAAATCAATCCTCTCTTATGCTAAAGTGCCTGCGTAATAACTTCAGTTTGCAACTGAATTCCGGCAACATTCCAGCTAATTTCACAAAGACTTTGAAGATTTGCCAGAAACTTTAAAAAGTTGGATTAATTTTTCAGAAATCACTGTGTGAGTAGGTAAAAGGTGAAATATTTTCAAGATCCACCGTGAAACCAAGGGTTTTCATCAAGATTTATAGAGGAATCGAGATTCCTCTCTGTCAAGATATTTGAAATTGGTGAAAAAGGCATAAATCGAATCACGATTCTACCGTGAATCCACTTTTTCCTGTGTGAAATTGCTATCTATGGTGGAGTTTAGGTAAGACATTCACGGAATCATTCTGTGAGAAATCACGTGATGCTCCAGCGTGAAATCACATTCCGGCAAGAGTTTCATTAAAATTCCGACGAGTAGTTGTGTGATTTTCATCTGAAGGAGGTTTGGTGAGTTTTAGTGATTCTCAAGGGAAATCTGGCATAGGTCAATAACGATCAATCACTTGTTCTTTGATTGAATTGGATTTCCAACTTCAATTGAAAACATGGATCATTGTGTTCTCTGCTTGACTGACGTTTTTTTTAGATTTCTGTCCATCCGTCAGAATCATTCACCTGAACTTCACATCCGGCAGGTCACCACTTGCTTCAGCAGTGCCAAAATTTTATTTTCACAGAAATCTTAATTTCACCTGAACTTCACATTCGGCAGGCCACCACAGAAGCCATAGATTTTGTTGTTGCACACTTGTGTATAAATCTTATTGTTGAAATGAAAAATCAAGATCTGAGTTAAATATAAATTTGAGTTAGGATTTAATTCCACAGTGATTTACTGATTTCATACTTTTCTGATCATTGATTTGGGCAACTAATCTTAGATAATCATCAGAGCATCTAACTGGCAATTATCTGTTGAATTTGTTTAGTGTAATACATTGAGATCATTGAACTAAGATGTTGAGTTGTAATAAAATTTTACTGTTTAACTGTGTTTTTTTTAGCATATGTTCTGTAGCATACTTAGTTGCATCTATTAGCATTACACGTTTAGTAGTTTATTACTATTCATTTAGCATTTTTTAGCAATCATTTTCATCCAAAATTGTCATTAGAAGTTCTTTCATGATTTATTTCCTATTTTTAAGCATTTAGTTAGCATACTTGCTTAGTATAGTTTCTATTTTTTTTCTTATACTGCTTGTGTTCTTTGATTTGTGCAGGATAGCACAAGAGTGGAGCTGAAGCACATACGCAACACAGAAGTACAAGAATAGAAGACTTTTTACTTTTCAGTTTAGAATTAGGAATTTAATTCTGGGTTTGTAAATATCGCTTTTTACGCCCTCTGCGAAGGGTATTCATTTGTTGTAATAGTTAATTGTTTTTACTTTACTCGTACATTTTCCATTTAAGAATTCATCAATAAAGAATAGTTTAGATTTGTGTGTTTGAATACGAAATATTCCCGTTCCCTGAGTTCGACCCGGTCTCATCCACTAGTGAGAACCAATTTTTATTATTTGATGTCTCCTTTTCACATGTTTTACATATAAATATCTTTTCAAAATTACAACGATTTAAAAGAAGACATCAAAATTTTGCCGCCGTTGCCGGGGAACGGCGTAATATTAGTATTCACTTTATTGTCTAGTGTTTGTTTGCATTTAGGTTTAGAACCACGTATGTGCATATCGTAGAGACAAGCTTACTTTTTTGCACAACCTACCTACTAGGATCCCCTTAGAGGTGACTGTGTACGATTGGTACCATACACATAGATTTCATATTTCTTTTGCATAATCCCTGTTGTGTATAACAGCGTGGTGTTTGCTAAGTTTTTTTAGTTTACTCGCTTTGTGGTTTGCGTGGTTTGGCCGCTTAGTGCGTTAGTTAGGTAGAAAACCCAAAATTAGGACGTGTGCTATACCGGTCTACTTCGAGGTGCATGCAAGGGTGACACTCGCTTGACCCCGAGCTGGTAGAGCTGATTGAGGACCCCGAGTCCTTTATTAGGAGAGCCCAGAGATCTGCAACCATGGCTGAGAATCAGCAGATTACTCGTCCTCTTAGGGAGTATTTCATGCCCAACACTTAGACTCGAGCCTCCTGCATCACAAGACCCGATGTAGGAGCAAACCATTTTGAGATAAAGGCAGTGTGATCCAGATGCTACCTTCATTTTATGGCCTGAGCAATGAAAACCCATATCGTCATCTCGACAAATTTCTAGAGATTTGCTCGACAATGCGAATCAACAACTTTGGAGAGGACACGATGAGGTTGACCCTGTTCCCCTTCTCTCTGAAGGACAAAGCAAAGAATTTGTTGAAATAATTAGATACAATTCGAATTACCACTTGGGAATATATGCAAAGAGAATTTTTAAAGAAATATTTCCCAATTGGTAAGACGAACTAGTTTCGTAAAGCAATAACCAGTTTTTCTCAAATTGATGGAGAACAGTTTCATGAGTCTTGGGAGAGATTAAAAGATCTTCTCCGCAAGTGTCCCCACCACCAGGTGCCTCGCTGGCAACTGGTGCAATATTTCTATGACGGTCTTACTGAAAAGAACCGTCAAATGGTGGATGCCGCATGTGGGGGCACATTTATGCTCAAAAGTGAGGATGAAGCGTGGTTGCTTTTTGAGACATTGAGCGAGAATTCGATGCACCATGCGACAACCTCACAGTTTAATAGGGCTGCACCTGCATAGGATAGCATTAAGAAGGCAGGCATTTTCGAGTTAGGGATGAACCTTGATTTGGGCAACAAGGTAGACCAACTGTCCCATAAATTAGATTAGTTGTTGTTGGGTCCCTCTCCTGCCATGCAGGTGCGCGCGTTGTGTGCAAGTCTTGCACACCATGTCTTCCAGTGCCTAGTTGCGCTACAGTACCCTGAGTTTGTCCAAGAGCAAGCTTAGATGGTTGAAAACTTCGTTAGGCCCGCACCCAATCCTTTTTCCAACACTTATAACCCGGGCTGGCAAAACCATCCCAATTTCTCATGGCGTAACTCACAGATCCAACCCCCTAACCCTTCTCAGAGTCAACCTAGTCAAGGCGGTTAGGCGTCTGGATTTCAGAGATTCAGTTATCCCTCAGCCCAACCTGTTTATACTTATCCCCAGTCTCATGAGCCTTCACATAGTAAGTCCTTCGAGGACAAGATGCTACAAGCATATTCTGATATTAAGACAAATTTGAGCTCGCATAACCAGTCTATTACAAAATTAGAGACTCAAATGGGGCAGATAGCCGAGGCGCTTAGCAGGCGAAGTGAGGGGACATTGCCTAGACAGTTGTGATCATCGCAAAATTTTTCCTTACTTGTGGTTTCTCTCTCTTTCTTCTCCTTTCCTTTCTGACCTCTATTTTCTCATTTTTGAAGGGAGAAAATAGAAAGACAAAAAAGAAGAGAGAAGAAAAAAGGAAAAAAAAGAGAGAAGATGAACTCTTTTGCGGGGTCTCACTTGACCTTAATTTTGAAGATATTTAAGAAAATAACTCACCTCCGTTTTGAAATATTTACGGGAAAACTAGGAGACGAGATTCGCTCGTCGGTACGAGGTTCGACCATTCCTGGCACCTTTACCAGGGGTAATCGAACCAAGGGTCGATTTCATGCCTTTTGCTTTGCTTTAATATTGCCTAAGAATTTATCCTAAGTCTAAATGCACAAAGAATCATGCTTGTGCAATGCAAGGATGTATGCTCTTTTTAAAAAATGATTTGGAAATCTCCAAGTGTTTCTGAGATGAATATGATAATATACTGAAGAAATGATTTCTAACTTAGAACTTAAGATTTAAAGTTCTAAGGTTTTTTTTTTGGAATAATCAGAGCTTGGGAAAAGAAATCTGGATCTTGAGAGAAATGATTTTGAAGCTGAGATAAACGTAGAAGAAAGGAAATTTCAAAGTCATAAATGGATTTTTAACCTGGATGAATATTTGGAAAGGAATTGAATTCTAGCTTTTGAAATCAAAATGAGATTTGAGAAATGGAATTGGTTTTGAAAGTTGGAATTGAGAATAAAATTTGATCTGAAATCTGGAATTTAAGATGGAATTTGAATCCAAAGTCTGGGTTCTACATAGAATTGAGATCCAAAATTGAATTCTGGATTTTAGAATCCTAAATGGGAATTGGATCTGAAATCTGAGATCCAAGATGGAGTTGAATTCTGGATTTTAAATGGGATTGGATCCAAGATCTGAAATCTAAGATGGAATTTGGATCTGAATTTTGGAATTTGGATCTGAAATCTGAGATCCAATGATGATGCTGAATTCTGGATCCTAAATGGAATTGGATCCGAATTTTGGAATGAAATTTGGATCTAAGATCTGAGATCCAAAATAGAATTGGATCTGGATCCTAAAAATGGGTTTTGGATCTGAAATCTGAGATCCAAGGTGAAGTTGGATTCTGGATCCTAGAATGGATTTTGGATCTGAAGTCTGAGATCCAAGGTGAAGTTGAGTTCTGGATCCTAGAATAGATTTTGGATATAAAATATGAGATCCAAGATGGAATGGGATTCTGGATCCTAAACTGGGTTTCGGATCTGAATCTTGAGATCCAAGAGTGGAGATTATACTTGAAAATCTGGATCCAAGTTGGGATTAGGATCTAACTCTGTATTTGGATTCTGAAAGTCCAAATGGGACTTTTGAAGATGGATCTGGGTTTTGAAAACCCAGATTGAATTTAAAATTTAAGAAGGGTCAAGTTTTGAGATTCAGAATTAATCTCAAACTTTGATTTTGAATTTGATGATGAGAAAAATAAACTTGATTTTGAAACAGAAGATGACTTCAAAGTTAAATTGAACCTCGAAGTTTGGATTTTGATTTGGAAATTGAATTTTGAATAATAATGATTTTGAAATTTCAAAGTCAAATTGAACTTTGAAATCGAAATTTTAAATCTTCGAAATAAGATAGAAGAATGAATTGAAATAGAGATTTGGAGAAGGACGTTCAAGATCACTTGGATTTTGAAAAAAAGAATTTTGAAAATATGATGCAATTCTATCCTAAATGATGAATGAATTTAAAGAATTTTGAAATTTAGATTTTGAACATCATATTTCATTTTTTAAATGAATGTAAATAATATTGATGATATAATACACTCCTGACTATGGTCATTGAATGTATTTATATAATAATCATATCTAAATTCAAATGAAGAATAAAATACACTTTGGTGCTTTTATAGAGTTTAAAATGAAATTAATTCTCAATATATCTCGACTATGGCCATTGATATATGTATTGAATCAATTTTAAATTAAACTCTAATAAAAGAAGAAAATATGATGATTTTTGAAGAGGGTCCAGTGTAGATCCAGTGTTATTCCATAAAAGATGAAAATCCTAAGTTTTGTTCACATTCTGACTATGGTCATTGATGTAAATCATCAACTTAGAATTAATCACCTTTTATAAAATGGTGCACGTGCAATTCGTGGGCCCATTTGTGAAATTTTGAAATAAAGAGGAAAATGATATAAAACAGATGATTCATGATATTTACATGCTCATACATTCTAATCTAAAAACTGGAAATATGAAGTTTCTCATGATCATCTAACTATTATATCATTAAATAAAGAATTTCTAAGCTAAGAAGAGAATTGCATTTTTGATGTATTTCCTGCAAAAGGCAGAGTTAGCACAAGCCATAGAATATATGTATATACAATGGAAACATCGTATTGTATTTAAGATGCAGGATGATAGAATGTTATGTCTATGCTCTGATTTAACAAAATTTTAACATAGCATGAATGAGGAAACACATATATTGAAATGAATTGAATTAAGAAATGCATGTCCAAAGATGCATGTGTAATATGCTGAAAATGTATGTTTGGGCTACATGTATAAGACTCTAGATATTACCTTTTCAGTTAGGTAATTATGCGACAAAAATATGACTATGCTGACTTTAATCTTGTTGGCAAAGGGGAGCAGAATTTTGCTCCATTTTATACATAGATTATCAACATTATTCCGATTTGTAATCCAGACACTTGCTAACTTCTTTTCAGCAGAACTTCAACTTATTGCACTAGAGTTCATAGGGCTGTAGATATGATACAGCAGGTGGCTGTAAGAAGGGTGAATGTAAACTGCTATATGTTATATAGCTGATGGTATCTATTCCTAACTAATCTACAAATGACTAGTTAATCTGCAGGTATGGACATGGTATACAAGTGAGTATTGACAGAAAGGGGTATGCTGCATTTTGCAACAGTGAGAGTACAACTGGACATGAAAATGGTGGCCTAGTGAAGTAATCTTGTAGCTTGGTGTAAGATGGGCATGCAGCAGTGCTACAATGTAATATGAAAGTAACATATATGATATATAGAACATGCACATGATGAGGCTATAGTAGTCACGAGCTGCTGTGAAGGCTAAAAATTTGCTCTAAAGGTGAGAAGTCGCAACAACCATGGGCTGTTATGAACCTGAGGTTATAAATAGTCATGGAAATGGTGCTGCTGAGGAAATGACATTGTGCCAATATGGTGATGAGTATTGATAGGTTTTACGGTTTGATCTTCGGTTCCTCTCCTTCCACGTCTGTCACCGGGCCAAATATAGTCGCCAAAGCTACACAGATCTCCATGTCTTACTCTTTTAAGCCACTCAGTCAAATCAAGATCCATAAGTCACTCACTTGATTGAGATACAAGTGACCCAGTCTGTTACCAGTCCTACCATACCCCTGTCCATGCCATGTTTAATGTATGAGCAGGGTATGGAATTCACTGTTCATACATTTTTCCTTTATTTCTTAGAATGAAGCTGTGCGTCATATATGAACACTTCATTTGAACTGTCAAACCAACTAAAAAAAAAAGTATTCTTACCATGTGCTCGAATTTTTATTTCATGCAAGTACACCATTCACAATGAAACAAGGAACCTGGAATCTCATATTTGCAAGTTCAGGGATGTAAAATATGGACTCAAAATAGCATAATGAACTGTTGTAGAGTATATGAAGCAAAATTGTTAAAATGGCATCAAATGGTATTATGTTTATAGGCACAGAGCAAACATGTCATACTAGTACTAAGAAGGTGCGCAGAGATAAGGAGACAAAAGTGTCTACTTGTAATCAAACAAAACGAGTGTACCTGTATATAATCACCAAGCCTTCTAAATAAAAGACCAAGCCAGAATTAAACAACTACAATACTCATTCAAAACCATTAAGTTTTAACTAACCTCTGTTTAGCCTACAACCACAGGTTAGCGTGGAGAGATGTAGCAATTAAGATAGCATGAATATGAATGCCATCTCGGCCCACAGTATTTTCATAGACAAACTGAACTACTGCTAATCCTTGTGATCATCATACTTACAAAAAGGGATACCACTGCACTGTGATGGACTGAAGTGGCTGTAGCAGGTGTTGACCCTATAGATTAAGCTTTTGATGACGTGCAGAGGCTGATTATACACAGATTTCTGGTCCCTGTGAGCTGAACCTTATGCAGGTCTGCCACCAGATCTTATTTTCCCACCTTAACAACTCTCTGGAATGGCCACACAATTGTGAGACTTCTAGAAACTGCACCAAAATAAAATTTAAGTTTGGATAATGATGTCACAAACCCCATATAGAGAGTCGGGTTCTCCCAAGACCAGAGCTTTCAGAGAGCAAGACTGTCAAGTTTTCCATTTTAAGAAATTCAAAGTTATAGCTACAAAGCAGTGATAAATTCTAAGCTATCCATTAAATGATGAGAACTATGATAAAATACACATAAATAAGTAATTCTACTGAATCAAAAAAAATTCTGATCCAAGAAGGAAGTTGATTTGAGTTTTAATGGCGTACCCACTAATGCTGACAAGGAATAGATACCCATTTCATTATGCTATTCATAACCTAAATATCATATTGAATTACTGCAGAAGAATGGCTTGTTTCCTGAAAATTTTACAACAATGGCTAACTTCATTTTCAAAATGGAATATTACTAGAACAGCCAACGAATGCAAGAAATGTATTTGTTAGAAAATATTTCCACACGATAGCTATTCTTTATGATCAGGATGAGAACCAGAATTCAGTAACCCATATTTCAATTTTGGATGGTCGAAACTCCTACGATCGGCATCCATGCCGCATGTAAAGCCCCAGTCTCCAGAGTCTCTGACAAACATTCATTAAGCTTGAAACATCATTGCTCAGTGTGGGATCTGATGCCTTGCTGACTCAAATGTAGGCACACGAATGACTGCTATGCAATGGAGCGAATGCAATAGGCAGATGTTCTGTAACACACAAATTATGCAGGGTTTGCAAGATTCCATAGCAAACAGAGTTTATGATAGATTGGGTCCACTGCTACAGGTGAAAAATCGATGTTAATTTTATAGCAGCTTACCAATGAAGATGCTGGTCGTGCCAGCAGCTTAGATGATGATCCTGAAAGTCACTCAATGACAGAGATGATTTATAACAGAAATTTCAAAGGAGTAATGCGATAAAAGTGAAATAAAAAGATAAAAGTAAATGATGCGATATGGCAAAACAGGTGAAAGGAAAACAGAGGTAAAGAGAAAAAAAAAGTTAAACGGAATACATATACGAAGGACTGAAATTTGTAAAGCAAGCACATCAATCTGTGTTTTCATAAGGAGAACCAAACACGACTCTCTGATGAATTCCCTAGACTGCAACACACGATTCATTAGCGAATGGGTATTCAGTACCCATCTTCCTCAACGATATGACATAACCAGATGAGATTTATGGGAACAACATTTACGAGAAAATAAAAAATAAAAAATAAAAAAAAGAAAGAAAAGAAAAATAACAGAAATAGACAGATGCAACAATTCCAGAACGAATGAAATGCTCTTTTGACGCTGTTTAAAACGGGAATCGAAATGTAAAAAGATAAATAAATAACAAAAGGAACAAGAAATCGGATGTGGGAGTCAGGGACTCCGTTAATTTTGCACTGTTGTGGATCGATTTGCTATAGACGAATTGATACCACAGGGGGTGCTTGAATGGGGATGGACGAATCAAAAGAAAATTCAAAGCAAAATCAAAGAAACCAGTAAGAAGAAGGAACACTCACTACAGACTAATGGGAGATCTGGCTTTTACATGATATTGCAACTATTCTTCTGATATCCTTAGCATCCTGTGATTCTGCTGAGATTTCAGAGGGTTGGGTTTCCTTCAGGCCTATGCAGAGGAAGCCCTTGCAGAGAGGGATTTTTTTCCTTCAGTTCTTACAGGAGGAGCCTCAGAGAGAAGAAGGTCGATTTATGAAAGGGAAAGGTGATGAATGTCGAGCATCAATGAAGGATGGCGTTTCGTGAATGTAATGGATGATGGCAATGGATGAGAAGAAGGAAGAAGATGAGGGGGTGAGAGGCGATAGCGGATGCCATGAAGGAGAAGAAGAAATAATGCAGAGGTGAAGAAGCGATGCCTTCGGATTTTCTCATCGTGCCCCTCTTAAGGAGGGGGACGAAGGTTCAGGAAGGGGAGGAGTTCGATTGGAGTTTGTTAGGGATGAACGAAGGAAGGAGGCCATGGAGGATCGGATGATGGAGGAGATCCTTCTGGAGGAAGGTTTTCGAGAGAGAGCGGGAGAATGCGCTGCCTTCTTTTACGAAGGGTCTTCACCGAAAACCCTAAAAAGACAGATTAAAAGGGGGGTTTGGAAGGTTCGTGAAATTTTTTTTTTTTTTGGTTTTCCAAAAAGAGGCTCCTTCAACAAAATTTTTCATAAAAATAGTTTAAAAATAAGGTTTTTAGTATAATTAGCTTTTAAAAGCTTAAACTCATTTGTTTTTCTTGTAATTTTTTTTTTGGTTTTTGTGTTATTTTTCATTTTTTTGTATTTTTGGAATAAAAGTCTAAGACTTTACGAGAAAACAAAGATTAGACACTAATTTTTTGTATTTTTGCAAAGTATTTACAAGCGGGAGTTTTTCTGAGAACTCAAGGCTATTTTGGAAAAATTTCTTCAGAAAATGGGTTCATATCCGAATTTTGAGAAAATATTCGAGGTTTAAAGCCTTGAATCGAGAAATACAGAGTTGGGGATCCAACAGAGTGCCAGATGAACTACCCGAGCCATTCATAACCATTTTTTGGTATTTTTGTAATTTTAATTTGGAAATCGGACAACGAGGCTCAGATTTGGATTTAAAACACTAGATTCGGATCCAGAATCGAATTTGAATATATCAATATGAAATTTAATCCACAAAATCTGAAGAATAACTAAATTTTATTTTTGATCTTCTCAGAAGATGGAGCCAGGGGCAAAAAGGTCATTTTACAAACCTTTGAAAAATTTGGGGTGTTCACAGATGCCCCTCTTTGCTACTAAGCCGGTTGAAAGCCGAGCTTAGTGGCAAATATAACACTCCAAATTTTGAAAATGCCAGAGTCAGCAGATCTGAAGTGGGTGTGGAAGAATTATTTTGAAAATATGGCTTCCCAGGCTTAGAACCTTATTCTGAATGGTTTTAGGGAGATGAAATCCTTGAAGATGATATGATTGAGTAGAAGATGAGGAAATCGTGATGGGACTTTGGCTGAACATCCCGAAATGGTGGAATAAGAATTTTGATCAAGTCTCACGGGTGAGACAAGATACGCTTTTTGGAATGATTCAGGTTTTAGCCCTTAACCTGGATGGGACGAAGATATATCAAAATGAATTTTGAACGAGGAAAGGAATACATGAGAACCTTGATGGGACATTTTTGGAAAATGCCCCGTGAAATGAAGCTCACGTAGGATCCTATGCAAAGCATGGATTCCTTGATGAGAAGAGCCATGATGGGACTGGAAAAAAACATCTCATCAAAATAAGGAATTTCGTTGGAACGAGACTCAGGTTTAACCCAAACCTGAATGAGAAATCTATCATATGGATTTCTCAAATGGAGAAACCATTATGGGACCTTCGGAGTTTGGACGAACAAATCCGAAAGGGGTTTTGCGAAAGGAGGAAAATAGGGTTCCCTAAAGCTTTGAAAAGGAGACGAAATGGGGCGTCTCATCGCTGAGACTGAAATAGCTTTTGAAATCAATGACCTCTCGCAGAAGGTTCAGGTTTGACCCTTAACCTGAGTGAGGAAAATCTACCATACAAATTTCTCAAATGGAGAAACCATAATGGGACCTTCGGAATTTGGACGAACAAATCCGAAAGGGGTTTTGCAAAAGGAGGAAAATAGGGTTCCCTAAAGCTTTGAAAAGGGAACAGAATGGGGCGTCTCACTGTTGAGACTGAAATAACTTTTGAAATCAATGACCTCTTGTAGAAGGTTCAGGTTTGACCCTTAACCTGAGTGAGAAAATCTACCATACAGATTTCTCAAATGGAGAAACCATGATGGAACCTTCGAAGTTTGGACGAACAAATCCGAAAGGGGTTTTGCGAAAGGAGGAAAATAGGGTTCCCTAAAGCTTTGAAAAGGAGACGAAATGGGGCGTCTCATCGCTGAGACTGAAATAAATTTTGAAATCAATGACCTCTCGCAGAAAATTCAGGTTTGACCCTTAACCTGAGTGGGAAAATCTACCATACAGATTTCTCAAATGAAGAAACCATGACAAGACCTTCAGAGTTTGAACGAACAAATCCGAAAGGGGTTTTGCGAAAGGAAGAAAATAGTGTTCCCTAAAGCTTTGAAAAGGGGACGAAATGGGGCGTCTAATCACTAAGACTGAAATAGCTTTTGAAATCAATGACCTCTCGCAGAAGGTTCAGGTTTGACCCTTAACCTGAGTGGAGAAAATCTACCATACGAATTTCTCAAATAGAGAAACCATAATGGGACCTTCAGAATTTGAACGAACAAATTCGAAAGGGGTATTGCGAAAGGAGGAAAATAGGGTTCCTTAAAGCTTTGAAAAGGGGACGGAATGGGGCGTCTCACTGTTTTGACTGAAATAGCTTTTGAAATCAATGACTTCTCGCAGAAGGTTCAGGTTTGACCCTTAACCTGAGTGGGAAAATCTACCATACAGATTTCTCAAATGGAGAAACCATGAGGGGACCTTCGGAGTTTGAACGAACAAATCCGAAAGGGGTTTTGCAAAAGAAGGAAAATAGGGTTCCCTAAAACTTTGAAAAGGGGACAAAATAGGGCGTCTCATTGCTGAGACTGAAATAGCTTTTGAAATCAATGACCTCTCACAAAAAATTCAGGTTTGACCCTTAACATGAGTGAGAAAATCTACCATACAGATTTCTCAAATGGAAAAACCATGACAGGACCTTCGGAGTTTGGACGAACAAATCCGAAAGGGGTTTTGCGAAAGGAGGAAAATAGGGTTCCCTAAAGCTTTGAAAAGGGGACGAAATGGGGTGTCTCATTGCTGAGACTGAAATAGCTTTTGAAATCAATGACCTCTCACAGAAAATTCAGGTTTAACCCTTAACCTGAGTGGGAAAATCTACCATACAGATTTCTCAAATGGAAAAACCGTGATGGGACAGGAAGAGATATTTCAACTGAATGAGGCAACTTTTCCTGGAAGATATAAACAATGCTAGGTTGCATCAAAATGGATATCGAATTTTTATTTCATTCTTGGAATAGCTAGAAAATTTTGCCAATAAGATAAAATTATAGTTGATTCAAATGCTTGAAAATGTGCACGTATGTGCAAAATATATTCCTTCTTTTACCTAGAGTATTTCCTCCATCGAGATTAACTCCTTGGTTTTAAGAGTCAAATTTAAATTTTTAGCGCTGATGATTTTCTTCAAGGAAGTTATCCATTTCCCTGATATGAGAAGAGAAGAAATATTCTTAATTTCATAAAAGCAAGTAATGAAGAGATATTGATAAAAGAATTTTGCATGAGAAAAGATGACTTCTGGCAACTTTGGCAGTTTGATATCTCAGTGTTTTCCCATGATGATCCTTTTGCACTCTTTTTGAGTCACTGAACTTTATCGAGTTTTACATCATCCTTCATTTGGATGTCCTGCCTTTTCTCTCTTTTTCAGGGAAGGGTACGTCACAAACTCCTTCATCTTGGAGATGTTCCGATCCTTCTTTTTATCTCATGAATTCTATTAATGACTTTGGCTCAAAAAGGTCTTTAGATGATAGTAGAAATGAAATATCTTTTAGGGTTTGTTGGTAGGTTCATTGCACTCGCCTTCATCTCGACGGTGATCTAAACTTTCCCTGGAAGGATCCTTCACAAACTCCTTTATCTTGGAGATGATCTAAATCTTCTTTGTCCGCGGGGGTCTAACTCGCATATTCGTCTTCATCTTGGAGGCAATTGAGAGATCCCTTTTGCGGATATTTGATTGCAACTTTAAATAAATGAGAAGACATGGATTGAGTGCATTCTTTTTATAGCTCGAGATATTTCCACTGCCTGATTGCCAGATAGCCGTCTTTAAACATGCGCCATAGCCATGATCAATATCAATTTGCTTCTGGCTTTTCAACATCATTGAAGATTTCTTTCACTAATCATATCAAGGACATTTCTTACATCCTTTTGGTTGATCAATAGGAAAAGATTTGAATTTTTCCTCTTTTTCGCAAAAAGTTTCACCCTTTTGGAAAGAAAATACTAGAGGTAATCTGAGAAATTTCTTTTGTGTAGTAAGAATATTTGGAATCAACAAATGTTTTTAGCAAATTGGCATAATGTTCCAGAATCCTTTTGTAAAATAATCACTCAATATAAATTTTGATGAGACCTTAAGCCGAATCTTTGATTTTGGAAATACATGACCAACAAAAGCTGGAACCTTTGAAATACATGACCAGCAGAAGCTGAAACGTTTGAAATACATGACCAGCGAAAGCTGAAATATTTGAAATACCTGATAAGCAAGAAGCTGGAACGTTTGAAATACATGGCCAGCAAAAAGCGGGAACGTTTGAAATACATGACCGACAAGCTGGAACGTTTGAAATACATCAAATTTGGAAGTTCAAGTCAGAACTTGATTTGTAGAAGAGAAAGCTTTGATCAGAAGGTTGAATTTAGGAAGTTACCGGTGCGAGGACCGGATTTTGAAAATGAGTTCAATATAGGATTGAAAAAGTTTTGAGAAATAACCAGTGCGAGGACTAGGTTATGAAGATGAGCTAGATTAGAAAGTAAAGTTTCTTGATGAAAATTCTGAATTCAACGGACCATCACATCTTAACTGTATGTGGTCTGCTTTCAGTGTTTGCCCCCTTATCCTGAATGGGGAAGGAAGGAAAGAAATACCTCATTAGCAAGAGGCATCAGGTTTATCCCTTAACCTGAAGGAGAAAGAAGGATTTTTAAAGAGAATAAACCTGAAGCTTTGAAATTTGGAGTGGATTAGCCAGAAGGCTAAATTTTGGAAAGAAGGTCCCGTCTGACAGTTGGGATTTTTGAAAAAGAAGAGAGTCCAAGTCGGGACTCGTGTACCTAAAAATAAAAATAAAAGGAGAGAACATGAGTCGGAACCCGGGTGTTCAAGATAAAAGATAAGAGAGAAATTTTGAATTGGAAAACTCGAATTCTTGACACAATCAATTGGTCCCAATGTGAGCATTGGATCCAAAAGGAAGTCCTAGTCGGAACTCGAAACTTCAAATGAAAAAAAAGAGAAAGCCCGAGTGGAGACTCGGGTCTTTTAAAACAAAGGATAAAAGAAAAGTTTTGAGTTTGAAAAGTTCGAAATTTCGACGCAACGATTGGTTCCAACACGAGCATTGGATTCAAAAGGAAGTCCGAGTCGGAACTCAGATCTTCAAACAAAAGAAAAGGGAAAGCTCGAGTGGAAACTCAGATCTTTTAAAACAAAGAATAAAAGAAAAGTTTTGAGTTTTGAAAAATTCAAAATTTCGACGCAATGATTGGTTCCAACACGAGCATTGGTTTCAAAAGGAAGTCCGAGTCGGAACTCAGATCTTCAAACGAAAGAAAAGGAAAATCCCGAGTGGGAACTCAAATCTTTTAAAACAAAGGATAAAAGAAAAGTTTTGAGTTTTGAAAAATTCAAAATTTTGACGCAATGATTGGTTGCAACACGAGCATTGGATTCAAAAGGAAGTCCGAGTCGGAACTCGGATCTTCAAACGAAAATAATAGAGGAAAAACCCGAGCCGGAACTCGGATCTTCAAAAAGATAAAAGAGGAACCCGAGTTTTGAAAAACTCAATTTTCTGGAGTTATGATTGGTTCCAATACGTGCATTGGATCCCAAAAAAGGAAACTCGAATCGAAACTCGGGTTTTTGACAAAAAGTTTTAATCAGAATATTGAATTTTGAAGATTTGCCAGTGCGAGGACCGGATCTAAAATTAAGAATGACCATTTCGGGGACTGAATTTATTTGCATGTGATTTGACTGCCCCCTTATCTTGACTGGGGAGGAAATAAAATTTGAAAAGAACTAACGAGAAGAGATAGAAATTGATGGAATAATTGACAAAAGAGAAAAATCAAGGAAACTTTATGGGAATTATTTTTATAACAGAATTCTCACAGGTAGCATTGTTGCTCCTATGAGTGGTTTCAGGATTATCCCTTATCCTGAATGGGAAGGGAAATTAATAAAAGGCTTGATAAAGAATCAAAAGAATCAACAAAATTTGAAAAAGAAAATAAAACTGATAAAATTGGATAAAGAAAAAGATTTGGCAGAGATTAATGAATCTTTAAAAGAGGAAGAAAGACATTCAGGACTATCCCTTATCCTGAAGCAAGAAGGACCTCGTAGGATGAGGTTTCAAGTTTATCCTTAACCTGAAGGGGGGGGTAAAGAAGGAAAAAGAAATACCTCATGGGAAAGAGGCATCAGGTTTATCCCTTAACCTGAAAGGGAAAAGAAAAAAAAGAATACCTCATTGAAGGGAGGCATCATGTTTGTCCCTTAACCTGAAAGGAAAATTTTTGAAATAAGAATGAGTAAATAAAATTTAACAAAATTTGATAGAGATGAATAAAACTGATAAGACTAAAAGGGGATTTGATAAGCGAAAAATTGATAAAAGTTTTAAGAAAAAGAGTTTGATCCTGCCTGCATGTGAGATCTTTAAAGAATATGAGAAAAATCATTTTTTGGAAAGAAAGATTAACCGCGAGAGCTGATCTTTAAAAGGGGATCATTTACGAGAGATCATCATGAGGGTTAATTTTTTTGAAGCAATGATTTGAAAACCTAATTTTTGGAAAATATGATCGACACGTGGGTTGATCTTTGAATGCCATGGTTCGAAATTAATTTTTAGAAAATATGATCAACACAAGGGTTGATCTTTGAATGCCATGGTTCAAAAACCAATTTTTTAGAAAATATGATCAACACGAGGGTTGATCTTTGAATGCAATGGTTTGAAAACCAATTTTTAGAAAATATGATCAACACAAGGGTTGATCCTTGAATGTAATGGTTCAAAAACCAATTTTCAGAAAATATGATCAACACAAGAGTTGATCCTTGAATGTGATGATTTGAAAACTAATTTTCAGAAAATATGATCAACACAAGGGTTGATCCTTGAATACAATGGTTTGAAAAACCAATTTTTAGAAAATATGATCAACACAAGGGTTGATCCTTGAATGTAATGGTTCAAAAACCAATTTTCAGAAAATATGATCAACACAAGAGTTGATCCTTGAATGTGATGATTTAAAAACTAATTTTCAGAAAATATGATCAACACATGGGTTGATCCTTGAATACAATGGTTTGAAAAACCAATTTTCAGAAAATATGATCAACACAAGGGTTGATCCTTGAATGTTATGATTTGAAAAACCAATTTTCGGAAAATATGATCAACACAAGGGTTGATCTTTGAATATAATGCTTGAAAACCTATTTTTTTGGAAAAGATGATCAACACGAAGGTTGATCTTTGAAAAAGGTTAGACTAAAATATGAAAAAATTTCATGATTTTTGAAAAGACCCTCATAGGTAATATCATTTCTCTCATGAATGATGTCAGGATTGTCCTGTATTTTTGAAAAAAAAGGAATTTAATGCTCGAGTATGGCAAAATAAGGAAGTATTGAATATCAAAAAAAGAGAATTGACATTTCATTGACAAGCAAAAGTTGATAACAAAACTGAATATTTACAAGTATTTTAACCAAAAAGTCACAAAAGACTGGGCTGTCTTGCCCCTATAAAGTGACTGTCAAAAGGGATAAAAGCGAAAAACTCTTGGCATTCTCAATTCTCTGAGTGGTCTGAAAATGGTTCGGTTGGAACTGCAAGCTGCTCCTCTCTTTCCTCTGGTACCGGAAGCTCTTTGTCAATGTAGTCTTGCACAATATTTTTGAGGACGAAGCAGCGTTCCGTATCATGCCCCCTCGCTCGATGAAACTTGCAGAAATGATCTTTCCATTTCCCCTTGGTGACAGAGGGATCATCTTACTTTGGGAGTTTGATCATGTTTTTCGCAAGCAGGTACTATAGAACTTCTTCGATTGGCTGACCTAGAGGGGTAAGCTTGCGATCATAACCCCAACCATCATGCTTTGCTTTCTTCGGCTTGCTTGACTTTTGCTGAGTGCCGACCCCTGTTTGGTAGCTGGACTGAGCTTGCATGGTTAGGAGATCTGGATGCTTTTCTTCTTCATTTTTGACAAAGAGATTCTTATCAAGGGAGTTCTGAACGATATTCTTGAAGTCAAAGCAATGCTCAGTGTCATGCCCTGTTGCCCTATGGAACCTGCAGAATTGGTCTATATATTTTCCCATGATTGTGGAAGGGCTGGCGGCCTTTGGTAGCCTGACTAATCCGCTAGACAACATGTATTCGAGGATTTTGTCGAGCGACTCACCTAAAGGAGTAAAATCTCGACCCTTGCTCCAATCCTTGCGCCTTGGTCTTTCCTGCTTCTTGCGCTTTTGCTGAGTACTGTATTGAAGAAGTCTATCATGGTTTTCACAACATTTCTCGATCTGGCTTTTATTCTTTCCCAAGTTGCTGTCCTGGTTGCCTTGGTTGTTGCCCCTGCTGGCTTTAGAATTTTCTGTACTGCTATTGCTGTGTTCATTCATGGGGAAGGTGACATGTGCCTCTCCTTTGGTGGGAGCTTTTTCGTAACTGGCTTCAGCTTGCTCGGATAATATCTCAAGCATCATCTTTTTGAATAACTGATATATAGCGGGATCAATCTCATTTTTGTTGTCCTGAACTCCTTCTCTGACAGACTTTTGAGAATCCATTCCTTACTTTCTACTTATAACCAAAATGTTAGAATGGTGCGACCCTTGACCTTTATCTGAATCAGCCGACAATGCCAATGCTCCCTCTAAAGAGCAAAAATGGGTTTTTTTAGAAAAGATCTAGGAAGAAATCTTAATAAAGGAAGAAACCAAAATCTGACAACGACAATATCCCATTACGAGGGATCGGGTTGTCACCAAAATTTGTGACAACCGCATTGTTTTTCTGAAAAGGGATAAACAAGTAAAATATGAACAAAGATTAATTTTGAAAAGGACATCTCCTGACAAAAGATGTTTTATTGCAAAAGAGGGCAATAAATAGAATATAGAAAAAAATTTCAAAGATTTAAAATTTGAAGAATTGCAGGCAGGATCAAAAGAATTTGAAGAAATTAGGAGAAGAAAAGAAAAATACACATGGGTTTTAAAAACAAAGAGGAATTTTTTTGAATAATATATACCCAGGGTTTTGGAAAAATATATAAAATATCATACAATCACAGATGTACAAACAAGGATGCACAAACAACACTCCCTAAAGGCTGACTCTAAATGCAATATTTTGAAATGACATGTAGGACCTTAATCCTAACTCTAGGGTTCAGATCATCTGATTTCAATCATGATATGCCAATATACTCAAGCCGAAGCTCGAAGTACGTGGCATAGAAGTATTTCTCTGGTTCTAAGGTAATGGCTTCCCAACATCCTTGAGCACCTACTGATATACCTCAGACTATGGCCCTTAGGTATGTGGTAGGGGGCGCGAACCCAAATAAGTGGTCCAGTTGTGAGGCCCTCTCCTGAACTATGGTTCAGTGAGACAACCCAGCAACATGAAGACCGGGACAATATAGGTAGGGATGTTTTTCGAAAACATGTTCAACATGCAATAAAACCAGAAAGCTCTAATGCAAGTCCTAAAAAGATAGATTAAACTGAAGAGAAGCATACACTTGCATACATTGTTTTGCATTCAATCCCTAGAATCGAAGAGAGTTGTATTTCAGACCTAAGTCTAATGTGAACATGGAATAATTTCCTCAATATGGTCCTACCAAACCATACTTAAATCCTATATGCAATGATGTCAGCTTAGGACAGAGTCTAGGCTACTAAGGTTTGCATGGAAATGAAGCTGACATTTGTAGAATAAAGATTTAGATAATATCAAAGCAAAAGAGAAAGGCATAGATTCACCGAACGGAGATGAGTCCCATCTCGGTCGCCAAATCTGTGATCATCGTAAATTTTTTTCTTTCTTGTGGTTTCTCTCTCTTCCTTCTCTTTTCCTTTCTGACCTTTATTTTTTCCTTTTTGAAAGGAGAAAATAAAAAGACAGAAAAGAAGAGAGAAGAGAAAAGAAAAGAAAAGAAAAGAAGAGAAGATGAACTCTTTTGCGGGGTCTCACTTGACCTTAATTTTGAAGATATTTAAGAAAATAGCTTGCCTCCGTTTTAAAATATTTGCGGGAAAACTGAGAGTCAGGATTCACTCGTCGGTACGAGGTTCGACCGTTTCTGGCGCCTTTACCCAGGGTAATCGAACCAAGGGTTGAATTCATGCCTTTTGCTTTGCTTTAATATTACCTAAGAATTTATCCAAAGTCTAAATGCACAAAGAATCATGCTTGTGCAATGCAAGGATGTATGCTCTTTTCAAAAAATGATTTGGAAATCTCCAAGTGTTTCTGAGATGAATCTGATAATAGAGTGAAGCAGTGGTTTTTAACTTAGAACTTAAGATTTAAAGTTCTAAGTTTTTTTTTTTGGAATAATCAGTGCTTGGGAAAAGAAATCTGTGTTGAGAAACTATGTTTTGATGATACATGATAAATATGATATGCTTTCATGATGCATATATATGATACATGATAAATACATGATATGCTTTCATGAGATATGATAAATATGATATGCTTTCATATGTGAAACTGAATATGTTATATTATGACTGGATATGATGTGCTATGTATTTAACGAGTATTTGATGCAATGTTATTTCACTTAAGAAGAGTGAAGACAACTTGATCAAGTGCAACTATTTGATGCAACCATACTACTTTGAAGAAAAAGATTGATGGGCCATACATTCATAAAGATTATCCAAGAAGATCGACTACCTCAAGATAAAGATTTTTTTTCTTCTTTAGAGTCATATGTAACAAAACCTTCAGAAGCATGCATATTTAATATTAGAATATATGCTTTGAAATCATACAAGCCATTTATTTACAAAAAGTTAAGCTTTCATAAAAGGATACGTTATGTATATTATAGCATTTTAAAAACATCTTTTTGAAACAAATCATTGTACTTCCTACAAGCATTTATGAAAAAGACATTTTGACAAGATATAATAGCTCATGATTTCAAAAGCATTAATTGTACTTTCTTACAAGCATTTATAAAAAAAACATTTTGACAAGATATAATAGCTCATGATTTCAAAAGCATTAATTGTACCTTCTAACATGCATTTATGAAAAAGACAACTTGAAAAGATATAAAAGCTAATGATTTCAAATATGAAAGAAAAAGACAAAATAAATTAATTCATAATACACAAGCATTTATGTAAGAAATTTTGGTTCATAATACATAAGCATTAATGTAAGAAAAGACAAATTGTGAAAAGATGTATTGGTTCATAATACATAAGCATTTAAGAAGAAAAGACAAAATGTGAAAAGATGTATTGGTTTATAATACATAAGCATTTATGTAAGAAAAGACAAAATGTGAAAAGATGTATTGGTTCATAATACATAAGCATTTATGTAAGAAAAGACAAAATGCATTAGTTTATAATACACAAATATTTACGTAAGAAATTTTGGTTCATAATACATAAACATTTATGTAAGAAAAAACAAATTATGAAAAGATAATACATAAACATTTATTTGAGAAATGACTATTTGTAATATAAGTATTACTCAAGCATTTAGTGTACTTCACAACCATTCATCTTGAATTGACAATTTGAGAAAACAAATATTATTTTATATACAAGACAATTGTGTTTGAAAAAGACTTTATTTATTTTAAAATCCACATTCAAGAATGTCGACTTACTTAAAGTTATCATTCTTTCTATAAGCATTAAAAGCCACCTCAAAAGCATTTGAGAAATGACTATTTATTCAATAATAAAATCCTCACTCGAGAATGTCGACTTACTTAAAGTCATCATTCTTTCTGTAGACATTAAATAACACCTCATAAAGCATTTTGAGATATGACCATTTACAAATTAAAGGACTCAAAGCATTTATTGTACTTACACCCATTTAAGTAAAGAAGTGACAATTTCTAAATAAAATACTAAAGTACTACAAATCATTAATGTGAACAAAGACAAAACTACATGATAGTTTATAATCCAACGTTCAATGTACTATAAGTCATTTATTATGAGAAATAGACTTTTTACATAAAATATATCATACTTAAAATACTACAACGACTAGTGTACCCCACACACTACTTTTTTAGAAAGAAGACTTTTTCGTAAATCCATAAAGTGTTGTTTGAAATGACTTGACATCTCACATCACAAAAAGACCATCATTTCAAAAAGCCAACGACTGTTTTTTTAAGGCTATATAAACACAATCAAATAATTTATACCATAATGGACATGTGAGTTTACAACGAGAAAAATTCTTATTTGATATTTGAAAGAAAGCCTTGAAAAAGAAAGAGAAAATAAAAAGAAAAGAAAGAGAAAAAGTTAAGAATAGCTCTTTGACAAAAAGTATCTTCTGAGTGAAAAGAACAGAACATTCTGAGAATCCTTCATTCGTGCATTCATATCATTCTGAAGGTTCTATAGGAAGTATTGTAACTTTCTGTTATTCACTGTATTCCTTCTTTGTTGAAAGAAGTAGACCTCTGAGAAAGATGGTGTTGTCCTTCTCTGTTGAGAGAAGAAGACCTCTGTGAAAGAGGGTGTTCCCCTTCTCTGTTGAGAGAAGAAGACCTCTGTGGAAGAGGGTGTGCCCCTTCTCTGTTGAGAGAAGAAGACCTTTGAGGAAGAGGGTGTTGTACTATTTATCTGGTAACTCGGATGTTATAGTGGAAAACTCAAGTGGTTTGCTTGGGAACTGGATGTAGGTCAGGGTTTTGACCGAACCAGTATAAATTCTGTGTTTTATGTGTTGTGCCTTATTGCATTCTATTTTTATTTTATCGATCTATTTAGTATTTCACTATTGACCCCCCTCTAGTGGAATTTCATTTGGTATCAAATCTGGTTTGCTGGTTTCGACATAACAAGTCTTCCAGCACAAATGACATCTACCTTTTATGCTCGTGATATTGAAGGTCAACACGCATCTCGTCCTCATTTCTTCAGCGGCTCCAACTATGGATACTGGAAATGCAGAATGACTATATTTCTCAAGTCTATAGATTTTGCTGTATGGAAAATTATTGAGCATCCATACACATCTCCATCCGCAGACTATAGCTTATGGTCTGATGAAGAAAAGAAAATGGCAAATCTAAATGCAAAGGTGTAAACACCCCAAATTTTCACCCTTATCCAGTGCTTACATTTCATGTGTCATTGCTTATCATTGCATGAATTCAGCATATCATTGCATTGCATAGCATAGCATTGCATAGCATTGCATGTCATTACATCTCATCTTCGAGATCCAACACTTTTGTTTTCAAAATATTCAATCCAGATTTGAGTTTTAAAACTTTTCTTTCAAAATTCAATTTTAAAACCTGGGTTTTTAATCAACATTGTGTCATTTGCCAACCCTCAGGACCTTATATTTTGAAGTATTTTCTCAGAAAACAATCTGGATTCATTTCAAACTCAATTTCAATTGATTTCAATTCTCAGATGAGACCCATTTAGGTGGCGTCGCTTCTGGATTCTTTCATTTATCAAAAATCTCAAAAATTTTAGAGTCCTAATTGGATCAAGACTCTTTTTTCAGAGTCCTAGTCGGATCAAAACTCTACTTTTCACTACCTTTTTATCTGTCTTTGAAGAAAACCTTTTAAAATCTTCTGTTTTGGCCAAAATCCCAGAGTCCTGGTTGGATCAGGACTCTTCTTCAAGAGTCCAGTCGGATCAGGACTCTTCTTCAGAGTTTTAATCGGATTAGAACTCTAATCTTTCACAACCATTTTCAATCAAATCTTTCAAAATCTTTCAAAATGAGTCAGAAACTCAGAGTTTTAGTCAAAACAGGACTCTGTTCAGAGAGTCCTAGTTGGATCAGGACTCCGATCCTTATTTCAAATTTTGAAAGAATCTTTCAAAAAAATCTTTTCATCTATCAAAATTGTTGCGCTTTTATCAAAGAATTTTAAAATTTTGAGGTTTTATCTCAGAGTCCTGATCAAATCAAGACTCTACCCCAGAGTCCTGATCGAAGTAGGATTCTATCCAAAATTGATTTTCTCACTTCATTTTCACTGGTTTTCAAAAGCTTTGCTTAAATTCCATCACTTACTTATCAGAAAATCCAACAATATAAGAGTCTTAGTTCAATCAGGACTCTATTCTCAGAGTCTCAGTTGAATCAGAACTCTGGTTTATTCCAATATTTGTTATTATTTTAACTGTTTTCACAAGTTCTTTTAACTGTTTTTTTTAGAAAATACAAAAAAAAAAAATCTAGAGTTTTAATCCGATCAGGACTCTGGCTCGGAGTCCTAGTCCAGTCAGAAGTCTGTTTTGAAGTCTGTTTTTATTCCATTTTCATTTATTTCCATTTGTTTTAAAAAATTAGGTCATTTTGCAGAGTCCAGTTAGTTCAGGACTCTATTTCAGAGTTCTGATCGAGTTAGGAGTCTAACCCTGACTGTTTTTTTTCTGACTCATTTCACCATTTTCTGATAAAATCTTTCAAAAACCTTTCATTTGGCTTTTTAAAATCTAAAATCTCAGAGTCCTGAGAGTTCAAAACTCTAACTCGGAGTTCCAGTTCGCTTGAGACCCTATTTTCAAAGATTTTGAATTTCAATTATTGATTTTAACCCATTTTCAAAGTTATTTTTAGTGTTTATTTCAAATTTCTCAAAACTTGATGTGGGCCCACTCAGTCACCGCCATATCCAGAGGAGTTCTAACCCAGTTGGAACTCTATGTCATTTCAAAACTTTTAATTTCAAGCTTACTTTTGAAAATCTTTTGAAAACTTTCTCAATTTCAAGTTTTAAAACCATTTTTTTTTGAAAAACTCAAGTAGGGCCCACTCGGGGTGGTGCCATATTCGAGTAAGTCATGGCTAGACTAGGGTTAGTCAGTGTCTTGGTTAGTGTTAGAGGTTTAGAAGGGTCAAAAGTTATTTTAAAAACTCATTTTGAAGTTTGGATTTTAAAACTAGTGTTTTAAAAGGTTTTTAAAGAACTTTAAAAACCCAAATGTGGAAAATGCCAAGTGGCATCACATTTGGGGATTTTTTAGGATTGGCTAGGGGTTAATTAGGCATTATTTAGGATAATTTAGGTTAGGGGTATATAGGTCATTCCATCCCAAAATCGCCCCCCCCTTTAGAAGTCCAAAAATTTCAAAATTGCTAATTTTCAAAACCTAAAAAGTTTCTATAAATTGAGACCCATAGGGGGTCGATTTTTCCAGCCACCTTTAGAGCAAGTCTTGGAGCTTCTCTCTCCTCTCCGGCCCTTCCTCCATTGCTGCAACTCCAAGCTGAGAAATTTTATTAATTTCTTTAGTTTTATTTAATATTTTTCATGATTTAATGCTAGTTTAACCATTGGTACCATCTATTTCATGGATTCAACCTCAAGAACCATCAAGAACGGTCCAAAAAGATGATCTAACACTGTTTTTAGTGTTTTCCAGGGATTCTAATCCATTAGAATTGATTTTAGCACTATTCTTTTTATTATTAACCAATAAAACATGTGATTTACCCTTTTTATGGGTTAAATCCATGTCTTTAAAGGTAAAATCAAATTCCAGTCATTGATTCCTTGATTTTATTTTATTTATTTGTTTATTTATGTTTATTTTACGTTTTCCAGTATAGAAATAATTTTTATTTACTGTTTTATGGTTTGTTTTATTGTTTTTCATTAGTTAAGGCATGATTTCTTAAGTTTCTTAGATTTCTGTGTGTTTTTTTATTTTAGAACAGTAAAAAGCATGCTGTTTCGGATTGAAATATTCGTTGTTTATTCCTGATTTTTTTATATGTGATGCATGCATATCTAAAGAAACTACTGTAAAAAAATCAGAGGTTTTGGACCTCGGGAACCTTGTCAGAAAAATCAGACATTAAATCGGGTTTTTAAAACTTTAAAATCGTTGTTAAAATCAAGAAGGTAACTTTCTGTTATGATATTTTTCTCATCTTATATCCAATTTTAGATCTGTAAAGTGCCATGGATTAATATTGATTAGATCTAGCTACTGCAAAATTTTCAAAATTTTATTACTGTTTAGTATTTTTCCTCTGTCAGAAACTCTGATTTTCAATTTAAAACTCGTTAGGGTTTTCCAAAACCCTAATCAGACTTGTGTTGTTTATAAATCCCAAACCACAGATCCGATTCATGATCTGTAAAACGTGAGTATTGTTATTTTTCTGTCAACTGTTCACTGTTAAAATCTCAGATATTTTGAATGAGTTATGCTATTTATCCCGGAATTTTCAATTGAAAGTATGAGTCAGGACCAAAGTTAAAATCAATATATTCAAGTCCGGATGGGTATCTCCCTGGTTTTAAAAGCTTTTTCATATCTGTAAATAGGAAAAGTTATGTTTTTCTGTCTATTTGTTCTCTGTAAAATTTCATAAATTTCCATGGAGGTTTGACCCCTGGTTCGGGTCTTGGACTGAGACTGGTTGGTGAGCTAGGTCAAAAACAGTATATTTTTAGGGTTTAATGCAATTTTCGCATTAATTTAATGCCAAAAAAAATATTTTTATAATTTTAATTTGATATTAGGGTTATAACAAGTGCAGGTACCAATTTTGAGGATTTTTAGAATCTGTTTGATGCTTGAATGGTTTGAATTGCAAAACAGGGCACCCGAAGAATTCCAAAACACTACAAAAATCACAACATTTGTGATATTCTTGGATTTTCGTGCATAAGCATATATTTTTAGGGTTTAATCATATTCATAATCATATTAGGATGCTTTAAGTTTAATTTGATGCTCATTTGATTTCATTTAGTGCATAAAACCTAAGTTTTTACCAAAATATTTTCTAAAAACCCTGATTTCAAGGCCATAGTCTTGCTATCGGGGGCAATTTGGTCATTTGACCTAAATTTCGAAATCCCTAACCCTAATTTTCATATTTTTAATCATGTCATAGCATATTTAGTTTGATTTATTTGCATTTGAATTTCAAAACTTGCATTTTACCAAATATCTTTCTAAAAACCCTAATTTCAAGGCCATAGTCTTGTTATTAGGGGTATTTTGGTTATTTTGATCCCAATTTTGAAATTTCATTTATTCAATTTTATCTTCCTTATTTATTCAATTTTATTTCATACTTTATCATTTTGATTTAATGAAATCATGGCAAAAAGGCTTATATCTAGCAAAATCCAGCAATTTCCTGATATTGCTGGATAAATCTAGAAAAGCCAACATATCATCACTAACAAAGTTTTCTAGTTTTGCAGGTACATTGAAGACTTTATTTTTCATGTATTTAAATTTCAATAGTGATGTAAACTAAATTAAACTTTGGAATAAGAATTTACATTTCCTGCTTAGCTTAGGCAGCATTGCATATAGTTTATTTTTTTAAATAATGTTAATATGTGATGGATGATGATTCATGCATATTCAAACTCACTATGGTCTACACGAATGACACATACACTAGCTTTTATGAAGTTTATAAACTTGGTGGAATTCGTATTTATGGCCATAGTCAGAATATGAAGGATATCTAGATTTATGATCTTCATATTAGCCACATTCAGCCTACACTCTTAGGCTAATTTCAAAATGCACTGCATTTCTCAAAAATACAAAGAGTTTTTCCCAATTCCTCAAAATCATATTCATTCATTTCATGAATTTTCCAATTCCAATTCCAATTCAAATTCCAAGTCAAAGGAATCAAATTCTTCAAAATTTCCTAAGTCTTATTCAAAATCGATTTTCTCAAAATATTGATTTGCCAATGATATTTCAAGTATTTCCCAAGTTCCAAATTCGATTTTCTAAGTTATATTTTCAATTTTAAAGTTTGAATTCAAAGAAATCAAGTTTTTCAAAGTTATTTCATACTTCTCAAAATCGATTTTCACAAAAATCTCTTGAATACTTCAGAAATCGATTTTCACTTTCTCAAATACAGTATCTCAATCATGATTCATGATTTCAAAAGGGTTTATTTTCCAAATATTTTCCAATCTTGAAGCAAACATCATGTTTTCAAATGTGCATTTTTAGAAATTCATAGCACATGCCTGATTCTTTGTGCATTTAGGAATTAGAATATGGTTTAGACAAGTTGAACAAAGCAAAGCATTTGATTGATCCTTGGTTCAATTACCCCTGGTAAAGGAGCTAGGAACGGTTGAATCTCGTACCGACAGGCGAGTCCCATTCTTCGAAATAATCCCGCATTTTAAAAACGGAGGCGAGTTATTTTCAAAATCTTTTTCAAAGGTCAGTTTGATTTGCAAAAGTAAAATTTTGCGATGATAACACCAGGGCTCTTCAAAATACACAACTTTTGCAAAGTTAAGTTTTAAGTCCTGTCGGATTTCGAAGTCACATATAGGCCCTCCCAGGTCCACACACTTGGGAGAAATAATTTATAACCCTGATTCGAGTTGCGACCCAATTCGAATAACCCTGATCAGGGGCATGAGCCTATGGATGAGTGAGATTCTGTTGAAGGACCCATTCTTTATTTATCAATCTAGTGTCACATGTCGATACTAAGATAAATTTTGGATGTAAGATTGATAGTGTTGTGCCTTGCGTGAATGACTTAATGTGGCATTATGGCTTTTAAGGATGAATCGTGTCAAATGAGCACTCCTGTATTCTTTAGATCGTTATGAAGTTGTGTGTTGGGTGTTCCTTATTAGAAGCCCACACACCTCCCCGGTTCAGTATAGCGTACTTTTAGACATGCACAACATGTTAAGTACTTTGTTGATTGGACGAGAGATCCGAGACGACCTTGTATCATGAAATATGCAAAATATTATTGAAATGAATTCAAGACTTATCTTGTCAAATTGTGTTGTGTTACTTCTTATGCAGATAATATCTATTGGGGTTTCTTTGGTGAAACCATATCCTTTTTATCGTAGTCGTACTTTTGACAAGTACGTCCGTACTTTTTGACAAGTACATCTTCTTACGTTGCGATGATTGGATGAGTAGGTTGTGGCAACCTTGATGAGTGCAAATAACAAAATGCTGAGATCACCTAAATAAGTGATGTTTTCGCCTTCACCGGCAAGATACTCGAGTTGGTCGAAAGACCAGAGTATGTAGAATGGGTCTTCAGTTAACTACCCCTAATGCACTCATTCGAATCACTGACTCCTGTCAGGAGAGATGACAGGAAGGTACAAAACTTTGATGGACAGGCCATTAATGGCAGTTACGAGAAAAAGACTACAGCTATTAAAGAAGCTCAAGATTTATCCAAGCTTACCCTAGATGACTTAATAGGCAATCTTATGGCCTATGAAGTCCATATAAAGGAAAGAAGGGAAGAGGAACAACCTACAAAAAAAACTCTAGACTTCCCAGCTCTTTCTAAGAATGAGGACTCAGAAAAAGAATTTGAAATTGCGCTACTCACCAGAAAATTCCAGCGCTTCATGAGAAAGAACCGACTTCCAAATAAGCACAAGGAAAGAAAAGACCCTAAGGAAGATTTCATGTGCTATCAGTGTAATAAGCCAGGTCACTTGAGACGTGACTGTCCTCTTCTCAAAAGAAAATCCAAAACTGAGGAACCAAAGAAGAGATTCTTCAAGAAAAAGGCTCTGCATGCTTAATGGGATGATTCAGAACCATCCACAAGTGAAGAGTCAAGTGATGATGAAGCTGAAACCGCCAACATGTGCTTCATGGCATAAAGCTCTGTAAGTGAATCCCTTGATTTCTCCTTTGAAGAACTTCAAAATGCTTTTCAGGAACTTTTTGAAGAATCAAGAAAAACGATTCTAAAAAATAAACATTTGAAATCTGAAAATTTAGAGCTTTCCCAGAAAAATGAAAAACTCAGTATTAAAAATTCTGAGTTGAAAAAGAAAAAATTTATGCTTACTTCTGAAATCTCTTCTACTAGTTCCAAGACTAAAAATCTTCAAGTAGAAATTTCAGAATTAATAAGTAAAACTGAAAACCTTATGAAAACGGTTTTCAAGTTTACCAAGGGAAAAGAGAACTTGGACAAACTCCTATCCTCTCAAAAATTCTCTTTTTACAAGAATGATATTGATTACTCTCATTATAATAAACTTTCTTGTTCGAATCAAAAGACCACTTTTGTCAAAGGTTCTGCTGAACCTAAACAAGAGTATTATAATTGTAATTTTATATACTCCTCTAAGATTATAGATAAACCCAAATCAAAATGGATATGGGTTCCAAAATCTAACAAAAAGGGACCCGATCGGGTACCAAAAAGAGTTTCTACTTGATCTATTGCAGGCATTGAAAAAGAAGAACAGATGGATATCAAACAGTGGATGTTCAAAACATATGATAGAACATCCAAATCTTTTTGTTGTTCTTCATCATAAAGAAGGAGGAACCGTCACCTTTGGAGATAACAACAAAGGTTTGATAATTGGTATTGGCAATATTGGTAATATCGATAAACCTCTTATCAAAGACGTTCTCCTTGTTAAAGGTTTAAAACACAATCTCTTAAACATCAGTCAAATGTGTGACATAGGATATAATGTCAGTTTTAAACATGATGCATGCCTCATAGTGGACACAAACAAAAATATTGTTTTAAAAGGTATAAAGAAAAATAATGTATATGAATTATACTTAGATAATATTACTGAACATTGTCTCATAAGCAAATAATGGCTCTCAAAATTTATAGCATATGAGAATGGGACATGTTAACTTTAAATATATCTCTAAAATGGCTAAAAATAACTTGGTTCGTGGGTTACCTAAAATACCATTTAAAAGAGACTATTTTTTGTGATGCTTGTCAATTAGGAAAATTGTCAAAATCATCCTTCAAATCAAAGAATGTTGTGTCAAGTAAAAGACCTTTAGAGCTTCTCCACCTGTATCTTTTTGGTCCTTCTAGGGTAGCTAGTCTTAATCATAATAAATATACTTTTGTCATTGTTGATGATTACTCAAGATTCACTTGGGTAATATTTTTGAAAAACAAAAGTGATACGTTTTGTGAATTTGAAATTTTATGTAAAAAATTACAAAATAAAAAAATCCTCTACAACTGTTAAAATTCGTAGTGACCATGAAGGAGAATTTGATAATGATCTTTTTGTAAATTTTTGTAACTTGCATGGTATTTCTCATAACTTTGCCTTTCCTAGAGCTGCACCTCAAAATGGTGTAGTAGAAAGAAAGAATAGAACCCTTCAGGAATCTGCTAGAACTATGCTCCAATATAATAATCTTGCTAAATCTTTTTGGGCAAAAGCTGTTAATACTGCATGCTATATAACAAATAGAGTTCTTATTAGGCCCTTATTAAATAAAACTCCTTATGAATTATTCTATGACAGAACTCCAAGAATAGACTATTTTAAAGTCTTTGGATGTAAATGCTTTATCCTTAATACAAAAGATAGCCTGAATAAATTTGATGCTAAATTTGTTGAAGGCATATTCTTAGGATATTTAAGTCATAGTAAAGCATACAGAGTTTTTAATAAGAGTTCATATACTATTGAAGAATCTATGCATGTCAGTTTTTGTGAATCTATTGATCAATCTGTTCTTAAGCAGACTAACAATGATGATGTTGAAAGTACAGATTTATTCCTAGATAACACAACTAAATCTAATGAAGATGATCATCAAAGAACATTTGTTGAAATCAGAGATCATCCTTAAAAGCAGATTTTGGGAGACCTGACCAAGGGGGTTCAAACTAGAGCTCAGTTGGAACGGATTGCAAACATGACATTCATTTCTCAACTTGAACCAAAGAAGATTGATGAAGCCATCATCGATGAGTTCTGGATGCTAGCCATGACTGAAGAACTGAATCAATTCCAAAGAAATGATGTTTGGGATCTTGTACCAAGACCAAATGATCATCAGATCATTGGGACAAGATGGATCTTCAGAAACAAGCTAGATGAAACAGGTAATGTTATAAGAAACAAGGCTAGACTAGTAGCTCAAGGATACAACCAGAAGGAAGGTATTGACTTTGATGAAACATTTGCTCCTGTTGCTCGACTTGAATCTATTAGAATGTTTTTAGCATATGCAAGCTATATGGATTTTAAACTATATCAAATGAATGTTAAAAGTGTTTTTCTAAATGGTTTTATAAATGAACAAGTTTATGTAAAACAACCTCCAGGCTTTGAAAATGAACAATTTTCTTATCATGTTTTTAAACTAAAATGTGCTTTATATGGATTAAAACAAGCACCTCGTGCGTGGTACGAGACTTAAAACTTTTCTATTTTACACTCAAACTAAACACATTCAAATTAGACACCACTTTTTAAGAGAACAAGTTCTAAACAATATAATCAAACTGGAATTTATACCCACTAATAAACAATTAGCAGACATTTTCACTAAACCTTTAAAAAATGAAAACTTTGTAAGAATTAGAAGAGATTTAGGAAAATATAAATTAAGTGATTTATAAAATTAATTCATATGACTAATTAAAATATAGAAAAATGAGTCTACTCGAGTTCACCTTTATAAAATATTAAAATATAATCTTTACTTGACAAAATTCATCTTAACCAAAGCTGAATGGTAAATTCACTTTATGTAAAATCTTGGTGTAACGCCCCGGATTTCCAAAACAAAGCTAAGTTAAAATTTTCATGAATTTCTTTTTTTTTTCTTTGCAGCGGAACTTAGAAAAGCTTTTAGCAGCGGAATAAGACGATAATGAGTCGTCAGTTTTAGAAAACCCCGAGCACGTTGCAGGTATGTGGCCAAGCAACTCATTGACCACCAAAGTGTTCCATTTTATCGAAAACCACTTGTTTATTACAACATCACTGCTTAGAAAAGCAGTGTAGGTTCAATAAAAGGAAGCAGTACAACTCTGTCTAGAGAAACCCTGGAACTCGATGCCGCCTTGCTCCGCATATCGCCACGCAGGTCCAACACCTGAAATCCCCATTAAACGGGGTCAGAACCACTGATGGTCTGGTAAGCATGCAGTCATACATCCATTCAACTCAAATACGATAATGACCACTCAGGGTCGCAATGCGCAATAACGACGCTCAAGCCTCCAAGACTTAGCGTATATCGCAAGAGCCTCCTCAGGGCTATGAGTTGAACATCCGCTCGAGTCCTCATGACTTAGAGCAAGCCTTTTCAGGGCTGTGATTTGAATAGCCGCTTAAGTCTCCATGACTTAGCCATGACCTCTACCGGGTCTCAAAGTGATGTCTAGCTCAAGTCTTCATACTTGGCACATCCGTATCCCATGCATCTAAGGACAACTCCTCGAGCTTCGCTTAGTCGTGCGGATACAACACGGGTCTTTGCCCAGTCGGTCCAGTAGTATACCGAACATGACACCTTCACAAAGGTTATGCAGGACTGACTCAACACGTCATCCACTCATACATTCAAAACATCGCTGTACCTAGAACTAATGCATTGTTTGATAATTAACCGCTCCCGCCTTTGGTACGCAGGTAGAGCTATTGTCCGGGCATCAACGCGACGTTCTGGAGGTTGATTATTCTATGTATTTTAGATACCCCAGAGGCCTGTTGACCCTATCCATAGTAGGGCAGTGTGTTTCAACTGGGAGAATCCTACTAGGCCCATATTCGGATGCATCCTCTACTTGCAGTAGTTGGGTTCAATCCTTAGATCTTAAGGATAACCACAACCCCAAAACCCATGAGTGACTGAGGCCATCGTGGACTCTATCAGGTCCGAAGTAAAATACATGTCACTCAAGGCTGTACCATCACTGTCATTCCACAGTGAGCATAATTCCTGAAGGGGTCTGCCAGTCTTATAATTACTTGGACAGAATTTGCATGCCATTTAGGCAGCCCGTGCTTTTAACACTACGGGAGTATGTACCCGACCCCATTCAGTCTTCCCCAACACAGTCATTACTGAGGGGGTACCCCTAACACGATCTTCAACCGCGGGGTATGTGCGACCTTAAGTCTTATTCATATGCATGCAGAACACCGCTCTTTGGCACTTCGGCCACCACGAGCATCACACCTCTTTGGGTGGAAACAACACACTCTGGCTCTTCGGCCCTTACGAGTCTGGTTGTGTAACCGTTCTCAATGAGCATGCATATGACTCGATCTAAATAGATCGGCTACTCGGCGTATTTTTACGCAACGAGTCCAAACCTAGCCAAGGCGCAACCTCTACTCCGGCTCAGCGGCCCTTACGAGCAAGGTGCCCTTGCAGGCACAAGGATACGAGCCGATCTGGCATCGTTCCATCAACGGACATCATTATGCCGTTCCATTGGTTCCGGCAGCTCTTCTGCCAACCATTTCGTCAGCACCTCCCCTGCTCTACCGGCAGTGGTGCGACGAACCCTTCTACGTTGTAGAGGGTAAACCATGAACTGGGTAGCACTCTGCTATATGTCAGAGTATCCTGCTACGTTCTTTCTGAGCTATTCTTAGCTTCTTCAGAAATTTCAGCAGCACTTCCTCTCTTTTACGGAGAAAGCGTGCGTTTCTTTTATCCATTTCAGCGGCATCTCCCCTCTTTGGTAGGAAATCGCCACGCTTAATTCGGGAAATGGATGCGCACCGTTGTGCGTACTTTGCATCCATCAAGGTTGCAGGAACCCTTGGCCATAGCCAGGCCATACGTAATTAACTTAGTGTTTACGTAAAGAGCATTTTGCCAAAAAGCGAAGTCTTTCCAATAGGGGCTTCATTCGTCAAGCAGAATCTTGAACGAGGAGCGGTCAAGGAATCGCATGGGCGATTTGGAGTTGATCTCCATTTGAACGCTCATTTATGCGCTATATATGTAGTATAAGCAGAAGCCTGTGCTTTATACAGCGGCGGCGTAAAGAAATGCATATACTATTGTTCAGGGTGTGTAACTGAACGAAATATTCTACATATATAACAAAGCAGAAGCCTTAGCATCGTTCGACGCGACGGCGTAAGTAAATACATTGCAGAAAGCAGGAGCCTTGGCATCGTTCGACGCGACGGCGTAAGTAAATGCATAATCGGAAGTGCAGTAATCGGAAGTGCAGAAAACATGGAGCCTTGGCATCATACGACGCGACGGCAAAGGTAAATTACATGGCCTGTGCGATATAAGACGCGTCGGCAGTATCAGCAGATATACACCTAAATCTGTATCCAACGATAGTTACGAGGCGAGCGAGTGAACACTGAAGTGTCCTAGAAGGCTCAACCAAGAACTAGGGTGAGATACTATTTTGAAGAACGCATATACTGCGCATTCAAACATATATATCCGACGATAGTTACGAGGCGAGCGCGTGAACACCGAAGCGTCCTAGAGGGCTCAACCAAGAACTAAAGCAAGATACTACTTCAGAAAGTATATTCTATATACAAACAATCAAATACTTGAGAGAGATGGATCAACGAAGCGAACTTACTTCAAATCGTGGAAGAAACGGCTCTGGGTTGCTTCTTTGGCTTCGAGCCTTCCTTCGAGAGGTCAGACTAAGTCAGATGAAGCTGACTTAGTTGAGAAAGAGGTAGAGTAGGTCAAGCTACTCAACCTAAGTGGTTTGAACCAAACAGGGTTCGATCCAAGTCAACTGGGTTCAGCAGGTTCGAACTCAGCTCAAGTAGGCTAAGTCTGGGTTCAGAAATCCAAACCGGAATCTGGACCAAAAAGGACTTTGACTTTGACTTTAAACCCAACTAGGTTCAAGTCAAGTCAACTGGGTTTGGACCAGGTCAAGTGGGTTCAGACCCAGGTCAGGTGGGTTAGGACCAGGTCAGGCAGGCTCAGGCTAAGTCAGGCAGGCTCAGACCAGGTCAGGTGGGCTCAGGTGGGCTAGGCTAGGTATGGGAGGTTTAGGAGAGAGAGAGAAGGCAAGAGAGAGAGGGGGGGGTCGATTTTTATGAGAAGAGAGAGAGTGGGGAGGGCTATTTATAGCCCAAGCCCACCTCCTCTTGGGAATTTTCATCCCCCTTCTACCCCCTTGGCTTCTTTTTAATTCCAAGAGGTTCCTTGGTGTGGGGCCCACTTGGATATTCCATGGGATATTTTTGTGGGTCCCACCAGATATTTTCTGAGGAATATTTCTGTGGGGCCCACCAATATTTTCGTGGGTCCCGCAAGAATTTCGGGTTTCCGGCGATTTTTTCCGAAAAATTCTGAGTATGCCATTCCCTTCGTATTGACGTAACTAAGAAAGTTGGCTCGCAGGAATCCTTTGATTTCATTCAGGTAGGAAGTTATGGCTTCCAGAGTGTTTGAGCATATATTCGCGATTCGACGAATATCCTAAGTATAACTGGCTCGCAGGAATTGATTCGTTTCGCATTCTGAGAAGAAATGCTATTTTTACCGGTAAATGCCTCATGAATTTTATTCAGATATTTTCTGAAAAATTGCGGGTCTTACATCATTACCCCCTTAAAGGAATTTCGTCCGCGAAATTCAGCTAAGAGTACAAGGTGAAGAGTTCAGGATATTTATCCCGCATATCCGATTCGGGCCCCCAAGTGCAATCATCGATTCCATGATGCTGCCACCTCACTTTAACAAGTGGAATGACCTTTGTTCTTAGCACTTGCTCCCGTCGGTCCATGATCTCCACTGGCCTTTCTTCTACCGTCATATCTTCTCGGATGTCAATGTCTTCATGTTGAATGACGTGAGAAGGATCATGAACGTACTTTCTAAGCATTGATACGTGAAATACATCATGTATTTGCGCGTATTGTGGTGGCAATGCTACTCGGTAGGCAGTCTCTCCGATCCGGCTCAAAACTTCGAAGGGATCAATGAATCTGGGGCTGAGCTTCCCCTTCTTTCCAAAACGAAACACACTCTTGGTTGGAGAGACCTTGATAAAAACCTTATCTCCAACCGCAAAAGTGAGTTCCCTATGCCGCTGATCGGCGTAGCTCTTCTGTCGACTCTGAGCAGTCAGTAGCTTCTTTCTGATCATGTGGACCTGCTCAGTATAATGCTGCAACACAATGGGCGAGTCCAAGGTTCGCTCACCCACTTCACCCCAATGGATTGGTGATCTACAGGGTCGTCCATACAAGGCTTCATACGGCGCCATCCCAATGCTAGCGTGGTGGCTATTATTATAAGCAAATTCAGCCAACGCTAGGTGGGAATCCCAATCACCTTTCCATTCCAGCATACAGGCTCTTAGAATATCTTCAAGAGTCTGTATGGTTCGTTCTGATTGCCCATCTGTTTGGGGATGAAATGCTGTACTGAACTTGAGTTTCGTCCCTAGGGCTTTCTGAAGCTGCTCCCAAAAGTGAGAGGTGAACTTCGGGTCACGATCAGATATGATCGAAATCGGCACTCCATGGAGTCTAACGATTTCCCGAATGTAGATCTCCGCCAATCGTTCAGTTGAGTATCGAGTGTTGATTGGCAGGAAGTGAGCAGACTTGGTGAGTCTGTCCACGATCACCCATATTGAGTCATGTTGTCTCTTGGATCGAGGCAATCCAACGATGAAATCCATCGTAATGCCTTCCCATTTCCATTCTGGAATCTCGATCCGTTGCATCTTTCCACCAGGTCGCTGATGTTCGATCTTAACTTGCTGGCAGATCAAACACTTCGAGACAAACGTAGCCACATCACGCTTCATACCCTTCCACCGGTACTTTCTCTGCAAATCTCGGAACATCTTCGTACCCCCAGGGTGGATAGTATATTTGCTACTATGGGCCTCCTGGAGTACTTCCTGTCTTAGCTCAGGGTTATTTGGAACCCAAATTCTTTCTTCCATCCATATTCCTCCATCTTCTTTCAAATGGAAGAAAGTGTTATCTTTTTCAGCACGAGCTTTCAATTCCAAGTACTGGGGATCCTTGAACTGTTCGGCTACGATGCGATCGAGGAACTCAATGTGGATCGTCAAACATGACATTTGGATTCTACCCGAATCAGCCAAAAATGGCTTCCACTTGACGAAATCCTCCATCAACTTCCATTGTCCGGTTAGGCTGGCCAGAGTGCCAACAGTCTTGCGACTAAGGGCATCTGCTACAACATTCGCCTTTCCAGGGTGATAGGAAAGCGTGAATTCATAGTCTTTGAGGAATTCCAGCCATCGCCGTTGCCGCATATTGAGTTCTTTTTGAGAAAAGAGGTATTTTAGGCTTTTATGGTCTGACATGACCTCAAATTTCTCTCCATACAGGTAGTGTCGCCAGATTTTAAGCGCGAACACTACCGCGGCAAGCTCCAAGTCGTGGGTTGGATAGTTTTTCTCATGGACCCTCAACTGTCGTGACGCATAGGCGATTACTTTGCCATGCTGCATCAACACACAACCCAGACCCGTTCCTGAGGCATCGGTATATGCCACGAAGCCTCCCTGACCAGAAGGTAAGGTAAGGACAGGGGCAGTGGTAAGCCTCTGTTTGAGAACCTCAAAGCACTCCTTACACTGGTCAGTCCATTCAAACTTGACTCCCTTTTTAAGCAATTTCGTCATCGGTACGGCGATTCGGGAGAAGTCTTGTATGAACTTCCGATAATATCCGGCAAGTCCAAGGAAGCTACGGACCTCAGTGATATTTTCTGGCTGCTTCCAGTCCATCACAGCTTCCACCTTCGCAGGATCCACTGCGATTCCATCTTTTGAGATCACATGACCAAGGAACATCACTTTGTCTAGCCAGAATTCACATTTTGAAAACTTAACATAGAGTTGGTTATCTTGAAGGGTTTTCAAGACGATTTTCAAGTGCTCCATGTGTTGTTCCTTGTTCTCAGAATATACGAGAATGTCATCAATAAAGACGATGACAAAGCTATCCAAATATGGTCTGAATATTCGGTTCATTAGATCCATAAAGGCAGCAGGCGCATTAGTGAGTCCGAAGGGCATTACTACGAACTCATAATGGCCATATCTCGTTTTGAAGGCAGTCTTAGGTATATCCTCTTCCTTTACTCTGAGTTGATGGTATCCAGACCTGAGGTCGATCTTGGAGAACACCCTCGCTGTTCTGAGTTGATCGAATAAGTCCTCAATCCGAGGCAACGGGTACTTATTTTTAACAGTTGCCTGGTTAAGCATCCGATAATCAATGCATAACCGAAGGGATCCATCCTTCTTCTTTACAAACAGCACTGGGGCTCCCCACGGTGACACACTAGGACGGATGAACCCTTGTTCCATCAGTTCTTCCAACTGACACTTCAACTCACTGAGTTCAGCTGGCGCCATTCGATACGGAGCTTTGGATATCGGCGTTGTTCCAGGTAAGGATTGAATTCCAAATTCAACCTCACGAAGTAGCGGAAGTCCTGGCAATTCCTCAGGAAACACATCGGGAAACTCCCGCACCACTTCCAAACTCTCAAGGGGTTGGTCATTGGATTTTTCCACCGAGAGACTCAACAGGAAGGCCACACAACCCTTCCTAAGGTATTTTTGTACCTTAAGTGCTGATATGAGCCTTTTCTGTGGAACTGGTTTGGATAACCGGTACTCCATCTTAGGCAATCTGGGTCGAGATAGAATTACTCTGCCCTCGCGGCACAAAATCTTGGCATTATTCTGAGCCAACCAATTCATTCCCAGAATGACATCGTACTGTATCATATCGATCAGGATGGCGTCAGTAGGCAAGTGTTGCCCTGCTATCTCAATATCCAAATTTTTCACACACCGGATACATTTGGTGCATGAACCCAACGGGTTATACACTTCGATCATTTTATCAATCGGTTGCACCGAAGCGTGGAGTTGTTCGGTGAAATCGTCAGAGATAAACGTATGAGTAGCACCACAATCAAACAAGACGTAAGCTGCATGTCCATTAACAGGTACGGTGCCTTCAATCAGGTCACCATTTTTGACTTGTTCAGTCGTTATAGCGTATACACGACCTGCAGCAGGCCTTTGTTCTATTCTAGGTGGAGGTCGTTGAAACTGAGAACGTTGTGGTGCTGGTCGAGAGGGTCCGGCAGATCCGGTATTACTCCTCTGTTCATCTGCAGCCTTCTTGGCGCAATCCCTTATAAAGTGGCCTATCTTGCCACAATATAAGCACCCACCAATGTCACGAGGACATGGCTTTCCAGGGTGGTTCATACGACACCTTGGGCAGCTGAAGTTGGACTGCTGACAATTCAGAGTTGGGTTCTGTCTTGGCCTCACGACTTGCTGAGTGTTGTTCCCTCCTTGGAACTTCTTCTTTTGAAAGGGTTGTCGTGAACCCTGGCCACTTGGAAACGTCCTTTTACGATTCCCACCATTCACTATGGGCTTTTTTGCTACGATCACTTTAGATCGTGCCCAGTCCTCTTGGATTTTTGAAGCTGCTGCTACCGCAGCCTGAAAAGTCGAAGGCATGCTTGTTATCACTCGAGATCGCAGCCCTTCGCGCAGACCATTCACATATTTGTCGGCCCTTTCTTGGTCTGTTTTGAACAATCGAGAGCAGTAGCGCTCTAGATTCTGAAATTTGGTGGTATAGTTCATTAGACTCATACCGCCCTGTTCCAACTCCAGAAACTCCATCTTTTTCTTGTTTCTGGAATGCAACGGGAAGTAGTTATCCATAAAAATCCTCTGAAAGTCAGTCCAAGGAATTACTTCGACTTGTGAGAACTGGATAAGTTTAGTGGTATCCCACCACTTCCGTGCATTATCTTTTAATCGATACGTGCCAAAGTTGGTCTTCTTCTCTTCTGGTACTCCCAGTACTAAGAAGGCACGTTCCGTCTCTTCGATCCAACTCTCCGCGAGCTCAGGATCGGCTCTGCCAATGAAAACTGGCGGGTCAAGCTTGAGGAACTTCTCATAAGTCACTCCTTCCAGGTGCTCGTTTCGTGGTGCGACTGGTTCTGGCCTCGTTTCACGGATGGCTGTAACCAGGTTGTTGAGTGTCTCCAACAGGAATCCCTGCGTATGGGACTCCTCGCTTGGTATGGTTCTCCTCGTCGTAGGAGCCATTTATCTATGCACACACAAGCACTTGTTTTTAGTTTCTCGATGTATATGAGGAAGTAAAAGCTTTATTTACTTAATATACATCACATTTACACAAGCATCGCCTTAAACAAAACGTCATGCCGCACTGGCAGACTTTAGGCGTTGAAAAACTATATACATGAGTCTACTGACTCCAAAACATCACCAGTCTCTTTAAGACTTGGATTTCTTTGATGAAGACGAACTCCAAAAGGTCCATCTATTGCCACATGGCCTTGGTGCAGGCACTACTAGCTTTGGCTTGGGCGGCACTTCCGCACTAGCAAGCGAATATTGGGGATATATGAGGGACTCCAGTCCACTTTCCCAGTCAGCAAGATCAAGACTCTGGGAGTCTGGAATAATGATCGGCGAACAGAAAGAATCCCCTCTTTTGTTCCTACCATTTAAGCTCGGCATATGTGATGCCGGATGGTAGCTTGGCGAGTGATAGACCTCCGCAGGGAAGTTCAAATCAAAATCCCTCAGCCTTGGTAATTCATCAAAAGATGTTGGGGCATGGTTGCTCCCAACACTAGAGTGATGCGGTCCACTAACACGCGAAGTCTCATCCCTAAGACCCTTTGAAGCCCGTCGACCCATATCGGCGGTATATTTCCTTTGGCATTCGTTGGCGGAATGCCCATCTTCGCCACAATATTGGCAGTCTTAGACTTCATACGGGCATATCCACTCATCGTGCATGACCTTGCAGCGATAGCAGTATCCACGCAAGTCATGAGTTGCCATCTATACAAAGATGCACCCAAATCAGAACAAAAATATAAAAACATATACTTACAGTGCGATATCGGGACCATGACGGATCTTGAACCAGGTTTCTCAGACTCATGCTCTGATACCAATTCTGTAACGCCCCGGATTTCCAAAACAAAGCTAAGTTAAAATTTTCATGAATTTCTTTTTTTTTTTCTTTGCAGCGGAACTTAGAAAAGCTTTTAGCAGCGAAATAAGACGATAATGAGTCGTCAGTTTTAGAAAACCCCGAGCACGTTGCAGGTATGTGGCCAAACAACTCATTGACCACCAAAGTGTTCCATTTTATCGAAAACCACTTGTTTATTACAACATCACTGCTTAGAAAAGCAGTGTAGGTTCAATAAAAGGAAGCAATACAACTCTGTCTAGAGAAACCCTGGAACTCGATGCCGCCTTGCTTCGCATATCGCCACGCAGGTCCAACACCTGAAATCCCCATTAAACGGGGTCAGAACCACTGATGGTCTGGTAAGCATGCAGTCATACATCCATTCAACTCAAATACGATAATGACCACTCAGGGTCGCAATGCGCAATAACGACGCTCAAGCCTCCAAGACTTAGCGTATATCGCAAGAGCCTCCTCAGGGCTATGAGTTGAACATCCGCTCGAGTCCTCATGACTTAGAGCAAGCCTTTTCAGGGCTGTGATTTGAATAGCCGCTTAAGTCTCCATGACTTAGCCATGACCTCTACCGGGTCTCAAAGTGATGTCTAGCTCAAGTCTTCATACTTGGCACATCCGTATCCCATGCATCTAAGGACAACTCCTCGAGCTTCGCTTAGTCGTGCGGATACAACACGGATCTTTGCCCAGTCGGTCCAGTAGTATACCGAACATGACACCTTCACAAAGGTTATGCAGGACTGACTCAACACGTCATCCACTCATATATTCAAAACATCGCTGTACCTAGAACTAATGCATTGTTTGATAATTAACCGCTCCCGCCTTTGGTACGCAGGTAGAGCTATTGTCCGGGCATCAACGCGACGTTCTGGGGGTTGATTATTCTATGTATTTTAGATACCCCAGAGGCCTGTTGACCCTATCCATAGTAGGGCAGTGTGTTTCAACTGGGAGAATCCTACTAGGCCCATATTCGGATGCATCCTCTACTTGCAGTAGTTGGGTTCAATCCTTAGATCTTAAGGATAACCACGACCCCAAAACCCATGAGTGACTGAGGCCATCGTGGACTCTATCAGGTCCAAAGTAAAATACATGTCACTCAAGGTTGTACCATCACTGTCATTCCACAGTGAGCATAATTCCTGAAGGGGTCTGCCAGTCTTACAATTACTTGGACAGAATTTGCATGCCATTTAGGCAGCCCGTGCTTTTAGCACTACGGGAGTATGTACCCGACCCCATTCAGTCTTCCCCAACACAGTCATTACTGAGGGGGTACCCCTAACACGATCTTCAACCGCGGGGTATGTGCGACCTTAAGTCTTATTCATATGCATGCAGAACACCGCTCTTTGGCACTTCGGCCACCACGAGCATCACACCTCTTTGGGTGGAAACAACACACTCTAGCTCTTCGGCCCTTACGAGTCTGGTTGTGTAACCGTTCTCAATGAGCATGCATATGACTCGATCTAAATAGATCGGCTACTCGGCGTATTTTTACGCAACGAGTCCAAACCTAGCCAAGGCGCAACCTCTACTCCGGCTCAGCGGCCCTTACGAGCAAGGTGCCCTTGCAGGCACAAGGATACGAGCCGATCTGGCATCGTTCCATCAACGGACATCATTATGCCGTTCCATTGGTTTCTGCAGCTCTTCTGCCAACCATTTCGTCAGCACCTCCTCTGCTCTACCGGCAGTGGTGCGACGAACCCTTCTACGTTGTAGAGGGTAAACCATGAACTGGGTAGCACTCTGCTATATGTCAGAGTATCCTGCTATGTTCTTTCTGAGCTATTCTTAGCTTCTTCAGAAATTTCAGCAGCACTTCCTCTCTTTTACGGAGAAAGCGTGCGTTTCTTTTATCCATTTCAGCGACATCTCCCCTCTTTGGTAGGAAATCGCCATGCTTAATTCGGGAAATGGATGCGCACCGTTGTGCGTACTTTGCATCCATCAAGGTTGCAGGAACCCTTGGCTATAGCCAGGCCATACGTAATTAACTTAGTCTTTACGTAAAGAGCATTTTGCCAAAAAGCGAAGCCTTTCCAATAGGGGCTTCATTCGTCAAGCAGAATCTTGAACGAGGAGCGGTCAAGGAATCGCATGGGCGATTTGGAGTTGATCTCCATTTGAACGCTCATTTATGCGCTATATATGTAGTATAAGCAGAAGCCTGTGCTTTATACAGCGGCGGCGTAAAGAAATGCATATACTATTGTTCAGGGTGTGTAACTGAACGAAATATTCTACATATATAACAAAGCAGAAGCCTTGGCATCATTCGACGCGACGGCGTAAGTAAATACATTGCAGAAAGCAGGAGCCTTGGCATCGTTCGACGCGACGGCGTAAGTAAATGCATAATCGAAAGTGCAGTAATCAGAAGTGCAGAAAACAGGGAGCCTTGGCATCATACGACGCGACGGTAAAGGTAAATTACATGGCCTGTGCGATATAAGACGCGTCGGCAGTATCAGCAGATATACACCTAGATCTGTATCCAACGATAGTTACGAGGCGAGCGAGTGAACACCGAAGTGTCCTAGAGGGCTCAACCAAGAACTAGGGTGAGATACTATTTTGAAGAACGCATATACTGCGCATTCGAATATATATATCCGACGATAGTTACGAGGCGAGCGCGTGAACACCGAAGCGTCCTAGAGGGCTCAACCAAGAACTAAAGCAAGATACTACTTCAGAAAGTATATTCTATATACAAACAATCAAATACTTGAGAGAGATGAATCAACGAAGCGAACTTACTTCAAATCGTGGAAGAAACGGCTCTGGGTTGCTTCTTTGGCTTCGAGCCTTCCTTCGAGAGGTCAGACTAAGTCAGATGAAGCTGACTTAGTTGAGAAAGAGGTAGAGTAGGTCAAGCTACTCAACCTAAGTGGTTTGAACCAAACAGGGTTCGATCCAAGTCAACTGGGTTCAGCAGGTTCGAACTCAGCTCAAGTAGGCTAAGTCTGGGTTCAGAAATCCAAACTGGAATCTGGACCAAAAAGGACTTTGACTTTGACTTTAAACCCAACTAGGTTCAAGTCAAGTCAACTGAGTTTGGACCAGGTCAAGTGGGTTCAGACCCAGGTCAGGTGGGTTAGGACCAGGTCAGGCAGGCTCAGGCTAAGTCAGGCAGGCTCAGACCAGGTCAGGTGGGCTCAGGTGGGCTAGGCTAGGTAGGGGAGGTTTAGGAGAGAGAGAGAAGGCAAGAGAGAGAGGGGGGGGGTCGATTTTTATGAGAAGAGAGAGAGTGGGGAGGGCTATTTATAGCCCAAGCCCACCTCCTCTTGGGAATTTTCATCCCCCTTCTACCCCCTTGGCTTCTTTTTAATTCCAAGAGGTTCCTTGGTGTGGGGCCCACTTGGATATTCCATGGGATATTTTTGTGGGTCCCACCAGATATTTTCTGAGGAATATTTCTGTGGGGCCCACCAATATTTCCGTGGGTCCCGCAAGAATTTCGGGTTTCCGGCGATTTTTTTCGAAAAATTCTGAGTATGCCATTCCCTTCGTATTGACGTAACTAAGAAAGTTGGCTCGCAGGAATCCTTTGATTTCATTCAGGTAGGTGGTTATGGCTTCCAGAGTGTTTGAGCATATATTCGCGATTCGACGAATATCCTAAGTATAACTGGCTCGCAGGAATTGATTCGTTTCGCATTCTGAGAAGAAATGCTATTTTTACCGGTAAATGCCTCATGAATTTTATTCAGATATTTTCTGAAAAATTGCGGGTCTTACACTTGGTTTCATTTACAAATTATTTTTTATCATAATCGAGTGTTTGTATTTCTTATTATTTTTATTTTGTCTTCATCCCATTCACCACCTTTTTCAAAGTTTAAAAAAAAGGTCCTTCATGTATTCACGTACATCACATGTTACCTTGAAAACAAAGACTTTATGTCATTTTTTTTCTATCTCTCAAAGTACAATCTACTTTTTGTCCTATAATCTTTCACACTTTTCTATAAAAAAAAATCCATAAAAAGACTCCTTCTGGACAAACTTGTCTTTCATCTTATCTTTTAATTATTAAATGTTCTTTTCATTAGTACCTTTAGTACCATCCTTCTCTCTCTCTCTCTCATACGAATTGAGCCTCCATTCTTTTCAATCCGTGATTTTGACTCCTTTACTAGTTTAAAACTTAACTTTATTCTCTAAAAACTATGAACTTCCTCCAATCAAGTTTCTTTAAAAATATGTTTATCAAATAAACATTAATTCATGTCAATCATAACTTTATTTTATGTCTTTCATCTCATATCAATCATGAATTTTTTCTTGTTTTTTTATTCCTATCCTACTCGAAAATCCATATATGTCATCTCACTTTTCTTTATGTCTACTCTTACTCCTTCCACGCATATCCATAAAAATACTTCTTATATAAGCAATTATTACTCTTCACTCATGAATATCTTTTGTCTCCTCATTTCATCTCTCGAATACATTTTTTTATTATATATTTTAGATTTTTGAATCCGACTCCTCCATGTCTATTCTTATTTTTTAATCTATCATTTATCAATTCTTATTTTTTTCGAATATATTTTTGACTCTTTCTCTTTTTGTCTCATCATCTCTCTTACCACTATTCAAAGTCAAAATGTGTCCTTCTCATATTTACGTATACTCATAAAAATTACAAATATGAAAACACATTAATCATGACACATTTTTTAAGTCATTTTTTTCTTTCAAAAATGTCATATCTTTCAAAGTACACATCACATGATCACCCTATGACCTATTTCCTTTCACGTCTATCCATAAAAACTATTTATATATTAAATAAGCAATCATGACATTTCTTTATCTCTTTCATCTCATATCACTCATTAATTATTTTTGTCCTCTTCTCTATCCATGTCTTATTTGAAAATCCATGTCTGTCATCACTCTCTTCATACGCCCAACTTAAAATTTCTCATTATGTCTTTTCAGCTTGACTTTATCTCTATTCATCTCTCTCACATGAATTGAGCTCACTTCCTTCTTTACTCTGTCTCAAAACAATGGATCACCCCATGTATTTTTTGAAATCCATTTCTTGACTTGTTGTCTTCAACTCTCAACTTGCTTTAACCTGGTCTATAATATTAACTCTTCAACTCTGATCCCTCCTTTTTGTCAATGACAAAGGGGGAGAGAAAACCTACCTCTCCTATGTAGGAGAAAAATGTTTAACTCTTTATCTCATCCACATGAAGTATACACAAACTTTTTTATGTTAATTCTGGTGTTTTTTATGATTACTATTTCTATGCATTTTTTATTTCTGATATCATATTTAAATCATCATAATATATATGGCTTATTGAAAGGGGAAGCATATATTGTCATCATCAAAAAGGGGGAGAATGTTGAGAAACTATGTTTTGATGATATATGATAAATATGATATGCTTTCATGATGCATATATATGATACATGATAAATACATGATATGCTTTCATGAGATATGATAAATATGATATGCTTTCATATGTGAAACTGAATATGTTATATTATGACTGGATATGATGTGCTATGTATTTAACGAGTATTTGATGCAAGGTTATTTCACTTAAGAAGAGTGAAGGCAACTTGATCAAGTGCAACTATTTGATGCAATCATACTACTTTGAAGAAAAAGCTTGATGGGCCATACATTCATAAAGATTATCCAAGAAGATCGGCTACCTCAAGATGAAGATTTTCTTCTTCTTTAGAGTCATATATAACAGAACCTTCAGAAGCATGCATATTTCGTATTAGACTATATGCTTTGAAATCATACAAGCCATTTATTTACAAAAAGTTAAGCTTTCATAAAAGGATACGTTATGTATATTATAGCATTTTAAAAACACCTTTTTGAAACAAATCATTGTACTTCCTACAAGCATTTATGAAAAAGACATTTTGACAAGATATAATAGCTCATGATTTCAAAAGCATTAATTGTACTTTCTTATAAGCATTTATGAAAAAAACATTTTGACAAGATATAATAGCTCATGATTTCAAAAGCATTAATTGTACCTTCTAACATGCATTTATGAAAAAGACAACTTGAAAAGATATAAAAGCTAATGATTTCAAATATGAAAGAAAAGACAAAATGAATTAATTCATAATACACAAACATTTACGTAAGAAATTTTGGTTCATAATACATAAGCATTTATGTAAGAAAAGACAAATTGTGAAAAGATGTATTGGTTCATAATACATAAGCATTTATGAAGAAAAGACAAAATGTGAAAAAATGTATTGGTTCATAATACATAAGCATTTATGTAAGAAAAGACAAAATGTGAAAAGATGTATTGGTTCATAATACATAAGCATTTATGTAAGAAAAGACAAAATGTATTAGTTCATAATGCACAAATATTTACGTAAGAAATTTTGGTTCATAATACATAAACATTTATGTAAGAAAAGATAAATTATGAAAAGATAAAACACAAACATTTATTTGAGAAATGACAATTTGTAATATAAGTATTACTCAAGCATTTAGTGTACTTCACAACCATTCATCTTGAATTGACAATTTGAGAAAACAAATATTATTTTATATACAAGACAATTGTGTTTGAAAAAGACTTTATTTATTTTAAAATCCACATTCAAGAATGTCAACTTACTTAAAGTCATCATTCTTTCTGTAAGCATTAAAAGCCACCTCAAAAGCATTTGAGAAATGACTATTTATTCAATAATAAAATCCTCACTCAAGAATGTCGACTTACTTAAAGTCATCATTCTTTCTATAGACATTAAATAACACCTCATAAAGCATTTTGAGATATGACCATTTACAAATTAAAGGACTCAAAGCATTTATTGTACTTACACCCATTTAAGTAAAGAAGTGACAATTTCTAAATAAAATAGTAAAGTACTACAAATCATTAATGTGAACAAAGACAAAACTACATGATAGTTTATAATCCAACGTTCAATGTACTATAAGTCATTTATTATGAGAAATAGACTTTTTACATAAAATATATCATACTTAAAATACTACAACGACTAATGTACCTCACACACTACTTTTTTAGAAAGAAGACTTTTTCGTAAATCCATAAAGTATTGTTTGAAATGACTTGACATCTCACATCCCAAAAAGACCATCATTTCAAAAAGCCAACGACTATTTTTTTAAGGCTATATAAACACAATCAAATAATTTATACCATAATGGACATGTGAGCTTACAACGAGAAAAATTCCTATTTGATATTTGAAAGAGAGCCTTGAAAAAGAAAGAGAAAAGAAAAAGAAAAGAAAGAGAAAAAGTTAAGAATAGCTCTTTGACAAAAAGTATCTTCTGAGTGAAAAGAACAGAACATTCTGAGAATCATTCATTCGTGCATTCATATCATTCTGAAGGTTCTATAGGAAGTATTGTAACTTTATGTTATTCACTGTATTCCTTTTTTGTTGAAAGAAGTAGACCTCTGAGAAAGAGGGTGTTGTCCTTCTCTGTTGAGAGAAGAAGACCTCTGTGAAAGAGGGTGTTCCCCTTCTCTGTTGAGAGAAGAAGACCTCTGTGGAAGAGGGTGTGCCCCTTCTCTGTTGAGAGAAGAAGACCTCTAAGGAAGAGGGTGTTGTACTATTTATCCGGTAACTCAGATGTTATAGTGGAAAGCTCAAGTGGTTTGCTTGGGGACTGGATGTAGGTCAGGTTTTTGACCGAACCAGTATAAATTCTGTGTTTTATGTGTTGTGCCTTATTGCATTCTATTTTTATTTTATCGATCTATTTAGTATTTCACTATTCACCCCCCCTCTAGTGGAATTTCAATCTGGATCTTGAGAAAAATGATTTTGAAGTTGAGATAAAAGGAGAAGAAAGAAAATTTCAAAGTCATAAATGGATTTTGAACTAGAATTTTGAACCTGGATGAATATTTGGAATGGAATTAAATTCTTGCTTTTGAAATCAAAATGAGATTTGAGAAATCCAACTAGAATTGAGAAATGAAATTGGTTTTGAAAGTTGGAATTGAGAATAGAATTTGATCTGAAATATGGAATTTAAGATGAAATTTGAATCCAAAGTCTCGGTTCTACATAGAATTGAGATCCAAAATTGAATTCTGGATTTTAGAATCCTAAATGGGAATTGGATCTGAAATCTGAGATCCAAGATGGAGTTGAATTCTGGATTTTAAATGGGATTGGATCCAAGATCTGGAATCTAAGATGGAATTTGGATCTGAATTTTGGAATTTGGATCTGAAATCTGAGATCCAATGATGATGCTGAATTCTGGATCCTAAATGGAATTGGATCCGAATTTTGAAATGAAATTTGGATCTAAGATCTGAGATCCAAGATAGAATTGGATCTGGATCCTAAAATTGGGTTTTGGATCTGAAATCTGAGATCCAAGGTGAAGTTGGATTCTGGATCCTAGAATGGATTTTGGATCTGAAGTCTGAGATCCAAGGTGAAGTTGAGTTCTGAATCCTAGAATAGATTTTGGATATGAAATATGAGATCCAAGATGGAATGAGATTCTGGATCCTAAACTGGGTTTTGGATTTGAATCTTGAGATCCAAGAGTGGAGATTATACTTGAAAATCTGGATCCAAGTTGAGATTAGGATCTAACTCTGTATTTGGATTTTGAAAGTCCAAATGGGACTTTTGAAGATGGATCTGGGTTTTGAAAACCCAGATTGAATTTAAAATTTAAGAAGGGTCAAGTTTTGAGATTCAGAATTAATCTCAAACTTTGATTTTGAATTTGAAGATGAGAAAAATAAACTTGATTTTGAAACAGAAGATGACTTCAAAGTTAAATTGAACTTTGAAGTTTGGATTTTGATTTGGAAATTGAATTTTGAATAATAATGATTTTGAAATTTCAAAGTCAAATTGAACTTTGAAATCGAAATTTTAAATCTTTGAAATAATTTAGAAGAATGAATTGAAATAGAGATTTGAAGAAGGTCGTTCAAGATCACTTGGATTTTGAAAAAAAGAATTTTGAAAATATGATGCAATTCTATCCTAAATAATGAATGAACTTAAAGAATTTTGAAATTTAGATTTTGAACATCATATTTCATTTTTTAAATGAATGTTAATAAGATTGATGATATAATACACTCCTGACTATGGTCATTGAATGTATTTATATAATAATCATATCTAAATTCAAATGAAGAATAAAATACACTTTGGTGCTTTTATAGAGTTTAAAATGAAATTAATTCTCAATATATCTTGACTATGGCCATTGATATATGTATTGAATCAATTTTAAATTAAACTCTAATAAAAGAAGAAAATATGATGATTTTTGAAGAGGGTTTAGTGTAGATCCAGTGTTATTCCATAAAAGATGAAAATACTAGGTTTTGTTCACATTCTGACTATGGTCATTGATGTAAATCATCAACTTAGAATTAATCACCTTTTATAAAATGGTGCACGTGCCATTCGTGGGCCCATTTGTGAAATTTTGAAATAAAGAGGAAAATGATATAAAATAGATGATTCATGATATTTACATGCTCATACATTCTAATCTAAAAACTGGAAATATGAAGTTTTTGATGATCATCTAACTATTATATCATTAAATAAATAATTTCTAAGCTAAGAAGAGAATTGCATTTTTGATGTATTTCCTGCAAAAGGCAAAGTTAGCACAAGCCAGAGAATATATGTATATACAATGGAAACATCGTATTGTATTTAAGATGCAGGATGATAGAATGTTATGTCTATGCTCTGATTTAACGAAATTTTAACATAGCATGAATGAAGAAACACATATATTGAAATGAATTGAATAAAGAAATGCATGTCCAAAGATGCATGTGTAATATGCTGAAAATGTATGTTTGGGCTACATGTATAAGACGCTAGATATTACCTTTTCAGTTAGGTAATTATGCGAAAAAATATGACTATGCTGACTTTAATCTTGTTGGCAAAGGGGAGCAGAATTTTGCTCCATTTTATACATAGATTATCAACATTATTCCGATTACCTTGTAATCTAGACACTTGCTAACTTCTTTTCAGCAGAACTTTAGCTTATTGCACTAGTGGTCATAGGGCTGTAGATATGATACATCAGGTGGCTGTAAGAAGGTTGAATGTAAACTGCTATATGTTATATAGCTGAAGATATCTATTCCTAACTAATCTACAAATGACTAGTTAATCTGCAGGTATGGACATGGTATACAAGTGAGTATTGACAGAAAGGGGTATGCTGCATTTTGTAATAGTGAGAGTACAACTGGACATGAAAATGGTGGCCTAGTGAAGTAATGTTGTAGCTTGGTGTAAGATGGGCGTGCAATAGTGCTACAATGTAATAAAGATGTGACTGTGCTTTTATTTATGAAAGTAACATATATGATATATAGAACATGCACATGATGAGGCTATAGTAGCCACGAGCTGCTGCGAAGGCTAAAAATTTGCTCTAAAGGTGAGAAGTCGCAACAACCATGGGCTGTTATGAACCTGAGGTTATAAATAGTCATGGAAATGGTGCTGCTGGGGAAATGACATTGTGCCAATGTGGTGATGAGTATTGATAGGTTTTACGACTTGATCTTCGGTTTCGCTCCTTCCACGTTTGTCACCGGGCCAAATATATTCGCCAAAGCTACACAGATCTCCATGTTTTCCTCTTTTAAGCCACTCAGTCAAAACAAGATCCATAAGTCACTCACTTGATTGAGATACAAGTGACCCAGTCTGTTACCAGTCCTCCTATAACCTTGTCCATGCCATGTTTAATGTATGAGCAGGGTATGGAATTCACTGTTCATACATTTTTCCTTTATTTCTTAGAATGAAGCCGTGCGTCATATATGAACACTTCATTTGAACTGTCAAACCAACTAAAAAAAAAGTATTCTTACCATGTGCTCAAATTTTTATTTCATGCAAGTACACCATTCACAATGAAACAAGAAACTTGGAATCTCATATTTGCAAGTTCAGGGATGTAAAATATGGACTCAAAATAGCACAATGAACTGTTATACAATATATGAAGCAAAATTGTTAAAATGACATCAAATGGTATTATGTTTATAGGCACATAGCAAACATGTCATACTAGTACTAAGAAGGTGCACAGAGATAAGGAGACAAAAGTGTCTACTTGTAATCAAACAAAACGAGTGTACCTGTATATAATCTCCAAGCCTTCTAAATAAAAGACCAAGCCAGAATTAAACAACTACAATACTCATTCAAAATCATTAAGTTTTAACTAACCTTTGTTTAGCCTGCAGCCACTGGTTAGCGCAGAGAGATGTAGCAATTAAGATAGCATGAATATGAATGCCATCTCGGCCCACAGTATTTTCATAGACAAATTTAACTACTGCTAATCCTTGTGATCATCATACTTACAAAAAGGGATACCACTGCACTGTGATGGACTGAAGTGGCTGTAGCAGGTGTTGACCCTGTAGATTAAGCTTTTGATGACATGCAGAGGCTGATTATACACAAATTTCTGGACTCTGCGAGCTGAACCTTACGCAAGTCTGCCACCAGATCTTATTTTCCCACCTTAAAAACTCTTTGGAATGGCCACACAAATGTGAGACTTCTAGAAACTGCACCAAAATAAAATTTAAGTTTAGATAATGATGTCACAAACCCCATATAGAGAGTCGGGTTCTCCCAGGACCAGAGCTTTCAGAGGGCAAGACTGACAAGTTTTCCATTTTAAGAAATTCAAAGTTATAACTACAAAGCAGTGATAAATTATAATATATCCATTAAATGATGAGAACTGTGATAAAATGCACAGAAATAAGTAATTCTACTGAATCAAAAAAAAAAATTGATCCAAGAAGGAAGTTGATCTGAGTTTTAATGGCGTACCCACTAACGCTGACAAGGAATAGATACCCATTTCATCATGCTATTCATAACCTAAATATCATATTGAATTACTGCAGAAGAATGGCTTGTTTCCTGAAAATTTTACAACAATGGCTAACTTCATTTTCAAAATGGAATATTACAAGAACAGCCAACGAATGCAAGAAATGTATTTGTTAGAAAATATTTCCACATGATAGCTATTCTTTATGATCAGGATGAGAACCAGAATTCAGTAACCCATATTTCAATTTTGGATGGTCGAAACTCCTACAATCGACATCCATGCTGTAGGTAAAGCCCCAGTCTCCAGAGTCTCTGACAAACTTTCATTAAGCTTGAAATCTCATTGCTCAGTGTGGGATATGATGCCTTGCTGACTCAAATGTAGGCACACGAATGACTGCTATGCAATGGAGCGAATGCAATAGGCAGATGTTCTGTAACACGCAAATTATGCAGGGTTTGCAGGATTCCATAGCAAACAGAGTTTATGATAGATTGGGTCCACTGCTACAGGTGAAAAATCAATGTTAATTTTATAGCAGCTTACCAATGAAGATGTTGGTCATGCCAGCAGCTCAGATGATGATTCTGAAAGTCACTCAATGACAGAGATGATTTATATCAAAAATTTCAAAGGAGTAATGTCGATAAAAGTGAAATAAAAAGATAAAAGTAAATGATGCAATATGGCAAAACAGGTGAAAGGAAAACAAAGGTAAAGAGAAAAAAAAAGTAAAACGGAATATATATACGAAAGACTGAAATTTGTAAAGCAAGCACATCAATCTGTGTTTTCATAAAGAGAACGAAACACGACTCTCTGATGAATTCCCTAGACTGCAACACACAATTCATTAGCGAATGGGTATTCAGTACCCATCTGCCTCAACGATATGACATAACCAGATGGGATTTATGGGAACAAGATTTACGAGAAAAAAAAAAATAAAAAAAAGAAAGAAAAGAAAATAACAGAAATGGACAGATGCAACAATTCCAGAACGAATGAAATGCTCTTTTGACGCTGTTTAAAACGAGAATTGAAATGTAAAAAGATAAATAAATAACAAAAGGAACAAGAAATCGAATGTGGGAGTTAGGGACTCTGTTAATTTTGCACTGTTGTGGATCGATTTGCTATAGACGAATCGATACCACAGAGGGTGCTTGAATGGGGATGGACGAATCAAAAGAAAATTCAAAGCAAAATCGAAGAAACCAATAAGAAGAAGGAACACTCACTATAGACTAATGGGAGATCTGGCTTTTACATGATATTGCAATTGTTCTTCTGATATCCTTAGCATCCTGTGATTCTGCTGAGATTTCAGAGGGTTGGGTTTCCTTCAGGTCAACGCAGAGGAAGCCCTTGCAGAGAGAGATTTTTTTTCCAGTTCTTACAGGAGGAGCCTCAAAGAGAAGAACGTTGATTCATAAAAGGGAAAGGTGATGAATGTCGAGCATCAATGAATGATGGCGTTTTGTGAATGTAATGGATGATGGCAATGGATGAGAAGAAGGAAGAAGATGCGGGGGTGAGAGGCGATAGCGGATGCCGTGAAGGAGAAGAAAAAATAATGCAGAGGTGAAGAAGCGATGCCTTCGGGTTTTCTCATCGTGCCCCTCTTAAGGAGGGGGATGAAGGTTCAGGAAGGGGAGGAGTTCGGTTAGAGTTTGTTAGGGATGAACGAAGGATGGAGGCCGTGGAGGATCGGATGATGGAGGAGATCCTTCTGGAGGAAGGTTTTCGAGAGAGAGCGGGAGAAGGCGCTGCCTTCTTTTACGAAGGGTCTTCACCGAAAACCCTAAAAAGACAGATTAAAAAGGGGGTTTGGAAGGTTCGTGAATAATTTTTTTTTTTGGTTTTCCAAAAAGAGGCTGCTTCAACAATTTTTTTCATAAAAATAGTTTTAAAATGAGGTTTTTAGTAAAATTAGCTTTTAAAAGCTTAAACTCATTTGTTTTACTTGTAATTTTTCCATTTTTTTTGGTTTTTGTGTTATTTTTTATTTTTTTGTATTTTTGGAATAAAAGTCTAAGACTTTACGAGAAAACAAAGATTAGACACTAATTTTTTGTATTTTTGCAAAGTATTTACAAGCGGGAGTTTTATTGAAAACTCAAGGCTATTTTGGGAAAATTTCTTCAGAAAATGGGTTCATATCCAAATTTTGAGAAAATATTTGAAGTTTAAAGCCTTGAATCGAGAAATACAGAGTTGGGGATCCAACAGAGTGCCGAATGAACTGCCCAAGCTATTCAAAACCATTTTTTGGTATTTTTGTAATTTTAATTTGGAAACCGGACAACGAGGCTCAGATTTGGATTTAAAACACTGGATTCAGATTTGGAATCAAATTTGAATATATCAATATGAAATTTAATCCAAAAAATCTGAAGAATAATTGAATTTTAGTTTTGATCTTCTCAGAAGATGGAGCTAGGGGAAAAAAGGTCGTTTTACAAACCTTTAAAAAATTTGGGGTGTTCACACCAACCTATTGTCAACCCTAGGGGAAAGGAACCCATGCGTAGCTTACATCTGACAGATACATATCATGAGCAATCTCAAGTAGTAACCCTTAGGAATGGGAAACAGTACCAATCGAGGAAGGCTGCAGAAGAAAGAGAGAAGATAAGTGAGAAGCAGTCTGTCCTTAATGTTTTACCTCAGGAAAGCGAGAAGGTTCTTCCATCTGAGCCTTCACCATCCTACACTCCCAAAGACCCCTTTCGTGAGGCGTTAGAGAGACCGAGAGTACTAGGTAAGTCCAGAGTGAACATGCAAGAGATGCTTGAGATATTCAAGCACGTTCAGATAAACCTCCCCTTACTAGATGCTATCCAACAAGTCCCTGCATATGCAAAGTTCCTCAAAGAGCTTTGTACGCAGAAAAGGAAGTCGAGGTCTCATGTGCAGAAAAAAATTTATTTGACTGGGCAGTTGAGCGCAGTATAGCAACACCAAACCCCACCTAAGCTCAAGGACTCAGGGACTCCTATCATCTCATGTGTCATAGGAAACATCACTGTTGGGTGTGCATTGCTCGACCTTGGGGCAAGTGTTAACATCTTGCCAGGTTTCTTTTATGACCAATTTGGATTGAAAGAGATGAAACCTACACCTGTGACTCTTCAGCTTGCAGATAGATCGATCAAGGTCCCAAGAGGGATACTTGAAGATGTTTTAGTCAAGGTGGAGGATTGTTATTTCCCTGTCGACTTCGTGATATTAGATATGGAGGGAGCTGATAACCTACAACAGACCCCTATTATTCTCGATCGCCCCTTCCTAGCGACCACCAACGCGTGCATTAATTGCCGCACTGGTGCGATGAATGTGTCATTCGAAAATAGGAAGATGAGGTTGAACATTTTTCGTGCTGCTATGGGGCCTGCTATTGAGGAGGATTCTTTCGAGGTTGATGTCATTCAAGATCTCGTAGAAGCAGAATATGCTTGGTTATTAAGTGATCCACCTGAGGAGGAGGATAAGGAATCACTCAAAGAGGATCACCTAGAATTACTTGAGAATCAGATAGGTGATTTGAGTTGGATCAGACACTTCGATTCATTTAGAGGTAGACGAGATGGGAACACAGTGCGTAGTGTCACAAATGACAGTATTTTTCATAAAGAGCCCGATTGAGCCTGACTTCATGTCCATTGATCTCATGGACGATGAACGTTTTTCCAGGGATCCGTCTGGATGGGGACGTGAAACTTAGCACTTTATGGGAGGCAACCCATATTTTTGTACAGTATTACATTCGTTGTTAGGATTTGTAGATTTTCTTTGGTTTTATTTTTCGTTTTCTATCTCTTTTTATGAGCTTCATGTCATGTCATGTATATATTGCATTCATTACATTCATAGAACATGCATTTTTAATTCATGTCAGGTCATTCTACTCTTTTCCCTCATTTATTTCCTCTCATGTGCATTCACTTAGTTTCATATAAGCATGGGGGAGTGCCACTGGGACAGTGTCATTCAAGCATGGGGGAGGGTATAGTTTGCACACCTTGATATTTCTGTTTACGTTCTTGCACATGTTTACACATCTCACATGAAAAGTAGTTTTTTAAAGAAAGAGTTTGAACTTATATGAATGTTATTTCAAATCTGATGTTTTAGAGGATTTTTAAGCCCCACAAGAAAATTTTTTCTGACATAGATCTAGAAATTATGGTTGTTTATGTGGATTTCGAAGAAATGATGATAGATACATGTTAGAATTTATTTTGAATCACAAATATGAATATGCACAGTTTTATTTTTGAAAAACTAAGCAAATGAACAAAAGCGTAAAAAATGAACTCAAAAGTGAAAAAAAAGAAGAAGCATGCGTTAGGTTGTTTGGATAATTTCACAATCCTTAGTAGATGGGACTTAGATGTAAGTTGAAACTTTTAAATTCCATTTCAAAAAGGAAAGTGAAAAACTTTGTGATCCTAAGTAGCTGAGAACAGATACAAGTTGAAGTGTTTGACTTTCACGTTGCAAAGGTGAATGAAGGAAGTCACTTTTATGTCTTAGTTGATATCTTTTGGTATGCATTGAAAAAGTATAAAAGATATTGACATTGCACAAGGCATAAAAGCAGACCACACACAAGCTATAAGAGAAGAATGAATGCGCAAAAAGAAAAAGAAAAAAAGAGTAAAAAAAAAGAAAAGAGCTTAAAAAGAAAGAAAAGTTCAGTGCTTAGAAGTGTGATTGAGAAAACCTGTGTAGAAAACATACGAGTGAGGATAAGTAAATAATAACTTGTTTTTATTGGATTTTCCAAGAATAAAACATAAATAATTATGATATTTAGAAAAGTGAAAGAAATTCTTTTTCTGTGGTGGTATATAAAAGAATCTAATTATATTTTGATTTTGAAATAGCAGGAAATATGTGTGAAAATAAAGTCTTTAATTACCTACTGCTTATGAGGATGTGTAATATTTTGCATACATGACAAAGATGTTTGTGGGTAGCATCACTGCAAACCCTCACGAGATCTTACTCGTCCACTGGGGTAACCCAGGGGTTGAAAAGGCTTGTTGAATGAGCTAAATGCAACCGTGATTCCTACGAAAGTGAGTTAGTGATAGTTTGAGTTCTTGTATTTGTCTAGTTTGCTCGAGGACTAGCAAAACATAAGCATGGGGGTATTTGATCATGCATATATTTTAGGGATATTTCATATAAAAATATGCATGATTTCATGAGAAAATGATTTAAAAACCTAATTTTATGTTAGTTTCGAGTAAATGTGCTAAAATAATATAAGAATAGAAAATGCATGAAAAATAGTGTTATTTTACATTTTAATGCATATTTTAGTATTTGACATAATTGTAGTAGTTTAGTTTTTGAAAATCATAAAAAAATTAGAGTTAAAATAGATTTAGTTTTACAAGTTCTAAAACATAGTCATTTTGAGTTGTTTTGCAAATAAGTTTTCTTTAGGAGAAAATTTAAAATGAAATTCTTTGAAATAAGATGGACTTATAGAAAAACTTTCAAAATTATAAGTATGATATGTAGGGGGGAAGAGAAGCTTGTCTTCTCTTTCTTGCCCAAGCCCTCTCTTCTTCCCCTTCCTCTCCACCTCTTCTTGCCTATTCTTCTCCTTCTCCCTATTTTTCCCTCTTTTTCTCATCCTCTTTTTGGTGGAGAATTCCAGCAATGGCTGAAGCAAGGAGGATTCCAACCTCTCTTCTCAACCAAGGCAAAGAGTAAGATCCTTCTTCCTCTTCTTCTTAACCTCTTCTCTTTCTCTTCTTCTTCTATTTTCTTCTTTTTCTCTCTTTATTTTTTGAATTTCGTTTAATTTTCTGTTAAGAATTCATAACTCATGTTTAAAAAAATTGTTCTGATTTACTGTTTTTGTTTCAGAAAATTTTAGAATGGATTTTAGTTTGTAGTTCATATGCATTTCTAGTGGATCGTATTATTTTTTTCTGTATCAATAAAAATACAAAATTTAATTTGAAAATCGTTAATAAATTGTTGTGTTAGATAATAAAAATGCTGATCATCTGGATCAGATCTTAGCTTGATCATCTGGATAAGTTTTGGCTTTGAGATAAAAAATACAATGATCGATCATCTGGATTGATCACTATATTGTTTTAAATTTTCTTTTCTGATCACAATTATCAATCAATGAGCTTTAAATCAATCCTCTCTTCTGCTAAAGTGCCTGCGTAATAACTTGAGTTTGCAACTGAATTCCGTCAACATTCAAGCTAATTTCACAAAGACTTTGAAGATTTGCCAGAAACTTTAAAAAGTTGGATTAATTTTTCAGAAATCATTGTGTCAGTAGGTAAAAGGTGAAATATTTTCAAGATCCACCATGAAACCAAGGATTTTCATCAAGATTTACAGAGGAATCGGGATTCCTCTCTGTCAAGATATTTGAAATTGGTGAAAAAGGCATAAATTGAATCACGATTCTACCGTGAATCCACTTTTTCCTGTGTGAAATTGCTATCTACGGTGGAGTTCATGTAAGACATTCACAGAATCATTCTGGGAGAAATCACGTGATGCTCTAGCATGAAATCACATTCCGGCAAGAGTTTCATTAAAATTCCGGTGAGTAGTTGTGTGATTTTCATTTGAAGGAGGTTTGGTGAGTTTTAGTGATTCTCAAGGGAAATCTGGCATAGGTCAATAACGATCGATCACTTGTTCTTTGATTGAATTGGATTTCCAGCTTCAATTGAAAACCTGGATCATTGTGTTCTCTGCTTGACCGACGTTTTTTTTAGATTTCTGTCCATCTGTCGGAATCATTCACCTGAACTTCACATCCGATAGGTCACCACTTGCTTCAGCATTTCCGAAATTTTATTTTCACAGGAATCTTAATTTCACCTGAACTTCACATCCGGCAGGCCACCACAGAAGCCATAGATGTTGTTGTTGCACACTTGTGTATAAATCTTATTGTTGAAATGAAAAATCCAGATCTGAGTTAAATATAAATTTGAGTTAGGATTTAATTCCACAGTGATTTACTAATTTCATACTTTTTTGATCATTGATTTGGGCAACTAATCTGAGATAATCATCAGAGCATCTAACTGGCAATTATCTGTTGAATTTGTTTAGTGTAATACATTGAAATCATTGAACTAAGGTGTTGAGTTGTAATAAATTTTTACTGTTTAACTGTGTTTTTTTAGCATATGTTTTGTAGCATACTTAGTTGCATCTTTTAGCATTACACGTTTAGTAGTTTATTACTATTCATTTAGCATTTTTTTAGCAATCATTTTCATCCAAAATTGTCATTAGAAGTTCTTTCATGATTTCTTTCATATTTTTAAGCATTTTGTTAGCATACTTGCTTAGTATAGTTTCTATTTTTTTTCTTGTACTGCTTGTGTTCTTTGATTTGTGCAGGATAGCACATGAGTGAAGCTGAAGCACATACGCAACACAGAAGTACAAGAATAGAAGACTTTTTACTTTTCCGTTTAGAATTAGGAATTTAATTCTGGATTTATAAATATCGCTTTTTACGCCCTCTGCGAAGGGGGTATTCATTTGTTGTAATTGTTAGTTGTTTTTACTTTACTCATACATTTTCCATTTAATAATTCAACAATAAAGAATAATTTAGATTTGTGTGTTTGAATACGAAATATTCCCGTTCCCTGAATTCGACCCGGTCTCATCCACTAGTGAGAACCGGTTTTTATTATTTGATGTATGGTTTTCACATGTTTTACATATAAAAATCTTTTCAAAATTACAACGATTTAAAAGAAGACATCAGTTTGTTTGTGGGCTTCTAACGTCCAATCTGTAACCCTTATAGAAGGAAAACTGTGTCAAGATAAACAGGAGGAAGGCTCAAGGAAGCAACAGAAGGAAAATGGCTTTCTGAGTCTAATATATGCAGAACATTAGTGGGGAATCTGGTATAATTTCCTTTAGGAGATTCAATGAACCACAGTGTTACATTGTTGATCCTTGTCCAGTCTCTATTGATACAATGCTCGGTGGGCTCCTCCAGGCTCAGTTCTTGGGTTACTGCAATCAGCTGGGGCATTCTAGAGCTCACCAATTTTCTCTTAGCTACTAGAAGTCTGGAAGCTGTGATGGGTGTGTGAAGTTATGGCTAGGAGATATTGTGGGAGTTGCCATATCTAAGGAAGGGGATGAAGATTGCCTTTGCCCTCTGAGACAGGTGGTAGCTGCTATTGCTGTCCTTGTCTATACTTTCATACATTGTATCTTCAACATCTCTAGATGAGATTCCCTTGGCGGTTGAAAAAGGATCTGGCTCATTAGGAGTGCTGGGCTGTTACATTTCAAGTGGTGAAATCAAGTTCTTTGGATGGTTTGATGCCCATGATCAAGTGGTTATTGGCCTCTTTTGTGCTTTTGATGGCCGTTGTTTGTACAACTGCAGCCAAATATGTCTCACTTGTTACTAGTGAAATGCTTACGTTGTTATTACTCTATTAGCTATGCTGGTCATACATAGTATTTCAACCTTGCCATGGAATGCCAATATACTGAATTGTTTGTTTATTTCGATGTGTGAGCAGTATTTTGCTTATGTTACTTCTCCTGCGCAGTAGTAGTGTATAGGTTGAAAATGAACCTGAACTCTGATAGTTGGGAATGCATATCCTGAATCTTAGCAGCTGCATTTCATTAATTCTCTAATACATTTCCTATCATTGTCAAATGTTTACTCCTTATAGGGTGAGGTATGGAACATCTTTCACACATTACTCCACTCACATTGCGCATCCCCTATAGCCTCATTTGTTGCACTCCCATTTCCTGCATATGTTTATACCTTGTAAATACCCTTACCTTCTGTATACTACAACACTCCCCACTGCCACACTCCACAAACCCACTATGTGTATCTTCAATCTCTTCACTGCCATTGCATTTGTAACAATGCACACACAACCACCTCATGTCTCTGCAGTAATAGCTCCCAGCCACCCACCATACCTTCCATAGCATTCACCTTCATTTCATTCACCATATCAGCAGCCTATATTAATAACCAATTCCCCGGCAGCCATGTTAGCCACTATGGAAGGCAAGCTCCTCACACCTGTTTGGCTGTGGAGTCATTTTGTTGGAAAGGGGCATTGAATTTTCGATACTCTCCATTTAAGGCTGTAAGTGTTTTCACTATAATAGTTTCGAAGAACTTGAACTCTCTTTGTATATGCTGGAAATGTTCCATTTTTCAATACATCCCACCAATCATTTTGGAATAAATAGTTCATATGTTAATGGATTTTCATTATCTGCTATGTATACAATTCCCCTTCAGCATACCTATTGTGACATTACATTCATGCCCACATTGCTGCATCTCAGTATATTCTTATATCATCTTACATATTGCTTGTCCAAATATAAATGGATCATGTAGATGACTCAATAATTAGGAATTTAGACATATTGAATCATTCATATATTACCCATTTTTCTGTGAATTTTCTATAAAACCATATGGTATTCATCTTATAGTTGATAAATACATTAATCTCATCTATTATGCCTCTATACATGTTAGCTTCATTTAATTTCCCATTTCACCTTTGTTAATGTTTCTGACTTCTTGGCTACATGTTATATGTGTTATAGTCTCATTCATTAGGAATAAGCATTATATTTAGATGGGCACATCTGCATTTAATATTAGCCTGTACATGACCATATGTTTGTTAGCCTTTCAACATGATACCTCTTTCCCATATTGTTTTGGCTAACTTGGAATTTTGCAGGAAATATGCAGAAATTGTTGAGTTCCTTTTAGATTCAGAATTCTATTATTTACAAAGTTGTAATAGCTAGATTATAATGAGAAATTTTATATTTCCTATATTAGATTAGAATGCATGAGCATGTAAATATTACTTGTTTCATATTAATTTTCTCTTTCATTTCAAAAATCCACCATGGTGAAACACGAATGGCACATGCACCATTTTAATAAGAGGTATTTGATCCTAAGCAAATGACCCACATTGATGGTCATAGTCAAAATGTGGACAATGCTTAGGATTTTTATCTTTTATGGAATAATATTGGATCCACACTGGATCCCTTTAAAAAATCATCACATTTTTCTAAATATTTTCTTCCTTTATCAGAGTTTACTTTAAATTAACTCAAAATATATATCAATGGCCATAGTCAGGATATATTGAGAGTTAATTTCATTTCAAACTCTATAAAGGCACCAAAATGTGTTTTATTCTTCATTTGAATTTAAATATAGATTATCTTATAATACATTTTATGACCATAGTCAAAGATGTATTATATTTTCAATCTTATTTCAATTCATTTAAAGAATAAAATATGCTTTTCAATATCAAAATTTTAAAATTCTTTAATTCAATCATCATTTAGGATAAAATTACATTATATTTTCAAATTCTTTTTCAAAATTCAAGTGATTTTGAGATGACTCTTCTTCATTTCTCGAATCAATCTTCAATTCTTATTTGTAAATCCAAATTCATCTTTTTATCGAAATTCAAAGTCCAATTTCAAAGTCCAATTTGACTTTGAAATTTTAAATTCATTTCTAAATTCAAAATTCAAAATTCAAAATTCAAATTCCAACTCAAATCAAATTTCAAAGTTCAATTCAACTTTGAAGTTCCAAATTCATTTTTAGGATTCAATTTCAAGTTCAAATTCAATATTTCAGATAGAATTTCAAAGTTCAATTCAACTTTGAAATCCTAGATTCATCACATGATTTCAAAATTTCAAGTTTTAAACTAAGTTTATTTTCTCTTCTTCACTTCAATTCCCGAATCCCCAAGTTCTTTTGAAATCTTCTGAGTTTTTAATCTTCAAATCACTTTGAGATTAAGATTAGTGCTAAAATTCAACTCTACATTTTCGGATTCCACTTGGATTTCTCAAATCCACTTCTAAAAACAAATTCAATCCGGATTCCCAAAATCCAGATCCATCTTCCAATCCCACCTTGGATCCAGATTTTCAAATCCAATCCCATTTAGGATTCTAGACTTCGGATCCAATTCCATTTAGGGTTCCAGATTTCAGATCCAATTCCATTTAGGATTCCAGTCTTCGGATCCAATTCCATCTAGGACCCCAGATTTCAAATCCAACTCCATTTAGGACTCCAAATTTCAAATCCAAATTCTATCTTGAATTCCAGATTTCAAAACCAATTCCATTTTCAAATTTCATTCAGATTTTTCAAATCCAGTCTCATTTTCAAATTTTATTTGGATTTTAATTCCAATTCAATTCCTATTTCAGGTTCTGAATCCAGAACTCAAGACCAAAGATCCCTTTTTCGATTCTTGAAAATCGATCCAAATTCAAAGTTCATATTGACTTTGAAATTTCATTCTTTCCAAATTCTAAATTCCAATTCTCCTTTTCTCTTCATCCAAGATTTTTTTTCAAACTCTGATTATTTTGAGACTTAGAAATTTAAAGTCTCTTTCCAGATATATTTTAAGTTCTAAGTTAGATTCAAAATCTAACTTTCTTAAATCAAATTTCAACTATTTGAATCATTTTTTCACTACATTATCAAATTTATTTCAGAGTCACTTGGAAAATCCCAAAATTTCTAAACTATTTTCTCAAAAGCATACATTTTTGCATTTGCATTGCACAAGCATGATTCTTTGTGCATTCTTAAACTTAGAATAATTTCCTAGATAATATTTAGGCAAAGCAAAAGGCATAAAATTTGATCCTTGGTTCGATTACCCCTGGTAAAGGCGCCAGGAATGGTCGAACGTCATACTGACAAGCGAATCCCGTCTCTCCATTTTCCTGTAAATTTTCAAAACGGAGGCTAGTAATTTCAAAACATTTTCAAAACTAAGGTCAAGTGAGCCCTTTGCAAAAGAGTTCCTCTCTCTTCTTTCTTTTCTTTTCTCTTTTCTTTTCTATCTTTTATTCCCTTTCAAAAAAGGAATAGAGGCTAGAAAGGCAAAGAGGATGGAAAAGGAGGAGCACAAGAGGAAAAATTTTGCAATGATCACAGGAGTTGGCGACTGAGATGGGACTCGTCTATGTCCGGTCGAATTTATGCCTCTTTGCTTGGCTTTGATATTTTCTAAGTCTTTATTCTACAAATGTCGGCTTCATTTTCATGCGAACCTTAGGAGCCTAGACTCTGTCCTAGTTGACATACTGCATATAGGATTTAAGAATGGTTTGGTAGGACCATATTGAGGAGATTATACATGCTCACTTAGACTTAGGTCTGAAATACAACTCTTCTCAATTCTAGGGATTGAATGCAAACAATGTATACAAGTGTATGCTTCTCTTTGTTTAAATTCTATTTCTTTAGGATTTGCATTAGAGTCATTTGGTTTTATTGCATGTTGAGCATGTTTTCGAAAACATCCCTACCTATATTGTCCCGGTCTTCACATTGCTGGGATGTCTCATTGAACCATAGTTCAGGAGAGAGCCTCACATCTGGACCACTTATTTGGGTTAATGCCCCCCTACCACGTACTTAAGGGCTATAGTCCGAAGTATATCAGTAGGTGCTCAAGGATGTTGGGATCCATTACCTTAGAACTAGAGAAATATTTCTATGCCATGTACTTCGAGCTTCGACTTGAGTATATCGACATTCCTTGATCAGAATCAGATGATCTAAATCTTAGAGTTAGGATTAAGGTCCTACAAGCCATTTCAAATATTGCATTTAGAGTTAGCTTTAGGGAGTGCTGTTTGTGCATCCTTGTTTGTACAACTGTGATTGTGTGATATTTTATATTTTCCAAAACCCTGGGTATATTATTTAAAATTTCCTCATTGTTTTCAAAACCAGGTGTATTTTTCCCTTTCTTCTTCTGATTTCTTCAATTCTTTTGATTCTGCCTACAATTTTTCAAATTTTAAATCTTTTCCATCTATTTTCAATTTCTTTTTTCTTCATATCTTCCAGTGTATCATCTGATTCTATTTAAAAAATTCTTGTTTACCTTTTCATAAATGAAATCTCTTTTTGCCAAGAGATATCCTTTTTCAAAATAGCATTCGTTCTTCATATTTTCAGTTGTTTATTCTCCTCCACGGAGTAACAACGCAATTGTCACAAATTCTGTGACGACTCAATCCCTAGTAATAGGATATCATTTTCAAATCTAGCAACCTGATTCCTTCTTTTGTCAAATATTCTTTTAAATATTCTTTTTTCTAAATATCCCATTTTTAAGTTCTCCTATTTTTCTCAAATAGCATTCTTTAAATATTATTCTTCCTTCCCAGTTTAAAATCAGGTCTGTTGAAAACCTGTTTGCAAGCAGGATTGAATAAACTCTTTTCTTTTCTCAATTTTTATTTAATCTTTTGTCAATCTTATCAATTTTATCCTTCTTTATTAGTTTTATCAAAATTTTTATCAATTTTTGTCAATTTTTCATCAATTCTTTCAAATTCTTTTTTCCGCTCAGGTTAAGGGATAAACCTGACCCTCGTTCTTCAAGGTATTCCCATTTAGGATAAGGGATAATCCTGAGGCCCCTCATAGGAGCGATAATGCTACCTATCTCAAAATTTTATTCATTTTTTATTTTCAGGTTAAGGGATAAACCTGTGCTTCCCATTCAGGATAAAGGATAATCTTGAGATCCCTCATAGGAGCAATAATGCTACCTAAGAGAATTCTTTTTCAAGATAAATTTTCATCAATTTCCTCAAATTTTCTCCACTTTTATCAATCTTCCATCAAATTCTATCTCTTTCTATCTTCTCAAATTTTATTCTTTTCCCCGTTCAGGATAAGGGGTTAATTCTGAAATCAGGCCACATACAACTAACTATGATGACCCATTTAAATCAAGAATCCTTCGTCAAAGCATTTCCATTTTCCCAATTCAAGCTTCAGGTTTATTCTTTTCAATATTCTTTCTCTTTCAGGTTAAGGGATAAACCTGAGCTTCCCATTCCGGATAAGGGATAATCCTGAGGCCATTCATAGAAGCAACATTAGCCCTCTATAATGGTCCCCATTCTTCATTGAACTGAAAGTGTTCCCAAAGGAACTGATAGTTGTTCTCCGTTGAACTAATAGTGTTCTCAAGGAACTGATAGTTGTTCATCACTGAACTGATAGTGTTTCCCTCAGGAACTGATAGTCATTCTCCGTTGAACTGATAGTATTCTCAAAGAACTGATAGTCATTCGTCACTGAACTGATAGTGTTTTCCCCAGGAACTGATAGTCGTTCTCTGTTGAACTGATAGTGTTCTTAAGGAACTGATAGTAACTCGTCACCGAACTGATAGTGTTTTCCCCAGGAACTGATAGTTATTCTCCGTTGAATTGATAGTGTTCTCAAGGAACTGATAGTCGTTCGTCACCGAACTGATAGTGTTTCCCCTAGGAACTGATAGTCATTCTCCGTTGAATTGATAGTGTTCTCAAGGAACTGATAGTCGTTCGTCACCGAACTGATAGTGTTCCCCCAGGAACTGATAGTCGTTCTCCATTAAACTGATAGTGTTCTCAAGGAACTGATAGTCATTCGTCACTGAACTGATAGTGTTCCCCAGGAACTGATAAGTGTTCTCCGTTGAACTGGTAGTGTTCGCAAGGAACTGATAGTGGTTCGTCACCGAACTGATAGTGTTTCCCCCAAGAACTGATAGTCGTTTGTCTTTGAACTGATAGTGTTCCCAAGGAACTGATAGTCATTTTTCATTGAACTAATAATTGTTTCCAGCAAACCCATGTTATTGTTGATTGAACCAAAATTCTTAGGTTGGATTCCTTCATAACCAACTTCATTCTTCAAAAATTCATTTTGTAAGATAAATTCCTACTGATCCAATATGTTCTTTGCAGCTCTTAGGTTGAGTCCCTATTGAGCCGATGTTTTTTTAATAAAACCTCATCTTCATATTATTTATTCCAAATTTCAGCACGAGGTCCGATCAAAATCTATATTGAGTGATTATTTCACAAAGGATTCTTGAAAACTTTGCCAATTTGCTGAAAATATTTATTTCAGTATTCTTACTGCACAAAAGAATCACCTTAGATTACCTCTAGTATTCTTTTCAAAAAGGTGAAACTTTTTGCGAAAAGGGATAAAATTCAAATATTTTCTCTGTTGATCAACCAAAAGGACATAAGAAATTGTGAACACCCCAAATTTTTCAAAATCTTTTAAATATTCCCTTTCTGCCCCTAAATTCATTTTTTGAGCAAACGGGTCATTTCAAATCTAAATTTCAGTTCATTTCTCTAGTTTTATTAAAATTAAATTCATTTCATATGTTTAAATTGATTTTGGATATGGATCCATTGTCCAGATCCAAATCTGAATCTCCTTGTTCAAATTTTATATTAAAAATTATAGAAAATACCAAAAATAGCTCGGATAGTCCATTCGACATCCGTTTGGATCCATCATATTGAATTTCTCGATTCGAGTGTCAAAACTCGAACATTTTCTCAAAATCTGGGTCCAAACCCATTCTTCTGAAGAAATTTCCCCGAAATAGTCTAAAATTCTCAGAAAAATACTTTTGTAAATATTCCTCAGAAAAATACAAAAATTTAGTGTTTAAAACTTTGTTTTCTTTTAAAAACCTTAGTTTTTTTTACTACAAAAATACAAAAAATGGAAAAGCAATATGAAAATAAAAAATTGAGGAAAAGCAAATAGTTTTAAAAAAAAAAAAACTTGAAAATGGAATTTTTGCCAAAAACCTCTTTTTGAACCATTTTTTTTTACAAAAAAATTCTTTCAAGGGGGGCCTTCTTTTGGAAATTTGGAAAATCTCCAACAAACATCTCCCGCGCATCCTCTCTCTCGATTCTCCATCGTCGATTTCAAAACAACCTCTTCCTTCTTCACCTTCCATCTTCAACCGAAATCCCCTCTCGAAGGCTCTTCTTCAGCTTTAAGAGGAGATCACGCAGGGGGATGCAAGAGGTCGTCCTCTACCCCTCCACCTTTTTCTCCTTCACGGATCCGTCTCTTACCTCTCCATTTATCCCATCCTCTGATCCATTCCTCACCCCTCCATCAGAAGGAAGACGACCACTCTGGAGCATCTGCAATTATAGAGTAAAATTCCCTGTAGAATAAAGGAGGAACTCCCCCCACTCCTTTCAGAATCCCAGTAGAACCAGGAGATCAGTCATTCCTGCAAAGGGGAATACAGTAAGTGCCTCTCTTCCCTATGAACGTTCTGATTTCATTTGAGTTTTCTTGATCCATTATCCTCGCAAAAGCACTATTGGTAGTGCTGATTTGCTCGTATCAAGATCGGTCCACCCATGTGCGACACCACTGGAATCCTTCGTTTCCAACATTTCTTTATTATTTTTACCATCCTATGTAATTTCCATCTTTTAATCCTGCATTTTACATTTTTGATATTGAGTTTCTTTCTTTCTTTTCTTAAGCAAAGGGGTGGGATCGATCTGCATATAGCAGATCGACCCACTCTGTGCTACAAGCAATGGAATACATGTGTTCCGACATTTTTTATTTTATTTTATTATTATTATTAAATGAACTCCTGTAGTTTTCGCAAATTTTGAATGTCTGTCCATAACTCAGCTTCCAGTCTTCATTTTCATTATTTGTTCATGTATAATCCTTCACATTTTGATTTCCCATGTTTATTTCACTTTCCTTTTTTTTAGCATTTGCTTATATTTAATTTTCTGTTAAATCCCAATCAGTCATTGCATTTGCTTGGATCTCAACACTAGCATTATCCCTTGCATTTGATTCGGGGTATATCCTCTACATCTCCATCCCCCTGTTCATAGTGCCATCGCTGCATTTTCATTACAGCATCATACCATATGGCTTAAACATTTCTTTTTATTTTATTAAGCTAATGCGCTATTGTGGTATGAATCCACTTGTTTGACCCAGCCTTCATGACCAATCAGTCATGGCGCCCTGATGCTATAAACTCGTACTCTCTACGAGTCATATCATAGAACAAACGAGTCTTGAAGTGCACGATCCTCTGATCTCAATAACCTGCGCAACTTTTTTTTTTCTCTTTTCAATTATCTTTTTGATGGGTTATCCTCAATTAGTATATGTTTAAATCTGGATGCATACCCATGGGAAAATCAGAGGGACAATCGTACAGTATGCCTCGATATCATGGTCGAAGGTTTCAGGATCTCCCGTTATGCAGAATTGGTTCCACCGTTAAGTTAAGTCCTAGTAAAGTGTTAAAGTAGATTCTGCAAGCCGTTCATAGTGCATACATTCAAATTATCAGACATTCAAGATTGAATATATTGAAGATCTCTGATTACCTTTTATGCATTTTCCTAATTGTCGTGACTTGATTCCCCTCCTTTCCAAAAGTCTACATTTGATTCAGTATGGATTGTCTGTAAATTCCTGTTTTGATTCATTATCAAGTTTTAGTTCAATTACTATACCAATTTATCGTGATTTGCTGGGGGTTGCAGTAGAAACTGAATTCTTCACAAGAACTGTCTGGGCCATCCTCAAACAGGAATATCCAATGAGTTCATCTCCTGTAAGCCAGCTTCTATGGTGGCATAAGAAGGGATTTGGTATTGTTATCATCGCAAAATTTTTAACTTTTGCAAATCAAACTGACCTTTGAAAAAGATTTTGAAAATAACTCGCCTCCGTTTTTAAAATGCGGGATAATTCCGTAGAATGGGACTCGCCTGTCGGTACGAGGTTCAACCGTTCCTCCCACCTTTAACAGGGGTAATTGAACCAAGGATCAATCTTATGCTCTACTCTATTCAACTTGTCTAAATCATATTCTAATTTCTAAATGCACATAGAATCAGACATGTGCTATGAATTTTTAGAAAATGCACATTTGAAAACATGATGTTTGCTTTAAATGATTGAAATATTTAGAAAATGTAAATCTTGGAAATGATATCACATGAAAAATCGTGAAATGGGATTTGAAATATACTTCTGAGAGAAGTAAAAATCGATTTTGAGGAATCCTTGACATTTGGTGAAAATCGATTCTAAGAGACTTGGTTTCTCTGAATTCAAACTTTGAAATTGAAATTCTAACTTAGAAAATTTGAATTTGGAACTTGGGAAATACTTGAAATATCATTGGCAAATCCATATTTTGATAAAATCGATTTTTGAATAAGATTTAGAGAATTTTGAGAAAATGATTTCTTTGAATTGAAATTTGAATTGGAATTGGCAAATGCATGAAATGAATGAATATGATTTTGAGGAATTGGGAAAAACTCTTGGTATTTTTGAGAAATGCAGTGCATTTTGAAATTAGCCTAAGAGTGTAGGCTGAATGTGGCTAATGTGAAGATCATAAATCTAAGTATCATTCATATTCTGACTATGGCCATAAATACGAATTCCACCAAGTTTATAAACTTCATAGAAGCTAGTGTATGTGCCATTCGTGTAGACCATGGTGAGTTTGAATATGCATGAATCATCATCCATCACACATTGACATTATAAAAAAATAAACTATATGCAATGCAACCTAAGCTAAGCAGGAAATGTAAATTCTTATTCCAAAGTTTAATTACAAATTACATCACTATTGAAATTTAAATACATGAAAAACAAAGTCTTCAATGTACCTGCAAAACTAGAAAACTTGGTTAATGAAAATATGTTGGCTTTTCTAGGTTTATCCAGTAATATCTAGAAATTACTGGATTTTGCTAGATATAAGCCTTTTCCATGATTCCCTTAAATCAAAATTGATAAAGTATAAAATAAAATTGAACAAATAATAAATATAAGATATGGAATTTCGAAATTGGGGTCCAAATGACCAAAATACCCCTAATAACAAGACTATGGCCTTGAAATTAGGGTTTTTAGAAAGATATTTTGATAAAATGCAAGTTTTGAAATTTGAATGGAATAAACTAAGCTAAATATGATGTGACATGCTTAAATATGTGAAAATCAGGGTTAGGGATTTCGAAATTGAGGTCAAATGACCAAATTGCTCCCGATAGCAAGACTATGGCCTTGAAATCAGGGTTTTCTGAAATAGATTTTGGTAAAAATTTGGGTTTTATGACCTAAATGAAATCAAATAACTACAAAATTAAACCTAAAGTATCCTAAGATGCTTATGAACATAATAAAACCCTAAAACTACATGCTTATGCACGAAAATCCAATAATATCACAAAAGATATGATTTTAACAGTGTTTTTGGAATTCTTCGGGTACCTTGTTTTGCAATTTTATTAATTCAGACATCAAATGGATTCAAAAATTCAAAAAATTCGATACCTGTACTTGTTATAACCCTAATGTCGAATTGGAATTATAAAAATAATTTTTTGACATTAAATTAATCCAAAAATTGCATTAAACCCTAAAAATATGCTATTTTGACCTAGTTCACCAACCAGTCTCAGTCCAAGACCCGAACCAGGGATCAAATCTCCATGAAAATTTATGAAATTTTACAGAGACTAAGTAATAAGAAAAACAGAGATTTCCCAATTTACAGATCATAAAAAGCATCTTCGGTTAGGGAGAAACCCTTCCGGCAATCTGAGCTAAAATATATCACTTTTAACAGAGATTAAAACAGTTGTTTCAGATTGAAAATACAAACATAAATAGCAAACCTAAACAAAAATCTCTGAAATTTTAATAATAAATAGTAGACAGAAAAATAGCAATACTCACTTTTTACAGATCATGAATCAGATCTGTGGTTTTGGATTTATGACTAACACAAGTCTGATTAGGGTTTTGGTAAACCCTAATGAGTTTTAAATTTAAAAACAGATTCTCTGAAAGAAGAAAAATACTAAACAGTGATAAAAAAATCCAAAAATTTCACAGTAGACAGATCTACTCAATGTGAATCCATATCACTTTACAGATCTAAAATCGAATATAAGATGAGAGAAATATCATAACAGCAAGTTACCTTCTTGATTTTAACCACGATTTTAAAGCTTTAAAAACCCGATTTGATGTCTGATTTTTTTGACAGGGTTCCCGAGATCCAAAACCTCTTATTTTTCTACAGTAACTCAATAACTCATGCATGCATCACATATAAAAAAATCAAAAATAAAAAATGAGTACTTCAATCCGAAATAACATTATCTTTACTATTCTAAACCTAAAACACACAGAAATTTAAGAAACTTGGAAAACCATGCATTAACTAATGTAAATCAATAAAATAAACCATAAAACAGTAAATAAAAATTATTTCTATGCTATAGAACGTAAAACAAACATGAATAAACCATGAAAATAAAATAAAAACAGGGAATCAATGGCTGAAATTCAATATCACCTTTAAAACATAGATTTAACCCATTAAAAGGGTAAATCATTTATTTTATTGGTTAATAATGTAAAGAATCATATTAAAATTAATTCTAATGGATTAAAATCCATGTAAATCACCCAAAACAGGGTTAGATCACCTTCTTGAATTGTTCTTGCTGATTCTTGATGGTTCTTGAGGTGAAACCATGGTTGAATCCATGAAATAGGAGGTATTAATGGCTAAAATTGATTTAAAACTATTAAAAACATGAAATAAAAGCTAAAAACTAAACAAAATAATTACCTTAAGGTGGCTGCAATGGAGGAAGGGCTGGAGAGGAGAGAGAAGCTCCAAGAATCCCAAGGCGAGCAAGTTGGAAAAATCGACCCCCCTATGGAGACTATTTATAGATTTTTTTTAGGTTTAAAAATTGGGAATTTTGAATTTTTTGGACTCTAACAAGGGGGGGCGATTTTTGGGTGGAAAGACCTACCTACCCCTAGCCTAAATTATCTAAACTAGTGCCTAATTAACCCCTAGACTTTCCTAAAAAATCCCCAAATGTAATGCCACTTGGCATTTTCTACATTTAGCTTTTTTAAAACACCTTTAAAAACCTTTAAAAACACTAGTTTTAAAAACTAACTTTCAAAAATGAGTTTTTCAAAATGGTTTTGACTCTTCTAAACCTCTAACACTAACCAAGACATCAACTAACCCTAGTCTAGCCCTGACTGAACCGAATATGGCACCACCCCGAATGGGCCCTACTTGAGTTTTTCAAAAAGCGATTTTAAAACTTGAAATTAAGGAGTTTTCAAAAGGATTTTCAAAGACAAACTTCAAAGTTATAATTTTTAAAATGGCATAGGGTCCTAACTAGGTTAGAACTCCTCTGAATATGGTGCCAACTGAGTGGGCCCACATCGAATTTTGAAGAATTTTGAAATAAACACTGAAAATGGCTTTGAAAAAGGGTTAAAATCGACATTTGAAATTCAAGATCTTTGAAAATAGGGTCTCAAGCGAACTGGAACTCCGAGTTAGAGTCCTGAACTCTTAGGACTCTGGGATTTTAAATTTCAGAATTCAAATGTAAAAATTTTTGAAAGATTTTATCAAGAAATGATGAAATAAGTCAGAAAACACAGTCAGGGTTAGACTCCTAACTCGACCGAACTCTAAAATAGAGTTTTGAACTAACTAGACTCTGTAAAATGACCTAAATTTTGACAATAATCGAAAAAGACTGAAAATGGAAGTAAAACAGATTTCAAAACAGACTCCTGACTGGATTAGGACTCTGGGACAGAGTCCTGATCGGACTGAAACTTTCAAAAATTTAAGAAATTTAATGAATAAAGGAATTCAGAAGCGACACCACCTCAATGGGTCTCATCTGTGAATTGAAATCGATTAAAATTTGAATTTGAAATGAATCCAGATTGTTTCCTTGAGAAAATATTTCGAAATATAAAGTCCTGGGGTTGGAAAATGACAGAGTATTGAATAAAAACCCAAGTTTTGAAATTGATTTTGAAATAAAAGCTTTAAAATTCAAATCTGAATTGAATGTTTTGAAATAGGAGTGCTGGATCTCGAAAATGAAATGCAATGACATGCAATGCTATGCAATGCGATGGAATGATATGCAGAATACATGCAATGATATGCAATGATCTGTAATGACCTATGAAATGGACAAACACTGGATGAGAGTGAAACTTTGGGGTGTTTACAGATGCCCCTCTTTGCTGCTAAGCCGGTTAGAAGCCGAGCTTAGTGGCAAAGAAAACACACCAAATTTGGATTATAAAAATGCCCCAGTTAGATGAATCTGACTGGGTATGAAAGAATTAGTTCAAGTGATGATGGTAGATATGAAATGGAGAATAAGGAGAAAATTTTATTTCAAAAGAAGTGAGATTCAGGTTTTGCCCTTAACCTGGATGGGACAGGAAATACCTCATATGGAACGAAGCTCAGGCTTAACCCTTAACCTGATTGGGAAATGAAATACCTCATCACGTGAGGCTCAGGTTTGTACCCTTGACCTGATTGGGCAGAAAATGGACGGAATCCTCGAAAGAAGAGACCGTGATGGAACCTTCGGATTTCCGCACAATGAATCCGATAGGGGTTTTGCAAAAGGAAGGAAATTGGGTCCCTAAAGTTTGAAAAGGGATTGATTTTGGGCGTCTCATTGCTGAGACTAATTAACTTTTGAAATTGCCTTTTGCTGAAATTGGTGGCTTAACCTCAAGCCGAAATTGGACTGTCTATGGTGGGACAGTGGGGACACAGGGAAGTGTGCGAATCTGAGAACCCAGGCGCTCAGATTATACCGAAGAAGGGAAGGAATCTTGAAAACTCCCGTTATCAAGTCCTTAAAAAGGGATGGTGTCAGGATGCGCCAAAGATGAACCTCAAGCTCTCGCTTCATGCCAGGATAGCTAGAAAATATTGTCAAAATGTTGAAAATTGTTGTTGATTCAAAATAATTGAAAATGATGCACATTGTTTTGAAAGTATTCCCTCTTTTCTACCTAAAGTATTACCTCCGACTGGGCTTAACTCCGTAGAATCAAGACTCGAATTCAAATTGCTTGCGATTGGCTTTCTTTCAAAGAAGCTATCAATTTCCTTGATATGGACGGGAAAGAAAGTATTCTTGATATTGCGAGAGCTATTGGTGAAAGAATATTGATAAAAGAATTTCACAGAGTTAAAGAAGATTCTTGATAGATTCGGCAGTCTGATATCCTGGGATTCTTTTCTCATGATGATCTTTCTGCACTCTTTTTGACAGAATTGGAGCTCTCTTGGATTTTTCGGGAATTACATCATCCTTCATTTTGGAGATGTCCTGACTTTTCTCTCTTTTTGGGAAGGGTACGTCACAAACTCCTTCATCTCAGAGATGTTCCAATTCTTCTTTTCTCTCAGGGATTATCTTGATGATTATTGGCTCATTGGTTGGGATTCTCTTGATGATAGCAGAAATTAAATATCTTTTAGGGTTTGTCGGTAGGCTCATCACACTCGCCTTCATCTCAATGGTGATCTGAACTTTCCCTGGAAGGATCCGTCACAAACTCCGTCATCTTGAAGATGATCCAAATCTTCTTTGGCCCCGGGGGTCGACTCGCTTAATTCGCCTTCATCTTGACGACAATTGAGAGATCCCTTTTGCAGATATTTAATTGCAGCTTAGGTGATTGAGGAGATATGGAGATTGAGTGGATTTTTTTTGTATCACCCAGGATATTTCGGCTGCTTTATTCTTCAAGAATGATCTTTAAAAATATGCCATTGACTGCGATCAATATCAATCACTTATGGCTTTGCAACATCATTGAGTTTTCTTTACTGACCATATCGCAGATTTATTCTTCATCCTTTTGGTTGGCCAATAGAAAGATTTTAAACTTTGAATCCTTTTTCGCGAAAGCTTTGTCCTTTCGGAAGTAATAATGGAGGTATTCTGAAGTAATAATTTTGTGCAATAAAGATTTTTGAAATCAACAAATATTTAATGACAAATTGGCAAAACTTTCTTGAAATCCTTTGTGAAAGCGAGCATTTGAAGCACAACGCAACACATTCATGACAAAAATTCTCTTCTCCTTTCCCCAAAAGAGAAGATTTAGAAATTAGAATTGAGAATTACTCCTCTCTTCCCTGAAGATGAGGTGTTTGCAAAACGAACTTTCGAAGAGAAATTAAGCTTTCGTCAAAACTTCCTAACATTAGGCTTCTCTTATGGAAAGGGGGCCGGAATTGGTGAGGTTGGTAAATTGGTCATGAAGGAACGAGTTCATCACACTCTCCCTGAAAAGAGGGTCCTTCATGATGAAATGGCCTAGTCTGAAATTATGGTTACAAGGAAAACGAACTTCCGTCGAAGCTCTCCCTGACCTAAGGGTTCCTTGTATGAAATTGGAATTTTGTTTTGCAAACGGTTCACAAAGGCACGAGTCCCTTCAAACTCTCCCTAAAAAGGGGCTAAGTGAACGAATTGGATAGCATGCGAAAAGAGCGAGCTCCCTCGAACTCTCCCTATAAAAAGGGTCTCTCGCAAGAGAATTTTTTTTTTTTGGAATTGGGTATTGGGTGACCAAAAGATCGAAATTTGGAATTTTGAATTTTGAATTTTGAATTTTTGAAATTGGAATTTTGATATTTGAAGTTAGAAATTGGAAGTTTGGAATTTGATATTCGAAAATTGGAAATTAGAAATTGGGAATTTTGGAGATTGATATTTGGAAATTGGAAATCAGAATTTTGGAATTTGGAAATTGATATTTGGAAATTGGAAATTAGAAATTGGGAATTTTGGAATTTGGAAATTAGAAATTTGGAATTTTGGAATTTGGAAATTGATATTTGGAAATTGGAAATTAGAAATTGGGAATTTTGGAATTTGGAAATTGATATTTGGAAATTGGAAATTAGAAATTAGAAATTTGGAATTTTGGATGAGTGATCAGCACGAAGACTGAACTCAAGAGGTCGACTGACATGACCATTCAGTGGAACACTAACACGAGTGCTCAATTTTGAAAGGATACCGGTATGCATACCGGTTTAAAAATGTACCAGTTTGGATACTGGATTTTGGTTCAGTTCTGGTGATTATCTTTCAATCTTGAATCGTTAGGAATTGTGATGGGATTGATAGTTGAAATCTCAATACTGACCAGATCGTTATTAATGCAAATGAATGCAAATTGATGCACAAGTGCGTGAAATGAGAGATTTATTTATCCTACCTGCATACAGGATATTTGTAGATAAAAACAAAATTTTAAAATGCCCCAGTGTAACTGGGAAAAAGAATTTTGATCATTATTGAAGAAAATTTGGAAGAATTACAAAGAATAGAAAATTGTTCAAGTATAGAATTTTTTTAAATGTCGAGCATTGATGGGATCTGGTAATTCTATTCCATCAGCATTGATGAGCCGATATGAATTGCGAGGTAGTGCCTCTTTGACAACATAAGGACCCTTCCAATTTGGCGACCATTTGCCACCCGGGCGGTGCCTGAGATAAGCTGTTGATCTGAGCACTAGATCATTGACCCAAAATTTTCTCTCAATGACAGATTTGGCATATTGTCGGGCTATCCTCTGGCGATAGGATTGAGCATGCTCTGCTGCTCTGAGCCTTCTTTCATCGAGCAAATCAAGTTGTACCAATCGCTGTTGCTGATACTGATCAAGAGGTAATTCTAGAAGTGATGCAAATTTCAGAGCAGGTTTCTGAACATGTAGAGGCAGTACTACTTCAGTTCCGTAGACAAGTTCTGACGGAGTAGCATTCGTTGGAGTTCGAATGGTGGTTCTGTATGCCCATAATGCATCATGAATCTTTTCATGCCAGTCACGGCCCGTTTCTAAAGTTTGCTCCAGGATTCGAATCAGAATCTTGTTGGTGGCCTCTGCCTGACCATTCCCTTGAGGATAATAAGGAGCGGAAAAATGATGATGAATTCTGAATTTTGAGCAGAATGTCCTCATTCTCTCATTCTTGAAATGACTGCCATTATCCGACACAATATCATGCGGTATACCGAAACGGCAAAGGATATTCTTATGGATGAAAGAAACCACGTGTCGACCTTCTACTATGCGTAGAGTGATTGCTTCTACCCATTTAGTAAAGTATTCTGTCGCGGCAAGAAAATATTTATGACCATTGGAGGCTGAAGGAGTGATGGGGCCTACAACATCGAAATCCCACATGGAAAATGGCCATGGCGAGACGACAGATTGCAAGTATGTCGCTGGCGCATGTATGGAAGGCGCATGCATCTGACATTGAACATACTTCTTCACAAAATGATAGCAATCTTGTTGCATAGTTCTCCAATAATAGCCTGCTCGGATGATTTGTTTGACGAGAGTCTGATAGCCAACATGACCACCGCAAATGCCTTCATGTGCTTCCTGCACAACTTCTTCGGCTTCTTCTTCGTCCAAACATCTAGAATACTCAGAGCTGAATCCACGACAATAAAGGACGTCGGCAAGAATAAAATATCGAGCAGACATGCGTTGAATTGCTCGCTGCTCCCTCTTTGATAATTCTGGAGGAAATTCGCCAGTTTTAATGAAATTCTTGATATCTTGATACCAGGGCTTCTTTTTTTGCTCAGCCTGGTTTATCTGCTCTACTGGGACGAAAGCGGGTTGATCAAGTCTGCAAATTTCAAATGAGCGACAAGATTCTCCACTCCTGAAAGACATGATGGATCCCAGATTAGCTAAACTGTCTGCAACTTGATTGAAATCTCTCTTGATATGAAAAAGTTGGAATTCTTCGAATTTGTTGGCAAGAGCTGAGACAATCTTCTGGTAAGGAAGTAATTTCTGATCTTTTACTTGCCATTCGAGTAGGACTTGATTGACGACGAGCAAGGAGTCTCCATAAGCATGCACTCTTTTGACATTGAAGTCCTGTAGAATTTTCAGACCTTGTATCAAAGCTTCATACTCGGCCATATTGTGAGTGCACTGAAAATCCAGTTTGAGGGAAAAGGGAATCATCTCTTTCTCTTGTGTGATTAGTAGAATTCCGATTCCTATGCCTGCCATATTCTTGGAACCGTCGAAGAATAAATTCCAAATTGGGGATTGTTGAATATTGCAGATCTGCTCATCGGGGAAATCATCCTCAGCTTTAACATCCTCTGCTAGAGGAAAATCTGCTAATTGGTCTGCAATCACTTGGCCTTTGATAGATTGCTGAGAGACATATTCCAAGTCGTATTGCATTAACAGGACTTGCCATTTGGCGATTCGTCCGCTGAGAAATGGTTGTTCAAGAATGTATTTGAGAGGATTTAATTTAGATAGAATCTTGACTTCAGACGCCAATAGATAATGTCTCAATTTCTGACACATCCATACTAGAGCTAAACATGTCTTCTCTATCTGAGAGTATTTCTTCTCGTAATCAATAAAGGTCTTGCTCACATAATAAATGGCATGTTCTATCAAGCTGCCTTCTTCGTATTGCGCCAAGAATCCGCCGCAAGCAACTTGATTAACTGAAATGTATAGCAATAGGGGTTTCTCTAATTCTGGCGGCTTTAAAACAGGAGGATTGAGAAGATATTTCTTGATGTGTTCGAACGACTGCTGACACTCTGGTCCCCATTCGAACCTCACTCCTTTTCTGAGCAAATGATTGAAAGGCGCACATCTCATGGCCAAATTAGAAATGAATCGCCGAATTGATTGCATGCGTCCTTGAAGGCTACGCAATTCTTTGAGATTAGTCGGGGGCGGCATGCCAATGATAGCTTTGGCCTTAGCGGGATCCATTTCTATCCCCTTCTTGCTGACCAAGAAGCCTAGCAACTTGCCTGATTCGACTCCAAAGACACATTTTTGTGGATTGAGTCTTAGCTTGTAAAGAATGAGTCGCTTGAAGACTTGATTAAGAGCTTCAATGTGATTTTCCTCTTCTTTGGATTTCACCAAAATATCATCGACATATGCATCCATAGTCTTGTGCATCTGATCATGGAAAATAACGGCCATAGCGCGCTGATAAGTGGCTCCAGCATTCTTGAGCCCAAAAGGCATAACTGTGTAACAGAAAGTGCCCCATGGCATGGTAAAGGATGTTTTGGATTGGTCACGAGCGGCCAACTTGATTTGATTATATCCGGAGTATCCGTTCATAAAGGAAAACATAGCATGCTAGGCTGTGCTATCGACTAGGAGATCAATGTTTGGGAGCGGATAGTCATCCTTTGGAGTGGCTTTATTGAGATCACGGAAGTCGATACAAATTCACACTTTACCATTCTTCTTAGGAACTGCTATGATATTCGCCAACCAATCCGGGTAATCAATTGATCGAATGAATCCTGCTTTAAGCAGATCCTCAAGTCCTTCCTTGACCTGTTGCTCGATTCGAGGATCCATTTTTCTCAACTTCTGCTTGACTGGTTTCACCTCAGGCTTCAGAACGAGGCGATGTTCCACCAATTTAGGATCTAAACCTGGCATATCCTCATAAGTCCATGCGAATACTTCTTCATGCTGCTTGAGGAAATTAGTGAGCCTTTCTTTCTCTCCTGGACTCAAACCACTGCCAATCTTGAGAATTCTAGGATCGTCTTCTGATCCGATATTGATATCCTCAGTCGGATCTTGAACTAAGGATGATGGCTCATCTTGCTTCTGAACCGATGCAAATTCTGGCAGTTCTTGAAGAGCTGAATTGAACTCTGCGGATTCTTCTGACTGCTTTGCAGCCTGACTACATTCTGTTCTTATTCTGACCTGATGAATTATTGCTGATTTTGAACAGGCTTTTGGATTAAAGATGAGCTTCTTGATAGATCGGGAAGACATTCTGAAAATTGGAGGATAAATTGATTTAGGGAAATTGCTCATCATGAAATAAATTGCTTTTATTGAAAATAATTGGAAAGATAAAAGAGCAAAATGATTTCAATTTTGTGAAGATTTAATATTGAGGAGTAAAGAGACAAATGGCACCAAGATAGACAAAGGAAACTTGCAACTTTATTGAAAGATAGAATTAATCAAAATGACAATGATGAGAATGAAATGAGATATCATCCCGACAAAAGAATAGAAAAGGAAAGACAAATGAATTCTTCTAATGCGTTCCCTTAATGAAAACAGTCCCTTTCTGAGATCTTCGGCCATTAAAGCCCAATCCGGTCCATTTAGGGCAATGCTGAGGAATCACTGGTTCAAGACGACCATCTTCATTTTTGCCTAGGCCTTGAAAAGGCTGGTAGCCGTGCTTCACTAGTAAATCAAATCCCTTTTTAGCTTTCATAAATTGGGAGAATAGAGGATGACCCTTAAGTGTGCTGTAATCAATTCGTCCTCCAATCTTGAAGAACTGTGGACCTCCCCATCGGGTCGTAGCCACCGTATGCTCGGGTTGCTCTGTCATCTGTATTATTCCCGAATTCTCTTCAAAGCTGACCTCTTCGATACCCCTAATGCTAGGGATATCAGTAGTGAAAGAGGGCCTGGGAACCATGGGCTGTGCTAGCCTCTGCTCCGGATCTTCGCCTAAGACTGTCGTGATCATACCACCTTTTGACCACTTGATGCACTGATGCAGAGTAGATGGTACTGCGTTTGTGTTGTGGATCCATGGTCTCCCGAGAAGCAGATTATAAGTGGGCGGCACATTGACCACATGAAAGAGAATTGAATGGACCGAGTAGTCAATAAAGATCTCCAGGAAGATTTTTCCTTTCGCTGTTTGGCCATGATTGTCGAACCCGTAAATGGTGATTGGATCTGGAATGTATTCTTCTTCTTTAATACCCAAAGCTTTGGCGGTCATTTCCGGACATATATTGAGGCTGCTGCCTCCATCGATCAGCACATGAGGAACTGTCATCCCTCTGGTTCGAACCACAACATACAAGGCATTGTTGTGAAATACATGAGGTTTAGGGAGATCCTCATCGGAGAAAGTAACTGGAGCAATAGTCATGGCCTGATTGACTATGTGGAACATGTCTTCCAGAGTTATGCTTGGTTTCACCTTGATTTTCTGCAACAGATTATTTAATACTTGCTGATGTTTAGCGGAAGCTTGGGTTAAGTCCAAAATTGAGACATTGGATAATGCTGTAATAGGCTTTAGAGTGAATGTCTCACTTTTCTTTGGGGTGGACTTAATGAGATGCTTAGGGAGCCATGGCATACTTCTGGCTACCTCGGGAGATACCCCAGCGGGCTTGTCAGATACTTTCATTTTGCCGAAAGCTGAAATAAGGTCCATCTTCTGGGCCTTGGACTGAGCCTATTGCAATACCAGGACCCGATGCTGAGCTTGCATATCATTTTCAGAGCATGGCATGATATGCTCCTGTTGTTGAAACGACTGTTCGGTGATGACTACTGTAGAATGACGAGGAAATGGCTCTTTTAGAATATCTATATTTTCATCTTCCGCACCTTCTACCAGAAGATTTTTATCAATAAGGTCTTGAACAATGTTCTTTAGAATGAAGCAATTCTCAGTGTTGTGCCCCACTGTTCGATGAAACTTGCAGAATTGGTCTTTGAATTTTCCCATAGGAGCGGAAGGATCGACCAGCCTGGGCAATTTGACCATCTCCTTGGTCAACAGGTACTCGAGCACAGTCTCGAGTGATTGATCTAATGGAGTGAACTTCCTCTCATAGCTCCATCCTTCGTGCTTCACTTTCTCTCGGGGTTTTGGTCTCTGCTCTAGCTGAAGCGGCTTGCTGAATTGCGGGATCGACTTTCCTTTCTGGTCATTCTTGTTTGAACCTCCTGCCCCATAACAGAAGTCTCTATTCTGCCCCTTGCGATGATTCCGTTTATTACTGACAGAATTAGTGAAATGAGTCTTCTTTTTCGACTCATTCTGACTGCTGTTCTTGGTGAAAGTGAAACCTTCGTAGAAACCATTCTCCATACTCAATTCGAGCCATTCGGCTCGCTCTGTTAACTCTATAAAGGTTCTGGATGGTGCGGTGGAGATGAGGCCTTTTAGAGGCTGCGAGAAATTGCTTAGAATCAAGGACAAAGCATGCCCTTCTGATATGGGGTCTCTCATCTTGTTGCAAGCTGACCTCCAGCGGTGGATAAAATCTCGGGCCTTTTCATTTTCTCTCTGTTTCAGGCCACAGAGATGGCTGAGGGTCGGGAGCGCCTCAGCGTTGAACAAAAAGCGCTCAATGAACATATCCACCACCTTATCAAATTCTTTCAACTCTATGGGTTGATGTGCTCCGAATACCATTTAGCTGCCATTCCCTCCAGACTGCGAGGGAAGCAAAGGAAGAGTGCCCGATTGTCACGCTTGAATCGTGAACATTCAGCGAAAAACATGGCAAGATGAGCCTTAGGGTCGCCAGAACCATCAAACTTGATAAAATTTCTGGGGAGATTATCCAGATTGTTGTTCCCATCTAAGCCATCATAGAAGTCTTCTCTGGTGAAGACTTTCTTGCCCTTGTCGCGGGCCTGCAGATCTTTGACCATTCTCATCATATCTTTTAGTTGCGACTGAGTAGGGTCATCAACAGACTGATTTTTGGATTTGTAAGCCGACCCCTGGCCCTGAGTCGACCTTTTGAATTCATGTTTATTTTCACATTCCTTGTCAGTATCATCTGCCGATTCTGATTCATCAGACATTTCCTCGTGACGACTCTGCTTTTTGCTGATCGTCACATTCTTGACGGCATGACCCTTATCCTTCTGTTTGGTCTGAATTTTCTCAGTACTGGCCTCAGCTTGCTCTGCCAGCATCTTGGTCATCATTTTCTTGAACATGACGTACATTTGAGGATCAATGTCATCCTCAACCTGCTGTCCCTGATTTTTAGCTGATCGGGGGGAGTCCATCTCTTCTTCCGAAGCGATCGAGTATGCCACACCTTCGATTGATGAGGTTTTCTTTCCGGATCTTGTATGAACCATCGGGTATCACAAATGTTCTCCTGAATGTTACTGATGCTCTCTGCAAGGTAAAACTAATGGTTAGGCTTCTGAAGGAAGTTTGGTTGGAGGAAAATATTTATTGAGAATTTTGGTAGACAATTGAAATAATATCCCATTACTAGGGATTGAGTCGTCGCTGGAGTTACGACAATTGCGCTGCTATTCTTTGCAAAATAAACAACTAGAAATATGCCTTGTTACCTGTAAACACACCAAATTTTTACCTTCATCCAGTGTTTGTCCATTTCATAAGTCATCACAGATCATTGCATGTCATTGCACGCATTCTGCATAGCATTGTATGGCATTGCATCTCATTTTCGAGATCCAGCACTCCTATTTCAAAACATTCAATCCAGATTTGAATTTTAAAGCTTTATTTCAAAATCAATTTCAAAACCTGGGTTTTTATTCAATACTCTGTCATTTTCCAACCCCAGGACTTTGTATTTCGAAATATTTTCTCAGAAAACAATCTGGATTCCTTTCAAATTCAAACTTTAATCGATTTCAATTCACAGATGAGACCCATTTAGATGGTGTCGCTTCTGAATGCCTCTATTCATCAAATTTCTCAAATTTTTGAAAGTTTCAGTCCGATCAGGACTCTGTCTCAGAGTCCTAATCCGGTCAGAAGTTTGGTTTTTAAGTCTGTTTTACTTCCATTCTCAATCTTTTTCGTTTGTTTTCGAAATTTAGGTCATTTCACAGAGTCCAGTTAGTTCAGGACTCTATTTTAGAGTTTGGTCGAGTTGGGAGTCTAATCCTGACTGTGTTTTCTGACTTATTTCATCATTTCTTGATAAAATCTTTTGAAAATTCTTTCATTTGGCTTTTAAAATCTAAAATCTCAGAGTCCTAAGAGTTCAGGACTCTAACCCGGAGTTCCAGTTCGCTTGAGACCCTATTTTCAAAGATCTTGAATTTCAAATACTGATTTTAACCCCTTTTCAAAGCCATTTTCAGTGTTTATTTAAAAAATGTTCAAAATTCGATGTGGGCCCACTCAGTTGGCACCATATCCAGAGGAATTCTAACTCAGTTAGGACCTTATGCCATTTCAAAAATCCTAATTTTAAGTTTACTTTTGAAAATCTTTTGAAAACTCCTTCAATTTCAAGTTTTAAAATCGCTTTTTGAAAAAACTCAAGTAGGGCCCACTCGGGGTGGCATCATATTCGAGTAAGTCAGGGCTAGACTAGGGTTAGTTGATGTCTTGGTTAGTGTTAGAGGTTTAGAAGAGTCAAAACCATTTTGAAAAACTCATTTTTTGAAAGTTAGTTTTTAAAACTAGTGTTTTTAAAGGTTTTTAAAAGTGTTTTAAAAACCCAATGTGAGAGAATGCCAAGTGGCACCACATTTGGGGGATTCTTAGGTTTAGCTAGGGGTTAATTAGGAACTATTTAGGATAATTTAGACTAGGGGTAGTTAGGTAACTCCACCCCAAAATCGCCCCCCCCCCCCCCCTTTAGAGTCCAAAATTTTCAAAATTGTCAATTTTTAAACCTAATTTTTTTTATTATAAATAGAGGCATAAGGGGGGTCGATTTTCCCATCTCTCTCTTATTGGATTCTTGGAGCTTCTCTCTCCTCTCCAGCCCTTCCTCCATTGCTGCAACTCCAAGGTATGAACTTCTTCACTTTTCTTATTTTATTTAATGCTTTTTAATGCTTTAAACCTAGATTTAGGCTTGGACACCCCTCCTTATGGAAGATCAACCATGGTTTCACCTCAAGAACCATCAAGAACCAGAAAGAACAATCTAAGAAGGTGATCTAACCCTGTTTTAGATAATTTACAGAGATTTTAATCCATTAGAATTGATTTTAACATGATTCTTTGCATTATTAACCAATAAAATATATGATTTACCCTTTTTAATGGGTTAAATCTATGTTTTAAAGGTGATATCAAATTCCAGCCATTGATTCCCTGTTTTTAATTTATTTTCATGGTTTATTCATGTTTGTTTTACGTTCTATAGCATAGAAATAAGTTTTATTTACTGTTTTATGGTTTATTTTATTGATTTACATTAGTTAATGCATGGTTTTTCAAGTTTCTTAAATTTCTGTGTGTTCTAGGTTTAGAACAGTAAAGATAATGTTATTTCGGATTGAAGAACTCATTGTTTTTTTCTGATTTTTTTATATGTGATGAATGCATGAGTTATTGAGTTACTGTAAAAAAATCAGAGGTTTTTGATCTCGGGAACCCTGTCAAAAAAATCAGACATCAAATCGGGTTTTTAAAGCTTTAAAATCGTGGTTAAAATCAAGAAGGTAACTTGCTGTTATGATATTTCTCTCATCTTATATCCGATTTTAGATCTGTAAAGTGATATGGATTCACATTGAGTAGGTCTGTCTGCTGTGAAGTTTTCGGATTTTTTGATCACTGTTTAGTATTTTTCCCTTTTTAGAGAATCTGTTTTTAAATTTAAAACTCGTTAGGGTTTACCAAAACCCTAATCAGACTTGTGTTAGTCATAAATCCCAAACCACAGATCCGATTTTAGATCTGTAAAAAGTGAGTATTGTTATTTTTCTGTATACTGTTCACCACTAAAATTTCAGAGATTTTTGTTTAGAATTGCTGTTTATGTCTGTATTTTCAATCTGGAATAGCTGTTTCAATCCTTGTTAAGAGTGATATATTTTAGCTCAGATTGCCGGAAGGGTTTCTCCCTAACCGAAGATGATTTTTCCGATCTGTAAATTGGGAAATCTTTGTTTTTATTCCTAGTTAGTCTTTGTAAAATTTCATAAATTTCCATGGAGATTTGACCCCTGGTTCAGGTCTTGGATTGAGACTGGTTGGTGAATTAGGTCAAAAATAGCATATTTTAGGGTTTAATGCAATTTTCGTATTAATTTAATGTCAAAAAATTATTTTTATAATTCCAATTAGACATTAGAGTTATAAAAAGTGCAGGTACCAATTTTTATGGATTTTAGAATCCATTTGATGGCTTAATCAAGCAAATTGCAAAACCGGGTTCCTGAAAGATCCAAAACACTGCTAAAATCACAGTTTTTGTGATATTATTGGATTTTCGTGCATAGGCATATATTTTTAGGGTGTAATCATGTTCATAATCATATTAGGATGCTTTAGGTTTAATTTTGTGCTCATTTGATTTCATTTAGTGCATAAAACCTAAATTTTTACCAAAATCTCTTTCTAAAAACCCTGATTTCAAGGCCATAGTCTTGCTATCGGGGGCAATTTGGTCATTTGACCTAAATTTCGAAATCCCTAACCCTAATTTTCATATTTTTAAGCATGTCATATCATATTTAGCTTAGTTTATTACATTCAAATTTCAAAACTTGCATTTTATCAAAATATCTTTTTAAAAAACCCTAATTTCAAGGCCATAGTCTTGTTATTAGGGATATTTTGGTCATTTGGACCCCAATTTCGAAATTTCATATTTTATCTTCCTTATTTATTCAATTTTATTTCATACTTTATCATTTTGATTTAAGGGAATCATGGCAAAAAGGCTTATATCTAGCAAAATCCAGCAATTTCCTGATATTGTTGGATAAATCTAGAAAAGCCAACATATATTCATTAACCAAGTTTTCTAGTTTTGCAGGTACATTGAAGACTTTATTTTTCATGTATTTAAATTTCAATAGTGATGTAATTTGTAATTAAACTTTGGAATAAGAATTTACATTTCCTGCTTAGCTTAGGTTGCATTGCATATAGTTTATTTTTATAATTTTAATGTGTGATGGATGATGATTCATGCATATTTTTACAAATTCACCATGGTCTACACGAATGGCACATGCACTAGCTTCTATGAAGTTTATAAACTTGGTGGAATTTGTATTTATGGCCATAGTCAGAATACGAATGATACTCAGATTTATAATCTTCACATTAGCCACATTCAGCCTACACTCTTAGGCTAACTTCAAAATGCACTGCATTTCTCAAAAATACAAAAAGTATTTCTCAATTCCTTAAATCCATATTCATTCATTTCATGCATTTGCCAATTCCAATCTCAATTCAAAGAAGTTCATTTTCTCAAAATCTCCTAAGTCTTATAGCAAAATCGATTTTCCCAAAGACATTGAATTTCAAAGGATATTTCAAGTATTTCCCAAGTTCCAAATTCAAATTTTCTAAGTTAGAATTTCAATTTCCAAGTTTGAACTCAGAAAAACCAAGTCTCTCAGAATCGATTTTCACCAAATGTCAAGGATTTCTCAAAATCGATTTTTATTTCTCTCAGAAGTACATTTCAAATCCCATTTCACGATTTCTCATGTGATATCATTTCCAAGATTTACATTTTCTAAATATTTCAAAGCAAACATCATGTTTTCAAATGTGCATTTTCTGAAAATTCATAGCACATGCCTGATTCTATGTGCATTTAGAAATTAGAATATGATTTAGACAAGTTGAATAGAGTAGAGCATAAGATTGATCCTTGGTTCAATTACCCCTGTTAAAGGTGGCAGGAACGGTTGAACCTCGTACCGACAGGCGAGTCCCATTCTTCGGAATTTTCCCGCATTTTAAAACGGAGGCGAGTTATTTTCAAAAACTTTTCAAAGGTCAGTTTGATTTGCAAAAGTAAAAATTTTGCGATGATAACAGGTTTGGCGACCGTGATGGGACCTGTCTTTGCCTAATCAATCTAATGCTCTACTTAGTTCAAATTGTCAAAATCGATTTCCATGGAATGTCAGCTTTGCTTTATGATATCATGTGAACCTAGGAGCCTAGACTTGAACCCAGCTGACATGGAATGCATATAGACTAGGTATGGTTTGGTAGGACCATATTGAGGAGAATTATTCATGCTCACATAGACTTAGGTCTAATACAACACTCCTCAATTTAAAAATTGTATGAAAACAATGTTTGCTTCTTCAAATATTTCAAAATTCTATCTCTTTAGGACTTAGAGACTTCTGTTTGATTGCATGTTCTCATGTTTTTCAAAAATCACCCCACCTATATTGTCCCGGTCTTCACGTTGCTGGGCTCTCTTCCAGAACCATAGTTCGGGACAGAGCCTCACAACTGGGCCACTTATTTGGGTGAAAACCCCCCTGCCACGTACCAAGGGCCATAGTCCAACGTATATCGGCAGGTGCTCAAGGATGTTAGAAAACTTGAACCTAGAACTAGAGAAATTGATTTTATGCCACGTACATCGAGCCTTGGCTTGAGTATATAGGCATAACTGGATTGGATACAGTTGATCTGAACCTTAGAGTTAGGATTAAGCTCCTACAGCCATTTCAAAATTTGTGCATCTAGAGTCAGCTTTTAGGGAATGTTGTATGTGCATACTTGTTTGTGCAGAATGTGATTGAATATGTTATAGTCATATTTTCTAAAAAATACTGGACGATTTTTCAAAATTCCCCAGTCCATGTCCATGTTTTAAATCCTGGACGATTTTCAAAACACTTCATTTTATAAAGTACTTCCTTATATTTCATTAAACCCTGGACGATTTTCATAAAATTCCTCCATTTTCTTCAAAACTCCAGGTGATTTCCCATCTTTCCTGTCTTTTGGATCTCGAATTTCCTACTTTATTTTTATCCTGCCTGCATTTTTCTCAAAATTCCTGTATTTTTCTCAAATCTTATTCCAATTTCCATGTCTTCCAGTCCGATGGCATCCAGTCAGCTTGATTCAGTCTTCCCTGACGATCACATCTCCTACGAGGTGCGACAACGTCTTCCCGAACATCGAGTCCTCAGCACCGGATCCTTCTTTCCCCGGTGGTATTATTCATGGTTCAAGAACTTCTCTCGTATGTTTCTGGACCATCTGGACGAGTGTGGATTGGAACTGGCGTCCGCAGTAGGAAAGCAGACAGTCAACGGCAACTTGATCCATGCACTAGCAGAGCGGTGGAATCCGAGCACTTCTACCTTCTGGTTTCCGTGGGGCGAGATGACAGTACTGATGGATGAATTTTCAGAGATTATGGGATTGTTCGAGCCAGCCGATCAGCCTGAAGATCCATTGGAGAAACAATTTCTGATTAATGTTAAGGGTCTGGACCCAAAGGATGCCTTAGCTCGCATGACGGGACGCAAGTCTTGGCCTCTGATTGAAGAAGATGGGAATGAATATGTGGTCTTGCTTGAAATCTACAGACAACATGGGGCATTTGTGGAAATCAGCTCGCTGTCCAGGACAGCTCGAGAAAGAATTCAGCACGCGATGGTTCTGTGCACGGTGGGATTGGCTTTCTTTTCCGACGGACGAAATTACATGGATATCAGAATAGTTCAGCTTCTAAGGAGATGGGGAAGTCGACAGACCAGCCACCTCTCAATAGCCATGGCCGCACTCGCCTTTCTATACCGAGGGTTGATCTGTTTCACACTCGGAGAGTCGATCCTAGTCGAAGGGTGCACCTATGCCTTGCAGTCTTGGTTCCTCCGACATGTGCCAGTCCGAGCCAGTTCCTTCAGATACGATGGTGAAAAGCTTCTTCCAGTTGCGCGATACCGGTTCTTGATCGACAACCTTCAGGAGGAAGAGGTCGTATGGGATTACTTTGATCGTCAGGAATCACCTCCCAGATACACTTATGCTTATGGCAAGCGATTCAGACTACTTGGCCCCTTCTTCTATGCATACTATCATCCAGAGCGGTGTGTCAGGCAGTTCTCTCAGAGGCAGAAGCGCGTAGAGATTTGTCCACTAGCAGGGGTTCTGCCAGAATTCAACCTCGCATCAGATCAGTGGTCCAGAGCATACCATTCTGCCAGACATGGCTGGGATTCCTTTGTCAATCTTACTATTTTTCCTGGTCCTCGAGTGTTCTCTGATTATCCAGAGTGGTGGAAAATTGTTTGTCCCCCTCCCCTCTGTCAAGAGTATTATTGATAAAATCATGTTTTTCCCCTCAATAAAATTCCTTTATTTTACATCTCATCTTGGTTTGACGACCTCGCCTAGGTAACAAGGCATATTTCCAGTTGTTTATTTTGCAAAGAATAGCAGCGCAATTGTCGTAATTCCAGCGACGACTCAATCCCTAGTAATGAGATACTCTTTCAATTGTCTACCAAAATTCTCAACAAATATTTTCCTTCAACCAAATTTCCTTCAAAATCCTAATCATCAGTTCTACCTTGCAGAGAGCATCAGTAACATTCAGGAGAGCATTTGTGATACTCGATGGGTCAGACAAGGTCCGAAAAGAAAACCTCATCAGTTGAAGGCATTGCATACTCAGTCACTTCAGAAGAGAAAATGGACTCACCTCGATCAGCTAGAAGTCAGGGTCAGCAAGCAAAGGATGATGTTGATCCCCAGATATATGCTATGTTCAAAGAGATGATGACCAAAATGTCGACAGAACAAGTTGAAGCTAGTACAGAAAAGATCCAGGTCAAGCAGAGGGCAAAAGGTCGGTCAGCCAAGAAAGTTTTAAAACTATCCAAGAAATATATCCAACACAAGGATACATCTGATGAGTCAGAATCAGTAGGCGGCACTGATAAAGAGTATGAAGTCTGGCAAGCACTTCAAAGATCCCCTCATAGGCAAGGGACAACCTATAAAGGGAAAAATCAAGCAATGGATGATCCGTTCCAAATACAGCTGAAGGAAATGGCAAAGAAGATTAAAGATTTGCAAGCCCGCGACAAGGGCAAGAAGGTCTTCAGGAGCAAAGATTTCTACAAGAGCATCACTCCCGTCAGGAATAATGAAGATTCAAAAAAGACAAATTCTGTTAAGGCCCACCGCGAGGGGTGCAAGGATAACAAGGGCAATCATACAAGTCAGAAAGAGAAATCTTTAAAGCAGAGTAAAAAATTGAGTCAACAGAAAGAGAAGAAAAAGCATGACGGTTGGGGTTACGATCGCGAATTCACTCCTCTAGATCAGCCCCTCGAAGAGGTCCTTGAATACATGCTGAGCAAAGGAATGGTTAAGCTTCCAAGAATTGCTAATCCTCTGGTCGCCCTAGGGAAATGGAAAGACCGCTTCTGCAAATTCCACCAAACAACGGGGCACGATATTGAACATTGTTTCGTCTTTAAAAATATCGTCCAAGATCATATCGACAAGAATCTCTTCATTGAAAATGAGAAAGAGTACTGGTCAACTGTCTTATCCAAGTCTCAGCAAAAATCAAGTACTCGACAAGAGATGTAGCGTGATGATCCAAACCAGGACCACAAGATGGCCCCGTTAGATCAAATACTCGAGAGTTTCTTGGAATACATGCACACAAAAGATGCAGTCGGGTCTCTGAAGGCTCACTCCACATTTTCTACCAATTCTACCAGAAGTAGCAATGGACAAAACAAAAGAGAGGTAGAAAAAATCATACTGGAGGCTCAGGAAATCCAAACTCAGAGAAAAATGACCTCGCAAGTCGGAAGGATAAAATGGACAAGCGAGATGACAAGTCTTCCTCAAGTGTCCAATTCGAATTAAAATTCCAAGGAAAACCAAAGCATGATGGTTGGGGGTACGATCGCAATTTTACTCCCTTAGAACAGCCACTGGAGCAAGTTCTGGAATACATGATAGCCAAAGGGAAGGTTAGACTCCCCAAGATAGCAAATCCTCCTGTGATCATGGGAAGGTTTAAAGATCAGTTCTGCAAATTTCATCGGGCAATGGGTCACGATACCGAGCATTGTTTTGTCCTTAAAAATATTATCCAAGACGTCATTGACAAAAATATTCTCGTTGGAGATGAAAAGGAGGACCATTCATCCTGATCATGTTTCTCCCCAATCATTCAAAAAATTGATAACACTAGCACTTTCCTAATTTCTCATCTTGCTTTTATTATTTCAAAGGGATGATGTAATCTCGTCTGTCTTTCCTCTATTTGTTACCTTTCCTTCAATACATCAATAAAGTTGTCAGTTTTTCTCGCAAGCTCGGTGCCATTTTTTTATTCTCCTCGGCAAAATGTTCTTTTATGAGGAATGACCTCTTCAGAGTCTCTTCTGAATCAATCAAAAGCCAATTGTCGTGTCACCTTCAGAGAGCGCTCCTTAAACATCAATCATTTATCCTTTTGTTTAAATTCTTCTTTCCCAGTTACACTGGGGCATTTTTAAAATTTTCATTTTATCTTCAAAACTTTCTGTATGCAGACAGGATGAACAAATCTCTCATTTCACGCACTTGTGCACGCATGTGCACCCATTTACATTTATGTGCATTTGCATACATTCATTCGCATTCATCTGCATCAATTTGCATTTGCATCGATTACCCATTCAGGATAAGGGATAAATCCTGAGACCCCGACATTTGTCTAGGTCAGCGTGAGGGTAAAAGATTGAAAATCTCACATTACAATCATCAAGCGCTTTCTAAACACCAACCTTTTTCAAGTTCGTCCTGCGGGCCGAGTTTTTATCAAAACCATTTTTACCGGTCAACCTTCGGGTGAAGCGAACTTTCTAAATCCAGTTTTCACTGGTCGAACTTCTTAAATCCGGTTTTTACTGGTCGAACTTCCTAAATCCGGTTTTTACTGGTCGAACTTCTTAAATCCAGTTTTCACTGGTCGAACTTTCTGAATCCAGTTTTCACTGGTCAAACTTCCTAAATCCGGTTTTTACTGGTCGAACTTCCTAAATCCGATTTTTACTGGTCGAACTTCCTAAATCCGGTTTTTACTGGTCGAACTTCCTAAATCCAGTTTTCACTGGTCGAACTTCCTAAATCCGGTTTTCACTGGTCAAACTTCCTAAATCCGGTTTTTACTGGTCGAACTTTCTAAATCCGGTTTTTACTGGTCGAACTTCCTAAATCTGGTTTTTACTGGTCGAACTTTCTGAATCCAGTTTTCACTGGTCGAACTTCCTAAATCCGGTTTTTACTGGTCGAACTTCCTGAATCCAGTATTCACTGGTCGAACTTCCTAAATCCGGTTTTTACTGGTCGAACTTCCTGAATCCAGTATTCATTGGTCAAACTTCCTGAATCTGGTTTTTACTGGTCGAACCCTCTAAATTCAGTATTCATGGGTCAGACTTTTTCAAAGCCCAGCGTTCGTGCGGGTACTTTTTTTTAAAAATCCAGTGCTCATGCTGGTATCCTTCCAAAATCCAGTGCTCGTACTGGTAGCCTTTTAAAGTCCAGTGCTCGAACTGGTATCCTTTAAAAATCCAGTGCTCGTACTGGTAATCTTTTAAAATCCAGTGCTCGTACTGGTAACCTTCCAAAATCCAGCGCTCGTACTGGTAACCTTTTACAACCCAGTGCCCGTACTGGTAATCTTTTAAAACCCAGTGCTCGTACTGGTAATCTTTTAAATACCAGTGCTCATACTGGTAATCTTTTTAAAACCCAGTGCTCGTACTGGTAACCTTTTAAAACCCAGTGCTCGTACTGGTAACCTTTTAAAACCCAGTGCTCATATTGGTACTCTTCCAAAATCTGATGCTCGTACTAGTTGAACTAGTCCCAAATGTCATCTTTATACTTATCAACTTTTCTTTCCTTTAAATGTCTTGAATTGGTCTAGAAGAGTCGAGTTCCGATTCGAATCTTCTTCCAAATCCAATTCAGAATTGGTCTAGAAAATCCAAGTCCCGACTTGAATTTTCTTACAAATCCAATTCGTATAATTTTCTTTCCTCTAGATTCTAGAATTGGTCTAGAAGAGTCGAGTTCCGATTCGAATCTTCTTCCAAATCCAATTCAGAATTGGTCTAGAAAATCCAAGTCCCGACTTGAATTTTCTTACAAATCCAATTCGTATAATTTTCTTTCCTCTAGATTCTAGAATTGGTCTAGAAGAGTCGAGTTCCGATTCGAATCTTCTTCCAAATCCAATTCAGAATTGGTCTAGAAAATCCAAGTCCCGACCTGAATTTTCTTACAAATCCAATTCGTATAATTTTCTTTCCTCTAGATTCTAGAATTGGTCTAGAAGAGTCGAGTTCCGATTCGAATCTTCTTCCAAATCCAATTCAGAATTGGTCTAGAAAATCCAAGTCCCGACTTGAATTTTCTTACAAATCCAATTCGTATAATTTTCTTTTCTCTAGATTCTAGAATTGGTCTAGAAGAGTCGAGTTCAGATTTGAATCTTCTTCCAAATCCAATTCAGAATTGGTCTAGAAAATCAGAGTTCCGACTCGAATTTTCTTTCAAATCCAATTCGCTTAGCTTTCCTTAAAAGTTTGAACTTCTACTTAAACTTTCCTGCAAATTTGGCAATTGGTCTAGAAGATCCGAGTTCCGACCCGAATTCTCTTTCAAAATCCAATTCATCTAGTTTTCCTTGAAGAGTTGAATTCCGATTCAAATCTTCCCTCAAAAACCCAGTTTAGCACCTGGTCCATTCAAAGCTCACAAGTTGGAATCATTCCTTCTTAAGCTATGATCCTTAAGTTGAATTCCTATGGAATTGATAGTTCGTAGGTCGAACCCCTGCGAAACCAATGCCGTTCTAAATTGAACCAATGCCGTTCTAAATTGAACCAATGTCGTTCTTAGGCTGAATCCCCATCAAACCCATGCCATTCCCAATTTCGACCTTTTGGGTCACCCAATACCAATTTCAATCATCTTCTCTTGCGAGGGACCCTTCTTCCAGGGAGAGTTCGAGGGAGCTCATTCTTTTTCGCATGTCTTTATTGTACGTTTGTTGAACCCCTTTTTCTAGGGAGAGTTTGAAGGGACTCATGATTCACGAACAGTTTGCAAAACAATCTTTATTGTCACACAAGGAACCCTTTTTTCAGGGAGAGTTTTGACGGAAGCTCGTCCTCCTTGTAACCCTAAATGTCTTTTGTTAGGCCACCCCCGTCGTCGAGGACCCTTTTTCCAGGGAGAGTGTGATGGACTCGTTCCTCTATGATATCCTTTCAATCTTTGTTAGCGGCCCCCTTTCCATAAGAGAAGCCTAGAAATAGGGAGTTTTGACGAAAACTCTATTTCTCTTCGAAAGTTCGTTTTGCAAACACCTCCTCTTCAGGGAAGAGAGGAGTATCTTTTGTTACCCGTTCAGGTAAGGGTTAAGCCTGAGTCTCTCCTTTGGGAAAAGGAGAGAAGAATCTAGCCACGAATGTGTCATTTAGATCTCAAGTGATTTCTTTCACCAAGGATTTCAGGAATATTTTGCCAATTTGCCATAAAAAATAGTTGTTGATTTCAAAATCTTTATCGCATAAAATTATACCTCAGAATACCTTCAGTATTACTTCCGAAGTGACAAAGCTTTTGCGAAAAAGGATTCAAAATTCAAAATCTTTCTATTGGCCAACCAAAAGGATGAAGAATAAATCCGCGATATGGCCAACAAAGAAAATTCAATGTTGTTGCAAAGCCATGAATGATTGATATTGATCGCAGTCAATGGCGCATTTTTAAAGACCATTCTTAGAAAATAAAAGCAGTCGAAATATCCTGGGTGATACAGAAAAATCCACTCAATCACTGTAAACACCCCAAATTTTTACTCACCTCCCCAACATTTCCACCAAGCATCAACATCCAGCCTCTGAAATCGCTGGAGGGCAAAATGGTCATTTTCTGAGCCCGGACCTTGCAAAAGTCCAAATTTCATCTGAAACTCTCAAATTTTTTCTATTTTTATCTCAGATGTTCAAGATTTTACTCCTGACAGGAGACAGACATCTCCAAGTCTTGGTTCAAGATTATATTGCATAAGACATGACATTGCATATCATTGCATGAGCATTTCAAATCACTGCACTGCACAGCATGTCATTTCGAGGTCCAGAACTCTTGATTTCAAAATTTTCAATCCAGATTAGAATTTCAACTCTTTTCAAAATTGATTTCAAAACCCTGGGTCTTCAAAATTATCAAATTTTCCCATTTTACCCCCAGGACTCTGAATTTCAAAATATTTCCTCAGGAAAACCATCTGGATAGTTTTCAATATGGATTTGAGTCACTTCACCTCAGATTTTGCCCTTTTTGACAATTTCAAATATCTTTCTTTTACAAAATCGCCCTACAAGGGCCAACTCTTTCCAAAATTCCTATTTTGCCCATCAGTCAAGATTTTATGAAAATTCCAAAAAGAAGTTGTGGTTTTATCCTTATTTCAATAAAGAAGCAATGTGGGACACACACAGAGGTGGTGTCACACAAGCTTTCCTTTTGAAAATTTGAATTTTGAAAAACCCAAAAATATAGGAGCCTTGTCCCCTGGATTGGTGCCACTTGTCCTTTCTCTCTCCTCTCATCCACATGCCAAGTGTCAGTGTGGGGCTACCTTCAGAAGCTGCCACATGTCATCCCATTTTATCTGCCATGTGTCACCCTATCCATCCTGCGCCATGTGTCATTTCAAAGACTACCAGAAGATGCCAAGTGTCATAGGTTGTCCTGTCTAGAAAAAGTGGAGTTTGTCTCCTCTGAGGTGGCGCCACTTGAAGTGTGTCTCCTGCAGGGGACACGTGTCAACCTCTCCTTCCTTCTAGAAAAGTAGCCTGACACATGTCTCTTCCTACTTTTCTCAGAAAAGTAGGAGACATGTGTCACTCCTAAATTCCTACAGAAAAGGTAGGCTTGTCTCCTCTGAGGTGGCGCCATCTGGAGTGTCTCCTGCAGAGGACACGTGTCAAGCTCTCATTTCTTCAGAAAAAGCAACTGCCACGTGTCATCTTCTACTTCTTTCAGGAAAAGAAGGTGACACATGTCTCCTTCTCATTCCTTCAGAAAAAGTAGAGGACACATGTCCTCTCCCTATTTTTTTCAGAAAAGTAGGAGACACATGTCACTGCCCTCTTTTTCCTCCCTCTTGCCACATGGCATTGTAGGAGCCACCCTGAGGTGGCGCCACATGTTCACCCTCCATTCCTCCAGGGCCAACCTCCATTTGAATTTCAAACTCCCCCCTGAGGTGGCGCCATTTGAGAAAGCCTCTCCAGACAGCTGACACTTGTCCGCCACATGTCCAGACCTCCCTGCACCAGAAAAAGTAGAAACCCCCCCCCATGAGGTGGCGCATTTTGCTTCCTCCCTTCATGTTCTCCTGCCACATGGCATCGTAGGAGCCACTCTGAGGAAATGCCACATGTCAGCCCCTCCTTTCCTGCAGAAAAGCAAAATTTCAAACATTTGAACTCCCCAGAGGTGGCACCACATGGCATGCCCCTACTGTTCCAACTTTACACCTAAGATCACCTTTTGAGGTGGCACCATTCCAGGACTCCACTTGGCTCCATTTTTATTTTTTTATTTTATTTTTAATAAAGGTAGCCCACCATGAGGTGGCGCCACCTGAGGACTCCCTACAAAAGGTGAGTTTGAATTTCAAATTCCAAGAGAGCACCCTCTGAGGTGGCGCCTTCTGAGAGCTCCCTACAGAGAGAATCAAGCTAACTTTTGAAAAATTCCAAATTCCCCCTGCTGAGGTGTCTCACCCACAAAATTTCCATTTTTTTTATTTTTCTCAAAAATTAAAACACCTTTTGAGGTGGCGCCACCTGAGGGCTCCCTACAAAAGACAAATTCGAATTTCAAACCCCTCAGATGACACCCCCTGAGATGGCGCCACATGGAGGGCTCAGATCCAGCCTGTTTGAATTTCAAAATTTTTCAGAAAAGTTATAAAAACAAGGGTTCACGCCCAGCCTAAGGGGAGATCATTTTTTTTTAGCTCTGGTGAACTTGGAAAATCCGACCTAGCCTTCCTAGAATCAGATTTTGAACTGTGGAATTCGTGCCCCCTTTGGCTCATTGAAGAAGGTGGAGTAGAGCTCGTGTTGTGGCCAATTCAATTCCAACAGAGGTCGATTTTGGTGGACCATCCGAAGCTCGGAGCGAAGGACGAAGGAAGCTCGTGATAGCTTCCCCTTTCAAGAGCTCCTACGCTGCGTAACGAAGCAAGGTGCACTTCTTTTCCCATTGATTGGATTCCATAATTCGAATCGGGGGGTCGTTTGAAGAAAGAGCTCATCCGAGGGATGGATTGAGCTATTCTCATAAAACGACATACATAAAAATGTTTCATTATGCTTCCTTGATGATTTTAACATGCATGTAGCTAGCTAGATTTAATTTGCATTTTATTTCATTCATTTAGCATATTTCATGAATTAATTAGGATTAATTTAGCCTTTATTTCAATTCTGCTTATTTTCAGTAGGTCTCTATTTTTGTCAGTCAGTCCACACGTTATTTCATGCATTTGTGTTTTATTAAAAATCTCAAAAAAATCACGGAATGCGCCCTTAGGTTTCCCTGAAATTTTGCCAAAAATTCGGAGGCATTTGAATTTTTTTACTGCGGTAAACATTCAAAATGGAAAGTCGGGTTTTGTTACCCGGGATACGTTTTGAAAATCATTTGCCGACTTGTAAAATCGAGATATCCCTCATGGGAGATCCGATTTTTGATCCGAAAGATTTTTTGAACTTGGGAGAATGTCTAGTTTTTAATATGATTTTATCCGATTTTTCTGATTTTGTTTAATGTCTTACAAAAATCCGAGATGTCGGTACACGTGTCAGAGCCTAATTTGAGCCTCTGAGATCTTGGATCGACTTAGGGCTATGGTTTCTCTTTGTGTGTTGCTCCAAATCCGAAACTGTAAAAAATGAAAGTTATGTCCGTGGTGTCCTCTGTTTGCATCTAAAAGCCTGTAATTTTTAGAAGAGTGTTGACGCATGCTTCGGATTTTTCTTGTCAGTCCCCTGTTTTGCTACATTTGTCTATTCTGTTAGTTTAGGCAGAAATAGTTATATTTTTATCTATGTTTCCGTTGATCAAATGCCAAAGTCATAAACATGAAAGTTGTTCATGTAGGTGTTGTGCATAGCTCTGATTAATTGCATAAATTTCCATGGCTGTTTGATATTTTTTTAGCATTTTACATCAGATTAGTGTGATTTTTACCTCTGTCTGAACTAAATCCCTGTTATTGAACTCACCATGGCTCAAATCCCGAGGCTGTAAAAACCAAAAATGTTCCATTTCAGGTATTTTAGCAGTCTGCAAAATATCAGAAGTTTCCATGGTGTAAATCTTGCATTATCATATTAGGCATTGCATTTGGTTCGGATCCATAGGCAAAATCCATCATTTTAGGACTTTCTTTGAATTTTGGCATTTAAATCATATCATTTCATGATTTTTAGCATTCTAGGTTGTTTATCAAAGTAAGTAGATGCTTCATACCGAATTTGGTGCAATTTGGAATCCATTTGAGGTTCGGATCATCCATAATACCAAAACAGGGTCCCGCAGGACCCGGATCCAAGCGAAAAACAAGCGAAAATCGTTATTTTTGATAAATTGCAAAATACCAAATTCTGATTTTACAGTCTTAATGTGTCTAGAAGCATGTCATCATGTCTCTTACTGCATTTCATCATCATTTGATTCAATTTGAATTTCAAAATCTCAATTTTACCAAGTTTTCCTTCAAAAAACCCTGATTTTAAAGATGTAACTTTAATTTTAGGGGTATTTTGGTCATTTTAACCTCAATTCCGAATTTCAAATTGTTTTTCACTGAATTTCTAGCATTTTTATCATTTCAAAATATCAAGGAAGCATGAGAATAGGGTTTATATCCAATTAAATCCAATAATTTCATAATATTATTGGAAAATTTTGGAAAAACCCACATATTTGAGCTAACCTTATTTCAAGTTTGGCAGGGACATTCAAAAGAAGGAGCTGAAGTCTGCAAATTTCTTTTATTTCCTTTATTTAGTGATGTAATAATGTAAATTTTGGAATAAGAGAGTTAATTTCCTGCTTAGACTAGGATGCATATCATATAGTTTGAATTTATGCAATATCCTGCTTATATGATTCATGCATTCTATTTCAAAAGCACTATGGATGTTCACGAATGGCATGTGCACCAACTCTTAGGGAGTTGATGACCTCGGTGGAATCCATATTTACGGCCCTAGTCGGAATATGGACGAGACCCAGATCCATCATCTTTCTACTAGTCACATTGAGCCTACACTCTTAGGCTATCTTGAAAATGCACATCATATTTCCTATGTTTTCAAAATCTTGTGCATTAAATCAATTAAACTCGGAACATATTCATGGCCACAGTCAGGATATGTGAAGGATTTACATTGACTTAATACACATTTTTCCAACAAAGTTCTTGGAAAATCTTCCAAAATGCTCTCATTCACTCATATCATTTGCATCATGAAATCATTGGTTTTCCCATGACTTTCTTAAGAAAACTTCATTCTCAAGAAATCGATTTCTCAAGAAACTCTAAGAATTTTTCAAAATCAGTTTTCCAAAGACAAGTTTCTCTACAGTTTTCCCTGGAAATGATATTTTCTTAAGAGATTCAAAAGAGTTTCCCAATCTTTCTCCAAGATCCAAAATCGATTTCCAAGTATTTCAAAAGGTAAAATTCCCAGGATTTCGATTCCCCAAGTTTTGAATTTCCTTCTCCAATGAATTTTCCTATAAATCTTCCATCATCTTCCTAAGAAAACTCTCAAAGTTCAAGTTTTCCTAAGAAGTGTTTCCCTTTTCAAAAGGTTCATCTTTTCTCAAGAATCACTTCCATTTTCCCAGGATTTTCAACCATTCATGATTTTCCCACAACTTCATGAACTTTCCCGTGACTTCAAAAACCCTTTTTTTCACATGAGTTTTCCTGAGAAATTGACTTTCATCTTTTTCCTAAGAGAATCTTTTCAACTCCAAATATTTTCCAAGCATACATCATGTTTTTCCAAGCTGCATTTTCCAAAATCTCACAGCACATGCCTGAATTCTCTGTGCATTTAGGATAGAACATAACTTTGATAATTTCGCTAAGTCAAGCATAATTTTGGTCCTTGGTTCGATTACCCCTGTTAAAGGCGGCAGGAACGGTCGAACCTCGTACCGACAGGTCGAGCCCCATCCCATGGATTTTCCCACAATTTTCAAAACGGAGGCGAGTATTTCAAAACCATTTTCAAAATCCGGTCAAGTTTGAAGCGCGAAATCGTTTCTCTCTTTCTCTCTTCCGCAAGGAAGGGAAGACGGGGGAAAAATTTTGCGACGAGAACAGGTTTGGCGACCGTGATGGGACCTGTCCTTGTCTGACCTAAATTATGCTTGACTTAGCTCAATTATCAAAATTATGTTCACAAAATGTCAGCTCTTTTACTTTCAATATCATGTGAGCCTAGGAGCCTAGATTCTGACCTAGCTGACATTGATTGCATATAGCTTAGGCATGGTTTGGTAGGACCATATTGAGGAGATATTTTCATGCTCATATAGACTTAGGTCTAAATACAATCCACCTCAATTTAGGATTTGAATGCAAACAATGTATGCTTCTTCAAAATTTTCAAAATCTATCTCTCTAGGACTTAGAGCCCTCTATTTCTTGCATGTGATCATTTTTTTCAAAACTCCCTTACCTATCTTTACCCGGTCTTCACGTTGCTGGGCTCTCTTCTAGAACCATAGTTCGGAACAGAGCCTCACAACTGGGCCAACTATTTGGGTTAACACCCCCCTACTACGTACCGCGGGCCACAGTCCGAAGTATATCGGTAGGCGCTCAAGGATGTTGGAAAACCTTACCTTAGAACCGGAGTGAAAATTCTATGCCACGTACCTCGGATCTCGATTCGGGTATATCGGCATAACTGGATTGGACAAAGATGATCTGAACTTAGAGTTAGGATTAAGGTCCTACAACTGTTTTCAAAATGATGCATCTAGAGTCAGCTTTTTAGGGAGTGCTGAATGTGCATAAATGTTTATGCAGGATGTGAGTTTGTATGCTACTTTTATTTCTCTCATATTTTTTTCAAAAATATCTTTCCAAATATCCATATTCTCATATTTTCCTTTATTTTCTAAAACCCTGGATGGTTTTTCCCAAATATCCCTTTTCTTCCAAAACTCCAGGTGATTTTTCATTCTCCCTTTCTACTGGATCTCGAATTTCCAGCTGCATTTTTATCCTGCCTGCAATTTTTCAAAATCATATGTTTTCTCTCATTGGATTTTCAATCCTGTTGTTTACTTGCAAAATTCTTCACCGCATTTTCCTCGTGCATACCTTGATTATTGTGGTGGAAATTGTTTACCCACTTGCCTTCTTCTTACTTTAAATCTGTTTCCGGATTGTTTTTCCAAGAGGTATCTCTTTCCTTCAAAATGGTATTTTCCTCGTGGTTGACGACCTCGCCTAGGTAACAAGGCACATTTTCCGTTGTTCATTTCTCTTACAAAGAATGACAACATAATTGTCGTGACTCCAACGACGACTCCATCCCTAGTAATGGGATATTCTTCCAATTGTCCACCATATAATTTTCTTTCCAATCCAAAAATTTCCTCAGAGTCTAATCAAGACCTTATCCTGCAGAGAGCCTTCGCAACATTTGATGGTTCAGACAAGGTCAGGGAAGAAGACCGCACCAATTCAGCGTATCAGTTACTCATCAACATCAGAAGGAGAGATGAATTCGCCAAGGTCAGACAAAGACCAAGAGCAGCCAGAAGATGATGGTATCGACCCTCAGATGTACGCAATGTTTCAGAAGATGATGAAGAGGATGATGAGTGAGCAGGCTAGCACCAGCTCAGACAAAAATCCATTCAGTCAGAGAATTAGAGATCGTGTGGCCAAGAGGTCAACCAAGTCCTCTGAGGAGAATGTTCAAGATACTTCAGACGAAGATGATACCGATGAAAAATATGAGGTGCCTCCGGCATTTCATAAATGTGGCCAAAGGAGGAGTCACAAATCAAAAAGTCAGGTCGCAGAAGAGCCCCTGCAAGCACAATTCAGAGAAATGGCCAGAGTGGTCAAGGATCTGCAAGCCCGCGACAAGGGCAATAAAGTCTTCACCAGCGAGGACTTCTACGACGGTTTAGAAGGGGATGATGATCTGGAGAATCTTCCCCGAAAATTCATCAAGTTCGATGGTTCTGGCGACCCAAAAGCCCATCTCGCCATGTTCTTCGCTGAATGCTCTAGGTTCAAGAGAGACAACAGAGCATTGTTCTTATGCTTTCCCCGCAGCCTGGAAGGAGTCGCAGCCAAATGGTACGCGGAACATGTCAATCCTATAGAACTGAAAGAGTTCGACAAAGTCGTGAATTTGTTCGTTGAACGATTCTTGTTCAATACTGAAGCGCTCCCAACATTGAGCCATCTCTGCAACCTAAGGCAGAATGAAAATGAAAAGGCAAGGGACTTCATTCGCAGATGGAGAGAGACTTGCAACAAAATGAGGGATCCTATATCAGAAAGACATGCTTTATCATTGATCCTCAATAATTTTTTGCAACCTCTGAGAGGATTAATTTCTACCTCACCATCCAAATCTTTCGTTGAACTCATTGAACGAGCAGAATGGCTCGAGTTGAGTGTGGAGAATGGAGTCTATGAAGGCTTCACATTTTTCAAGAATAACTCTCAAGGTGAACAAAATAAGAAGGCTCACTTCACTTTTGCGGCCAAATCTTTCAATAATAGCAAAGGCAACAAGAATGATCATAGTTTGGAGAGAATCAAAAAGCAAAAGAGGAAGGACATCAACAGTGATAAACCTCTCCAATCCAGCCCTCAACATCAAAAGAAAGATCAGGAAAAATCAAAGCGCAAGGACTGGAGAACTGATCGATAATTCACCCCTCTGGATCAGACACTCGAGAGTATCCTCGAGTATATGCTTGAGAAAGACCTTGTCCGGTTGCCTAAAGCTGCTGATCCTCCAGCAATTATGGGCAGATTCAAAGAACAATTTTGCAAGTTTCATCGAGCAGTAGGGCATGATACAGAAAACTGCTTCGTCCTTAAGAACATTGTTCAAGACTGCATTGACAAGAAGCTCCTCGTTGAAGATGAAAAGGAAGACTAGTCATCCTGACAAAGATTTTTTCTACAATCATTCAAGAAGATGACAATGCCAACAATTTCCCATTTCCCATCTTGCCTTTTCAAAAGAATAATGTAATCCCATTCTCTTTCCTTGATTTTAAAGCATCAATAAAGTCATCAAATTTTTTTCAATAGCTTGGTGTCGTCTTATTTACTTCCTCTTCCTTTTCATAATGTCTCTCTTGTGAGGAATGATCTTGAGGACATCTATCAGTCAAGAAACTTGTCGTCTTATTCATCAATTGTCCTTCTTCTATTCAAAACTTTCTCCCTAGTTACACTGGGGCATTTTTTTGAAAAATTTATCTTTACCTCAAAACATCCTGTATGCAGGCAGGATAAACCATTCTCTCATTTTGCATATATATGCACTCATTTGCATTCATTTGCACTTCATTTGCATTTCATGTGCATGTGCATTGCATTTGCATTGACTATGCACCCAATTCCATTCCCATTCAGGTTAAGGGATAAACCCGAATCATTTTCCATAATTCTTCAATTTCGACCCTCGGGTCATCCAATTCTTCAATTTCGATCTCCGGGTCACCCAATTCCCAATTTTAAAATCACCAAAATTCTCAATTTTGATCGCCAGGTCATCCAATTTTCATTCCCCGTTCAGGATAAGGGGATAATCCTGAAACCATTCATAGAAGCGATTCAACTCTCTATAATGGTCCTTATTCTTCATTGAACTGATAGTGTTCCAAACGAACTGATAGTCGTTCTTCATTGAACTGATAGTGTTCCTAAGGAACTGATAGTCGTTCTTCACCGAACTGATAGTCGTTCCAAGCGAACTGATAGTGTTCCAAACGAACTGATAGTCGTTCTTCATTGAACTGATAGTGTTCCAAGTGAACTGATAGTCGTTCTTCATCGAACTGATAGTGTTCCAAGTGAACTGATAGTTGTTCTTCATCGAACTGATGGTGTTCTAACCAAACTGATAGTGTTTCAAACGAACTGATAGTCGTTCTTCATTAAACTGATAGTGTTCCAAACGAACTGATAGTCGTTCTTCATTGAACTGATAGTGTTCCAAGTGAACTGATAGTCGTTCTTCATCGAACTGATAGTGTTCCAAGTGAACTGATAGTTGTTCTTCATCGAACTGATGGTGTTCTAACCAAACTGATAGCGTTTCAAACGAACTGATAGTCGTTCTTTATTGAACTGATAGTGTTTCAAACGAACTGATAGTCGTTCTTCATTGAACTGATAGTGTTCCAAACAAACTGATAGTCGTTCTTCATTAAACTGATAGTGTTCAAGTGAACTGATAGTTGTTCTTCATCGAACTGATAGTGTTCCAAGTGAACTGATAGTCGTTCTTCATCGAACTGATAGTGTTCCCAGTGAACTGATAGTCGTTCTTCATCGAACTGATAGTGTTCCAAGTGAACTGATAGTCGTTCTTCATCGAACTGATAGTGTTCCAAGTGAACTGATAGTCGTTCTTCATCGAACTGATAGTGTTCCAAGTGAACTGATAGTCGTTCTTCATTGAACTGATAGTATTCCAAGCAAACTGATAGTCGTTCTTCATTGAACTGATATTGTTCCCAGTGAACTGATAGTCGTTCTTCATTGAACTGATAGTGTTCCAATGAATTCATAATCGTTCTTCATTGAACTGATAGTGTTCCAAGTGAACTGATAGTTGTTCTTCATCGAACTGATAGTGTTCCAAGTGAACTGATAATCGTTCTTCATCGAACTGATATTGTTCCCCGTGAACTGATAGTCGTTCTTCAGCGAACTGATAGTCGTTCCTCATCGAATTGATAGTGTTCCAAGTGAACTGATAGTCGTTCTTAATTGAACTGATATTATTCTCACTGATGGTTGTTCTTAATTGAACTGATATTGTTCCCAGTGAACTGATAGTCACCTCCTTTGAGGAAAAGAGAGGAGAATTTTCGTCACGGATGCGTTAAGCTGGACCTCATGTGCTCTCTTTCATCAAGGATTTCAAGAAAATTTTGTCAATTTGTCAATCAATTGTTGATTTCAAAATTTTATTGCATAAATCTTTACCTCAGTTTACCTTCAGCATTACTTTCAAAAGAGTGAAGCTTTTGCGAAAAGAGATTCAATCTTCAAATTCTTTCTATTTGACCAACCAAAAGGATGAAGGATAAATCCTCGATATGGCCAGAAAAGAAGATTCAATGTTATTGAAAAGCCGTAGATGATCGATATTGATCACAGTCAATGGCGCATCTTTAAGGTTTATTCTTGTAAAGACAAGGCAGTGGAAATATCCTGAGCGCTAGAAAAGAGAGCGTTTACCCAAGCCCCGTTTCCTCAAAATCAACTAAGCTGCAATTAAATATCCGTAAAAGAGAGCTCTCACTTGTCGTCAAGATGAAGGCGAATTAGGGGAGTAGACCCCTGGGGCCAAAGAAGATTCGAAACATCTCCAAGATGACGAAGTTTGTGACGGGTCCTTCCAGGGAAAGTCCAAAGCACTGTCGAGATGAAGGCAGATGCGATGAACCTCTCGACAATCCCTAAAAGATATTTAATTTCAGCTATCATCCAAAGATCTCCAAACCCATCGTCCAAGAAGGATCGAAACATCTCCAAGATGAAGGAGTTTGTGACGTACCCTTCCAAAAGAGAGCAAGAGAGGAAAAAGAAAGAGAGAAAAAAAAAAGTCAAAATATCTCCAAAATGAAGGAGAGTGTAGCAAAAACCCAGAGAGCCAAAAGAGTGCAGAAAGATTATCAAGAGAGAAGCTCTCAGGATATCAAGCTGCCAGATTTATCAAGAATCATCTTTAATCTTGTGAAATTCTATTATCAATACTCTTTCATCAATTGCTTTCATAATATCAAATTCTCTTTCTTGTTCATATCAAGGAAATTGATAACTTCCTTGAAGAAGGTCAATTGCGAGCAATTTGGGTTTCAAATCTCGATTCTACGAAGTGAACCCTGTTTGGAGGTAATGCTTTGGGTAGAAAAGAAAGAACATCTTTGCAACAATGTGCAACATTTTCAAAAATTTTGAATCAACAGCAAAATTCTCAATATTTTGACAATATTTTCTAGCTATCCTGACGTGAAGTGAGAGCTTGATATCTGTCTTTGATACATCCAGACACCAATTTTAAATCCCTCTTAAGGACTTGATTCCTTCCCTTCTTTGAGAGCATGAACTCTCAGATTTGCACACTTCCCTGTGTCCCCACTATCCCACCATAGACAGTCCCATTTCGGTTCGAGGTCAAACCACCAATCATTTCCCGCAAAAGGCAATTTCAAAAGCTGATTTTAGTCTCAACAATGAGACGCCCAAGATCAATCCCTTTTCAAGCTTTAGGGACCCCATTTTCCTTCCTTTTGCAAAAACCCTATTGGATTTATTGTGCAAAATCCAAAGGTTCCATCATGGTCTCTTCCTTCGAGGATTCCATTTCATTTTCCACCTGATCAGGATAAGGGTACAAACCTGAGCCTCGATCAAAGAGGTATTTCATTTCCCGCCCGATCAGGATAAGGGTACAAACCTGAGCCTTGATCAAAGAGGTATTCCATTTTCCGCCCGATCAGGATAAGGGTACAAACCTGAGCCTCAATCAAAGAGGTATTTCATTTTTCACCCGATCAGGATAAGGGTACAAACCTGAGCCTCAATCAAAGAGGTATTTCATTTTCCGCCCGATCAGGATAAGGGTATAAACCTGAGCCTCGATCAAAGAGGTATTTCATTTTCCGCCCGATCAGGTTAAGGGTACAAACCTGAATCTCATTTCGATGAGATATTCCATTCCCCAATCAGGTCAAGGGTCAAAACCTGAGCTTCGTTCCATGCGAGGTATTTCTGTCCCATCAGGTTAAGGGTCAAACCTGAGCTTCGTTCCATGCGAGGTATTTTTGTCCCATCCAGGTCAAGGGCATAAACCTGAACTTTGCTCTCACAGAGCAAATCTTTCCTCTTCATTCTCCGTTTCATATCTACCATCTTCCTCGGGCTAATTTCTTCACACTCAGTCAGATCCTTCTAACTGAGGCATTTTTTTTATGTATAGCCCAAATTTGGTGTGTTTTTCTTTGCCACTAAGCTCGGCCATGAGCCGGCTTAGTAGCAAAGAGGGGCATCTGTAAACACCCCAAATTTTTACTCACCTCCCCAACATTTCCACCAAGCATCAACATCCAGCCTCTGAAATCGCTGGAGGGCAAAATGGTCATTTTCTGAGCCCGGACCTTGCAAAAGTCCAAATTTCATCTGAAACTCTCAAATTTTCTCTATTTTTATCTCAGATGTTCAAGATTTTACTCCTGACAGGAGACAGACATCTCCAAGTCTTGGTTCAAGATTATATTGCATAAGACATGACATTGCATATCATTGCATGAGCATTTCAAATCACTGGACTGCACAGCATGTCATTTCGAGGTTCAGAACTCTTGATTTCAAAATTTTCAATCCAGATTAGAATTTCAACTCTTTTCAAAATTGATTTCAAAACCCTGGGTCTTCAAAATTATCAATTTTTCCCATTTTACCCCCAGGACTCTGAATTTCAAAATATTTCCTCAGGAAAACCATCTGGATAGTTTTCAATATGGATTTGAGTCACTTCACCTCAGATTTTGCCCTTTTTGACAATTTCAAATATCTTTCTTTTACAAAATCGCCCTACAAGGGCCAACTCTTTCCAAAATTCCTGTTTTGCCCATCAGTCAAGATTTTATGAAAATTCCAAAAAGAAGTTGTGGTTTTATCCTTATTTCAATAAAGAAGCAATGTGGGACCCACACTGAGGTGGTGTCACACAAGCTTTCCTTTTGAAAATTTGAATTTTGAAAAACCCAAAAATATAGGAGCCTTGTCCCCTGGATTGGTGCCACTTGTCCTTTCTCTCTCCTCTCATCCACATGCCAAGTGTCAGTGTGGGGCTACCTTCAGAAGCCGCCACATGTCATCCCATTTTATCTGCCATGTGTCACCCTATCCATCCTGCGCCATGTGTCATTTCAAAGACTACCAGAAGATGCCAAGTGTCATAGGTTGTCCTGTCTAGAAAAAGTGGAGTTTGTCTCCTCTGAGGTGGCGCCACTTGAAGTGTGTCTCCTGCAGGGGACACGTGTCAACCTCTCCTTCCTTCTAGAAAAGTAGCCTGACACATGTCTCTTCCTACTTTTCTCAGAAAAGTAGGAGACATGTGTCACTCCTAAATTCCTACAGAAAAGGTAGGCTTGTCTCCTCTGAGGTGGCGCCATCTGAAGTGTCTCCTGCAGAGGACACGTGTCAAGCTCTCATTTCTTCAGAAAAAGCAACTGCCACGTGTCATCTTCTACTTCTTTCAGGAAAAGAAGGTGACACATGTCTCCTTCTCATTCCTTCAGAAAAAGTAGAGGACACATGTCCTCTCCCTATTTTTTTCAGAAAAGTAGGAGACACATGTCACTGCCCTCTTTTTCCTCCCTCTTGCCACATGGCATTGTAGGAGCCACCCTGAGGTGGCGCCATATGTTCACCCTCCATTCCTCCAGGGCCAACCTCCATTTGAATTTCAAACTCCCCCCTGAGGTGGCGCCATTTGAGAAAGCCTCTCCAGACAGCTGACACTTGTCCGCCACATGTCCAGACCTCCCTGCACCAGAAAAAGTAGAAAAAACCCCCCCATGAGGTGGCGCATTTTGCTTCCTCCCTTCATGTTCTCCTGCCACATGGCATCGTAGGAGCCACTCTGAGGAAATGCTACATGTCAGCCCCTCCTTTCCTGCAGAAAAGCAAAATTTCAAACATTTGAACTCCCCAGAGGTGGCGCCACATGGCATGCCCCTACTGTTCCAACTTTACACCTCAGATCACCTTTTGAGGTGGCACCATTCCAGGACTCCACTTGGCTCCATTTTTATTTTTTTATTTTATTTTTAATAAAGGTAGCCCACCATGAGGTGGCGCCACCTGAGGACTCCCTACAAAAGGTGAGTTTGAATTTCAAATTCCAAGAGAGCACCCTCTGAGGTGGCGCCTTCTGAGAGCTCCCTGCAGAGAGAATCAAGCTAACTTTTGAAAAATTCCAAATTCCCCCTGCTGAGGTGTCTCACCCACAAAATTTCCATTTTTTTTATTTTTCTCAAAAATTAAAACACCTTTTGAGGTGGCGCCACCTGAGGGCTCCCTACAAAAGACAAATTCGAATTTCAAACCCCTCAGATGACACCCCCTGAGATGGCGCCACATGGAGGGCTCAGATCCAGCCTGTTTGAATTTCAAAATTTTTCAGAAAAGTTATAAAAACAAGGGTTCACGCCCAGCCTAAGGGGAGATCATTTTTTTTTAGCTCTGGTGAACTTGGAAAATCCGACCTAGCCTTCCTAGAATCAGATTTTGAACTGTGGAATTCGTGCCCCCTTTGGCTCATTGAAGAAGGTGGAGTAGAGCTCGTGTTGTGGCCAATTCAATTCCAACAGAGGTCGATTTTGGTGGACCATCCGAAGCTCGGAGTGAAGGACGAAGGAAGCTCATGATAGCTTCCCCTTTCAAGAGCTCCTACGCTGTGTAACGAAGCAAGGTGCACTTCTTTTCCCATTGATTGGATTCCATAATTCGAATCGGGGGGTCGTTTGAAGAAAGAGCTCATCCGAGGGATGGATTGAGCTATTCTCATAAAACGACATACATAAAAATGTTTCATTATGCTTCCTTGATGATTTTAACATGCATGTAGCTAGCTAGATTTAATTTGCATTTTATTTCATTCATTTAGCATATTTCATGAATTAATTAGGATTAATTTAGCCTTTATTTCAATTCTGCTTATTTTCAGTAGGTCTCTATTTTTGTCAGTCAGTCCACACGTTATTTCATGCATTTGGTTTTTATTAAAAATCTCAAAAAAATCACGGAATGCGCCCTTAGGTGTCCCTGAAATGTTGCCAAAAACTCGGAGGCATTTGAATTTGTTTACTGCGGTAAACATTCAAAATGGCAAGTCGGGTTTTGTTACCCGGGATACGTTTTGAAAATCATTTGCCGACTTGTAAAATCGAGATATCCCTCATGAGAGATCCGATTTTCGATCCGAAAGATGTTTTGAACTCGGGAGAATGTCTAGTTTTTAATATGATGTTATCAGATTTTTCGGATTTTGTTTAATGTCTGACAAAAATCCGAGATGTCGGTACACGTGTCAGAGCCTAATTTGGGCCTCTGAGATCTTGGATCAACTTAGGGCTATGGTTTCTCTTTGTGTGTTGCTCCAAATCCGAAACTGTAAAAAGTGAAAGTTATGTCCGTGGTGTCCTATGTTTGCATCTAAAAGACTGTAATTTTTAGAACAGTGTTGACCCATGCTTCGGATTTTTCTTTTCAGCCCCCTGTTTTGCTAAATTTGTCTGTTCTGTTAGTTTAGGCAGAAATAGTTATATTTTTATCTGTGTTTCCGTTGATCAAATGCCGAAGTCATAAACATGAAAGTTGTTCATGTAGGTGTCTTGCATAGCTCTGATTAATTGCATAAATTTCCATGGCTGTTTGATATTTTTTTAGCATTTTACATCAGATTAGTGTGATTTTTACCTCTGTCTGAACTAAATCCCTGTTATTGAACTCACCATGGCTAAAATCTCGAGGCTGTAAAAACCAAAAATGTTCCATTTCGGGTCTTTTAGCAGTCTGCAAAATATCAGAAGTTTCCATGGTGTAAATCTTGCATTATCATATTAGGCATTGCATTTGGTTCGGATCCATAGGCAAAATCCATCATTTTAGGACTTTCTTTGAATTTTGGCATTTAAATCATATCATTTCATGATTTTTAGCATTCTAGGTTGTTTATCAAAGTAAGTAGATGCTTCATACCGAATTTGGTGCAATTTGGAATCCATTTGAGGTTCGGATCATCCATAATACCAAAACAGGGTCCCGCAGGACCCGGATCCAAGCGAAAAACAAGCGAAAATCGTTATTTTTGATAAATTGCAAAATACCAAATTCTGATTTTACAGTCTTAATGTGTCTAGCAGCATGTCATCATGTCTCTTACTGCATTTCATCATCATTTGATTCAATTTGAATTTCAAAATCTCAATTTTACCAAGTTTTCCTTCAAAAAACCCTGATTTTAAAGATGTAACTTTAATTTTAGGGGTATTTTGGTCATTTTAACCTCAATTCCGAATTTCAAATTGTTTTTCACTGAATTTCTAGCATTTTCATCATTTCAAAATATCAAGGAAGCATGAGAATAGGGTTTATATCCAATTAAATCCAATAATTTCATAATATTATTGGAAAATTTTGGAAAAACCCACATATTTGAGCTAACCTTATTTCAAGTTTGGCAGGGACATTCAAAAGAAGGAGCTGAAGTCTGCAAATTTCTTTTATTTCCTTTATTTAGTGATGTAATAATGTAAATTTTGGAATAAGAGAGTTAATTTCCTGCTTAGACTAGGATGCATATCATATAGTTTGAATTTATGCAATATCCTGCTTATATGATTCATGCATTCTATTTCAAAAGCACTATGGATGTTCACGAATGGCACGTGCACCAACTCTTAGGGAGTTGATGAACTCGGTGGAATCCATATTTACGGCCCTAGTCGGAATATGGACGAGACCCAGATCCATCATCTTTCTACTAGTCACATTGAGCCTACACTCTTAGGCTATCTTGAAAATGCACATCATATTTCCTATGTTTTCAAAATCTTGTGCATTAAATCAATTAAACTCGGAACATATTCATGGCCACAGTCAGGATATGTGAAGGATTTACATTGACTTAATACACATTTTTCCAACAAAGTTCTTGGAAAATCTTCAAAAATGCTCTCATTCACTCATATCATTTGCATCATGAAATCATTGGTTTTCCCATGACTTTCTTAAGAAAACTTCATTCTCAAGAAATCGATTTCTCAAGAAACTCTAAGGATTTTTCAAAATCAGTTTTCCAAAGACAAGTTTCTCTACAGTTTTTCCTGGAAATGATATTTTCTTAAGAGATTCAAAAGAGTTTCCCAATCTTTCTCCAAGATCCAAAATCGATTTCCAAGTATTTCAAAAGGTAAAATTCCCAGGATTTCGATTCCCCAAGTTTTGAATTTCCTTCTCCAATGAATTTTCCTATAAATCTTCCATCATCTTCCTAAGAAAACTCTCAAAGTTCAAGTTTTCCTAAGAAGTGTTTCCCTTTTCAAAAGGTTCATCTTTTCTCAAGAATCACTTCTATTTTCCCAGGATTTTCAACCATTCATGATTTTCCCACAACTTCATGAACTTTCCCGTGACTTCAAAAACCCTTTTCTTCACATGAGTTTTCCTGAGAAATTGACTTTCATCTTTTTCCTAAGAGAATCTTTTCAACTCCAAATATTTTCCAAGCATACATCATGTTTTTCCAAGCTGCATTTTCCAAAATCTCACAGCACATGCCTGAATTCTCTGTGCATTTAGGATAGAACATAACTTTGATAATTTCGCTAAGTCAAGCATAATTTTGGTCCTTGGTTCGATTACCCCTGTTAAAGGCGGCAGGAACGGTCGAACCTCGTACCGACAGGTCGAGCCCCATCCCATGGATTTTCCCGCAATTTTCAAAACGGAGGCGAGTATTTCAAAACCATTTTCAAAATCCGGTCAAGTTTGAAGCGCGAAATCGTTTCTCTCTTTCTCTCTTCCGCAAGGAAGGGAAGACGGGGGAAAAATTTCGCGACGAGAACAATCACCTAAGCTGCAATTAAATATCTGCAAAAGGGATCTCTCAACTGTCGTCAAGATGAAGGCGAATTAGACGAGTCGACCCCCGGGGCCAAAGAAGATTTGGATCATCTCCAAGATGACGGAGTTTGTGACGGATCCTTCCAGAGAAAGTCCAGATCACCGTCGAGATGAAGGCGAGTGTGATGGACCTCCCGACAATCCCTAAAAGGTATTTAATTTCTGTTATCATCAAGAGATTCCTAACCAATGAGCCAATAACCGTCAATATAATCCCTGAGAGAAAAGAAGGATCGGAACATCTCTGAGATGAAGGAGTTTGTGACGTACCCTTCCAAAAAAATAAAGAGAGAAAAGCCAGGACATCTCCAAAATGAAGGATGATGTAATTCCCAAAAAATCCAAGAGAGCTCCAATTCTGTCAAAAAGAGAGTGCAGAAAGATCATCATGAGAAGAGAATCCCAGGATATCAGACTGCCGAATCTATCGAGAATCTTCTTTAATTTTGTGAAATTCTTTTATCAATATCCTTTCGCTAATAGCTCTCGCAATATCAAGAATACATTCTTTTCCGTCCATATCAATGAAATTGATAGCCTCCTTGAAGGAAAGTCAATTGCAAGTAATTTGAATTCGAATCTTGATTCTACAGAGTTAAGCCCAGTCGGAGGTAATACTTCAGGTAGAAAAGAGGGAATATTTTTCATATATATATGTGCTTATCATTCTTGAATTAACTACAATTTTTTGTCTTATTGGCAATCTTTTTAAGTTATCCTGACATGAAGTGAGAACTTGATGTTTATTTTGATGTATCCAAGCGTTGTTGTTATCCCTTTTAGGATCGGATGATGGGAGTTGTCCAAGATCCTTCCCTTCTTGTTTTGATCTGAGGGCCTGGGCTCTCAGATTCGCACACTTCCCTGTGCTCCCCACTCTCCCACCATAGACAGTTCCCGTTCAGGTTAAGGGTTAAACCTGAATTTTCCGCAAAAGGTCATCTGTCTTAAAAGCCATTCAGTCTTAGCAATGAGACGTCCAAGATCAATCCCTTTTCAAGCTTTAGGGAACCCCCTTTCTTCCTTTTGCAAACCCCTCTCGGATTTATTGTGCAGAATTCGAAGGTCCCATCATGGTTTCTTCATTTGAGGATTCTGTATATCGTCCCCTTTCAGGTTAAGGGTTAAGCCTGAGCCTCATTTTTCCACGAGGTATCGTCCCCTTTCAGGTTAAGGGTTAAGCCTGAGCCTCGTTTTTCCACGAGGTATCGTCCCCTTTCAGGTTAAGGGTTAAGCCTGAGCCTCGTTCCATACGAGGTATTTCCTGTCCCATCCAGGTTAAGGGCAAAACCTGAATCTCACTTCTTTTCGAAGTAAAATTTTCTCCTTATTCTTCATTTCATATCTATCATCATCCTTTGAACTAATTCTTTCATACCCAGTCAGGTTCATCTAACTGGGGCATTTTTATAGTCCAAATTTGGTATGTTTTCTTTGCCACTAAGCTCGGCTTTCAACCGGCTTAGCAGCAAAGAGGGGCATCTGTAAACACACCAAATTTTTACCTTCATCCAGTGTTTGTCCATTTCATAAGTCATCACAGATCATTGCATGTCATTGCACGCATTCTGCATAGCATTGTATGACATTGCATCTCATTTTCGAGATCCAGCACTCCTATTTTAAAACATTCAATCCAGATTTGAATTTTAAAGCTTTATTTCAAAATCAATTTCAAAACCTGGGTTTTTATTCAATACTCTGTCATTTTCCAACCCCAGGACTTTGTATTTCGAAATATTTTCTCAGAAAACAATCTGGATTCCTTTCAAATTCAAACTTTAATCGATTTCAATTCACAGACGAGACCCATTTAGATGGTGTCGCTTCTGAATGCCTCTATTCATCAAATTTCTCAAATTTTTGAAAGTTTCAGTCCGATCAGGACTCTGTCTCAGAGTCCTAATCCGGTCAGAAGTTTGGTTTTTAAGTCTGTTTTACTTCCATTCTCAATCTTTTTCGTTTGTTTTCGAAATTTAGGTCATTTCACAGAGTCCAGTTAGTTCAGGACTCTATTTTAGAGTTCGGTCGAGTTGGGAGTCTAATCCTGACTGTGTTTTCTGACTTATTTCATCATTTCTTGATAAAATCTTTTAAAAATTCTTTCATTTGGCTTTTAAAATCTAAAATCTCAGAGTCCTAAGAGTTCAGGACTCTAACCCGGAGTTCCAGTTCGCTTGAGACCCTATTTTCAAAGATCTTGAATTTCAAATACTGATTTTAACCCCTTTTCAAAGCCATTTTCAGTGTTTATTTAAAAAATGTTCAAAATTCGATGTGGGCCCACTCAGTTGGCACCATATCCAGAGGAATTCTAACTCAGTTAGGACCTTATGCCATTTCAAAAATCCTAATTTTAAGTTTACTTTTGAAAATCTTTTGAAAACTCCTTCAATTTCAAGTTTTAAAATCGCTTTTTGAAAAAACTCAAGTAGGGCCCACTCGGGGTGGCGCCATATTCGAGTAAGTCAGGGCTAGACTAGGGTTAGTTGATGTCTTGGTTAGTGTTAGAGGTTTAGAAGAGTCAAAACCATTTTGAAAAACTCATTTTTTGAAAGTTAGTTTTTAAAACTAGTGTTTTTAAAGGTTTTTAAAAGTGTTTTAAAAACCCAATGTGAGAGAATGCCAAGTGGCACCACATTTGGGGGATTCTTAGGTTTATCTAGGGGTTAATTAGGAACTATTTAGGATAATTTAGACTAGGGGTAGTTAGGTAACTCCACCCCAAAATCGCCCCCCCCCTTTAGAGTCCAAAATTTTCAAAATTGTCAAATTTTAAACCTAATTTTTTTATTATAAATAGAGGCATAAGGGGGGTCGATTTTCCCATCTCTCTCTTATTGGATTCTTGGAGCTTCTCTCTCCTCTCCAGCCCTTCCTCCATTGCTGCAACTCCAAGGTATGAACTTCTTCACTTTTCTTATTTTATTTAATGCTTTAAACCTAGATTTAGGCTTGGACACCCCTCCTTATGGAAGATCAACCATGGTTTCACCTCAAGAACCATCAAGAACCAGCAAGAACAATCCAAGAAGGTGATCTAACCTTGTTTTGGATAATTTACAGAGATTTTAATCCATTAGAATTGATTTTAACATGATTCTTTGCATTATTAACCAATAAAATATATGATTTACCCTTTTTAATGGGTTAAATCTATGTTTTAAAGGTGATATCAAATTCCAGCCATTGATTCCCTGTTTTTAATTTATTTTCATGGTTTATTCATGTTTGTTTTACGTTCTATAGCATAGAAAGAAGTTTTATTTACTGTTTTATGGTTTATTTTATTGATTTACATTAGTTAATGCATGGTTTTTCAAGTTTCTTAAATTTCTGTGTGTTCTAGGTTTAGAACAGTAAAGATGATGTTATTTCGGATTGAAGAACTCATTGTTTATTTCTGATTTTTTTATATGTGATGCATGCATGAGTTATTGAGTTACTGTAAAAAAATCAGAGGTTTTGGATCTCGGGAACCCTGTCAAAAAAATCAGACATCAAATCGGGTTTTTAAAGCTTTAAAATCGTGGTTAAAATCAAGAAGGTAACTTGCTGTTATGATATTTCTCTCATCTTATATCCGATTTTAGATCTGTAAAATGATATGGATTCACATTGAGTAGGTCTGTCTGCTGTGAAGTTTTCGGATTTTTTGATCACTGTTTAGTATTTTTCCCTTTTTAGAGAATCTGTTTTTAAATTTAAAACTCGTTAGGGTTTACCAAAACCCTAATCAGACTTGTGTTAGTCATAAATCCCAAACCACAGATCCGATTTTAGATTTGTAAAAAGTGAGTATTATTATTTTTCTGTATACTATTCACCACTAAAATTTCAGAGATTTTTGTTTAGAATTGCTGTTTATGTCTGTATTTTCAATCAGGAATAGCTGTTTCAATCCTTGTTAAGAGTGATATATTTTAGCTCAGATTGCCGGAAGGGTTTCTCCCTAACCGAAGATGATTTTTCCGATATGTAAATTGGAAAATCTTTGTTTTTCTTCCTAGTTAGTTTTTGTAAAATTTCATAAATTTCCATGGAGATTTGACCCCTGGTTCAGGTCTTGGATTGAGACTGGTTGGTGAATTAGGTCAAAAATAGCATATTTTAGGGTTTAATGCAATTTTCGGATTAATTTAATGTCGAAGAATTATTTTTATAATTCCAATTCGACATTAGGGTTATAACAAGTTCAGGTACCAATTTTTATGGATTTTAGAATCCATTTGATGGCTGAATCAAGCAAATTGCAAAACCGGGTTCCTGAAAGATCCAAAACACTGCTAAAATCACAGTTTTTGTGATATTATTGGATTTTTGTGCATTGGCATATATTTTTAGGGTGTAATCATGTTTATAATCATATTAGGATGCTTTAGGTTTAATTTTGTGCTCATTTGATTTCATTTAGTGCATAAAACCTAAATTTTTACCAAAATCTCTTTCTAAAAACCCTGATTTCAAGGCCATAGTCTTGCTATCGGGGGCAATTTGGTCATTTGACCTAAATTTCGAAATCCCAAACCCTAATTTTCATATTTTTAAGCATGTCATATCATATTTAGCTTAGTTTATTACATTCAAATTTCAAAACTTGCATTTTATCAAAATATCTTTTTAAAAAACCCTAATTTCAAGGCCATAGTCTTGTTATTAGGGGTATTTTGGTCATTTGGACCCCAATTTCGAAATTTCATATTTTATCTTCCTTATTTATTCAATTTTATTTCATACTTTATCATTTTGATTTAAGGGAATCATGGCAAAAAGGCTTATATCTAGCAAAATCCAGCAATTTCCTGATATTGTTGGATAAATCTAGAAAAGCCAACATATATTCATTAACCAAGTTTTCTAGTTTTGCAGGTACATTGAAGACTTTATTTTTCATGTATTTAAATTTCAATAGTGATGTAATTTGTAATTAAACTTTGGAATAAGAATTTACATTTCCTGCTTAGCTTAGGTTGCATTGCATATAGTTTATTTTTATAATTTTAATGTGTGATGGATGATGATTCATGCATATTTTTACAAATTCACCATGGTCTACACGAATGGCACATGCACTAGCTTCTATGAAGTTTATCAACTTGGTGGAATTTGTATTTATGGCCATAGTCAGAATACGAATGATACTCAGATTTATAATCTTCACATTAGCCACATTCAGCCTACACTCTTAGGCTAACTTCAAAATGCACTGCATTTCTCAAAAATACAAAAAGTATTTCTCAATTCCTTAAATCCATATTCATTCATTTCATGCATTTGCCAATTCCAATCTCAATTCAAAGAAGTTCATTTTCTCAAAATCTCCTAAGTCTTATAGCAAAATCGATTTTCCCAAAGACATTGAATTTCAAAGGATATTTCAAGTATTTCCCAAGTTCCAAATTCAAATTTTCTAAGTTAGAATTTCAATTTCCAAGTTTGAACTCAGAAAAACCAAGTCTCTCAGAATCGATTTTCACCAAATGTCAAGGATTTCTCAAAATCGATTTTTATTTCTCTCAGAAGTACATTTCAAATCCCATTTCACGATTTCTCATGTGATATCATTTCCAAGATTTACATTTTCTAAATATTTCAAAGCAAACATCATGTTTTCAAATGTGCATTTTCTGAAAATTCATAGCACATGCCTGATTCTATGTGCATTTAGAATTTAGAATATGATTTAGACAAGTTGAATAGAGTAGAGCATAAGATTGATCCTTGGTTCAATTACCCCTGTTAAAGGTGGCAGGAACGGTTGAACCTCGTACCGACAGGCGAGTCCCATTCTTCGGAATTTTCCCGCATTTTAAAACGGAGGCGAGTTATTTTCAAAAACTTTTCAAAGGTCAGTTTGATTTGCAAAAGTAAAAATTTTGCGATGATAACATTACCTAGGTGAGGTCGTCAAACCAAAGTGAAATGTAAAATAAAAGAATTTTATTGAGGGGAAAAACATGATTTTATCAATAATACACTTGACAGAGGGGAGGGGGACAAACAATTTTCCACCACTCCGGATAATCAGAAGATACACGAGGACCAGGAAAAATAGTAAGACTGACAAAGGAATCCCAGCCATGTCTGGCAGAATGGTATGCTCCGGACCACTGATCTGATGTGAGATCGAACTCTGGCAAGACCCCTGATAGTGGACAAATCTCTACGCGCTTCTGTCTCTGAGAGAACTGCCTGACACACCGCTCTGGATGATAGTATGCGCAAAAGAAGGGGCCAAGTATCCTGAACCGCTTGCCATAAGCGTAAGTATATCTGGGAGGTGATTCCTGACGATCAAAGTAGTCCCATACGACTTCTTCCTCCTGAAGGTTGTCGATCAAGAATCGGTATCACGCAACTGGCAGAAGCTTTTTACCATTGTATCTGAATGAGCTAGCTCGGGCTGGCACATGACGAAGGAACCAGGATTGCAATGCATAAGTGCACCCTTCGACTAGAATTGATTCTTCGAGTGCGAACCGAGTCAACCCTCGGTATAGAAAGGCGAGTGCGGCCATGGCTATTGAGAGGCGGCTTGTCTGTCGACTTCCCCATCTTCGCAGAAGCTGAACTATTCTGATATCCATGTAATTCCGTCCATCGGGAAAGAAAGCTAATCCCACCGTGCACAGAACCATCGCGTGCTGAATTCTCTCTCGAGCTATCCTGGACAACGAGCTGACTTCCACAAATGTCCCATACTGTCTGTAGATTTCGATCAGGTCCACATATTCGTTCCCATCCTCCTCTATCAATGGCCAAGACTTGCGTCCTGTCATGCGAGCTAAAGCGTCTCGGGGATCCAGACCCTTGACGTTGATCAAAAATTGTTTCTCCAATGGATCTCCAGGCTGACCGGCTGGCTCGGGCAATCCCATAATCTCTGAAAATTCATCCATCAGTACTGTCATCTCGCCCCACGGGAACTAGAAGGTAGAAGTGCTCGGATTCCACCGTTCTGCTAGTGCATGGATCAAGTTGCCGTTGACTGTCTGCTTTCCCACTGCGGACGCCAGTTCTAACCCACAATCGTCCAAGTGGTCCGAAAACATACGAGAGAAATTCTTGAACCATAAATAGTACCACCGGGGAAAGAAGGATCCGGTGCTGAGGACTCGATGTTCGGGAAGACTTTGTCGCACCTCGTAGGAGATGTGACCCTCAGGGAAGACTGAATCAAGCTGACTGGATGCCATCAGACTGGAAAACATGGGAAATTGGAATAAGACTTGGAAAAATACAGGAAATTTGAGGAAAATGCAGCCAGGATAAAAATAAAGTAGAAAATTCGAGATCCAGAAGACAGGAAAGATGGGAAATCACTTGGAGTTTTGAAGGAAATTAAGGGAAATTTGGAAAATCGTCCAGGGTTTGATGAAATATGAAGAAATAAATGGAAAATGAAGTATTTGGAAAATCGTCCATGGTTTAAAACATGGACAGTACATGGACATAGATTGGGGAATTTTGAGAAAATCGTCCAGTATTTTAGAAAATTGGGAAAATATGGAAAATAAAAAGGAAATAACTATAACATATTCAATCACAACAAGTATGCACATACAGCATTCCCTAAAAGCTGACTCTAGATGCACAAATTTTGAAATAGCTGTAGGACCTTAATCCTAACTCTAAGGTTCAGATCAACTGTATCCAATCCAGTTATGCCTATATACTCAAGCCAAGGCTCGATGTACGTGGCATAAAATCAATTCCTCCGGTTCTAGGTTCAAGTTTTCCAACATCCTTGAGCACCTGCCGATATACGTTGGACTATGGCCCTTGGTACGTGGCAGGGGGGGTTTCACCCAGATAGGTGGCCCAGTTGTGAGGCTCTGTCCCGAACTATGGTTCTGGAAGAGAGCCCAGCAACGTGAAGACCAGGACAATATAGGTAGGGTGATTTTTAAAATATGAGCACATGCAAGAAAACAGAGGGCTCTAAGTCCTAAAGAGATAGAATTTTGAAATATTTGAAGAAGCAAACATTGTTTTCATACAATTCCTAAATTGAGGAGTGTTGTATTAGACCTAAGTCTATGTGAGCATGAAAATTTCCTCCTCAATATGGTCCTACCAAACCATACCTAGTCTATATGCATTCCATGTCAGCTGGGTTCAAGTCTAGGCTCCTAGGTTCACATGATAGCATAAATTAAAAGCTGACATTCCATGGAAATCGATTTTGACAACTTGAAATAAGTAGAGCATTAAATTGATCAGGCAAAGACAGGTCCCATCACGGTCGCCAAACCTGTTATCATCGCAAAATTTTTAACTTTGGCAAATCAAACTGACCTTTGAAAAAGATTTTGAAAATAACTCGCCTCCGTTTTTAAAATGCGGGATAATTCCGTAGAATGGGACTCGCCTGTCAGTACGAGGTTCAACCGTTCCTGCCACCTTTAACAGGGGTAATTGAACCAAGGATCAATCTTATGCTCTACTCTATTCAACTTGTCTAAATCATATTCTAATTTCTAAATGCACATAGAATCAGGCATGTGCTATGAATTTTTAGAAAATGCACATTTGAAAACATGATGTTTGCTTTAAATGATTGAAATATTTAGAAAATGTAAATCTTGGAAATGATATCACATGAAAAATCGTGAAATGGGATTTGAAATGTACTTCTGAGAGAAGTAAAAATCGATTTTGAGGAATCCTTGACATTTGGTGAAAATCGATTCTGAGAGACTTGGTTTCTCTGAATTCAAACTTTGAAATTGAAATTCTAACTTAGAAAATTTTAATTTGGAACTTGGGAAATACTTGAAATATCATTGGCAAATCCATATTTTGAGAAAATCGATTTTTGAATAAGATTTAGAGAATTTTGAGAAAATGATTTCTCTGAATTGAAATTTGAATTGGAATTGGCAAATGCATGAAATGAATGAATATGATTTTGAGGAATTGGGAAAAACTCTTGGTATTTTTGAGAAATGCAGTGCATTTTGAAATTAGCCTAAGAGTGTAGGCTGAATGTGGCTAATGTGAAGATCATAAATCTAAGTATCATTCATATTCTGACTATGGCCATAAATACGAATTCCACCAAGTTTATAAACTTCATAGAAGCTAGTGTATGTGCCATTCGTGTAGACCATGGTGAGTTTGAATATGCATGAATCATCATCCATCACACATTGACATTATAAAAAAATAAACTATATGCAATGCAACCTAAGCTAAGCAGGAAATGTAAATTCTTATTCCAAAGTTTAATTACAAATTACATCACTATTGAAATTTAAATACATGAAAAATAAAGTCTTCAATGTACCTGCAAAACTAGAAAACTTGGTTAATGAAAATATGTTGGCTTTTCTAGGTTTATCCAGTAATATCTAGAAATTACTGGATTTTGCTAGATATAAGCCTTTTCCATGATTCCCTTAAATCAAAATTGATAAAGTATAAAATAAAATTGAACAAATAATGAATATAAGATATGGAATTTCGAAATTGGGGTCCAAATGACCAAAATACCCCTAATAACAAGACTATGGCCTTGAAATTAGGGTTTTTAGAAAGATATTTTGATAAAATGCAAGTTTTGAAATTTGAATGGAATAAACTAAGCTAAATATGATATGACATGCTTAAATATGTAAAAATCAGGGTTAGGGATTTCGAAATTGAGGTCAAATGACCAAATTGCCCCGATAGCAAGACTATGGCCTTGAAATCAGGGTTTTCTGAAATAGATTTTGGTAAAAATTTGGGTTTTATGACCTAAATGAAATCAAATAACTATAAAATTAAACCTAAAGTATCCTAAGATGCTTATGAACATAATAAAACCCTAAAACTACATGCTTATGCACGAAAATCCAATAATATCACAAAAGATATGATTTTAACAGTGTTTTTGGAATTCTTCGGGTACCTTATTTTGCAATTTTATTAATTCAGACATCAAATGGATTTCAAAATTCATCAAATTCGGTACCTGTACTTGTTATAACCCTAACGTCGAATTGGAATTATAAAAATAATTTTTTGACATTAAATTAATCCGAAAATTGCATTAAACCCTAAAAATATGCTATTTTTGACCTAGTTCACCAACTAGTCTCAGGCCAAGACCCGAAACAGGGGTCAAATCTCCATAAAAATTTATTAAATTTTACAGAGACTAACTAAGAAGAAATACAGAGATTTCCCAATTTACAGATTGGAAAAAGCATCTCCGGTTAGGGAGAAACCCTTCCGGCAATCTGAGCTAAAATATATCACTTTTAACAGGGATTAAAACAGCTGTTTCAGATTGAAAATACAAACATAAATAGCAAACCTAAACAAAAATCTCTGAAATTTTAATAGTAAACAGTAGACAGAAAAATAGTAATACTCACTTTTTACATATCATGAATCGGATCTGTGGTTTGGGATTTATGACTAACACAAGTCTGATTAGGGTTTTGGTAAACCCTAATGAGTTTTAAATTTAAAAACAGATTCTCTGAAAGGGGAAAAATAATAAACAGTGATCAAAAAATCCTAAAATTTCACAGCAGACAGATCTACTCAATGTGAATCCATAGCACTTTACAGATCTAAAATCGGATATAAGATGAGAGAAATATCATAACAGCAAGTTACCTTCTTGATTTTAACCACGATTTTAAAGCTTTAAAACCCCGATTTGATGTCTGATTTTTTTGACAGGGTTCTCGAGATCCAAAACCTATGCTTTTTTTACAGTAACTCAATAACTCATGCATGCATCACATATAAAAAAATCAGAAATAAACAATGAGTAATTCAATCCGAAATAACATTATCTTTACTGTTCTAAACCTAAAACACACAGAAATTTAAGAAACTTGGAAAACCATGCATTAACTAATGTAAATCAATAAAATAAACCATAAAACAGTAAATAAAAATTATTTCTATGCTATAGAACGTAAAACAAACATGAATAAACCATTAAAATAAAATAAAAACAGGGAATCAATGGCTGGAATTCAATATCACCTTTAAAACATAGATTTAACCCATTAAAAGGGTAAATCATGTATTTTATTGGTTAATAATGTAAAGAATCATATTAAAATTAATTCTAATGGATTAAAATCCCTGTAAATCACCCAAAACAGCGTTAGATCACCTTCTTGGATCGTTCTTGCTGATTCTTGATGGTTCTTGAGGTGAAACCATGGTTGAATCCATGAAATAAGAGGTATTAATGGCTAAAATTGATTTAAAACTATTAAAAACATGAAATAAAAGCTAAAAATTAAACAAAATAATTACCTTAAGGTGGCTGCAATGGAGGAAGGGCTGGAGAGGAGAGAGAAGCTCCAAGAATCCCAAGGAGATCAAGTTGGAAAAATCAACCCCCCTATGGAGACTATTTATAGAATTTTTTTAGGTTTAAAAATTGGGAATTTTGAATTTTTTGGACTGTAACAAGGGGGGGCGATTTTTGGGTGGAAAGACCTACCTACCCCTAGCCTAAATTATCTAAACTAGTGCCAAATTAACCCCTAGACTTTCCTAAAAAATCCCCAAATGTAATGTCACTTGGCATTTTCTACATTTGGCTTTTTTAAAACACCTTTAAAAACCTTTAAAAAACACTAGTTTTAAAAACTAACTTTCAAAAATGAGTTTTTCAAAATGGTTTTGACTCTTCTAAACCTCTAACACTAACCAAGACATCAACTAACCCTAGTCTAGCCCTGACTGACTCGAATATGGCACCACCCCGAGTGGGCCCTACTTGAGTTTTTCAAAAAGCGATTTTAAAACTTGAAATTGAAGGAGTTTTCAAAAGGATTTTCAAAGACAAACTTCAAAGTTATAATTTTTAAAATGGCATAGGGTCCTAACTAGGTTAGAACTCCTCTGGATATGGTGCCAACTGAGTGGGCCCACATCGAATTTTGAAGAATTTTGAAATAAACACTGAAAATGGCTTTGAAAAAGGGTTAAAATCGACATTTGAAATTCAAGATCTTTGAAAATAGGGTCTCAAGCGAACTGGAACTCCGAGTTAGAGTCCTGAACTCTTAGGACTCTGGGATTTTAAATTTTAGAATTCAAATGTAAATTTTTTTGAAAGATTTTATCAAGAAATGATGAAATAAGTCAGAAAACACAGTCAGGGTTAGACTCCTAACTTGACCGAACTCTAAAATAGAGTTTTGAACTAACTAGACTCTGTAAAATGACCTAAATTTTGACAATAATCGAAAAAGACTGAAAATGGAAGTAAAACAGATTTCAAAACAGACTCCTGACTGGATTAGGATTCTGGGACAGAGTCCTGATCGGACTGAAACTTTCAAAAATTTGAGAAATTTGATGAATAAAGGAATTCAAAAGCGACACCACCTCAATGGGTCTCATCTGTGAATTGAAATCGATTAAAATTTGAATTTGAAATGAATCCAGATTGTTTCATTGAGAAAATATTTCGAAATATAAAGTCCTGGGGTTGGAAAATGACAGAGTATTGAATAAAAACCCAGGTTTTGAAATTGATTTTGAAATCAAAGCTTTAAAATTCAAATCTGGATTGAATGTTTTGAAATAGGAGTGCTGGATCTCGAAAATGAAATGCAATGATATGCAATGCTATGCAATGCGATGGAATGATATGCAGAATACATGCAATGATATGCAATGATCTGTAATGACCTATGAAATGGACAAACACTGGATGAGGGTGAAAATTTGGGGTGTTTACAGGTATGCGTTGTCTCCACTTCATCTGACATTAACCAAGATCCTTAAGTAGATCATGAGAATGAAGGTCTTCCAATGTGAATGGATTAGCCAGGTTGTCGCATAGCCAGCCAACTGTTAATATTGGAATGTTCACTAACTTGTCATCACTTTTTCTTTTTTTCTTTTTTTTTTAAATTAATTACAGTATTATCGTCGATCCCTTCCCATTCTTCTTATTCTAGATGGGTCATTAAGTGTGGTGAATCCCCCTGAAAATTAGTTGCACCCTGGGCCGTGAGGATGTCTTCTGCAGTCAATTGTCAACAAACGCCAACCACCACCTCCCCATGCATCTGCTGCTACAGTCCAGTTTGCAGCAGCAGGTGCATGTTTTATCAGCACTATCTACCCACCTTACCACATCACTTGTTCCGATGTGTTGGCAATTTAGTGAAGATGATATCCTGCCAATTGTTTTACTTTCTCTGGTTATTGATTTATCTGAAGACAATTTGTGTGATGCAACATATGGTTTGCTTACTTGGTACATTCATAGCACATGCCAAAGTCATCTTATTCCAAGTGGAAGCTTGGTACAGTCGACTAAAAGTAAGGTAAGAGACAGGAAGTCCCGATCTCTGTTGAGGCGGAAGAACAAAGAAAATGAAGATATGCCTCTCCAACCTCAGTGCACCGGGGCAACTGGACTTTACAGCAACATCCATATAGCATTCATTGCTAATTTTGCTTCTCATTCATAACCCTGTTTTGCTGCAAATCAAATTCCCTGCTAACTCAGTGTTTTCACACACGTTAAAAGTATTTTTCTAATGCAGGCAGTCACCAAGTCACATCTCACAACCTCCATTACTGCAAATTGCACTGCATTTCTTTTCTGTTGCTTCTCCAACATCACATCCACTGATCGACAACCTACTTACATCATATAGCCCCTTTCACAGTGTTCAATTTGCTCCTTTCATTCTATCACAACCCCCACCCACATCTGCTAAACCCCCTTTCAACCTTCTTCATACTCATCCCTTACCTTCTATATTCATAATGCTGACTGCAACCCAGTGCTATCTTCACCGATTGGCACTCCACTACCTGTCAAGTTGGTATTTGTATACCTTCCCTTCAGCCCACCTTCATTCCAGCCGCATGTGATATCTGCTACGCAGCAACATGCACCCATACTGTCACCTAAAGTGGTGTTTTAGGTGTTACTATGATGGCGCTTTTGATCTCCACAGCAGTATGTACACACTATTGTGATGTCATTTGGTCACCTACTGTAATGAAGAATGCTGCTGCAACTGATGGCATCTTTAGCATCTTACCTTTTCCCACGGAATCACACATCTCTGCCATTTTTCTTGCACTTCCATTATCTTACAAGTATCTACCTTCCAGCTGCACATATGTCTATGTCATTCACTCTCACAGAACCACTTTACATTGTATATTTCCTTCCTTGTTGTATTTTTCTTCTCAACACCTATAAATAGCACTGTTCATACCCTCTGTGTGCACACTCCACCATTTTTTTTTCTCTTTTTCCCACAACCACCAGTTCTTTATATCATTCAAAAATAATTCGCTAAGTATATTCAGTTTTCATCTCTCCTTCCTCACAAAACATTATGTAGGTTGTGTGTATATATATATATACATATATACCTATATATGTGTATATATACATACATATGCATATATGTATATAGGTATACATGTCATTTTCCATCCTTCCATCATGTATATCCTGGCATATGAGCATTTTACCATTGACATCTATATGATATGTACAATTTTCTTCCATTTTCATACTAACCTAGTTGTTTTGCAGGGAATATGTGGAAAGTGTCATTATGGGGAGTTGTAAATCCATGTATTGTAATAATTAGATCTTTAATGAGAATTTGTATTTCCTGTCTTAGATAGAATGAATGAGCATCATAAATATCATGAATTGCTGATTTTCATGCTTCTTATCTTTATTTTCCAAAATCTCACAAATGGGATCACGAATGGCACGTGCACCATTTTGTAAGAGGTAAATTAATCCTAAGTTGATAATTTACATCAATGGCCATAGTCAGGATGTAAACAAAACTTAGGATTGTTATCTTTTATAAAATAACATTGGATCCACACTGGATCCTCTTAAAAAATCATCATATTTTTCAAATATTTCATTCTTTTATTAGGGTTAAACTTAAAATTGGCTCAAAATATATACCAATGGCCATAGTCAGGGTATATTGAGAGTTAATTTCATTTTAAACTCTATAAAAGCATAAAAATATGTTTTATTCTTCACCTGAATTTAAATATAGATTATTATATAATACATTCAATGACCATAGTCAAGGATGTATTATATTTTCAATCTTATTTTAATTCATTTAAAGAATGAGATATGCTTTTCAAAATCCAATTTTAAATTCTTTAAATTCATTCATCATTTATGATAGAACTACATCATATTTTCAAAATTCCCTTTTCAAAAAAAAAAAACTCCAAGTGATGTAAATATCTTCCTCAATCTATCTTCAATTCTTATAAAAATGAATTCATCCTTTTTCATCTTCAAATTCAATTTCATTTTCAATCTCAAAGTTCAATTTAACTTTGAGATTCCAAAGTCATTTTTATTCAAATTCAAATCAGATCTCAAAGTTCAAATTGACTTTGAAATTCCAAATTCATTTTATCTTCAAAACTCCAATCAAAATCAAAGTTCAATTTAACTTTGAGATTCTTGATTCATCTTCTGAATTTAACTCCAAATCCATTTTTGGATCCAGGATTCAACACTCATATTGGATCTCAGACTTCAGATCCAATTCCTCCTTAGGATCCAGACTCCAATTTTACTTTGGATCTTAGACTTCAGATCCAATTTCCTTATAGGATCCAGAATCCAATTTCACCTTGGATCTCAGACTTCAGATCCAAATCCATCTTAGGATCCAGAGACCAACTCTACATTGGATCTCAGACTTTAGATCCAAATCCATCTTAGGATCCAGAACCCAACTCTACATTGGATCTCAGACTTCAGATCCACAACCCATCTTAGGGTCCAGAGTCCAACTCTATATTGAATCTTCAGATCCAAATTCATCTTAAGATCTAGAATCCAATCACACTTTGGATCTCAGGCTTCAGATCCACAATCCATTTAGGATCCAAAACCTAATCTTACATCAGATCTCAGATCCTAGATCTTAAATCCATTATCCAATTCCATTCTCGATTCTAAATTTCAAATCCAAGTCCATTTCCAGATCTCATTTGAACTCCCTAAATCCATTTCCATTTCTTAAATACCACTTGATTTTCTCAAATCCATTCTAAAGATTCGAATTCAATATCACTTCAAAACTTCATCTTCTTCTCCTAAATTCAAATTCAAGGTCTATTTTTGACTTTGAAACTTCATTTTCTTTCATTTTCAAAGCTCCAAGTCATTCTTTCTCATTTATTCTCCCAACTCTGATTTACTTCAAAAACTTGGAACTTCTCTGATCTATCTCAAGTTCTAAAGTTAAATTCAGACATTTCTTCCCTCCCTTATCAAATTCAACTCAGAATACTTGGAAATTTTCAAAACATCTTTTCAAAAGAAGCATACATCTTTGCATAGCACAAACATGACTCTTTGTGCATTTAGATCTTTAGGATAAATTATTAGATTATATTTAGGCAAAGCAAAAGGCATAGATTCGATCCTTGGTCCGATTACCCCTGGTAAAGGCGCCAGGAACGGTCGAACCTCGTACCGACGAGCGAATCCCGTCTCTCCATTTTTCCTGCATATTTTCAAAACGGAGGCGAGTAATTTTCTAAATATTTTTCAAATCAAGGTCAAGTGAGACTCCGCAAAAGAGTTCCTCTTCTTTCCTTCTCTTCTTTTCTCTTCTCTCTTTCTTTTTCTTTCTTTTATTCTTCTCCCTTCAAAAAGGAGGAAAATAGAGGTCAGAAAAGGGAAAGAGAAGGAAGAGAGAGAAACCACAGAAAGAGGAAGAATTTTGCGATGATCACAGTTTTGGCGACCGTGATGGGACCCGTCTCCATCTGGTTGAATTATGTCTTTGCTTTGCTTTTATATAATCTAAGTCTTTATTCTAACATATGTCAGCTTCATTTTTTATGCAAACCTTAGGAGCCTAGACTCTGTCCTAAGCTGACATCATTGCATATATGATCTAAGTATGGTTTGGTAGGACCATATTGAAGAGATTATTCCATGTTCACATTAGACTTAGGTCTTAAATACAACTCTCCTCAATTTTAGGGATTGAATGCAAACAATATATGCAAGTGTATGCTTCTTTTCATTTAAATTTATCTCTTTAGGACTTGCATTAGAGCCTTCTGATCTTATTGCATGTTGATCATATTTTGAAAACATCCCTACCTATATTGTCCCGGTCTTCACGTTGCTGGGCTGTCTCACTGAACCATAGTTCGGGAGAGAGCCTCACAACTGGACCACTTATTTGGGCTCGCGCCCCCCTACCACGTACCTAAGGGCCATAGTCCGAGGTATATCGGTAGGTGCTCAAGGTTGTTGGGAAGCCATTACCTTAGAACCGAAGAGATATCTTATATGCCACGTACTTCGAGCTTCGGCTTGAGTATATCAGCATACCTTGATTGAAATTAGATGATATAAATCTTAGAGTTAGGATTAAGGTCCTATCAGCCATTTCAAATATTGCATATAGATTCAGCTTTAGGGAGTGTTGTTTGTGTATCCTTGCTTGTATATCTGTGATTGTGTGATATTTTATGTCTTCCTTATATTTTCCAAAACCCTGGATATATGTTTCAAAATGTCCTCTTTATTTTTAAAACCCAGGTGTATTTTTCTTTATCCTTTTCTCCTTCTTCTAAAAAAATTTCTTCAAAAAATTCTTCTGATCCTGCCTGCAAGTTCTTCAAATTTTAAATCTTTACTATTTCTTCTCAAAATTCCATTTTTCCTCTTATTTTCTTCTGATTTTATATTCATGTTTATATTTTCATAAAAATCTCTTTCCGTCAAGAGATATCCTTTTCAAAATAATATTTTCTTTTTTTCATATTTTTATTTGGTTACCCCCCCTCATAGGGTAAACAACTCAATTGTCACAAATTTTGTGGCGACTCAATCCCTAGTAATGGGATACAATTTTTAGATTTCAACCTAAATCCTTCCTTTCGTCAAAACTTCTCCAAAAGAGTTTCTTTGGTCAAAAAACCTCCTCTTTCCTCCACAGAGAGCACTGATATTCAAAAATGGTTCAAACAAGAGCGGGAAAAGAAACAGTTCCTCAACTCAGCGACAGTGAGGCGGAAGAGATGAGCTCTCCTAAATCAGTCAGGGGACAAGGTCAGAGCAAGAAGGATGACATCGACCCCGCTATGTATGACATGTTCCAAAAGATGATGGCAAGGATGATGTCGGAACAAGCCGAGGCCAAGTTGAAAGAGACAATTCCTAAAAGCAAGCTGAGGAAGAAGCCTGTAAAAAAGCAAGTCAGAATCATTAGGAAGAAGGTACAGCCAGACACTACTTCGGAAGAATCAGAGTCAGTCGAGAAAGAGTCAGAAGAAGAAGAGCAGATTGTCTACAAACAGAATCCTCCAAGGCAGTCCGTAAAAATAGCTGCAGAAGAGCCTGAATCCGTCAACAAGCCCAAGTCTGGGGCTCCAGCAGAGGACCTGATGAGCAAGCAGATGAAGGAGATGAATCGAGCTATTAAGGATATTCAAGCCAAGGGTAAGGGCAAGCAGACCTACACCGACGAAGATTTTTATGATGGTCTAGATGGGGACGATAACCTGGAGAATCTTCCCCGCAAGTTTCTCAAATTTGACGGGACTGGCAACCCTAAAGCCCACTTGGCCACATTTTATGCAGAGTGCAGCCGTTTCAGGAAAGATAACAGGGCTCTGTTCATCTGTTTTCCCCGCAGTCTGGAGGGCGTAGTAGCCAGATGATATGCCGATCACATCAATCCTATCGAACTACGAGAGTTCGATAAGGTAGTAAATTTGTTCATCGAATGCTTCTTATTCAACACTGAAGCCTCACCTACATTAAATCATCTTTACAACCTGAAGCAAGGAGAGAATGAAAAAGCAGGTGATTTCATTCACAGGTGGAGAAGCACCTGTAATAAGATGAAGGTACCCATTCCTGAGGAACACACATTGCAGATGATCCTCAACAATTTCTCTCAGCCCATAAGGAGCCTCATCGCCACTTCCCCGGCGAAATCCTTCATCAAGTTGATTGTGCGAGCTGAATGGCTCGAAGCAGGAATAGAAAGCAGACTTTACGAGGGCACGCCTCTGGTCAAGAATGTCCAAGACCAGAAGAAGAAGGCGCAGTTTGCTCATTCAGTTGATGCCTCCTGCAATAATCTTGGCAGCAGCAGCAAGGGAAACAAGAACAACAGTGGCAGTGGTCCGAGATTAGATCAAGGCAAGGGGCAGAAGGAGAGATCTTATAAGAACAATGACAAGCCGCTTCCAATTGGCATCCAACAGAAAGGGGATCTTCAAGAGAAGCCCAAGTACATCAAGTGGGAGAAAGATCGAGTCTTCACTCCTTTAGATCAAACTATGGAAGCAATTCTGGATTACCTGTTAAAGCACGAGATGATCAAACTCCCTAAAATAGCGGATCCTTCCGTAATCTTGGGAAAATTCAAAGACCAATTCTGCAAGTACCATAGGGCAACAGGGCACGATACCGAGCACTGTTTCATCCTTAAGCACATGATACAAGACTGCATTGACAGAAGTGAGTTGATAGAAGACGAGGAAGAAAAGCAGCCAGCAGTCCTGACAGAGCCATTCCCGGACCACTCGAAGAATTGATAAAGCCAAAGTTTTTTGCTTTCATTTTTTTTTTCAGTTGTCTTGTAGGGGCTAGTCAACCCAGTGTTTTATGAATCTTTTCCTTTTAAAAGTTCTTGTAAATATTCAGTTGTTATCAAACCTTTGCTTATCAATGAAATGGCAGTTTTTCTTTATATCTTTGATATTCAAATACTTCCTTCTTTTGCCATACTGAGGCTTTTTAAATTTCTGTTCTTTTCAGAATGCGAGACAATCCTGACATCATTCATGAGAGAAATGATATTACCTATGAGGGCTTTTTCAAAAACCATGAAATTTTAAAAAGTCTTCGCTATGACCAAAGAGTTCGAATATTCTTTTGTCCAACCTTTGTCAAAAATCAACCCTCGTGTTGATCATGTTTTCAAAAATAGGTTTTCAAACATTGCATTGAAAAATCAACCCTCGTGTTGATCATGTTTTCCAAAATAGGTTTTTGAACCATTGCATTGAAGGATCAACCCTTGTGTTGGTCTTATCTTCCAAAATAGGTCTCAAATCTTATGTTGATCATATTTTCCAAAAGAGGTTTTTCAAAACGTTATATTCAGAGATCAATCCTGACATTGATATCATCTTCCAAAAAATTGATTTTAAATCATGCTAGTCAAAGATCAACCCCTATGTTGGTCTTGTCTTCCAAGATTGGTTTTTCAAACCGTCATATTCAAAGATCAATCCTTGCATTGGTCTTATCCTCCAAAAATGGGTTTTAAATCATTATATTCAAAGATCAACCCCTGTGTTGGTCTTATCCTCCAAGATTGATTTTAAAATATTCAAAAATCAACCCTGGTATTGATCTTAGTATCAAATTTCAAACTGTTTTTTTTTTAAATCAAATTTGTTATTGATCTTTTTTTTCAAAAATTAGATTTCAAACCATTGTCTTCAAAAATTGACCCCCATGATGATCTCTCATGTTCGATTTAAAGGATCAGATCTTGCACTGATCATTCTTCTCATGGTGGATTTTCTTCCCCCAAAATGATTTCTCATTTTAAATAAACATTTTCCTTCCAAAGATCCCATATGCAGGCAGGATCAGAAAAACTCCTTTTTCTCAAATCTTATAAATTTTTCAGATAATTTTTGGTATCTTTACCTGTTTCATTCATTTTATTCATATCAATTTTATCAAGTTTTCCTCAATTATATTTTATCAAAATATTATATTGCCCCTTTCAGGTTAAGGGATAAACCTGACCCTCGTTGTCCGAGGTGTACCCTTTCAGGTTAAGGGATAAACCTGACCCTCGTTGTCCGAGGTGTTCCCATTCAGGATAAGGGATAATCCTGAGACCCCTCGTAGGAGCAATAATGCTACCTATGAGGATTCTTTTGTAAATACAAGTTTTGCCAATCTTTATTGATTTTCTAGATTTATATCAATCTCCCTTTATTAAATCTCTTTAAATTCTATTCTTTTTCCCATTCAGGATAAGGGAAAATCCTGAAACCCCTCGTAGGAGCAATAATGCTACCTACGAGAATTCTTTTGTAAATACAAGTTTTGTCAACCTTTATTGATTTTCTAAATTTATATCAATTTCCCTTCGCCTTCTTAAATTCTATTCTTTTTCCCATTCAGGATAAGGGATAATCCTGAGACCCCTTGTAGGAGCAATGACGCTACCTAATGAGGATTCCTTTGTAAATACAAGTTTTGTCAATCTTTATTGATTTTCTAGATTTATATCAATTTTCCTTCATTAAATTTTTATTTTATTCTTTTTTCATTTTTTTAAGTCCTGAGACCCCCCATAGGAGCAATAACGCTACCTATGAGGATTCTTTTGTAAATACAAGTTTCGTAAACCTTCATTGATTTTTTTAATTTATATCAATTTCTCTTCATTTAAATTCCTTAAATTCTTTTTTTTTCATTCAGGATAAGGGAAAATTCTGAAACCCCTCGTAGGAGCGATAATGCTACCTACGAGAATTCTTTTGTAAATACAAGTTTTGTCAACCTTTATTGATTTTCTAAATTTATATCAATTTCCCTTCACCTTCTTAAATTCTATTCTTTTTCCCATTCAGGATAAGGGATAATCCTGAGACCCCTTGTAGGAGCAATGACGCTACCTAATGAGGATTTCTTTGTAAATACAAGTTTTGTCAATCTTTATTGATTTTCTAGATTTATATCAATTTTCCTTCATTAAATTTTCATTTTATTCTTTTTTCATTTTTTTAAATCCTGAGACCCCCCATAGGAGCAATAACGCTACCTATGAGGATTCTTTTGTAAATACAAGTTTTGTAAACCTTCATTGATCTTTTTAATTTATATCAATTTCTCTTCATTTAAATTCCTTAAATTCTTTTTTTCCCATTCCGAATAAGGGAAAAATCCTGAGACCTCTTGTAGGGGCAACAATGCTACCTATGAGAATTCTTTTTGCAAATACAAGTTTTATCGATCTTTATTGATTTCTAAATTTATATCAATTTCTCTTCAAATTTTATTCTTTTTCCCATTTCAGGATAAGGGATAATCTTGAGATCACTCATAGGGGCAACCATGCTACCTGTGAGAATTCTTTTTACAAAAATAAATCAATTTCCTCAAATATTCTACATTTTTTTTCAAAAATTCTATATCCTTCCGTCTTCTCAAATTTTATTCCTTCTATTTTCTCCCTTCAGGATAAGGGGTTAAATCCTGAAAATCCGACCACATACATTGTCCATCTAAATCATAGATCATAAATTCTAAATCTTGTCATATCCCTTCTAAATTCAAGTCTCAGGTTATCTCTTCATAAAATCTTCTATTTCCTCTTCAGGTTAAGGGATAAACCTGAGTCATTCTTTTCCTAAATTCTCATCAAGTGTCTATTCTATTTCAGGATAAGGGATAATCCTGAAACCCCGGCAATCATTCCTGCTTCAATCTCTAAATATCTTAAGAATGCTGGTCTCATCCCCGACTCTCAGTTTGAAAAACCCAGTACTCGCACTGGTTATTTTGCTAAGTTTTTAAATCTAAAGATCAAGTTCAGTCCTCATAACTGGTTGTCTTTCAAAAGTTCCGAACTTAAATCAGGTCATTAAATGAAATGTCCCAACTACTTCGCTGGTCGTTAAATGATTAAATGAAATGTCACAACTACTTCGCTGGTCGTTAAATGATTAAATGCAATGTCCCAGCTACTTCGTTGGTCGTTAAATGATTAAATGAAATGTCCCAGCTACTTCGCTGGTCGTTAAATGATTAAATGAAATGTCCTAGCTACTTCGCTGGTCGTTAAATGATTAAATGAAATGTCCCAGTTTTCACTAGTCATTAAATAAAATGTCCCAGCTACTTCGTTGGTCGCTAAATGAAATGTCCCAGCTACTTCGCTGGTCGTTAAATAAAATGTCCCAACTACTTCGCTGGTCGCTAAATGAAATGTCCCAGCTACTTCGCTGGTCGTTAAATGAAATGTTCCAACTCCTTCGTTGGTTGTTAAATGAAATGTCCCAGTTGTTACTGGTCATTAAATGAAAGGTTTCAGCTACTTCGCTGGTCGTTAAATGAAAGGTCCCAGTTCTTACTGGTCATTAAATGAAAGGTTCCAGCTACTTCGCTGGTCGTTAAATGAAATATCTCAGTTTTACTAGTAAGAAAATCCAAAATCATAAATTGCAACTAAAGGTCGTATCAAAATCAATATTGAGTGATTATTTCACAAAGAATTCACGAAAACTTTGCCAATTTGCTAAAGATATTTGTTGATTCCAATATTCTTAAATGCACAAAAGAATCACCTCAGATTACCTCTAGTATTTCTTTCCAAAAAGGCTAAACTTTTTACGAAAAAGAGGTAAAATTCAAATCTTTTCCTGATGATCAACCAAAAGGATGTAAGAAATATCTTCGGTATGATTGGCGAAAGAAATATTCAACAACGTTGAAAAGCCAGAAGCGAATTGATATTGATCATAGTTATGACACATGTTTTAAAATGACTTTCTGGCAATTAGGCAGTGGAAATATCCTAAGCTATAAACGAACCCACTTAATCCATATCTTCTCATTCTAAAGTTGCAATCAAATATCTGCAAAAGGGATCTCTCAATTGTCGTCAAGATGAAGGCGAATTAAGCGAGTAGACCCCCGGGGCCAAAGAAGATTTAGATCATCTACCAAGATGAAGGAGTTTGTGAAGGATCCTTCCAGGGAAAGTTCAGATCACCGTCGAGATGAAGGCGAGTGTGATGAACCTACCGACAAACCCTAAATGATATTTGAGTTCAGCTATCACCTAAAAGACCTTTTGAGCCAATATCATATATAAATCCCTGAGAAAAAGAAGGATCAGAGCATCTCCGAGATGAAGGAGTTTGTGACGTACCCTTCCCTGAAAAAGAGAGAAAAGTCAGGACATCTCCAAAATGAAGGATGATGTAAAAAGCCCGAAAAGCCCCATGACTCAAAAAGAGTGCAAGAAGATCATCACAGGAAAACACCCAGATATCAAACTGCTGAAATTGCCAGAAGTCAACTTTTCTTATGCGAAATTCTTTTATCAATATCTCTTCACTACTTGCTTTTATGAAATTAAGAATATTTCTTCTTTTCTCATATCAGGGAAATGGATAACTTCCTTGAAGAAAATCATCAGCGCTAAAATTTTGAATTTGACTCTTAAAGACCGAGAAGTTAACCTCGTTGGAGGAAATACTCTAGGTAAAATAAGGAATATCTTTGCACACATGTGCACATTATTCAAGCATTGAAGTCAATTATAAATTTGTCTTATTGGCATAATTTTCTAGATATTCTAAGAATGAAATAGGTATTCAATGTCCATTTTAATACACCCTAGCGTTGTTTATATCTTCCAGAAGAGTTACCCCATTCAGTTGAAGTATCTCTCCTGTCCCATCACGGTTTTTGAGAAATTCCGTATGGTTTGTTCCCGCTCAGGTTAAGGGCCAAAACCTGTACTTCTTGCGAGAGGTCATTAAATTCAAAAGCTATTCCCTTTTTCAAAGCTTTAGGGAACCCCATTTCCTTCCTCCTTTCGCAAACCCATTTCGAATTTGTTGGTCCAAACTCTGAAGGTCCCCATCATGATCTCTTCACTCGAGGATTCCGTATGGTCGTCCCTTTCAGGTTAAGGGTTAAGCCTGAACCTCGTACCTCGAGGTATCTTCCTTTTTTTTTAGGTTTGGGTTAAGCCTGAGTCTCGTTTCGACGAGGTGTTTCTTCCTCCAGTCCCATCATGGTTCTTCCCATCGAGGAATTCATGCTTTGTATATCCATCCAGAATAAAATCCTACTTGAGCTTCATCTCATGAGGCGTTTCCTCCAAAATGTCCCATCAAGGTCATCATATATTCCCTTCCCCATTCAGGTTATTTTGAGATATATTCGTCCCATCCAGGTTAAGGGCTAAACCTGAGTCATTCTGAAAAGCTGATTTTGTCTCACCCATGAGACTTGATCGAAATTCTTATCTTTCATCACTTCAGGATCTTCACCCAAAGTCCCATCACGATTTCCTCATCTCTATTATTCAGTCATATCACTTTCGAGGGTTTCGTCTTCCCAAAGCCATTCAAGGATAAAGTTTTAAACCTGAAAAACCATGTCTTTCAAATAAATTCTTCCACACCCAGTTCAGATCTGCCGACTGAGGCATTTTTCAAAATTTGGAGCATTTTCTTTGCCACTAAGCTCGGCTTTCAACCGGCTTAGTAGCAAAGAGGGGCATCTGTGAACACCTCAAAATTTTCAAAATCTTTTAAATATTCCCTTTCTGCCCCTAAATTCATTTTTTGAGCAAATGGGTCATTTCAAATCTAAATTTTAGTTTATTTCTCTAGTTTTATTAAAATTAAATTCATTTCATATGTTTAAATTGATTTTGGATATGGATCCGTTGTCCAGGTCTAAATCTGAATCTCCTTGTTCAAATTTTAAATTAAAAATTATAGAAAATACCAAAAATAGCCTTTAAATAGCTCGGATAGTCCATTCGACATCCATTTGGATCCATCACATTGAATTTCTCGATTCGAGTGTCAAAACTCGAACATTTTCTCAAAACCTGGGTCCAAACCCATTCTTCTGAAGAAATTTCCCCGAAATGGTCTAAAATTCTCAAAAAAATACTTTTGTAAATATTCCTCAGAAAAATATAAAAATTTAGTGTTTAAAACTTTGTTTTCTTTTAAAAACCTTAGTTTTTTTTACTACAAAAATACAAAAAATGGAAAAGCAATATGAAAATAAAAAATTGAGGAAAAGCAAATAGTTTTTTTAAAAAAAAAAAAACTTGAAAATGGAATTTTTGCCAAAAACCTCTTTTTGAACCAATTTTTTTTACAAAAAAATTCTTTCAAGGGGGCCTTCTTTTGGAAATTTGGAAAATCTCCAATAAACATCTCCCGCGCATCCTCTCTCTCGATTCTCCATCGTCGATTTCAAAACAACCTCTTCCTTCTTCACCTTCCATCTTCAACCGAAATCCCCTCTCGAAGGCTCTTCTTCAGCTTTAAGAGGAGATCACGCAGGGGGATGCAAGAGGTCGTCCTCTACCCCTCCACCTTCTTCTCCTTCACGGATCCGTCTCTTACCTCTCCATTTATCCCATCCTCTGATCCATTCCTCACCCCTCCATCAGAAGGAAGACGACCACTCTGGAGCATCTGCAATTATAGAGTAAAATTCCCTGTAGAATAAAGGAGGAACTCCCCCCACTCCTTTCAGAATCCCAGTAGAACCAGGAGATCAGTCATTCCTGCAAAGGGGAATACAGTAAGTGCCTCTCTTCCCTATGAACGTTCTGATTTCATTTGAGTTTTCTTGATCCATTATCCTCGCAAAAGCACTATTGGTGGTGCTGATTTGCTCGTATCAAGATCGGTCCACCCATGTGCGACACCACTGGAATCCTTCGTTTCCAACATTTCTTTATTATTTTTACCATCCTATGTAATTTCCATCTTTTAATCCTGCATTTTACATTTTTGATATTGAGTTTCTTTCTTTCTTTTCTTAAGCAAAGGGGTGGGATCGATCTGCATATAGCAGATCGACCCACTCTGTGCTACAAGCAATGGAATACATGTGTTCCGACATTTTTTATTTTATTTTATTATTATTATTAAATGAACTCCTGTAGTTTTCGCAAATTTTGAATGTCTGTCCATAACTCAGCTTCCGATCTTCATTTTCATTATTTGTTCATGTATAATCCTTCACATTTTGATTTCCCATGTTTATTTCAGTTTCCTTTTTTTTAGCATTTGCTTATATTTAATTTTCTGTTAAATCCCAATCAGTCATTGCATTTGCTTGGATCTCAACACTAGCATTATCCCTTGCATTTGATTCGGGGTATATCCTCTACATCTCCATCCCCCTGTTCATAGTGCCATCGCAGCATTTTCATTACAGCATCATACCATATGGCTTAAACATTTCTTTTTATTTTATTAAGCTAATGCACTATTGTGGTATGAATCCACTCGTTTGACCCAGCCTTCATGACCAATCAGTCATGGCGCCCTGATGCTATAAACTCGTACTCTCTACGAGCCATATCATAGAACAAACGAGTCTTGAAGTGCACGATCTTCTGATCTCAATAACCTACGCAACTTTTTTTTTTCTTTTCTCTTTTCAATTATCTTTTTGATGGGTTATCCTCAATTAGTACATGTTTAAATCTGGATGCATACCCATGGGAAAATCAGAGGGACAATCGTACAATATGCCTCGATATCATGGTCGAAGATTTCAGGATCTCCCGTTATACAGAATTGGTTCCACCGTTAAGTTAAGTCCTAGTAAAGTGTTAAAGTAGATTATGCAAGCCGTTCATAGTGCATACATTCAAATTATCAGACATTCAAGATTGAATATATTGAAGATCCCTGATTACCTTTTATGCATTTTCCTGATTGTCGTGACTTGATTCCCCTCCTTTCCAAAAGTCTACATTTGATTCAGTATGGATTGTCTGTAAATTCCTGTTTTGATTCATTATCAAGTTTTAGTTCAGTTACTATACCAATTTATCGTGATTTGCTGGGGGTTGCAGTAGAAAGTGAATTCTTCACAAGAACTGTCTGGGCCATCCTCAAACAGGAATATCCAATGAGTTCATCTTCTGTAAGCCAGCTTCTATGGTGGCATAAGAAGGGATTTGGTATGCGTTGTCTCCACTTCATCTGACATTAACCAAGATCCTTAAGTAGATCATGAGAATGAAGGTCTTCCAATGTGAATGGATTAGCCAGGTTGTCGCATAGCCAACCAACTGTTAATATTGGAATGTTCACTAACTTGTCATCACTTTTTCTTTTTTTTTTAATAATTTACAGTATTATCGTCGATCCCCCCCCCCCCCATTCTTCTTATTCTAGATAGGTCATTAGGTGTGGTGAATCCCCCTGAAAATTAGTTGCACCCTGGGTCGTGAGGATGACTTCTGCAGTCAATTGTCAACAAACGCCAACCACCACCTCCCCATGCATCTGCTGCTACAGTCCAGTTTGCAGCAGCAGGTGCATGTATTATCAGCACTATCTACCCACCTTACCACATCACTTGTTCCGATGTGTCGGCAATTTAGTGAAGATGATATCCTGCCAATTGTTTTACTTTCTCTGGTTATTGATTTATCTGAAGACAATTTGTGTGATGCAGCATATGGTTTGCTTACTTGGTACATTCATAGCACATGCCAAAGTCATCTTATTCCAAGTGGAAGCTTGGTACAATCGACTAAAAGTAAGGTAAGAGACAGGAAGTCCCGATCTCTGTTGAGGCGGAAGAACAAAGAAAATGAAGATATGCCTCTCCAACCTCAGTGCACCGGCGCAACTGTACTTTACAACAACATCCATATAGCATTCATTGCTAATTTTGCTTCTCATTCATAACCCTGTTTTGCTGCAAATCAAATTCCCTGCTAACTCAGTGTTTTCACACACGTTAAAAGTATTTTTCTAATGCAGGCAGTCACCAAGTCACATCTCACAACCTCCATTACTGCAAATTGCACTGCATTTCTTTTCTGTTGCTTCTCCAACATCCCATCCACTGACCGACAACCTACTTACATCATATAGCCCCTTTCACAGTGTTCAATTTGCTCCTTTCATTCTATCACAGCCCCCACCCACATCTGCTAAACCCCCTTTCAGCCTCCTTCATACTCATCCCTTACCTTCTATATTCATAATGCTGACTGCAACCCAGTGCTATCTTCACCGATTGGCACTCCACTACCTGTCAAGTTGGTATTTGTATACCTTCCCTTCAGCCCACCTTCATTCCAGCCGCATGTGATATCTGTTACGCAGCAACATGCACCCATACTGTCACCTAAAGTGGTGTTTTAGGTGTTACTATGATGGCGCTTTTGATCTTCACAGCAGTATGTACACACTATTGTGATGTCATTTGGTCACCTACGTAATGAAAAATGCTGCTGCAACTGATGGCATCTTCAGCATCTTACCTTTTCCCACGGAATCACACATCTCTGCCATTTTTCCTGCACTTCCATTATCTTACAAGTATCTACCTTCCAGCTGCACATATGTCTATGTCATTCACTCTCACAGAACCACTTTACATTGTATATTTCCTTCCTTGTTGTATTTTTCTTCTCAACACCTATAAATAGCACTGTTCATACCCTCTGTGTGCACACTCCACCATTTTTTTTCTCTTTTTCCCACAGCCACCAGTTCTTTATATCATTCAAAAATAATTCGCTAAGTATATTCAGTTTTCATCTCTCCTACCTCACAAAACATTATGTAGGTTGTGTGTGTATATATATATATATATATACATATATACCAATATATGTGTATATATACATACATATGCATATATGTATATAGGTATACATGTCATTTTCCATCCTTCCATCATGTATATCCTGGCATATGAGCATTTTACCATTGACATCTATATGATATGTACAATTTTCTTCCATTTTCATACTAGCCTAGTTGTTTTGCAGGGAATATGTGGAAAATGTCATTATGGGGAGTTGTAAATCCATGTATTGTAATAATTAGATCTTTAATGAGAATTTGTATTTCCTGTCTTAGATAGAATGAATGAGCATCATAAATATCATGAATTGCTGATTTTCAGGCTTCTTATCTTTATTTTCCAAAATCTCACAAATGGGACCACGAATGGCACGTGCACCATTTTGTAAGAGGTAAATTAATCCTAAGTTGATGATTTACATCAATGGCCATAGTCAGGATGTAAACAAAACTTAGGATTGTTATCTTTTATAAAATAACATTGGATCCACACTGGATCCTCTTCAAAAATCATCATATTTTCAAATATTTCCTTGTTTTATTAGGGTTTAACTTAAAATTGGCTCAAAATATATACCAATGGCCATAGTCAGGGTATATTGAGAGTTAATTTCATTTTAAACTCTATAAAAGCATAAAAATATGTTTTATTCTTCACCTAAATTTAAATATAGATTATTATATAATATATTCAATGACCATAGTCAAGAATGTATTATATTTTCAATCTTATTTTAATTCATTTAAAGAATGAGATATGCTTTTCAAAATCCAATTTTAAATTCTTTAAATTCATTCATCATTTAGGATAGAACTACATCATATTTTCAAAATTCCCTTTTCAAAAAAAAAAAAAACTCCAAGTGATGTAAATATCTTCCTCAATCTATCTTCAATTCTTATAAAAATGAATTCATCCTTTTTCATCTTCAAATTCAATTTCATTTTCAATCTCAAAGTTCAATTTAACTTTGAGATTCCAAAGTCATTTTTATTCAAATTCAAATCAGATCTCAAAGTTCAAATTGACTTTGAAATTCCAAATTCATTTTATCTTCAAAACTCCAATCAAAATCAAAGTTCAATTTAACTTTGAGATTCTTGATTCATCTTCTGAATTTAACTCCAAATCCATTTTTGGATCCAGGATTCAACACTCATATTGGATCTCAGACTTCAGATCCAATTCCTCCTTAGGATCCAGACTCCAATTTCACTTTGGATCTTAGACTTCAGATCCAATTTCCTTATAGGATCCAGAATCCAATTTCACCTTGGATCTCAGACTTCAGATCCAAATCCATCTTAGGATCCAGAGACCAACTCTACATTGGATCTCAGACTTCAGATCCAAATCCATCTTAGGATCCAGAACCCAACTCTACATTGGATCTCAGACTTCAGATCCACAACCCATCTTAGGGTCCAGAGTCCAACTCTATATTGAATCTTCAGATCCAAATTCATCTTAAGATCTAGAATCCAATCACACTTTGGATCTCAGGCTTCAGATCCACAATCCATTTAGGATCCTGTTATCGTCGCGAAATTTTTCCCCCGCCTTCCCTTCCTTGCGGAAGAGAAAACGAGAGAAACGCTTTCGCGCTTCAAACTTGACCGGATTTTGGAAATTGTTTTGAAATACTCGCCTCCGTTTTGAAAATTGCGGGAAAATCCATGGGATGGGGCTCGACCTGTCGGTACGAGGTTCAACCGTTCCTGCCGCCTTTAACAGGGGTAATCGAACCAAGGACCAAAATTGTGCTTGACTTAGTTAAATCATCAAAATCATGTTCTATCCTAAATGCACAGAGAATTTAGGCATGTGCTATGAGATTTGGAAAATGCAACTTGGGAAAACATGATGTATGCTTGGAAAATATTTGAAGTTGAAAAGATTTCTCAGGAAAAGAGTAAATTTCTCAGGAAACTCAGATGAAAAGATTTGAAATCTTGAGAAAGTTTATAAAGACTTGGGAAAATTATGAATGGTTGAAAATCCTGGGAAAATGGAAGTGATTCTTGAGAAAAGATGAACCTTTTGAAAAGGGAAACACTTCTTAGGAAAACTTGGACTTTGAGAGTTTTCTTAGGAAAATGATGGAAGATTTATAGGAAAGCTCATTGGAGAAGGAAATTCAAAACTTGTGGAATCGAAATCCTGGGAATTTTACCTTTTTAAATACTTGGAAATCGATTTTGGATCTTGAAGAAAGATTGGAAAACTCTTTTGAATATCTTAAGAAAATATCCTTTTCTTGGGAAAACTGTGGAAAACTTGTCTTGGAAAAACCGATTTTGAAAAATCCTTAGAATTTCTTGAGAAATTGATTTCTTGAGAATGAAGTTTTCTTGAGAAAATCTTGAGAAAATCAATGATTTCATGATGCAAATGACATGAGTGAATGAATGCACTTTGAGAAGATTTTCTGAGGAATTGGTTGGAAAATGTGCATTAAGTCAAGATAAATCCTTCACATATTCTGACTGTGGCCATGAATATGTTCAGAACTTAGTTGATTTGATGCACATGATTTTGAAAACTTTGGAAATATGATGTGCATTTTAAGATAGCCTAAGAGTGTAGGCTCAATGTGACTAGTAGAAAGATGATGGATCTGGGTCTTGTCCATATTCCGACTAGGGCCGTAAATATGGATCCCACCGAGTCCATCAACTCCCTAAGAGTTGGTGCACGTGCCATTCGTGAACATCCATAGTGCTTTTGAAATAAAATGCATGAATCATAGAAACAGGATATTGCATAAAATCAAACTATATGATATGCATCCTAGTCTAAGCAGGAAATTAAATCTCTTATTCCAAAATTTACATTATTACATCATTAAATAAAGGAAATAAAAGAAATTTGCATACTTCAGCTCCTTCTTTTGAATGTCCCTGCCAAACTTGAAATAAGGTTAGCTCAAATATGTGGGTTTTTCCAAAATTTTCCAATAATATTATGAAATTATTGGATTTAATTGGATATAAACCCTATGATCATGCTTCCTTGATATTTGAAATGATGAAAATGCAAAAAATTCAGTAGAAAACAGTTTGAAATTTGGAATTGAGGTTAAAATAACCAAAATACCCCTAAAATTAAAGTTACATCTTTAAAATCAGGGTTTTTTGAAGGAAAACTTGGTAAAATTGAGATTTTGAAATTCAAATTGAATCAAATGATGATGAAATGCAGTAAGAGACATGATGACATGCTGCTAGACACATTAAGACTGTAAAATCAGAATTTGGTATTTTGCAATTTATCAAAAATAACGATTTTCGCTTGTTTTTCGCTTGGATCCGGGTCCTGCGAGACCCTGTTTTGGTATTATGGATGATCCGAACCTCAAATGGATTCCAAATTGCACCAAATTCGGTATGAAGCATCTAATTACTTTGATAAACAACCTAGAATGCTAAAAATCATGAAATGATATGATTTAAATGCCAAAATTCAAAGAAAGTCCTAAAATGGTGGATTTTGCCTATGGATCCGAACCAAATGCAATGTCTAATATGATAATGCAAGATTTACACCATGGAAACTTCTGATATTTTGCAGACTGCTAAAAGACCCGAAATGGAACATTTTTGGTTTTTACAGCCTCGGGATTTGAGCCATGGTGAGTTCAATAACAGAGATTTAGTTTTGACAGAGGTAAAAATCACCCTAGTCTGATGTAAAATGCCCAACAAATATAAAACGGCCATGGAAATTTATGAAATTAATCAGAGTTATGCACGACACCTACATGAACAACTTTCATGTTTATGACTTTGGAATTTGATCAACGAAAGCATAAATAAAAATATAACTATTTCTGCCTAAACTAACAGAACAGACAAATGTAGAAAAATAGGGGGCTGACAAGAAAAATTCTAATCAGGGGTCAACACTGTTCTAAAAATTACAGGCTTTTAGATTCAAACAGAGGACATCTCGGACACCACTTTCACGTTTTACAGTTTCGGATTTGGAGCAACACACAAAGAGAAACCATAGCCCTAAGTCGATCCAAGATCTCAGAGGCCCAAATTAGGCTCTGACACGTGTCCCGAACTCTCGGATTTTTGTCAGACATAAAAAAAAATCAGAAAAATCGGACAAAATCATATTAAAAACTAGACATCCTCCTTAGTTCGAAACATCTTTCGGATTGAAAATCGGATCTCCCATTAGGGATATCTCGATTTTACAAGTTGGCAAATGATTTTCAAAACGCATCTCGGGTAAAAAACTCCGACTTGCCATTTTGAATGTTTACCGCAGTAAACAAATTCAAATGCCTCCGAATTTTTGGCAAAATTTTAGGGACACCTAAGGGCGCATTCCGTGATTTTTTTGGGATTTTTAATAAAATATAAATGCATGAAATGACGTGTGTACTGACTGACAAAAACAGGGACCTACTGAAAATAAGCAGAATTGAAATAAATGCTAAATTAATCCTAATTAATTCATGAAATGTACTAAATGAATGAAATAAAATGCAAATTAAATCTAGCTAACTACATGCATGTTAAAATCATCAAGGAAGTATAATTATGTATTTTTATATATGTCGTTTTATGAGAATAGCTCAATCCATCCCTCGGATGAGCTCTTTCTTCAAACGACAACACGAATCAAACCAAAAGAATTAGCATAGTGAAATCAATAGGAATGGAAGCTTACCTTGTGTTCTCCAGCGGTTTTGGAACTCCCAAAATGAGTGACTACCTTGATAATGGGCTCCAGAGAGGCGTGAATCGAGAGGAAACCAAGAAAGAATGAAAATGGAATTCTGAAGTTCAATTCTCAAACAGGGCTCTCAGAGTGAAAATGCTAAATCCAAAAGAAGCTCCCCTAGGCTGAGCATGGGGCCTTGTATTTATAGAGATTTTTGGAAAATTTTGAAATTCAAAGAAGCTTAATCTGAGCCCTCCATGTGGAGCCATCTCAGAGGGTGTTGTCTTGGAGTTTGAAATTCAAATTCTGCTTTATTCTGGAAGGAAGAGAGACTTCCATGTGGCGCCATCTCAGAGCATCCACATTGCCATGTGTTAGAAGGTAGGAGCAGAGAAAGCAGAAGACGCCACCTCAGAGGGGTTTGAATTCTACTTTTTCTGATGAAAGGAGAGACTGACATGTGGCGCCATCTCAGAGCATCTTCATTGACATGTGTCAGAAGGAAAGGCAGAGGATTCAGATGGTGCCACCTCTGAGAGAGTTTGAAATTTAAATTTCTGCTTTTTCTAGAGAAAAGGAGAGACTGCCATGTGGCACCACCTCAGGGTGGCTCCTACAATGACATGTGGCAAGAGGGAGGAAAAGGGACACGTGGCACCATCTCACACAAAATAGAAAAGGTGAAGTTCAGGATTTGCGCCACCTCAGACTGGAGTTTGAACATTTGAATTCTAGCTTTCTCTGAAGGAGGCAGAAAGTGACATGTGTCACTTGCTTTTTCTGAAGAAAGCAGAGAGAGACACGTGTCCCTTGCTTTTTCTGAGAAGAGCAGAGGGTGACATGTGTCACTTGCTTTTTCTGAGAAAAGCAGGGAGTGACATGTGTCTTCTACTTTTTCTAAAGGAAGCTGGAGATGACATGTGTCATCTACTTTTCTGAGAAAAATAGGAGGGAGACATGTGTCCTCTGCTTTTTCTGAAAGGAGCAGAGATTGACACGTGTTGCTTGCTTTTCCTGAGGAAAGGAGAGAGTGACATGTGTCACTTGCAGGAGACATAATTCAAATGGTGCCACCTCAGAGGAGACAAGTTCTACTTTTTCTGAACAGGACAACACATGACACGTGGCATCTCATGGTGACCTTGGAATGACACATGGCACAGGGTGAAGATGGTAGACATTGACACGTGGCATAAAATGAAGAGGATGACTAATGACATGTGGCGGCATCTTAAGGTGGCCCCACGCTGACACGTGTCAAAGGATGGCAGAAGAGAGAATGTGACATGTGGCACTTCTAGGTGAACCCTATGCTGACACATGGCAGGTAAATGGGAGGAGAGAGAAAGGACAAGTGGCACCAATCTAGGGGACAAGGTTCCTATTTTTTTGGGTTTTTCAAAGTTCAGGTTTTTCAAAAGAAAAGTCTATGTGACACCACCTCAGTGTGGGTCCCACATTGCTTCTTTATTGAAATAAGAACAAGACAACAACCTCTTTTTGGAATTTTCATAAAAATTTGGACTAATTGGTAAAACAGAAATTTTTGGAAAGAGTTGGCCCCTGTAGGGCAATTTTGTAAAAGGAAGATATTTGAAATTGTCAAAAGGGCAAAATCTGAGATAAGGTGGCTGAAATCCATATTAAAACTATCCAGATCATTTTCCTGAGGAAATATTTTAAAATTCAGAGCCCTGGGGGTAAAATGGGAAGAACTGATAATTTTGAAGACCCAGGGTTTTGAAATCAATTTTGAAAAGAGTTGAAATTCTAATCTGGATTGAAAATTTTGAAATCGAGAGTTCTGGACCTCGAAATGACATGCTGTGCAGTGCAGTGATATGAAATGCTCATGCAATGCTATACAATGACATGTCTTATACAATATAATCTTGAACCAAGACTTGGAGATGCCTGTCTCCTGTCAGGAATAAAATTTTGAACATCTGAGCTAAAATAGGGAGACTTTGAGAGTTGCAGATGAAATTTGGACTTTTGCAAGGTCCGGCTCAGAAAATGACCATTTTGCCCTCCAGCGATTTCAGAGGCTGGATGTTGATGCTTGGTGGAAATGTTGGGGAGGTGAGTGAAAATTTGGGGTGTTTACAGATGCCCCTCTTTGCTACTAAGCCGGCTCATGGCCGAGCTTAGTGGCAAAGAAAACACACCAAATTTGGGCCATATATAAAAAAAAAATGCCCCAGTTAGAAGGATCTGACTGGGTGTGAAGAAATTAGCCCGAGGAAGATGGTAGATATGAAACGGAGAATGAAGAGTAAAGATTTGCTCTGTGAGAGCAAAGTTCAGGTTTATGCCCTTGACCTGGATGGGACAAAAATACCTCGCATGGAACGAAGCTCAGGTTTGACCCTTAACCTGATGGGACAGAAATACCTCGCATGGAATGAAGCTCAGGTTTTGACCCTTGACCTGATTGGGGAATGGAATATCTCATCGAAATGAGATTCAGGTTTATACCCTTGACCTGATCGGGCGGAAGATGAAATACCTCTTTGAGTGAGGCTCAGGTTTGTACCCTTATCCTGATCGGGCGGAAAATGAAATACCTCTTTGGATGAGGCTCAGGTTTGTACCCTTATCCTGATCGGGCGGAAAATGAAATACCTCTTTGATTGAGGCTCAGGTTTGTACCCTTATCCTGATCGGGCGAAAAATGAAATACCTCTTTGATTGAGGCTCAGGTTTGTACCCTTATCCTGATCGGGCGAAAAATGAAATACCTCTTTGAGTGAGGCTCAGGTTTATACCCTTATCCTGATCGGGCAGAAGATGAAATACCTCTTTGATCGAGGCTCAGGTTTGTACCCTTATCCTGATCGGGCGGAAAATGAAATACCTCTTTGAATGAGGCTCAGGTTTGTACCCTTATCCTGATCGGGCGGAAAATGAAATACCTCGTCGATGGAGGCTCAGGTTTATACCCTTATCCTGATCGGGCGGAAAATGAAATACCTCTTTGATTGAGGCTCAGGTTTGTACCCTTATCCTGATCGGGCGGAAAATGAAATGCCTCTATGAATGAGGCTCAGGTTTGTACCCTTATCCTGATCGGGCGGAAAATGGAATGGAATCCTCGAAGGAAGAGACCATGATGGAACCTTTGGATTTTGCACAATAAATCCAATAGGGTTTTTGCAAAAGGAAGGAAAATGGGGTCCCTAAAGCTTGAAAAGGGATTGGTTTTGGGCGTCTCATTGCTGAGACTAAAATCAGCTTTTGAAATTGCCTTTTGCGGGAAATGATTGGTGGTTCGACCTCGAACCGAAATGGGACTGTCTATGGTGGGACAGTGGGGACACAGGGAAGTGTGCAAATTTGAGAGTTCATGCTCTCAAAGAAGGGAAGGAATCAAGTCCTTAGGAGGGATTTAAAATTGGTGTCAGGATGCATCGAAGATGGATATCGAGCTCTCACTTCATGTCAGGATAGCTAGAAAATATTGTCAAAATGTTGGAAATTTTGCTGTTGAAAAATATTTGAAAATGTTGCACATTGTTGCAAAGATATTCCTTCTTTTCTACCTAAAGCATTACCTCCAAACAAGGTTCACTTTGTAGAATCGAGACTTGAAATCCAAATTGCTTGTAATTGACCTTCTTCAAGGAAGTTATCAATTTCCTTGATATGAGCAGGAAAGAGAATTTGATATTATGAAAGCAATTGATGAAAGAATATTGATAATAGAATTCCACAAAGTTAAAGAGGATTCTTGATAAATTTGGCAGTTTGATATCCTGGGAGCTTCTCTCTTGACAATCTTTCTGCACTCTTTTGGCTCTCTGGGTTTTTGCTACATTCTCCTTTATTTTGGAGATGTTCTGACTTTTTCTCTCTTTCTTTTTCCTCTCTTGCTCTCTTTTGGAAGGGTACGTCACAAACTCCTTCATCTTGGAGATGTTTCGATCCTTCTTGGACGATGGGTTTGGAGATCTTTGGATGATAGCTGAAATTAAATATCTTTTAGGGATTGTCGAGAGGTTCATCGCATCTGCCTTCATCTCGACAGTGCTTTGGACTTTCCCTGGAAGGACCCGTCACAAACTCCGTCATCTTGGAGATGTTTCGAATCTTCTTTGGCCCCAGGGGTCTACTCGCCTAATTCGCCTTCATCTTGACGACATGTGAGAGCTCCCTTTTGCGGATATTTAATTGCAGCTTAGGTGATTCTGAGGAGACAGGGTTTGGGTGAATTCTCTCTTTTCTAGCACTCAGGATATTTCCACTGCCTCGTCCTTACAAGAATAGTCTTTAAAGATGCACCATTGGCTGCGATCAATATCGATCATCTACGGCTTTTCAATAACATTGATTCTTCTTTTCTGGCCATATCGAGGATTTATCCTTCATCCTTTTGGTTGGCCAATAGAAATGATTTGAGTTTTGAATCTCTTTTCGCAAAAGCTTCACTCTTTTGGAAGTGATGCTGAAGGTAAACTGAGATAGAGATTTGTGCAATAAATATTCTGAAATCAGCAAATAATTTGATTGACAATTTGACAAAATTTTCTTGAAATCCTTAGTGAAAGTGAGTATTTGAAATCCGGCTCAACGCATCCGTGACGAAAATTCTCCTCTCTTTTCCTCAAAGGAGGTGACTATCAGTTCACTGGGAACAATATCAGTTCAATTAAGAACGACCATCGGTTCGCTGGAAACAATATCAGTTCAATTAAGAACGCGCATCGGTTTGCTGGGAACAATATCAGTTCGATTAAGAACAACCATCGGTGGGAATAATATCAGTTCAATTAAGAACGACTATCAGTTCGCTTGGAATACTATCAGTTCAATGAAAAACGCTTATCAGTTCACTTGGAATACTATCAGTTCAATGAAAAACGACTATCAGTTCACTTGAAACACTATCAGTTCGATAAAGAACGACTATTAGTTTACTTGGAACACTATCAGTTCGATGAAGAACGACTATCAGTTCGCTTGGAATACTATCAGTTCAATGAAGAACGACTATCAGTTCACTTGGAACACTATCAGTTCGATGAAGAACGACTATCAGTTCACTTGGAACACTATCAGTTTGATGAAGAACGACTATCAGTTCACTTGGAACACTATCAGTTCGATGAAGAACGACTATTAGTTTACTTGGAACACTATCAGTTCGATGAAGAACGACTATCAGTTCACTGGGAACAGTATCAGTTCAATGAAGAACGACTATCAGTTCACTTGGAACACTATCAGTTCGATGAAGAACGACTATCAGTTCGTTTGGAACGACTATCAGTTCGCTTGGAACGCTATCAGTTCAGTGAAGAACGACTATCAGTTCGTTTGGAACGACTATCAGTTCGCTTGGAACGACTATCAGTTCGCTTGGAACACTATCAGTTCAGTGAAGAACGACTATCAGTTCACTGGGAACAATATCAGTTCGATGAAGAACGACTATTAGTTCACTTGGAACGACTATCAGTTCGCTTGGAACACTATCAGTTCAGTGAAGAACGACTATCAGTTCGTTTGGAACACTATCAGTTCGATGAAGAACGACTATCAGTTCACATAGGAACACTATCAGTTCAATGAAGAACAAGGACCATTATAGAGAGTTGGATTGCTTCTATGAATGGTTTCAGGATTATCCCCTTATCCTGAACGGGGAATGAAAATTGGATGACCTGGCGATCTAAATTGAGAATTTTGGTGATTTTAAAATTGGGAATTGGGTGACCCGGAGGTCGAAATTGAAGAATTGGATGACCCGAGGGTCGAAATTGAAGAGTTATGGAAAATGATTCAGGTTTATCCCTTAACCTGAAGGGGAAATGGAATTGGGTGCATAGTCAATGCAAATGCAATGCACATGCACATGAAATGCAAATGAAGTGCAAATAAATGCAAATGAGTGCATATATATGCAAAATGAGAGAATGGTTTATCCTGCCTGCATACAGGATGTTTTGAGGTAAAGATAAATTTTCCAAAAAAATGCCCCAGTGTAACTAGGGAGAAAATTTTGAATAAAAGAAGGATAATTGATGAATAAGGCGACAAGCTTCTTGACTGATAGATGTCCTCAAGATATTCTTCACAAGAGAGACATTATGAAAAGGAAGAGGAAGTAAATAAGACGACACCAAGCTATTGAAAAATTTGATGACTTTATTGATGCTTTAAAATCAAGGAAAGAGAATGGGATTACATTATTCTTTTGAAAAAGCAAGATGGGAAATGGGAAATTGTTGGCATTGTCATCTTCTTGAATGATTGTAGAAAAAATCTTTGTCAGGATGACTAGTCTTCCTTTTCATCTTCAACGAGGAGCTTCTTGTCAATGCAGTCTTGAACAATGTTCTTAAGGACGAAGCAGTTTTCTGTATCATGCCCTACTGCTCGATGAAACTTGCAAAATTGTTCTTTGAATCTGCCCATAATTGCTGGAGGATCAGCAGCTTTAGGCAACCGGACAAGGTCTTTCTCAAGCATATACTCGAGGATACTCTCGAGTGTCTGATCCAAAGGGGTGAATTCTCGATCAGTTCTCCAGTCCTTGCGCTTTGATTTTTCCTGATCTTTCTTTTGATGTTGAGGGCTGGATTGGAGAGGTTTATCACTGTTGATGTCCTTCCCCTTTTGCTTTTTGATTCTCTCCAAACTATGATCATTCTTGTTGCCTTTGCTATTATTGAAAGATTTGGCCGCAAAAGTGAAGTGAGCCTTTTTCTTTTGTTCACCTTGAGAGTTATTCTTGGAAAATGTGAAGCCTTCATAGACTCCATTCTCCACACTCAACTCGAGCCATTCTGCTCGTTCAATGAGTTCAACGAAAGATTTGGATGGTGAGGTAGAAATTAATCCTCTCAGAGGTTGCGAAAAATTATTGAGGATCAATGATAAAGCATGTCTTTCTGATATAGGATCCCTCATTTTGTTGCAGGTCTCTCTCCATCTGCGAATGAAGTCCCTTGCCTTTTCATTTTCATTCTGCCTTAGGTTGCAGAGATGGCTCAATGTTGGGAGCGCTTCAGTATTGAACAAGAATCGTTCAACGAACAAATTCACGACTTTGTCGAACTCTTTCAGTTCTATAGGATTGACATGTTCCGCGTACCATTTGGCTGCAACTCCTTCCAGGCTGCGGGGAAAGCATAAGAACAATGCTCTGTTGTCTCTCTTGAACCTAGAGCATTCAGCGAAGAACATGGCGAGATGGGCTTTTGGGTCGCCAGAACCATCGAACTTGATGAATTTTCGGGGAAGATTCTCCAGATCATCATCCCCTTCTAAACCGTCGTAGAAGTCCTCGCTGATGAAGACTTTATTGTCCTTGTCGCGGGCTTGCAGATCTTTAACCACTTTGGCCATTTCTCTGAATTGTGCTTGCAGGGGCTCTTCTGCGACCTGACTTTTTGATTTGTGACTCCTCCTTTGGCCACATTTATGAAATGCCGGAGGCACCTCATATTCTTCATCGGTATCATCTTCGTCTGAAGTATCTTGAACATTCTCCTCAGAGGACTTGGTTGACCTCTTGGCCACACGATCTCTAATTCTCTGACTGAATGAATTTTTGTCTGAGCTGGTGCCAGCCTGCTCACTCATCATCCTCTTCATCATCTTCTGAAACATTGCGTACATCTGAGGGTCGATACCATCATCTTCTGGCTGCTCTTGGTCTTTGTCTGACCTTGGCGAATTCATCTCTCCTTCTGATGTTGATGAGTAACTGATACGCTGAATTGGTGCGGTCTTCTTCCCTGACCTTGTCTGAACCATCAAATGTTGCGAAGGCTCTCTGCAGGATAAGGTCTTGATTAGACTCTGAGGAAATTTTTGGATTGGGAAGAAAATTATATGGTGGACAATTGGAAGAATATCCCATTACTAGGGATGGAATCGTCGTTGGAGTCACGACAATTATGTTGTCATTCTTTGTAAGAGAAATGAACAACGAAAAATGTGCCTTGTTACCTAGGCGAGGTCGTCAACCACGAGGAAAATACCATTTTGAAGGAAAGAGATACCTCTTGGAAAAATAATCCACAAACGGATTTAGAGTAAGAAGAAGGCAAGTGAGTAAACAATTTCCACCACAATAATCAAGGTATGCACGAGGAAAATGCGGTGAAGAATTTTGCAAGTAAACAACAGGATCGAAAATCCAATGAGAGAAAACATATGATTTTGAAAAATTGCAGGCAGGATGAAAATGCAGCTGGAAATTCGAGATCCAGTAGAAAGGGAGAATGAAAAATCACCTGGAGTTTTGGAAGAAAAGGGATATTTGGGAAAAACCATCCAGGGTTTTAGAAAATAAAGGAAAATATGAGAATATGGATATTTGGAAAGATATTTTTGAAAAAAAATATGAGAGAAATAAAAGTAGCATACAAACTCATATCCTGCATAAACATTTATGCACATTCAGCACTCCCTAAAAAGCTGACTCTAGATGCATCATTTTGAAAACAGCTGTAGGACCTTAATCCTAACTCTAAGTTCAAATCATCTTTGTCCAATCCAGTTATGCCGATATACCCGAATCGAGATCCGAGGTACGTGGCATAGAATTTTCACTCCGGTTCTAAGGTAAGGTTTTCCAACATCCTTGAGCGCCTACCGATATACTTCGGACTGTGGCCCGCGGTACGTAGTAGGGGGTGTTAACCCAAATAGTTGGCCCAGTTGTGAGGCTCTGTTCCGAACTATGGTTCTGGAAGAGAGCCCAGCAACGTGAAGATCGGGTAAAGATAGGTAAGGGAGTTTTGAAAAAATGATCACATGCAAGAAATAGAGGGCTCTAAGTCCTAAAGAGATAGACTTTTGAAAACTTTGAAGAAGCATATATTGTTTGCATTCAGATTCTAAATTGAGGAGAGTTGTATTTAGACCTAAGTCTATGTGAGCATGAAAATTTCTCCTCAATATGGTCCTACCAAACCATGCCTAAGCTATATGCAATCAATGTCAGCTAGGTCAGAATCTAGGCTCCTAGGCTCACATGATATTGAAAGTAAAAGAGCTGACATTTTATGAACATAATTTTGATAATTGAACTAAGTCAAGCATAATTTAGGTCAGACAAGGACAGCTCCCATCTCGGTCGCCAAACCTGTTATCGTCGCGAAATTTTTCCCCCGCCTTCCCTTCCTTGCGGAAGAGAAAACGAGAGAAACGCTTTCGCGCTTCAAACTTGACCGGATTTTGGAAATTGTTTTGAAATACTCGCCTCCGTTTTGAAAATTGCGGGAAAATCCATGGGATGGGGCTCGACCTGTCGGTACGAGGTTCAACCGTTCCTGCCGCCTTTAACAGGGGTAATCGAACCAAGGACCAAAATTGTGCTTGACTTAGTTAAATCATCAAAATCATGTTCTATCCTAAATGCACAGAGAATTTAGGCATGTGCTATGAGATTTGGAAAATGCAACTTGGGAAAACATGATGTATGCTTGGAAAATATTTGAAGTTGAAAAGATTTCTCAGGAAAAGAGTAAATTTCTCAGGAAACTCAGATGAAAAGATTTGAAATCTTGAGAAAGTTTATAAAGACTTGGGAAAATTATGAATGGTTGAAAATCCTGGGAAAATGGAAGTGATTCTTGAGAAAAGATGAACCTTTTGAAAAGGGAAACACTTCTTAGGAAAACTTGGACTTTGAGAGTTTTCTTAGGAAAATGATGGAAGATTTATAGGAAAGCTCATTGGAGAAGGAAATTCAAAACTTGTGGAATCGAAATCCTGGGAATTTTACCTTTTTAAATACTTGGAAATCGATTTTGGATCTTGAAGAAAGATTGGAAAACTCTTTTGAATATCTTAAGAAAATATCCTTTTCTTGGGAAAACTGTGGAAAACTTGTCTTGGAAAAACCGATTTTGAAAAATCCTTAGAATTTCTTGAGAAATCGATTTCTTGAGAATGAAGTTTTCTTGAGAAAATCTTGAGAAAATCAATGATTTCATGATGCAAATGACATGAGTGAATGAATGCACTTTGAGAAGATTTTCTGAGGAATTGGTTGAAAAATGTGCATTAAGTCAAGATAAATCCTTCACATATTCTGACTGTGGCCATGAATATGTTCAGAACTTAGTTGATTTGATGCACATGATTTTGAAAACTTTGGAAATATGATGTGCATTTTAAGATAGCCTAAGAGTGTAGGCTCAATGTGACTAGTAGAAAGATGATGGATCTGGGTCTCGTCCATATTCCGACTAGGGCCGTAAATATGGATCCCACCGAGTCCATCAACTCCCTAAGAGTTGGTGCACGTGCCATTCGTGAACATCCATAGTGCTTTTGAAATAAAATGCATGAATCATAGAAACAGGATATTGCATAAAATCAAACTATATGATATGCATCCTAGTCTAAGCAGGAAATTAAATCTCTTATTCCAAAATTTACATTATTACATCATTAAATAAAGGAAATAAAAGAAATTTGCAGACTTCAGCTCCTTCTTTTGAATGTCCCTGCCAAACTTGAAATAAGGTTAGCTCAAATATGTGGGTTTTTCTAAATTTTTCCAATAATATTATGAAATTATTGGATTTAATTGGATATAAACCCTATGATCATGCTTCCTTGATATTTGAAATGATGAAAATGCAAGAAATTCAGTAGAAAACAGTTTGAAATTCGGAATTGAGGTTAAAATAACCAAAATACCCCTAAAATTAAAGTTACATCTTTAAAATCAGGGTTTTTTGAAGGAAAACTTGGTAAAATTGAGATTTTGAAATTCAAATTGAATCAAATGATGATGAAATGCAGTAAGAGACATGATGACATGCTGCTAGACACATTAAGACTGTAAAATCAGAATTTGGTATTTTGCAATTTATCAAAAATAACGATTTTCGCTTGTTTTTCGCTTGGATCCGGGTCCTGCGAGACCCTGTTTTGGTATTATGGATGATCCGAACCTCAAATGGATTCCAAATTGCACCAAATTCGGTATGAAGCATCTACTTACTTTGATAAACAACCTAGAATGCTAAAAATCATGAAATGATATGATTTAAATGCCAAAATTCAAAGAAAGTCCTAAAATGGTGGATTTTGCCTATGGATCCGAACCAAATGCAATGTCTAATATGATAATGCAAGATTTACACCATGGAAACTTCTGATATTTTGCAGACTACTAAAAGACCCGAAATGGAACATTTTTGGTTTTTACAGCTTCGGGATTTGAGCCATGGTGAGTTCAATAACAGAGATTTAGTTTTGACAGAGGTAAAAATCACCCTAGTCTGATGTAAAATGCCCAACAAATATAAAACGGCCATGGAAATTTATGAAATTAATCAGAGTTATGCACGACATCTACATGAACAACTTTCATGTTTATGACTTTGGAATTTGATCAACGAAAGCATAAATAAAAATATAACTATTTCTGCCTAAACTAACAGAACAGACAAATGTAGAAAAATAGGGGGCTGACAAGAAAAATTCTAATCAGGGGTCAACACTGTTCTAAAAATTACAGGCTTTTAGATTCAAATAGAGGACATCTCGTACACCACTTTCACTTTTTACAGTTTCGGATTTGGAGCAACACACAAAGAGAAACCATAGCCCTAAGTCGATCCAAGATCTCAGAGGCCCAAATTAGGCTCTGACACGTGTCCCGAACTCTCGGATTTTTGTCAGACATAAAAAAAAATCAGAAAAATCGGACAAAATCATATTAAAAACTAGACATCCTCCTTAGTTCGAAACATCTTTCGGATTGAAAATCGGATCTCCCATTAGGGATATCTCGATTTTACAAGTTGGCAAATGATTTTCAAAACGCATCTCGGGTAAAAAAATCTGACTTGCCATTTTGAATGTTTACCACAGTAAACAAATTCAAATGCCTCCGAATTTTTGGCAAAATTTTAGGGACACCTAAGGGCTTATTCCGTGATTTTTTTGGGATTTTTAATAAAACATAAATGCATGAAATGACGTGTGGACTGACTGACAAAAACAGGGACCTACTGAAAATAAGCAGAATTGAAATAAATGCTAAATTAATCCTAATTAATTCATGAAATGTACTAAATGAATGAAATAAAATGCAAATTAAATCTAGCTAACTACATGCATGTTAAAATCATCAAGGAAGTATAATTATGTATTTTTATATATGTCGTTTTATGAGAATAGCTCAATCCATCCCTCGGATGAGCTCTTTCTTCAAACGACAACACGAATCAAACCAAAAGAATTAGCATAGTGAAATCAATAGGAATGGAAGCTTACCTTGTGTTCTCCAGCGGTTTTGGAACTCCCAAAATGAGTGACTACCTTGATAATGGGCTCCAGAGAGGCGTGAATCCAGAGGAAACCAAGAAAGAATGAAAATGGAATTCTGAAGTTCAATTCTCAAACAGGGCTCTCAGAGTGAAAATGCTAAATCCAAAAGAAGCTCCCCTAGGCTGAGCATGGGGCCTTGTATTTATAGAGATTTTTGGAAAATTTTGAAATTCAAAGAAGCTTAATCTGAGCCCTCCATGTGGAGCCATCTCAGAGGGTGTTGTCTTGGAGTTTGAAATTCAAATTCTGCTTTATTCTGGAAGGAAGAGAGACTTCCATGTGGCGCCATCTCAGAGCATCCACATTGCCATGTGTTAGAAGGTAGGAGCAGAGAAAGCAGAAGACGCCACCTCAGAGGGGTTTGAATTCTACTTTTTCTGATGAAAGGAGAGACTGACATGTGGCGCCATCTCAGAGCATCTTCATTGACATGTGTCAGAAGGAAAGGCAGAGGATTCAGATGGTGCCACCTCTGAGAGAGTTTGAAATTTAAATTTCTGCTTTTTCTAGAGAAAAGGAGAGACTGCCATGTGGCACCACCTCAGGGTGGCTCCTACAATGACATGTGGCAAGAGGGAGGAAAAGGGACACGTGGCACCATCTCACACAAAATAGAAAAGGTGAAGTTCAGGATTTGCGCCACCTCAGACTGGAGTTTGAACATTTGAATTCTAGCTTTCTCTGAAGGAGGCAGAAAGTGACATGTGTCACTTGCTTTTTCTGAAGAAAGCAGAGAGAGACACGTGTCCCTTGCTTTTTCTGAGAAGAGCAGAGGGTGACATGTGTCACTTGCTTTTTCTGAGAAAAGCAGGGAGTGACATGTGTCTTCTACTTTTTCTAAAGGAAGCTGGAGATGACATGTGTCATCTACTTTTCTGAGAAAAATAGGAGGGAGACATGTGTCCTCTGCTTTTTCTGAAAGGAGCAGAGATTGACACGTGTTGCTTGCTTTTCCTGAGGAAAGGAGAGAGTGACATGTGTCACTTGCAGGAGACATAATTCAAATGGTGCCACCTCAGAGGAGACAAGTTCTACTTTTTCTGAACAGGACAACACATGACACGTGGCATCTCATGGTGACCTTGGAATGACACATGGCACAGGGTGAAGATGGTAGACATTGACACGTGGCATAAAATGAAGAGGATGACTAATGACATGTGGCGGCATCTTAAGGTGGCCCCACGCTGACACGTGTCAAAGGATGGCAGAAGAGAGAATGTGACATGTGGCACTTCTAGGTGAACCCTATGCTGACACATGGCAGGTAAATGGGAGGAGAGAGAAAGGACAAGTGGCACCAATCTAGGGGACAAGGTTCCTATTTTTTTGGGTTTTTCAAAGTTCAGGTTTTTCAAAAGAAAAGTCTATGTGACACCACCTCAGTGTGGGTCCCACATTGCTTCTTTATTGAAATAAGAACAAGACAACAACCTCTTTTTGGAATTTTCATAAAAATTTGGACTAATTGGTAAAACAGAAATTTTTGGAAAGAGTTGGCCCCTGTAGGGCAATTTTGTAAAAGGAAGATATTTGAAATTGTCAAAAGGGCAAAATCTGAGATAAGGTGGCTGAAATCCATATTAAAACTATCCAGATCATTTTCCTGAGGAAATATTTTAAAATTCAGAGCCCTGGGGGTAAAATGGGAAGAACTGATAATTTTGAAGACCCAGGGTTTTGAAATCAATTTTGAAAAGAGTTGAAATTCTAATCTGGATTGAAAATTTTGAAATCGAGAGTTCTGGACCTCGAAATGACATGCTGTGCAGTGCAGTGATATGAAATGCTCATGCAATGCTATACAATGACATGTCTTATACAATATAATCTTGAACCAAGACTTGGAGATGCCTGTCTCCTGTCAGGAATAAAATTTTGAACATCTGAGCTAAAATAGGGAGACTTTGAGAGTTGCAGATGAAATTTGGACTTTTGCAAGGTCCGGCTCAGAAAATGACCATTTTGCCCTCCAGCGATTTCAGAGGCTGGATGTTGATGCTTGGTGGAAATGTTGGGGAGGTGAGTGAAAATTTGGGGTGTTTACAGATCCAGAACCCAATCTTACATCGGATCTCAGATCCCAGATCTTAAATCCATTATCCAATTCCATTCTCGATTCTAAATTTCAAATCCAAGTCCATTTCCAGATCTCATTTGAACTCCCTAAATCCATTTCCATTTCTTAAATACCACTTGATTTTCTCAAATCCATTCTAAAGATTCGAATTCAATATCACTTCAAAACTTCATCTTCTTCTCCTAAATTCAAATTCAAGGTCTATTTCTGACTTTGAAACTTCATTTTCTTTCATTTTCAAAGCTCCAAGTCATTCTTTCTCATTTATTCTCCCAACTCTGATTTACTTCAAAAACTTGGAACTTCGCTGATCTATCTCAAGTTCTAAAGTTAAATTCAGACATTTCTTCCCTCCCTTATCAAATTCAACTCAGAATACTTGGAAATTTTCAAAACATCTTTTCAAAAGAAGCATACATCTTTGCATAGCACAAACATGACTCTTTGTGCATTTAGATCTTTAGGATAAATTCTTAGATTATATTTAGGCAAAGCAAAAGGCATATATTCGATCCTTGGTCCGATTACCCCTGGTAAAGGCGCCAGGAACGGTCGAACCTCGTACCGACGAGCGAATCCTGTCTCTCCATTTTTCCTGCATATTTTCAAAACGGAGGCGAGTAATTTTCTAAATATTTTTTAAATCAAGGTCAAGTGAGACTCCGCAAAAGAGTTCCTCTTCTTTCCTTCTCCTCTTTTCTCTTCTCTCTTTCTTTTTCTTTCTTTTATTCTTCTCCCTTCAAAAAGGAGGAAAATAGAGGTCAGAAAAGGAAAAGAGAAGGAAGAGAAAGAAACGACAGAAAGAGGAAGAATTTTGCGATGATCATAGAAATATCCTTGGTATGATTAGCGAAAGAAATATTCAATGATGTTGAAAAGCCAGAAGCGAACCAATATTGATCATAGCTATGGCGCATGTTTAAAGATGACTTTCCGACAATCAGGCAGTGAAAATATTCTGAGCTATAAAAAGAATCCACTCAATCCATATCTCCTCATTCATTTAAGTTGCAATCAAATATCTGTAAAAGGGATCTCTTAATTGTCGTCAAGTTGAAGACGAATATGCGAGCTAGACCCCCGGGGCCAAAGAAGATTTGGATCATTGTAAACACCTCAAATTTTTTAAAACCTTGTAAATATCCCCTTTTGCCCCGACCCCCGTTTTCTGAATAATTGAGTCATTTTCACTCAAAATTCCAGTTCATTTATCAGATTCATTGGAATCAAATCAATTTTCTATATCTGACTCAATTTCGGATCCAGATCCGTTATTCAAAATCCAAATCTGAGCCTCGTTGTGTAATTTTTAAATTACAAAAATATCAAAAATAGTTTTGAATGGCTCAGACAGTCCATCCGACATCCGTTTGGATTCACTGCTCTATATTTCTCGATTTGAGGTTCAAAACTCAAAACTTTTCTGAAATTCTGAATCCAAACCCATTTTTTGAAGATTTTTTCAAAAGAATAGCCTTGAATTCTCGCAAAACCCTTCTTTTGTAAATATTTTCAAATTTTCACAAAAATATTTCAAAATCCTTTGTTTTCTCGTAACTTTAGTATTTTATTCCAAAAATAACAAAAAAATATATAGAAAATATAAAGAAAAAGAGCGAAAAAAAAATCAAAATAGAAAAGAAAATACAAAAAATTTCGGTTTAAAAGTCCCTGAGAACCGTTCGTAGTGAAGACCACTTTTTGAAAAATCTTTTAGAAAGAACCCTCTTTTTGAAAATCAAGAAAATTCACAACATTTTCTCTCTCTCATTTTCTGTCTCTGTCTCATTTTCTCTCTCTGTCTCATTTCTCTTTCTCCCTCTTGCAGGCCCTCCCTCTGGAAGCCTCCATCAGCCATCCACCTTCATCCTTCATCTCCACCCTTGATCACCAATGACCTCGACCTCCTTCACCTCTCGCTCGCTCGATCCACCACTCGATCAGCATCCATCTCGCCTCAGCCATTGATCCGCAACTGAAATATGCTCCTTCCTGAACCTTCCCTTTCCTCTATAAAAGAAGAAGCACAGGGAAGCCAGAGGAGGATCGACCATTGGCATCCATCTTCGACTCCATCCCTCTTTGCATCTGATCCATCCATCTTTCACCAAGATCCCTCACATTTCCATCGAGGAGGGTCGACCACTGAAGCTTTTGTAACTACGAAAGGGGCTTCATAGTATAACCGTATACAAGGCATCAGTGTCGCCTCCTAAATTGAAAATCGACGAAATCAGTTAAGAATCTCCTCTTCTCTGCTCATTTCCCTTCGCTATAATTCCTTTTGACAGTAATGTTTGCCCTGTATTTTCTTTTCCCTTTCTTTTCTGATTGTTTCTGATCCTGTTAATTCTCTTGTTCGTGGCCTCAATAGAGCACCCACATAGCATTGATTTTTCCTATAAGCAAATATCAATCTATGTAAATGTGCAATATCAAAGGAATGATTATATTTCTACATTTTCTTTCTCTCATTTCAGATTAACGTATGGCTATCAGTCTGATTTTTAAGTATTACTCATTTCCCTCTCTTCCGATTTATGTTTTTATTGTCATTGTCGCCCCATTTAAAGGCATAATAGGTAGCATCGTGTTTCCTGTGGCAACATTGATCTACCTCCAGCCATAGCAAAGGAATGAATCATTCCAACACCTCTCTTTTGATTTTATTTTCCTTTCTCTTCGTTTATTCTGTTGTTTACATTGTTTGCTAATCCGTAGCTGAGTCGATTCCGGATTTTCATTCTGTTATCTCGATTTACAGAGGGATTCTGGTTCCTTCATGATAAATCAATTTACATCCTTGTCGACTGGACTCATTTTAGTGATTATCTGTATATTTGGATTTCTGCTTTTGTAATGGCTGAGTCATTGTTGTCATTTTGCTGCATTTTGGTTAAAACATCATTTTCGCATTCCATTGATGTCCTCTTTAGATTCCTGAAGCATCATTTTTTTTCTTTTATTTGATGTCATCTCTGTATTTTCTGGAGGTGGTATCCCCTACGATCTTTGTCCCTGTAAGCATAGATGCCGATATCATTTTGCTTGGCTCAGGCACCAAATTCTTGTTTATCTAGCATCCAACATTCATACAACATCGACATCTGTATCTTCTGATCTTCATTAACACTTCATTCACATCTCATTCATTAGGTCATTCATTTTCTGTGCATTCTCCCTTGTGCGTTTTCTTTTATTTTACTATGTGCATCGAGTTGATCATCTGAATCGATCTTCAATGCTGTGCATCACCACTTCATCCTGCATCAAGTAGTTCCCCTGTTGCATTTGAAATGCATTTCAAAACATATGTGAGTTCCAGCTGATCTAAATCAGTATCTAACTCACCATTACATTACCTGGGTATCGTGTCTTTCTGTTTTAACTTGCATAGTACTCTCTGGTTCCTAAGCATCTGCACAACACCTCTGTAAATAGCATCATATTCTACATTTCAACTTTCATTTCTGAAAAAAAAAATTCAGTTCTGCAATATTATTATTATTTTTTCTCTTTATCTCTGCAATTTCATTTCAGTGAGTTTTTGAATTATGCATTTCATTTAGTTCCTGCATATTTTCTTGTGTTTTTCTTCTCCTAAATCTCTGCTGCATTTTGGTTTGTACTTGTTTTGCGTTCCTACATTATCCTCCATTGCTGCTCACCATCTGTAACAGCTAAAATTCCACTAGAGGAAATACTAAATAGATTGATAAATTAAAAATATAATGCAATAAAGACACAACACATAAACACAGAATTTATACTGGTTCGGTCAAAACTCTGACCTACATCCAGTCCCCAAGCAAACCACTTGAGCTTTCCACTATAACATCCGAGTCACTGGATAAATAGTACAACACCCTCTTCCTCAGAGGTCTTCTTCTCTCAACAGAGAAGGGGAACACCCTCTTGCATAGAGGTCTTCTTCTCTCAACAGAGAAGGACAACACCCTCTTTTTCAGAGGTCTACTTCTTTAAACAAAGAAGGAATACAATGAATAACAGAAAGTTACAATACTTTCTATAGAACCTTCAGAATGATATGAATGCACGAATGAAGGATTCTCAGAATGTTCTGTTCTTTTCACTCAGAGGATACTCTTTGTCAAAGAGCTATTCTTGTTTTTTTCTCTTTCTTGTCTCTTTCTTTTCTCTTTCTTTTTCTAGGTTCTCTTTCAAATATCAAATAGGAATTTTTCTCGTTGTAAGCTCACATGTCCATAGTCTGAATAGTTTATTTGAGTGTGTTTATATAACTTTAAAGAAGTAGTCGTTACCTTTTTGAAATGATAGTCTTTTTGAGATGTGAGATGTCATGTCATTTCAAAAACCATTTTTATGGATTTTCGAAAAAGTCTTCTTTCCATAAAAGTAATATATGGGGTACAATAGTCGTTGTAATATTTTAGGTATTATATATTTTATGTAAAAAGTCTATTTCTTACAATAGTACATTGAACGTTGGATTGTAGGCTATCATGTAGTTTTGTCTTTATTCTAATTAATGATTTGTAGTACATAAGTACTTCTTTACTTAAATGAGTGTAAGTACAATAAATGCTTTGAGATCTTTATTTGTACATAGTCATATCAAGAGTTTTCTTTATGATGTGTTTTTCAATGTCTACAGAGAGAATGAAGACTTTAAGCAAGTCGACATTCTTGAGATGGATATTAACAAAGATTTTTTAGAGGAGGTATTTAATGCTATACAAAGAGAATGATGACTTCAAGTAAGTCGACATTCTATGGGTTTGTAAAAAGGTAACTAAAGTCTTTTCAAAACATATTATATTTGTTTTTCTTTGTCTAGCCGATTTCCATGTTTTGTCTTTTTCCTACTTATTTAAAATCATTACTTTTCAAGTTGTCTTGTATATGATAGAAGGTACAATTATTACTTTTTGAAATCATGTCAAAATACCTTTTTCATAAAGGGTTGTAAGAAGGTACAATTATTTGTTTTAAAAAAGGAGCTTTTTGAAACTATCATATACTTTTATGAAATATAGCTTTTATGAATGAGTATGTAATATGCAATATGCATGCTTCTGAAGGTTCTGTTACATATGACTCTAAAGAAGAAAAAAGGTCTTCATCTTGAGGTAGCCGATCTCTTTAGATGATCTTTAGGAATGCATGACTCATCAAGCTTTTTCTTCAAGGAGTATGATTGCACCACGGTTGTACTTGAACAGGAGGTCTCCATCTTTTTTGGGTGAGATATCCTTGCATCAAATACTCGTTAGATATATGGCAAAACATATCCAGTCATAATATAACATTTTTCAAGAAGACATATTATCATATCATATGAAATCAAATAAGACAGTGTATCATATTATGTGTCATCAAAATAGAGTTTCTCAACAACAACATCCACTCCCTGTTATATATTCTTGGGCCACATGCCACCCCCTTTCCAACACCCAACACTTGTCCAACCTGCTACCCCATTCGTTTCCCTGCACCATAATGACATGATATTACGATACATTGCTGCAGTATGATTAAATGTTATCATTCGGCCTGTTCCCTGTTAGCTATGATGTTACGCGATGGGTTCCAATTCATTATTTATACTTTCACATCACTTATAGACATGATGGCAAGTGAAGACTCTGTTGAAACACTATACCTCTTGGATCAAACAAGCTCCATGGAGATTAGATCTGATGTTATATATTTTTTTGTAATCCTTGCAAAAATTGATTCCAGAGTTTGATAACAGATTGTGGAAAGCTGCTTGTGCTCATTTATCAGATTATTCATGCTAGGGAATAATCTAAAAGTATGGCTTATCCCCTTATTTTTTGAGCAATCAAATGAGCAAGCCGTGGTCACATTCAATGGAATATGTGGAGCCACAAGATTGCTTGTTATATTTTCTCACCTTTTCACTGTCACCCGAGGTAATCAGCTTTCTGTGTTGTGCATTAGTTGAAATAAGAATGAACAAATCATTTCCATCTTTTCCTTGTAATGACCACTTTACAAGTCCTAAAAAAAAAAGAGAAGAGAGAGGGGAGATTTGACTTGAGCAATTTCATGTTCTGAAAGAAAAATCTGATAATTCTGATGCACAAGTTGGTTATCTTTAAGGACCTGCTTTCAACAGCAATTGACATATGATCATTGTTACTTTTTCCTGTCTTATAGTATGCATTAACAATTTCAACCTTTTGTGCTGGTTCCAACGCCGAATTGACATGACTGAGCTTATCATTGGGCGGATACACCTGGAGAAAGTTCAACCTGATTCCACCATTTGTCGTTACACTTTCTGTGCTTATGTCAATCATGGTTTTCACGGTGTTACAGTGGAAGCACTGCAAGTATTAAGTGTCTAGATGATCTCAGAAGATGAAAACATTCAACATGAATGTTGTTTACAGTATAAAGGTCTTGTGCTCGACAAGGACCCAGAAGTTGCATACTAGATAGTTGAAAAATTTAAGGATCCATAGGAGCATCTGGCTGTTGCACTTAGACATCCATTATGCTTGTTAACATATTCACCCCCAATTCACACCTTATATCTATCCCTTTAGTCTCATCGCCTCTTCCTCAACACCACCCTCTTCAAACTACCTGCATGTTGTGGCCTGTTACCCTCACCTCTATTCATCTGTAGTGTCTCACATCATCTTTATTTATCGCCATTCCCCTCCCACAATCTGCACTTATATGTTGTCATCACCTACCAGTACCTACCATGTCCACGACTCACCACTCCACTATTTAATGCACAACTGTCTGCACTACCTTCGTTCTTCAATTCCCTGCCACACCATGTGACAGCGTGTTCACCACCTTACTGCTTCATTTTCTTTGTGCCTCTAGCCACCTTCACTTAATCTTATCTTTTAGGTATTCACCCACACATCTGCTGCCAAACCTTATTCCAGTTTCACCGTACACTTTCATTATTAGGCATGCATCCTAAAACAAACACTTTCTCATGGTCACAGTGCATCCATAAGCATTCCAATCCACATTCCCTCATTGGCCTAGTATGTCATATGGATAGTCCCCCCCCCCCCCCCCCCGCCCCATTTTACCAATTAGGCATGATCTTGTCCATCTTACCTCCAAGATAACATTTTACCTCCTTTTGTATGTTAACTTCGTTTTGCAGGAAATACGTGAAAAGTGTCATTCTCTTTTAGAGATTGTAATCTTAATTTCAATATCAGAATTGTAATAGCTAGATTCTAATGAGAATTTTACATTTCTAGTATAGATTAGAATGTATGAGCATGCATTTTTATAAAATTGTGTGTTTCATATCATTTTGTTCTCTTATTTCAAAATTTCATGAATGGAAACACAAATGGCACATGCACCATTCTAATAAGAGGTGATTAAATCCTAAGTTGACGATTTACATCAATGGCCATAGTCAGGATGTGAACAAAACTTATGGTTTTCATCTTTTATGGAATAACATTGGATCCACACTGGATTTTTTTCAAAAATTATCATATTTTCAAATATTTTCTTCCTTTATCAGGGTTTAATTTAAAATTAACTCAAAATATATATCAATGGCCATAGTCAGGATATACTGAGAGTTAATTTCATTTTAAACTCTATGAAGGCACCAAAATGTGTTTTATTCTTCATTTGAATTTAAATATGATTAATATATAATACATTTTATGACCATAGTCAGAAATGCATTATATCTTCAATCTTATTTTAATTCACTTAAAGAATAAAATATGCTTTTCAAAATTCAAATTCAAATTCTTTTAATTCATTCATCATTTAGGATAAAATTACATCATATTTTCCAAATTCTTTTTCAAAATCCAAGTGATTTTGAGATATATCTTCAAAATACCTTCTTCATTTCTCAGATCAATCTTTCAATCTTATTCAAATTCATCTTTCTATCTTATTTTCAAAGATTCAAAATTCAATTTCAAAGTCCAATTTGACTTTGAAATTTCAATATTCATTCCTGTATTCTAAATTCAATTTTCAATCCAAATCCAATGTCAAAGCTTAATTTAAACTTTGAAATTCCTGATTTCAAAACTCAAGTTTAAAATCAAGTTTATTCTTCAAAATCCTCAAAGTTCTATCCAAAGATTGAATCTTGATTCTAAATTCAAAATCAAGGTTTTGAGATTGATTCTGAATCTCAAAATCTGATTTTTTCTTAAAATTTAAAGCCTTCTTTTAAATTCAAATCTGGATTTCCAAAATCCAGATCCATCTTCAAAGTCCCATTTTTTATTTTTAAAATCCAAATCCATTTAGAATTTCAGATCCTGGATTCAACTCCATCTTGGATTCCAGACATCAAATCCAATTCCATCTAGGATTCCAGATCCCGGATTCAACTCCATCTTGGATTCCAGACTTCGGATCCAATTCCATCTAGGATTCCAGATCCCAGATTCAACTCCATTTTGAATTCTAGACTTCAGATCCAATTCCATTTAGGATTCTAGATCCCAGACTCAATTCCATCTTAGATTCTAGACCTCGGATTCAAATCCCATTTAGGATTCTAGATTCTGGATTCAGTTTCATCTTGGATGCCAGATTACAGATTAAAAATCCATTTCAGATTTCAGATCAAAATTCCATTCTAGATTTCAAATCTGAATTCCATTTCCAATTCTCCCTTTTGAAACCAATTTTGAATCTATTTCTTAAATCTGAATTCAAAATTCAATTCCTGTTTTAGGTCTTGAATTCAAAATTGACTCTTGAAAATTGATCCAAATTCAAGGTCCATTATGACTTTGAAAATTCATTCCTATTTCAAAATTTCAATTCTCAATTCCTTTTCTATTCATCTGAAGACTTATCTTTCCAAAATTCTGATCATTCTAAGACTTGGAAATCCAGGTCTCTTCTTCCAGATCCATTTCAAAATTTTAAGTTTGATTCAAAATCTAACTTTTTCAAATCAAGTTCAAACCCTTGGGATCATTTCTTCACTACATTATCACATTTATTTCAAAAAGCACTTGGAAAATCCCAAATTTCCAAAATATTTTTTTTCAAAAGAGCATACATCCTTGCATTTGCCCAAGCATGATTCTTTGTGCATTTTAGACTTAGAATAAATTCTGAGATGATATTTTAGCAAAGCAAAAAGGTATAAATTATATCCTTGGTTCGATTACCCCTGGTAAAGGCGCAAAGAATGGTCGAACCTCGTACCGACGAGCAAATCCCGTCTCTCCATTTTTTCCCGCAAATTTTCAAAACGGAGGCGAGTGATTTTAAAATATTTTCAAAATTTTGGTTAGATGAGACCTTGCAAAAGAGTTCCTCTCTCTTCTTTCTTTTCTCATTCTCTCTTCTTTTCTACCTTTTTATTCCCCTTCAAAAAAGAAATAGAGGCTAGAAAGGCAAAGAGAAGGAAAAAGAAGAATTGAGAGAAATTTTTTTGCGATGATCATAATCATCTTTGAGATGAAGGAGTTTGTGACGGATCCTTCCAGGGAAAGTTCAGATCACCATTGAGATGAAGGTGAATGTGATAAACCTCCTGACAAACCCTAAAAGATATTTGATTTCTGCTATTATTAAATAATTTTTGACCAATGAGCCAATATCATAAGTATAATTCCTGAGAAAAAGAAGGATCAGAGCATCTTCGAGATGAAAGAGTTTGTGACATACCCTTCCCAGAAAAAAGAAAAGTCAGGATATCTCCAAAATGAAGGATGATGTAATAAACTCCATGCTAAAAACCCGAGAAAGCTCAATGACTCAAAAAGAGTGCAAAAAGTTCATCATGGGAAAACACCCAGATATCAAACTGCCAAAATTGCTAGAAATCACCTTATCTTAGGCAAAATTCTTTTATTAATATCTTTTTTACTACTTGCTTTTATGAAATTAAGAATATTTCTTCTCTTCTCATATCAGAGAAATGGATAGTTTCCTTGAAGAAAATCATTAGTGCTAAAAATTTGAATTTGACTCTTAAGACCAAGGAGTTAACCTCGTTGGAGGAAATACTCTATGTAAAAGAGGAAATGTCTTTTGCATGTACGTGCACATTTTTCAAGCGTTTGAGTCAACTACAATTTTATCTTTTTGGAAAAAAAAATTAGCTATTAAAAAATGAAATAAATGCTCAATGTCTATTTTTGATGCAACCTAGAGTTATTTATATTTTTCAAAAAGAGTTGCCTCGCTCTTCGAGGTATCACCCGCTCAGGATAAGGGTTAAACCTGAATTTTTCTGTGAAAGGTCATCTATTTTAAAAAACTATTTCAGTCTCAGCAATGAGACGCCCAAGAACATCCCTTTTCCAAGCTTTAGGGAACCCCATTTCGTCCTTTTGCAAACCCCTCTTGGATTTGTTCGTCCAAACTCTGAAGGTCCCATCATGGTGTCTTCATTCAAGGATTCTGTATGGTCGTCCCTTTCAGGTTAAGGGTTAAGCCTAAACCTCGCTCCTCGAGGTATCGTCCCTTTCAGGTTAAGGGTTAAGCCTGAACCTCATTTTTCCATGAGGTATCTTCCGTTCAGGTTTGGGTTAAACCTGAGTCTCGTTCCGATGAGGTAGTTTTCCCAGTCCCATCATGGTTTTCCTCATCGTGGGATCCATGCCCTTCATGTCCATCTAGGAAAGGATTGTACTTGTGCTTCATCTCATGAGACATTTTTCTCAAAAATGTCCCATCAAGGTCTCCATGTATTCCTTTCCCACTCAGGTAACGGTAGAACCTGAAATTCATCTTGATATATCTTCGTCCCATCCAGGTTAAGGGCTAAACCTGAGTCATTCCAAATAGATGATCTTGTCTCACCCATGAGACTTGATCAAAATTCTTATTTTTCACCATTCTGGGATCTTTATCCCAAAGTCCCATCACGATTTCCTCATTTTCTGTTATCCAATTATATCATTTTCGAGGATTTCATCTCCCCAAAGCCATTCAAGATAAGGTGCTAATCCTGAGAAACCATGTCTTTCAAAATGAATTCTTCTACCCTCAGTTCAGATCTACTGACTGGGGCATTTTTTCAAAATTTAGAGTATTTTCTTTGCCACTAAGCTCGGCTTCCAACCAACTTAGTAGCAAAGAGGGGCATCTGTGAACACCCCAAATTTTTTAAAATTTTATAAATATTCTCTTTTTGCCCCTGCCCCCCATTTTCTGAGTACTTGAGTCAATTTTAATCTAAATTCCAGTTATTTCTCGGATTCACTGAAATCCAAATTCATTTTACATATCTGACTTAATTTCAGATCCAGATCCAGTTCAAAATCCAAATCTGAGCCTCGTTATCCAATTTTCAAATTAAATTTACAAAAATGCCAAAATAATTTCTGAAAGGCTCAGACAATCCATCAGGTATCCATTGGGATCCACTGTTCTATATTCTTCAATTTGAGGTCCAAAACTTGAATACTTTCTCAAAACCCGGATCCAAACCTGTTTTTTGAAGAAATTCCCAAGGTTTAAACCCAAATTCTCAGAAAACCCTTCTTTTGTAAATACTTTTAGATTTCACAAAAATATTTCAAAATCCTTCATTTCTCATAGTTTTGAAGTTTTTATTTCAAAAATACAAAAAAAAATATAGAAAACGTCAAGAAAAAGAACAAAAAAATGAAAATAGAAAAGAAAATACAAAAAAATATTGTTTTTGAAACCCCTTCTTTTGCCAGAGTCACCTTTTGTATAAACCTCTTTTTAGAAAAGTTTTTGAAAGGAACCACCTTTTCAAAAAAAATTCAAAACCTTGTGGGTTCAATTGGTAAAAACCCCTAACGGCTTCTTGTTATAAAAGAAGCCGCAGGGGTCCCTGATTGAGGCATCGCTCTTCACCCACGCACCCTTCTTCTCCTTCACGGCTCTAATCCTTTTCTTCATTCCCTCTTCTTCTTTATTTTGGGTTCTGAAGGAAGTTCCACAGCCGAGCGCCATTCCTCTCCTCCTTCCTTCAAAAACCCTGCAAAACCAAGGTAAGTCGCCATTCGCCTTCCCTCTGTGCCTTCTTGAAAATTCTTCAACCACGACTCTTCTTTGTTTTATTTTCATTACTTTGTCCTTTATCAAAATACCTCGAAGCACCATCTAGAAGATCGGGCTGCATAGTTGCAGCATTGACCTAGGCGTGCAATATCAAAAGGAATGAATCATTCCAACATTTTTGGTTATTTATTTTTATTTGTTTTATTTCTTTCTTTCTTTCTTCTTCTTAGTTCGTGTCTGAATCCCTTGATATTTACAATTCTTTTTTTTTGCATTCGTATGGCTCAATTTCTCTTTTAATATTCTCTCTCTGTTTTGATTTGTTGCTTATAATTTTCATTGGTCTCTCGTCTCTTGTTCCCCTTATCCTTTGATCTTGAGCTTTCGATCAATCTTTGAAGCTCTATTATACCCGTAGAATACAGGGGGCGTCACCCTTCATTCTGAATTTCGGGAATCCGGTGAGAATCATGTCATTTCTTCTCTTTTCCTTCACAATTTTCACCCTCTTTTCATTTTGTTTGTTCATCGAGGGAAACCCTGCATCATTGATCTGCCTAACGCAGCGTCAATGATGTATATTGCTACAATAACATTGTTCCTAAATGCTTATTGCATTTGAAGCTACAACAAGTCACATACGCACTATTTTCTTATTGATTTTTTGTTCAAATTCTGAATATATTGTTCAAATGCATTTTGTTTATCGGGTTGTGATTTATGTTCTACTATCTGTTTATTTCCAGTATTTTGTTTGAATCCATTTCTTTTTATTTTCTGAAATTTTGTTCATCGTCAACTGCATTTACATGATCACGTATGTAATTCTATTTGTTTCTATATTTCGGTTCAATCTAGAATCATCATTTTTTAAACATATATTCCTCATTACATGATCTGTTGTAATTACTTTGTTTAATTCCCTCTTTTGAGAAATTGGGCGAGTTTGGTAGCTATTTCGCTAGATCTGCTGTGAGCATTGAGTTCCCCAGATGATCCACTATGAAGGATTAGCAAACCATTGGTTTAGATCTTTAAACATCATTTGATCAGTGGATCTACTTTACTGTATATTCAATGTGGACACTCCATGGGTTTCTTTCAATCACGATGAAATCCTTGGATTTCATGGAGAGATCAAATTCCAAGATCAGCATGTCTGCTGCGAAACGAGCCCAGATCGACAAGGAATCCCAATTCCAATCAGATCTGTAGCTATCATGAAAATAAACCCACCCTACAACTTGCCAAGAAAGTGTTTTCTGGGTCATTTGCAAGAGTTTCGTTCTGTTTTGCTGGAAATCGAGCCTCTCATGGGTTGCTGTATCATGAACCTCTGTGGATTTCTTATGGGCCATTGTGGATTCCTCTACATTCATCCGGACTTCATGATGTTTTGATGACAATACATTCCCTTTCCATAATAGTGCCTACTTTAGCTTCGTAGGTGCCATTCAAAGTACTTCAATTCATCATGATCTCAACTGTTTCCCCACAAAAATTCATGTTTTACAGAAAGAACCTAATGGTTGTCGGTTGGAGCTCAACAAATGGCACCAATAAGGATCCAGACCATGATGATGATGCAATATACTTTTTGGGATATTCTCAAAAACTCTGTTATAGTTCATGAGAGCATTTGTGACATTTAATGGTTCAGACAAGGTCAGGAAAGAAAACTACATCAGTCGAAGGCATGACGCATTCAGAAGATGAAATGGATTCCCCGCGTTCAGGCAAAAATCAAGGGCAACAGGTTGAGGATGACATGGATTCTCAGATATATGCCATGTTAAAAAAGATGATGAGCAAGATGCTGGTAGAGCAAGCGGAAGCCAGTGCAAAGAAGACCCAAGTCAAGCAGAAGGCAAAGGACCGGGTAGTCAAAAGGGTTTTGAAGTTGTCTAAGAAGCCTATTCAGGATGCTGATACAACAGATGAAGGGAAATCAATAGAGGACACCGATGAAGGATATGAAGCTCAGCAAGCGTTTCAAAGATCTCCTCATAGACAAGAGATAGCCTATAAATTGAAGAGTCAAGCAATGGATGATCCAGTCCAAGTGCAGTTGAAGAAAATGGCTGAGGTGATTAAAAATTTAGAGGACCGTGACAAGGGCAAGAAGGTCTTCGTGAGCAAAAACCTCTACGAAGGCATCACTCCCGTCAGGAATAATCAAGATTCAAAAAAGAAGATGAACTCCGCCTTCTTCGTCAATGCCAACCGCGATGATTGCAAAGATAGCAAAGGCAATCATACAAGTCAGAAAGAGAAATCTTCAAAGCAGAGTGAAAAATTGAGTCAGCAGAAAGAAAATATAAAGCGAGATGGTTGGGGTTACGATCGTCGGTTTACTTCTCTCGAGCAGTCTCTCGATGAAATCCTTGAATATATGTTGGCCAAAGAATTGGTAAAACTCCCGAAAGTCACAAATCCTCCCACAATCATGGGAAGATTTATGGACCAGTTCTGCAAATTCCATCGGGCAGTAGTGTAAAACCCACAAAATTTTGAGAATTATCAAAATAAATAAATACCACCATTCTTGTTAATAGATACGCTAAAGTGATAGGGAGTCAAACCAATTGGATTTTTAATCCAAACTGGATCAAATAGATCCAGTATCTGGATTCGGGTACGACGAACGGATTCGGATCCTGAATGGATTTGAACCCCAATTAGAATCCAATTGGGTCTTAATGGATCCAAATATGGTTGAATCTCGTTCAAGATCCAAATATCTAGTTAGAAAATGCACCAGATCTAAAATATATCTTTGAGCCAACTCGTATTTAAGATTCGTCGAAAACCCTTTTCATATATAAATGAATTAATAAAGATGCCATATACACTTAAAAGAAATGGACGACGAACAAAGAGCAACAAGTGACAGAGTAGCAATGTGGTGGGGCGCACTACCAGAAGAGGGGACGTCCTAAGTTCAAAGCCTTGGACTAAGGAAAAAAAAAAATGTGTGATAGCATTCTTTTTAAGGATTTTGGAATAACTTTGGTAGGAGATAAATGAAATAGCGTTGCAAGGTTATGCAACAAAACATGCCATGGTGCAGTGGTCAGGGTGGTTGTCTCTTAGGGAGAAGAACACGATTCAAATCCCCTTGGGTGCTGGAGTCTTTTTGAAAACCGTTTTTTTAAAAAAAAAAAAAAACAAAGACATAACTCCTCATTAAAGTAGCTTTAATAGAAGAACGCATTTTTTTAAAGAGAGGAGGGCTGGGCGATTTTCCCAAAGGGGAAACCCAACCGTCCAGCATGGGGAAGCCTCCCTTCCATTTGTGGCTATGGGAGTTTCAAGAATAGGTAGTAATGTGGCCATCCGTTTTGAGGAGGGCCATAATGTAGAAACGTTTTTTTTTTAGGAGGCTACAAGATCGAGGTGCCTTGATGGTTCCTCTCCTTTCCTCTCTCAACTCTCTCTCTTCCCCATGCCTAACCTCTCTAAACCCATTCGTGTGGCCACTCCTCTTGGCATAGCTTCCTCCATTACTTCCGGCGAGAAGCTTGCATAAGCTCATTCAACGCACGAACCTCCATTGATTCCGGCGAGGCGTTAGTGCGAAAAGGTACGAACGTCCACCAGAAAAAAGCGGCTATTGTCGTCAGGTTCGCGCTCTCACGAGGTAAGAGCATTTTCTCCGTTTGTATATGCTCAGCGTCATGAGGTACCAAGCAAATCACGACTGTCCAAACCATAAGCCTTTTCATGTGATATATGTTAAATCTGTACAAAAAAATAAATAAATCAAAAGAATCTATATTATCGAATCCATAGTGACCATCATATACTTATGTAATTGGTTTGAGATATGTACAATATATATACATTTTAGTTAACGTCTATGGGTTACCTATATCTGTTCGAATATTTGGAATTGTTGAGACAATAAATCAGTCCAAATACAAGTGGGGTCTGAACCAGTTTACATGAGAGGTTCAAATACGCACAAACAGAAATTAAATCTATAGTTTTGATCATATAGTGACTATCATGTTTTCAAGTGACTGGATTTAAATCTGTAAGCAATCATCTGTTTTGTATAAGATTTGTTTAAATTTGTAGAAAGGAAAAACTGAAATCTGCATTACTGAAGCATATAGCAATTGTAGGGATCTCACACAACGTGTTAAAACCGTATGAACAGTAAATAGCTTTGCAGTATTAACTTAATACAATGACTATCAAGTGCCCATGTGATATGTTGTTTTAGACATGTACAAAGGAAAATTTATAAGTATCCATTTAACACTATCGCCTGATTAACGTTTCAATGGAGGAATAAATTTGAACCTGTACAAACAGGGAATGAATTTATAAATTTTAACAGCATTGAGATGCACCCTTGACTAACAATTTGCAATCTGAATTTCAGCAACTCAGACTTAGTGGTAAGGTGCATTATTATGCAAACGACCGCAAGTTAAAAATCTGCTAATACACCATTTTGTTGTACTACGAGATATGAACTCAATTATATGAAATCGTGATACTCAGATGCTATCAGGAACCGATTAGTTTCCCTGTTGGAGTATCATATATCTTTGTTAGTGTCATTTTTAGATAATTACACAATCAAGAGTTGTCTTAGCATCGCTATTGCGATAGGTGAGAGACATATAAGCATATCCCATGAAGCACATGGGAAAAAAAAAAAAACCATAATGCTCACCAATGAAAGTAAACCATGTGTGCTGTGATTTCTTTTACTGGAAATAAAGAACTTTTTGCCAACTTTACATAGGTCATAGGGATGCTTAAAGAAATTATCAGTTTGTTATTTCATATTTTTGCTCTGGATAGAAATATCCTTGTTCGTAATGGTTTGTCTTTGATAAGTTCATTAGATCTAGTAATTTTGTTTCATGTTTCAAGGATCACCTTTTTGTGCGTTCAGTAGTAGAGGAATTTCAGCTCCTTTGCTGTTGCTGACCACCGTTCAGTGATTTTCTATTTCGGTTACTAAGATGAAGACGAAGAAAAAAAAAATTCCCCGTTACATCCACAATGGTTACACATGTTAATGTGTAAGAAGTTCTTGAAATGCTCATAGTTGCGACATTAGTAAGATGGTGAGAAATCGCGAACAGTTTGTTTTCTTTTGGCCAATGAATACGTGATATGTTTTTCAAGTATCCTATAAATTAATTGGTTTGAGGTTTTGTCGAAGTAGTGCAACCCATCTATCAACAAGTCAATACAAGAAAATAAAGTTATTATAATATTAAGCAAAGTTGATGAATAGAACATTCTAACCTATTATTCGTATGGGAGATGGTTTTGAAAATATACAGTTGGCCGAACATTTTAATGGCTAACAGACATTGTGTACAATCGAAACTTTTGCACCCTCTTGTACACTGTCGGATGAGTCACTTTGACTTCAACCACGGATGGTGGTAGACTGCACAGAGGCAGTGGCAAGGCTCTTTAAGACCTTCTTAGGCCTAGGCTTAGCTATCGTAAGACTGCTACATGTTGGTGAATCGGAGCAACCCGAACACGGTCTTAAGAGTATAAGTATACATAAATTTAATACTTTTGAGCAACAAAGATTTGTGTGTGATCTTTAAACAATAAACACTTAAATAATATGGGAATTCAGAAGGGTTTTTACTATCATAGTGTACACATTTTTGCACTGTTGGTGTCTGGAATGAATGTTATCTCACTCTTAAGTCGTGCCATTCTAAGGGTACTTGGTATTTTTCCCTACAATAAAATGTAGTATATGTTGAAAAATCACTATTAGGCCCTTATTCAGCATAGGTCAGAAATGCACTTGTGCGCTCATACATTGGTTATGGTATAGGCTCACGGTAATGCACAGGTCTAAATAGCATGATGAATTTAGCGGATGCTTATGAAAAGAGAATTATGCGTCAATGAAGGTAGCCCAGGAATGAGTTATCCATGACATATTCATGTTAAACGTGGTTCACATATGTAATTGCCATATTAAGGTTGGTGCATGAATTGCGCGTGGTTAAATACCCGTTCTTATTATAATGGCACGATATTACAATTTAAAATTGAGCAGGTCAAATCCTTGTAGTGCCATATGGGCACATCAAATGATAAGTTAAGTACATATAATTGAGTCACGATCGCTTGTAAATATTAAGACATGTTCTGTGTCGATTGATATATGCTTGTTTCGCAAATATTTGCTTAATAAAGAGCACTCGTCATGTCATGATCATGTGAAGGCCTAAGACTGAGCTTGCGGTCATGCGAGACCAATGTAGTGCCATACGAGTACTTATGAAAAGTTATACTTGAGACATGCCTTATGAGTGCATGGTCTGTGGGGGTACGAAACGTACACCCGAGCTCAAAGATAAAATTTTAAAATGCTTAAGTATAAATACTCGCTCATAGTTGAGCCAAAATTCTGAGAAATTGTGGATGGATGCCTATGAGGCATTCGGTGGGTAATGTGCATACACGAATATCACCCCGAATGTGGGCGGAGATTTTGGAAATCCTCTAAGGTGCAATGACTCGCACCGAGAAATAAACAAATTATAAAATATGCATATAAAACAAGTGTGGGGTTTTGGGTACACCTGAAAGATGGTGTATGTTACTGGACCCAAACAAATAAGAATGAAAAGATACACACACATAAAATAAAATTGGGGGATTCTGGGTATACCTAAAAAGGTATATGTTACTGGTTTCCCGGGATACTGGGTATACCTGAAAACGGTATATGTTACTGGTTTCCCAGGGCTCTGGGTACACCTGAAAGACGGTGTATGTTACTGGACCCATGGTCTACCATGGAGAGGGTGGATGGTACAAACTCCGTGGGACATTCTAGTTTTGTGAGAGCGAGGCGTCTCACCAGGTCCCCAGTCCTCGGAGTTAGGGGACCAGGACTACCAATTTGTCCTAGGTGGTAGATCCAAGTCTTCTGCAGAAGTACAGGTTGCATCCTAATTCTAGTTCTAGCCATTGGGAAGTACTCTCTCGGTCGTGAACCGTCCCCTTTGGATATCCGTACGGCTAGTCATACGGGTTATAAAATAATAAACCCCCGTGTGGTCTCGGTCTGCTACGATGTCGAATGCCTGTGCGTACCCACAGGGTAATTAACAAGATGAAACATAAAGTTAGTGCATTAAGAAAAATCTTCAAGTAGTTGCATACTGCTTGATGTTAAAATTGTTGGAGTAAGTCCTGTAGAGCATGATTCAAATTGGTTTTCCTTTACATGGAAACTATGATAACTTATGAACAATGTATTGAATAGTGATATTTGTGATTTATGCACACTTTACATGAAATGCTTTAGTTAAGTCAGGTGTACGTCCTCATTAGTTCCAAAGTTGTTATTGCTTATATAAATATGGTTCATGCATATGATATATCGTGCTTTGACGTTGATGGAATATATCATGAAATACTTGACTTTAGTGACCTGCACATTTATCACTTGTTAAATGGTTATTAGTTCTATCTAAACATGTTGCACATATACTTGTACACGTGACACTGTGCACATTCATATGGATATTATGCTTCTTACTCAGACGTGGTAGTCTGACCCTTTCTGAATTAATGTTTTTCAGGAAACTGAATGACGAGCAATTGCGGTCGTCGCTACGACAGTGCCATGTGATCATATCTTCTTCGGATGTCCTGAGGAATATGACTTGTAATAAATCATTAAGTTGTAAATAATAACTTGTAGTATTTCAATGCAAGAATTTATTTTACTTAAATGCCTTGAGTCTATGCTATTACTTGTAACCCGCCCAAATAATTTGACGAAGGATTTAATAAAGCTTTTCCGCTGTTGTTTAGAAAAAAAAAATTATTCCAAAATTTTCAAGTTAAATATTTGGGGCTTTACAAGTAGGGCATGATACCGACCATTGTTTCGTCTTCAAGAACATTGTCCAAGATTATATCGACAAGATTTTCTTCGTTGAGAATGAGAAAGAATATTGGTTGACTATCTCGACCAAGTCTCAACAGAAGTCAAGCAATCAGCGAAAAGTACAACATGACGGTCGGAACCAGGACCGCAAGATGGCCCCATTGGATCAAATACTCGAGAGTTTCCTGGAATACATGCTCACAAAAGATATGGTCAGACCTCCAGAGGCTCACTTTACTCTTTTTGTCGATGATTGCAATCATGATAACTATTCAGAGGGATCTAAGGGCTAGAAAAGAAAGTTCTTCAACAATGATAAGCCTCTTCAATCTAGTCCTCAGCATAAAGAGAAAGGTCAAGAAAAGCCAAAGCACAAGGATTGGAGTACGAATCAAAAGTTCACCCCTCTGGATCAGACACTAGAGAGTGTTCTGGAATACATGCTCTCAAAAGATATGATCTGTTTACCTAAAGTAGCTGATCCCGCAACAGTCATGGGCAGATTCAAAGAAAAATTCTGTAAATTTCATCGGGCAGTAGGGCATGACACTGAGAATTGTTTCGTTCTGAAGAACATCATTCAAGATCGCATCGACAAGAATCTCCTTGTTGAAAATGAGGAAGATACCAGTTGACAATCTTGATCAAGTTTTCCAAAGAAACTGACAATGCCAAGGCTATGTCATCTTTAATCATTTTGTTTCTGGTCATTTTAAAGGATAATACAGTCTCAATTTTCTTACCAACTTGTTATTTCTCTTCAATGATTGAATAAATTATCCATTTTCCTTATAAACCTGATGTCACCTTTTATTCTCCTTCTCTGCAAAATGCTCTTTCATGAGGAATGACCCTCTTTAGAGTCCCAAAATCAATCAAAAGTCAGAAAGCATTCTTTAAATATCAATTACTTATCCTTTGATCCAACCTCTCACTCCCCAGTTATACTGAGGCATTATTTTGAAAATTATCTTCAAAATGTCCTGTATGCAGGCAGGATCACACAAATCTCTCATTTTGCACGCATGTGCACCCATTTACATCATTTGCATTTGCATGTATTCATTCGCATTCATCTGCATTCATATGCATCAATTTGCATTTGCATCAAGTTTCCCCTTCAGGTTAAGGGATAAACCTAAGTTGCCCATTCAGGATAAGGGATAAATCCTGAGAGTTCGACAGTTGTCCAAGTCATCGTAAGGGTGAAGACTAAAAATCTTTTATCAAAATCAATTGGTAATTTTTCAAAAAAACCAGTGCTCGTGCTGGTAATTCTTCAAAACCCAGTGTTCGTGCTAGTAATTTTCAAAAACCCAGTGTTTGTGCTGGTAATTCTTCAAAACCCAGTGTTCGTGCTGGTTAATTTCCAAAACCCAGTGTTCGTGCTAGTAATTTTTCAAAAATCCAGTGTTCGTGCTGGTAATTTTTCAAAAACCCAGTGTTCATGCTGGTAATTTTCTAAAACCCAGTATTCGTACTGGTAATTTTTCAAAACATAATGCTTGTATTGGTACATTTTCAAAATCCGGTGTTCACACTGGTACACTTTAAAATTCAGTGTCCACATTGATCTAGAAGGTCTCAAGTTTGTTTATCATCTGATGGATAATCCAAAAAAATGATAGTGTTACATAGGCTGTGAAGCTAGGATTAAATTAGAGATACCCAGACTCCAAGACAACTGATAAAATATTAGATCCCACATCCTCTTCAGTTTAATCCCGAATCAGAAGGGAAGGGCCATTTCCCCTGATTCAGATTATGAATGAAATCAAGTCAGGGTCTATTTCTTTCAGTAAAGTTCCTTATAATGGTTAATGTCACTGTAATTCAGAGTTGTTTTGGACTCAATCCCCATTGGTCCTGATAAAAAAAAAAGAATCTCCAAGCATCAGATTTGTTGGTTGATCATCAGTATAAATATCCCTCTAGAAGGGGAATGATAGGGTTAACGTGCTGCTATTCAAAGTTGAATAAGAACAGTGGTGCTCTTCCGTGTGTTTGTCCACTCAGGTAAGGAAATGGTTGTGTGTTACCATTTAAATATTGCAGAAACATACAGGAGGCTTTCTTAATGCTTAAGAGTCTGGATCCAGCGTTACATGATGAACCATGTTATTGCCTGAATGTTGATATGCATTGATCTCTGTTTCAGTCTAATAAGGATCATTTTCCTTCTTTTAACCAGCTGAAGTGAAGAACATGAATGAAGGTTAGAGAGGACACTAGGGGATTGATGAAATCCTAACCTGATATGGCATTACCAATTGCCTCATTTGATAGATAGATTTTATGGCAATTTTTTTTTCTATTATTTCATTACAGTCAATTAGATTTTAACAAGTCTTATGTGTTAAGTCAGGATGGAGCTTCTCAAGATGGGAGTTGGATTAAAGAAACGAAAAGAGTGGAATTGCAAATAAAGAACGAATTACTCAGCATACCTACTGTTTCTGTTTGTCAAGGATAGTTCTTTCATCAGATGGTGGATTCATATATTTTACTTTGCAGAACAGGCTCCAAAGCCACGCTGTATCACAACAACATGCACTTCCATTTCCATTATCCTTCCAAAACAGCAACACCCTCTTTTTCTCAGCTTAGCATACTGCTACAATACTAACTATCTTACTGTCACACACTCTTGTGATGATTCTCACTTATTTACACTATCTATCCGCACCCATCACTTTTGGTCACCATCTACTAATCACATTTATGACACATCCACTATCTACCATATCTCCTAAAATTGCAACTTTTGGTCTGAATAAGGATCCCCAATCCCAGTCTTTCTTCGCAGCCACGGAGATGCTGAATGTCATTATAGTTTTGTCACCTTTATAGCAAGTTTGGGCACTGCTGTAATGACCATTTGAGTCAACAACAATCTTTTACAGCAATCCCCTATATTGTTGTAGCTTCCTATCACTTATAACAGGTCAGTTATGCACCATCTTCATTGCCTCCTTCATCCATTAACATTCATACATGTGGTATCTGTGTAGGCTCACAACACCACCTGCTTCAGCTTCAACTCCTGCACACCACTACATTAACCATCCATCTGCTGCTATCATTTCACTGCATCTCTATCAATCATCCATTCACTCCCTGCACTTATCAACTGCAATATATGCAGTCATACCAGCGCCTTCCTGCATATCTACAGCAATGCCAAGGCATTGTTGGTCCTCTCTTGCACCCACCTCACAATACCCTCATGCATCAGCACCAATTCCCTCACAATATATACTACCTAAAATCCCACTTAAATGTCATGTGCTACAGTCCCATTCTGAAGAATGCTTCACTGCAAAATCCTCCATTACCTCGCACCACTCTACAACATAGCCATCTATCACTGTGTTGAGTCTTGTTGTAGCCAGTATACCTCCAGCACTTTCATTTTCTCCAGCCCGCCAGCTGTAGTTTTCGCCTATCCACTGTTCAATACCCATCAGCCACGTTAGGTGCTGTCATCACCTCATCACTGCACCCCTTTCCATCATGTTGTTCATTACATGTGCACAACACATCCATGCATTCATTTATCTACCTGTATCCCACCACTTGTACACATTTCCACCACATGTGATCAACAGAATATATATCCCACACCTACAACAGTGTTTGGCACTGCTGTAGCCTTTCTCATACTCACAGCAGTGCCAATGCACTGCTGTGTCTCATCCTTTTAAATATTCACAGCAGTACAACAGCCACACCCACTTCATCTTTCATACAGCATATCCCTATTCTAATGGTGGCATTTGTATAAGTACTTCACCTAACCATTTATGCATTCGAGGCATTCATAACCCCCACTTAGGCATAAATAGCCCATATCATGCAATATATCATAGCCACTTGCATTTTCCTTACAAAACCACCTGCTGTATATGCATAATATCACCTTTCTCTTATACATCAGTTCAATGGGTGTGACTGTATTATACTAAATAACATGTATATGTATGTTGTTTAAGTATATATATCATGCTGTCTTAAATTCCCATTATGACATCTCTTATGATATATTATCTCTTGTTTAGGCTAACTCTTGTTTTGTAGTATTTCTTCTTTGAAGCCTTGGCATTTCTTAGATTCAATTCAAATGATGTAATAGTTAGATCTTAAATGAGAATTTACATTTCTTGTTTTAGATAGAATGAATGAGCATTGTAAATATCATAAATTGTTTGTTTTCATGCTTTTTGCCTTTATTTCTCAAATTCTCACAAATGGCAACACGAATGGCACGTGCACCATTTCGTAAAAGGTAATTAATCCTAAGTTGATGACTTACATCAATGGCCATAGTCAGGATGTAAACAAGACTTAGTATTTTTATCTTTTATAAAATAACATTGGATCCACACTGGATCCTTTTAAAAAATCATCATATTTTCTTTAAATATTTTCCTCTTTTACCAGAATTTAATTTAAAATTAATTCAATATATATACCAATGGCCATAGTCAGGGTATATTGAGAGTTAATTTCATTTTAAATTCTATAAAAGCACCAAAAAAGTATTTTATTCTTCCCTTGAATTTAAATGTGGTTATTATATAATATATTTAATGACCATAGTCAGAGATATATTATATCTTCAACCTCATTCTTAATTCATTTAAAGAATGGAATAGCTTTTTCAAAATCTAATTTCAAATCTTTTTCATTCATCATTTATGATAGAATTGCATCATATTTTCAGAAATTCCCTTCTCAAAAACCCAAGTGATTGTCTCTTCTTCAATCTCCCTTTCAAATTCATCAATTCTATCTCAATTTCAAAGTCCAATTTGACTTTGGAATTTCAAAATCATTTTATATTCAAACTCCAAAATTTCAATCCAAATTCAAAATTCAATTTCGAAGTTCAATTTAAACTTTGAAGTTTCTGATTCATCTTCTGATTCAAAATTCAAAAAAACCAAGTTGATTCTGAATCTCAAAATCCAAACCTTCCTAAGTTTTAAATTCAATCCAGGTTTTCAAAACCCAGATCCATCTTCAAAAGTCCTATTTCAACTTTTCAGAATTCAAATCCAAAGTTAGGCCCTAAATCCCAACTTGGGTCCAAATTCCCAAGCATAATCTCCACTTTTGGATCTCAGACCTCAGATCCAAAATCTATTTTAGGATCCAGAATTCAACTTCCACTTTGGATCTCAGACTTCAGATCCAAATTCATTTTTAGGATCCAGAACCCAACTTCATCTTTTATCTCAGACTTCAGATCCAAAACCCATTGTAGGATCCAGAATCCAATTCCACTTGGATCTTAGACTTTAGATCCAAATTTCATTTAGGATTCAGAAATCCAATTCCACCTTGGATCTCAGGATTCAGATCCAAATTCGTTTTAGGATCCAAAACCCCATTCGACTTTGGATCTTAGACTTCAGATCCAAATTTCGGATCCAATTCCACCTTGGATCTCAGACTTCAGATCCAGATTCTATTTTGGATTTCAGACCTTAGATCTGATTCCATTCTAAATCTAGAATTCAATTTCATCCTGGACTTCAACTCTAGTTTGAATCCAGACTTTGGATTCAAATTCCATCTTAAATTTCCAGAGTTCAAATCAACTTTTTCTCAATTCTTAAATCCAAAATTCCATTTCATCTCAGATTCCAAAAAAAATCAAAATAAATTCCATTTCTCAATTCTATTTGGATTTCTCGAATCTTATTCTGATTTCAAGTTTTACAACTAAAATTCAAATTATATCTTTATTCTGATTCAAAATCATAAACTCAAAGTCCATTTATGACTTTGAATTTTCCTTTCTTCTCCTGTATCTCAGCTTCAAAATCATTTCTCTTAAGATCTAGATTTATTTTCCCAAGCTCTGATTATTCCAAAAATTTAGAACTTTAAAATCTTAAGTTCTGAGTTAAAAACCATTTCTTCACTCTATCATCAGATTCATCTCAGAAACACTTAGAAAATTTCAAATCATTTTCAAAAAGAGCATACATTTTTGCATTCGCACAAGCATGATTCTTTGCGCATTTAGACTTAGAATAAATTCTTAGATAAATTTTTAGCAAAAGCAAAAAGCATAAATTTGACCCTTGGTTCGATTACCCCTGGTAAAGGTGTCAGGAATGGTCGAACCTCGTACCGACGAGCGAATCCCGTCTCCCAGTTTTCCCGCAAATATTTCAAAACGAAGACGAGTTATTTTCTCAAATATTTTCAAAATTAAGGTCAAGTGCGACCCCGCAAAAGAGTTCCTCTTCTCTCTTCTTTTCTTTTCTCTTCTCTCTTCTTTTCTTTCTTTTATTTTCTCCCTTCAAAAAGGAGGAAATAGAGGTTGGAAAGGAAAAGAGAAGGAAGAGAGAGAAACCACAAGAGAAGAAAAATGTTGCGATGATCACACTGTTCTAGTCTGAACCATTTTGAGTTGCCAAAGTTCTTCTGCAGAATAAGGGAATGGTTAGAGTGCGGAAGAAACCTTTTGAAAACCGAAATTTTTTGAGAGAAGCAAGGATGTAGGGCCTTGGCAGACAATTTTAAGAGGTTATCCCATTACCTGGGATCGGGTCATCACAAGACTTGTGATAATTGTGTTACCATTTTTATGATAACGAAAAGATGCTCCTTGTTACCTAGGCGAGGTCGTCAACCATGATAAAAAATATTGAAGAAAAATAGGAGGAATGTCCCATTTACCAGGGATGAGGTCGTCACCAGAATCCTGACCATTTATGCTATAAAAAAATAAAATAAAATTTGGCCCAAAAAAACTTTCCAGTAGAACAAAAGTAAACTTTTATTGATGATAAATTTAAAGACAAAGAGAGGGTGGGCAGACAGTTTGCCACCACTCTTGATATTCAGAAGATACATTTGATCCAGAAAATACAGATAGAGAAATGAAGGAATCCCAAGTATATTTGGTTACATGGTATGCCCCAGACCACTGATCCGACTGCAGATTGAACTCTGGCATGTTACCCGTCGGGAAGTGAATGTTGGCACAAACCTGCCGCTGCGAAAACTGTCTGAGACATCTTTCTGGCTGATAGTCGACACAGAAGAAGGGGACAAGCAATCTGTAGCGCTTGCTGCGAGCATAAGTGTAATGAGGAACTGATTCTCTCTTGTCAAAGAAATCCCAAACGATCTCTTCTTGATGCAGTTTCTCGATCAAGGCTCGATACTGAATGCCAGACTTTGGCTTCTTACTGTTGAACCTGAAGGAACTGGCCTTTGATGGCACATGTCGTAGGAACCATGACTGCAGAGCATAAGTGCATCCTTCTACCAAAATGGTCTCTCCAAGAGCGAAACGAGCTTAGCCTCAGTAGAGGAAGGCTAAGGCTGCCATAGAGACTGAAAGCTGACGGGTCTGCTTGCTTCCTGTAAACACCCCAAATTTTCACTCACCTCCCCAACATTTCCACCAAGCATCATCATCCAGCCTCTGAAATCGCTGGAGGGCAAAATGGTCATTTTCTGAGCCGGACCTTGCAAAAGTCCAAATTTCATCTGCAACTCTCAAAATTTCTCTAATTTTAACTCAGATGTTCAAAATTTTATTCCTGACAGGAGAAAGACATCTCCAGAGTCTTGGTTCAAGATTATATTGCATAAGACATGACATTGCATATCATTGCATGAGCATTTCAAATCACTGCACTGCACAGCATGTCATTTCGAGGTCCAGAACTCTTGATTTCAAAATTTTCAATCCAGATTCGAATTTTAACTATTTTCAAAATTGATTTCAAAACCCTGGGTCTTCAAAATTATCAATTCTTCCCATTTTACCGCTAGGGCTCTGAATTTCAAAATATTTTCTCAGGAAAACGATCTGGATAGCTTTCAATATGGATTTCAGTCACTTCACCTCAGATTTTGCCCTTTTTGACAATTTCAAATATCTTTCTTTTACAAAATCGCCCTACAAGGGCCAACTCTTTCCAAAATTCCTGTTTTGCCCATTAGTCCAGATTTTATAAAAATTCCAAAAAGAGGTTTTGTGGTTTTATCCTTATTTCAATAAAGAAGCAATGTGGGACCCACATTGAGGTGGTGTCACACAAGCTTTCCTTTTGAAAAATTTGAATTTTGAGAAAAACCCAAAAATATAGGAGCCTTGGATTGGTGCCACTTGTCATTTCTCTCTCCTCCCATTTCCATGCCAAGTGTCAGTGTGGGGCTACCTTCAGAAGCCGCCACATGTCATCCCATTTATCTGCCATGTGTCACCCTATCCATCCTGCGCCATGTGTCAATCCAAGACTACCAGGAGATGCCAAGTGTCATAGGTTGTCCTGTCTAGAAAAAGTGGAGTTTGTCTCCTCTAAGGTGGCGCCACTTGAAGTGTGTCTCCTGCAGGGGACACGTGTCAACCCCTTCTTCCTTCTAGAAAAGTAGCCTGACACATGTCCTCTCCCTATTTTTTCAGAAAAGTAGGAAACATGTGTCACTCCTAAATTCCTACAGAAAAGGTAGGCTTGTCTCCTCTGAGGTGGCGCCATCTGGAGTGTCTCCTGCAGAGGACACGTGGCAAGCTCTCATTTCCTCAGAAAAAGCAAATGCCATGTGTCATTTCCTGCTTTCTTCAGAAAAACTAGAATTCAAAAGTTCAAACCTCCTCATAGGTGGCGCAGATCCTGAACTCCTACCTTTTTCATCATGTCTGAGATGGCGCCACATGGCTTGGCCCACCTTCTCTCCCCTCTGCCACGTGTCATTCTCTGCTTCTTTCAGAAAAAGCAGAGGACACATGTCTTCTCCCTACCTCTTTCAGAAAAGTAGGAGACACATGTCACTCCTGGCCTTCTTCAGAAAAAGCAAACCATTTAAAATTCAAACAAGGCATTAGGTGGCGAAAATCCGGAGCTCTGATTTTTCCAGATGGCCTATGAGGGCGCCACATGTCCCTTCCCTCCTTCTCATCCCTCTGCCACGTGTCATCTTCTACTTCTTTCAGGAAAAGAAGGTGACACATGTCTCCTTCTCATTCCTTCAGAAAAAGTAGAGGACACATGTCCTCTCCCTACTTTTTTCAGAAAAGTAGGAGACACATGTCACTGCCCTCTTTTTCCTCCCTCTTGCCACATGGCATTGTAGGAGCCACCCTGAGGTGGCGCCACATGTCCACCCTCCATTCCTCCAGGGCCAACCTCCATTTGAATTTCAAACTTCTCCTCTGATGTGGCGCCATCTGAAGAACCTCCTCCAGCAGGCTGACACTTGGAACCATCCTAGACTGCCACATGTCCAGATCTCCTTTCACCAGAAAAAGCAAAATTCAAATTCCTCTGAGGTGGCGCCTTCTGAGCCCACTGCTCTGTCCTTCTGACATGTGTCAAACACCTTTTGAGGTGGCACCATTCCAGGACTCCACTTGGCTCCATTTTTATTTTTTTATTTTTTTTTTATTTTTAAAAAAAGGTAGCCCACCATGAGGTGGTGCCACCTGAGGACTCCCTACAAAAGGTGAGTTTGAATTTCAAATTCCAAGAGAGCACCCTCTGAGGTGGCGCCTTCTGGGAGTTCCCTGCAGAGAGAATCAAGCAAACTTTTGAAAAATTCCAAATTCCCCCTGCTGAGGTGTCTCACCCACAAAATTTCCATTTTTTTATTTTTCTCAAAAAATCAAAATAGCCTTTTGAGGTGGCGCCACCTGAGGGCTCCCTGCAGAAGACAAATTAGAATTTCAAACCCCTCAGATGACACCCCCTGAGATGGCGCCACATGGAGGGCTCAGATCCAGCCTGTTTGAAATTCAATTTTTTTTCAGAAAATCTATAAAAACAAGGCTCCATGTCCAGCATAGAAGATCATTTTTTTAGCTCTGGTGAACTTGGAAAATCCGACCTAGCCTTCCTAGAATCAGATTTTGAACTGTGGAAATCGTGCCCCCTTTGGCGCAGTGAAGAAGGTGGAGTAGAGCTCGTGCTGTGGCCAATTCAATTCCAACAGAGGTCGATTTTGGTGGACCATCCGAAGCTCGGAGCGAAGGACAAAGGAAGCTCGTGATAGCTGCCCCTTTCAAGAGCTCCTACGCTGCGTAACGAAGCAAGGTGCACTTCTTTTCCCATTGATTGAATTCCATAATTCGAATCGGGGGTCGTTTGAAGAAAGAGCTCATCCGAGGGATGGATTGAGCTATTCTCATAAAACGACATACATAAAAATGTTTCATTATGCTTCCTTGATGATTTTTAACATTCATATAGTTAGCTAGGTTTAATTTGCATTTTATTTCATTCATTTAGTACATTTCATGAATTAATTAGGATTAATTTAGCCTTTATTTCAATTCTGCTTATTTTCAGTAGGTCTCTATTTTTGTCAGTCAGTCCACACGTCATTTCATGCATTTGTTTTTTATTAAAAATCCCAAAAAAATCACGGAATGCGCCCTTAGGTGTCCCTAAAATTTTGCCAAAAATTCGGAGCCATTTGGATTTGTTTACTGCGGTAAACATTCAAAATGGCAAGTCGGGTTTTGTTACCCGGGATACGTTTTGAAAATCATTTGCCGACTTGTAAAATCGAGATATCCCTCATGGGAGATCCGATTTTCAATCCGAAAGCTGTTCTGAACTCGAGAGCATGTTTAGTTTTTAATATGATTTGTTTAGATTTTTATGATTTTTTTTAATGTCTGACAAAAATCTGAGATGTCGGTACACGTGTCAGAGCCTAATTTGGGCCTCTGAGATCTTGGATCGACTTAGGGCTATGGTTTCTCTTTGTGTGTAGCTCCAAATCCTAAATTGTAAAAAGTGAAAGTGGTGTCCGAGATGTCCTCTGTTTGAATCTAAAAGCCTGTAATTTTTAGAACAGTGTTGATTCCTGCTTCGAATTTTTATTGTCATCCCTCCTGTTTTGCTACATTTGTCTGTTCTGTTAGTTTAGGCAGGAATAGTTATATTTTTATCTGTGTTTTCGTTGATCAAATGCCAAAGTCATAAACATTAAAGCTGTTCATGTATATGTCGTGCATAACTCTAATTAATTTCATAAATTTCCATGGCCGTTTTGTATTTCTTTAGCATTTTTCATCAGATTAGTGTGATTTTTACATCTGTCAGAACTAAATCTCTGTTATTGAACTCACCATGGCTCAAATCCCAAGGATGTAAAAACCAAAAATGTTCCATTTCGGGTCTTTTAGCAGTCTGCAAAATATCAGAAGTTTCCATGGTGTAAATCTTGCATTATCATATTAGGCATTGCATTTGGTTCGGATCCATAGGCAAAATCCATCATTTTAGGACTTTCCTTGAATTTTAGCATTTAAATCATATCATTTCATGATTTTTATCATTCTAGGCTGTTTATCAAAGTAAGTAGATGCTTCATACCGAATTTGGTGTAATTTGGAATCCATTTGAGGTTCGGATCATCCATAATACCAAAACAGGGTCCCGCAGGACCCCGATCCAAGCGAAAAATAAGCGAAATTCGTTATTTTTGATAAATTGCAAAATGTCAAATTCTGATTTCACAGTCCTAATGTGTTTAGAAGCATGTCATATTGCATTTCATCATCATTGAATTCAATTTGAATTTCGAAATCCCAATTTTACTAAGTTTTCCTTCAAAAAACCCTGATTTTAAAGGTGTAACTTTAATTTTAGGGGTATTTTGGTCATTTTGACCCCAATTCCGAATTTCAAACTGTTTTCCACTGAATTCACTGCATTTACATCATTTCAAAACATCAAGGAAGCATGAGAATAGGGTTTATATCCAATTAAATCCAATAATTTCATAATATTATTGGAAAATCTTGGAAAAACCCACATATTTGAGCTAACTTTATTTCAAGTTTGGCAGGGACATTCCAAAGAAGGAGCTGAAGTCTGCAAATTTCTTTTATTTCCTTTATTTAGTGATGTAATAATGTAAATTTTGGAATAAGAGATTTTATTTCCTACTTAGACTAGGATGCATATCATATAGTTTGAATTTATGCAATATCCTGTTTCTATGATTCATGCATTTTATTTCAAAAGCACTATGGATGTTCACGAATGGCACGTGCACCAACTCTTAGGGAGTTGATGGACTCGGTGGGATCCATATCTACGGCCCTAGTCGGAATATGGACGAGACCCAGATCCATCATCTTTCTACTAGTCACATTGAGCCTACACTCTTAGGCTATCTTAAAATGCACATCATATTTCCAAAGTTTTCAAAATCATGTGCATCAAATCAACTAAATTCTGAACATATTCATGGCCACAGTCAGAATATGTGAAGGATTTATCTTGACTTAATGCACATTTTTCCAACAAATCTCTTAGAAAATCTTTTCAAAGTGCATTCATTCACTCATGTCATTTGCATCATGAAATCATTGATTTTCTCAAGATTTTCTCAAGAAAACTTCATTCTCAAGAAATCGATTTCTCAAGAAACTCTAAGGATTTTCAAAAATCGGTTTTCCAAAGACAAAGTTTTTCACAGTTTTCTTTGGAAAACGATATTTTCTTAAGAGATTCAAAAGAGTTTTCCAATCTTTCTCCAAGATCCAAAATCGATTTCCGAGTATTTCAAAAAGGTAAAATTCTCAGGATTTCGATTCCCCAAGTTTTGAATTTCCTTCTCCAATGAATTTTCCTATAAATTTTCCATCATTTTCCTAAGAAAACTCTCAAAATCCAAGTTTTCCGAAGGAGTGTTCCCCTTTTCAAAAGGTTCATCTTTTCTCAAGAATCACTTCCATTTTCACTGGATTTTCAACCATTCATAATTTTCCCAAGTCTTTATGAACTTTCCTGAGATTTCAAATTTTTTCATCTGAGTTTCCTGAGAAATTGACTTTCAGCTTTTTCCTGGGGAAATCTTTTCAACTCCAAATATTTTCCAAGCATACATCATGTTTTCCCAAGCTGCATTTTCCAAAATCTCATAGCACATGCCTGAATTCTCTGTGCATTTAGGATAGAACATAACTTTGATAATTTCGCTAAGTCAAGCATAGTTTTGGTCCTTGGTTCGATTACCCCTGTTAAAGGCGGCAGGAACGGTCGAACCTCGTACCGACAGGTCGAGCCCCATCCCATGGATTTTCCCGCAATTTTCAAAAACGGAGGCGAGTATTTCAAAACAATTTCCAAAATCCGGTCAAAGTTTGAATCGCGAAAGCGTTTCTCTCTTTTTCTCTTCCGCAAGGAAGGGAAGACGGGGGAAAAATTTTGCGACGATAGACAGGTTTGGCGACCGTGATGGGACCTGTCCTTGTCTGACCTAAATTATGCTTGACTTAGTTCAATTATCAAAATTATGTTCATAAAATGTCAGCTCTTTTACTTTCAATATCATGTGAACCTAGGAGCCTAGATTCTGATCTAGCTGACATTGATTACATATAGTTTAGGCATGGTTTGGTAGGACCATATTGAGGAGAAGCTTTCATGCTAACATAGACTTAGGTCTAAATACAACTCTCCTCAATTTAGGATCTGAATGCAAACAATGTATGCTTCTTCAAAGTTTTCAAAATCTATCTCTCTAGGACTTAGAGCCCTCTATTTCTTGCATGTGATCATTTTTTCAAAACCTCAATTACCTATCATTACCCGGTCTTCATGTTGCTGGGCTCTCTTCCAGAAACCCTAGTTCGGGACAGAGCCTCACAACTGGGCCAACTATTTGGGTTAACACCCCCCTACCACGTACCGCGGGCCACAGTCCGAAGTATATCGGTAGGCGCTCAAGGATGTTGAAAAACCTTACCTTAGAACCGGAGTTGAAATTCTATGCCACGTACCTCGGATTTCAATTCGGGTATATCGGCATAACTGGATTGGACAAAGATGATCTGAACTTAGAGTTAGGATTAGGGTCCTACAGCTGTTTTCAAATTGATGCATTTAGAGTCAGCCTTTTAGGGAGTGCTGAATGTGCATAAATGTTTGTGCAGGATGTGATTGTATGTATGATTTTCTCAATGCTTTATATTTCCCAATGTTTTTCAACTCATTAGGTCTTTTCCAAATATCCTTATTTTCCACGAGATCTTTTCTCAAACCCTGGATGATTTTTTCAAATATCCCATTTCTTTCAAAACTCCAGGCGATTTTACATTCTACCATTCTACTGGATCTCGAATTTCTAGCTGCATTTTTATCCTGCCTGCAAAATTTTTCAAAATTTCTCATATTTTCCTAAGTCTCATTCTGAGTCTTTCTCTGTTTTCAGTTCGATGGCATCCAGTCAAATCGATCCTATCTTTCCTGAAGGTCACATCTCCTTCGAGGTGCGACAAGGTCGTCCTGAACATCGAGCCCTTAGCACCGGAACTTTCATTCCCCGGTGGTATTATTCCTGGCTAAAGAGCTTTTCCCGAATGTTCCCGGACCATTTGAGCGAGTGCGGATTAGAGCTGGCATCAGCAGTCGGAAAGCAGACCATCAATGGCAACCTGATCCATGCAATGGCGGAGCGATGGAATCCTTGAACGTGTACCTTCTGGTTCCCGTGGGGAGAGATGACTGTTTTAATGGATGAATTTTCAGAAATCATGGGATTACCAGAACCAGCTGGTCAACCAAGCGACCCCTTAGAGCATCAATTCCTTATCAATGTCAAGGGTTTGGACCCCCGAGACTCCTTAGCTCGTATGACAGGCCGCCGATCTTGGCCCCTGATCCAGTTAGAAGGAGATGAATATGTTGACCTACTTGAGTTGTACCGCCAGTACGGGACCTTCGTCGAAGTCAGCACGCTTTCAAGAACAGCCAAAGAAAAGATTCAGAATGCAATGGTTCTATGCACTGTAGGACTGTCCCTTTTCCCAGATGGACAGAATTACATGGACATCAGGATAATCCAGCTTATGAGAAGATGGGGAAGTCGGCAAACCAATCGCCTCTCCATAGCCATGGCAGCGCTCGCCTTCCTTTATCGAGGTCTGACTCGATTCTCACTTGGAGAATCCATTTTAGTTGAAGGATGCATCTACGCACTTCAGTCCTGGTTTTTCCAGCACGTTCCAGCCCGAGCAAGCTCTTTCAGATACAATGGTCAAGAACTCCTTCCAGTGGCGCAGTACCGGTCTATGATCAACAACATTCAAGAGGATGACGTTGTTTGGGACTATTTTGATCGGCAAATATCTCCTCCCAGATATACCTACGCTTATGGCAAGCGGTTCAAGTTGCTGGGACCATTCTTCTGCACTTACTACCAACCAGAGAGATGTGTTCGGCAATTTTCTCAAAGGCAGCAGTACGTCGAAGCCCGCTTGTTATCAGGAGCTATGGCAGAGTTCGATCTCACCTCCGCACAATGGTCCGGGGCATATCATTCTGCCCGCTACGGCTGGGATTCCTTTGTCTCTCTCAAAATCTTTCCAGGTCCTAGAGTGTCTGCCGACTATCGTGAATGGTGGCAAATTGTTTGTCCCCCACCTCTTTGTCAAGATCAATAAAATCTTATTCTTCTCATTTTAAATAAAATTCTCTTTCTTTCCATTATGGTTTGACGACCTCGCCTAGGTAACAAGGCATATTTTCGTTGTTTATTTCTTTTGCAGAAGGAATGACAACACAATTGTCATGATTCCCACGACGACTCAGTCCCTAGTAATGGGACATCTTTTCCAAATTGTCTACCATATTTTCAGCAAATATTTCTTCCAAAAGCTAATTCCTTCATAATCTAATCAGGTCTTTGCCCTGCAGAGAGCATCCATATCATTTGATGGTTGAGACAAGATCAGACAAAAGAACCACGGCATCCCAGTACTCGTCAGCCTCGGAAGAAGAAATGGGTTCCCCTCGATCCGAGAAGAGTCAAGAACAGCAGCAAGAATATGACGGCATAGACCCTCAAATGTATGCCATGTTCAGAAAAATGATGAACAAAATGATGAATGAGCAGCCCGGGACCAGCTCAGAAAGAAATCCATTCCGAGAAAGGTTCCATGGTCGCAGGAGTAAGAAGGCTCCCAAGAAGCAGATCCATCCAGAAGAGATTTCAGATGAATCAGATTCTACTGAAAACACAGATGAAGAATATGAGGTGCCTTCGGCATTTGAGAAGCGTGGCCAAAGTAAAAGCCGCAGATCAAAGAGCAGAGATAAAGAAGAGCCTTTGCAAGCGCAGTTCAAAGAAATGGCCCGAGTTGTCAAAGATCTGCAAGCCCGCGACAAGGGCAAGAAAGTCTTCACCAGTGAGGACTTCTATGACGGCTTAGAAGGGGATGACGATCTGGAGAATCTCCCTCATAAATTCATCAAGTTCGATGGTTCTGGCGACCCAAAAGCTCATCTCGCCACCTTCTTCGCAGAATGCTCGAGGTTTAGAAAGGATAACCGAGCATTGTTTCTATGCTTCCCCCGCAGCTTGGAAGGAGTTGCAGCCAAGTGGTATGCTGAGCATATCAACCCCATCGAGCTCAAGGAGTTCGACAAAGTTGTAAATCTCTTTATTGAACGCTTCTTGTTCAACACAGAAGCGCTGCCTACATTAAGTCATCTCTGCAATTTAAGGCAGAATGAGAATGAAAAAGCACGGGACTTCATTCACAGATGGAGATCAGCCTGTAATAAGATGAGAGATCCTATCTCGGAAAGGCATGCATTGTCCCTAATCCTCAACAATTTCTCGCAGCCGTTAAGAGGATTAATCTCCACAGCGCCGTCCAGGACCTTCATTGAGCTGACTGAACGAGCCGAATGGCTCGAGCTGAGTGTGGAAAATGGAGTCTATGAAGGCTTCACCTTTTCCAAGAACAATTCCCAAGGTGAGCAGAAGAAGAAAGCTCACTTCACTTATTCTGCTAACAACAACAACAAAGGCCGAAATCAGCACAAAGGGCAGAAGAAAGATTACTGCTACAGCTCAGGCAGTTCGAACCACAAAGATCAGAAAGCAAAGCCTGCTCCTCAGTTCAGCAAGCCTCCTCAGCAGGATCAAGGACCGAAGCTGCGCGAGAAAGCCAAACATGAAGGATGGAGTTACGACAGAAAGTTTACTCCTCTTGACCAATCACTCGAAGACGTGCTCTAGTACATGCTATCGAAAGAGATGGTCAAATTGCCCAGATTGGCCGATCCCCCTGTGCCCATGGGGAAATGGAAAGATCAGTTCTGCAAGTTCCACAGGACAGTGGGACACAACACCGAGAACTGCTTTGTTCTCAAAAATATCGTGCAAGATCTCATTGAAAAGAATCTATTGGTAGAAGGAGAAGAAGAAGAGAAAATGGACATTCTCAACCACCCCTTCCCTTCGCACACCACAGCAGTAGTGTCTGCACAACCCTTTCTACCGCATGAACATATCAAGCCATGTTCTGTGCAAGATCTTCAAGTTCAGCATCAGGTGATGGTGCTACGACAAGCAGCTCCAGATTCTAAGAAGATGGACTTAATTTCAGCATTCGGTAAAATGAAAGTTGCGGAAGCACCTTTGAAGTCAGTTCCCAAATCAAAAGGAACTCCTGACTTCTTCAAGCAAATCGTTAGACCCAGGCTGGAGAATTCAAGTCAAAAGCCTCTGACCGCTTTATCCAATGTCTCCATCCTTGACTTGGCCAAGAATTCTAGCAAGCACCGACAAGTACTGGATGATCTGCTCAAGAAAATCAAAGTTAAGCCCAGTACCACTCCTGAAGACATGGCACAGATTGTGAACTCTGCCATGACCAATGCACCAATTACCTTCTCAGATGAGGACCTTCCAAAGCCTCATTCCTTTCATAATAATGCTTTGTACATTGTCGTTCGAGTCAGAGGAATGACAGTTCCCCATGTGCTGGTCGACGGAGGTAGTAGCCTCAACATATGTCCCGAAATGACCGCAAAGGCATTAGGGATCAAGGATGAAGAATATATTCCGGATCCCATCACTATCTATGGGTTTGACAATCATGGTCAAACGGCCAAGGGCAAGATATTTCTGGAAGTGTTTATCAACTATTCGGTGCACTCCATCCTTTTCCATGTGGTTAATGTACCACCAACCTACAACTTGCTGCTCGGTAGGACGTGGATTCACAATGCTAATGCAGTGCCTTCTACCCTCCATCAATGTGTAAAGTGGTCAAAAGGTGGAATGATTACCACAATACTGGGAGAAGACCCAGAAGAAAGGCTCCCGCAGCCCATGATTCCCCGGCCATCATTCAATGCAGATATTCCCAGCATCAGGGAGAGTGAAGAGATCAATCTTGGGGAGAATCGAGAAATAATTCAGGCACCATCAGAGCCATCTTTGCACACAGTAGCCACGACACAATGGAAAGGTCCTCAATTCTTCAAGGTTGGAGGTCGAATCGACTACAGCACCATTAAGGATCATCCCTTGTTTCCTCAATTCATGAAGTCAAGAAAGGGATTTGATTTACTCCTGAAGCATGGCTATCAACCCTTCAAGGGACTCGGCAAGAATGAAGATGGCCGCATCGAGCCAATGATCCAGAAACATCGTCCCCACAGGGCAGGATTGGGGTTCTCCGGAGGAAGCTCATCAAGGAAGACTGTTTTTGCCAAAGGGGCACAATGAAGACCATTTGTTATTTCCTTTCTATTCTTTTCCAAATAAATATCTCATTTTACCAATGTCATTGATCAATTTAATCAATAAAATTTCAAGTCTCTTTGTCTATCTGGATGCCATCTACTCCCTTTTTGTCTGTCTCATCATTTTATAATTCAATGCCATTTTATGTATGGTTCTCTTTAAATGGTTGCTTGTCTTACTATAGGCCGATTTGTCTGAACCAGATTTCTTCTCCAAAATTTCAGAATGACTTCTCGAACAATCAAGAAGCTCGTACTCAATCCCAAGGCCTTTCAGAAGCCGACAGCAATTCACAGAATCAAAGCAAGCACCGAAAATGACAAGAGTGCAAAGCAGTCTGATGATTGTGCGGAATATGATCAGTCTCTTCAGGAATTACCGGAGTTCGCCGCAATTCAGAAGCAGGACAAACCATTTCCTCTAGTACAAGATCCAACTGAAGGTGTCAATATCGGTTCAGAGGAAGATCCAAAAATTCTCCAGATCGGAACCAGTCTGAGTCCAGAAGAAAAGAAAAGACTTACAGATTTTCTCAAGCGGCATGAAGAAGTGTTCGCATGGACATATGAAGACATGCCGGGCTTAGACCCCAAATTAGTCGAACACCGTCTTGTCCTAAAGCCGGATGCTAAGCCAGTCAAGCAAAGCTGAGAAAAATGGATCCCAGAATAGAACAACAAGTCAAAGAAGGACTTGAAGATCTGCTCAAAGCAGGATTTATTCGAGCTATTGACTACCCAGATTGGTTAGCCAATATCGTCGTAGTCCCAAAGAAAAGCGGCAAAGTAAGGATTTGCATAGACTTCAGAGACCTCAATAAGGCAACTCCGAAGGATGACTATCCACTTCCAAGCATCGATCTTCTAGTCGATAGCACGGCAGGACATGCCATGTTCTCTTTCATGGATGGATATTCCGGCTACAATCAGATCAAGTTGGCCTCCCGCGACCAATCCAAAACTTCCTTCACTACGCCTTGGGGCACTTTCTGCTATACGGTTATGCCTTTTGGGCTCAAGAATGCTGGAGCAACATATCAACGGGCAATGGTTGTTATCTTTCACGATCAAATGCGCAAAATCATGGATGCGTATGTTGATGATATTCTCGTGAAATCTAAAGAGGGAGAAGATCACCTCGAAGCCCTTGACCAAGTCTTTAAAAGACTTATTCTTTACAAGTTAAGGCTTAACCCGCAAAAATGTGTCTTTGGAGTCGAATTAGGCAAACTGTTGGGTTTTCTGGTCAGCAAAAAGGGAATTGAAGTTGACCCGGCCAAAGCAAAGGCTATCATTGATATGCCTCCCCCAAAGAATCTCAAAGAACTACGTAGCCTTCAAGGACGTATGCAGTCAATCCGGTGATTCATTTCCAGTTTGGCGATGAGATGTGAGCCCTTCAACCACTTACTCAGAAAAGGAGTTAAGTTCGAATGGGGACCAGAGTGTCAGCAATCGTTCGATCGGATCAAGAAGTATCTTCTTAATCCTCCCATCCTGAAGCCGCCAGAATTGGGAAAACCTCTTTTATTATACATCTCAGTTAATCAAGTCGCATGCGGCGGATTCTTGGCACAATACAAAGAAGGCAGCCTGATAGAGCACGCCATTTATTACGTGAGCAAGACTTTCATAGATTATGAAAAGAGATACTCTCAAATAGAGAAGACCTGCCTAGCTCTGGTATGGATGTGTCAGAAGCTAAGACACTACCTGTTGGCATCAGAGGTCAAAATCTTGTCTAAACTCAATCCTCTCAAGTATATCTTATAGCAACCTTTTCTCAGCGGACGAGTCGCAAAATGGCAAGTCTTACTGATGCAGTATGACTTAGAATATGTCTCGCAGCAATCAATCAAAGGCCAAGCAATTGCAGATCAATTGGAGGATTTTCCTCTGGCCGAAGAAGAGAAAACCGAAGATGACTTCCCTGATGAGCAAATTTGCAATACCCAGCAATTTCCAGTCTGGAATTTATTTTTCGATGGTTCTAAGAATATGGCGGGAATAGGCATCGGAATTTTATTAATCACTCCAGAAAAAGAGATGATTCCGTTTTCCCTCAAGTTAGATTTTCAATGTACTCACAATATGGCTGAATATGAAGCCCTGATTCAAGGTCTAAAGATTCTGCTAGACTTCAATGTCAAGAGAGTGCATGCCTACGGCGACTCATTACTTGTTGTCAATCAAGTTCGAGCCGAATGGCAAGTCAAAGATCAGAAGTTATTTCCCTATCAGAAAATTGTTTCAGCTCTTATCAGCAAGTTCGAAGAATTTCAGTTATTTCATATCAAGAGAGATTTTAATCAAGTGGCTGATAGCCTAGCCAGCTTAGGCTCCATTATGGCATTCAAGAATGGAGAATCTTGTCGCTCTTTTGAAATTGGCAGACTTGACCAACCTGCCTTCATTCCAGCAGAACAGGTAAACCAGGCTGAGCAAAGGAAGAAGCCCTGGTATTACAACATCAAAACTTTCATAGAAACTGGCGAATTTCCTCCAGAACTCTCAAAGAAAGAGCAACGAGCAATCCAGCGTATGTCTACTCGATACTTCATTTTGGCCAATGTCCTCTATCATCGCGGATTCAGTTCAGAGTATTCCAGATGTTTAGATGAAGACGAAGCCAAAGAAGTCGTGCGAGAAGCACACGAAGGCATCTGTGGTGGTCACGTTGGCTACCAAACCCTTGTCAAGCAAATCATAAGAGCAAGGTACTATTGGAAGACTAGGCAACAAGACTGTTATCATTATGTGAAGAAATGTGTACAATGTCAGATACATGCACCTTCTATCCATGCTCCGGCAACTTATTTACAGTCTGTTGTCTCTCCATGGCCATTTTCTATGTGGGCCTTGGATGTTGTAGGTCCCATCACTCCTTCAGCTTCAAATGGCCACAAATACTTCCTTGCCGCAACAGAATATTTCACCAAGTGGGTAGAAGCCATCAGTCTCCGCACAGTAGAAGGCCGACACGTGGTCTCTTTCATTCACAAGAACATCCTTTGCCGTTTCGGCATCCCGCATGATATTGTGTCAGACAACGGCAGTCATTTCAAGAATGAAAAGATGAAGACATTCTGCTCAAAATTCAAGATCTATCACCATTTTTCCGCTCCATATTATCCTCAAGGGAATGGTCAGGCAGAGGCCACCAACAAGATTTTAATTCGTATCTTGGAGCGAACTGTGGAAACAGGCCGTGACTGGCATGAGAAGATCCACGATGCACTGTGGGCCTATCGGACCACCATTCGTACACCAACGAATGCTACTCCATCAGAGCTGGTCTATGGAACAGAAGTAGTATTGCCGCTACATGTTCAGAAGCCCGCTTTGAAATTTGCTTCACTTCTGCAATTACCTCTTGATCAATACCAGCAGCAGCGACTAGTGCAACTAGACTTACTCGACGAGAGAAGGCTAAAAGCAGCAGAGCATGCTCAATCCTATCGCCAGAGAGTAGCCAGGCAATATGCGAAATCTATCATCGAAAGAAGATTCAAAGTCAATGATTTAGTACTTCGATCCACAACTTATCTCAAGCATCGTCCTGGCGGCAAATGGTCGCCAAATTGGGAAGGTCCCTATGTTGTCAAAGAAACATTACCCCGCAACTCATATTGGCTCATCAATGCCGATGGAGTAGAATTGCCAGACCCTATCAATGCTCGACACTTGAAAAAGTTTTATACTTGAAACATTTATCCTTCTCTTGTAATCCTTCCTGTTTCCTTCAAATAATGATCCAACTTTCTTTCCCAGTTATACTGGGGCATTTTAAAATTTTGTTCTATATGCAGGCAGGATAAACAAATTCCTCATTTCATGCACATGTGCATTCATATGCATCAATTCATATTCATTTGCATTCAATTGCATTAACAACAATCTGGTCAGTATGGGGATTTCAACAAACAGTCCCATCACAATTCCTAAATGATCCAAAGATCATTGCCAATACTGAACCAAAACCCAGCACTCGAACTGGTATTATTTCAAAATCCAGTATTCAAGCTGGCACATTTTCAACCTCTTGGAAAACCGAGTTCCGACTCGGGTTTTTATTCAAATCATTTTCCTTTGTTGATCCGGGTTCCGACTCGTGATCTCTCTACTTTATTCGAGCCTTGACTCGAACTCGTCATTTTTCTTTGTTGATCCGGGTTCCGACTCGTGATCTCTCTACTTTATTCGAGCCTCGACTCGAACTCCTCATTTTCCTTTGTTGATCCGGGTTCCGACTCGTGATCTCTCTACTTTATTCGAGCCTTGACTCGAACTCTTCATCTTCCTTTGTTGATCCGGGTTCCGACTCGTGATCTCTCTACTTTATTTGAGCCTTGACTCGAACTCTTCATCTTCCTTTGTTGATCCGGGTTCCGACTCGTGATCTCTCTACCTTATTCGAGCCTTGACTCGAACTCTCCATTTTCCTTTGTTGATCCGGGTTCCGACTCGTGATCTCTCTACTTTACTCGAGCCTTGACTCGATTTCTTCATTTTCCTTTGTTGATCCGGGTTCCGACTCGTGATCTCTCTACTTTACTCGAGCCTTTACTCGAACTCTTCATTTTCCTTTGTTGATCCGGGTTCCGACTCGTGATCTCTCTACTTTACTCGAGCCTTGACTCGAACAAATCATTTTCCTTTGTTGATCCGGGTTCCGACTCGAGATCTTTTCGAGCTTGTCATTCTCTTTTGTTGATCCGAGTTCCGACTCGTGATCTCATTACCTTACTCGAACCCTGAATCGAGTTCTTCATTTTCTTTTGTTGATCCGGGTTCCGACTCGAGATCTCTTTATCTTATCCAAGCTCTAATTCGAGTCCTTCATTTTCCTTTGTTGATCCGGGTTCCGACTCGCGATCTCATTATCTTATTTGAGCTCTGATTCGAGCCTTCCTTTTTCCTCTGTTGATTCGGGTTCCGACTCGTGATCTCTATATTTTATTCGAGCTCTGACTCGAACTCATCATTCTCTTTTATTGATCCAAGTCATTTCAATCATCAGGGTCTGTCAATTGCTCAAATTTGATATTTTGCTCTCTAAATTTCAATTTAAATCCTCAAATCAGGCAATTCTCCAATTTAGACCTCTGATTTCCAATTTCAATTACCAATTTCCAATTCTCGACCTGCGGGTCAACCAATTTCCAATTTCGACCTTCGGGTCAATCAATTTCCAAATTTCGACCTCTGGTCAAATCGATTCTCAATTTCGACCTTCGGGTCACACAATTTCGACCTTTAGGTCACTCAATTCTCAATTTCGACCTTCAGGTCACACAATTTCGACCTTTCGGTCAACCAATCCTCAATTTCGACCTTTTTGGTCAAATCAATTCTCAATTTCGACCATCAGGTCATCCAATTTCGACCTTCGGGTCATTCAATTTTCAGCAACCAATTTTTCCAATTTCCAATTTCGACCTTTGGGTCAATCAATCTCAATTTCAATCATTTTCTCTTGCGAGAGACCCTTTTTAGGGAGAGTTCGAGGGAGCTCGTTCTTTTCGCATGCTATCCAATTCGTTCACTTAGCCCCTTTTAGGGAGAGTTTGAAGGGACTCGCGTCTTTGTGAACCGTTTGCAAAACAATTTCCAATTTCACACGAGGAACCCTTTCAAAGGGAGAGGCTCGACGGAGACTCGTTTTCTTGTTACCCCCCAATTTCATACTAGGCCATTTTTCGTCATGAAAAGACCCTCTTTGCAGGGAGAGTGCGATGGACTCGTTCCTTTCATGACCCAATTTTCAGACCTCACTATTATCGGCCCCCTTTCCATAAGAGAAGCCTAATATTAGGGAGCTTTGACGAAAGCTCAATTTCTCTTCGAAAGTTCGTTTTGCAAACACCTCCTCTTTAGGGAAGAGAGGAGTATTTCCCAATTCCCATTCAGGTAAGGGCTAAGCCTGAGTCTCTCTTTTTGGGGAAAAAGAGAGGAGAATTTTCGTCACGGATGCGTTGAGCCGGATTTCAAATACTCACTTTCACTAAGGATTTCAAGAAAATTTTGTCAATTTGTCAAATTATTTGCTGATTTCAGAATCTTTATTGCACTAGTCAGTTTACCCTCAGCATCACTTCCAAAAGAGCGAAGCTTTTGCGAAAAGGGATTCAAAATTCAAATTCTTTCTATTGGCCAACCAAAAGGATGAAGGATAAATCCTCGATATGGCCAGAAAAGAAGATTCAAGGTTATTGAAAAGCCGTAGATGATCGATATTGATCACAGTCAATGGCGCATCGTTAAAGGCTATTCTTGTAAGGACGAGACAGTGGAAATATCCTGAGTGCTAGAAAAGAGAGAATTCACCCAAACCCTGTCTCCTCAGAATCACCTAAGCTGCAATTAAATATCCGCAAAAGGGATCTCTCACCTGTCGTCAAGATGAAGGCGAATTAGGCGAGTAGACCCCCGGGGCCAAAGAAGATTCGAAACATCTCCAAGATGACGGAGTTTGTGACGGATCCTTCCAGGGAAAGTCCAAAGCACTGTCGAGATGAAGGCAGATGCGATGAACCTCTCGACAATCCCTAAAAGATATTTAATTTCAGCTATCGCCCAAAGATCTCCAAACCCATCATCCAAGAAGGATCGAAACATCTCCAAGTTGAAGGAGTTTGTGACGTACCCTTCCCAAAAGAGAGAAAGAGAGGAAAAAGAAAGAGAGAAAAAGTCAGAACATCTCCAAAATGAAGGAGAATGTAGCAAAAACCCAGAGAGTCAAAAGAGTGCAGAAAGATTATCAAGAGAGAAGCTCTCAGGATATCAAACTGCCAAATCTATCAAGAATCCTCTTTAACTTTGTGAAATTCTATTATCAATATTCTTTCATCAATTGCTTTCATAATATCAAATTCTCTTTCCTGCTCATATCAAGGAAATTGATAACTTCCTTGAAGAAGGTCAATTGCAAGCAATTTGGATTTCAAGTCTCGATTCTACAAAGTGAACCTTGTTTGGAGGTAATGCTTTAGGTAGAAAAGAAGGAATATCTTTGCAACAATGTGCAACATTTTCAAATATTTTGAATCAACAGCAAAATTTCCAACATTTTGACAATATTTTCTAGCTATCCTGACATGAAGTGAGAGCTCGATATCCGTTTTCGATGCATCCTGACACCAATTTTAAATCCCTCCTAAGGACTTGATTCCTTCCCTTCTTTGAGAGCATGAACTCTCAAATTTGCACACTTCCCTGTGTCCCCACTGTCCCACCATAGACAGTCCCATTTCGGTTCGAGGTCGAACCACCAATCATTTCCCGCAAAAGGCAATTTCAAAAGCTGATTTTAGTCTCAGCAATGAGACACCCAAAACCAATCCCTTTTCAAGCTTTAGGGACCCCATTTTCCTTCCTTTTGCAAAAACCCTATTGGATTTATTGTGCAAAATCCAAAGGTTCCATCATGGTCTCTTCCTTCGAGGATTCCATCCATTTTCCGCCCGATCAGGATAAGGGTACAAACCTGAGCCTCGATCAAAGAGGTATTTCATTTTCCACCCGATCAGGATAAGGGTACAAACCTGAGCCTCATCCAAAGAGGTATTTCATTTTCCGTCCGATCAGGATAAGGGTACAAACCTGAGCCTCGATCAAAGAGGTATTTCATTTTCCACCAGATCAGGATAAGGGTACAAACCTGAGCCTCGATCAAAGAGGTATTTCATTTTTCACCCGATCAGGATAAGGGTACAAACCTGAGCCTCCGTCGATGAGGTATTTCATTTTCCGCCCGATCAGGATAAGGGTACAAACCTGAGCCTCCTTTGATGAGGTATTCCATTTCAACGCCCGATCAGAATAAGGGTACAAACCTGAGCCTCCGTCGATGAGGTATTTCATTTTCCGCCCGATCAGGATAAGGGTACCAACCTGAGCCTCGATCAAAGAGGTATTCCATTTTCCGCCCGATCAGGATAAGGGTACAAACCTGAGCCTCGATCAAAGAGGTATTTCATTTTCCGCCCGATCAGGTTAAGGGTACAAACCTGAGTCTCATTTCGATGAGATATTCCATTCCCCAATCAGGTCAAGGGTCAAAAACCTGAGCTTCGCTCCATGCGAGGTATTTCTGTCCCATCCAGGTTAAGGGCATAAACCTGAACTTCACTCTCATAGAGTGAATCTTTTCTCTCCATTCTTCGCTTCATATCTACCATCTTCCTCGGGCTAATTTCTTCACACTCAGTCAGATCCTTCTAACTGGAGCATTTTTTTCGTATAGCCCAAATTTGGTGTGTTTTCTTTGCCACTAAGCTCGGCCATGAGCCGGCTTAGTAGCAAAGAGGGGCATCTGTAAACACCCCAAATTTTCACTCACCTCCCCAACATTTCCACCAAGCATCATCATCCAGCCTCTGAAATCGCTGGAGGGCAAAATGGTCATTTTCTGAGCCGGACCTTGCAAAAGTCCAAATTTCATCTGCAACTCTCAAAATTTCTCTAATTTTAACTCAGATGTTCAAAATTTTATTCCTGACAGGAGAAAGACATCTCCAGAGTCTTGGTTCAAGATTATATTGCATAAGACATGACATTGCATATCATTGCATGAGCATTTCAAATCACTGCACTGCACAGCATGTCATTTCGAGGTCCAGAACTCTTGATTTCAAAATTTTCAATCCAGATTCGAATTTTAACTATTTTCAAAATTGATTTCAAAACCCTGGGTCTTCAAAATTATCAATTCTTCCCATTTTACCCCTAGGGCTCTGAATTTCAAAATATTTTCTCAGGAAAACGATCTGGATAGTTTTCAATATGGATTTCAGTCACTTCACCTCAGATTTTGCCCTTTTTGACAATTTCAAATATCTTTCTTTTACAAAATCGCCCTACAAGGGCCAAATCTTTCCAAAATTCCTGTTTTGCCCATTAGTCCAGATTTTATAAAAATTCCAAAAAGAGGTTTTGTGGTTTTATCCTTATTTCAATAAAGAAGCAATGTGGGACCCACATTGAGGTGGTGTCACACAAGCTTTCCTTTTGAAAAATTTAAATTTTGAGAAAAACCCAAAAATATAGGAGCCTTGGATTGGTGCCACTTGTCATTTCTCTCTCCTCCCATTTCCATGCCAAGTGTCAGTGTGGGGCTACCTTCAGAAGCCGCCACATGTCATCCCATTTATCTGCCATGTGTCACCCTATCCATCCTGCGCCATGTGTCAATCCAAGACTACCAGGAGATGCCAAGTGTCATAGGTTGTCCTGTCTAGAAAAAGTGGAGTTTGTCTCCTCTGAGGTGGCGCCACTTGAAGTGTGTCTCCTGCAGGGGACACGTGTCAACCCCTCCTTCCTTCTAGAAAAGTAGCCTGACACATGTCCTCTCCCTATTTTTTCAGAAAAGTAGGAAACATATGTCACTCCTAAATTCCTACAGAAAAGGTAGGCTTGTCTCCTCTGAGGTGGCGCCATCTGGAGTGTCTCCTGCAGAGGACACGTGGCAAGCTCTCATTTCCTCAGAAAAAGCAAATGCCATGTGTCATTTCCTGCTTTCTTCAGAAAAACTAGAATTCAAAAGTTCAAACCTCCTCATAGGTGGCGCAAATCCTGAACTCCTACCTTTTTCATCATGTCTGAGATGGCGCCACATGGCTTGGCCCACCTTCTCTCCCCTCTGCCACATGTCATTCTTTGCTTCTTTCAGAAAAAGTAGAGGACACATGTCTTCTCCCTACCTCTTTCAGAAAAGTAGGAGACACATGTCACTCCTGGCCTTCTTCAGAAAAAGCAAACCATTTAAAATTCAAACAAGGCATTAGGTGGCGAAAATCCGGAGCTCTGATTTTTCCAGATGGCCTATAAGGGCGCCACATGTCCCTTCCCTCCTTCTCATCCCTCTGCCACGTGTCATCTTCTACTTCTTTCAGGAAAAGAAGGTGACACATGTCTCCTTCTCATTCCTTCAGAAAAAGTAGAGGACACATGTCCTCTCCCTACTTTTTTCAGAAAAGTAGGAGACACATGTCACTGCCCTCTTTTTCCTCCCTCTTGCCACATGGCATTGTAGGAGCCACCCTGAGGTGGCGCCACATGTCCACCCTCCATTCCTCCAAGGCCAACCTCCATTTGAATTTCAAACTTCTCCTCTGAGGTGGCGCCATCTGAAGAACCTCCTCCAGCAGGCTGACACTTGGAACCATCCTAGACTGCCACATGTCCAGATCTCCTTTCACCAGAAAAAGCAAAATTCAAATTCCTCTGAGGTGGCGCCTTCTGAGCCCACTGCTCTGTCCTTCTGACATGTGTCAAACACCTTTTGAGGTGGCACCATTCCAGGACTCCACTTGGCTCCATTTTTATTTTTTTATTTTTTTTTTATTTTTAAAAAAAGGTAGCCCACCATGAGGTGGCGCCACCTGAGGACTCCCTACAAAAGGTGAGTTTGAATTTCAAATTCCAAGAGAGCACCCTCTGAGGTGGCGCCTTCTGGGAGTTCCCTGCAGAGAGAATCAAGCAAACTTTTGAAAAAATCCAAATTCCCCCTGCTGAGGTGTCTCACCCACAAAATTTCCATTTTTTTATTTTTCTCAAAAAATCAAAATAGCCTTTTGAGGTGGCGCCACCTGAGGGCTCCCTGCAGAAGACAAATTAGAATTTCAAACCCCTCAGATGACACCCCCTGAGATGGCGCCACATGGAGGGCTCAGATCCAGCCTGTTTGAAATTCAATTTTTTTTCAGAAAATCTATAAAAACAAGGCTCCATGTCCAGCATAGGAGATCATTTTTTTAGCTCTGGTGAACTTGGAAAATCCGACCTAGCCTTCCTAGAATCAGATTTTGAACTGTGGAAATCGTGCCCCCTTTGGCGCATTGAAGAAGGTGGAGTAGAGCTCGTGCTGTGGCCAATTCAATTCCAACAGAGGTCGATTTTGGTGGACCATCCGAAGCTCGGAGCGAAGGACGAAGGAAGCTCGTGATAGCTGCCCCTTTCAAGAACTCCTACGCTGCGTAACGAAGCAAGGTGCACTTCTTTTCCCATTGATTGGATTCCATAATTCGAATCGGGGGTCGTTTGAAGAAAGAGCTCATCCGAGGGATGGATTGAGCTATTCTCATAAAACGACATACATAAAAATGTTTCATTATGCTTCCTTGATGATTTTTAACATTCATATAGTTAGCTAGGTTTAATTTGCATTTTATTTCATTCATTTAGTACATTTCATGAATTAATTAGGATTAATTTAGCCTTTATTTCAATTCTGCTTATTTTCAGTAGGTCTTTATTTTTGTCAGTCAGTCCACACGTCATTTCATGCATTTGTTTTTTATTAAAAATCCCAAAAAAATCACGGAATGCGCCCTTAGATGTCCCTAAAATTTTGCCAAAAATTCGGAGCCATTTGGATTTGTTTACTGCGGTAAACATTCAAAATGGCAAGTCGGGTTTTGTTACCCGGGATACGTTTTGAAAATCATTTGCCGACTTGTAAAATCGAGATATCCCTCATGGGAGATCCGATTTTCAATCCGAAAGCTGTTCTGAACTCGAGAGTATGTCTAGTTTTTAATATGATTTGTTTAGATTTTTCTGATTTTTTTTAATGTCTGACAAAAATCCGAGATGTCGGTACACGTGTCAGAGCCTAATTTGGGCCTCTGAGATCTTGGATCGAATTAGGGCTATGTTTTCTCTTTGTGTGTAGCTCCAAATCCAAAACTGTAAAAAGTGAAAGTGGTGTACGAGATGTCTTCTGTTTGAATCTAAAAGCCTGTAATTTTTAGAACAGTGTTGACCCCTGCTTCGGATTTTTCTTGTCATCCCCCCTGTTTTGCTACATTTGTCTGTTCTGTTAGTTTAGGCAGGAATAGTTATATTTTTATCTGTGTTTCCGTTGCTCAAATGCCGAAGTCATAAACATGAAAGCTGTTCATGTAGATGTCGTGCATAACTCTGATTAATTTCATAAATTTCCATGGCCGTTTTGTATTTCTTTAGCATTTTGTATCAGATTAGTGTGATTTTTACCTCTGTCAGAACTAAATCTCTGTTATTGAACTCACCATGGCTCAAATCCCAAGGCTGTAAAAACAAAAAATGTTCCATTTCGGGTCTTTTATCAGTCTGCAAAATATCAGAAGTTTCCATGGTGTAAATATTGCATTATCATATTAGGCATTGCATTTGGTTCGGATCCATAGGCAAAATCCATCATTTTAGGACTTTCCTTGAATTTTAGCATTTAAATTATATTATTTCATGATTTTTAGGATTCTAGGCTGTTTATCAGAGTAAGTAGATGCTTCATACCGAATTTGGTGCAATTTGGAATCCATTTGAGGTTCGGATCATCCATAATACCAAAACAGGGTCCCGTAGGACCCCGATCCAAGCGAAAAACAAGCGAAATTCGTTATTTTTGATAAATTGCGAAATGTCAAATTCTGATTTCACAGTCCTAATGTGTTTAGAAGCATGTCATATTGCATTTCATCATCATTGAATTCAATTTGAATTTCGAAATCCCAATTTTACTAAGTTTTCCTTCAAAAAACCCTGATTTTAAAGGTGTAACTTTAATTTTAGGGGTATTTTGGTCATTTTGACCCCAATTCCGAATTTCAAACTGTTTTCCACTAAATTCCCTGCATTTACATCATTTCAAAACATCAAGTAAGCATGAGAATAGGGTTTATATCCAATTAAATCCAATAATTTCATAATATTATTGGAAAATCTTGGAAAAACCCACATATTTGAGCTAACTTTATTTCAAGTTTGGCAGGGACATTCCAAAGAAGGAGCTGAAGTCTGCAAATTTCTTTTATTTCCTTTATTTAGTGATGTAATAATGTAAATTTTGGAATAAGAGATTTTATTTCCTGCTTAGACTAGGATGCATATCATATAGTTTGAATTTATGCAATATCCTGTTTCTATGATTCATGCATTTTATTTCAAAAGCACTATGGATGTTCACGAATGGCACATGCACCAACTCTTAGGGAGTTGATGGACTCGGTGGGATCCATATTTACGGCCCTAGTCGGAATATGGACGAGACCCAGATCCATCATCTTTCTACTAGTCACATTGAGCCTACACTCTTAGGCTATCTTAAAATGCATATCATATTTCCAAAGTTTTCAAAATCATGTGCATCAAATCAACTAAATTCTGAACATATTCATGGTCACAGTCAGAATATGTGAAGGATTTATCTTGACTTAATGCACATTTTTCCAACAAATCTCTTAGAAAATCTTTTCAAAGTGCATTCATTCACTCATGTCATTTGCATCATGAAATCATTGATTTTCTCAAGATTTTCTCAAGAAAACTTCATTCTCAAGAAATCGATTTCTCAAGAAACTCTAAGGATTTTCAAAAATCGGTTTTCCAAAGACAAAGTTTTTCACAGTTTTCTTTGGAAAACGATATTTTCTTAAGAGATTCAAAAGAGTTTTCCAATCTTTCTCCAAGATCCAAAATCGATTTCCGAGTATTTCAAAAAGGTAAAATTCTCAGGATTTCGATTCCCCAAGTTTTGAATTTCCTTCTCCAATGAATTTTCCTATAAATTTTCCATCATTTTCCTAAGAAAACTCTCAAAATCCAAGTTTTCCGAAGGAGTGTTCCCCTTTTCAAAAGGTTCATCTTTTCTCAAGAATCACTTCCATTTTCACTGGATTTTCAACCATTCATAATTTTCCCAAGTCTTTATGAACTTTCCTGAGATTTCAAAATTTTTCATCTGAGTTTCCTGAGAAATTGACTTTCAGCTTTTTCCTGGGGAAATCTTTTCAACTCCAAATATTTTCCAAGCATACATCATGTTTTCCCAAGCTGCATTTTCCAAAATCTCATAGCACATGCCTGAATTCTCTGTGCATTTAGGATAGAACATAACTTTGATAATTTCGCTAAGTCAAGCATAGTTTTGGTCCTTGGTTCAATTACCCCTGTTAAAGGCGGCAGGAACGGTCGAACCTCGTACCGACAGGTCGAGCCCCATCCCATAGATTTTCCCGCAATTTTCAAAAACGGAGGCGAGTATTTCAAAACAATTTCCAAAATCCGGTCAAAGTTTGAATCGCGAAAGCGTTTCTCTCTTTTTCTCTTCCGCAAGGAAGGGAAGACGGGGGAAAAATTTCGCGACGATAGACAGGTTTGGCGACCGTGATGGGACCTGTCCTTGTCTGACCTAAATTATGCTTGACTTAGTTCAATTATCAAAATTATGTTCATAAAATGTCAGCTCTTTTACTTTCAATATCATGTGAACCTAGGAGCCTAGATTCTGACCTAGCTAACATTGATTACATATAGTTTAGGCATGGTTTGGTAGGACCATATTGAGGAGAAGCTTTCATGCTCACATAGACTTAGGTCTAAATACAACTCTCCTCAATTTAGGATCTGAATGCAAACAATGTATGCTTCTTCAAAGTTTTCAAAATCTATCTCTCTAGGACTTAGAGCCCTCTATTTCTTGCATGTGATCATTTTTTCAAAACCTCAATTACCTATCATTACCCGGTCTTCACGTTGTTGGGCTCTCTTCCAGAACCCTAGTTCGGGACAGAGCCTCACAACTGGGCCAACTATTTGGGTTAACAACCCCCTACCACGTACCGCGGGCCACAGTCTGAAGTATATCGGTAGGCGCTCAAGGATGTTGGAAAACCTTACCTTAGAACCGGAGTTGAAATTCTATGCCACGTACCTCGGATTTCAATTCGGGTATATCGGCATAACTGGATTGGACAAAGATGATCTGAACTTAGAGTTAGGATTAGGGTCCTACAGCTGTTTTCAAATTGATGCATTTAGAGTCAGCCTTTTAGGGAGTGCTGAATGTGCATAAATGTTTGTGCAGGATGTGATTGTATGTATGATTTTCTCAATTCTTTATATTTCCCAATGTTTTTCAACTCATTAGGTCTTTTCCAAATATCCTTATTTTCCACGAGATCTTTTCTCAAACCCTGGATGATTTTTTCAAATATCCCATTTCTTTCAAAACTCCAGGCGATTTTACATTCTACCATTCTACTGGATCTCGAATTTCTAGCTGCATTTTTATCCTGCCTGCAAAATTTTTCAAAATTTCTCATATTTTCCTAAGTCTCATTCTGAGTCTTTCTCTGTTTTCAGTTCGATGGCATCCAGTCAAATCGATCCTATCTTTCCTGAAGGTCACATCTCCTTCGAGGTGCGACAAGGTCGTCCTGAACATCGAGCCCTTAGCACCGGAACTTTCATTCTCCGGTGGTATTATTCCTGGCTAAAGAGCTTTTCCCGAATGTTCCCGGACCATTTGAGCGAGTGCGGATTAGAGCTGGCATCAGCAGTCGGAAAGCAGACCATCAATGGCAACCTGATCCATGCAATGGCGGAGCGATGGAATCCTTGAACGTGTACCTTCTGGTTCCCGTGGGGAGAGATGACTGTTTTAATGGATGAATTTTCAGAAATCATGGGATTACCAGAACCAGCTGGTCGACCAAGCGACCCCTTAGAGCATCAATTCCTTATCAATGTCAAGGGTTTGGACCCCCGAGACTCCTTAGCTCGTATGACAGGCCGCCGATCTTGGCCCCTGATCCAGTTAGAAGGAGATGAATATGTTGACCTACTTGAGTTGTACCGCCAGTACGGGACCTTCGTCGAAGTCAGCACGCTTTCAAGAACAGCCAAAAAAAAGATTCAGAATGCAATGGTTCTATGCACTGTAGGACTGTCCCTTTTCCCAGATGGACAGAATTACATGGACATCAGGATAATCCAGCTTATGAGAAGATGGGGAAGTCGGCAAACCAATCGCCTCTCCATAGCCATGGCAGCGCTCGCCTTCCTTTATCAAGGTCTGACTCGATTCTCACTTGGAGAATCCATTTTAGTTGAAGGATGCATCTACGCACTTCAGTCCTGGTTTTTCCAGCACGTTCCAGCCCGAGCAAGCTCTTTCAGATACAATGGTCAAGAACTCCTTCCAGTGGCGCAGTACCGGTCTATGATCAACAACATTCAAGAGGATGACGTTGTTTGGGACTATTTTGATCGGCAAATATCTCCTCCCAGATATACCTACGCTTATGGCAAGCGGTTCAAGTTGCTGGGACCATTCTTCTGCACTTACTACCAACCAGAGAGATGTGTTCGGCAATTTTCTCAAATGCAGCAGTACGTCGAAGCCCGCTTGTTATCAGGAGCTATGGCAGAGTTCGATCTCACCTCCGCACAATGGTCCGGGGCATATCATTCTGCCCGCTACGGCTGGGATTCCTTTGTCTCTCTCAAAATCTTTTCAGGTCCTAGAGTGTCTGCCGACTATCATGAATGGTGGCAAATTGTTTGTCCCCCACCTCTTTGTCAAGATCAATAAAATCTTATTCTTCTCATTTTAAATAAAATTCTCTTTCTTTCCATTATGGTTTGACGACCTCGCCTAGGTAACAAGGCATATTTTCGTTGTTTATTTCTTTTGCAGAAGGAATGACAACACAATTGTCGTGATTCCCACGACGACTCAGTCCCTAGTAATGGGACATCTTTTCCAAATTGTCTACCATATTTTCAGCAAATATTTCTTCCAAAAGCTAATTCCTTCATAATCTAATCAGGTCTTTGCCCTGCAGAGAGCATCCATATCATTTGATGGTTGAGACAAGATCAGGCAAAAGAACCACGGCATCCCAGTACTCGTCAGCCTCGGAAGAAGAAATGGGTTTCCCTCGATCCGAGAAGAGTCAAGAACAGCAGCAAGAAGATGACGGCATAGACCCTCAAATGTATGCCATGTTCAGAAAAATGATGAACAAAATGATGAATGAGCAGCCCGGGACCAGCTCAGAAAGAAATCCATTCCGAGAAAGGTTCCATGGTCGCAGGAGTAAGAAGGCTCCCAAGAAGCAGATCCAGCCAGAAGAGATTTCAGATGAATCAGATTCCACTGAAAACACAGATGAAGAATATGAGGTGCCTCCGGCATTTGAGAAGCGTGGCCAAAGTAAAAGCCGCAGATCAAAGAGCAGAGATAAAGAAGAGCCTTTGCAAGCGCAGTTCAAAGAAATGGCCCGAGTTGTCAAAGATCTGCAAGCCCGCGACAAGGGCAAGAAAGTCTTCACCAGTGAGGACTTCTATGACGGCTTAGAAGGGGATGACGATCTGGAGAATCTCCCTCGTAAATTTATCAAGTTCGATGGTTCTGGCGACCCAAAAGCTCATCTCGCCACCTTCTTCGCAGAATGCTCGAGGTTCAGAAAGGATAACCGAGCATTGTTTCTATGCTTCCCCCGCAGCTTGGAAGGAGTTGCAGCCAAGTGGTATGCTGAGCATATCAACCCCATCGAGCTCAAGGAGTTCGACAAAGTTGTAAATCTCTTTATTGAACGCTTCTTGTTCAACACAGAAGCGCTGCCTACATTAAGTCATCTCTGCAATTTAAGGCAGAATGAGAATGAAAAAGCACGGGACTTCATTCACAGATGGAGATCAGCCTGTAATAAGATGAGAGATCCTATCTCGGAAAGGCATGCATTGTCCCTAATCCTCAACAATTTCTCGCAGCCGTTAAGAGGATTAATCTCCACAGCGCCGTCCAGGACCTTCATTGAGCTGACTGAACGAGCCGAATGGCTCGAGCTGAGTGTGGAAAATGGAGTCTATGAAGGCTTCACCTTTTCCAAGAACAATTCCCAAGGTGAGCAGAAGAAGAAAGCTCACTTCACTTATTCTGCTAACAACAACAACAAAGGCCGAAATCAGCACAAAGGGCAGAAGAAAGATTACTGCTACAGCTCAGGCAGTTCGAACCACAAAGATCAGAAAGCAAAGCCTGCTCCTCAGTTCAGCAAGCTTCCTCAGCAGGATCAAGGACCGAAGCTGCGCGAGAAAGCCAAACATGAAGGATGGAGTTACGACAGAAAGTTTACTCCTCTTGACCAATCACTCGAAGACGTGCTCGAGTACATGCTATCGAAAGAGATGGTCAAATTGCCCAGATTGGCCGATCCCCCTGTACCCATGGGGAAATGGAAAGATCAGTTCTGCAAGTTCCACAGGACAGTGGGACACAACACCGAGAACTGCTTTGTTCTCAAAAATATCGTGCAAGATCTCATTGAAAAGAATCTATTGGTAGAAGGAGAAGAAGAAGAGAAAATGGACATTCTCAACCACCCCTTCCCTTCGCACACCACAGCAGTAGTGTCTGCACAACCCTTTCTACCGCATGAACATATCAAGCCATGTTCTGTGCAAGATCTTCAAGTTCAGCATCAGGTGACGGTGCTACGACAAGCAGCTCCAGATTCTAAGAAGATGGACTTAATTTCAGCATTCGGTAAAATGAAAGTTGCGGAAGCACCTTTGAAGTCAGTTCCCAAATCAAAAGGAACTCCTGACTTCTTCAAGCAAATCGTTAGACCCAGGCTGGAGAATTCAAGTCAAAAGCCTCTCTGACCGCTTTATCCAATGTCTCCATCCTTGACTTGGCCAAGAATTCTAGCAAGCACCGACAAGTACTGGATGATCTGCTCAAGAAAATCAAAGTTAAGCCCAGTACCACTCCTGAAGACATGGCACAGATTGTGAACTCTGCCATGACCAATGCACCAATCACCTTCTCAGATGAGGACCTTCCAAAGGCTCATTCCTTTCATAATAATGCTCTGTACATTGTCGTTCGAGTCAGAGGAATGACAGTTCCCCATGTGCTGGTCGACGGAGGTAGTAGCCTCAACATATGTCCCGAAATGACCGCAAAGGCATTAGGGATCAAGGATGAAGAATATATTCCGGATCCCATCACTATCTATGGGTTTGACAATCATGGTCAAACGGCCAAGGGCAAGATATTTCTGGAAGTGTTTATCAACTATTCGGTGCACTCCGTCCTTTTCCATGTGGTTAATGTACCACCAACCTACAACTTGCTGCTCGGTAGGACGTGGATTCACAATGCTAATGCAGTGCCTTCTACCCTCCATCAATGTGTAAAGTGGTCAAAAGGTGGAATGATTACCACAATACTGGGAGAAGACCCAGAAGAAAGGCTCCCGCAGCCCATGATTCCCCGGCCATCATTCAATGCAGATATTCCCAGCATCAGGGAGAGTGAAGAGATCAATCTCGGGGAGAATCGAGAAATAATTCAGGCACCATCAGAGCCATCTCTGCACACAGTAGCCACGACACAATGGAAAGGTCCTCAATTCTTCAAGGTTGGAGGTCGAATCGACTACAGCACCATTAAGGATCATCCCTTGTTTCCTCAATTCATGAAGTCAAGAAAGGGATTTGATTTACTCCTGAAGCATGACTATCAACCCTTCAAGGGACTCGGCAAGAATGAAGATGGCCGCATCGAGCCAATGATCCAGAAACATCGTCCCCACAGGGCAGGATTGGGGTTCTCCGGAGGAAGCTCATCAAGGAAGACTGTTTTTGCCAAAGGGGCACAATGAAGACCATTTGTTATTTCCTTTCTATTCTTTTCCAAATAAATATCTCATTTTACCAATGTCATTGATCAATTCAATCAATAAAATTTCAAGTCTCTTTGTCTATCCGGATGCCATCTACTCCCTTTTTGTCTGTCTCATCATTTTATAATTCAATGTCATTTTATGTATGGTTCTCTTCAAATGGTTGCTTGTCTTACTATAGGCCGATTTGTCTGAACGAGATTTCTTCTCCAAAATTTCAGAATGACTTTTCGGACAATCAAGAAGCTCGTACTCAATCCCAAGGCCTTTCAGAAGCCGACAGCAATTCACAGAATCAAAGCAAGCACCGGAAATGACAAGAGTGCAAAGCAGTCTGATGATTGTGCGGAATATGATCAGTCTCTTCAGGAATTACCGGAGTTCGCCGCAGTTCAGAAGCAGGATGAACCATTTCCTCTAGTACAAGATCCAACTGAAGGTGTCAATATCGGTTCAGAGGAAGATCCAAAAATTCTCCAGATCGGAACCAGTCTGAGTCCAGAAGAAAAGAAAAGACTTACAGATTTTCTCAAGCGGCATGAAGAAGTGTTCGCATGGACATATGAAGACATGCCGGGCTTAGACCCCAAATTAGTCGAACACCGTCTTGTCCTAAAGCCGGATGCTAAGCCAGTCAAGCAGAAGCTGAGAAAAATGGATCCCAGAATAGAACAACAAGTCAAAGAAGGACTTGAAGATCTGCTCAAAGCAGGATTTATTCGAGCTATTGACTACCCAGATTGGTTAGCCAATATCGTCGTAGTCCCAAAGAAAAGCGGCAAAGTAAGGATTTGCATAGACTTCAGAGACCTCAATAAGGCAACTCCGAAGGATGACTATCCACTTCCAAGCATCGATCTTCTAGTCGATAGCACGGCAGGACATGCCATGTTCTTTTTCATGGACGGATATTCCGGCTACAATCAGATCAAGTTGGCCTCCCGCGACCAATCCAAAACTTCCTTCACTACGCCTTGGGGCACTTTCTGCTATACGGTTATGCCTTTTGGGCTCAAGAATGCTGGAGCAACATATCAACGGGCAATGGCTGTTATCTTTCACGATCAAATGCGCAAAATCATGGATGCGTATGTTGATGATATTCTCGTGAAATCTAAAGAGGGAGAAGATCACCTCGAAGCCCTTGACCAAGTCTTTAAAAGACTTATTCTTTACAAGTTAAGGCTTAACCCGCAAAAATGTGTCTTTGGAGTCGAATTAGGCAAACTGTTGGGTTTTCTGGTCAGCAAAAAGGGAATTGAAGTTGACCCGGCCAAAGCAAAGGCTATCATTGATATGCCTCCCCCAAAGAATCTCAAAGAACTACGTAGCCTTCAAGGACGTATGCAGTCAATCCGGCGATTCATTTCCAATTTGGCGATGAGATGTGAGCCATTCAACCACTTACTCAGAAAAGGAGTTAAGTTCGAATGGGGACCAGAGTGTCAGCAATCGTTCGATCGGATCAAGAAGTATCTTCTTAATCCTCCCATCCTGAAGCCGCCAGAATTGGGAAAACCTCTTTTATTATACATCTCAGTTAATCAAGTCGCATGCGGCGGATTCTTGGCGCAATACAAAGAAGGCAGCTTGATAGAGCACGCCATTTATTACGTGAGCAAGACTTTCATAGATTATGAAAAGAGATACTCTCAAATAGAGAAGACCTGCCTAGCTCTGGTATGGATGTGTCAGAAGCTAAGACACTACCTGTTGGCATCAGAGGTCAAAATCTTGTCTAAACTCAATCCTCTCAAGTATATCTTAGAGCAACCTTTTCTCAGCGGACGAGTCGCAAAATGGCAAGTCTTACTGATGCAGTATGACTTAGAATATGTCTCGCAGCAATCAATCAAAGGCCAAGCAATTGCAGATCAATTGGCGGATTTTCCTCTGGCCGAATAAGAGAAAACCGAAGATGACTTCCCTGATGAGCAAATTTGCAATACCCAGCAATTTCCAGTCTGGAATTTATTTTTCGATAGTTCTAAGAATATGGCGGGAATAGGCATCGGAATTTTATTAATCACTCCAGAAAAAGAGATGATTCCGTTTTCCCTCAAGTTAGATTTTCAATGTACTCACAACATGGCTGAATATGAAGCCCTGATTCAAGGTCTAAAGATTCTGCTAGACTTCAATGTCAAGAGAGTGCATGCCTACGGCGACTCATTACTTGTTGTCAATCAAGTTCGAGCCGAATGGCAAGTCAAAGATCAAAAGTTATTTCCCTATCAGAAAATTGTTTCAGCTCTTATCAGCAAGTTCGAAGAATTTCAGTTATTTCATATCAAGAGAGATTTTAATCAAGTGGCTGATAGCCTAGCCAGCTTAGGCTCCATTATGGCATTCAAGAATGGAGAATCTTGTCGCTCTTTTGAAATTGGCAGACTTGACCAACCTGCCTTCATTCCAGCAGAACAGGTAAACCAGGCTGAGCAAAGGAAGAAGCCCTGGTATTACAACATCAAAACTTTCATAGAAACTGGCGAATTTCTTCCAGAACTCTCAAAGAAAGAGCAACGAGCAATCCAGCGTATGTCTACTCGATACTTCATTTTGGCCAATGTCCTCTATCATCGCGGATTCAGTTCAGAGTATTCCAGATGTTTAGATGAAGACGAAGCCAAAGAAGTCGTGCGAGAAGCACACGAAGGCATCTGTGGTGGTCACGTTGGCTACCAAACCCTTGTCAAGCAAATCATAAGAGCAAGGTACTATTGGAAGACTAGGCAACAAGACTGTTATCATTATGTGAAGAAATGTGTACAATGTCAGATACATGCACCTTCTATCCATGCTCCGGCAACTTATTTACAGTCTGTTGTCTCTCCATGGCCATTTTCTATGTGGGCCTTGGATGTTGTAGGTCCCATCACTCCTTCAGCTTCAAATGGCCACAAATACTTCCTTGCCGCAACAGAATATTTCACCAAGTGGGTAGAAGCCATCAGTCTCCACACAGTAGAAGGCCGACACGTGGTCTCTTTCATTCACAAGAACATCCTTTGCCGTTTCGGCATCCCGCATGATATTGTGTCAGACAACGGCAGTCATTTCAAGAATGAAAAGATGAAGACATTCTGCTCAAAATTCAAGATCTATCACCATTTTTCCGCTCCATATTATCCTCAAGGGAATGGTCAGGCAGAGGCCACCAACAAGATTTTAATTCGTATCTTGGAGCGAACTGTGGAAACAGGCCGTGACTGGCATGAGAAGATCCACGATGCACTGTGGGCCTATCGGACCACCATTCGTACACCAACGAATGCTACTCCATCAGAGCTGGTCTATGGAACAGAAGTAGTATTGCCGCTACATGTTCAGAAGCCCGCTTTGAAATTTGCTTCACTTCTGCAATTACCTCTTGATCAATACCAGCAGCAGCGACTAGTGCAACTAGACTTACTCGACGAGAGAAGGCTAAAAGCAGCAGAGCATGCTCAATCCTATCGCCAGAGAGTAGCCAGGCAATATGCGAAATCTATCATCGAAAGAAGATTCAAAGTCAATGATTTAGTACTTCGATCCACAACTTATCTCAAGCATCGTCCTGGCGGCAAATGGTCGCCAAATTGGGAAGGTCCCTATGTTGTCAAAGAAACATTACCCCGCAACTCATATTGGCTCATCAATGCCGATGGAGTAGAATTGCCAGACCCTATCAATGCTCGACACTTGAAAAAGTTTTATACTTGAAACATTTATCCTTCTCTTGTAATCCTTCCTGTTTCCTTCAAATAATGATCCAACTTTCTTTCCCAGTTATACTGGGGCATTTTAAAATTTTGTTCTATATGCAGGCAGGATAAACAAATTCCTCATTTCATGCACATGTGCATTCATATGCATCAATTCATATTCATTTGCATTCAATTGCATTAACAACAATCTGGTCAGTATGGGGATTTCAACAAACAGTCCCATCACAATTCCTAAATGATCCAAAGATCATTGCCAATACTGAACCAAAACCCAGCACTCGAACTGGTATTATTTCAAAATCCAGTATTCAAGCTGGCACATTTTCAACCTCTTGGAAAACCGAGTTCCGACTCGGGTTTTTATTCAAATCATTTTCCTTTGTTGATCCGGGTTCCGACTCGTGATCTCTCTACTTTATTCGAGCCTTGACTCGAACTCTTCATTTTTCTTTGTTGATCCGGGTTCCGACTCGTGATCTCTCTACTTTATTCGAGCCTCGACTCGAACTCCTCATTTTCCTTTGTTGATCCGGGTTCCGACTCGTGATCTCTCTACTTTATTCGAGCCTTGACTCGAACTCTTCATCTTCCTTTGTTGATCCGGGTTCCGACTCGTGATCTCTCTACTTTATTCGAGCCTTGACTCGAACTCTTCATCTTCCTTTGTTGATCCGGGTTCCGACTCGTGATCTCTCTACCTTATTCGAGCCTTGACTCGAACTCTCCATTTTCCTTTGTTGATCCGGGTTCCGACTCGTGATCTCTCTACTTTACTCGAGCCTTGACTCGATTTCTTCATTTTCCTTTGTTGATCCGGGTTCCGACTCGTGATCTCTCTACTTTACTCGAGCCTTTACTCGAACTCTTCATTTTCCTTTGTTGATCCGGGTTCCGACTCGTGATCTCTCTACTTTACTCGAGCCTTGACTCGAACAAATCATTTTCCTTTGTTGATCCGGGTTCCGACTCGAGATCTTTTCGAGCTTGTCATTCTCTTTTGTTGATCCGAGTTCCGACTCGTGATCTCATTACCTTACTCGAACCCTGAATCGAGTTCTTCATTTTCTTTTGTTGATCCGGGTTCCGACTCGAGATCTCTTTATCTTATCCAAGCTCTAATTCGAGTCCTTCATTTTCCTTTGTTGATCCGGTTTCCGACTCGTGATCTCATTATCTTATTTGAGCTCTGATTCGAGCCTTCCTTTTTCCTCTGTTGATTCGGGTTCCGACTCGTGATCTCTATATTTTATTCGAGCTCTGACTCGAACTCATCATTCTCTTTTATTGATCCAAGTCATTTCAATCATCAGGGTCTGTCAATTGCTCAAATTTGATATTTTGCTCTCTAAATTTCAATTTAAATCCTCAAATCAGGCAATTCTCCAATTTAGACCTCTGATTTCCAATTTCAATTACCAATTTCCAATTTTCGACCTGCGGGTCAACCAATTTCCAATTTCGACCTTCGGGTCAATCAATTTCCAAATTTCGACCTCTGGTCAAATCGATTCTCAATTTCGACCTTCGGGTCACACAATTTCGACCTTTAGGTCACTCAATTCTCAATTTCGACCTTCAGGTCACACAATTTCGACCTTTCGGTCAACCAATCCTCAATTTCGACCTTTTTGGTCAAATCAATTCTCAATTTCGACCATCAGGTCATCCAATTTCGACCTTCGGGTCATTCAATTTTCAGCAACCAATTTTTCCAATTTCCAATTTCGACCTTTGGGTCAATCAATCTCAATTTCAATCATTTTCTCTTGCGAGAGACCCTTTTTAGGGAGAGTTCGAGGGAGCTCGTTCTTTTCGCATGCTATCCAATTCGTTCACTTAGCCCCTTTTAGGGAGAGTTTGAAGGGACTCGCGTCTTTGTGAACCGTTTGCAAAACAATTTCCAATTTCACACGAGGAACCCTTTCAAAGGGAGAGGCTCGACGGAGACTCGTTTTCTTGTTACCCCCCAATTTCATACTAGGCCATTTTTCGTCATGAAAAGACCCTCTTTGCAGGGAGAGTGCGATGGACTCGTTCCTTTCATGACCCAATTTTCAGACCTCACTATTATCGGCCCCCTTTCCATAAGAGAAGCCTAATATTAGGGAGCTTTGACGAAAGCTCAATTTCTCTTCGAAAGTTCGTTTTGCAAACACCTCCTCTTTAGGGAAGAGAGGAGTATTTCCCAATTCCCATTCAGGTAAGGGCTAAGCCTGAGTCTCTCTTTTTGGGGAAAAAGAGAGGAGAATTTTCGTCACGGATGCGTTGAGCCGGATTTCAAATACTCACTTTCACTAAGGATTTCAAGAAAATTTTGTCAATTTGTCAAATTATTTGCTGATTTCAGAATCTTTATTGCACTAGTCAGTTTACCCTCAGCATCACTTCCAAAAGAGCGAAGCTTTTGCGAAAAGGGATTCAAAATTCAAATTCTTTCTATTGGCCAACCAAAAGGATGAAGGATAAATCCTCGATATGGCCAGAAAAGAAGATTCAAGGTTATTGAAAAGCCGTAGATGATCGATATTGATCACAGTCAATGGCGCATCGTTAAAGGCTATTCTTGTAAGGACGAGACAGTGGAAATATCCTGAGTGCTAGAAAAGAGAGAATTCACCCAAACCCTGTCTCCTCAGAATCACCTAAGCTGCAATTAAATATCCGCAAAAGGGATCTCTCACCTGTCGTCAAGATGAAGGCGAATTAGGCGAGTAGACCCCCGGGGCCAAAGAAGATTCGAAACATCTCCAAGATGACGGAGTTTGTGACGGATCCTTCCAGGGAAAGTCCAAAGCACTGTCGAGATGAAGGCAGATGCGATGAACCTCTCGACAATCCCTAAAAGATATTTAATTTCAGCTATCGCCCAAAGATCTCCAAACCCATCATCCAAGAAGGATCGAAACATCTCCAAGTTGAAGGAGTTTGTGACGTACCCTTCCCAAAAGAGAGAAAGAGAGGAAAAAGAAAGAGAGAAAAAGTCAGAACATCTCCAAAATGAAGGAGAATGTAGCAAAAACCCAGAGAGTCAAAAGAGTGCAGAAAGATTATCAAGAGAGAAGCTCTCAGGATATCAAACTGCCAAATCTATCAAGAATCCTCTTTAACTTTGTGAAATTCTATTATCAATATTCTTTCATCAATTGCTTTCATAATATCAAATTCTCTTTCCTGCTCATATCAAGGAAATTGATAACTTCCTTGAAGAAGGTCAATTGCAAGCAATTTGGATTTCAAGTCTCGATTCTACAAAGTGAACCTTGTTTGGAGGTAATGCTTTAGGTAGAAAAGAAGGAATATCTTTGCAACAATGTGCAACATTTTCAAATATTTTGAATCAACAGCAAAATTTCCAACATTTTGACAATATTTTCTAGCTATCCTGACATGAAGTGAGAGCTCGATATCCGTTTTCGATGCATCCTGACACCAATTTTAAATCCCTCCTAAGGACTTGATTCCTTCCCTTCTTTGAGAGCATGAACTCTCAAATTTGCACACTTCCCTGTGTCCCCACTGTCCCACCATAGACAGTCCCATTTCGGTTCGAGGTCGAACCACCAATCATTTCCCGCAAAAGGCAATTTCAAAAGCTGATTTTAGTCTCAGCAATGAGACACCCAAAACCAATCCCTTTTCAAGCTTTAGGGACCCCATTTTCCTTCCTTTTGCAAAAACCCTATTGGATTTATTGTGCAAAATCCAAAGGTTCCATCATGGTCTCTTCCTTCGAGGATTCCATCCATTTTCCGCCCGATCAGGATAAGGGTACAAACCTGAGCCTCGATCAAAGAGGTATTTCATTTTCCACCCGATCAGGATAAGGGTACAAACCTGAGCCTCATCCAAAGAGGTATTTCATTTTCCGCCCGATCAGGATAAGGGTACAAACCTGAGCCTCGATCAAAGAGGTATTTCATTTTCCACCCGATCAGGATAAGGGTACAAACCTGAGCCTCGATCAAAGAGGTATTTCATTTTTCACCCGATCAGGATAAGGGTACAAACCTGAGCCTCCGTCGATGAGGTATTTCATTTTCCGCCCGATCAGGATAAGGGTACAAACCTGAGCCTCCTTTGATGAGGTATTCCATTTCAACGCCCGATCAGGATAAGGGTACAAACCTGAGCCTCCGTCGATGAGGTATTTCATTTTCCGCCCGATCAGGATAAGGGTACAAACCTGAGCCTCGATCAAAGAGGTATTCCATTTTCCGCCCGATCAGGATAAGGGTACAAACCTGAGCCTCGATCAAAGAGGTATTTCATTTTCCGCCCGATCAGGTTAAGGGTACAAACCTGAGTCTCATTTCGATGAGATATTCCATTCCCCAATCAGGTCAAGGGTAAAAAACCTGAGCTTCGCTCCATGCGAGGTATTTCTGTCCCATCCAGGTTAAGGGCATAAACCTGAACTTCACTCTCATAGAGTGAATCTTTTCTCTCCATTCTTCGCTTCATATCTACCATCTTCCTCGGGCTAATTTCTTCACACTCAGTCAGATCCTTCTAACTGGAGCATTTTTTTCGTATAGCCCAAATTTGGTGTGTTTTCTTTGCCACTAAGCTCGGCCATGAGCCGGCTTAGTAGCAAAGAGGGGCATCTGTAAACACCCCAAATTTTCACTCACCTCCCCAACATTTCCACCAAGCATCATCATCCAGCCTCTGAAATCGCTGGAGGGCAAAATGGTCATTTTCTGAGCCGGACCTTGCAAAAGTCCAAATTTCATCTGCAACTCTCAAAATTTCTCTAATTTTAACTCAGATGTTCAAAATTTTATTCCTGACAGGAGAAAGACATCTCCAGAGTCTTGGTTCAAGATTATATTGCATAAGACATGACATTGCATATCATTGCATGAGCATTTCAAATCACTGCACTGCACAGCATGTCATTTCGAGGTCCAGAACTCTTGATTTCAAGATTTTCAATCCAGATTCGAATTTTAACTATTTTCAAAATTGATTTCAAAACCCTGGGTCTTCAAAATTATCAATTCTTCCCATTTTACCCCTAGGGCTCTGAATTTCAAAATATTTTCTCAGGAAAACGATCTGGATAGTTTTCAATATGGATTTCAGTCACTTCACCTCAGATTTTGCCCTTTTTGACAATTTCAAATATCTTTCTTTTACAAAATCGCCCTACAAGGGCCAACTCTTTCCAAAATTCCTGTTTTGCCCATTAGTCCAGATTTTATAAAAATTCCAAAAAGAGGTTTTGTGGTTTTATCCTTATTTCAATAAAGAAGCAATGTGGGACCCACATTGAGGTGGTGTCACACAAGCTTTCCTTTTGAAAAATTTGAATTTTGAGAAAAACCCAAAAATATTGGAGCCATGGATTGGTGCCACTTGTCATTTCTCTCTCCTCCCATTTCCATGCCAAGTGTCAGTGTGGGGCTACCTTCAGAAGCCGCCACATGTCATCCCATTTATCTGCCATGTGTCACCCTATCCATCCTGCGCCATGTGTCAATCCAAGACTACCAGGAGATGCCAAGTGTCATAGGTTGTCCTGTATAGAAAAAGTGGAGTTTGTCTCCTCTGAGGTGGCGCCACTTGAAGTGTGTCTCTTGCAGGGGACACGTGTCAACCCCTCCTTCCTTCTAGAAAAGTAGCATGACACATGTCCTCTCCCTATTTTTTCAGAAAAGTAGGAAACATGTGTCACTCCTAAATTCCTACAGAAAAGGTAGGCTTGTCTCCTCTGAGGTGGCGCCATCTGGAGTGTCTCCTGCAGAGGACACGTGGCAAGCTCTCATTTCCTCAGAAAAAGCAAATGCCATGTGTCATTTCCTGCTTTCTTCAGAAAAACTAGAATTCAAAAGTTCAAACCTCCTCATAGGTGGCGCAGATCCTGAACTCCTACCTTTTTCATCATGTCTGAGATGGCGCCACATGGCTTGGCCCACCTTCTCTCCCCTCTGCCACGTGTCATTCTCTGCTTCTTTCAGAAAAAGTAGAGGACACATGTCTTCTCCCTACCTCTTTCAGAAAAGTAGGAGACACATGTCACTCCTGGCCTTCTTCAAAAAAAGCAAACCATTTAAAATTCAAACAAGGCATTAGGTGGCGAAAATCCGGAGCTCTGATTTTTCCAGATGGCCTATGAGGGCGCCACATGTCCCTTCCCTCCTTCTCATCCCTCTGCCACGTGTCATCTTCTACTTCTTTCAGGAAAAGAAGGTGACACATGTCTCCTTCTCATTCCTTCAGAAAAAGTAGAGGACACATGTCCTCTCCCTACTTTTTTCAGAAAAGTAGGAGACACATGTCACTGCCCTCTTTTTCCTCCCTCTTGCCACATGGCATTGTAGGAGCCACCCTGAGGTGGCGCCACATGTCCACCCTCCATTCCTTCAGGGCCAACCTCCATTTGAATTTCAAACTTCTCCTCTGAGGTGGCGCCATCTGAAGAACCTCCTCCAGCAGGCTGACACTTGGAACCATCCTAGACTGCCACATGTTCAGATCTCCTTTCACCAGAAAAAGCAAAATTCAAATTCCTCTGAGGTGGCGCCTTCTGAGCCCACTGCTCTGTCCTTCTGACATGTGTCAAACACCTTTTGAGGTGGCACCATTCCAGGACTCCACTTGGCTCCATTTTTATTTTTTTATTTTTTTTTTATTTTTAAAAAAAGGTAGCCCACCATGAGGTGGCGCCACCTGAGGACTCCCTACAAAAGGTGAGTTTGAATTTCAAATTCCAAGAGAGCACCCTCTGAGGTGGCGCCTTCTGGGAGTTCCCTGCAGAGAGAATCAAGCAAACTTTTGAAAAATTCCAAATTCCCCCTGCTTATGTGTCTCACCCACAAAATTTCCATTTTTTTATTTTTCTCAAAAAATCAAAATAGCCTTTTGAGGTGGTGCCACCTGAGGGCTCCCTGCAGAAGACAAATTAGAATTTCAAACCCCTCAGATGACACCCCCTGAGATGGCGCCACATGGAGGGCTCAGATCCAGCCTGTTTGAAATTCAAATTTTTTTCAGAAAATCTATAAAAACAAGGCTCCATGTCCAGCATAGGAGATCATTTTTTTAGCTCTGGTGAACTTGGAAAATCCGACCTAGCCTTCCTAGAATCAGATTTTGAACTGTGGAAATCGTGCCCCCTTTGGCGCATTGAAGAAGGTGGAGTAGAGCTCGTGCTGTGGCCAATTCAATTCCAACAGAGGTCGATTTTGGTGGACCATCCGAAGCTCGGAGCGAAGGACGAAGGAAGCTCCTGATAGCTGCCCCTTTCAAGAGCTCCTACGCTGCGTAACGAAGCAAGGTGCACTTCTTTTCCCATTGATTGGATTCCATAATTCGAATCGGGGGTCGTTTGAAGAAAGAGCTCATCCGAGGGATGTATTGAGCTATTCTCATAAAACGACATACATAAAAATGTTTCATTATGCTTCCTTGATGATTTTTAACATTCATATAGTTAGCTAGGTTTAATTTGCATTTTATTTCATTCATTTAGTACATTTCATGAATTAATTAGGATTAATTTAGCCTTTATTTCAATTCTGCTTATTTTCAGTAGGTCTCTATTTTTGTCAGTCAGTCCACACGTCATTTCATGCATTTGTTTTTTATTAAAAATCCCAAAAAAATCACGGAATGCGCCCTTAGGTGTCCCTAAAATTTTGCCAAAAATTCAGAGCCATTTGGATTTGTTTACTGTGGTAAACATTCAAAATGGCAGGTCGAGTTTTGTTACCCGGGATACGTTTTGAAAATCATTTGCCGACTTGTAAAATCGAGATATCCCTCATGGGAGATCCGATTTTCAATCCGAAAGCTGTTCTGAACTCGGGAGCATGTCTAGTTTGTAATATGATTTTTTTAGATTTTTCTTATTTTTTTTAATGTCTGACAAAAATCCGAGATGTCGGTACACATGTCAGAGCCTAATTTGGGCCTCTGAGATCTTGGATCGACTTAGGGCTATGGTTTCTCTTTGTGTGTAGCTCCTAATCCGAAACTGTAAAAAGTGAAAGTGGTGTCCGAGATGTCCTCTGTTTGAATCTAAAAGCCTGTAATTTTTAGAACAGTGTTGACCCCTGCTTCGGATTTTTCTTGTCAGCCCCCCTGTTTTGCTACATTTGTCTGTTCTGTTAGTTTAGGCAGGAATAGTTATATTTTTATCTGTGTTTCCATTGATTAAATGCCGAAGTCATAAACATTAAAGCTGTTCATGTAGATGTCGTGCATAACTCTAATTAATTTCATAAATTTCCATGGCCGTTTTGTATTTCTTTAGCATTTTTCATCAGATTAGTGTGATTTTTACCTCTGTCAGAACTAAATCTCTGTTATTGAACTCACCATGGCTCAAATCCCAAGGCTGTAAAAACCAAAAATGTTCCATTTTGGGTCTTTTAGCAGTCTGCAAAATATCAGAAGTTTCCATGGTGTAAATCTTGCATTATCATATTAGGCATTGCATTTGGTTCGGATCCATAGGCAAAATCCATCATTTTAGGACTTTCCTTGAATTTTAGCATTTAAATCATATCATTTCGTGATTTTTAGCATTCTAGGCTGTTTATCAGAGTAAGTAGATGCTTCATACCGAATTTGGTGCAATTTGGAATCCATTTGAGGTTCGGATCATTCATAATACCAAAACAGGGTCCCGCAGGACCCCGATCCAAGCGAAAAACAAGCGAAATTCGTTATTTTTGATAAATTGCAAAATGTCAAATTCTGATTTCACAGTCCTAATGTGTTTAGAAGCATGTCATATTGCATTTCATCATCATTGAATTCAATTTGAATTTCGAAATCCCAATTTTACTAAGTTTTCCTTCAAAAAACCCTGATTTTAAAGGTGTAACTTTAATTTTAGGGGTATTTTGGTCATTTTGACCCCAATTCCGAATTTCAAACTGTTTTCCACTGAATTCCCTGCATTTACATCATTTCAAAACATCAAGGAAGCATGAGAATAGGGTTTATATCCAATTAAATCCAATAATTTCATAATATTATTGGAAAATCTTGGAAAAACCCACATATTTGAGCTAACTTTATTTCAAGTTTGGCAGGGACATTCCAAAGAAGGAGCTGAAGTCTGCAAATTTCTTTTATTTCCTTTATTTAGTGATGTAATAATGTAAATTTTGGAATAAGAGATTTTATTTCCTGCTTAGACTAGGATGCACATCATATAGTTTGAATTTATGCAATATCCTGTTTCTATGATTCATGCATTTTATTTCAAAAGCACTATGGATGTTCACGAATGGCACGTGCACCAACTCTTAGGGAGTTGATGGACTTGGTGGGATCCATATTTACGGCCCTAGTCGGAATATGGACGAGACCCAGATCCATCATCTTTCTACTAGTCACATTGAGCCTACACTCTTAGGCTATCTTAAAATGCACATCATATTTCCAAAGTTTTCAAAATCATGTGCATCAAATCAACTAAATTCTGAACATATTCATGGCCACAGTCAGAATATGTGAAGGATTTATCTTGACTTAATGCACATTTTTCCAACAAATCTCTTAGAAAATCTTTTCAAAGTGCATTCATTCACTCATGTCATTTGCATCATGAAATCATTGATTTTCTCAAGATTTTCTCAAGATTTTCTCAAGAAAACTTCATTCTCAAGAAATCGATTTCTCAAGAAACTCTAAGGAATTTCAAAAATCGGTTTTCCAAAGACAAAGTTTTTCACAGTTTTCTTTGGAAAACGATATTTTCTTAAGAGATTCAAAAGAGTTTTCCAATCTTTCTCCAAGATCCAAAATCGATTTCCGAGTATTTCAAAAAGGTAAAATTCCCAGGATTTCGATTCCCCAAGTTTTGAATTTCCTTCTCCAATGAATTTTCCTATAAATTTTCCATCATTTTCTTAAGAAAACTCTCAAAATCCAAGTTTTCCTAAGGAGTGTTCCCCTTTTCAAAAGGTTCATCTTTTCTCAAGAATCACTTCCATTTTCACAGGATTTTCAACCATTCATAATTTTCCCGTCTTTATGAACTTTCCTGAGATTTCAAATTTTTTCATCTGAGTTTCCTGAGAAATTGACTTTCAGCTTTTTCCTGGGGAAATCTTTTCAACTCCAAATATTTTCCAAGCATACATCATGTTTTCCCAAGCTGCATTTTCCAAAATCTCATAGCACATGCCTGAATTCTCTGTGCATTTAGGATAGAACATAACTTTGATAATTTCGCTAAGTCAAGCATAGTTTTGGTCCTTGGTTCGATTACCTCTGTTAAAGGCGGCAGGAACGGTCGAACCTCATACCGACAGGTCGAGCCCCATCCCATGGATTTTCCCGCAATTTTCAAAAATGGAGGCGAGTATTTCAAAACAATTTCCAAAATCCGGTCAAAGTTTGAATCGCGAAAGCGTTTCTCTCTTTTTCTCTTCTGCAAGGAAGGGAAGACGAGGGAAAAATTTCGCGACGATAACACTTCCCCATCTTTGAAAGAGTTTGGCGACTCTGACATCAATGAAATTTTGACCATCTTGAAAGAAAGCTAATCCCACTGTGCATAGGATCATGGCATGCTGGATTCTATCTTTTGTTGCTCGAGACAAGGTGTCAACCTCTTCGTAAGCTTCGTACTTGCGGTAGAGTCCAAACAAGTCGATGAACTGACTTCCACCGATCTCAATAAGAGGCCAAGATCTGCTCCCTGTTGCTCTGGTTAAGGCTTCTCGAACATCTATCCCCTTGATGTTGATCAGAAACTGTTGCTCGATAGGGTCATCTGGCTGACCAGCTGGTTCAAACAATCCCATAATATCATTAAACTCGTCCATCAGTAGAGTCATCTCTCCCCATGGAAACCAAAATGTGCAGGTACGTGGATTCCACCGTTCTGCCATAGCCTAAATCAGACTTCCGTTGATGGTTCGCTTGCCTACTGTTGATGCCATCTCCAATCCGCAATCATCCAAGTGGTTTGGGAACATACGTGAGAAGGTGGCGAACCAAGAATAATACCACCGAGGGAAGAAGGGATGAGACTGGATGACCCGATGATCCGGGGATCCATCTTTTATCTAATAGAAGACATGATCTCTGAGAAAGACAAAATCAAGAGAATTGGACGCCATCGAAATGATACTGGGGCAAAGAAGAAAAAAGAAGAATCAGATAGAATGCATGACTTATGGATAGACTTTTGAAGAATAGATATAAACCTGGAAATTTTTGAAAGATCGAGGAAATTTTAAAAGAATTTTCTAGGGTTTTTGAAGAAAATTTGATCTAAAAGAGAAAAGAATGTAGGCAAAGGAAATATACACCTGGGGTTTCTGAAAAAATAAGAAGAAGTTTTGAATAATATACCCAGGGTTTTTGAAAAGGTTTGATACATATATATAAGAAAATACGAGAAACATCGCATAACCAAAGCTGCACAAACAAGGATGCGCAGTTAGCACCCCCTAAAGGCTGACTCTAAATGCAATATTTGAAATGACTTGTAGGACCTTAATCCTAACTCTAGGGTTTAGATCATTTGATTCTAATCAAGGTACGCCGATATACTCAAGCCAAAGCTCAAAGTACGTGGCATAGAAATATTTCTCTGGTTCTAAGGTAATGGTCTTCCCAACATCCTTAAGCACCTACTGATATACCTCAGACTATGGCCCTTAGGTACGTGATAGGGGGGCGCGAACCCAAATAAGTGGTCCAGTTGTGAGGCTCTCTCCCGAACTATGGTTCAGTGAGACAACCCAACAACGTGAAGACCGGGACAATATAGGTAGGGAGGTTTTTCAAAAACATGTTCAACATGCAAGAAATCAAATGGCTCTAATGCAAGTCCTAAAGAGATAGATTTAAAATGAAGAGAAGCATACACTTGCATACATTGTTTACATTCAATCCCTAGAATTGAGGAGAGTTGTATTTCAGACCTAAGTCTAATGTGAGCATGGAATAATCTCCTCAATATGGTCCTACCAAACCATACTTAAATCCTATATGCATTATGTCAGCTTAGGACAGAGTCTAGGCTCCTAAGGTTTGCATGAAAATGAAGCTGACATTTGTAGAATAAAGACTTAGAAAATATCAAAGCAAAGCAAAAGGCACAAATTCGACCAGATGGAGACGTGTCCCATCACGGTCGCCAAAACTGTGATCATCGCAAAAAAATTTCCTCTCATTTCTTTTCCTTTCTCTTTGCCTTTCTAACCTCTATTCCCTTTTTTAAGGAGAATAAAAGATAGAAAAGAAGAGAGAATGAGAAAAGGAAGAAGAGAGAGGAACTCTTTTGCAAGGTCTCACTTGACCTTAATTTTGAAAATATTTAGAAAAATTACTCGCCTCCATTTTGAAATATTTACGGGAAAATTGGGAGACAGGATTCCCTCATCGGTACGAGGTTCGACCGTTCCTGGCGCCTTTACCAGAGCTAATCAAACCAAGGATCAAATTTATGCCTTTTTGCTTTGCTGAAATATGATCTAAGAATTTATTCTAAGTCTAAAATGCACAGAGAATCATGCTTATGCAATATAAATGCAAAAAAATGTATGCTTTTGAGAAAACACTTTTGGAAATCTAAGATTTTTCAAGTGAAAATGTGATGATGGAATAAAGAAATGATTTCTGAATAGTTGAATCTAATTTAGAACTTGAGATAGATCAGAAAAGATATTTGAAGTTCTAAGTATTTGAAATAATCAGGGTTGGGAAAATAAATCTTGAATTAAAAAGAATGATTTGAAGCTGAGAGGAAAAGAAATGAAGTTTTAGAGTCAGAAATAGACTTCTGAATTTGAATTTCAAACCTGAATTTAGAAGAGGAGATGAAATTTGAAGTGGAATTGAATTCCAGATTTAACGTTTGAAATAAGGATGGAATTTGGATTTGAGAAATCCAAATGGAATTTTAAAAGTAGAAATGGATTTAAGAAGTCCATATGGGATTTGAAATCTGGATCCTAAATAGAATTGGGTCCAAAGTCTAGAATCCAAAAATGAAGTTGAATTCTGGATCTAAATGGAATTGGATCCAAAGTCTAGAATCCAAAAATGAAGTTGAATTCTGGATCTAGAATCCTAAATGGGATTGGATCCGAAGTATGGAATCCAAAATGAGATTGAATTCTGGAATCCTAAATGGAATTGGATCCGAAGTCTGGGATCCAAAATGGGGATTGGATTTTATTTCTAGAATTTGGGTTTTTGAAAGTCCAAAAATAGGACTTTTGAAGATGGATCTGGGTTTTGAAAACCCAGATTGAATTTAAAACTTAGGAAAAATCGAATTTTGAGATTCAGAATCAATCTCAAAACTTTGATTTTGAATTAGTCAAGGCTCAATGGAAAATAAAGGATGAACTTTATTTAGAGCTTGAGTTTTTGAAATCAGAAGATGAATCAAAAATTTTAAATTTGAACTTTGAAATTGAATTTGAATTGAAAATGAAATTTTGAATATAAAAATTGAATTTGAAATTTCAAAGTCAAATTGGATTTTGAAATTGAAATTTGAATCTTTGAAATAAGATAGAAGAATGAATTTGAAATAGAAATTGAAGATTTGATATTCAAGATCACTTGGATTTTTGAAAAAGAATTTTGAAAACATGATGGAATTCTACCCTAAATGCTGAATGAATTTTAAAGAATTTGAAAATTGGATTTAAAAAACATATTTCATTCTTTAAATGAATTGAAATAAGACTGAAAATATAATACATCCTTGACTATGGTCATTGAATGTATTATATAATAATCATATTTGAATTCAGGTGAAGAATAAAACACATTTTGGTGCATTTATAGAGTTTAAAATGAAATTAACTCTCAATATATCCTGACTATGGCCATTGATATATATTTTGAGTTAATTTTAAGTTAAACCCTGATAAAAGAAAAAAATATAGACAAATATGATGTTTTTTTGAAAAGGGATCCAGTGTGGATCCAGTATTATTCCATAAAAGATGAAAATCCTAAATCTTGTTCACATCCTGACTATGACCATTGTTGCAAATCATCAACTTAGAATTTAATCACCTCCTATTAGAATGGTGCATGTGCCATTCGTGGTCTCATCCGTGAATTTTTGAGATAAAAGGTAAAATGATATGACAACAAGCAATTTCTAAGATATGTATGCTCATACATTCTAATCTAATGCTTGAAATATAAATTCTCATCATAATCTAGCTATTACATTGGAGTTACATTGATCTTAGAAGGGAAAATAACACTCTTCACATATTCCCTGCAAGAATCAAGTTTAGCACAAAGTAGAAAAATGCACGTGGGAAGGGAATGAAACTTTATATACTAGTTAATGGACCATTCACATGTAAAAGAAAAGAAGGAAATGGGTGCACCTAAGATGCCTATATGCATATGATGGGGGAATCTGTCCAAACATGCTTAAGAACATACATAGAGGAACACATGTGAAGGCATATATATATTCATACATGTATGTATATATATATATATATATATATATATATATATATATATATATATATATATATATATATATGTACATATATATAAGTATGTATGTATGTACCTATGACTATAAGATTTGAGCTCATTTATACATGTCATGCATATAGGGTATGTCAGAGAAATTGCAACTGAAAAGACAATATGTAAATAACCTGCAGGGGAAGCATTGCTGCAATTGCAGCAAATGTGTTTTACAAAGGTGGGCAGTAGCTGGAGTAGCACATTTCCACAGTGCACTAATGCACATATGATGAAGATGGCAAGTGGGGTTGGTGAGTTTATGAGTGTGTTGCTATGGGTTTTAGCAGTGACATGGTGGTGAAGTACTATTGTAGGTGTTGGGAACACTTACAACAACATAAAGTATTCGCTGTAAGTGTTTACAACAACACAAAGTATTTGTTGTAAGCACTTACAACAATACAAAGTATCTGCTGTAAGTACTTAGGCGGTTGAAGGGTGGGCTGTGGTGAACAGTGTACAGGATGTGAGGTTGCATTGATGGCAATGCTGCAAGATAGTGAAGAGGGTATTGTAAATGATTAGGTGAAGATTTCACTGTGGCACAGTGGATGCAGCTGAAAAGGTAACACCAGTGGGATGGTGTTGTTGGAAAAACATAGCAGCTGAGTGTATTGTGAATACACAAAGTGCTTATAATGGGTGGTGTATGCTGCATAAGGAATGTGCATACATAGGTCCGAATGTCAGTGAATAGTGCCATTTGCAGATGATGACTGCAAATGGCTGTGGTGAATCATCTTCCTATAGTATCAATGAAGGGAATTTGGCGACATCCACCTATTCGCTCAATAACGTCAAGTCACTCAAACTCCAGATTAATTCCCTTCTTCGTGATAACATATGAATGTCCGAGGAATGGGTTATAAAAAAAAATGACATGTTATGAATGTACTGGGTGAGATGCTACAAAAATATTAACTGATATGCAGTAAGCATATCAATTGATACGTTGTAAGCATATCCCCAGACATACTGTACAGAAATGATGTGGTGTGGTTGGTTGGTACAGAGCATCTAGGTTCATTGGTGCTGGCAGTAATTGGCTAGAAATGATTGGAACTTGAGGTTGAGGAATGATTGACTGCAGAACAGAGTGACATGTCACTGTTGGCACATTAGGAACCAAGGAGAGTTGTGGAAGCGAGATCAAGTTTGCTTAGGCATTTAGGCTATCCTGATGCTGGCTGAGCTAGCTGAACCCTGTGATTATTGGTTTTGTGATGGTGAGAGGCAGTAAGAATGCTGTGAAAAGGTGCGCAAATATAGGGAGGCGCAAAACAATTGGAAATAAATGAAACAATGACCTATCTTTATCCTGCAAAAGCTTCATCCTGCAAAAACATTGCAGATCATACACCTGAATCTGTATCCACTGTAAACCTCGCAATTAGCACACTAGGCAGTGGAAAAACACATGAGAATAAAAGGGGAACACTACATCAGTCTAAGCAACTTCAAAAGAAAGAAGCAAGAAGCTAGCCATTCATGACTTCATTATGGGAGGTTGTCTCTACTGGTGAAACAAATGCATATTCAACTAGAAGCTCTATGTACAACCTTTCTACTCCCAGGTTTTGGCTCTGTGTAATGTTTGGCTTAATGGGAAACATTTTTTTACAATGTGTAATGGTTGATTCTGCATAGAAGTATATGAGCTTAGACACGTTAATGGATGAATGAAGAGTTAACTCTTGCTTCAATCCTGCCTTCAGAACATTTCACAAATCTGTAAGGCATGTGGGTTTCCAGAAATTTATCCCAAATTGCAAAGAATGGTTGTGAAACAGTCGGATTTTAACCCTTTTGCTGATGGTGAATATCATGATAAGCAGTATATGAATAGTAGATAAGAAGGATGCAAATCAAGGATCCAGAGTGGATCAAAGTAGCAGAAAAAATTAAATTAAATTAAATTAAATTAAATGATGCAAAGAGGAGATTCAAGGGTGATACTACATAATGAACAAAACATATAACAAATGATGGTGGAAGTAAAAGCAGATATAATTGGAAATTCAATGAAAATCCATTGTGAAACAAAGCAAAGTATGATGTTGATGCAAAGCATGATGAACACATTTGCTAAAATATACAGGTAAATAACAAGGAAAGAGAAAAAAAAAGGGGATACTAAAAGTTAAGAAAGAAACATATATATGATGATCTGATATCATAGAGGAGATCGATGCAGCATATGATAACCATGCTGAAGGTGGATATTATTCTTAATTAAAAACAAAAACAGAAATAACCAACTTATATTTACATTAGGGGAATATCGGATGAACAGTTAATCTAAATCCAATTACGTAAACCGAAGAATTTGCTAAAATAAAGGAAAGATGTTAACAAAATGCAGGTGAAAGGGGTATAAGAGCCGACTATGATGTAAAGTGAGAAAGGAAAACTGGGAATCAAGAATATAAACAGACGATCAAAGTCAAAAAGATGATCAAACTGAAACAATAAATCAAATATCAGAAAACAAATGCAAAACCAAAAAGCAAAGAAAGAAAAGAGAAGAAAAAGGATAAAAAAAATGAAACTAGACATAGGTTGTAATATACTGATGGGATTGAATTAGAAAGGATATGATGATAAATTTCAAACCAAAGTGACGAATCTAATATGTGATGAACACCAATAAACCAAGAGATTTTAATAATAAATGGTAAAAAAAAAATAGAAAGAATTTGTTGGAACACGAATGTTCCGTTGATGTCGCCATATGTAAGTTGATTCTGCTATATGCAGGTCGACATTACAACAAAGGCTTACTTATCATATAACGAAGAACAACTCAGAGGTTTGTGAAAACAGGAAAAGAAAAGAAAAACGATAAACAAAAAGAGAATAGAAGGCTCGCTTACTGTGAGTTCGAGGAAATGAGGGGGAAGGATTCTCTCCTTGCGTTTCTACTGAGCAGAATTCCTTGATTTGACTCAGATGGAGGTAGAAGAGATGACTCCTCTGCGTGCAGCCGCTGGATGGGTTTATCTCCTTCGTTGTAATTGCAGATGCCTCCGAATGGTTGGTTTCCTTTCGTCTGATGGAAGAAACTCTGAGAAATAATGGAGAGGAAGCAGAAGGAGAGAAGGCAAATGAGAAAAGGAAGAAGAGGCGTGGAAGGGTAGAAGACCGAATGATGGAGAAGAGGCTTGGATGCCTCTTCTTAAAGAGAGAATGGAAGGCTCGAGAGGGGGAGTTCGTTGAGGATCGAAGGTGGAGAGGAAAACAAAGGCTGATGGGCGGATGTCCCTCGAGCGAGAGAGAGAAAGAGAGTTCGAGAATGGGAGGGGGCCGTTACAATTTTCCCCAATTTTCAAAAAGGGAGTTCCCTAAAAAGGGTTTTTCATAAAATGGTTTTTCAATCGAGGTTTTTAGCAAAACAAATTTCAGAGAGTTTTAAACTACTCGCATATTTTCGATTTTTGGATTTTTTTATATTTTTTTGGTGTTTTTGAGATAAAAACTCTGAAACTTATGAGAAAACAAAAGGGTTTGAAATATTTTGTAAAATTTGAGAATATTTGCAAAAGAAGGGTTTTTCGAGAGTTTTAAAGTTGTTTTTTTGAAAAATTCTTCAAAAAACAGGTTTGGATCTGAAACTTGAGGAAATATTCGAGCTTTTGCACCTCAAATCAAGAAATATAGAGTAATGGATCCAAACGAATGTCGGATGGATTGTCTGAGCCATTCAAAAACTATTTTTGATAATTTTGAGAATTTGATTTAAAAGAATTAGATAATCGAAGCTCAGATTTGGATTCTAATATTCGATCTGGATCCGAAATCGAGTCAGATATATAAAATGAATTTAATTTTAGTAAAATCTAAGAAGTAAACTGGAATTTAGATTTAATTAAACTAACTCAATTACTCAGAAAATGGGAGTCAGGGGCAAAAAGGGAATATTTATAATATTTTGAAAAAATTGGGGTGTTCACACAGTCTTTCTTCAGAACAACATTCAGTTGTGTTCTAGCAAGGACATTCAGGATCAACATCAGGTCCTAGTCCTTCATAAGGCACAGTCTTCCACCAAGAGGGTGGATATTACCTCATTTTTTAGCAACAAAAAGTCAATAAATGAGCCAACGAAGGTGACACCAGAGGTCGCCAAGCAAACTCCTAGGATTCTGAAGCGCTTTATCAAAGCAACTTCAAAAAAGGGTGAGACATCAGAATCAATTCAGAAACCGATCACAGCTCTATCAAACATCTCCATCCTGGATCTGACCCAAGCTTCACCGGAACATCAACAAGTGCTAGATGACCTACTAAGGAAGATCAAAGTCAAACCAAGCACAACTCCGCAGGACATGGCACAGATCGTCAATCAAGCAATGACAAATGCACCAATAACATTTTCAGATGAGGATTTGCCAAAGCCTCATTCATTCCACAACAATGCCTTGTATATAGTGGTGCGGACCAGGGGCATGATTGTCCCTCATGTGCTTATAGACGGAGGCAGAAGCCTCAACACTTATTCGGAGATGACAGTCAGGGCCTTGGGCCTGAAAGAAGAAGAATATACCCCAAATCCGATAACGATCTACGGTTTTGATAACCATGGGCAGACGACCAAGGGGAAGATTTTTCTCGAGATTTTCATCAACTATTCAGTGCATACCGTCCTATTTCACATGGTGAATGTGCCGCCCACGTACAACCTTCTGTTGAGGCGCACCTAGATTCATAATGTCAACGTTGTTCCTTCAACCCTTCACCAATGCATCAAATGGTCGAAGGGAGTCATGATTACCACTGTTCTGGGAGAAGATCTGGAAGAAAGACTCCTGCAGCCAATGATTTCCCATCCTACTTTCACTGCTGACATTCCAAGCATTCAGGAAGTCGATGAGATAAATTTAAGTACAGTTTGGACATGCTAAAGCTGAAGGAAATCCAACCAACGAAAAATGTCACCGTAGTAATCCAGTGGCAGGGGCATCGCTTCTTCAAGCTGGGTGGGCGCCTCAATTGCACTTCTTTCAAGGATCACCCTCTTTTTCCTCAGTTCTCAAAAACCAAGAAGGGATTTGATCTACTGATGAAGCATGGCTACCAGCCCTTCAGGAGCCTTGGTAAGAATGAGGATGGCATGATGGAACCAATCACCCCTGCTCGACATATCATTGGTGCAGGTTTAGGTTTCACCGGTCACTCATTAGGCAGAAGAACCACCTTCGTCAAAGGGGCAAAATGAAGACAATGCCTTTGTTTTCTATTTTCTTTTCCTGTTTTCCCTGTCATCCTGTAGGGACAACTCCGTCCCAGTTTTTCTTTCTTCATCAAGGTTATCTGTAAATATCGAAGTTGTTGTTTTTAGCCTTAATCAATCAATGAAATTTTGATCTTCTCTTCACATCTTGGCATATATGATTCTTTGCTTATATTTTTGTCTATGTCATCATTTTTTGTTTCTGTATAAAAGGCTATTTTTTAATCTTTTACCTTTTTCTCAAAAAAAAAAACTTCTTTGCACTTTTCAGGGGTGCCGAAATCATGGCTCCTAAATCGCTCAAAAGGCTCGTTATCAATTCTAATTTTTCTCAAAATAAACCTAAGCCGGCCAGAATCTGCAAGGCAAAGGCAGGGGCAGAGGCCAGCAAAGTGACAGGGCATATCAAAGAATTAGCAGAGTTCGACTCAACGATTCAAGAATTTCTAGAATTTGCCAGTATTCAGAAGCAGGATAAATCATCGCTTTTGGTTCAAGATCCGACAGAGGATGTCAATATTGGCTCAGAAGATGACCCGAAAATCCTCAAAATTGGTTCCAGCTTAAGTTCAGATGAGAAGGAAAGGCTCATCCATTTTCTCAAACAACATCAGGAAGTTTTTGCTTGGACATATGAACATATGCCAGGTTTGGATCCAAAGTTGGTCGAGCATCGTCTCGTGCTGAAGACGGACTGCAAGCCAATCAAGCAGAATTTAAGGAAATTGGATCCCCGAGTAGCACCACAAGTTAAAGAAGGACTTGAGGAGTTGTTAAAGGCAGGATTCATCCAGACCATTGATTATCCAGACTGGTTGGCAAACATCGTAGCAGTTCCCAAAAAGAATGGCAAAGTCTGAATCTGTATTGATTTTAGGGATCTAAACAAAGCCACCCCAAAGGATGATTATCCACTTCCCAACATCGATCTTTTGATCGATAGCACGGCGGGCCATGCCATGTTTTCCTTTATGGATAGATACTCAGGCTACAATCAAATCAAACTGGCCGCTCGTGACCAATCAAAAACTTTTTTTACCACACCTTGGGGTACCTTTTGCTACACAGTCATGCCGTTTGGGCTCAAGAATGCTGAGGCAACCTATCAGAGAGCAATGACAGTTATTTTTCATGACCAGATGCACAAGAACATGGATGCCTATGTATGAGCCTAAGAAAGATAAACCTGCTTCGCCCCATTCACAAAACGGTTCACCTTGAAGAGGGTGGATGGTACAACCCTGAGTGACTTGTCGTTACTACGCCACGTGTTTTGACAGGAGCTATAGCGTCCTTTGGCCTCCAATCACTCAGAGTCAGGGAGGTCGAGGTTGCCTTTTTAGGACCTCACTACTGCAGTAGTATGGATTGCAATCCTTGCCTATGCGAGTGTTTTCTCCCAGCTGTGTGTTGCTCGCATGAGGTTGACTCGGTCTGTAGCTTCCCCGGTTACCACACTAGAACTTGAATAACAGACGTCAGGTGCATGTCTCACAGAATGCGAGGTTCCTTCGCGTACCCGAAGGAGTAATCAGAAGAACTTAAAGACTAACCAATCAGCTAACTTACTGTAGTTGCTACTTTACTAGTAAAGTAGTTTTTACTTCAGTTATTGTACTTGTTCAGCTGTTACTTTAGTTACCTTTCTTATACAACACTTGTTACAGTCTGATACTGCTTTGAGTACTTGCTTTACAGTTATTTCAGCTTGTTACTTTACAGTTCACAGTTTATGTTCCGTGATGCATACCTTAATGTAAATGTTATGAATTGTGCAAATGGACTGTTTGGTTGATTTCTCACCAACTCGAAAGAGTACTCACCCCGTTTTATGGGGATACAGGTGTTTGTTAGGCGTGCGATGGAGCTCGATGTGCTGCAACAGACATGAACCCACACTTCTGAACCTTTTTCGAGATCTTGCCAGTTGTTGGTTTTGTATAAGGGAAACAATTTGTACTATTTTGTAAAATGAGATAATAAAAGTTGTTTCTTTCACTGTTGTTTCACTCCTGCAACCCGCCCCAGAGTTCACCGCTTGTTTTCCTTTTTGGTTTTCTTTCGCACTTGCGCAACTGATTTTAAAAAAAAAAGTTTACCCTAAAATCCAAAGGATTTCAAAGGATTTTACAAGTCGGGAAATCTGGGGGTGTTGCATTTCCTGACAAGCATTTTCCCTTCAAGTGTTTGCCTTTTCTCAAGAATTCTTTCTATTTTCCCAAGATTCTCATTCCTTCATGATTTTCTCAAATCTTTACAAACTTTCTTGAGATTTTAAATCCTTTTATCAGAGTTTTCCTGAGAGATTGAATTTCATTTTTTTTTAGCCTTAGAAGCATTTTCCAACTCTAAAGCATTTTCTAAGCATACATCATGTTTTTCAACTTGCATTTTACAAAATTTCATAGCACATGCCTGAATTCTCGGTGCATTTAGGATAGAACACGATTTTGATAATTCAGCTAAGTCAAGCACACATTTGGTCCTTGGTTCGATTACCCCTGTTAAAGGCGGAAGGAACAATCAAAGTACCGACAGGTCGAGTCCCATTCTTCAGAATTTTCCCGCTATTTTTAAAACGGAGGTGAGTATTTTCAAATAATTTTCAAACTATGGTCAAGTTTGACTTGCACGATCGTTTCCCCTCTCTCCTGTAGGGAAGGAAAAATTTTTGTGACGATAACAGGTTTGGCGACTGTGATGGGACCTGTCCTTGTCTGATAAAAAATGTGCTTGACTTAGTTCAATCAAAATGTCAGCTCTTTTACTTTCTGATATCATGCAAACCTAGGAGGCTAGATTCTGACCTAGATGACATTGATTGCATATAGACTAGGCATGGTTTGGTAGGACCAGATTGAGGAGATATTTTCATGCTCACATAGACTTAGGTCTGAACACAACTCTCCTCAATTTAGGATCTGAATGCAAACAATGTATGCTTCTTATAAAATTTTCAAAAATCTATCTCTCTTTAGGACTTAGAGCCCTCTATTTTTTTGCATGTGATCATTTTTTTTTAAATCCCCTTTACCTATCTTTACCCGGTCTTCACGTTGTTGGGCTCTCTTCCAGAACCCTAGTTCGGGACAAAGCCTCACAACTGGGTCACTTATTTGGGTTGACACCTCCTACCACGTACTAAGGGCCACTGTCCAAAGTATATCGGTAGGCGCTCAAGGATGTTGGAAAACTCTATCTTAGAACCAAAGTTGAAATTCTATGCCACGTACTTCGAGTCTCAACTCGAGTATATCGCCATAACTGGATTGGACAAAGATAATATGAACCTAGAGTTAGGATTAGGGTCCTACAACTGCTTTTCAAAATGATGCATCTAGAGTCAGCCTTCTAGGGAGTGCTGTATGTGTATGAATGTATGTGCAAGATGTGATTGTATGTACTTTACCTTTCTTAATTCCTCATATTTCCCATTTCCCCAAACTATTATACCATTTTTTGAATATCCTTATTTTTTTTACAAGATATTTCTCTTATTTTATCAAAAACCTAGATGATTTTATCAAACCATCTAATTTCTCTCAAAACTCCAGGTGATTTTCCATCCTTCCGTTCTACTGGATCTCAAATTTTCAACTGCATTTTCTATCCTGCCTGCAAATTTTCAAAATTTCTTATATTTTCCTAAGTCTGACTCCAAGTCTTTCTCTTTTTTTTAGTCCAATGGCATCCAGTCAAATCGATCCTATTTTTCTTGAAGGTTACATCTCTTATGAGGTGCGACAAGGTCGTCCTGAACATTGAGCTATTAGCACGGGAACTTTCATTCCCCGGTGGTACTATTCATGGCTCAAAAGATTTTCTCGCATGTTCCCGGACCATTTGAGCGAGTGCGGATTAGAATTGGCAATGTATTTATTTCTCCTTCCTTTTCACAATGTGTCTCTTGTGAGGAATGATCTTGAGGACGTCTCTCAGTCAAGAAGCTTGTCACCTTATTCATCAGTTATCCTTCTTTTATTCAAAATTTTCCTTCCTAGTTACACTGGGGCATTTTTTTGAAAATTTATTTTTACCTCAAAACATCTTATATGCAGGCAGGATAAACCAATCTCTCATTTTGCATGTATATGCACCCACTTGCATTAATTTTGCATTTCATTTGCATCAATTTGCACTCACGTTTATTCATTTGCATTAAATTTACATCAAAATTCCTCTTCAGGTTAAGGGATAAACCTAAATCATTTTCCATGATTTCCCCAAAATTCTTCAATTCCCATTCAGGATAAGGGATAAATCCTGAGACTATAAATGATTTCTCATCCTAGTCATTAATTCCTAACTTCAATTTACAATCTCTGTTGATTTTTTCTCAAATATCTTTAGATATAATATTCTTTCCAAAATCCAGTCCCCGCACTGGCGATTTGCAAAATTTTGATCCTCTAATCAAGTTCTCATCTGAAGATCTGAATTCCGATTCAGACTTCTTTTTCTTTCAAACCCAACTCTTAGGTTGGTCCATTTTTCTTTTAGAAATTCGAGTTCCTACTCGGATTTCTTTCTTTTCAAAATCCAACTTTCAAGTTGGTTTATATTTTTCCTTTGAAGATCCGAGTTTTGACTCGGGTTTTCCCTCAAAATTATTTTTCCTTTGAAGATTCGAGTTCCGACTCAGGTTTTCCTTTAAATTATTTTCCTTTGAAGATCCGAGTTCCGACTCGGGTTTTCCTTCAAATTATTTTTTCTTTGAAGATTCGAGTTCCGACTCGGGTTTTCCTTTGAATTATTTTTCTTTTAAAGATCCGAGTTCCGACTCGGGTTTTCCTTTAAATTATTTTTCCTTTGAAGATCCGAGTTCCGACTCGGGTTTTCCTTCAAAATTATTTTTCCTTTGAAGATCCGAGTTCCAACTCGGGTTTTCCTTTAAATTATTTTTCCTTTGAAGATCTGAGTTCTGACTCAGGTTTTCCTTCAAATTATTTTTCCTTTGAAGATCCGATTTTCGACTCGGGTTTTCCTTCAAATTATTTTTCCTTTGAAGATCCGAGTTTCGATTCGGGTTTTCCTTTAAATTATTTTTCCTTTGAAGATCCGAGTTCCGACTCGGGTTTTCCTTCAAATTATTTTTTCTTTGAAGGTCCGAGTTCCGACTCAGGTTTTCCTTTAAATTATTTTTCCTTTGAAGATCCGAGTTCCGACTCAGGTTTTTCCTCAAATTATTTTTTCTTTTAAGATCCGAGTTTCGACTCAGGTTTTCCTTCAAATTATTTCTCCTTTGTTGATCCGGGTTCCGACTCATGATCTCTTTACTTTATTCGAGCTCTGATTCGAGCTCTTCATTCTCCTTTGTAGATCCGAGTTCTGACTCGTGATCTCTCTACCTTATTTGAGCTCTGATTCGAGCTCTTCATTTTTCTTTGTTGTTCCGAGTTCTAACTCGTGAACTCTTTACTTTATTCGAGCTCTGACTCAAACTCTTTATTCTCCTTTGTTGATCCAAGTCACCTCGATCTTTAGGGTCAGTCAATTTCTCTAATTTGACCTTTTGTCCACCAATTTCCAATTTAAATCTTTGGATCATTCAATTCTCCAATTTTGACCTCCAGGTCATTCAATTTCCAATTTCGACCTTCGGGTCACTCAATTCGCAATTTTGACCTCCTGGTCGATCAATTTTCATACTCTCAATTTCCAATTTCCAATTTTGACCTCCAGGTTACCCAATTTCTAATTTTCAAATTACCAAATTCTCAATTTCGACCGTCAGGTCATCCAATTTCCATTTCCTCGTTCAGGATAAAGGGATAATCCTGAAACCATTCATAGACGTGATCCAACTCTCTATAATGGTTCTCATTCTTCATTGAACTGATAATGTTCCAAGTGAACTGATAGTCGTTCTTCATTGAACTGATAGTGTTCCAAGTGAACTGATAGTTGTTGAACTGATAGTGTTCCAAGTGAACTGATAGTCGTTCTTCATTGAACTGATAGTGTTCCAAGTGAACTGATAGTCATTCTTCATTGAACTGATAGTGTTCCAAGTGAACTGATAGTCGCTCTTCATTGAACTGATAGTTGTCCTTCATTGAACTGATAGTGTTCCAAGTGAATTGATAGTCGTTCTTCATTGAACTGATAGTGTTCCAAGTGAACTGATAGTCGTTCTTCATTGAACTTATAGTGTTCCAAGTGAACTGATAGTCGTTCTTCATTGAACTGATATTGTTCTCAGCGAACTGATGATCGTTCTTAATTAAACTGATATTGTTCCCAGCGAACCGATGATCGTTCTTAATTGAACTGATATAGTTCCCAGCGAACCGATGATCGTTCTTAATTGAACTAATATTATTCCCAGAGATGGTAATTCTTAATTGAACTGATATTGTTCCCAGTGAACTGATAGTCGCCTCCTTTGGGAAAAGGAGAGGATAATTTTCGTCACGGATGCGTTAAGCAGGATTTCAAATGCTCTCTTTCACAAAGGATTTCAAGAACATGTTGTCAATTTGTCAATCAAATTATTTGTTGATTTCAGAATCTTTATTGCACAAATCTTTACCTCAGTTTACTCTCAGAATTACTTCCAAAAGAGTGAAGCTTTTGCAAAGAGAGATTCCAAAATCCAAATTCTTTCCATTGACCAACCAAAAGGATGAAGGATAAATCCTTGATATGGCCAACAAAGAAAATTCAATGTTATTGCAAAACCATAAATGATTGATATTGATCGCAGTCAATGACACATCTTCAAAGACTATTCTTGTAAAATGAGGCAGTGAAAATATCCTCAGCGCTAGAAAAAGAGAGAATTCACCCAAGCCCTGTCTCCTCAAAATCACCTAAGCTGTAATTAAATATCTTCAAAAGGGATCTCTCAATTGTCGTCAAGATGAAGGCGAATTAGGCAAGTTAGATCCCTAGAGCCAAAGAAGATTTGGATCATCTCCAGGATGAAGGAGTTTGTGACGGATCCTTCCAGGGAAAGTCTAAAGCACTGTCGAGATGAAGGCAGATGCGATGAACCTCCCGACAATCCCTAAAAGATATTTAATTTCCGCTATCATCCAAAGATCTCCGACCCATGAGTCAATATCATCAACATAATCCCTGAGGCAAAGAAGGATCGAAACATCTCCAAGTTGAAGGAGTTTGTGACGTACCCTTCCAAAAAGAGAGAGAGAGGAAAAGAAAGAGAGAAAAAGTCAGGACATCTTCCATGATAAAGGATGATGTAATAAACTCCCCTGAAGCCTAAGAAAGCTCAAAAAAGTGCAGGAAGAATATCATGAGAGAAGCTCCTAGGATATCAAACTGCCAAATCTATCAAGAATCTTCTTTAAATTTGTGAAATTCTATTATCAATATTTTTTCATCAATTGCTTTCATAATATGAAATTCTCTCTTTTCTGTTCATATCAAGGAAATTGATAGCTTCCTTGAAGAAGGTAAATCACAAGCAATTTGAATTCTGAATCTTGATTTTATGAAGTCAATCTCGTTTGGAGGTAATACTTCAGGAAGAAAAGAAGGAATATTTTTGCAACGATGTGCACCATTTCCAAATACTTTGAATCAACAACAAAATTTTCAATATTTTGACAATATTTTCTAGCTATCCTGACGTGAAGTGAGTGATTGATGTCCGCTTTTGATACATCCTGACACAATTTTCAATCGCTTTTTAGGACTTGATTACGGAAGTTTTCAAGATTCCTTCCCTTATTTTTATAATCTGAGCGCCTGGGCTCTCAGATTCGCACACTTCCCTGTGTCCCCACTGTCCCGCCATAGACAGTCCCATTTCAGTTTGAGGTCGAACCACCAATCATTTTCTCGCAAAAGGCAAATTCAAAAGCTAATTTTAGTCTCAGAAATGAGACACCCAAGATCAATCCCTTTTCAAGCTTTAGTGACCCCATTTTCCTTCCTTTTGCAAAACCCCTATCGGATTTATTGTGCAAAATACAAAAGTTCCATCCTTCGAGGACTCTATTCATTTTCCGCCCAATCAGGATAAGGATACAAACCTGAGCCTCATTTGATGAGGTATTTCATTTTCCGCCCAATCAGGATAAGGGTACAAACCTGAGCCTCATTTGATGAGGTATTTCATTTTTCTGTCCGATCAGGTTAAGGGTACAAACTTGAGCCTCATTTTGATGAGGTATTTCATTCCCCAATCAGGTTAAGGGTTGAAACCTGAGCTTTGTTCCATGCGAGATATTTCCGTCCCACCCAGGATAAGAGCAAAACCTGCACTTCACTCTTGCAGAGTGAATCTTTCTTCTTCACTCTCCATTTCATAACTATCATCTTCATCAGGGCCAATTTTCTCATACCTGGTCAGATCCTTTTAACTGAGGCATTTTATATAGCCCAAATTTGGTGTGTTTTTCTTTGCCACAAAGCTCAGCCATAAGCCAGCTTAGTAGCAAAGAGGGGCATCTATAAACACCCCAAATTTTCACCCATATCCCCAACACTTCCACCAATCACTGCAGCCTATCTTCCAAGATCTTCAGAGGGCAATATGGTCATTTTCTGAGCTTGGACCCTGCAGGAGTCCAGATTTCATCCCCAATTCTCAAGAATTTTCTATTGTTTTGCTTAGAATCATCTCCAGTCACAAAATCCTATTCACATCAAGAGATGAAAATCTTCAGTTCTTCATGCAGTATGAAATCCCCCAAGACATGTCATTGCATATCATTGCATAAGCATTTCATATCACTGCACGACACATCATGTCATTTCGAGGTCCAGAACTCCTGATTTCAAAACTCTCAATCCAGATTTGAGTTTTAATTTTTTCAAAAATGATTTCAAACCTCTTGGGTCTTTAAAATTGCCACTTCTTCCCATTTTACCCCAAGGACTCTGAATCTCAAAAGATTTTCTCAGGAAATGATCTAGATAGTTTTCAATATGGATTTTCAAAATTTTATCAACTGGATCAGTTATGCCGGAAGAAGGGAATGGAGCTTTGAACTTAGCAATTTTATCTCAGATTTTGCCCTTTTGTCAGCAATTCCAAATATCATTCTTTTACAAAATTGCCCTACAGGGGCCACCTCGTTTCAAAATTTCTGCAATTAGACCAAGTATTTCTTATTTGTCAGTTAGTCTAAGTTTTTATAAAAATTCCAAAAAGAGGTTTTACTTTCTCGCTTTTATTTCAATAAAGAAGCGATATGGGGTCCACTTTGAGGTGTCGCCACATAGGTCTTCCTTTTGTAAAACTTGAATTTCGAAAAACCCAAAAATATAGGAGCCTTATCTCTGAATAGGCGCCACTCGGTCCTTTCTCTCTCCTTCCATCCTCTGCCATGTGTCAGTGTGGGGTTCACCCAGAGGTGGCACCACATGTCATTTTCTCTCACCTTCCATTTCTTTGCCATGTGTCAGTGTGGGGTCACCCTGAGGTGATGCCATGTGTCTTCCTCCCTGCACCTCCAGTAATTGCCACTTGTCCTCCCTACATCTTCCTCTTTTTATCTTCTGACATGTGTCAGTGTGGGGCCTCTTTAAGGTGGCGCCACATGTCTTTAGTCACCTTTTCCTATTTCATGCCACGTGTCAATGTGGAGCTTCCCTAAAGTAGCACCACATGTCCACTACCTTTATTTCTCTCTCCCTTGCCACATGGCACTCTGAGGCCACTCTGAGTCGCCACATGTCCAGTTCTCCTTTCTCCAGAAAAAAGTAGAATTGCTCCCCCCCCCCTGAGGTGGCGTCATCTGAGGTGTTTTCTCCTGCAACTGACATGTGTCAAGCTCTGCTTTCCTCAGAAAAAGCAAGTGACACATGTCTCTCTCTGCTTTCCTCAGAAAAAACAAGTGACACATGTCTCTCTCTGCTTTCCTCAGAAAAAGCAAGTGACACATGTCTCTCTCTGCTTTTCTCAGAAAAAGCAAATGACATGTGTCTCTCTCTGCTTTCCTGAGAAAAAGCAAGTGACACATGTCTCTCTCTGCTTTCCTCAGAAAAAGCAAGTGACACATGTCTCTCTGCTTTCCTCAGGAAAAGCAAATGACATATGTCTCTCTCTGCCTCCTTCAGAAAAACAACAATTCAAATATTTAAACTCCAAGCTGAGGTGGCGCAAATCCTGAATTTTCCTCCTTAATTTCATTTTTTATCTGATTTGAGGTGGCGCCATCTGCTTCCTCTGCTCCTGCTCTCTGACACATGGCAGTGTGGAGCCATCCTGAGGTGGCGCCACATGTCTGTCTCTGCTTCCTTCAAAAAAAACTAGAGTTCAAATATTCAAATTCCATATTGAGGTGGCGTAAATCCAGAATTTTCCTCTTTAATTTTATTTTTTTATTTGCTTTACAAAATCTCAAAGTGGGCCTACACATAGGTGGCGCCACATGAGAAGCTTCTGCAGAGAAAATCAAGCCAACCTCATTTCAAAAAATTTCAAATTTTGCTGAGGTGTCTGATTTACAAAATTTGCATTTTATTTTTATTTCCAAAATCCAAAGTAGCATCCTCTAAGATGGCACCACATAAAAAGTCCAGATTTACTCTGTTTGAATTTCAAAAATCTTCAAAAATTTTATAAATACCCTAGCCCACGCCCAGTGAGGGGAGCTCCTTTGTTAGATCTAAACTTCAACTTAGAATTCCATTTTTTTAGCTTCTTTTGTTTTCCTCTGAATTCACACCCCCTCTGGAGTCCATTCTTAAGGAGACATCCCGTAGATGCCCATCTCTGAGGTTTCAAAATAGCAAAAGAATACAAGGTAAGCTCCCATTCGAGTTGATGCTATTGAAATAATATTCTCGTCTCGTGGTTTTTTTCGTTTTAAAGAAAGGGTTCGTCCGAATGATGGATTGAACCATTCTCATAAAACAACATATAATAAGTAGGATCATGCTTCCTTGATGATTTCTAGCATTCATGCATTGAGTAGATTTGATTCATATTTTATTTCGTTAATTTAGCATATTTTAGGAATTAGTTAGTTCTTTTTTTAGCATTTATTTCAATTCTGTTTAGTTTCAGTAATTCCTTGTTTTTGTCAGTCAGTCCACTCATTATTTTATATTTTTATTTTTCTTTAAAAATTCCAAAAAAAATCATATTACGTGCCCTTAGCTGTCTCTGATAATCTGCAAAAAATTCAGAAGCATTTGAATTCATTTACTGCGTTCAACGTTCAAAATGCCAAGTCGGGTTTATGACCCGGGAAACGTTCAGAACATTTGGTCTCAACTTGTAAAATCAAGATCTCGCTCCTGTGAGATCCGATTTCAGATCCGAAAAATGCACTGAACTTGGAATTGAGGTAGTATTTAATTTGATTTTATCAGATTTTTCTGATTTCTCTACTGTCTGACAAAAATTCGAGAGTTCAAGACACATGTCAGAGCCTGATTTGAGTCTCTGAGACTTTGGATCAACTTAAGTCGAGTGGTTCTCTTTGGATATAGCTCCAAATCCGAATATGTAAAAAAGTAAACTTTATTTTCTGAATGTCCTCTATTTGGTTATGAAAGTTTGCAATTTTTAGGACAGTCTTCATGTCATTTTCATATTTTTTATTTCAGTCTCCTGTTTTGGTACTTACATATGTTCTTCTGGTTTATGCATGGAATATTATATTTTTATTTCTCATCTAGTTGATCAAATGTCACATCCATACAAATAAAAGTTGTTCATATGCATGTTAATAGTTCCCTATTTAATTTTCGGAAATTTTGATGGTCAATTATTATTTTTTATCTATTTTCACATCAGATCATGTTGATTTTAGTCCCATCAGAACCAAATCTCTGTCATTGAACTCACCGTAGGTCAAATCCTGGGGCAGTAAAATCCAAAGATGTTCATTTTTATGTCCTTTAGCAGCCTGCAAAATATCAGACATTTCTATTGTAAATTTCTGCATTATTGCGTTAAACACTATGTTTGGTTCGTACTCGTATGTGAAATTTGCTTATTTTAAGGTTTTCTTTGAAATTTTGCATCTAGGCCATATCATTTCATGAATTTTATCATTTTATATTGTTTCTAATGGTAGAGGGGTTCTCTCTACCGAATTTGGCATGATTTGAAAACTGTTTGATGATCGGTTTTGCCGTATCATCAAAACAGGGTCCCCGCGTGACCCTGATCCAGGCAAAAAACAAGCGAAATTCGTTATTTTGGCCAAGTTTCAAACATCAATTCCGATTTTTACAGTCCTAATATGTTTAACAGCATGTCATCATGTCTCATCATGTATTTCATCATCATTTGGTTCAATTCAAATTTTAAAAATCTCAAATTTTACCAAAATTCCTTCAAAAACCCTGATTTTAAAGGTTTAACTTCAATATTGGGGGTATTTTGGTCATTTTGACCATAATTCCGAATTTCAAACTATTTATTGCTGGATTTTATTGTATTTGCATTATTTTAAATATCAAGGAAGTATGAAAATCGGGTTTATATCCAACTAATTCCAATAATCTCAGGATATTATTGGAAAATCTTGGAAAAACCCACATATTTGAGCTAACCCCATTTCAAGCTTGGTAGGGACATTCAAAGGAAGGAGCTGAAGTCTGCAATTGTATTTATTTCATTTTATTTAGTGATGTAATAATATAAATTTTGGAATAAGAGATTTACTTTTCTTCTTAGATTAGGATGCACATCATATAGTTTGAATTTCCGCAATATCCTGATTATGTGATTCATGCATTTTATTTCAAAATCACTATGGATGTACACGAATGGCACATGCACCAACTCTTAGGGAGTTGATGAACTCGGTTGATTCCATATTTACCGCCCTAGTCGGAATATGGACGAGACCCAGATTCAACATCTTTTTACTAGTCACACCGAGCCTACACTCTTAGGCTATCTTCCAAAATTCACCTTATATCTTCAATTTTACAAAATATTTAAGAATTAACTAAGTAAATTACAAGTATATTCACAACCATAGTCAGAATATGTGGTAATATTACCTTAGTTTAATTTTGAAATTGCATATTTTTCCTAAAAAGAAGCTTTCATAAAAAGACATTCATTCATTCAGGATAGTCCACATCATGAAATCATGTGCATTTCTGTAAAAACTCCTTTTCAAGAAAATCGATTTTCAAGATGCTCTGAAAAGGTTTCCAAAGATTTGATTTTTCCAAGCTAAGTTTTCCCCTGATTTTCCCATAAAATATTTCTTAACTTAGGATTCATTTCCAAATTTTCAAATGAAATTCTCCATTATTTTCCAGAGTCAAAATCGATTTTCAATTTCTCAAGGCTAAGATTTTCTGAATTTCAATTTCTTGAGTTTTGATTTTCCTTCTTCAAAGAGTTTTCCTATGAATTTTCAATCACTTTCCAAAGAAAAATTTCAAAGGTTGGAGTTTTCCTTACAAACATTTTCCCTTCAAGTGTTCTCCTTTTCTCAAGAATTCTTTCTATTTTCCCAAGATTCTCATTCCTTCATGATTTTCCTAAATCTTTACAAACTTTCTTGAGATTTCAAATCCTTTTATCAGAGTTTTCCTGAGAGATTGATTTTCATTTTTTTGGCCTTAGAAACATTTTCCAACTCCAAAGCATTTTCTAAGCATACATCATGTTTTCCAACTTGCATATTACAAAATTTCATAGCACATGCCTGAATTCTCGGTGCATTTAGGATAGAACACGATTTTTATAATTCAGCTAAGTCAAGCACACATTTGGTCCTTGGTTCGATTACCCCTGTTAAAGGCGGCAGGAACAATTGAACCTCGTACCGATAGGTCGATTCCCATTCTTCATATTTTTCTCGCTATTTTCAAAACGGAGGTGAGTATTTTCAAACAATTTTCAAACTCTGGTCAAGTTTGACTCGGATGATCATTTCTCCTCTCTCCCGCAGGGAAGGGAAAAATTTTGCGACGATAACAGATGTTTAACAGACTTAGACTTTTGCCTTAAAGACACTGCAGGTGCACAAGGGATGAACCAGACCAATTATGAGAGAACAGAAGGATCATCGACCTTCTCTCCGACTATTACTTTTGAACATCCTAAGATAGCCAAATTTTGGAAATCACCAAACGAATATGGTGGTCTAACAGGATAGCCAACTCTGGAAATTCAACCAGATTCGGGAGATCCATGTTCATGTTTTGCTTATCCCAATTTCTGATTTAATTAGACTATCTAGAGATGGTAAAATCAAATTCAGAGTTGTTTCGAGACATCGCTCCATTCCTTTCCAAAAGTAAAATTAGACAGGATATCAATATGAAGGACTAAGACTTGTAAAGCAGGTGCATCAATCCATATTTTCATAAGGAGAACGAAGTAAGACTCTCTAATGAATCCTCTGGATTGCTATCACGCATCGCACGATTCATCGGCAGATGGGTGTTTTAATACCCGTCTGCCTCATCCGAATGACAACAGCATGGTAAAACCAGAGGGGATTCTAAAAAAAATAAAACTCAATAAACATAAAATGAAATGTCGGAATGCAAATTCCATTGTTGTTGCATAGGGGTGGGCTGAAGTTGCTATGAGCAACTCTGGACCACCGATCATGCTTTTACCAAATTAAGGAACAAGCAAAATTGAAGAAAAATTCTGATGGAAGAGGGAAAGAAAAGGCAACTTACCAGATTGCTCAGAGTTTTGAAGGAGGGAACTGAGTTCTTCTCCTCCACTATAGAGGTCTTCTGCTACTATAGCTATGTCGAAGGCGGGGGGGGGGGTTGTAAACACCCAAAATTTTCACTCACCTTCCTGACATTGCCACCAATCATCACATTTTGGTTCTCCGAGACCACTAGAGGGCAAAATGGTCATTTTCTGAGATTGGACCTTGCAGAAAGTCTAAAGTTCACTCTCAATTTTCCAAATCTCTCTATTTTATCTGCAAATCGCCAATTTTCAAAATCCTATTATTAACAAGAAGCTAGAATTTCCAATTCCTCACTCAGAGTGGCATTTCATGAGACATGTCTTTGCATATCATCACTTCATGGCACAACATGCCATCTCGAGATCCAGAATTCTTGATTTTTCAAAATTGTCAATCCAGATTCGAGTTTTAACTTTTTCAAAATTGATTTCAAACTCCTGGGTTTTTAAAATTGTCAGTTTCTCTTATCTTAACCCCCAGGACTCTGAATTACAAAAGTTTTCTCAGGAAAACAATCTGGATATTTTGATATTGATTTTTAAAATTTCGTCAGTTGGAAAGAAGGGGGCACAACTTTAAATTTAGAAGATTTTTTTTAAAACTTTTTGCAAAAAGACTTTAAATTTCTTTACAAAATCTCTGCATTTTTTTTATATATTTTGCCTTGAAGGACCATCTTCCTTCTAAATTTCTGTAATTTTGTAAAATTTTACTTCCTATTTTCTAACTAGCCTACTATTATAAAAATCCAAAAAAGAATTTATTTATTTTGAATTTGCTTTTATTTCAAATAAATGACGTGGGACCCACCCTGAAGTGGCGTCACACTCAAATTCCCAGGCATTTCTCTTATTTTCACATGGGCTCCACCCTGAGGTCATGCAAATTTATAATTCTTTTCTTTAATTTTTGTTTTTTATTTATTTTGCAAAATAACAAAGTCCACTCATAGGTGGCGCCACACTAGATCTCCCTGCAGAGAAAATCAAACAAAAAAACTTTATTTCAAAAAGATTTTTAAATCCGACTGAGGTGGCACTACCCTAAAACCTCCTGTTTATTTCATTTTACTATTTATTTATTTATTTTTATAAAAGCAGCCTTAGATGGCGCCACGGCCAAGCCTTCCTAAAAAAAAGAAGAAGAAAGAAAACATTCATTTTACCTAAACTTTAGGTAAATGAACCAAAATTTTAAAAGACCTAAGAATCGTCGCCCTCTAAAAACGGTGAATTTTCAAAATCAATCAATTTTCGATTTCAAGATTTTCAAAAATTGTAACGAAACCTCAACAGAAAGGGAAAACTACGATCTTTTGATGGAAAGGGGCTCCAAATCTTTAAAAAGGGGACATTTTTGATGGATAGAGAGGATCCTTGCCGATTTTTCTTTTATCCTTTTGTTCTTATCGCACGAAGCCCTCTTCTCTGCCGTGGGGTTTTCCCCTTCTCATTCTTTTTCTTCCATCCAGATTTCACGAATTCAAACCCTTCTCCTCCTGGCTGGCTGTAACGCCCCGGATTTCCAAAACAAAGCTAAGTTAAATTTTTCATGAATTTCTTTTTTTTTCTTTGCAGCGGAACTTTGAAAAACTTTTAGCAGCGGAATCAGACGATAATGAGTCGTCAGTTTTAGAAAACTCCGAGCACATTGCAGGTATGTGGCCAAGCAACTCATTGACCACCAAAGTGTTCCATTTATCGAAAACCACATGTTTATTACAACACTACTGCTTGGAAACGCAGTATAGGTTCAATAAAAAGAAGCAGTACAACTCTGTCTAGAGAAACCCTGGAACTTGATGCCGCCTTGCTTCGCATATCGTCACGCAGGTCCAACACCTGAAATCTTCATTAAACGAGGTCAGAACCACTGATGGTCTGGTAAGCAAGCAATCACAATCCATTCAACTCAAGCAATGCATAGACCACTCAGGGTCGCAGTTCGTAACAATGACGCTCAAGCCTCCAAGACTTAGCGTATATCGCAAGAGCCTCCTCTGGGCTATGAGTTGAACATCCACACAAGTCTTTATGACTTCGCATAAGCCTCTCCAGGGCTGTGATTTAGAATAACCGCTTAAGTCTTTATGACTTAGCTTTGACCTCTTCAGGGTCACGAATGGATGTCTAGCTCAAGCCTTTATGCTTGGCACATCCGTATCCTACGAATCTAAGGACAACTCTCCGAGCTTTGTTTAGTCGTACGGATATCATTTGGATTCTTTCCCAATCGGTCCAGTAGTATACCGACCATGACACCTTCACAAAGGTTATGCAGGATTGACTCAACAATGTCCATACATGCATACATTCAAAGTATCGCTGTACCTAAGCTAATGCTTTGTTTCGATAATTGCACCTCCCCCTGGGCTTAGGGGACTCATATCTGGGCGACAATGCGACGATTTTGAGGTTGATTATTCTATGTATTTTACATATCCCAGAGGCCTATTGAACCCATCCCCCTAGTAGGACAGTACAACATACCAGAAGAGATCCTTACTAGGTATTCGAATGCATTCTGCCACTGAAGTAGTTGGGTTCAATCCTTAGATATTTAAGGATAACCACGACCTCCATACCTCTAAGTGACGAAGGCCATCAATGAACTCTATCAGGTTCAGGTGAAATATATGTTACTCAAGGTTGCGCCATCACCATCTTCCTCGATGAGAAATTCTGAAAGGGGCCTGCCGGTCTTACAATTACTTGACGAACATTGCATGCCTATAGGGCAGCCTTTGAGAAGTATGTACTCGACCCCAATCAATCACACGACTTTCACCGTGAAACAAAGGTTTTATTCATATGCATGCTTAACTCTGCTCTCAGCACTTCGGCCTTTACGAGCACTTCACCTCTTTTGGTGGAAACAACACACTCCGGCTCAGCGGCCCTTACGAGTCTGGTCGTCTGATAATTCTCAATGAGCATGCACATGACTCGATCTCTACGGATCGGCTACTCGGCATATTTTTACGCAACGAGCATAGTACCTTGTCAAGGTGCTACCACTACTTCGGCGCAATGGCTCTTATAAGTACGGTGCCCTTACAGGTATCAAGGAGACGAGTCATTCTGACATCGTTTTAATAAATGGCATCATTGTGCCACTTAACTGGTTCTGGCAACTCTTTTGCCAACCATTCTGTCAGCACCTCCTCTGCTCTATCGGCAGTGGTGTGACGAACCTTTCTACATTGTAGAAGGCGTTCCATGAACTGGGTAGCACTCTGCTATATGACAGTATCCTGCTACGTTCTTTCTGAGCTATTCTTAGCTTCTTCAGAAATTTCAGCAGCACTTCCTCTCTTTAACGGAGAAAGTGTGTGTTTCTTTTATCCATTTCAGCAGCATCTCCCCTCTTTGGCGGGAAATTGCTACGCTTAACTCGGGAAATGGATGCGCACCGTTGTGTGTACTTTGCATCCATCAAGGTTACAGGAACCCTGGGCCATAACCAAGCCATACGTAATTGACTTAGTCTTTACATAAAGAGCATTTTGCCAAAAAGCGAAGCCTTTCCAATAGGGGCTTCATTCGTCAAGCAGAATCTTGAACGAGGAGCGGTAAGGGGATCGCATTGGCGATTTGGAGTTGATATCCATTTGAACGCTCATTTACGCGTCATATATTTAGTATAAGCAGAAGCTTGTGCTTTATACAACGGCGACGTAAAGAAATTGTTATTGTCGCAAAATTTTTCCCGTCTTCCCTTCCTTGCGGAAGATAGAGAGGAAATGCTTTCGCGATTCAAACTTGACCGGATTGTTGGAAATTGTTTTGAAATACTCGCCTCTGTTTTGAAAATTACGGGAAAATCCATGGGATGGGGCTCGACCTGTCGGTACGAGGTTCGACCGTTCCTGCCGCCTTTAACAAGGGTAATCGAACCAAGGACCAAAACTATGCTTGACTTAGTTAAATCATCAAAATCGTGTTCTATCCTAAATGCACAGAGAATTCAGGCATGTGCTATGAGATTTTGGAAAATGGAAGTAGGAAAAACATGATGTATGCTTGGAAAATATTTGGAGTTGAAAGCTATTTCTCAAGGAAAGTCAATTTCTCAGGAAACTCAGAAGAAAGGGGTTTTGAAATCACGAGAAAGTTCATAAAGATGTGGGAAAATCATGAATGGATGAAAATCCTGAGAAAATAGAAGTGATTCTTGAGAAAAGGTGAACATTTGAAAAGGGAAACACTTCTCAGGAAAACTCGTGGCAATCAATTTTTTTAGCGGCTGTTATGGAATTGGACTCCCATTCCATGACCCGTCTACAAGATTAGGCAATTAAGCAAAAATAAATGCTGAAAGGGGAGCATCATACCTACTGTAAATCGGCACTATCTATAGGCTACTGACAACCAGAAAAATGGTGGATACCGATAACTAGACTCCCTCAAACAGCTTAGCAACCCACGGATGAGAGGGTGCTGGATATGATAATGAGATTATCCCTGCAAAAGAAAACTGAAGACGTATCAGTTTTGAATCAGAACCTATGGTCATCAGTTGTCGATCCTGAATCAATTGTTGCCGCAATCGACTGACGGCAAAGATTATCGAGATAACTATCCCGGGACTGCGAATTTTAGGTGAGCAGGACTCCGCTAGGTGCGTCGGTCTAGCTGGAAGGCGGTATGTCCAAATTCACGATTATACTTACAACAGAAATTTCTGTATTGAGGTGACCGAGGACCTTTCTTTGATCAAATCGTATGGGTGATGGTGTTTTTGGTGTGAGTTTTATGAAAACCCTTTTTAAAATAATAATTTTAATGAAAATAGAGTGAAAGCTAGACACCAAAAATATAAAAACCGGCTCGCACGAGTGGTGGAGTCCGGGTCGAACTCAGGGAACGGGAAATACTCTTATTCAAACACACAACTACACTACTCTTTATTGCCAAAATAAAGAAAAAAAATTAAATAAATGAATGAATATCTAAAGACTACTATCCTACGCAGAGGGCTTAAACAAATAATTAAAGTGCCTTATTACAAACACAAATGAATTGAATTAAATGAAATAAACTCCTAATCTAAAAAGAAAAGCAAGTCTTCAGTGCTTGAGGCTTTCTATCCCTTCTTGAGGTAATGTATGTTTTCTTGAACTTTGGCTTTTCTGAGGGGCCCTTCCTGAGGGACTGAGGGATCTTCAGAGGCTTGAGATCACTTCTCTCGCACGTCCAACCGCTTTCCTGCAAAACAAAAATACAAAACGCAGCAGTACGAATAGAAGTAAAACAATTCTAAGTTTAAAAATACTAAAAACAGATCTAAACTAACTCTAGCAAACCACTACAAGACGAATTAGTATAACTAACTAGCAATCTGTTGTAACAACTTAAAAACTAAAATAAAACTATAAACACCACCCGTGAATCTAGAGTAAACAACTATGATCTAACTACCGATAGCATAGACTCAAAGCAAATTAATGATTTCTAATGTAGAGAAGAACGTGAACGACACTATAATACGAAAAATTTAATTAAGCATGGCTAAGCTAAAACAAATTAATCACCCTATGTTGAATCAACTAAACTAAGCAACATGAATTAAGATGGCTGAATCACATATGAAATAAAACTCTAAAACAAATAACGTGACATAAACTAATGAAACAAATAACTAAAACATATACCTAATGCAATCAAACTAATGAAATCAATGCAACCAATGACCCATGTAATGAATAACCAAAACAAACAATTACTAATGAAGTACCCCACGGCTAATGAAATAAATACTGAAGAAATCAACAACTAATAACTAAGAGCTAATAACATACTGGTGAAATAAAATGACATAACGTTAGGCATAAACAACTAATGAAACTTAAATTCCAAACAACTAATGCAATAAACTACTAAAATGATGCACCAAAGAAAGAACGACTATTGTAATAATGCATAAAAGGTATTAGGTAACAGCTGACACTAGCTAATTCAAAACAGAAAAAAACGATGTGAACTTAATATTATTTTTTAACCACTATTCTAAAAAAAAAATCAATGACCATCAACAAAGAAAATACTATGCCTAATTCAACACACTATGCGATGCTGAAATTATACTCTAACCTAACCAATACTCAATAATACTAACTACCAGAAATCAAACGACAGACAGCCACATTTACAAAACGTGAAACAAACTACACGGCCTCACAATTTAACGTCAAAACAGATACTACAATTTTTTTTCTTTTTTTTTTTTTTTGCAATGGTTGAAAACAAATAATCTAATTAGCTGTAATGACAACAAAAGAATACAAAATATACTCTATGCAATGCTCATGCAAAACGTAAAGAAATATCCATGCGATGAAGCTCAAATCCACAAAGATGGGAGAGAAGAATAGGGTTATCGAGTGATTCGCTAGAAGGGTTGAGAGAAGAACGGTTGATCCCTGAGCTGCAGCTGCACTTCTCTGTTAAAGATGATGAGGTAGCCAGCGATGAAGCAGTTAATAGCAAGAAGACAAGGAAACGGAAGAAGTGGAAGAAGAAGGAGAGGAAGAAGAAAGGAAGCCAGTTTTAAGAGAGAGAGAGAGAGAGTTAGGGAGGGGGCGTGAACTCCAACCAGGGAAAAACCTCTTTTTTCTGCTGTATAATACTATTTATAATATTATATTAGGGTAAAACAAATTTTTCAAAACCAGTCCAACAATTTTCAATAATTTTCAAAAGACCCACTTTAGCAAAACATGTTTTATTGTTTAACAAACAAACTTTCTAAAAATTACAAATTAGCTAATACCAACCTAAGCTAACTAAGCTACAATTAAGAAAATCTAAATCTAATATAAATACTAAAATAGTAGGGAAAGCTTTGAAAACCCGATCTTCTGATAAAATTCAATTCAATGCATTTTCTCAAAACTAACAATAAAAATGGGTTTTTAGAGCGATTTTTACATGGATCATGCATAAATAATGATTAATAAAATGCAAATATTATGCATGATCAAATACCCCCATGCTTATCATTTGCTAGTCCTCGAGCAAACTGAAGCAAAAACAAAAATACTAAACTAGACACAATAAAAACCTAACTCACTTTCGTAGGAGTCACGGTTGTATTTAGCATATGCAACAAGCCCTTTCAACCCCTGGGTTACCCCAGTGGACGAGTAAGGTCTCGTGAGGGTTTGCAGTGATGCTACCCACAAACATCTCTATCAAGTATGCATAAAAAATTTTCAAACACAAAGAATTAGGCAGTTAAGGAGTTTGTTTTCACAAATATTTCATGTCATTGCATTATCAAAACATGATTAGAGTCTTCTACCTGCCACCACAGAATAAAACATTTTCTTTCACTTTTCTAAATAGCATAATTATTTATGTTTAATTCTCAGAAATTCAAGTACATACATGTTATTATTTACTTATCCTCACTCATATGTGTTCTGCACAGGTTTTCTCAATATTTGCTTCTAAGCAATGAACTTTTCTCTTTTATACTCTTTTCTTTTTCTTGATTTTCAATTTTTTTTCCACACATTTTTTTTCTTTTATTGAGCACTATATCAAATTTTCAGTTTTCGTGACCCGTGTAACGAGCTTTGGGTCAGTGACTCCCAGACCAGACGACCTTAGGGCACCAGATACAAAGTATCCCTCAGACTTAATTGTTCGAGTCACTAGACCTTCAATTTTCTATAGTTTACGTATAGTTTACTTCTCTGTCATGTGCAATGTCAATATCTATTAGGCTCTCTATAAAGTCCATGTAACGAGCTTTCGGGCCGATGGCTCCCTAACCAGATGGCTTTAGAGCACCAGGTGTAAACACCCCTCAGGCTCTACTTGCTCGAACAAAATAGGCCACAAATATCAACATAGACAAAGAATTGACTTCTTTTGTTATCCTTTTCAACATAGACTCAAACACTTCAACTTGTGTCTAAGCCCAACTACTAGGGAGTACGAAGATATCAAACAACTAAACGTATGCTCGTTTCACTTTTTGAGCTCTTAAATGCAATATTGTTCATTTGCTTAGTTTTTCAAAAAAATAAAATTGTGCATATCCATACTTGTGATTCAAAATAAACTCTAACATGCATCTATAATCATTTCTTTGAAATCCACATAAATAACCATGGTTTTCTAGATTCGTGTTAAAAAAAGTTTTTCGTGGGGCTTAAAAATTCTCTAAAAACGTTGGATGTTGCAAAGCAGTCATATAAGTTCAAACTTATTCCCTAAAAGTCTAATGTTTATGAGTTGACATAAAAATGCAAGTATAAAGACATGAAAAAATTGGGTGTGCAAACTATACCCCCCCCCCCATGCTTGAATGACACTGTCCTCAGTGGCACTCCCCCATGCTTATATGAAACTAAGGGACTGCATATGAAAACAAGATAATCGGGAGAAAAGAGTAGAAGTCACCTGACATATGAATGCATGTCCTATGAATACACAAGAATGGATACCTGATCTAACAATATACTCATGAGATACAAGAAAGCAAAGCAAAATAACGAAAAACCATCTATGATATTTACTAGATCCTACTAAAAATACAACATACAAACCTGTGCTCCCCCTCATGCATCCACGAGGTTAATAGCCTCAATGTCTTGCTGCACCACCATATCAGAAATGTAGGGCTTCAGTCGCTGCCCATTAACTTTGAAAATGCTACCCGTTCGAGGGTCCAAAAGATCTACCGCTCCATGTGGAAAAACTCTATGGACTATGAATGGTCCATCCCATCTGGACTTCAGCTTCCCTGGAAAAAGATGGAGACGTGAATGATAAAGCCACACCTTTTGACCAGGCTCGAACTGCTTCCTCACAATATGTTGATCATGGAAATGCTTGGTTCGAGCCTTGTATATTTTGGCACTCTCGTAGGCTTCATTGCGCAACTCCTCAAGCTCACTCAACTGCAACTTCCTCTCAGCGCCAGCTTGGGCCATATCAAAATTGAACTTCTTGATAGCCCAATATGCCCTATGCTCCAATTCAACAAGAAGGTGGCATAGTTTCCCAAAAACCAATCGATATGGGGACATGCCAATCGGAGTCTTAAAAGCAGTCCTATAGGCCCAAAGGGCATCATCAAGGCGCTGAGACCAGTCCTTGCGGTCTGGTCGGACTGTCTTTTCAAGAATTCGCTTGATCTCTCTGTTAGAGACCTCAACTTGGCCACTGGTCTGCGGGTGGTAAGGTGTAGCAATCCGATGATGCACATAATATTTCCTAAGTAAGGAAGCTACTTACACATTACGAAAGTGCGTACCACCATCACTAATGATCGCTCTAGGAACTCCGAACTGGCTAAAAATGTTGTGCTTGATAAATCGAAGCACCTCCTTATGATCATTGGTTCGGGTGGCCACGGCCTCGACCCATTTTGAAACATAATCAATTGCCACTAAAATGTATACAAATCCAAACGATGGCAAAAAAGGCCCCATAAAATCAATGCCCCACATCAAAAATCTCAACAATCAAAATAGGAAGAAGGGGCATCATGTCACGCTTGGCAATGCGTCTTGTCTGCTGACAGCGCAAGCACCTCCTACAAAAATCATGGGCATCTCTATGCAGTGTTGGCCACCAAAATCCTGACTGGAGGACCTTTGTGGCGGTCTTTCGACTAGAAAAATGGCCTCCACAAGCCAAGGAATGACAAAATGATAGAATGGAGTCATACTCCTCCTCAGGAACACACCTCTGAATCATCTGATCTGGGCATAATCGAAACAACTCTGGTTCCTCCCAAAAATAGTGCTTTACCTGCGAGAAAAAATGATCTCTCTCATTGCGGTTCCAGTGCGCAGGGTACTCTCCAGTCACCAAAAAGTTGATGATATGCGCAAACCAAGGCAGATACTTGACATGAAAGAGCTGCTCATCCGAAAATGAATCATCAATCTGCCTCTGATCAGTGGATGTCTCCATTGTCAGTCTGGATAAATGATCTGCTACAAGATTATCACATCCACTCTTATCTCGAATCTCGAGATCAAATTCTTGTAACAGAAGGATCCATCAAATGAGACGCGGTTTGGCATCATTTTTACTTATCAAATATCGCAATGCTGCATGATCTGAGTAAATGATGACCTTGGAGACTAACAAATATGAGCAAAACTTCTCAAGAGCAAAAACTACGGCTAGTAATTCCTTCTCTGTGGTGGTATAATGCATTTGCGCATCAGAGAGGGTCCTACTAGCATAATAAATCACATGAGATCGTCGCTCAATCTTCTAACCGAGAATCACTCCAACCGCGTAATCTGACGCATCACACATAATTTCAAATGGCACTGACCACTCAGGAGATCGAAGAACAGGAGCAGTAGTTAGAGCCTCCTTCAGGGCCAAGAATGCCTTCAGACAGGCATCATCAAACAAAAACGGTTGATCTTTCGTTAGCAGGTTGCACAACGGTCGAGAAATCTGGCTAAAGTTCTTAATGAACCTTCTATAAAAACCTGTGTGCCCTAGAAATGATCGCACCTGCCGCACAGAGGTCGGTGGAGCTAATCTAGCAATGGTCTCCACTTTGGCCTTATCAACCTCGATTCCTTTCTCAGACACAATATGTCCAAGAACAATCCCTTGTCTCACCATGAAATGACTCTTTTCCCAACTAAGAACCAGATTTGTCTCCCTACAACGCTGAAGCACACGAGATAACTTTTGGAGACAATCGTCAAATGAAGAGCCATAGACCGAAAAATCGTCCATGAAAATCTCAAGGACATCATCCATCATATGTGAGAAGATCGCCATCATGCACCGCTGAAATGCTGTCGGGGCATTGCAGAGCCCAAACGGCATTCTCCTATAAGCAAAAGTGCCATATGGACAGGTGAACGTCGTCTTATCCTGGTCCTCGGGATGAACGACCACCTGGTTGTATCCTGAATAATCATCCAGGAAACAAAAATACTGCTGACCCACGAGTTTCTCCAAGATCTGGTCGATGAACGACAGAGGGAAGTGATCCTTCCTAATTGCATTGTTCAACTTTCTATAATCTATGCATACTCGCCATCCCGTGGTAGTCATCATGGGGACACTTTCTCCTTTTTCATTCATCTCTACAGTGAGCCCAGACTTCTTGGGGACAATCTGGGTAGGGCTCACCCACTGACTATCGGAGATGGGATAAATGATCCCAGCATCCAACCATTTGACTACCTCCTTCTTTACCACCTCCTTCATATGGGGATTTAGTATCCTTTGCGCCTCTCTTGAGGGTTTAGCCCCCTCATCCATGATAATCCGATGCATGCAAAAGGAGGGGTCTATCCCCTTCAGATCTACCACCGACCATCCAATCGCCTCTTTATGCTTGTGCAAGACCTGTAAAAGCTGACACAACTGTGTGTCAGTCAGGTCTATAGAAATAATGATGGGGACAGTCTGGTCCTTGCCTAAGAAGGCATACTTAAGTGTGGCCGGTAAGGGCTTCAACTCAAGCTCAGGCGGACTCTCTATGGATGGTCGGGCCGGCTTTTCTGCCAATTCAGGAAGCGGCTCAAAGTGCCAGATCCAACTCAGATCACTTGTCTGACTCTCTATCGACCCATGACAATCTTCTTCAAGTGATTCATCAACCTCCTCCTGAGGTGGATCACTCAATAACCAGGTATGCTCTGCTTCTACTAGGTCCTGAATGAAGTCGACCTCGAAAGAAGCCTCATTGCCGGCAGGTCCCATCGCCGCATGAAAAATGTTCAGCCTCATGTTCCTGCTGTCAAATGAGACATCCATCGCGCTTGTGCGGCAATTAATGCATGCATTGGCAGTGGCCAGAAAGGGGCGTCCAAGAATGATGGGGGTCTGTCGCATATCATTGACTCCCTCCATATCTAAAATGATGAAGTCGACAGGGAAGTAGAAGTCCTCTACCTTGACTAGAACATCTTCCAGAATCCCTCGCGGGACCTTAATTGATCTATCTGCAAGCTGCAAGGTCATAGGTGTTGGCTTCATCTCCTTTAATCCAAATTTGTCATAAAAGAAATCCGGCAAGATATTGACACTCGCCCCAAGGTCGAGCAATGCACGCTCGACAGTGATGTCTCCTATGACACACGAAATAATTGGAGTCCCTGGGTCCTTAAGCTTTGATGGGGTTTGGTGCTGCAACACCGCACTCACCTGCTCAGTCAAGTATATCTTCTTCGGCACTTGTGACCTCAACTTTCTTTTCTGCGTACAAAGCTCCTTTAGAAACTTCTCATATGCAGGGACTTGCTGAATGACATCAAGCAAGGGGAGGTTTATCTGAACGTGCTTGAATATCTCAAGCATCTCCTGCATATTCACTCCATGTTTGCCTAATGACTTCGGCCTCTCTGACGCCTCAGGAAAGGGGGCTTTGAGAATATAGGACTTTGAAGGCTCAGATGGTAGAGCCCTCTCGCTTTCCTCAGGTGGGACGGTAGGGACAGGCTCCTTCTCACTCGTTCTCTCTCTTTCTTCTGCAGCCTCCCTCGCTTGGTATTGCTTCCCATTCCTAAGGGTGATTACCGCTTGAGCCTGCTCTTGATGGGCATCTGTCATGTGCAGGCCATGCATCGGCTCCTTACCCCTAGGGTTCACCACCGGTTGGCTAGGTAAAGCCCCCTCACTCCGCCTACTAAGCGCCTCGGCGAGTTGTCACATTTGCGTCTCAAGCTTCGCAATAGAATGTGTATGGGAGCTCAGATTTGCCTTGATATCCGAGAAGGCTTGCAACATCTTGTCCTCAAAGGATTGGCTGGACGAAGGCTCCTGAGACTGGGGTTGATTATAAGTAGGTTGAGCTGAAGGGTAGCTAGTTCTCTGAAATCCAGGCGCATAACCGCCTTGCCTGGGTTGGCTTTGGGAAGGGTTGAGAGGTTGGGCTTGTGGATTTCTCCATGAAAAATTGGGATGGTTCCGCCAGCCCGGGTTATATGTACTGGAATATGGATTGGGTGCGGGCCTAGCGAAACTCTGCGCCATCTGAGCTTGCTCCTGGACAAACTCAGGGTACTGTGGCGCAACGGAGCAATCAACAACATGGTGTGCAGGGCTAGCACACAACGCACACACCTGTAGGACTGGAGAGGGACCCGACAACAACTGATCCAATTTCTGGGACAGTTGGTCGACCTTGTTTTGCAACTCAAGGTGCATCCCTATCTCGAATATACCAACCTTCTTTGTGCCATCTTGCACAGGTGTGGCCCTCTCAGATCGTGAAGCAAAAGCATGGTGCATGGAGTTCTCGCTCAAGGTCTCAAAAAGGGCCCATGCTTTATCTTCACTTTTGAGCATAAAAGTGCCCCCACAGGCAGCGTCAACCATTTGACGGTTCTTCTTAGTGAGACCATCATAAAAATATTGCACCAGTTGCCAGCAGGGCACCTGGTGGTGGGGACACTTGCGGAGAAGATCTTTCATCCTCTCCCACATTTCATGAAACATTTCTCCCTCGATCTGTGAAAAGCTAGTGATGACTTTTCGATACTGGTTCGTCTTACCAATTGGGAAGTATTTCTTTAAAAACTCCCTTTGCATATGTTCCCAAGTGGTAATTTGAACTGTATCGAGGGCCTTCAGCCAATGCTTGGCTTTATCCTTAAGGGAGAAGGGGAATAACGTCAACCTTAACGCGTCATCTCCAAAATTGTTGATCTGCACCGTAGAGCAGATCTCGAGAAATTCGTCGAGATGACGGTATGGGTCTTCGTTGCTAAGGCCATAAAAGGAGGGTAACATCTGGATGACACTGGCCTTGATTTCAAAATGGTTCGCTCCCACATCAGGTCTTGTGATGCAGGAGGCAGGAGTGTATATGTTGGGCATGAAGTACTCCCTAAGAGGACGGATCAACTGCTGATCTTCAGCCATGGGGTTGGATTGATGGGCTCTCCTAAAGAAAGATTCAGGATCCTCAACAAATTCGGCAAGCTCAGGTTCAAGCGAACGTCGCCCGTGCATGCACCAAAGGGTAGACCGGTGCAGCAACCATCCTAAATTGGGTTTTTCTACCTAACTAACGCGCTAGCGGCCAAACCACACAAACCACAAAACGAGTAACAAAAACAATTACTGAAAACAAGAAATAACAAGCACCACGCAGTTGCACTCAGTAGAGAATTTACGAAAATGAAATCTATGTGCACGGTACCAATCGTACACAATCACTTCTAAGGGGATCCTAATGGGTGAGTTGTGCAGAAAAGTAAGCTTGTCTCTACGGTATGCACACACGTGGTTCTAAACCTAAATGCGAAAAGCAAACTAAACAATCCTAATTAAAGAACTGAATTAAACTAACCTATAAATACGAGAACAAACACAAGGCAATAAAGTGAATACTAGTATTTCGCCGTTCCCCGGCAATGGCGCCAAAATTTTGGTGTGAGTTTTATGAAAACCCTTTTTAAAACAATATTTTTAATGAAAATACAGTGAAAGCCAGACACCAAAAATACAAAACCCGGCTCGCACGAGTGGTGGAGTCCGGGTCGAACTCAGGGAACGGGAAATACTCTTATTTAAACACACAACTACACTACTCTTTATTGCCAAAATAAAGAAAAAAAATTAAATAAATGAATGAATATCTAAAGAGTACTATCCTACGCAGAGAGCTTAAACAAATAATTAAAGTGCCTTATTACAAACCCAAATGAATTGAATTAAATGAAATAAACTCCTAATCTAAAAAGAAAAGCAAGTCTTCAATGCTTGAGGCTTTCTATCCCTTCTTGAGGTAATGTATGTTTTCTTGAACTTTGGCTTTTCTGAGGGGCCCTTCCTGAGGGATTGAGGGATCTTCAGAGGCTTGAGATCACTTCTCTCGCACGTCCAACCGCTTTCCTGCAAAACAAAAATACAAAACGCATCAGTACGAATAGAAGTAAAACAATTCTAAGTTTAAAAATACTAAAAACAGATCTAAACTAACTCTAGCAAACCACTACAAGACGAATTAGTATAACTAACTAGCAATCTGTTGTAACAACTTAGAAACTAAAATAAAACTATAAACACCACCCGTGAATCTAGAGTCAACAACTATGATCTAACTACCGATAGCATAGACTCAAAGCAAATTAATGATTTCTAATGTATTGAAGAACGTGAACGACACTATAATACGAAAAATCTAATTAAGCATGGCTAAGCTAAAACAAATTAATCACCCTATGTTGAATCAACTAAACTAAGCAACATGAATTAAGATGGCTGAATCACATATGAAATAAAACTCTAAAACAAATAATGTGAATAAATAACTAAAACATATACCTAATGCAATCAAACTAATGAAATCAATGCAACCATGGAGTAATGCAATCAATGACCCATATAATGAATAACCAAAACAAACAATTACTAATGAAGTACCCCACGGCTAATGAAATAAATACTGAAGAAATCAACAACTAATAACTAAGAGCTAATAACATACTGGTGAAATAAAATGACATAACGTTAGGCATAAACAACTAATGAAACTTAAATTCCAAACAGCTAATGCAATAAACTACTAAAATGATGCACCAAAGAAAGAACGACTATTGTAATAATGCATAAAAGGTATTAGGTAACAACTGACACTAGCTAATTCAAAACAGAAAAAAACGATGTGAACTTAATATTATTTTTTAACCACTATTCTAAAAAAAAATCAATGACCATCAACAAAGAAAATACTATGCCTAATCCAACACACTATGTGATGCTGAAATTATACTCTAACCTAACCAATACTCAATAATACTAACTACCAGAAATCAAACGACAGACAGCCACATTAACAAAACGTGAAACAAACTACACGGCCTCACAATTTAACGTCAAAACAGATACTACGAATTTTTTTCTTTTTTTTTTTGCAAAGGTTGAAAATAAATAATCTAATTAGTTGTAATGACAACAAAAGAATACAAAATATACTCTATGCAATGCTCATGCAAAACGTAAAGAAATATCCATGCGATGAAGCTCAAATCCACAAAGATGGGAGAGAAGAATAGGGTTACCGAGTGATTCGCTAGAAGGGTTGAGAGAAGAACGGTTGATCCCTGGGCTGCAGCTGCACTTCTCTGTTGAAGATGATGAGGTAGCCAGCGATGAAGTAGTTAATAGCAAGAAGACAAGGAAACGGAAGAAGTGGAAGAAGAAGGAGAGGAAGAAGAAAGGAAGCCAGTTTTAAGAGAGAGAGAGAGAGTTAGGGAGGGGGCGTGAACTCCAACCAGGGAAAAACCTCTTTTTTCTGCTGTATAATACTATTTATAATATTATATTAGGGTAAAACAAATTTTTCAAAACCAGTCCAACAATTTTCAATAATTTTCAAAAGACCCACTTTAGCAAAACATGTTTTATTGTTTAACAAACAAACTTTCTAAAAATTACAAATTAGCTAATACCAACCTAAGCTAACTAAGCTACAATTAAGAAAATCTAAATCTAATATAAATACTAAAATAGTAGGGAAAGCTTTGAAAACCCGATCTTCTGATAAAATTCAATTCAATGCATTTTCTCAAAACTAACAATAAAAATGGGTTTTTAGAGCGATTTTTACATGGATCATGCATAAATAATGATTAATAAAATGCAAATATTATGCATGATCAGGTGACTAACACCAAAGCGTACAGATGTCACAATAAGCTGTGAATTCAGAGCTGAGATCATCCTACAAGAAGCAATGAAAATGCAGGTATATGGTTGAAGTCACCAGACATAAACGAAGATGAACAGAACATTCCAACAAAAGAATGTTTATGACTGATTTTGTAACCAGATCATCTTTGAACCGAAGATGTTGGCGAGGCATCATGCAATGAACATTTCCCAGGAAAGGTCTGCTTGATCAGGAGGGCAAACATCTCTTAGGATCAAAGGTGCTTAGATTAACTGCATTTTTCTCCAGAACTTACTCACATATTGTGGTAAGAACACCCTGACTTTCTGAATTTAAGCTCCAGAATTATAAACACTCAACATATACCCTGATAAAGTAAGATAGTGGAGACAATACAATGAATGATAACAATCAACACAGATATTCAAGTCTAACAACATTCACAATAGGAATGAGCAAACACTTGAGATTGCGAGAATACATTGCTCAAATATGAAACATCTAACAACATTCACAAAATTGCAAAAGACAACTAGGATCTAATATTCAAGTCTAGATATCACATAGAGTCAATATTACTGTTATGCTAGCATCGGTACAAAATAACCCAAAATGATATCGACAAATTAATAGTGATTAAAAGATATGGATCAATCAGGATGAATAATGAAAATATAAAACAGAGAGAGAGAGAGCATTAGCAAATAAGGTAGCGAAGTTAAATAAACAAGATGAAAATGGGCGATGCTAAATAAGATTGCCATATCTAATGAAATCTAGATATGATAAAAAAAAAATTCAGATATTATGAATAAAAGGAAGAGCACATGCTAAGGATGTGATTAAACCGGGTAAATAAGGAAAATGGTGGATTACGACCAATGCAAAGGAAAAAAAAACACTGAGTCAAGAATCGAAACCCAAGTTGATCCATAGCGATGGGATCAAGATTCTAATGTAATCAGAAAATCAAGATGAGCAAAATCGGGTGCAAGCATAAGAAATGCAGATAATAAAAATGGAAGCAGATAACCTAAATGGGAAAAATCAGAATAACCCTGAGAATTAGTAGGTAGGTTAAACTGGGATTCATATGAATCTTATCAAATTACTGAATTCAGGAATTATAAGCGAAATCGTAAACAAAACCGAAATACAAAAGAGGTGTTTGGAACAGGATCGTTCCTCTTGATTTTGCTTATCCATAACTCAGTTTGTTATATGCAAACCGATGTTATGGAGAGTGCTTTTATAAACTCAAAATAGAGAAATAAATGAAACAAAGAAAGAAAATAACAAAAGAGTAAGGAAGAAAGGAGGAAAAACATATCAAAATAGAGGGAAATACAGCAAGGGAAATGGATGATGCGAAAAAGAGAAAGAAGGGGGATGATTCTCACCTTAAATCGATCAAAACTCGAGATCGGAGAGGGGACTCCTTTTGTTTGCTAATCCTAAGTTGGGTGTCGATCCTTCAGAAAGGGGAAAGCAAATCGGGAGATTAACACCAGATAAGGTGGTGTAACAGAGCTTTTGCTTTTGAATTCCTGGCGTCTGGTGATGGAAGTCGTTTTCTTTTTTTTTTGGCCAACCCAAAGTGCATTAGCCTGATAAGCGATGATCGAGAAGGGTGTAGGGGAACATGAGAAAAATCCGATCCCTCTCCCCTCCCCTTGCATCCCTTTTATAGAGAGGGGGGATTTCTGGAATTTGCTGCCATTGGCGATGGAAGGCTAGGGATGGGCAGAAGATGGAGGTCGTTTGGTGATGAAGGGTTGAGGAAGGAAGGTTGCACATGGAGTTTTTGCCAAGGAGGGTTCGGGCGATGGAGGATGAGAATGGAAATTTCTGTTGCAGATGGACGGAGGCCATTTAAAGGTTCGTGGAGGCTTCGAGAAGGGGGGGCTTCGTAACCCTAAAAAAAATACAATTTTTCTTATTTTTCGTTAAAAACCTTCCTGTTTTAAAGATTTTCAAAAGGCTGGTGGTTTTCCCAAAAGCTTTTGCAAAAACGGTTTTTAGTAAAAAGGCTTTTTAAGAAGAAGTTTTTCAAAACTGATTTTTGTTCTCATTTTTTATATTTTTATTTTTTTGCTCTTTTCTTTAATTTCTACATTTTTTTCTTTTGATATTTTTGGAAATAAAAATCCTAAAACTTACGAGAAAACAAGGATTTAAAATTTTTTTTTTGTATTTTCGAGAGATATCTACAAAAGAGGGTTTTTCTGAGAAACTTGGGTTAGATTTCTTCAGAAAATGGGTTTGGACCCAGGTTTTTTAGAAAATATTTGAGTTTTAATCCTCGAATCGAGAAATACAATTTGATGGATCCAAACGGATACCGGATGAACTATCTGAGCTTTTTAAAAAGTTATTTTAGAAATTTTGAGAATTTGATTTTAAACATTGGACAATAAAGCTCAGATTTGGATCTTTTATCTGGATCCGGATCTGAAATTGAGTCAGGTATACAAAATAAATTTAATTTCAAAAAACTTGAGAAATAAGATGGAATTTAGATTTAAAAGTGACTCAATTACCCGGAAAATGAAAATAAAGGGCAAAAAGGGAATATTTACAAACTTTTGAAAAATTTGGGGTGTTCACAGTCTCATGGAATTGTTCACCATCTAGCTCTGAGAAGCTAGTGATGGCTCGCCGATACTGATTCGTCCTACCAATGGGAAAGTACTTCCTAAGGAACTCCTGCTGTAGCTGATCCCATGACCCTATCTCTACTGAATCTAAGGACTTTAGCCAATACTTGGCCTTGTCCTTCAATGAAAATGGGAATAAGGTCAACCTCAAGGCATCATCGTCGAAATTATGTATCTTGACAGTAGAACAAATTTTGAGAAATTCGTCTAAGTGCCGGTAAGGATCCTCGTGACTAAGGCCATAAAATGATGGAAGCAGCTGAATAATGTTGGCCTTAATTTCATAATGATGTGCTCCTACATCGGGTCTCCAAATGCAGAATGCCTGGACATAATCTGTGGGAATGAAGTATTCCCTCAGAGAACGTGGAGGAACTGGAGGTGGAGCTGGAGGATCCATATCGCCCATTGTTGTCGAACTTCGAGGAGAATGTAAAATTCTCTCTTGGTTGTCAACAAATGGATGTAATGGGGTTCCTAGAGCTCTTCGCCCCTGCATACACTGGTACTAAGACCAGATGTAAGCACACGACCTAAATCCAAATCTAAATTAAACTAAGCACTAAAATGTAAATAACACAAATAAAGACAACTAATAAACAAAGATTCTAAATTATCTATGTCAAAACTAAGTAACTAAGTAAATGAAATAACAAAATAAACTATTCTAATTTACTGAAAAGGAAAAATACAGGAAATCACAAACTAAGTTTTCTAAAACTCACCTGTCTAACCGCTTCTTGAAGAATGAATATAGAGTGAATCCTAGAAAAACAGTACGTGAAACATATATGTACTAACTATGTTAAACCTATATTCACTTACTAATCCTACTAACTAGAAAATAAAAACATCTAATTAACTAACTAGCTAACACAGATTAATAAATTAAACTCTAAGAAATAAAAGAATGAATTCATCGTTCCCTGGCAACGGCGCCAAAATTTGGTTGAATTTTTATGAATGCTCTTTTTAAAAGATAATTTTTCAATAAAATCTTTGGAAAATTGTCAACCAAAAGTAAATAACCGACTTTCCACAAAAGTGGTAAGCACGGGTCGAATCCACAGGGAACGAGAATTACTCAATTATTTCTAAGAAATTTAATTTATTAATCAATAAATACTAGTCAATAATTACAATACTAATAATAATTACGAATTAACACTAAAATAACTAGAAAAGCACTTCAGTCTTCTGTTGCACGCCAAGGGTATTTATGTTTTTTCACCACTTCTCAAATTTTCTCACTCGGACAAGAATCCCTGGAAAGTTCTTATGCTTTTCAACCTAATAACATAGGAAAATGCAAAGTCAGTAAATTATTCAATGAAAATAACTAAAACTGAAACTAAACCTAATTCTGAAGAAATTAACACAGGCAAAACCTAAGGAATACTAAAATAACAAATAAAATAATAAAATAATTATAAAATTAAACAATCTAGGTCTAATTATGCTAAATGATGCAGATGCAGCAACTACAATGCAGAAAACACCGAAAATTGACCGAAAATGACTAAATTAGTGAAATGACTATCTTATCCCTAAATAGTACAAAATAGACTTCTGACAGCTTTTCGTAAATTGACTGTTTGACAATGCAAACGAAGTCCAAATTTCCAGAAATTTGTTCTATTCTGTAACTAACAAATTCAAGAATCTGACAATTTTTACAGGAACTCCAGATATAAGCGTTTCAAAACAGGGGAAAATCTGGATATTGCAGGTCTCGAAATTTTAAAATCCGAAAAAGTTGTTCTCGCAAAACGCTTAAAAATCAGACCAAATCAACTCGGATTGAGTTGACATTTGGTCTGTAGACAGTTAACACAACAATAAAGTGAATAGAAAAAGAATTTTTAGAAAACTCAAAAATTTTGCACATAAAATAATGCGTGTGCGACAGGACAAAAATCAGGTTTCAAGTTCAATGCACTATTCACTTTAGAAATCTACCTTTAGCACTAAGAATGCAATCTAAATGCAAATACTGTCCTAAATGCTGCTAAATGACAGGCACGATGCAGAGGATGAATGCATTTGAACTACGAAGGAAACATGCCAATAGACTACACGACTAAATGCTAACAATACTTCAAGAGCACACCAAATGCAATTCAATTTAACTAATGATGTACTATTAACTACTCTAACTAGAAAATCCAACTTAACACCATCTAAAACTATAATTTATATTAACTGTTAAACTAACCATACACTGTCACAAAAACATGTATTTAACATTAACAATACAACTGAACTAATTAAACTAACTAGGTTATATGAAACCACTAATGATTAAAGTTTAACTAGAGACCAAAAATTAACCAAGTGAACCGATTGGAATGAAAAGTAACCTTAGCTAGACTCACGGCTCAACCTATGGACTCTCTAAGTTGACCAAGTCAAACAACTAACTAACTAGAATAGACCCCTAATGTTTTAACACTACTTGCTAAAAATCGAAAATGACAAATGACTAAGTAATCTAAATTAATTACTCCTAAGTCTAAGCTATGCTACTATGGCAAGATAGATAGGAAAGAGTAAATACTCAAAGATAATTTTGGAAACTTGATAAATCCAAAAATCGCCCAGCTAGAGAGGAGTTACAATTTTTAATGACATTTAAATCTAATTTAAGACCTTGGTCAAGTAGAAACCGTCCCAACCAAGGAAGTCCACATGGTTTTAGCTTTCCACAAATATTTGTAAAACAATAAATCTCCTTTCTAAAAACCGTGGGTACTCCTTTGGAAGGTGTTTTGAATTTCAAAGATATTTCCAAATCTCAATAAGTAACTCCCTTCTACCTTGACTAGGCAATCAAAGTTTAAATCTTTCTTTAAACACTCCACACGATTTTTGGAGATCTCAAACTTACCAAAATGGTTTGGCCCACTACAATTACTCAAATATCCCCTTCCTAAAAATCGATATACTCTAGATAATAAAATCAAACTATATCTAAACTAATTAAACCAATATTTCACTAATGTAAGGAAAGGTTAGAATTGGAAAACACGACTATCTAAAATTGAGGAAAGAGACTCTAATTCAAAACTTACCAAAGAATGCAAAAACGTCTACAACCAATCAACTCCTAAGACAATGAACCTAGACACCCTAATAGACTTTCCCTATTCAATTGAGTCCTACCAAAAACAGCCTAGAGCTCTAATGGCTGACGCCTCTACTTGGGGAAGATGACTCTACACCTAAGACTCGATTTTAAATAAACCAACAAAATCATAATTTTTATTTTAGTTTTTCAATATGACCAACTGACTCAAATGCAAACTAACTTAATTATAAACTAAAGTAAATCAAAACCTGCTGAAACACGACCTGCAGAGACACTAGATTTATCACTAAAAGGGAACATGAACAGCAACTATATTCAACACCAAAATTCACACGCATAGATCAAGTAATACATCTAGACACACCTACAACATCAAAGGACTAAACATGACTTACTAAAATTGAGGTTTTACACTAATGCAGACGATATTTTTGATCCAATATTGCTGATAAACTATATACCACAGAAAACTCAAACAATTAAATCGGATAATATGGATTGACATGCATTTCACGATTTTTGGGCTAACACGAAAATCAAAGACAAGACTCAACAATCTACAACTGAACTCAACTGCAGATTTAAGATAAATTAAACTGAAAATAACATCTAATTAATTCCTAACACTACCACAAAACTCCAAAAATCAGAACAGCAAAAACGCCAAAATCGGCTAGAGAGGATCTAGCCGATTTTGAATCAATCACTATTCTACTTCAGATCCAACGATAGTCCTAGACAAAAGATGGATTTTGAAATCTGTTTTTCTGCAGAAATAACTCCCAACACAACCGAAATTACTGTTGCATGACAAAATAATAAAATAGCAAAACACAAGATCTATTTTTTATTTTTCCTCAAAACTAAAAACGCCCAAAGCAAAGGAAGAATATCTAAATCCTATTATGCTGGTTTAAAGCATCACACGTCTACACTAAGGTTGAAAATACACACACACACAACACACATAGAAAAATATAAATTAACACACATGCACACACGTTGGGCTTTAACTAGAAGAAAGGAGAGAAGAAGACCTACCTCCAGGGTGATCTGACGATTGTGGGGAAGAAGAGAGCGGGAAATGACTTTAGATTGGCGTCCCGGATTGTTCAATGATGTTGGAACATCACCATGAGCAGGGGTTTTGCAGCTGCAACACGTTGGAGATCCACCGAGGATGGGAAAGGATCTGATTCGCGATCAGAGGGCTTAGAAAACCGGATGGTGATAGAGTCGGTTCGTCTTGTTGGAGTGTCTCCCACTTCTACGCAAGATAAGCGTTCTCCACCTCTACTACACCTGCAAAAATACAGAAAAATGATGGTTAGAACCAGTAAGGAAGACAAAGCAATGGAAAAAATTGTAAAGGTAGATGAAGCAATGCTTGAGTTTTAAGCAAAACTCAATCTTCAAGGCAAATGATGTGAGATGAGAGGTTGGAAGAGGGCTGGAGCTAGATTCACAAAGAGGGGCGTCAATTCCAATGCCAAAGACGTCTAGGGCTGAGTGAAAAAGTATATTTATACTTTTGGTAATTTTCAAAAATAATGTTATAAAAGAAGTATTTTCTCTGCGCCACTTTCTAAGGGGTTTTCTGAAAATATTTTCTAAATGGGTATGGATATGCATGTGGGTTGGATTTTGGATTTCTAAAGGTTGATTCAAGGTCCAAAACAGCCTAATTGGGTCAGATATGGATCTGATCCACCTCAAAATGCATGCCTGAACACTAAAATAGCCATAACTCTCTCATTTTAACTCAAATTTTTCTGAAATTCGAACCACAACCCCTTGACATCCAAATACATCTAAACATGGGTTTAAAACCTTAAACTCACTACAAAATGCATGAATAACTAGCTAACATGATGTGCATTTCATGCATTATCAATGCTCGGCTTTACCTTGATTTTCTGTAATAGATCATCCAATACCTATTGATGATTGGTGGAAGCCTGTGCTAAGTCCAGAATTGAGACATTGGATAAGGCAGTTATCGACTTTTGTGAAGATTTCTCACTTTTCTCTAGGGCGGGCTTGATGAAGTGTTTGAGAAATTTAGGAATTCCTTTGATAGCCTCAGAGGATGCTTTGGTAGGTTTAGCAGATACCTTCATCTTGCCGAAGGCTGAGATAAAGTCCATCTTTTGAGTACTGGACTGAGCTTGTTGAAGTACGAGGACCTGATGTTGAACTTGCATATCTCTGTTAGAGCATGGTCTGATATGCTCTTGTGGCTGAAAGGGTTGTTTAGAGATGACCACTGTAGAATGATGGGGAAATGGTTTCTTTAGAATTTCCATATTTTCTTCTTCGGCACCCTCTACCGGAAGATTTTTGTCAATGAGATCCTGAACAATATTCTTGAGAACAAAGCAGTTCTCAGTATTGTGTCACAGTGTTCTGTGAAATTTGTAGAATTTGAACTTCCCCATGGGCATAGGGGGATCGACCAACTGAGGCAATTTGACCATGTCTTTGGTCAACATGTATTCGAGCACAGTCTCGAGTGATTGATCAAGCGGAGTGAATTTTTTGTCATAGCTCCACCCTTCATGTTTCACTTTTTCTCAGGATTTTGGTCCCTGCTCTAACCGTAGAGGCTTATTGAATTGAGGGATTGACTTTCCTTTCTGATCATTCTTATGGGGATTTGAACCCCCTGTACCATAGCAGAAGTCTTTGTTCTGCCCTTTGCGGTGATTCCATTTGTCATTTCTGACAGAGTGGGTGAAGTGAGCCTTCTTCTTCTGCTCATTCTGGTTGTTGTTCTTAGTGAAAGTGAAGCCTTCATAGACTCTGTTTTCCATGCTCAACTCGAGTCATTCGGCTCGCTCTGTTAATTCAATGAATGATCTTGATGGTGCAGTGGAAATGAGGCCCCTCAGAGGCTGCGAAAAATTACTCAAAATTAGAGACAGTGTGTGTCCCTCTGATATGGGATCTCTCATTTTGTTGCAGGCCGACCTCCATCGATGAATGAAATCTCTGGCCTTCTCATTTTCCCTCTGCTTGAGGTCGCAGAGATGACTGAGAGTCGGAAGTGCCTTAGCATTAAAGAGGAATCGCTCGATAAACATATTTACCACTTTGTCAAAATCTTTTAATTCGATCAAGTTGACATGCTCTGAGTACCATTTAGCTGCAGTCCCCTCCAGACTGTGAGGGAAACAGAGAAAAAGAGCTCGATTATCTTGCTTGAATTTGACACATTCAGCGAAGAACATAGCCAGATGTGCCTTTGGGTCACCAGATCCGTTGAATTTAATGAATTTTCTGGGAAGATTGTCTAGATTGTTGTCCCCATCCAGACCATTATAGAAGTCTTCACTGGTGAAGACTTTCTTGCCCTTGTCGCGGGCATGCAGATCTCAAACTATCCTGACCATATCTCTGAATTGTGGTTGGTCAGAATCATTGATAGACTGATCTTTAAAACTGTGGGCCGACCCTTGTCCCTGGGTTGATTTCCTAAATGCCTGTTGGGTCTCAAACTCTTCATTTGTGCCCTCTACTAATTCCTCTTCATCTGTTGTATCAGTATTCTGGATAGGCTTCTTAGACAGCTTCAAAACCTTTTTGACTACCCGGCCTTTTGCCTTCTGCTTGACCTGGGTCTTTTTTGTACTAGCTTCAGCTTGCTCTGCCAGCATCTTGCTCATTATCTTTTAAACATGGCATATGATGCCATCATTTGCTTGCTGACCCTGACTTTTGACTGATCGGGGTGAGTCCATTTCTTCTTCTGAGGCCGTTGAATATATGATGCCTTCTACCGGTGCAGTTTTCTTTTCTGACCTCGTCTGAACCATTAAATCTCACGAACGCTCTCTGTAGGGCAAAGTTGATGGTTAGGCTTTTGAGAGAGATTTTGATTGGAAGAAAATATTTGCTGAGAATTTTGGTAGACAATTGAAAGAATATCCCATTACTAGGGATTGAGTCATTGTTGGGATTACGACAATTGTGTTGCCATTCCTTTATAGAGAAAATAAACAACTAAAAATTATGCCTTGTTACCTAGGCGAGGTCGTCAAACCAAGAATGAAAAATTTGAAAGATTTTTTATTCATTGAAGGGAAAACATGATTGCATCAATAATAAACTTAAGAAAGAGGGGGCGGACAGACAGTTTGCCACCACTCTTGATAATCAGCAGAGACACAAGGACCAGGAAAAAGTGGAAGAGTAACAAAAGAATCTCATCCATATCTGGCAGAATGGTATATTCCGTACCACTATGCTGATGTAAAGTTGAACTCTGGCACAACTCCTGATAGCAGCCGCATCTCCACGCGCTTCTGTCTCTGGGAAAACTGTCGGACACACCGCTCCGGATGGTAGTAAGCGCAGAAGAATGGACCTAGTAGCTTGAATCGCTTGTCGTATGCATAGGTGTATCTGGGAGGTGATAGTTCTCAATCAAAATAGTCCCACACCACTTCTTCCTGCAGATAATCAATCAGGAACTGGTACCACGCAACTGAAAGGAGCTCTTTGCTGTTATATCTGAATGAACTAGCTCTGGTCGGCACATGCTGGAGGAACCAAGACTGAAGTGCATAGGTACACCCCTCAACTAAAATAGATTCTCCAAGCGTGAAGCGAGTCAATCCATGATATAGAAAAGCAAATGCAGCCATGGCTATCGAGAGACGGCTGGTCTATCGACTTCCCCACCTTCTCAGAAGCTGAACTATTCTGACATCCACATAATTTTGTCCGTCTGGAAAGAAAGTGAGTCTTACAGTGCACAAAACCATTGCATGCTGAATTTTTTATTGAGTTGTTCTGGATAACGAGCCGACTTCTGCAAATGCTCTGTGTTGTCGGTAGATCTCGATCAGGTTCACATATTCATTTTCATTCTCCTCAATCAGTGGCCAAGACTTACGCCCTGTAATGTAAGCTAAAGCATCTTTGGGGTCCAAACCCTTGACATTGATAAAAAATTGTTGCTCCAATGGATCTCCAAGCTGACCGGTTGGCTCGGGCAGTCCCATGATCTCTATAAACTCATTCATCAACAGGGTCATCTCGCCCCATGGGAACCAAAATATGCAAGTGTGCGGGTTCCACTACTTTGCTAGTGCATGGATTAGATTTTTGTTGACTGTCAACTTTCCCACAGCGGATGCCAGTTCCAACTCGCAATTGCTCAAGTGGTCCGAAAACATACGGGAGAAGTTCTTGAACCAAGTATAGTACCACCAAGGAAAGAAGGGTTCAATGCTGAGAGCTCGATGCTCGAAAAGACTTTGTCGCACCTCGTAGGAGATGTGACTCTCAGGAAAGACAGAGTCGAGCTGACTGGATGCCATTGGACTGAAAGATAGGAAGATTGGAATTAGACTTTGGAAAAATACAAGAATTTTGAAAATTGCAGGTAGGATAAAATGAAAAAGCTGGAAATTCGAAGTCCAGAGGAACGAAAGATTGGAAAATCACCTAGAGTTTTAAAGAAAAAGTGGATAATTTGGAAAAATCGTCCAGGGTTTTAAGAAAATGAAATGTTTTACAAAAGATGAAAAATAAGGTATTTTGGAAAATTGTCCAGTATTTTGGAAAAATTGGGAAAAATATGGGAAAATAAATTTGACACATTCAATCACAATTCTGCACATACAGCATTCCCTAAGAGGCTGACTCTAAATGCATCAATTTTGAAAAAGCTTTAGGACCCTACTCCTGACTCTAGGCTCAGATCAACTGTGTCCAGTCCAGTTATGCCAATATACTCAGGTCGAGGCCCAAAGTACGTGGCATATGATATTCAATTCCGATTCTAGGCTTGTGTTTTCCTGTGATCATGCAAAATTTTTTCCCTTGTTCCTCTTTACCTTTCTCTTTGCCTTTTCTAGCCTCTATTCCCTTTTGAAGGGGAAATAAAAGATAGAAAAGAAGAGAGAAAAGAAAAGGAAGAAGAGAGAGAAACTCTTTTGCAAGGTCTCATTTGACCTAAGAAAAATGTTTTGAAACTACTCGCCTCTGTTTTAAAATTTTACGGGAAAATAGAGAGACGGGATTCGCTCGTCGGTACGAGGTTCGACCATTCCTGGCACCTTTACCAGGGGTAATCGAACCAAGGATCGAATTTATGCCTTTTGCTTTGCTGAAATATTATCTAAGGATTCATTCTTAAGTCTAAAATGCACAAAGAATCATGCTTATGCAATGCAAATGCAGAAATGTATGCTTTTGAGAAAAATGATTTGAAAAATTCCAAGTGTTTCTGAGATGAACTTGATAATGGAATGAAGAAATGGTTTTTGAAAGTTGAATCTAACTTAGAATTTTGAGATAGATCTTGGAAAGATATTTGAAGCTCTAAGTCTTGAAATAATCAGAGTTTGGAAAAATAAATCTTGATTTGAAAAGAATGAAAAAAGGAGAATTTGAAGCTGAGATGGAAAAAAAATGGAGTTTCAAAGTCAAGATGGACTTTGAATTTTGAATTTTGAAACAGGATTTCGAAGTAGAGATGGAATTTTGAAATGGAATTGAATTCCAGATTTAAAATTCAAAATCATGATGGAGTTTTGGGATTTAAGAAGTCCAAAATAGAATTTGAAAATAAAATTAGATTTAAGAAGTCCAGATAGGATCTGAAGATGGAATTGGTTTTGAAATATGGAATTGGGAGTGGAACTCGATCCGAAATCTGGAATCCTAAATGGAATTGGATCCGAAGTCTGGAATTCAAAATGGAGTTGAATCCGAAATCTGGAATCCTAAATGGATTTGGATCCGAAGTCTGGAATCCAAAAATGGAGTTGAATCCAGAATCTGGAATCCTAAATGAAGTTGGATCCGAAGTCTGGAATCCAAAAAAGGAAGTTGGATCCGAAATCTAGAATCCTAAGTAGAATTGGATCCGAAGTCTGAGATCCAAGACAAAGTTGGATCCGAAATCTGGAATTCTAAATGGAATTAGATCCGAAGTCTGGAATCCAAAATAAAGTTGATTTCTAAAATCCTAAATGGAATTGGATTCAAAGTCTGAGATCCAAAATAGAGGTTGGATTTGGAAAACTGAATCCAAGGTGGAATTGGGTTCTAAATCTCGAATCCGAGATGAGATTGGATTTTAAAGATCCAAATGGGACTTTGAAGATGGATCTGGATTTTTGGAAATCCAGATTTTGAATTTAAAAGTAGAATTTTAACTTTAGGGAAAATCGGATTTTGAGGCTCAGAATTTAATCTCAAAACCTTGATTTTGAATTGAGAATCAAGACTCAATCTAGGGATAGAACTTTGGAGATTTTGAAAAATAAAGAATGAATTTGATTTTAAACTTGAGTTTGGAAATCAGGAGATGAATCAGAAGTTTCAAAGTTTAAATTGGACTTTGAATTTTGATCTGAGATATTAAATTGAATTTAAAAAATGAATTTGGAATTTCAAAGTTGGATTTGAACCTTGAAATTTTGAATTAGAAATTGAATTTTGAATATAAAAAGAGAATTTGAAATTTCAAAGTCAAATTAGACATTGAAATTGAAGGTTGAATTTTTGAAATAAGATAGAATTTTAAGAAATAGAAAGAAGAAATTGAATTTATAAGAATTGAAGATTGATTTGAAAAATGAAGAAGATATTTGAGAGTATATCTCAAGATCACTTGGATTTTGAAAAAGAAATTTTGAAAATATGATATAATTTTATCCTAAATGATGAAATGAATTAAAGAATTTGAAATTGTATTTCAAAAATCACATTTCATTATTTAAATGAATTGAAATAAGATTGAAGATATAATACATCCCTAACTATGGTCATTGAATGTATCATATAGTAATCATATTCAAATTCAAGTGAAGAATAAAACATATTTTGGTGCTTTTATAGAGTTTAAAATGAAATTAACTCTCAATATATCCTGACTATGGCCATTGATATATATTTTGAGTTAATTTTAAGTTAAACCCTGATAAGAGAAGAAAATATTTAAAAATATGATGATTTTTAAAGAGGGATCTAGTGTGGATCCAGTGTTATTCCATAAAAGATGAAAATCTTAAGTCTTGTTCACACCCTGACTATGGCTATTGATGCAAATCGTCAACTTAGAATTTAATCACCTCTTATTAGAATAGTGCACGTGCCATTCGTGTTCCCATTTGTGAAATTTTGCAATAAAAGAGAAAAACGATATGAAAATGAGCACTTTTAGAAAATATGTATGCTCATACATTCTAATCTAGTGCAAAGAATGTAAACTTCTCATTATAATCTAGCTATTACATTTCTGAAATTAAAATGGGAATTACAATTCCTAAGTTAAGAGGAAAAATAACCTTTTTCATACATTTCCTGCAAAAAGATGGAGTTAGTACAAGATAGGGGAGGATTGCAAATGTCACATTGATCTTAGAGGTGCAAGTGATGAGATGCTCATATACCTACCTTGTGCTTAATACTAAATAAAATAACATTTATGATCCAAGATATGGAAGGATGATAAGTGATGTATATATATATATATATACATATATATACATATATATATATGTATATAACATGGATGCAGGGGTATAAGACTGAAAAGGGGACGCTGTGTAAGGACTTAACACAACTGGGATGCGAAGATGGCTATGGGGCAGGAAAATGTAAGTGACAGATGCATGGGAGGTGAGGTAAAGCTAACTGGAATTACAGAGGGCTGTGTATGGGGGATGCGGAATGGTGTAAAGTAGTGGAGGCTGCCACAATTGTAGCTGATAGGGGATATGAAAGGAGATAGAGACTGTACTCGGCCAATAATGTTGCCAGTATAGTGGGTGCTGCTGAAGTAGCATAGTGGATGATGTAAATGGTAGTGTGTGTGTAGCAGGTATGTGAAGTGGAATCTTGCAGGAAGGTGGTGACAGCAAGGTGCTGTTGTGTGGGCATGCTGTGAACATGAGATGGTGTGATCCTGAGGCATATGATAACCGGACTTATGTGTTGCTACAGTGGCTTTTACAGGAGATGGTTGGGAATGACTGCAGGGAATGAGATACATACCATTGCTAAATGCTAAAAAAAAGAAAAGAAAAGAAAAGAGAGAAACACAAATGCAGCAGGTGAGTGCCTAGGTGCTGTTAATGGAAATGGGGTGAAGATGTGCAATGGACTGAGTGGAGATGCTGGAAAAGGTGCTAGTGGTGAAAGTAGTGAGTTGATGAGTCAAGATACAGTGGGGATGAAGAGTATGATGCAGAATAATAAAGATGATATACAAGGATGCATATGTTACAAAAAAAGAAAAAAAAAAACAAGTGTTGCAGGTTGCAAAATTTTTTTTTTTTTTTGCCAAAAGTGCACGTTCAGAACCTCCCTTGATTGGCTTCTCTGTGCTCTGATTTGTTCATGCATTATTGCATCTGGAGCCTTCTCCTTTGCCACAGATTTCTCATCAACTAATGATGCACACTCAGAAAAAAAATCCCTTGTTTTATGGTGCTCGACTTGGGCCTGTTGTTGCAGAAAATCCTTGATTGCTGTGGATTCCTCTTCAATTGATGATAGGCAATACTAGATACTGAGAAGCAATGGAACCTTAATAACCAGTTCTCTCAAATCTGGAGTATTTTTTTCTTTTAGCAAAAAGGAAAAGGAATACCAACTCTCCTTCTCATCTTTCTTCTCTGTTCAACTTAAGCAAAAATTTTAAAGATGATGTTCAGACTCCTGTTTGAGACACAGGAGTGGATCATGTAATTGGCCAACAACAATTTAATGCTCACACTCAGGGCCAGTCTTCTCAGCAATCTGGCCAATCTACACCCATGATTATTGAGCCTTATCACGATCTTTAGGGATCATCCACATTTATCGTGACCATCATAATAATATAACATATGGATTACAGCAGAGAGTAAACATAAGAGGAATGAAGAGGAAAAGAAAGAAAGAAAGAAGAAAAAAAATGAATTGTGTTAGTCTGGGTGCATGAGTAAAATCCACTAATATGCTTATGAAGTTCTGTATATGAAAGAAAACTCAATGTAAGCTTCAGCATTTCGAGGTTTATGAAGCCATTCAAACCCAGAGATGGCTTCACTTGGTGATGACACAATTCCAGAATCCCTAGTGTATTAAAACAAAACCCAAGATATCTGTTTCCATACCACTTTGCCAGAATAACAAAGAGTAAGCTTATGCCTGTAATTTTTTTCTTAGCAGCCTGAATAATTTATTCAAGCGAGAATTACATCCTCCGAATGCCATTGATAATCCGACTTTTTTGCAGGAAAAGAACAAACAAGTTATGCCTTGGACATACTTTATATGTCAGATACATTTTGAGGGTTTTAACAGTATCTCCAAGGGAATCTTAGTGGCATCCATAAATTGGTGTTGGGAGCTAAAGTATTACGATAGTGAAAGTGTAGAGAACAATGAGATTTTCAAATATTAAGAGGGTGATACAATGATGCAGGAAATATAACTAATAGCATAAAGCCAAAAGAAAAAGAAGAAAAGAACAAGCAGAGGGAATGAAACCAAAGAAGAAAGAAAAGAAAAAAAACAGAAAACCCATGTTACAGTAATAAACATAGAGTGGATGATATACACGATAAAAAAAAATAAAAATAAAAATGAAATGAAGATATAAGCTGGATGAAACATAGATTCTACAAACGTTACAAAAATGGATGTAGAGTGATCAAGATGCACAAAACACAGAAGAAATTACTGGCGTTGTAAGACAGAGTGCAGATGTGAAAACTTGATAAATACATTCATTAATATAAAAGTAAGAGAGAAGGTATTTATGAGAAAAAAAATGGAGAACTAAATACCATAATGAAACATTGTTGCAGGGGATTAATTACGTAAGTGTAATGGGTGAAGGATATTTATGCAATGGTCGATCTAAATTCAGTGAAACGAAAGTGTAGCCAGAGCAAACAGAATTCAGAAATAAGAAGATTTAAATGCTATTAGGAATTGGATGCAACAGCGGATTGGGTATGAGAAAGAAAAAAAGGGGGGTAAGAACACGAGGAATCTATAAAACCAATACGATAATTCATGTTTTCTTAAGGAAAACAGAATGAAGATTTCGAAGGGGGTCTAATGAACCCTCTGAATTACTACTGAGCATTATGTGATTCATCGGCAACAGGGATACCCAGTACCCTTTTATGCCTCATCTGTGTGCCAGCAGCAAATTACTATCAGAGGGGTTCATAGGAAAATCAAATACAGGACGAGATAAAGGCAAAGGGGTGAATGCAATCATTCTAGAACGACTAAAATGCCTTTCGATGTTGTTCAAAAGGAGAGATAGAAATAAAAAAAGAAAAAAAACGATTGAAAGCAAGTAATAGAAAGAAGCAGAGAAACAAATGTAGGGATAATTTATCCTTTTGTTATAGCAAGAGATAGATTGATCCTGCTATATGCAGATCAATCATGCCTCTGATGCTTCAAGATGAAAATGAAAGTATAAAAAAAAAAGTAATAATAGAGCAGAAGATTTATATAAAACACTCGACAACACAAAAAAGGAGGGGTAATTACTTACAGAAAAATGGAAAGGCGAATTGTCACTTACTCACAGTTATGGGGGACTCTTCTGCTTTCTCTTGCTGGAACCGAGGATCCCTTTGCCGACCGGAGGAGGAGTTCCCGGGAGATGCTAACGGGGAAGGATAAGAGAGAGATTGAAGAGGCCAGAGGGGAAGAAAGAGGAAGAGGTGAGTCAGGATGGGGTCGATCGATCTAATGGATTCTAGGGAGCAATAGCAAAAAGGTCAATGATCAACCCCCGATCCCCACAGTTGTTTATATAGGAGGTGAAGGAAAGATCGAGAAGGGAGGGGTCGTTAGCGATTGACGGGTGAAGATGAAGAGGAGGCATCCGATGGAGGGTTGATCGATCTTGAGAGGGAGAAGCTGCTCGCGAACGGGAGAAGGCCGTTGCAACCTTCCCCAATTTTTAAAAAAGGGAGCTCTTAAAAAAACGTTTTTCATAAAAATTGTTTTCAAAAGAGGTTTTTAGCAAAACAAGCTTTAAAGATTTTAAACTACTTGTTTTTCGTATATTTTCCAATTTTTTTTTTTGGTTTTTTTGTTGTTTTCTTTGGCATTTTCCGTGTTCTTTTTTTGTATTTTTGAAATACAACCCTAAAATTTATGATAAAACAAAGAATTTTTGACATATTTTTGTAAAATTTGAAAATATTTACAAAGGAAGGGTTTTTCGAGAATTCAAGGCTATTCTCTGAAAATTTCCTTAGAAAAATGGGTTTGGATCCAGAATTTGAGGAAATTTTTGAGTTTTGGACCTCGAATCAAGAAATATAGAGCAGTGAATCCAAACGGATGCCGGATGGACTGTTCGAGCCATTCAAAAACTATTTTTGGTATTTTTGTAATTAAGAATTGGACAACGAGGCTCAGATTTGGATTTTGAACTGGATCCGGATCTGAAATTTGAGTCAGATATGTAAAATGATTTTGACTCTAGTAAATTCGAGGAATAAACTGGAATTTTGAGCGAAAATGACTCAATTTATTCAGAAAATGGGGGTCAAGGACAAAAAGTGAATATTTACAAAAAATTGAAAATTTTGGGGTGTTTACATTTCCCAACATCCTTGAGTGTCTGCCGATATACGTTGGACTATGGCCCTTGGTACGTGGCAGGGGGCGCTAGCCTAAATAAGTAGCCCAGTTGTGAGGCTTTATCCCGAACTATGGTTCTGGAAGAAAGTCTAGCAACGTGACGACCGGGTAGACATAGATGGGGTGGTTTTTGAAAACATGAGCACATACAAGCAAACAGATGGCTCTAAGTCCTAAAGAGATAGAATTTTGAAGACTTTGAAGAAGCAAACAATGTTTTCACACAAATCCTAGATTGAAGAGTGTTGTATTTCAGACCTAAGTCTATGTGAGCATGAATAATTCTCCTCAATTGGTCCTACCAAACCATGCCTAGTCTACATGCAATCCATGTCAGCTGGGTTCAAGTCTAGGCTCCTAGGTTCACATGATATCAGAAAGTAAAAGTTGGCATTCCATAGAACACGATTTTGATAATTTAGCTAAGTCAGAGCATATAGTTGATCAGACGAAAACAGGTCTCATCTCGGTCCCCAAACCTGTTATCATCGCAAAATTTTCCCCCCTCCCTCTGCGAGAGTGAGAGAACGATTCTGCGAGTCAAACTCAACCAAAGTTTTGAAAATGGTTTTGAAAATTACTCACATCCGTTTTAAAAATTTGCGGGAAAATTCCGTGGAATGGGATCCGCCTGTCAGTACGAGGTTCGATCGTTCCTGGCGCCTTTACCAGAGGTAATCAAACCAAGGATCAAATGTGCGCTTTAACTAAGTTAAATTATCTAAATTATGCTCTATTTTCCTAAAATGCATAGAGAATCAGGCATGTGCTATGGAATTTTAAAAAGATACAAGTTTGAGAAATATGATGTTTGCCTTAAAAAATTGAGATGTACTTGGAAAATGATTGGAAAATGCTTGAAAATGGAATTCTTGAGAAAATCATTGAATTTCATTAGAAATCAGAAATTTGCATTGGAAAATGAATTCTCAGGAAAACTTGAACTTTGGGAAAATTGATTTTAAGATTTGGATTGCTTTTCTGAGGAAATGGATTTGAGAATCTTGAGAAAATCAAGAAGTTCATTAGAAAATGATTTTTGTTCTCAAGAAAATGGGAACTCTGAGAAAATCAATTTTTGAGATTGGAATAGTTTTTTCTAAGAAAATCGATTTCTAAATAGGATTTGAGAATTCTAGGAAAATCAATTTAAAAAATAATTCAAAGTTTTTGAGAAAATCAATTTTGGAGCTCTGAAACTTGAAATTGAGAATAATAAAATATTGAGAAAATCATGATTTGAACTTGAGAAATAGTTTGAAATGTTATTTAAAAACTCGAAGTTCTGAGAAAATCAAATCTTGAGAAAGACTTGGAAACTTTTGGGAAATTGATTTCTCTGAAATGACATTGGGAAAAGAGTTTGAAAATGTTGCAAATTGAATGAATGAATGTGAATTTGAAAGATATTTCATTGAGGAATTGGGAAAATCCTTGTGAGTTTTGAGAAATGCAGTGCATTTTTGAAATTAGCCTAAGAGTGTAGGCTGAATGTGGATAATACAAAGATCACAAATCTTGGTTTTCTTCGTATTCTAACTATGGCCATAAATACGAATCCCACCAAGTTTATGAACTCCCTAAGAGATCATGCACATGCCATTTGTGTCAACCATAGTGATTTTGGAAAATATGCATATGCATCATACATCAGATATTGAAATTGCAGAAATTAAGCTATATTCAATGCAGTCCTATTCTAAGCTGAAAAGTAACTCTTATTCCAAATTATTACATTTGATATTACATTAAATTGAAATAAAAGAAAATAAAAGCCTTCTTCCTGAATATTCCTGCAAAACTAGAAAACATGTTAGCACAAAAATATAGGTTTATCTGATTTTATCCAAAAATATTGAAAATTATCGGATATTATTCAGATATAAACCCAAATTCATACCCCCTTGTGATCATTGCAAAATTTTTCCTCTCGTAATATTTTCTCTCTTCCTTCTCTTTTCCTTTCCAAACTCTATTTCCTCCTTTTTTAAGGGAGAAAATGAAAGTCAGAAAGAAAGAGAGAAGAGAAAATAAAAGAAGAGAAGAGAAGAGGAACTCTTTTGTGGGGTCTCACTTGACCTTAATTTGAAAATATTTGAGAAAATAACTCACCTCTGTTTTGAAATATTTGCGGGAAAATTGGGAGACGGGATCCGCTCGTCAGTACAAGGTTCAACCGTTCCTTGCGCCTTTACCAGGGGTAATCGAACCAAGGGTCGAATTCATGCCTTTTGTTATGCTAAGAATTTATCTAAGAATTTATCCAAAGTCTAAATGCACAAAGAATCATGCTCGTGCAATGCAGAGATGTATGCATTTTTCGATAAACTGATTTGGAAATCTTCAAGTATTTCTGAGATGAAAAGGGTGACGAAATGGTTTCTAACTCATAACTCAAGATTTAAAATTCTGAATTTTTGGAATAATCAGAGCTTGGGAAAATAATCTAGACTTTTGAAAGGAAGGATCTTGAAATTGAGATAAAAGGAGAAGAAAGGAAACTTCAAAGTCATAAATGGACTTTGAATTAGAGTTTATAACTTGGATAAATGTTTTGAATTCTAACTTTGAAGTTTGAAATCAGAATGAGTTCTGAGAGATCCAAATAAGGTTGAGAAGTGGAATTGGCTTTTGGATTTTTTAGGAATCAAGATAAACTTGGTTTTTGAAATCTAGAATGAAATGGAGTTTGGATTTGAAAAATTGGAATTGAGAATGAATTTTGAATCCAAGGTCTGGATCTAAAATAGATTTTGAAATCCAAGATGAAATTGAATTCTGGATTTAGAATGGAATTGGATTCAAGATCTGGAATCCAAGATAGAATTTGGATCTGAGATCTAAGGTAAAATTGAATTCTGGATCCTAAAGGGACTTTGGATCTGAAGTCTAAGATCCGAGAGGGAATTAGATTCTAGATGGAATTTGGACCTGAGATCCAATATGGAACTGGATTCTAGATCCTAAAATGAATTTTGGATCTGAAGTCTAAGATCCGAAAGAGAATTGGATTCTAGATGGAATTTGGACCTGAGATCCAATATGGAACTGGATTCTGGATCCTAAAATGAATTTTGGATCTGAAGTCTGAGATCCAAGGTGAAATTGGGTTCTGGGTCCTAGAATGGGTTTTGGATCTGAAGTCTGAGATCCAAGATGATATTGGATTCTGGATTCTGAAAAGTCCAAATAGGACTTTCAAAGCTGGATCTGGGTTTTGAAAACCCAGATTTGAATTTTTTAAGAAGAGTCAAGTTTTGGGATTTAGAATCAACCTCAAATTTTGAACCTAATTTGAAATCAGAAGATAACTCAGAGTTTTCAAAGTTAAATTGAACTTTGAAAGATGAAATTTTGAGATATCTGAATTGAATTTGAATTTGAATCTTGAAAAATGAATCTTGGAATTTCAAAGTTGATTTGAGAATTGAATTACACATGAATTTCAAATTCGGATTTTTGAATTTGAAGCTTGAATTTGGAATTTTTAGAGAGTGAATCAAGAATTTCAAAGTTAAATTGAACTTTTGAATTTGATTTCAAAGTCAAATTTTGGACTTTGAAGATGAGATAGAATTGATGAAATCGAAATAGAAATTGAAGAAAAGATATTCACAATCACTTGGGTTTTTAAAAGGGGAATTTTGAAAACATGATGCAATTCTATCCTAAATGATGAATGAATTTAAATAACTTTGAAATTGGAATTTGAAAATCTTATTTCATTCTTTAAATGAATGTAAATAAGATTAATAATATAATACACTCCTGACTATGGTCATTGAATGTATTATATAATAATCATACCTAAATTCAAGTGAAGAATCAAACATATTTTGGTGCTTTTATATAGTTTAGAATGAAATTAACTCTCAGTATACCCTAACTATGGCCATTGGTATACGTATTGAATCAATTTTAAACTAAACTTTGATAAAAGAAAAAAATGTTTAAAGAAAACATGATGAATTTTGAAAAGGATCCAGTGTTGATCCAGTGTTATTTTATAAAAGATAAAAATGCTAAGTTTTGTTTACATCCTGACTATGGCCATTGATGTAAATCATCAACTTAAGATTAATTACCTCTTACGAAATGGTGCACGTGCTATTCGTGTTTCACCATTGTGAGATTTTGAGAAATAAAGGAAAAAAAAGCATGAAAATAAGCAATTTATGATATTTACAATGCTCATTCATTCTATCTAAAACAGGAAATGTAAATTCTCATTAAGATCTAACTATTACAAGAATTGAATTTACAACCCCAAGTAATGATATTTTCCACATATTCTCTGCAAAAACACTTGGTTAGTATCAAAAGCTTGGAGGATAATGAAAGACATTGCATCGAAATACTATATATATATATATTATATATATATATATATAATGATTATTTGTATGAAGAGGGGAAAGAAGTTAACACCCAGCCTACCGTATGGGGTAGTGCAGGAATAGGTATGGTATGGGTGTAGCATTTTTATGATAAGAGATGAAAATGCAAAGAATGATCAGCATAAGACTGCAAAAATGTATAGGAAACAGTGAATGCACATACTTAATGATAAAAATGAGGTGTTTGTTGATATTATGCTATGTCCCTAAGTGAAATCATCATTTATCCGTATACAAACCGATGCCTTCGGGAAAGTAAATGTGATATAACAAAGAAATGTTGTTATAAATAATTAATGAATTTGTGCAATGTTTTTCAAAAAAGATGCTCACCTACACAGGTAAAGGAAAGAGAATGTTGGCAGCAGGGGTTTAAGGTTGGGTATATACCTACAAGTGAGCACTAAATAGTGGGAGGTTCTTTCCTATATGTTGGGCTAAGGAAGCCCTTAATGTTTCATGAATAGGAAGGCATGTATTGAAATGACAGGACGAATACTTATAATGCCTATGTGATACACACTAATATATATATATATATATATATGCAGGGATGATATACATATGATATGCAGGAGATGGAATTGTAGGTACAACAACCTGAGTTGCTTGTGAATGGAGGGCAGCCACTATTGTAGCTATATTGAGCGAATGGTGCGGAGGACAACTATGGCACTGTGACAATGTGCGGCATATAAATAGTGCAGTGATTAAGAACTGTACAAAGGGGCATGCATAGGTGACATTCAACTAGAATTTCAGTTGAGATTCAAGATGGAATGAAATGATAGGTAAATGTATGGCCAACATTGTGAAAACTGCCGTGGAGTGTTGATGTGCTGGAAAATGTGCCATATGATGATGAAAATGAAATGATAGACATACATGGTAAATACAATGTAAGAAATGCAACTGCAAGTATATATATGAATAGTGACTATGAAATGTATTAATGATTCATCTCCTGCGAAATGGCTCCCATCATGACAGCCGATTGGCCTTGATTCTGTATACCCACCAAAAAAAAAGTCCATCATATCAAAACCAATATTTGTTATCCTTATGAAATCTGGTTTTAGTATGCTGCAAGCAGGTGGGTATGGGCTGGCTGACAGGATTATTGTAGGAATAATGTGATACTGTAACAAGGGTTGTGTAAAAAAAATGGGGGTGTCAAATCAACATGAACCTAAAAAATGTTAAGATGAAAGAAAGGACAGCCAACTCAATCAGTTAGCAATTTTAAGATTTATAGCATCAATTTTGGACCCACTCCACCACTATTGTACAAATAACTACAGTGCACCGCCATAGAAGAAAATATAATTTAGCTATACACTGTACATATCCATCTTTGACTAAAAAAAAGTTTCATTCCCAGCAATCGTATGAGACTACATAACAATAAATAAAACATGCCTCTAATTATAGCTAAATAGGAGATACTTTCACTAATCAATTTAAACAATCACATTAAAGGGGAAAACTTCTTTTAGTTGTATTTTCCTACAAAAAAAAAAGGTGAATAATCAAGTATAAGGAGACTATAGGTTTAAGAAAACAAATGGCCACAAACTCATCATCATGAAGTTCCACAAAAGTAATCGCAATTGCTGAGGACCAGTGCAGTTAGCTGGGAGCATGCATTGTTCTATCATCTCTCTGCTAAAGGAGCATGAGTAACTGGGTGAGTGTAAATTAAGAACAGGTTGTTAATGGGTACAACAAGTGATGGTCTTGATGTAAGTAACTGAAACTACAATGGTGGGTGATTCTATGAGAAAAAGCTAAGGTGCTTGAGGATGCCACCAGTTGCAGCAGTATTCTTCATTACAGTAGGAGACCAGCTGAAATCACAATAGTGTGCACACACTACTATGAAGTCAAGAAGTGCAATCGCCTAAAACATTACTTAAGGTGATAGTGTGGGTATATGTACTGCTGTAGAAAGACTATATGCTAAAAAAAATTTGTGGAGTATGCACACAGTGGGTGTGCATGCCATGGAATATTCAATATAACTGAAAGGAATGTGCAGGGAGTTTGAGCCACGGTGGTGGTGAAGAGGGATGCTAACAGGGGACTGCACCTTGTGCAATCTTGCATTTCTGTGGCTAGTGGACAAGATAAAAGAAGATTTGGGTGATGCATACATGGCTGCTGAACATTTAGAAACTGGGTTTCTATAATGTCGTGGAATGGATTCACTAAGATGCTCTAGGGTGTGAACATACACCTACTTTGTATGAAGAGGAAAACCAACATTTGACCATGTACAATGTAGTAAATGAAACAGAGAATCAAAATGTAAATCAGAATTTAGAATAAACACAATATTCAGAAGTGAAAACAAGATATCCTTCATGACAATTATTAAAATGAAACTGAAATCAGACAAATGCTCAAGAATCTCCAAAATTTTAAAGGGATAAAAAAAAACAGATAGCAAAAGGAGAGAGAAACGAGAAGCATTCATATTTTCAAAGCTTTTAGGAGTTAGCTGAAGATCTTCAGTCGAGGCTCACGCATAGCAATAAGGTTAATGGCCATTCAATACTGAGCCTAAAGTTAACATGCTGAAGATTTTAACATATTGAAGATGAGCTTAACATTGATGACCATTTTATAAGGTTTTAACCATATCAGATGATGCTGGAAGCCAATACAGGTGTAGCTGAAACGTAGGTAACAGCAGCGAAGATCTGAGGAAAACAGCAGACGCTGGGCATAAAAAAATAAAAAATAAAAAATAAAAAGAAAAGAAAAGAAAGGGATTTAAACCAGAATCATATGTGAAGATATCAAGTATTGAAAACAAACATGGGGTCCTCTGCGATTCTGATTTTCGAACCATTAGCACATAGATAAACACAGAGAACCATTTATTTGATTCTCAAGTTGATTCAATCATGCAGGTTATGATGCTAAAAGAAGTGGAACAGAAACAAATCTAGAATTCTAATGGGCTTGAATCATGCAATCATGTATGCAGAAATGCTGGTTTGCATAAGTAAACTGAGATGAGATTGAGATGATGTGAGTTAGTGGCCTGATATGCAGATGAATTTAGTGAAACGAAGATACAATATGACTGTATACAAAACAACAAAATTATAGTATGCAATGCAAAGTATTGAAGATAGAGAAAGACGAGATACAGAGGGATAAAAAAAAAGATGGTGTTGAGATGCATAACATGCTTATGATACCTGTAAAATTAAATTCATGGCATGAGCTATGGATGTATGTGATGTGCATATATAATACTCTTTCACAGTGTGCATTATGAATAAAGATGGAATATGCATGTCATGGGATCCATAACGTATGTTATGAAAGAGATACAGAGTTCACGATATGTGAAGGATAGGTTAGAGTACCTGTATGTATGTTGCTATACAAAAGAAATGTAAACAAAACAAAGAAAAATGATACAGGTATCAAATGGATTTGCATAAAACAGAATATGGTAAATAAAAGGACATCACAGGAGATGCATTAAAAGAAAACAGGGGCAGATTCCTCTCTACTCGTGAACTTATGGTGGAATCCAACGAGATTTTCTGGTAAACCAAACCAGATATCTCAAGTAATGATGCCTATGAAGGTTAGCTGAATTTGATCCAGAAAGTGCCGAATGTGCTGGAGGTCTTGCGACAGATCTCTTATTCGATTTTCAATGAGATCACGATGGACCTTAACAGAGATCGTTCGAACATCTTGCTGGAGGAGAGATTAATATAGATATGAAGAATATTAGAATGATGTTCAGAAGCCCAATAGGAACAAACATCTACTTTAAGCACAGCCATGAGAACGGAAGGGATAAAAGACGATTATGATAGCAACGAGCTAATGCATCTGAACTACAAAATAAGATATGAATTATGATTTAACCAATATCGAAATCAAGACAAAGTGGAAAATTACAGTAAGGAGGGGGAAATCAAGGTGTCGGAACCCGATGGTTCCGTTAATCTTACAATGAGTGGTTCGAATCTGCCATATACAGATCGATCCCTACTCTAATGCCAAAAATTACAAGACCGAAAATACGATGACACTAAATTTCTATGAGAGCCAAAGTAATGAAAATAGAGGGAAATTACAAAAGAAATGAGAGGGGAAAAGAATGAGTGGCTTACCTTCCTTCAGACGACTGCAGAGGAGGTGTTTTGAGGGAATCCTTCCCTACTTCTATTCTGTAGGAAGACCACAGCCAATTACCAGAGAATGAAGTAGAAGAAGATACAGGAGTTTGATGGCGTGGTTTCTTGCAGAGGAGAGGTTATTCTTCAGTGTCTGGTTCGCAGAGGATTTGGATTATGTCTTTTGCTACTGAATTTCTACTCAGGAGAGCTGGAATCGGTTGAGCTCCTTTAGTTGAGGCAGACGGGAACCAGGAAATGAGGGAAGGAAGAGTCGCACGATGAAAAAGAGGTTGATAATGGATTTTGCAGAGGAGCTCGATGCCTTCCAGGAAGAAAAACTCGATGATGCTGGAGGAGAATTGTTGCGTGAAGATGGATGGATCCGAGAAGCGGTGGAGGCCTTCTCTTAAAGGAGCAGTGGATGATTCGAGAGAAAAACTTGTTGAAGATGGAAGGTGAAGAATAGAGGGGTTGGTTTAAGATCGACGATAGTGAGGAGAGGAGGGAGGCGTGGGAGAAAACTATTGGAATTTCCCACTTTTTTCATAAAAGAGGTCTTCTTTTAAGAAAAATTTTGAAAAATGGTTTAAAATGAGGTTTTTAGGAAAAATTAATTTAAAAAGCTTCAAAACCATTTGTTTTTCTCATAGTTTTTCCATTTTTTTTGGTTTTTGTGTTATTTTTCCATTTTTTTGCATTTTAAAAATAAAATCCTAAAGTTTTACGAGAAAATAAAGATTAAAAACTAATTTTTTGTATTTTTGCAAAATATTTACAAAAGAGAATTTTTCTGAGAACTCAAGGCTATTTTGGGAAAATTTCTTCAAAAAAATGGGTTTATGTCCAGTTTTTTAGGAAATATCCAAGGTTTAAGACCTCAAATTAAGAAATACAGAGTTGTGGATCCAACAGAGCACCGGATAAACTGCCTGAGCCATTTAGAACCATTTTTTGGTATTTTTGTAATTTTACTTTGGAAATCGGACAACGAGGCTCAGATTTGAATTTAAAACACTGGGTTCAGATCCGGAATTAAATTTGAATATATCAATAGGGAATTCAATCCAGAAAATTTGAAGAATGACTGAAATTTAGCTTTGGTTTTCTCAGAAGATGGAAACAAGGGGCAAAAAGGTCATTTTTATAAACCTTTGAAAAATTTGGAGTGTTCACAGATGCCCCTCTTTGCTACTAAGCCGGTTGAAAGCCGAGTTTAGTGGCAAAGATAACACTCCAAATTTTTGAAAAATGTTTCAGTAAGCAAATCTGATCTGGGTGTGGAAGAATTATTCTGGAAACATGACTTCTTAGGCTTAAAACCTTGTCCTGAATGGTTTTGGGGAGACAAAATCTGTTGAGAAACTCTGTTTTGATGTTACATAATATGATACACTATCTTATTTGATTTCATATGATATGATAATATGTCTTCTTGAAAAATGTTATATAATGACTGGATATGTTTTGCCATATATCTAACGAGTATTTGATGCAAGGACATCTCACTCAAAAAGGATAGAGATCTCTTGTTCAAGTACAACTATGATGCAATCATACTCCTTGAAGAAAAAGCTTGTTGAGCCATGCACTCCTAAAGACCTTCTAAAGAGATCGGCTTCCTCAAGTTGAAGTTTTTTTTTCTTCTTTAGAGTCATTTGTAACAGAACCTTCAGAAGGATGCATATTGCATATTACATACTCACTCATAAAAGCTATTTCATAAAAGTATACGATAGTTTCAAAAAGCTTCTTTTTGAAAACAAATAATTGTACCTTCTTACAACCCTTTATGAAAAAGGTATTTTGACATGATTTTAAAATATAATAATTGTACCTTATATCATATAAAAGACAAAACATGAAATCGGCTACACAAAGAAAACAAATATAATATGTTTTGAAAAGACTCTAGTTATCTTCTTTAAAGAAATGATTTCAAATATAGGAAAAAGACAAAACATGAAATCGGCTACACAATGAAAACAAATATAATATGTTTTGAAAAGACTCTAGTTACCGTCTTTAAAGAAATGATTTCAAATATAGGAAAAAGACAAAACATGAAATCGGCTACACAAAGAAACCAAATATAATATGTTTTGAAAAAGACTCTAGTTACCTTTTTACAAACTCATAGAATGTCAACTTACTTAAAGTCATCATTCTCTTTGTATAGCATTAAATACCTTCTGTAAAGAATCCTTGTTAAATATCCTTCTCAAGAATGTCGACTTACTTGTAGTCTTCATTCTCTCTATAGACTTTGAAAAACACAACATAAAGAAAACACTTGACATGACTATGTACAAATAAATATCTCAAAGCACTCATTGTACTTACACTCATTTCAAGTAAAGAAGTACTTATGTACCTCAAATCATTAATTAGAATAAAGACAAAACTACAATCCAACGTTTAATGTACTATTGTAAGAAATAGACTTTTTACATAAAATATGTATTACCTAAAATATTACAATGACTAGTGTACCCTACATTTTACTTTTATGGAAAGAAGTCTTTCTCGAATTTCTCTAAAGATGTTTTTTGAAATGACATGACATTTCACATCTCAAAAAGGCTACGATTTCAAAAAGCCAACGACTATTTTTTTAAGCTATAAAAACACACTCAAATGAACTATTCAAAAAAAAAAGGGAATGGAATAGACAAGTGAGCTTACAATGAGAAAAATACCTATTCGATATTTGAAAGAGAGCCTAGAAAAAGAAAGAGAAAAAGTCAAAAATAACTCTTTGACAAAGAGTATCTTCTAAGTGACAAACAGAATATTCTGAGAATCATTCATTCGTGCATTCATATCATCCTGAAGGTTCTATAGGAAGTATTGTAACTTTCTGTTATTCACTGTATTCCTTCTTTGTTGAAAGAAGTAGACCTCTGTGAAAGAGGGTGTTGCCCTTCTTTGTTGAGAGAAGAAGACCTCTGTGAAAGAGGGTGTGTAAACACCCCAAATTTTTACTCACCTCCCCAACATTTCCACCAAGCATCAACATCCAGCCTCTGAAATCGCTGGAGGGCAAAATGGTCATTTTCTGAGCTGGACCTTGCAAAAGTCTAAATTTCATCTGCAACTCTCAAAATTTCTCTATTTTGTCTCAGATAGTCAAAATCTTACTCCTGACAGAAGACAGGAATCCTCAAGTCTTGGTTCAAGATTCCATTTCATAAGACATGACATTGCATATCATTGCATGAGCATTTCAAATCACTGCACTGCACAGCATGTCATTTCGAGGTCCAGAACTCTTGATTTCAAAATTTTCAATCCAGATTCGAATTTTAACTATTTTCAAAATTGATTTCAAAACCCTGGGTCTTCAAAATTATCAATTCTTCCCATTTTACCCCTAGGGCTCTGAATTTCAAAATATTTTCTCAGGAAAACGATCTGGATAGTTTTCAATATGGATTTCAGTCACTTCACCTCAGATTTTGCCCTTTTTGACAATTTCAAATATCTTTCTTTTACAAAATCGCCCTACAAGGGCCAACTCTTTCCAAAATTCCTGTTTTGCCCATTAGTCCAGATTTTATGAAAATTCCAAAAAGAAGTTGTTGTTTTATCCTTATTTCAATAAAGAAGCAATGTGGGACCCACACTGAGGTGGTGTCACACAAGCTTTCCTTTTGAAAATTTGAATTTTGAAAAACCCAAAAATATAGGAGCCTTGTCCCCTGGATTGGTACCACTTGTCCTTTCTCTCTCCTCCCATTTACATGCCATGTGTCAGCATAGGGTTCACCTAGAGTTGGTGCCACATGTCACCTTCCCTCTTCTGCCACGTGTCAGTGTGGGGCTACCTTCAGAAGCCGCCACATGTCATCCCATTTATCTGCCATGTGTCACCCTATCCATACTGCGCCATGTGTCATTTCAAAGACTACCAGGAGATGCCAAGTGTCATAGGTTGTCCTGTCTAGAAAAAGTGGAGTTTGTCTCCTCTGAGGTGGCGCCACTTGAAGTGTGTCTCCTGCAGAGGACACGTGTCAACCCCTCCTTCCTTCTAGAAAAGTAGCCTGACACATGTCCTCTTCCTACTTTTCTCAGAAAAGTAGGAAACATGTGTCACTCCTAAATTCCTACAAAAAAGGTAGGCTTGTCTCCTCTGAGGTGGCGCCCTCTGGAGTGTCTCCTACAGAGGACACATGGCAAGCTCTCATTTCCTCAGAAAAAGCAAGTGCCACGTGTCATTCTCTGCTTCTTTCAGAAAAAGTAGAGGACACATGTCTTCTCCCTACCTCTTTTAGAAAAGTAGGAGACACATGTCACTCCTGGCCTTCTTCAGAAAAAAGCAAACCATTTAAAATTCAAACAGGGCACTAGGTGGCGAAAATCCAGAGCTCTGATTTTTCCAGATGGCCTATGAGGGCGCCACATGTCCTTTCCCTCCTTCTCACCCCTCTGCCACGTGTCCTCTTCTGCTTCTTTCAGAAAAAGTAGGTAACACATGTCTCCTTCTCACTCCTTCAGAAAAAGTAGAGGACACATGTCCTCTCCCTATTTTTTTTCAGAAAAGTAGGAGACACATGTCACTGCCCTCTTTTTCCTCCCTCTTGCCACATGGCATTGTAGGAGCCACCCTGAGGTGGCGCCACATGTCCATCCTCCATTCCTCCAGGGCCAACCTCCATTTGAAATTCGAATTCTCCTCTGAGGTGGCGCCATTTGAGAAAGCCTCTCCAGACAGCTGACACTTGTCCGCCACATGTCCAGATCTCCTTTCTCCAGAAAAGGTAGAATTCAAATTCCTCTGAGGTGGCGCCTTCTGAGCCCACTGCTCTGACTTTCTGACATGTGTCAAACACCTTTTGAGGTGGCACCATTCCAGGACTCCACTTGGCTCCATTTTTATTTTTTATTTTATTTTTAATAAAGGTAGCCCACCATGAGGTGGCGCCACCTGAGGGCTCCCTGCAGAAGACAAATTCGAATTTCAAACCCCTCAGATGACACCCCCTGAGATGGCGCCACATGGAGGGCTCAGATTGAACCTGTTTGAATTTCAAAAATTTTCAGAAAAGTTATAAAAACAAGGGTTCACGCCCAGCCTAAGGAGATCATTTTTTTAGCTCTTGTGAACTTGGAAAATCCAACCTAGCCTTCCTGACATCTGATTTTGAACCTTGGAAATCGTGCCCCCTTTGGCGCATTGAAGAAGGTGGAGTAGAGCTCGTGCTGTGGCCAGTCCAATTCCAACGGAGCTCGATTTTGGTGGACCATCCGAAGCCCGGAGTGAAGAACGAAGGAAGCTCGTGGTAGCTGCCCCTTTCAAGAGCACCTACGCTGCGTAACGAAACAAGGTGCACTTCTTTTCCCCGTGATGTGATGCTATAATCCGAATAGGGAGTCGTTTGAAGAAAGAGCTCATCCGAGGGATGGATTGAGTTATTCTCATAAAACGACATATATAAAAATGTCTTGTTATGCTTCTTTGATGATTTTAACATGCATGTAGTTAGCTAGGTTTAATTTGCATTTTATTTCATTCATTTAGCATATTTCATGAATTAATTAGGATTAATTTAGCCTTTTTTTCAATTCTGCTTATTTTCAGTAAGTCTCTGTTTTTGTCAGTCAGTCCACACGTCATTTCATGCATTTATTTTTTATTAAAAATCCCAAAAAAATCACGGAATGCGTCCTTAGGTGTCCCTGAAATTTTGCCAAAAATTCGGAGCCATTTGAATTTGTTTACTGCGGTAAACATCCAAAATGGTAAGTCGGGTTTTGTAACCCGGGATGCGTTTTGAAAAACATTTGCCGACTTGTAAAATCGAGTTCTCCCTCCTGGGAGATCCGATTTTCGATCCGAAAAATGCCCTGAACTCGGGAGAATGTCTAGTTTTTAATATGCGTTTTTCAGATTTTTCTGATTTTTTTTATGACTGAAAAAAATCCGAGAGTCCGGGACACGTGTCAGAGCCTAATTTGGGCCTCTGAGATCTTGGATCGACTTAGGGCTATGGTTTCTCTTTGTGTGTTTCTCAAAATCCGAAACTGTAAAAAGTAAAAGTGGTGTCCGAGATGTCTTCTGTTTGCATCTAAAAGACTGTAATTTTTAGAACAGTGTTGTCCCCTGCTTCGGATTTTTCTTGTCAGTCCCCTGTTTTGCTACATTTGTCTGGTCTGTTAGTTTAGGCAGAAATAGTTATATTTTTCTCTGTGTTTCTGTTGATCAAATGCCGAAGTCATAAACATGAAAGTTGTTCATGTAGGTGTCTTTCATAGCTCTGATTAAGTTCATAAATTTCTATGGCTGTTTTATATTTGTTTGGCATTTTACATCAGATTAGGGTGATTCTTACCTCTGTCAGAACTAAATCCCTGTTATTGAACTCACCATGACTCAAATCCCGAGGCTGTAAAAACCAAAATTGTTCCATTTCGGGTCTTTTAGCAGTCTGCAAAATATCATAAGTTTCCATGGTGTAAATATTGCATTATCATATTAGGCATTTCATTTGGTTCGGATCCATAGGCAAAATCCATCATTTTAGGATTTTCTTTGAATTTTGGCAGTTAAATCATATCATTTCATGAGTTTTAGCATTCTAGGTTGTTTATCAAAGTAAGTAGATGCTTAATACCGAATTTGGTGCAATTTGGAATCCATTTGAGGTTCGGATCATCCATAATACCAAAACAGGGTCCCGCAGGACCCCGATCCAAGCGAAAAACAAGCGAAATTCGTTATTTTTGATAAATTGCAAAATACCAAATTCTGATTTTACTGTCTTAATGTGTCTAGCAGCATGTCATCATATCTCTTACTGCATTTCATCATCATTTGATTCAATTTGAATTTCAAAATCTCAATTTTACCAAGTTTTCCTTCAAAAAACCCTAATTTTAAAGGTGTAACTTTAATTTTAGGGGTATTTTGGTCATTTTGACCCCAATTCCGAATTTCAAACTGTTTTCTACTGAATTTCCTACATTTTCATCATTTCAAAATATCAAGGAAGCATGAGAATAGGGTTTATATCCAATTAAATCCAATAATTTCATAATATTATTGGGAAATCTTGGAAAAACCCACATATTTGAGCTAACCTTACTCCAAGTTTGGCAGGGACATTCAAATGAAGGAGCTGAAGTCTGCAAATTTTCATTTATTTCATTTGATTAGTGATGTAATAATATAAATTTTGGAATAAGAGATTTAATTTCCTGCTTAGACTAGGATGCATATCATATAGTTTGATTTTATGCAATATCCTGTTTCTATGATTCATGCATTTTATTTCAAAAGCACTATGGATGTTCACGAATGGCACGTGCACCAACTCTTAGGGAGTTGATGGACTCGGTGGGATCCATATTTACGGCCCTAGTCGGAATATGGACGAGACCCAGATCCATCATCTTTCTACTAGTCACATTGAGCCTACACTCTTAGGCTATCTTAAAATGCACATCATATTTCCAAAGTTTTCAAAATCATGTGCATCAAATCAACTAAATTCTGAACATATTCATGGCCACAGTCAGGATATGTGAAGGATTTATCTTGACTTAATGCATATTTTTCCAACAAATCCCTTAGAAAATCTTTTCAAAGTGCATTCATTCACTCATGACATTTACATCATGAAATCATTGATTTTCTCAAGATTTTCTCAAGAAAACTTCATTCTCAAGAAATCGATTTCTCAAGAAACTCTAAGGATTTTTTTTAAATCGGTTTTCCAAAGACAAGTTTTTTTCACAGTTTTCCCTGGAAAATGATGTTTTCTTAAGAGATTCAAAAGAGTTTTCCAATCTTTCTCCAAGATCCAAAATCGATTTTCAAGTATTTCAAAAGGTAAAATTCTCAGGATTTCGATTCCCCAAGTTTTGAATTTCCTTCTCCAATGAGTTTTCCTATAAATCTTCCATCATTTTCCTAAGAAAACTCTCAAAGTCCAAGTTTTCATAAGAAGTGTTTCCCTTTTCAAAAGGTTCATCTTTTCTCAAGAATCACTTCCATTTTCCCAGGATTTTCAACCATTCATAATTTTCCCAAGTCTTTATGAACTTTCCTGAGATTTCAAATCTTTTCCATCTGAGTTTCCTGAGAAATGGACTTTCAGTTTTTTCCTGAGAGAATCTTTTCAACTCCAAATATTTTCCAAGCATACATCATGTTTTCCCAAGCTGCATTTTCCAAAATCTCATAGCACATGCCTGAATTCTCTGTGCATTTAGGATAGAACATAACTTTGATAATTTAACTAAGTCAAGCACGATTTTGGTCCTTGGTTCGATTACCCTTGTTAAAGGCGGCAGGAACGGTCGAACCTCGTACCGACAGGTCGAGCCCCATCCCATGGATTTTCCCGCAATTTTCAAAAACGGAGGCAAGTATTTCAAAACAATTTCCAAAATCCGGTCAAAGTTTGAAGCGCGAAAGCGTTTCTCTCTTTTTCTCTTCCGCAAGGAAGGGAAGGCGGGGGAAAAATTTCGCGACGAAAACAGGTTTGGCGACCGTGATGGGACCTGTCCTTGTCTGACCTAAATTATGCTTGACTTAGTTTAATTATCAAAATTATGTTCACTAAATGTCAGCTCTTTACTTTCAATATCATGTGAGCCTAGGAGCCTAGATTCTGACCTAGCTGACATTGACTGCATATAGCTTAGGCATGGTTTGGTAGGACCAGATTGAGGAGAAATTTTCATGCTCACATAGACTTAGGTCTAAATACAACTCTCCTCAATTTAGGATCTGAATGCAAACAATGTATGCTTCTTCAAAGATTTTCAAAAGTCTATCTCTCTAGGACTTAGAGCCATCTATTTCTTGCATGTGATCATTTTTCAAAACCTCCAATTACCTATCATTACCCGGTCTTCACGTTGCTGGGCTCTCTTCCAGAACCATAGTTCGGGACAGAGCCTCACAACTGGGCCAACTATTTGGGTTAACACCCCCCTACCACGTACCGCGGGCCACAGTCCGAAGTATATCGGTAGGCGCTCAAGGATGTTGGAAAACCTTACCTTAGAACCGGAGTTGAAATTCTATGCCACGTACCTCGGATTTCGGTTTGGGTATATCGGCATAACTGGATTGGACAAAGATGATCTGAACTTAGAGTTAGGATTAAGGTCCTACAACTATTTTCAAATTGATGCATCTAGAGTCAGCCTTTTAGGGAGTGCTGAATGTGCATAAATGTTTGTGCAGGATGTGATTGTATGTATGATTTTCTCAATTCTTTATATTTCCCAATGTTTTTCAACTCATTAGGTCTTTTCCAAATATCCTTATTTTCCACAAGATGTTTTTCTCAAACCCTGGATGATTTCCTCAAATATCCAATTTCTTCCAAAACTCCAGGAGATTTTACATTCTATCCTTCTACTGGATCTCGAATTTCTAGCTGCATTTTTATCCTGCCTGCAAAATTTTTTCAAAAATTTCCACATTTTCCTAAGTCTCATTCTGAGTCTTTCTCTGCTTTCAGTTCGATGGCATCCAGTCAAGTCGATCCTATCTTTCCTGAAGGTCACATCTCCTTCGAGGTGCGACAAGGTCGTCCTGAACATCGAGCTCTTAGCACCGGAACTTTCATTCCCCGGTGGTATTATTCCTGGTTAAAGAGCTTTTCCCGAATGTTCCCGGACCATTTGAGCGCGTGCGGATTAGAGCTGGCATCAGCAGTCGGAAAGCAGACCATCAATGGCAACCTGATCCATGCAATGGCGGAGCGATGAAATCCTCGGACGTGTACCTTCTGGTTCCCGTGGGGAGAGATGACTGTTTTAATGGATGAATTTTCAGAAATCATGGGATTGCCAGAACCAGCCGGTCAGCCAAGCGACCCATTAGAGCATCAATTCCTTATCAATGTCAAGGGTTTGGACCCCCGAGACTCCTTAGCTCGTATGACAGGCCGCCGATCTTGGCCCCTGATCCAGTTAGAAGGAGATGAATATGTTGACCTACTTGAGTTGTACCGCCAGTACGGGACCTTCGTCGAAGTCAGCTCGCTTTCAAGAACTGCCAAAGAAAAGATTCAAAATGCGATGGTTCTGTGCATTGTAGGACTGTCCCTTTTCCCAGATGGACAAAACTACATGGACATCAGGATAATCCAACTTATGAGAAGATGGGGAAGTCGGCAAACCAATCGCCTCTCCATAGCCATGGCAGCGCTCGCCTTCCTTTATCGAGGTCTGACTCGATTCTCACTCGGAGAGTCCATTTTGGTTGAAGGATGCATCTACGCACTTCAGTCCTGGTTTTTCCAGCACGTTCCAGCCCGAGCAAGCTCTTTCAGATACAATGGTCAAGAACTCCTTCCAGTGGCGCAGTACCGGTCTATGATCAACAACATTCAAGAGGATGACGTTGTTTGGGACTATTTTGATCGGCAAATATCTCCTCCCAGATATACGTACGCTTATGGCAAGCGGTTCAAGTTGCTGGGACCATTCTTCTGCACTTATTATCAACCAGAGAGATGTGTTCGACAGTTCTCTCAAAGGCAGCAGTACGTTGAAGCCCGACTGTTATCAGGAGCTATGGCAGAGTTCGATCTCACCTCCGCGCAATGGTCCGGGGCATATCATTCTGCCCGCTACGGCTGGGATTCCTTTGTCTCTCTCAAAATCTTTCCAGGTCCTAGAGTGTCTGCCGACTATCGTGAATGGTGGCAAATTGTTTGTCCCCCACCTCCTTGTCAAGATCAATAAAATCTTATTCTTCTCATTTTAATAAAATTCTCTCTTTCCATTGTGGTTTGACGACCTCGCCTAGGTAACAAGGCACATTTTCGTTGTTTATTTCTTTTGCAGAAGGAATGACAACACAATTGTCGTGATTCCCACGACGACTCAGTCCCTAGTAATGGGACATCTTTTCCAAATTGTCTACCATATTTTCAGCAAATATTTCCTCCAAAAGCTAATTCCCTCAAAATCTAATCAGGTCTTTTGCCCTGCAGAGAGCATCCATATCATTTGATGGTTGAGACAAGATCAGGCAAAAGAACCACAACATCCCAGTACTCGTCAGCCTCGGAAGAAGAGATGGGTTCCCCTCGATCCGAGAAGAGTCAAGAACAGCAGCAAAAAGACGATGGCATAGACCCTCAAATGTATGCCATGTTCAGAAAAATGATGAATAAAATGATGAGTGAGCAGCCCGGGACCAGCTCAGAAAGGAACCCATTCAGAGAAAAGTTCCATGGTCACAGGGGTAAGAAGGCTCCCAAGAAGCAGATCCAGCCAGAAGAGATTTCAGATGAATCAGATTCCACTGAAGATACAGATGAAGAATATGAGGTGCCTCCGGCATTTCAGAAGCGTGGCCAAAGTAAAAGCCGCAGATCCAAGAGCAGAGATAAAGAAGAGCCTTTACAAGCGCAATTTAAAGAAATGGCCCGAATTGTCAAAGATCTGCAAGCCCGCGACAAGGGCAAGAAAGTCTTCACCAGTGAGGACTTCTATGACGGCTTAGAAGGGGATGACGATCTGGAGAATCTCCCTCGTAAATTCATCAAGTTCGATGGTTCTGGCGACCCAAAAGCTCATCTCGCCACCTTCTTCGCAGAATGCTCGAGGTTCAGAAGGGATAACCGAGCATTGTTTCTATGCTTCCCCCGCAGCTTGGAAGGAGTTGCCGCCAAATGGTATGCTGAGCATATCAACCCCATCGAGCTCAAGGAGTTCGATAAAGTTGTAAATCTCTTTATTGAACGCTTCTTGTTCAACACAGAAGCGCTGCCTACATTAAGTCATCTCTGCAATTTGAGGCAGAATGAGAATGAAAAAGCACGGGACTTCATTCACAGATGGAGATCAGCCTATAACAAGATGAGAGATCCTATCTCGGAAAGGCATGCATTGTCCTTAATCCTCAACAATTTCTCGCAGTCGTTAAGAGGATTAATTTCCACAGCGCCGTCCAGGACCTTCATTGAGCTGACTGAACGAGCCGAATGGCTCGAGCTGAGTGTGGAAAATGGAGTCTATGAAGGCTTCACCTTTTCCAAGAACAACTCCCATGGTGAGCAGAAGAAGAAAGCTCACTTCACTTATTCTACCAACAACAACAGCAAAGGCCGTAATCAGCACAAAGGGCAGAAGAAAGATTACTGCTACAGCTCAGGCAGTTCGAACAACAAGGATCAGAAAGCAAAGCCTGCTCCTCAGTTCAGCAAGCCTCCTCAGCAGGATCAAGGGCCGAAGCTGCGCGAGAAAACCAAACATGAAGGATGGAGCTATGACAGAAAGTTTACTCCCCTTGACCAATCGCTCGAGGACGTGCTCGAGTACAGGCTATCAAAAGAGATGGTCAAATTGCCCAGATTGGCCAATCCTCCTGTGCCCATGGGGAAATGGAAAGATCAGTTCTGCAAGTTCCACAGGACAGTGGGACACAATACCGAGAACTGCTTTGTTCTCAAAAACATCGTGCAAGATCTCATTGAAAAGAATCTATTGGTAGAAGGAGAAGAAGAAGAGAAGATGGACATTCTCAACCGCCCCTTCCCTTCGCACACCACAGCAGTAGTATCTGCACAACCCTTCCTACCGCATGAACATATCAAGCCATGTTCTGCGCAAGATCTCCAAGTTCAACATCAGGTGACGGTGCTACGACAAGCAGCTCCAGATTCTAAGAAGATGAACTTAATTTCAGCATTCGGTAAAATGAAAGTTGCGGAAGCACCTGTGAAGTCAATTCCCAAATCAAAAGGAACTCCTGACTTCTTCAAGCAAATCGTTAGACCAAGGCCAGAGAAGTCAAGTCAGAAGCCTCTGACTGCTTTATCCAATGTCTCCATCCTTGACTTGGCCAAGAATTCTAGCAAGCACCAGCAAGTACTGGATGATTTACTCAGGAAAATCAAAGTTAAGCCCAGTACCACTCCTGAAGACATGGCACAGATTGTGAACTCTGCCATGACCAATGCACCAATTACCTTCTCGGATGAGGACCTTCCAAAGCCTCATTCCTTTCATAATAATGCTCTGTACATTGTCGTTCGAGTCAGAGGAATGACGGTTCCCCATGTGCTGGTCGATGGAGGCAGTAGCCTCAACATATGTCCTGAAATGACCGCAAAGGCATTAGGGATCAAGGACGAAGAATATATTCCGGATCCCATCACTATCTATGGGTTTGACAATCATGGTCAAACGGCCAAGGGCAAGATATTCTTGGAGGTGTTTATCAATTATTCGGTGCACTCCGTCCTTTTCCATGTGGTTAATGTACCACCAACCTACAACTTGCTACTCGGAAGGACATGGATTCACAATGCTAATGCAGTGCCTTCTACCCTCCATCAATGTGTGAAATGGTCAAAGGGTGGAATGATAACCACAATACTGGGAGAAGACCCAGAAGAAAGGCTCCCGCAGCCCATGATTCCTCGGCCATCATTCATTGCAGACATTCCCAGCATTAGGGAAAGTGAAGAGATCAATCTCGGGGAGAATCGAGAAATACTTCAGGCACCATCAGAGCCATCTCTGCACACAGTAGCCACGACACAGTGGAAAGGTCCTCAATTCTTCAAGGTTGGAGGTCGAATCGACTACAGCACCATTAAGGATCATCCCTTGTTTCCTCAATTCATGAAGTCAAGAAAGGGATTTGACTTACTCCTGAAGCATGGCTATCAACCCTTCAAGGGACTCGGCAAGAATGAAGATGGCCGCATCGAGCCAATGATTCAGAAACATCGTCCCCACAGAGCAGGACTGGGGTTCTCCGGAGGAAGCTCATCAAGGAAGACTGTTTTTGTCAAAGGGGCACAATGAAGACCATTTGTTATTTCCTTTCTATTCTTTTCCAAATAAATGTCTCATTTTACCAATGTCATTGATCCATTCAATCAATAAAATTCCAAGCTTCTTTGTCTATCCGGATGCCATCTACTCCCTTTTTGTCTGTCTCATCATTTTATTCAATGCCATTTTATGTATGGTTCTCTTCAAATGATTGCTTGTCTTACTATAGGCCAATTTGTCTGAACCAGATTTCTTCTCCAAAATTTCAGAATGACTTCTCGGACAATCAAGAAGCTCGTTCTCAATCCCAAGGCCTCTCAAAAGTCGACAGCAATTCACAGAATCAAAGCAAGCACCGGAAATGACAAGAGTGCAAAGCAGTCTGATGATTGTGCAGAATATGATCAGTCTCTTCGGGAATTACCGGAGTTCGCCGCAGTTCAGAAGCAGGACGAACCATCTCCTCTAGTACAAGATCCAACTGAAGGTGTCAATATCGGTTCAGAGGAAGATCCAAAAATTCTCCAGATCGGAACCAGTCTGAGTCCAGAAGAAAAGAAAAGGCTTATAGATTTTCTCAAGCGGCATGAAGAAGTGTTCGCATGGACATATGAAGACATGCCGGGCTTAGACCCCAAATTGGTCGAGCACCATCTTGTCTTAAAGCCGGATGCTAAGCCAGTCAAGCAGAAGCTGAGAAAAATGGATCCCAGAATAGAACAACAAGTCAAAGAAGGACTTGAAGATCTGTTCAAAGCAGGATTTATCCGAGCTATTGACTACCCGGATTGGTTAGCCAATATCGTCGTTGTCCCAAGGAAAAGTGGCAAAGTGAGGATCTGCATAGACTTCAGAGACCTCAACAAGGCAACTCCGAAGGATGACTATCCACTTCCAAGCATCGATCTTCTAGTCGATAGCACGGCAGGACACGCCATGTTTTCTTTCATGGACGGATATTCCGGCTACAATCAGATTAAGTTGGCCGCCCGCGACCAATCAAAAACTTCCTTTACTACGCCTTGGGGCACTTTCTGTTATACAGTTATGCCTTTTGGGCTCAAGAATGCTGGAGCAACATATCAAAGAGCAATGGCTGTTATCTTTCACGATCAAATGCGCAAAATCATGGATGCGTATGTTGACGACATTCTCGTGAAATCTAAAGAGGAAGAAGATCACCTTGAAGCTCTTGATCAAGTCTTTAAGCGACTCATCCTTTACAAGTTAAGGCTTAACCCGCAAAAGTGTGTCTTTGGAGTCGAATCAGGCAAACTGTTGGGCTTTCTGGTTAGCAAAAAGGGGATTGAAGTTGACCCAGCCAAAGCAAAGGCTATCATTGATATGCCTCCCTCGAAGAATCTCAAAGAACTACGTAGCCTTCAAGGACGTATGCAGTCAATCCGACAATTCATTTCCAACTTGGCGATGAGATGTGAGCCCTTCAACCACTTACTCAGAAAAGGAGTTAAGTTCGAATGGGGACCAGAGTGTCAGCAATCGTTCGATCGGATCAAGAAGTATCTTCTTAATCCTCCCATCCTGAAGCCGCCAGAATTGGGAAAACCTCTTTTATTATACATCTCAGTTAATCAAGTTGCATGCGGTGGATTCTTGGCGCAATACAAAGAAGGCAGCCTGATAAAACACGCCATTTATTACGTGAGCAAGACTTTCATAGATTATGAGAAGAGATACTCTCAAATAGAGAAGACCTGCCTAGCTCTGGTATGGATGTGTCAGAAGCTAAGACACTACCTGCTAGCATCAGAAGTCAAAATCTTGTCTAAACTCAATCCTCTCAAGTACATCTTAGAGCAACCTTTCCTCAGCGGACGAGTCGCAAAATGGCAAGTCTTACTGATGCAGTATGACTTAGAATATGTCTCGCAGCAATCAATCAAAGGCCAAGCAATTGCAGATCAATTGGCGGATTTCCCTCTGGCCGAAGAAGTAAAAGTCGAAGATGACTTCCCTGATGAGCAAATTTGCAATATCCAGCAATCTCCAGTCTGGAATTTATTTTTCGATGGTTCTAAGAATATGGCGGGAATAGGCATCGGAATCTTATTAATCACTCCTGAGAAGGAGATGATTCCATTTTCTCTCAAGTTAGATTTTCAATGTACTCATAATATGGCTGAATATGAAGCCCTGATTCAAGGTCTAAAGATTCTATCAGACTTCAATGTCAAGAGAGTACATGCCTACGGTGACTCATTACTTGTTGTCAATCAAGTTCGAGCCGAATGGCAGGTCAAAGATCAGAAGTTATTTCCCTATCAGAAAATTGTTTCAGCTCTCGTCAGCAAGTTTGAAGAATTCCAGCTCTTCCATATCAAGAGAGATTTCAATCAAGTGGCCGATAGCCTAGCCAGTTTAGGCTCCATTATGGCATTCAAGAATGGAGAATCTTGTCGCTCTTTTGAAATTGGCAGACTTGACCAACCTGCTTTCATTCCAGCGGAACAGGTAAACCAGGCTGAGCAAAGGAAAAAGCCCTGGTATTACAACATCAAAACTTTCATAGAAACTGGCGAATTTCCTCCAGAACTCTCAAAGAAAGAGCAACGAGCAATCCAGCGTATGTCTACTCGATACTTCATTTTGGCCAATGTCCTCTATCGTCGTGGATTTAGTTCAGAGTATTCCAGATGCTTAGATGAAGACGAAGCCAAAGAAGTCGTGCGAGAAGCACATGAAGGCATCTGTGGTGGTCACGTTGGCTACCAAACCCTTGTCAAGCAAATCATCAGAGCAGGGTACTACTGGAAAACTATGCAACAAGACTGTTATCATTATGTGAAGAAGTGTGTACAATGTCAGATACATGCACCTTCTATCCATGCTCCGGCAACTTATTTACAGTCTGTTGTCTCCCCATGGCCATTCTCCATGTGGGCCTTCGATGTCGTAGGTCCCATCACTCCTTCAGCTTCAAATGGCCACAAATATTTCCTTGCCGCAACAGAATACTTTACCAAGTGGGTAGAAGCCATCAGTCTCCGCACAGTAGAAGGCCGACACGTGGTCTCTTTTATTCACAAGAACATCCTTTGCCGTTTCGGCGTCCCGCATGACATTGTGTCAGACAACGGCAGTCATTTCAAGAATGAAAAGATGAAGACATTATGCTCAAAATTCAAGATCTATCACCATTTTTCCGCTCCATATTATCCTCAAGGGAATGGTCAGGCAGAGGCCACCAACAAGATTTTAATTCGTATTTTAGAGCGAACTGTGGAAACAGGCCGTGACTGGCATGAGAAGATCCACGATGCATTGTGGGCCTATCGGACCACCATTCGTACACCAACGAATGCTACTCCATCAGAGCTGGTCTATGGGACAGAAGTAGTATTGCCGCTACATATTCAGAAACCCGCCTTGAAATTTGCTTCACTTCTGCAATTACCTCTTGATCAATACCAGCAGCAGCGACTAGTGCAGCTAGACTTACTCGACGAGAGAAGGCTAAAGGCAGCAGAGCATGCTCAATCCTATCGCCAGAGAGTAGCCAGGCAATATGCGAAATCTATCATCGAAAGAAAATTCAAAGTCAATGATTTAGTACTTCGATCCACAACTTATCTCAAGCATCGTCCTGGCGGCAAATGGTCGCCAAATTGGGAAGGTCCCTATGTTGTCAAAGAAGCATTACCCCGCAACTCATATCGGCTCATCAATGCCGATGGAGTAGAATTGCCAGATCCTATTAATGCTCGACACTTGAAAAAGTTTTATACTTGAAACATTTATTCTCCTCTTGTAATCCTTCCTGTTTCTTTCAAATAATGATCCAACTTTCTTTCCCAGTTACACTGGGGCATTTTAAAATTTTGTTCTATATGCAGGCAGGATAAACAAATTCCTCATTTCATGCACATGTGCATTCATATGCATCAACTCATATTCATTTGCATTCAATTGCATTAATCACAATCCGGTCGGTATTGGGATTGCAACAAACAGTCCCATCACAATTCCTAATGATTCAAAGATCATCGCCAATACTGAACCAAAACCCAGCACTCGAACTGGTATTATTTCAAAAATCCAGTATTCAAGCTGGCACATTTTCAACTTTTAGGAAAACCGAGTTCCGACTCGGGTTTTTATTCAAATCATTTTCCTTTGTTGATCCGGGTTCCGACTCGTGATCTCTCTACTTTATTCGAGCCTCGACTCGATTTCTTCATTTTCCTTTGTTGATCCGGGTTCGGACTCGTGATCTCTCTACTTTATTCGGGCCTCGACTCGATTTCTTCATTTTCCTTTGTTGATCCGGGTTCCGACTCGTGATCTCTCTACTTTACTCGAGCCTTGACTCGAACAAATCATTTTCCTTTGTTGATCCAGGTTCCGACTCGAGATCTTTTCGAGCTTGTCATTCTCTTTTGTTGATCCGGGTTCCGACTCGTGATCTCATTACCTTACTCGAACCCTGATTCGAGTTCTTCATTTTCTTTTGTTGATCCGGGTTCCGACTCGAGATCTCCTTATCTTATCCAAGCTCTAATTCAAGTCTTTCATTTTCCTTTGTTGATCCGGGTTCCGACTCGTGATCTCATCATCTTATTTGAGCTCTGATTCAAGCCTTCCATTTTCTTTTGTTGATCCGGGTTCCGACTCGAGATCTCTTTAGTTACTCGAGCCTTGACTCGAGCTCTTCATTTTCTTTTGTTGATCCGGGTTCCGACTCGAGATTTCTCTATTCATTTGAGCTCAGATGCGAGCTCTTCATTCTCTTTTGTTGATTCGGGTTCCGACTCGAGATCTCTCTATTCATTCAAGCTCAGATTCGAGCTCTTCTTTTGTTGATCCGGGTTCCAACTCGTGATCTCTATATTTTATTCGAGCTCTGACTCGAACTCATCATTCTCCTTTGATTAATCCAAGTCATTTCAATCATCAGGGTCTGTCAATTGCTCAAATTTGATATTTTGCTCTCCAAATTCCAATTTAAATCTTCAAGTCAGGCAATTCTCCAATTTCGACCTCTGGGTCACCCAATTTTCAATTTTCAATTCTCAATTTCAATTACCAATCTCAATTTCGACCTTCGGGTCAATCAATTTCCAAATTCTCGACCTTCGGGTCAATCAATTTCCAATTCTCGACCTGCGGGTCAACCAATTTCCAATTTTGACCTTTTTGGTCAAATCAATTTCCAAATTTCGACCTTCGGGTCACCCAATTTCGACCTTTTGGTCAATCAATTCTCAATTTTGACCTTTTTGGTCAAATCAATTCTCAATTTCGACCATCAGGTCATCCAATTTCGACCTTCGGGTCATTCAATTTTCAGCAACCAATTTTCCAATTTTCAATTTCGACCTTTGGGTCAATCAATCTCAATATCCAATTTCAATCATTTTCTCTTGCGAGAGACCCTTTTTAGGGAGAGTTCGAGGGAGCTCGTTCTTTTCGCATGCTATCCAATTCGTTCACTTAGCCCCTTTTTAGGGAGAGTTTGAAGGGACTCGCGTCTTTGTGAACCGTTTGCAAAACAATTTCCAATTTCACACAAGAAACCCTTTTAAAGGGAGAGTCTCGACGGAGACTCGCTTTTCTTGTGACCCCCCAATTTCATACTAGGCCATTTTTCGTCATGAAAGACCCTCTTTGCAGGGAGAGTGTGATGGACTCGTTCCTTTCATGACCCAATTTTCAGACCTCACTATTATCGGCCCCCTTTCCATAAGAGAAGCCTAATATTAGGGAGCTTTGACGAAAGCTCAATTTCTCTTCGAAAGTTCGTTTTGCAAACACCTCCTCTTTAGGGAAGAGAGGAGTATTTCCCATTTCCCATTCAGGTAAGGGCTAAGCCTGAGTCTCTCTTTTTGGGGAAAAAGAGAGGAGAATTTTCGTCACGGATGCGTTGAGCCGGATTTCAAATACTCATTTTCACCAAGGATTTCAAGAAAATTTTGTCAATTTGTCAAATTATTTGCTGATTTCAGAATCTTTATTGCACTAGTCAGTTTACCCTCAGCATCACTTCCAAAAGAGCGAAGCTTTTGCGAAAAGGGATTCAAAATTCAAATTCTTTCTATTGGCCAACCAAAAGGAGGAAGGATAAGTCCTCGATATGGCCAGAAAAGAAGATTCAATGTTATTGAAAAGTCATAGATGATTGATATTGATCGCAGTTATGGCACATCTTTAAGGATTATTCTTGTAAAGACAAGGCAGTGGAAATATCCTGAGCGCTAGAAAAGAGAGCATTTACCCAAGCCCCGTTTCCTCAAAATCACCTAAGCCGCAATTAAATATCCGCAAAAGGGATCTCTCACCTGTCGTCAAGATGAAGGCGAATTAGGCGAGTAGACCCCCGGGGCCAAAGAAGATTCAAAACATCTCCAAGATGACGGAGTTTGTGACGGATCCTTCCAGGAAAAGTCCAAATCACTGTCGAGATGAAGGCAGATGCGATGAACCTCTCGACAATCCCTAAAAGATATTTAATTTCAGCTATCGCCCAAAGATCTCCGAACCCATCATCTAAGAAGGATCGAAACATCTCCAAGTTGAAGGAGTTTGTGACGTACCCTTCCCAAAAGAGAGAAAGAGAGGAAAAAGAAAGAGAGAAAAAGTAAGAATATCTCCAAAATAAAGGAGAATGTAGAAAAAACCCAGAGAGCCAAAAGAGTGCAGAAAGAGTATCATGAGAGAAGCTCTCAGGATATCAAACTGCCAGATTTATCAAGAATCCTCTTTAATCTTGTGAAATTCTATTATCAATACTCTTTCATCAATTGCTTTCATAACATCAAATTTTCTTTCCTACTCATATCAAGGAAATTGATAACTTCCTTGAAGAAGGTCAATTGTAAACAATTTGGGTTTTCAAATCTCGATTCTATGAAGTGAACCCTGTTTGGAGGTAATGCTTTGGGTAGAAAAGAAAGAACATCTTTGCAACAATGTGCAACATTTTCAAAAAATTTTGAATCAACAGCAAAATTCTCAATATTTTGACAATATTTCCTAGCTATCCTGACATGAAGTGAGAGCTCGATGTCCGTTTTCGATGCATCCTGACACCAATTTTAAATCCCTCATAAGGACTTGATTCCTTCCCTTCTTTGAGAGCATGAACTCTCAAATTTGCACACTTCCCTGTGTCCCCACTGTCCCACCATAGACAGTCCCATTTCGGTTCGAGGTCGAACCACCAATCATTTCCCGCAAAAGGCAATTTCAAAAGCTGATTTTAGTCTCAGCAATGAGACGCCCAAAACCAATCCCTTTTCAAGCTTTAGGGACCCCATTTTCCTTCCTTTTGCAAAAACCCTATTGGATTTATTGTGCAAAATCCAAAGGTTCCATCATGGTCTCTTCTTTCGAGGATTCCATTCCATTTTCCGCCCGATCAGGATAAGGGTACAAACCTGAGTCTCAATCAAAGAGGTATTCCATTTTCCGCCCGATCAGGATAAGGGTACAAACCTGAGCCTCAATCAAAGAGGTATTCCATTTTCCGCCCGATCAGGATAAGGGTACAAACCTGAGCCTCAATCAAAGAGGTATTCCATTTTCCGCCCGATCAGGATAAGGGTACAAACCTGAGCCTCGATCAAAGAGGTATTCCATTTTCCGCCCGATCAGGATAAGGGTACAAACCTGAGCCTCACTCAAAGAGGTATTTCATCTTCCGCCCAATCAGGTTAAGGGTACAAACCTGAGCCTCGATCAAAGAGGTATTTCATCTTCCGCCCGATCAGGATAAGGGTACAAACCTGAGCCTCCTTTAATGAGGTATTCCATTTTCCGCCCGATCAGGATAAGGGTACAAACCTGAGCCTCCTTTAATGAGGTATTCCATTTTTCGCCCGATCAGGATAAGGGTACAAACCTGAGCCTCAATCAAAGAGGTATTCCATTTTCCGCCCGATCAGGATAAGGGTACAAACCTGAGCCTCCATCCAAAGAGGTATTTCATTTTCCGCCCGATCAGGATAAGGGTATAAACCTGAGCCTCGATCAAAGAGGTATTTCATCTTCCGCCCGATCAGGTTAAGGGTACAAACCTGAGTCTCATTTCGATGAGATATTCCATTCCCCAATCAGGTCAAGGGTCAAAACCTGAGCTTCGTTCCATGCGAGGTATTTCTGTCCCATCCTGGTTAAGGGCGTAAACCTGAACTTCACTCTCATAGAGTGAATCTTTTCTCTCCATTCTTCGCTTCATATCTACCATCTTCCTCGGGCTAATTTCTTCACACCCAGTCAGATCCTTCTAACTGGGGCATTTTTTTCGTATAGCCCAAATTTGGTGTGTTTTTCTTTGCCACTAAGCTCGGCCATGAGCCGGCTTAGTAGCAAAGAGGGGCATCTGTAAACACCCCAAATTTTTACTCACCTCCCCAACATTTCCACCAAGCATCAACATCCAGCCTCTGAAATCGCTAGAGGGCAAAATGGTCATTTTCTGAGCTGGACCTTGCAAAAGTCTAAATTTCATCTGCAACTCTCAAAATTTCTCTATTTTGTCTCAGATAGTCAAAATCTTACTCCTGACAGAAGACAGGAATCCTCAAGTCTTGGTTCAAGATTCCATTTCATAAGACATGACATTGCATATCATTGCATGAGCATTTCAAATCACTGCACTGCACAGCATGTCATTTCGAGGTCCAGAACTCTTGATTTCAAAATTTTCAATCCAGATTCGAATTTTAACTATTTTCAAAATTGATTTCAAAACCCTGGGTCTTCAAAATTATCAATTCTTCCCATTTTACCCCTAGGGCTCTGAATTTCAAAATATTTTCTCAGAAAACGATCTGGATAGTTTTCAATATGGATTTCAGTCACTTCACCTCAGATTTTGCCCTTTTTGACAATTTCAAATATCTTTCTTTTACAAAATCGCCCTACAAGGGCCAACTCTTTCCAAAATTCCTGTTTTGCCCATTAGTCCAGATTTTATGAAAATTCCAAAAAGAAGTTGTTGTTTTATCCTTATTTCAATAAAGAAGCAATGTGGGACCCACACTGAGGTGGTGTCACACAAGCTTTCCTTTTGAAAATTTGAATTTTGAAAAACCCAAAAATATAGGAGCCTTGTCCCCTGGATTGGTACCACTTGTCCTTTCTCTCTCCTCCCATTTACATGCCATGTGTCAGCATAGGGTTCACCTAGAGTTGGTGCCACATGTCACCTTCCCTCTTCTGCCACGTGTCAGTGTGGGGCTACCTTCAGAAGCCGCCACATGTCATCCCATTTATCTGCCATGTGTCACCCTATCCATACTGCGCCATGTGTCATTTCAAAGACTACCAGGAGATGCCAAGTGTCATAGGTTGTCCTGTCTAGAAAAAGTGGAGTTTGTCTCCTCTGAGGTGGCGCCACTTGAAGTGTGTCTCCTGCAGAGGACACGTGTCAACCCCTCCTTCCTTCTAGAAAAGTAGCCTGACACATGTCCTCTTCCTACTTTTCTCAGAAAAGTAGGAAACATGTGTCACTCCTAAATTCCTACAAAAAAGGTAGGCTTGTCTCCTCTGAGGTGGCGCCCTCTGGAGTGTCTCCTACAGAGGACACATGGCAAGCTCTCATTTCCTCAGAAAAAGCAAGTGCCACGTGTCATTCTCTGCTTCTTTCAGAAAAAGTAGAGGACACATGTCTTCTCCCTACCTCTTTTAGAAAAGTAGGAGACACATGTCACTCCTGGCCTTCTTCAGAAAAAAGCAAACCATTTAAAATTCAAACAGGGCACTAGGTGGCGAAAATCCAGAGCTCTGATTTTTCCAGATGGCCTATGAGGGCGCCACATGTCCTTTCCCTCCTTCTCACCCCTCTGCCACGTGTCCTCTTCTGCTTCTTTCAGAAAAAGTAGGTAACACATGTCTCCTTCTCACTCCTTCAGAAAAAGTAGAGGACACATGTCCTCTCCCTATTTTTTTTCATAAAAGTAGGAGACACATGTCACTGCCCTCTTTTTCCTCCCTCTTGCCACATGGCATTGTAGGAGCCACCCTGAGGTGGCGCCACATGTCCATCCTCCATTCCTCCAGGGCCAACCTCCATTTGAAATTCGAATTCTCCTCTGAGGTGGCGCCATTTGAGAAAGCCTCTCCAGACAGCTGACACTTGTCCGCCACATGTCCAGATCTCCTTTCTCCAGAAAAGGTAGAATTCAAATTCCTCTGAGGTGGCGCCTTCTGAGCCCACTGCTCTGACTTTCTGACATGTGTCAAACACCTTTTGAGGTGGCACCATTCCAGGACTCCACTTGGCTCCATTTTTATTTTTTATTTTATTTTTAATAAAGGTAGCCCACCATGAGGTGGCGCCACCTGAGGGCTCCCTGCAGAAGACAAATTCGAATTTCAAACCCCTCAGATGACACCCCCTGAGATGGCGCCACATGGAGGGCTCAGATTGAACCTGTTTGAATTTCAAAAATTTTCAGAAAAGTTATAAAAACAAGGGTTCACGCCCAGCCTAAGGAGATCATTTTTTTAGCTCTTGTGAACTTGGAAAATCCAACCTAGCCTTCCTGACATCTGATTTTGAACCTTGGAAATCGTGCCCCCTTTGGCGCATTGAAGAAGGTGGAGTAGAGCTCGTGCTGTGGCCAGTCCAATTCCAACGGAGCTCGATTTTGGTGGACCATCCGAAGCCCGGAGTGAAGAACGAAGGAAGCTCGTGGTAGCTGCCCCTTTCAAGAGCACCTACGCTGCGTAACGAAACAAGGTGCACTTCTTTTCCCCGTGATGTGATGCTATAATCCGAATAGGGAGTCGTTTGAAGAAAGAGCTCATCCGAGGGATGGATTGAGCTATTCTCATAAAACGACATATATAAAAATGTCTTGTTATGCTTCTTTGATGATTTTAACATGCATGTAGTTAGCTAGGTTTAATTTGCATTTTATTTCATTCATTTAGCATATTTCATGAATTAATTAGGATTAATTTAGCCTTTTTTTCAATTCTGCTTATTTTCAGTAAGTCTCTGTTTTTGTCAGTCAGTCCACACGTCATTTCATGCATTTATTTTTTATTAAAAATCCCAAAAAAATCACGGAATGCGCCCTTAGGTGTCCCTGAAATTTTACCAAAAATTCGAAGCCATTTGAATTTGTTTACTGCGGTAAACATCCAAAATGGTAAGTCGGGTTTTGTAACCCGGGATGCGTTTTGAAAAACATTTGCCGACTTGTAAAATCGAGTTCTCCCTCCTGGGAGATCCGATTTTCGATCCGAAAAATGCCCTGAACTCGGGAGAATGTCTAGTTTTTAATATGAGGTTTTCAGATTTTTATGATTTTTTTTATGACTGACAAAAATCTGAGAGTCCGGGACACGTGTCAGAGCCTAATTTGGGCCTCTGAGATCTTGGATCGAATTAGGGCTATGGTTTCTCTTTGTGTGTTTCTCAAAATCCGAAACTGTAAAAAGTAAAAGTGGTGTTCGAGATGTCCTCTGTTTGCATCTAAAAGCCTGTAATTTTTAGAACAGTGTTGACCCCTGCTTCGGATTTTTCTTGTCAGTCCCCTGTTTTGCTACATTTGTCTGGTCTGTTAGTTTAGGCAGAAATAGTTATATTTTTCTCTGTGTTTTTGTTGATCAAATGCCGAAGTCATAAACATGAAAGTTGTTCATGTAGGTGTCTTTCATAGCTCTGATTAATTTTATAAATTTCCATGGCTGTTTTATATTTTTTTGGCATTTTACATCAGATTAGGGTGATTTTTACCTCTGTCAGAACTAAATCCCTGTTATTGAACTCACCATGACTCAAATCCCGAGGCTGTAAAAACCAAAAATGTTCCATTTCGGGTCTTTTAGCAGTCTGCAAAATATCAGAAGTTTCCATGGTGTAAATATTGCATTATCATATTAGGCATTTCATTTGGTTCGGATCCATAGGCAAAATCCATCATTTTAGGATTTTCTTTGAATTTTGGCAGTTAAATCATATCATTTCATGAGTTTTAGCATTCTAGGTTGTTTATCAAAGTAAGTAGATGCTTAATACCGAATTTGGTGCAATTTGGAATCCATTTGAGGTTCGGATCATCCATAATACCAAAACAGGGTCCCGCAGGACCCCGATCCAAGCGAAAAACAAGCGAAATTCGTTATTTTTGATAAATTGCAAAATACCAAATTCTGATTTTACTGTCTTAATGTGTCTAGCAGCATGTCATCATATCTCTTACTGCATTTCATCATCATTTGATTCAATTTGAATTTCAAAATCTCAATTTTACCAAGTTTTCCTTAAAAAAACCCTAATTTTAAAGGTGTAACTTTAATTTTAGGGGTATTTTGGTCATTTTGACCCCAATTCCGAATTTCAAACTGTTTTCTACTGAATTTCCTACATTTTCATCATTTCAAAATATCAAGGAAGCATGAGAATAGGGTTTATATCCAATTAAATCCAATAATTTCATAATATTATTGGGAAATCTTGGAAAAACCCACATATTTGAGCTAACCTTACTCCAAGTTTGGCAGGGACATTCAAATGAAGGAGCTGAAGTCTGCAAATTTTCATTTATTTCATTTGATTAGTGATGTAATAATATAAATTTTGGAATAAGAGATTTAATTTCCTGCTTAGACTAGGATGCATATCATATAGTTTGATTTTATGCAATATCCTGTTTCTATGATTCATGCATTTTATTTCAAAAGCACTATGGATGTTCACGAATGGCACGTGCACCAACTCTTAGGGAGTTGATGGACTCGGTGGGATCCATATTTACGGCCCTAGTCGGAATATGGACGAGACCCAGATCCATCATCTTTCTACTAGTCACATTGAGCCTACACTCTTAGGCTATCTTAAAATGCACATCATATTTCCAAAGTTTTCAAAATCATGTGCATCAAATCAACTAAATTCTGAACATATTCATGGCCACAGTCAGGATATGTGAAGGATTTATCTTGACTTAATGCATATTTTTCCAACAAATCCCTTAGAAAATCTTTTCAAAGTGCATTCATTCACTCATGACATTTACATCATGAAATCATTGATTTTCTCAAGATTTTCTCAAGAAAACTTCATTCTCAAGAAATCGATTTCTCAAGAAACTCTAAGGATTTTTTTTAAATCGGTTTTCCAAAGACAAGTTTTTTTCACAGTTTTCCCTGGAAAATGATGTTTTCTTAAGAGATTCAAAAGAGTTTTCCAATCTTTCTCCAAGATCCAAAATCGATTTTCAAGTATTTCAAAAGGTAAAATTCTCAGGATTTCGATTCCCCAAGTTTTGAATTTCCTTCTCCAATGAGTTTTCCTATAAATCTTCCATCATTTTCCTAAGAAAACTCTCAAAGTCCAAGTTTTCATAAGAAGTGTTTCCCTTTTCAAAAGGTTCATCTTTTCTCAAGAATCACTTCCATTTTCCCAGGATTTTCAACCATTCATAATTTTCCCAAGTCTTTATGAACTTTCCTGAGATTTCAAATCTTTTCCATCTGAGTTTCCTGAGAAATGGACTTTCAGCTTTTTCCTGAGAGAATCTTTTCAACTCCAAATATTTTCCAAGCATACATCATGTTTTCCCAAGCTGCATTTTCCAAAATCTCATAGCACATGCCTGAATTCTCTGTGCATTTAGGATAGAACATAACTTTGATAATTTAACTAAGTCAAGCACGATTTTGGTCCTTGGTTCGATTACCCCTGTTAAAGGCGGCAGGAACGGTCGAACCTCGTACCGACAGGTCGAGCCCCATCCCATGGATTTTCCCACAATTTTAAAAAACGGAGGCGAGTATTTCAAAACAATTTCCAAAATCCGGTCAAAGTTTGAAGCGCGAAAGCGTTTCTCTCTTTTTCTCTTCCGCAAGGAAGGGAAGGCGGGGGAAAAATTTCGCGACGAAAACAGGGTGTTGTCCTTCTCTGTTGAGAGAAGAAGACCTCTGTGGAAGAGGGTGTGCCCCTTCTCTGTTGAGAGAAGAAGACCTCTGAGGAAGAGGGTGTTGTACTATTTATCCGGTGACTCGGATGTTATAGTGGAAAGCTCAAGTGGTTTGCTTGGGGACTGGATGTAGGTCAGGGTTTTGACCGAACCAGTATAAATCCTGTGTTTATTGTGTTGTGCCTTATTGCTTTATTTTTTATTATATCAACTTGCATCGTATTTCACTATTCACCCCCCCTCTAGTGGAATTTCATTTGGTATCAAAGCAGGTTTGCTGGTTTCGACATAACAAGTCTTCCAAGACATATGGCATCTACCTCTTATGCTCGTGATATTGAAGGTCAACACGCATCTCGTCATCCTTTCTTCAACGGCTCCAACTATGGATACTGGAAGTGCAGAATGGCTATATTTCTCAAATCCATAGATTTTGCTGTATGGAAAATTGTTGAGCATCCATACACATCTCCTTCCGCAGACTATAACTTATGGTCTGATGAAAAAAAGAAAATGGCAAACCTAAATGCAAAGGCTATGAATGCCTTATATTGTGCCATCGATCAGAATGAATTCAATAGAATATCTATATGTGAATCTGCATATGATATTTGGCATTCTTTGAAGGTTATTCATGAAAGAACCAACAAAGTGAAAGAAGCCAAAATCTCATCTCTTGTAAGAAAATATGAGTTGTTTAAAATGAACAAAGATGAACCCATCACAAAGATGTTCACCAGATTCACCAACATCACCAACGATCTGAAATCTCTGGGTGTAACCCACTCTCAGACAGAAAAGGTGAAGAAAATCTTGAGATCTCTCACAACTGATTGGGAGAAAAAGACTACTGCTATTGAAGAAGCTCAAGATTTATCCAAACTTTCCCTGGACGATCTAATAGGAAATCTTATGGCATATGAAGTCCACATGAAGGAAAGAAGGGAAGAAGAACAACCTTTGAAGAAAACTCTAGCCTTCCCAGCCCTTTCTGAGGATGAAGACTCAGAAAAAGAAACTGAGATTGCGCTACTCACCAGAAAATTTCAGCGCTTTATGAGAAGGAACCGACTTCTAAATAAGCACAAAGAAAGAAAAGACCCAAAAGAAGATTCTATGTGCTACCAGTGTAATAAGCCAGGTCACCTGAGACGTGACTGTCCTATTCTCAAAAGAAAATCCAAGACTGAGGAACCAAAGAAAAGGTTCTTCAAGAAAAAGGCTCTGCATGCTCAATGGGATGATTCAGAACCATCCACCAGTGAAGAGTCAAATGATGATGAAGCAGAAACCGCCAACATGTGCTTCATGGCAGAAAGCTCTGTAAGTGAATCTCTTGATTTCTCCTTTGAAGATCTTCAAAATGCTTTTCAAGAACTTTTTGAAGAATCAAGGAAAATGATTCTCAAAATAAATAGTTGAAATCTGAGAATCTAGAGCTCCTTTTGAAAAATAAAAAACTCAGTATTGAAAATTCTGAGTTACAAAAGAAAAATCTTCTTATTACTTCTGAAATCTCATCTACTAGCTTCAAGACTAAAAATCTGCAAGTAGAAATTTCAGAATTAAAAAGTAAAACTGAGAACCTTATGAAAACGGTTTTCAAGTTTACTAAAGGAAAAAAGAACTTGGATAAACTCCTATCCTCTCAAAAAGTCTCTTTCTACAAGAATGGTATTGACTACTCTCATTTCAACAAGCCTTCTTGTATGAATCAAAAGACCACTTTTGTGAAAAGTTTGTCTGAACCAAATAAGGAGTATTATAATTTTAATTTTTTTAACTCCTCTAAGGTTGTAGACAAACCCAAATCCAAATGGATATGGGTTCCAAAGTCTAACAAAAAGGGACCCGATTGGGTACCAAAAAGAAATTTTACTTAATGATTTGCAGGCTCCAAACAAGAAGAACAGATGGATTCTAGACAGTGGATGTTCAAAACACATGACTGGACATCCAGACCTCTTTGTTGTTCTTCATAAAAAGGAAGGAGGAACCATCACCTTTGAAGATAACAACAAAGGTTTGATAATAGGTATTGGTAATATTGGAAATATAGATAAACCTCTTATCAAAGACGTTCTCCTGGTTAAAGGCTTAAAACATAACCTTCTAAGTATTAGTCAAATGTGTGATACAGGTTATAATGTTAGCTTTAATCATAATGCTTGTCTTATAGCAGACACCAACGAAAATATTATCTTAAAAGGTATAAGAAAAAATAATATATATGAACTATACCTAGAAAACATCACAGAACATTGCCTCATAGCTAATAATGACTCTCAACATCTATGGCACATGAGAATGGGTCATGTCAATTCTAAATACATGTCTAAATTAGCTAAAGATAAGTTAGTACGTGGGTTACCCAAAATATCTTTTAAAAAGGATTACTTTTGTGATGCATGTCAATTAGGAAAACTATCTAAATCATCTTTTAAATAAAAAAATATCATTTCAAGCAAAAGACCTCTAGAGCTTCTCCACCTGGATCTCTTTGGTCCTTCTAGAGTAGCTAGTCATAATCACAATAAATACGTTTTTGTCATTGTAGATGACTACTCAAGATTTACTTAGGTAATATTTTTGAAAAACAAAAGTGATACTTTTTGTCAATTTGAAATTTTATGTAAAAAATTACAAAATGAAAAATCTTGTTCTATTGTTAAAATCCGTAGTGACCATGGAGGATAATTTGAAAATGAACTTTTTGAAAATTTTTGTAACTTGCATGGTATTTCTCATAACTTTGTCTTTCCTAGAGCTGCACCTCAAATTGGTGTAGTAGAAAGAAAGAATAGAACCCTTCAGGAATCTGCTAGAACTATGCTCCAACACAATAATCTTGCTAAATCTTTTTGGGCAGAAGCTGTTAATACTGCATGCTACATAACAAATAGAGTTCTCATTAGACCCTTATTAAATAAAACTCCCTATGAACTATTCTATGACAGAACTCCAAGAATAGACTATTTCAAAGTCTTTGGTTGTAAATGCTTTATCCTAAACACAAAAGATAGCCTAGATAAATTTGATGCTAAATCTATTGAAGGCATATTTTTAGGATATTCAAGTCATAGTAAAGCATACAGGGTTTTCAATAAGAGTTCTAAGTCTATTGAAGAATCTATGCATGTTAGTTTCTGTGAATCTATTGATCAATCTGTTCATAAGCAAACTAACGATGATGATGTTGAAAGTACAGATTTATTTTTAGATAACACAGCTAAGTCTAATGAAGATGATCATCAAAGAACATTTGTCGATATCAAAGATCATCCTCAAAAGCAGATTTTGGGAGAACTGACAAAGGGAGTTCAGACTAGAGCTCAGCTAGAACGGATTGCAAATATGGCATTCATTTCTCAACTTGAACCAAAGAAGATTGACGAATCCATCGTCAATGAGTTCTGGATGCTAGCCATGACTGAAGAACTGAATCAATTCCAAAGGAATGAAGTTTGGGATCTTGTACCAAGACCAAAGGATCATCCGATCATTGGGACAAGATGGATCTTCAGAAACAAGCTAGATGAAACAGGTAATGTTATAAGAAACAAGGCCAGACTAGTAGCTCAAGGATACAACCAGGAGGAAGGTATTGATTTTGATGAAACATTTGCTCTTGTTGCTAGACTTGAATCTATTAGAATGTTTTTAGCATATGCAAGCTATATGGATTTCAAATTATATCAAATGGATGTTAAAAGTGCCTTTTTAAATAGTTTTATAAATGAAGAAGTTTATGTAAAACAACCTCCAGGTTTTGAAAATGAACAATATCCAGATCATGTTTTAAAACTAAAACGTGCTTTATATGGCCTAAAACAAGCACCTCATGCTTGGTATGATAGACTCAAAACCTTTCTATTAAAAACTGGTTTTTCCGTAGGTAAAGCAGACTCAACATTATTTGTGAAAATAGTAAATAATCATACCCTAATTGTTCAAATATATGTAGACGATATCATCTTTGGATCTACTAACAGCACTCTCTGTGAAGAATTTTCTAAGTCCATGCAGAAGGAATTCGAAATGAGTATGATGGCAGAACTCAACTACTTTCTTGGACTGCATATTAAGCAAACCAAGGATGGAGTTTTCATCAATCAATCTAAGTATGCTCGTGAACTTCTGAAGAGGTTCAACATGAACTCAACTGCTTCAAAAACCACTCCTATGAGCACTACTACTGTTTTGGACAAAGATGAAGATGGTAAGTCTGTGGATACAAAGGTATACCGAGGTATGATAGGATCACTACTATATTTAACTGCTAGCCGTCCAGATATTATGTTCAGTGTTTGCTTGTGTGCTAGATTTCAGTCAAATCCAAAAGAATCACATCTTAAAGCTGTAAAAAGAATAATGAGATATTTAAAAGACACAGTTGATTTTGGATTATTCTATTCAAAATCCTCTACATTTGATTTAATCTCATACAGCGATGCTGACTTTGTTGGAAGTAAATCTGACAGAAAAAAGCACAAGTGGAACATGTCATATGCTAGGGCACTCACTTGTATCATGGTTCAGTAAGAAACAAAACTGTGTATCCTTATCTACTACTGAAGCCGAATACATTGCTGCTAGCCTAGCCTGTACACAAGTTATCTGGATGAAACAAACCTTAAAAGATTTTGGTTTAAATTTTGAAAATACAACTATTTTCTGTGATAATACTAGTGCTATAAACTTATCTAAGAATCCTATTTTACACTCACGAACTAAGCACATTCAAATAAGACACCACTTCTTAAGAGAACAAGTTTTAAACAACATAATTAAACTCGAATTCATACCCACTAAACAACAGTTAGCAGACATATTCACTAAACCATTGAAACATGAAGACTTTACACGAATTAGAAGAGAACTTGGAATATGCAAACTAAGTGACTTATAAATTAATCACACTTCTTATAAGTTTTGATAAAATCTTACTTTAAAAGTTTTTTTCTTCTTATCAATTTTTTTTCAAACTAGGTTTCCATATTCACGTATACTCTAAACTCTTAAGACACATTCTTTATGTCTTTCAACTTGTCATCTTTCAAGTACACCTCCATAATGACCCCTTGTCCTATCTCCTTTCACTCATATCCATAAGAACTAATTATATTAAAAGCTATCATGACATTGTCCACATCACTCATCTCATAACACCTTTTATCACTTTTGTCTTCTTGTGAAAACCTCTCTTATGATAAGCTATCCGAGATTCAACATGATATTGTGTTCCTCACTTATGTTATTTTTTCAAGTGATATATCCCTTTTCATGACTTCCTTTCCTCCTATTAAGACACTTCACTAAACTTTATGGTAAATAAATCGAGTGTTTATCTTTCTTAGTTTCTTCACCACCTTTTTCAAAATCAAGCTGTCATATTTCACGTAAAATCTTACTACATCATCTGTTATATCATATCCTAAGTATAATCTATTATCGTCCTTTCATCCTTCACACCTTTTATGAAAAATTATTCGAAAAACTTGTCCTTTTTTATTATTCTCATTAGTACCTTTAGTACTCTCTCTCCCTCATACGAATTGAGCCTCCATTCTTTTCAATCCGTGATTTTGACTCCTTTACTAGTTTAAAACTTAACTTTATTCTCTAAAAACTATGAACTTCCTCCAATCGAGTTTCTTTAAAAATATGTTTATCAAATAAACATTAATTCATGTCAATCATAACTTTATTTTATGTCTTTTATCTCATATCAATCATGAATTTTTTTTATTATTCCTATCCTACTCGAAAATCCATATATGTCATCTCACTTTTCTCTATGACTACTCTTACTCCTTCCACGCATATCCATAAAAATATTTCTTATATAAGCAATTATTACTCTTCACACATGAATATCTTTTGTCTCCTCATTTCATCTCTCGATTACATTTTTTTTATTTTTGAATCCGACTCCTCCATGTCTATTCTCATTTTTTAATCTATCATTTATCAATTCTTATTTTTTTAAAAATATATTTTTGACTCTTTCTCTTTTTGTCTCATCATCTCTCTTACCAATATTCAAAGTCAAAGTGCGTCCTTCTCATATTTACGTATACTCATAAAAATTACAAATGTGAAGACACATTAATCATGACACATTTTTTAAGTCATTCTTTTCTTTCAAAAATGTCATATCTTTCAAAGTACACATCACATGATCACCCTATGACTTATTTCCTTTCACGTATATCAAAATATACACTTCTTAAATAAGAAATTATTGCATTTCCTCATACTCTCATGTTTGTCCTATTCCAAACTCCCTCTTCACGATTTTGGAATGCTTTCACATAAAGTAAATCTTTGAAAAAGTTGTTTGTTCTTATTAGGCCATTATTCACTCTCTATTCTTCATGATCTTCACGAAAATCTTTAAAAACTCTTGAATCATTCTTTCTCTTACGTTTAATATGAGACTCCATACTCAATTCATGACTCTTCTCACTATCCAACAAGATTGCCCATAGAAAATTTGTTACATATATAGAAAAAATTATTTCAAAACTATGTCCTTCTTAATATCTTCACTAATATAATACACTATCTTCCGAAATTGATTTGATTTGTCATTCACAAGTCTCTTATTTTACAACTCACGCATTTCCTCTTTCCACTAAAATCTAAAAATCCTTCACTTCCAATGTCATTCATTTCTTATCACCATTATATTTCTTCTTCTATTTATTAGATTGATTCATATCTCATTCCCACGATTTTCTCTATTCTCTTACAAACTCTTACTCCTTTCCAAGTCTTTCTCTCTTGCTCGTTTTTTTAAGCTCTTGCAATGGCATTCTCTTGCACATCCGACTTACTCCAAGCTTCGGAGTTGAGATTTCCGGATCTCATTCATACTTATCACTCCATAAAATCTTTGACAATCCTACCAGGCAGCTTGGTTCACCTTGAAGCCTTTCCAGCATTTGACTTGCAAACTTCTCTTTCTGAACTTATTCATGTTCTAGCCTCTCCCAAACAAATGTCCATCTATCCTCACCTTATCAAAGCTTTCTACACCAACCTTTCTATCGACCATGATCACTCTTCTATCACTTCCATGGTACATGGAAACATTTTCTCCTTTGACATATCTCAGTTAGGCAATATTTTGAATATCTCTTCTTATGGTATTGAACTTCCCAACATTGTTCCTCTCGACCACTTTGTGTTTCAGAAAATCCTCCTCTCCACTCGCTCCACTCACTTCCCATGGCATGAGAGCAATCTCCAACCTCATGCTCTATTGTTGTTCAAAATTCTCTCCTCCAATATCGTCCCCAAGTCGCCCTCCAGGGGATTTATTGCAAATGAAGTCTCCCTTCTTCTTTATGCCATCTTCTCTGCCTTTCCCATCAACTGGTTCAGTGTCATCTTCCACAACCTAATCAACTTTCGTTCTTTTAAGTCTCTTCCCTTCGGATATTTCATCACACTCATTCTTAAATATTCCAGATTCCTCTTGCAACTGATGTCGTCTACTACTCAAACAATATAATTGATGACTCCTCTCTCCATGAAGAAGAGTCCTCTCCTCTAAACTCTGACGACGAAGGCCCTCACGAAGCAGATCAAGCAGCAACTTCTGACCTTGACATCTTCACAGCTATTGTCAATGTCCAGAACACCCAGGATCTCTGTAAACACCCCAAATTTTCACCCTCATCCAGTACTTACATTTCATGTGTCATTGCATATCATTGCATGCATTCGACATACCATTTCATTGCATTGCATAGCATCGCATGTCATCCCATCTCATTTTCGAGATCCAACACTCCTGTTTTTAAAATATTCAATCCAGGTTCGGGTTTTTAAAACTTTTCTTTAAAAAACAATTTTAAAACCTGGGTTTTTATTCAACATTCTATCATTTTCTAACCCCCAGGACCTTATATTTTGAAATACTTCCTTAGAAAACGATCTGGATTCATTTCAAACTCAATTTCAATTGATTTAAATTCTCAGATGAGGCCCATTTAGGTGGTGTCGCTTCTGGATTCCTTCACTTATCAAAAATCTTAGAGTCCTAATTAGATCAGGACTCTTTTTCCAGAGTCTTAGTCGGATCAAAACTCTACTTTTCACTACCTTTTTACCTATTTTTGGAGAAAACCTTTTAAAACCTTCTATTTTGGCTAAAGTTTCAGAGTCCTAGTTGGATCAGGACTCTTCTTCAAGAGTTCAGTCGGATCAGAACTCTTCTTTAGAGTTTTAATCGGATTAGAATTCTAATCTTTTGCAGCTATTTTATCTATTTTTAATCAAATCTTTCAAAAGGAGTCAGAAACTCAGAGTTTCAATCAAAACAGGACTCTGTTCAGAGAGTCCTAGTTGGATCAGGACTCTGATCATGATTTCAATTTTGAGAGAATCTTTCAGAAATCTTTCAATCTACCAAAACTATTACACTTTTATCAAAGAATTTCAAAATTCTGAGGTTTTATCTTAGAGTCCTGATCAAATCAGGACTCTACCCCAAAGTCCTGATCGAAGTATGACTCTATCCAAAATTGATTTTTATACTTCATTTTCACTGGTTTTCAAAAGCTTTGCCTAAATTTCATCATTTGCTTATCAGAAAGCCAAAATTCTTAGAGTTCTGATCGAATCAAGACTCTTTCTCAGAGTCCTAATCAGATCAGAACTCTAAACCAAAACTTCAATTTCATCCTGTTTTTAACTGTTTTTCAAAATTCTCTCATTTGTTTTCTCAGAAAATCCAAAAAATCTAAGAGTCCGAGTTCAATTAGAACTCTGTCCCCAGAGTCTCAGTTGAATCAGAACTCTGTTTTATTCCAATATTTATTATTGTTTTCACTGTTTTAACAAGTTCTTTCAACTGTTTTTCAGAAAATACCAAAAAAAAGCTAGAGTTTCAGTCCGATCAGAACTTTGTCCAAGAGTCCTAGTCCAGTCAGGAGTCTGTTTGAAGTCTGTTTTTATTCCATTTTCATTTATTTCCATTTGTTTTCAAAATTTAGGTCATTTTACAGAGTCCAGTTAGTTCAGGACTCTATTTTAGAGGTCGGTCGAGTTAGGAGTCTACCCCTGGCTGTGTTTTTCTGACTTATTTCATCATTTCTTGATAAAATCTTTTAAAAATTCTTTCATTTGGCTTTTAAAATCTAAAATCTCAGAGTCCTAAGAGTTCAGGACTCTAACCCGGAGTTCCAGCTCGCTTGAGACCCTATTTTCAAAAACATTGAATTTCAAATATTGATTTTAACCCTTTTTTAAAAGCCATTTTCAGTATTTATTTCAAAATTTCAAAACTTTGATGTGGGGTCCACTCAGTTGGCGCCATATCCAAAAAAGTTTTGACCCAGTTGGAACTCTGTGCCATTTCAAAACTTTTAATTTCAAGTCTACTTCTGAATCTCTTTTAAAAACTCCTTCAATTTCAAGTTTTAAAATCGCTTTTTAAAAAAAAAACTCAAGTAGGGCCCACTCGGGGTGGCGCCATATTCGAGTAAGTCAGGGCTAGACTAGGGTTAGTCGGTGTCTTGGTTAGTGTTAGAGGTTTAGAAGAGTCAAACCCCTTTTGAAAAAAATTATTTTGGAAGTTAGTTTTTAAAACTAGTGTTTTTAAAGGTTTTTAAAAGGTGTTTTAAAACTCAAATGTTAAAAATGCCAAGTGGCATTACATTTGGGGATTTTCTAGGATAGTCTAGGAGTTAATTAGGCATTAGAGTAGATAATCTAGGCTAGGGGTAGGATAGTCGTTTCACCCCAAAATCACCCCCCCCCCTTTAGAGTCCAATTTTCTTAAAAAACTTGATTTTTAAAACCTAAAAAAATCTTTATAAAAGGGAGCATAGGGGGGGACGATTTTTAGGATTCATCCTTGAGGTTTCTTGGAGCTTCTCTCTCCTCTTCAGCCCTTCCTCCATTGCTGCAACTCCAAGGTAAATTTTCTCCACCTTTTCTTATTTTATTTAATGCTTTTTAATGATTCAAACCTAGATCTAGGCTTGGACACCCCTCCTTATGAAGATCCAACTATGGTTTCACCTCAAGAACCATCAAGAACAGTCCAAGAAGATGATCTAACTCTGTTTTTTATGTTTTACAGGGATTCTAATCCATTAGAATCAATTTTAGGATTAGTCTTTGCATTATTAACCAATAAAATACATGATTTACCCTTTTTAATGGGTTAAATCTATGTTTTAAAGGTAATATTGAATTCCAGCCATTGATTCCCTGCTTTTATTTTATTTTCATGGTTTATTCATGTTTGTTTTACGTTATATAGCATAGAAATAATTTTTATTTACTGTTTTATGGTTTATTTTATTGTTTTCATTAGTTAATGCATATTTTCTCAAGTTTCTTAGATTTCCGTGTGTTTTTTAGTTTAGAACAGAAAAGAGCATGTTGTTTCGGATTGAAATATGTGTTGTTAATTTCTAATTTTTTTATATGTGATGCATGCCTATGTGATTGATCTACTGTAAAAAAATGAGAAATTTTGGACTTCGGGAACCCTGTCAGAAAAATCAGACATCAAGTCGGGTTTTTAAATCTTTAAAATCGTTGTTAAAATCAAGAAGGTAACTTGTTGTGGTGATATTTTTCTCATCTTATATACGATTTTAGATATGTAAATTGCTATGGATTCATGTTGATTAAATCTATCTACTGTGAAATTTTCAGAATTTTTTATTACTGTTTAGTATTTTTCTTCTGTCAGAAACTCTGATTTTCAATTTAAAACTCGTTAGGGTTTACCAAAACCCTAATCAGAGTTGTGTTGTTTATAAATCCTAAACTACAGATCCGATTCATGATCTGTAAAAAGTGAGTATTATTATTTTTCTGTCAACTGTTCACTGTTAAAATCTGAGATATTTGGAATGAGAGATTCTATTTACCCCGGAATTTTCAATTGAAAGTATCAGTTAAGACCAAAGTTAAAATCAATATATTCAAGTCCGGATTGTCGGAGGGGGATCTCCCTGGTTTTAAAGAATTTTTCAGATCTGTAAAATAGAAAAGTTTTGTTTTCCTGTCTATTTGTTCTTTGTAAAATTTCATAGATTTCCATGGAGGTTTGACCCCTGGTTTGGGTCTTGGACTGAGACTGGTTGGTGAACTATGTCAAAAATAACATATGTTTAAGGTTTGATGCTATTTTCGGATTAATTTAATGCCAAAAAAATATTATTATAATTCTAATTTGATATTAGGGTTATCACAAGTGCAGGTACCAATTTTGAGGATTTTTAGAATCCGTTTGATGTTTGAATGGCTTGAATTCCAAAATAGGGCACCCGAAGAATTCCAAAACACTGCAAAAAAATCACAAAATTTGTGATATTCTTGGACTTTCGTGTATAAGCATATATTTTTAGGGTTTGATCATATTCATAATCATATTAGGATGCTTTAGGTTTAATTTGATGCTCATTTGATTTCATTTAGTGCATAAAACCTAAGTTTTTACCAAAATATTTTCTAAAAACCCTGATTTCAAGGCCATAGTCTTGCTATCAGGGGCAATTTGGTCATTCGACCTCAATTTCGAAATTCTTAACCCTAATTTTGATATTTTTAATCATGTCATAGCATATTTAGTTTGATTTATTTTTATTTGTATTTCAAAACTTGCATTTACCAAATATCTTTCTGAAAACCCTAATTTCAAGGCCATAGTCTTGTTATTAGGGGTATTTTGGTCATTTTGACCCCAATTTCGAAATTTCATATCTTATCTTCCTTATTTATTCAATCTTATTTCAGATTTTATCAATTTTTATTTAAGGGAATCATGGAAAAGGCTTATATCTAGCAAAATCTAGCAATTTCCTGATATTGCTGGATAAATCTAAAAAAGCCAACATATCATCACTAACAAAGTTTTCTAGTTTTGCAGGTACATTGAAGACTTTATTTTTCATGTATTTAAATTTCAATAGTGATGTAAACTAAATTAAACTTTGGAATAAGAATTTACATTTCCTGCTTAGCTTAGGCAGCATTGCATATAGTTTATTTTTTTTAAATAATGTTAATGTGTGATGGATGATGATTCATGCATATTCAAACTCACTATGGTGTACACGAATGGCACATGCACTAGCTTTTATGAAGTTTATAAACTTGGTGGAATTCGTATTTATGGCCATAGTCAGAATATGAATGATACCCAGATTTATGATCTTCACATTAGCCACATTCAGCCTACACTCTTAGGCTAACTTCAAAAATGCACTGCATTTCTCAAAAATACAAAAAAGAATTTTCTCAATTCCTCAAATCCATATTCATTCATTTCATGCATTTGCCAATGCCAATTCAAATTTCAATTCAAAGAAGTTTATTTTTCTCAAAAATTTCCTAAGTCTTATTCAAAAATCGATTTTCTCAAAATATTGATTTGCCAATGATATTTCCCAAGTTCCAAATTTGATTTTTCTAAGTTATATTTTCAATTTAAAAGTTTGAATTCAAAGAAATCAAGTTTTTCAAAGTTATTTCACATTTTCACAAAATCTCAAGATTTCTTTAAAAACCGATTTTTACTTTTCTCAGAAGTACATTTCAAATCCCAATTCACGATTTTCCATGTGATATCTATTCTAAGTGTTTCAGTTATTCAAAGCAAACATCATGTTTTCAAATATGCATTTTCAGAAAATTCATAGCACATGCCTGATTCTATGTGCATTTAAAAATTAGAATATGATTTAGACAAGTTGAATAGAGCAGAGCAGTAGATTGATCCTTGGTTCGATTACCCCTGTTAAAGGTGGCAGGAACGGTCAAACCTCGTACCGACAGGCGAGCCCCATTCTATGGAATTTTCCCGCATTTTAAAACGGAGGCGAGTTATTTTCAAAAACTTTTCAAAGGTCAGTTTGACTCGCAAAAAGTTAAAAAAAAATTGCGATGATAACAGGTTTGGCGACCGTGATGGGACCTGTCTTTGCCTGATCAATCTAATGCTCTACTTAGTTCAAATTGTCAAAATCGATTTTCATGGAATGTCAGCTTTGCTTTACGATATCATGTGAACCTAGGAGCCTAGACTTGAACCCAGCTGCATGGAATGCATATAGACTAGGTATGGTTTGGTAGGACCATATTGAGGAGAATTATTCATGCTCACATAGACTTAGGTCTAATACAACACTCCTCAATTTAGAAATTGTATGAAAACAATGTTTGCTTCTTCAAATATTTCAAAATTCTATCTCTTTAGGACTTAGAGCCCTCTGTTTTCTTGCATGTGCTCATATTTCAAAAATCACCCTACCTATATTGTCCCGGTCTTCACGTTGCTGGGCTCTCTTCCAAAACCATAGTTCAGGACTGAGCCTCACAACTTGGCCACCTATTTGGGTGAAAACCTCCCTGCCACGTACCAAGGGCCATAGTCCAACGTATATCGGCAGGTGCTCAAGGATGTTGGAAAACTTGAACCTAGAACCGGAGAAATTGATTTTATGCCACGTACATCGAGCCTTGGCTTGAGTATATAGGCATAACTGGATTGGATACAGTTGATCTGAACCTTAGAGTTAGGATTACGGTCCTACAGCTATTTCAAAATTTGTGCATCTAGAGTCAGCTTTTAGGGAATGCTGTATGTGCATACTTGTTTATGCAGAATGTGATTGAATGTGTTATTTCCTTTTTATTTTCCATATTTTCCCAATTTTCTAAAATACTGGACGATTTTCTCAAAATTCCCCAATCTATGTCCATGTACTGTCCATGTTTTAAACCTTGGACGATTTTCCAAATACTTCATTTTCCATTTATTTCTTCATATTTCATCAAACCCTGGACGATTTTCCAAATTTCCCTTAATTTCCTTCAAAACTCCAGGTGATTTCCCATCTTTCCTGTCTTTTGGATCTCGAATTTCCTACTTTATTTTTATCCTGCCTGCATTTCCCTCAAATTTCCTGTATTTTCCCAAGTCTTATTCCAATTTTCCATGTTTTCCAGTCTGATGGCATCCAGTCAGCTTGATTCAGTCTTCCCTGAGGGTCACATCTCCTACGAGGTGCGACAAAGTCTTCCCGAGCATCGAGTCCTCAGCACCAGATCCTTCTTTCCCCGGTGGTACTATTTATGGTTCAAGAATTTCTCTCGTATATTTCCGGACCACTTGGACGATTGTGGGTTAGAACTGGCGTCCGCAGTGGGAAAGCAGACAGTCAACGACAACTTGATCCATGCACTAGCAGAACGGTGGAATCCGAGCACTTCTACCTTCTGGTTCCCGTGGGGCGAGATGACAATACTGATGGATGAATTTTCAGAAATCATGGGATTGCCCGAGCCAGCCGGTCAGCCTGGAGATCTATTGGAGAAACAGTTTTTGATTAATGTCAAGGGTCTGGACCCTAAAGATGCCTTAGCTCGCATGACGGGACGCAAGTCTTGGCCTTTGATTGAAGAAGATGGAAATGAATATGTGGACCTGCTCGAAATCTACAGACAGTATGGGACATTCGTAGAAGTCAGCTCGTTGTCCAGGACAGCTCGAGAAAGAATTCAGCATGCGATGGTTCTGTGCACGGTGGGATTGACTTTCTTTCCCGATGGACGGAATTATATGGATATCAGAATAGTTCATCTTTTAAGGAGGTGGGGAAGTCGACAGACCAGCTGCCTCTCGATAGCCATGGCCGCACTCGCCTTTCTATACCGAGGGTTGACCCGTTTCACACTCGGAGAGTCGATCCTAGTCAAAGGGTGCACCTATGCCTTGTAGTCTTGGTTCCTCCGGCATGTGTCAGTCCGAGCCAGTTCATTCAGATACAATGGAAAAAAGCTTTTGCCAGTTGCGAGATACCGGTTCTTGATCGACAACCTTCAGGAGGAAGAAGTCGTATGAGATTACTTTGATCGTCAGGAAGCGCCTCCCAGATATACCTACGCTTATGGCAAGCGGTTCAGGCTACTTGGCCCGTTCTTCTGCGCATACTATCATCCAGAGCGGTGCGTCAGGCAGCTCTCTCAGAGACAGAAGCGCGTAGAGATTCGTCCACTAGCAGGGGTTCTGCCAGAATTCGACCTCGCATCAGATCAGTGGTCCGGAGCATACCATTCTGCCAGACATGGCTGGGATTCCTTTGTCAATCTTACTATTTTTCCCGGCCCTCGTGTGTCTTCTGATTATCCAGAGTGGTGGAAAATTGTCTGTCCCCTCCCCTCTGTCAAGTGTATTATTGATAAAATCATGTTTTCAATAAAATTCCTTTATTTTACATCTCATCCTGGTTTGACGACCTCGCCTAGGTAACAAGGCATACTTCCAATTGTCTATTTTGCAAAGAATAAACAACGCAATTGTCGTAATTCCGGCGACAACTCAATCCCTAGTAATGGATATTATTTCAATTGTCTATCCAAAATTCTCAACAAATATTTTTCTCCAATCAAATTTCCTTCGAAGAGCCTAACCATCAATTCTACCTTGCAGAGAGCATCAACAACATTCGAAAGAACACTCGTGATACTCGATGGTTCATACAAGGTCCGGAAAGAAAACCCTATCAGTCGAAAGCGTCGCATACTCAGCCGCTTCGGAAGAGGAAATGGACTCCCCTCGATCAGCTAAAAATCAAGGACAGCAGGTTGAGGATGACATTGATCCTCAAATGTATGTTATGTTTAAGAAAATGATGACCAGGATGCTGGCAGAGCAAGCTGAAACCAGCACTGAGCAGAAGGATAAGGGTCATGCCGCCAAGAATGTGAAAAGTATCAAAAGGCAGAATCGCCATGAGGAAGTATCTGATGAGACAGAATCAGCTGACGACACTGACAAGGAATATGAAACTAAGCATGAATTCAAAAGGTCGACTCAGGGGCAAAGGTCGGCTTACAAATCCAAAAATCAGTCTGTTGATGACCCTACTCAGTCGCAACTAAAAGATATGATGAAAATGGTCAAAGATCTGCAGGCCCGCGACAAGGGCAAGAAAGTCTTCAACAGCAAAGACTTCTATGATGGCTTGGATGGGGACGACAATCTGGATAATCTCCCCAGAAAATTTATCAAGTTTGATGGTTTTGGCGACCCTAAGGCTCATCTCGCCATGTTCTTTTCTAAATGCTCTAGATTCAAGGGGGATAATCGGGCACTCTTCCTTTGTTTTCCTCGCAGTTTGGAGGGAACAACAGCCAAGTGGTATTCAGAGCATGTCAACCCAATTGAGCTTAAAGAATTCGATAAGGTGGTGAACATGTTCATCGAGCGATTCCTCTTTAATGCTGAGGCGCTCCCGACCCTCAGTCATCTCTGCGGCCTAAAATAGAGAGAAAATGAAAAAGCTAGAGACTTCATCCACCGCTGGAGGTCAGCTTGTAATAAAATGAGAGATCCCATATCAGAGGGGCACACTTTGTCCCTAATTCTGAGTAACTTCTCGCAACCACTGAAAGGCCTCATCTCCACCGCACCGTCCAGAACCTTTATTGAATTAACAGAGCGAGCCGAGTGGCTCGAATTGAGTATAGAGAATGGCTTCTATGAAGGTTTCACTTTCACCAAGAACAGCGACCAGAACGAGTCAAAGAAGAAGACTCATTTCACTAATTCTGTCAGTAATAATAAATGGAATCATCGCAAGGGACAGAATAGAGACTTCTGTTATAGGGCAGGAGGTTCAAACAGGAATGATCAGAAAGGGAAGCCGATCCCGCAATTCAGCAAGCTGCTAGAGCAGGGACCAAAACCCCGAGAGAAAGTGAAGCATGAAGGATGGAGCTATGACAGGAAATTCACTCCATTAGATCAATCACTCGAGACTGTGCTCGAGTACATGTTGACCAAGGAGATGGTCAAGTTGCCAAGGCTGGCCGATCCTCCCGTTCCTATGGGAAAATTCAAAGACCAATTCTGCAAGTTCCACAGAACAGTGGGGCACAATACCGAGAATTGCTTTGTTCTCAAAAACATAGTTCAAGATCTTATTGACAAGAATCTTCTGAAAGAAGGTTCCGAAGATGAGAATATAGATATTTTGAAAGAGCCATTTCCTCGTCATTCTACAGTAGTCATCACCGAACAGTCATTTCAATCACAAGAGCATATAAGGCCGTGCTCTGAAAAGGATATGCAAGCTCAGCATCGGGTCCTGGTATTGCAACAGGCTCAATCCAAGGCTCAGAAGATGGATCTCATCTCAGCCTTTGGCAAGATGAAAGTATCTGACAAGCCCGCTGGGATATCTCCTGAGGTAGCCAGAAGAATGCCATGGCTCCCTAAACATTTCGTTAAGTCCGCCCCCAAGAAAAGTGAGACATCTGCGCCAAAGCCAATCACAGCATTATCCAATGTTTCAATTTTGGATTTAACCCAGGCCTCTGCCAAGCATGAGCAGATGTTGAGCGATCTATTACAAAAAATCAAGGTGAAACCGAGCATAACTCCAGAAGATATGGCCCACATAGTCAATCAGGCCATGACTAATGCTCCAGTTACTTTCTCCGATGAGGATCTCCCTAAGCCTCATGTGTTCCATAACAACGCCCTGTATGTTGTGGTTCGAACCAGAGGGATGACCGTTCCTCACGTGCTGATAGACGGAGGCAGCAACCTCAACATATGCTAGGAAATGACCGCCAAAGCTTTGGGCATAAAAGAAGAAGAGTACATCCCGGATCCGATCACCATTTATGGGTTCGAAAATCATGGCCAAACAGCGAAAGGAAAAATCTTCCTGGAAATCTTTATTGACTACTCGGTCCATTCAATTCTTTTTCACGTGGTCAATGTGCCGCCCACCTATAATCTGCTTCTCGGGAGACCATGGATTCACAACGCAAACGCAGAACCGTCTACCCTGCACCAGTGCATCAAGTGGTCAAAAGGTGGTATGATCACGACAGTCTTGGGCGAGGATCCGGAGCAGAGGCTTGCACAGCCCATGATTCCCAGACCCTCTTTCAATATTGATATCCCTAGCATTAGAGGGATTGAAGAGGTCAGCTTTGAAGAGAATTCAGGAATAATACAGATGACAGAGCAACCCGAGCATACGGTGGCTACGACCCGATGGGGAGGTCCACAGTTCTTCAAGATTGGAGGACGAATTGATTACAACACACTTAAGGGTCATCCTCTATTCTCGCAATTTATGAAGGCTAAAAAGGGATTTGATTTACTAGTAAAGCACGGCTACTAGCCTTTCCAAGGCTTAGGCAAAAATGAAGATGGTCGTCTTGAACCAGTGATTCCTCAGCACTGCCCTAAAAGGGCCGGATTGGGCTTTAATGGCCGAAGATCTCAGAAAGAATGTCTTCTCGGTCTATCAAGAAGCTTGTCCTTAATCCAAAAGCTTGTTCAAAGTCAGCAGTAATTCATCAGGTCAAAATAAAAGCAGAATGCAGTCAGACTACAAAGCAGTCAGAAGAATCTGTAGAGTTTGATTCAGTTCTTCAAGAATTACCAGAATTTGCATCAGTTCAGAAACAAGATGAGCCATCATCCTTAGTTCAGGATCCGACCGAGGACATCAATATCGGATCAGAAGATGATCCTAGAATTCTCAAGATTGGCAGCGGTTTGAGTCTAGGAGAGAAAGAAAGGCTCACTAATTTTCTCAAGCAGCATGAAGAAGTATTCGCATGGACTTATGAGGATATGCCAGGTTTAGATCCTAAATTGGTGGAACATCGCCTCGTTCTGAAACCTGATGCGAAACCAGTTAAACAGAAGTTAAGGAAAATGGATCCTCGAATCGAGCAACAGGTCAAGGAAGGACTTGAAGATCTGCTTAAAGCAGGATTCATTCGAGCAATAGACTATCCGGATTGGTTGGCGAACATCGTAGCAGTTCCTAAGAAGAATGGTAAAGTTTGAATCTGTATTGACTTTTGCGATCTCAATAAAGCTACTCCGAAGGATGACTATCCACTCCCAAATATTGACCTCCTAGTTGATAGCACGGCTGGACATGCCATGTTCTCCTTCATGGACGGATACTCTGGATATAATCAGATCAAGTTAGCCGCTCGTGACCAATCCAAAACATCCTTCACTACGCCATGGGGCACTTTCTGTTATACAGTCATGCCGTTTGGGCTCAAGAATGCTGGGGCAACCTATCAGCGTGCTATGGCTCTTATTTTCCATGATCAAATGCACAAAATCATGGATGCATATGTTGATGATATTTTGGTAAAATCCAAAGAAGAGGAAGATCACATCGAAGCTCTTAATCAAGTTTTCAAGCGGCTCATTCTTTACAAGCTAAGACTCAACCCACAAAAATGTGTTTTTGGAGTCGAATCTGGCAAGTTGCTAGGCTTCTTAGTCAGCAAGAAGGGGATAGAGATGGATCCCGCTAAGGCCAAGGCTATCATTGGCATGCCGCCTTCGACTAATCTCAAAGAATTGCGTAGCCTTCAGGGACGCATGCAATCAATTCGGCGATTTATATCCAATTTGGCCATGAGATGTGAGCCTTTCAATCATTTGCTCAGAAAAGGAGTGAGGTTTGAATGGGGACCAGAGTGTCAGCAGTCGTTCGAACACATCAAGAAGTATCTTCTTAATCCGCCCGTTCTAAAACCACCAGAATTGGGAAAGCCTTTATTGCTATATATTTCAGTTAATCAAGTTGCTTGCGACGGATTCTTGGCACAATACGAAGAAGGCAGTTTGATAGAACACATCATTTATTATGTGAGCAAGACCTTTATTGATTATGACAAGAAATACTCTCAGATAGAGAAGACATGTCTAGCTCTGGTATGGATGTGTCAGAAATTGAGACACTATCTGTTGGCATCTGAAGTCAAAATTCTATCTAAATTAAATCCTCTCAAGTACGTTCTTGAACAACCATTTCTCAGCAGACGAATTGCCAAATGGCAAGTCCTATTGATGCAATATGATCTGGAGTATGTCTCCCAACAATCTATCAAAGGCCAAGCAATCGCAGATCAATTGACAGATTTTCCTCTAGCAGAGGAAGTTAAAGCCGAGGATGATTTCTCCGATGAGCGGATCTGCAATATTCAACAATCCTCAATTTGGAATTTATTCTTCGACGGTTCCAAGAATATGGCAGGCATAGGAATTGGAATTCTGCTAATTACACCAGAGAAGGAGATGATCCCCTTTTCTCTCAAACTGGATTTTCAGTGCACCCACAATATGGCCGAGTATGAAGCTTTGATACAAGGTCTGAAAATTCTACAGGATTTTAATGTCAGAAGAGTGCATGCTTATGGCGATTTTTTGCTCGTCGTCAATCAAGTCCTAGCCAAATGGCAAGTGAAAGATCAGAAATTACTTCCTTACCAGAAAATTGTCTCAGCTCTTGCCAATAGGTTCGAAGAATTCCAACTTTTCCATATCAAAAGAGACTTCAATCAAGTTGCAGACAACTTAGCCAATCTGGGATCCATCATGTCTTTCAAGGTTGGAGAATCTTGTCGCTCATTTGAAATTGGCAGACTTAATCAACCCGCTTTCGTCCCAGTAGAGCAGATAAACCAGGCTGAGCAAAAGAAGAAGCCCTGGTATCATGATATAAAAAATTTCATTAAAACTCGCGAATTTCCTCCAGAACTCTCAAAGAAAGAGCAGCGAGCAATTCAGGGCATGTCTGCTCGATATTTCATTCTTGCCGACGTCCTCTATCGTCGTGGATTCAGTTCTGAATATTCCAGATGTTTGGACGAAGAAGAGGCCAAAGAAGTTGTGCAAGAAGCACACAAAGGCATTTGCGGTGGTCATGTTGGCTATCAGACTCTCGTCAAACAAATCATCCGAGCAGGATATTACTGGAGAACCATGCAACAAGATTGCTATCGTTTTGTGAAGAAGTGTGTTCAATGCCAGATGCATGCACCTTCTATTCATGCGCTAGCGACATACTTGCAATCTGTCGTCTCGCCATGGCCATTTTCCATGTGGGCTTTCGATGTTGTAGGCCCCATCACTCCTTCAACTTCTAATGGTCATAAATATTTCCTTGCCGCAACAGAATATTTTACTAAGTGGGTAGAAGCAGTCACTCTACGCACAGTAGAGGGCCGACACGTGGTTTCTTTCCTTCACAAGAATATCCTTTGCCGTTTCGGTATACCGCATAATATTGTGTCCGACAATGGCAGTCATTTCAAGAATGAGAGAATGAGAACATTCTGCTCAAAGTTCAGAATTCATCATTGATCATGCATATATTTTAGGGATTTTTCATATAAAAATATGCATGATTTCATGAGAATATGAATTAAAAACCCAATTTTATGTTAGTTTCGAGTAAATGTGCTAAAATGATTTAAAAATAGAAAATGCATGAAAAATAGTTTTATTTTACATTTTAATGCCCATTTTAGTGTTTGACATAATTGTAGTAGTTTAGTTTTTGAAAATCATAAAAAAATTAGAGTTAAAATAGACTTAGTTTTGTATTTTCTAAAACATAGTCATTTTGAGTTGTTTTGTAAATAACTTTTTGAATAGAGTTTTTTGAAATGCAATTTTACAAAGAAGAGGGACTTATGGAGAAAAGTTCAAAATTATAAATATCATACGTAGGGGGAAGAGAGGCTTGTCTTCTCTCTTTTGCCTAAGCCCTCTCTTCTTCCCCTTCCTCTCCACCTCTTCTTACCTCTTCTTCTTCTCCCTATTTTCTCCTCTTTTTCTCATCCTCTTTCCGGTGGAGAATTCCGGCAATGGCTGAAGCAAGATAGAGGATTGCAACCTCTCTTCTAATCATTCCAATTCGGTAAGTTCTTCTTCTTTCTCTTCTTCTTCTTCTTCTTCTTCTTTTCTTCTTCTTCTTCCTATTCTTCTCCTTTTCTTCTTTGAATTGTTGTTTTCATGTTTAGAACTCAAATTCCATTAGAAAAAAAAAGAACATGTTGTTTTAGATTTAGAAATTTCCAGTTTGTAAACATTTTCAAAATCTGTGAATCGTTGAAGTGTTTTTACTGTATTTGAATTGTTTTTCTTTTTAGTTTACTGTATTAGGAATCGTGTCTTCTTTGCTATATTAACATCAAATCATCAGAAAATCAAAAATATGATTAATTAAATTCATGCTTTGCTCTTTGATCTGTTAGAATTTTATTAGATTAAGCATTTAAAATTTAGATCGATCTGCATTTCTTACAACAATTATGTTTTTTTTAAGATCATTTGAGGAAAATTGCTGGCATCGATCGGATAATCATTGAATCCGATCAATGATTCTGATAAAGGCTTTGATTCTACCAGCAATCTGACTGCTGAACATATTAATTGATTCCATGGATTTCAAATGTTGATCATCAGCTGTTAAAAAAATTTTCTAGCCACCGGAAATTTCTATCGTGAAATTTTGTCAAGTTGCCGGAATTTTCTTATTCAGATCGTGAAATCTTGTCACGATTGGCATCTGAAAGAGGGATAATGCTGCGTATGCTGATAATAGTGAAACATTTACTGGAATCCAGAAATCTGAAGTAATGATGTTACTGTTCTGGTAAAAATTTGAGAATCCGATGATTTCAATTTGAAACTCCGGTGGATTTAAATGTGAGAATCCGGCGATCATTTGATTATCGGATTAGTACTTGTTTGTGTGAAAAATCAGCACGATCATTTGATCTGCTGAGATCTGGTGTTGTTCGATGTGCTGGATTGAGTTTTTTCCATTAACATTCAGAGTTATCACCGTAACTGAGAATCCGGCGGTGATAGTTTCCCAAACCAACTGAATTTGATCATCGGCTAATTCAAACTGCTCTGTTTCTGGTTAGAATCCTTTATTTTAAGCAAAATATCACTTCACATTTATCGTGAAGATGTAAACAAGTGTTTTTCTTCTGGAGTCACCGTGAAATTTATTTCACAACTGAGTTTAAATTCGGTAGGCTGTTGAAGAATTCCAGTATGCTGTTGAAGAATTCCGGTGGAGGCTGTTGAGAGTTCCGGTAGGCTGTTGTGATTTTTCGGTGGAAGATATTGAGAGTTCCGGTGGAGGATTCGCCGGAAGTTCTGGTAGTTCAGCTCCCTGAAATGGTGGGAACCGAACTCACCTGTGTGAGGTCGTGTATTGGGATTCAATCGTGAATTTTTGATATTGTATTTTTTCTCATTTTCACGGCAAAGAATTATTTTGAAAAAATGTTTTCAGCAAGTGTAGTTGTTCCTAATCTTTGGTGATTATTGTTTGAAGGTTGATTGATGGATTTTTGGCATTAATCAGATGTCTGTTTTAGATCAAACTAGTGATTTCTGAATGTATAAGATCTAAAAATGTTAGTTTGAGTGTATTAAAGAGCATTTGATTGAATGAATAAATTGCTACTTGAACATTGATTTTTGAGCATTGTAGAACTACTGGTTTCTTGATTAATCTGATTATCGGTCATCTTTCCAATTTCTAAGCAATATCTGGCCTACATATTTGATGAATGATCAGTAGTGTTAATTTTTGAACATATGTTACTAGTTGATTAGTAATTACTTTTACTTAGTTGTTTTGAATTTAGGTTTAATTAGTTGATTTGAAATAATTAGCAATGGTAACTGCTTTGTAATTAGAATATTTAGCTAATTAGTAATTAGTTTACTTAGTAAAGAAATATGATGTTAGTTAGTTTTTGATACTATTTTTTTAGTCTTAGAATTAATTAGTTAATTGTCATTAGTTTAATATAGTCTTAATTGTCATTAGCTTCCTTTCATGATATCTTTCAGAATTTTTTTTAGTATACTTTGTTTAGTATAATTTTACTTGTATCTCGTGTACTGCTCGTGTTTTTTTTGGATTAGTGCAGAATTGCACGTGACTGGAGCGGAAGTGATTGCATGACACGGGGAAGCACAAGAGTAGAAGATGTTTTTCTTGTATTTTAGCATTTAGAATTTTAATTGGGTTTGTAAATATTGCACTTTACGCCCTCTGTGAAGGGTATTCATTTGTTGTAATAGTTAGTTGTCTTTACTTTTCTTGAATATTTTACATTTCAAATAATTTGGCAATAAAGATTAGTTTAGATTTGTGTACTTGAATACGATATATTCCTGTTCCCTGAGTTCGACCCGGTCTCATCCACTAGTGAGAACCGGTTTTTATTATTTGATGTCTGGTTTTCACATGTTTTACATCTAAAAAATCTTTTCAAAATTACAACGATTAAAAGAAGACATCAAATTTTTGGCGCCGTTGCCGGGGAACGGCGTAATATTAGTATTCGCTTTATTGTCTAGTGTCTGTGTGTACATTTAGGTTTAGAACCACGTATGTGCATATCTTAGAGACGAGCTTACTTTTCTGCACAGCCCACCTATTAGGACCCCTTAGAGGTGACTGTGTACGATTGGTACCGTACACATAGATTTCATATTTCTTTGCATAATCTCTGTTATGTGTAACTGCGTGGTGTTTGTTTAGTTCTTGTTGTTTTTAGTTTACTAGCTTTGTGGTTTGCGTGGTTTGGCCGCTTAGTGCGTTAGTTAGGTAGAAAACCCAAAGTTAGAACGTGTGCTACACCGGTCTACTCCAAGGTGTACGCAATGGTTGACGATCATCAATTGATCCGTCCTTTGAGGGAGTACTTCATGCCAAATACATATACTCCCACCTCCTGCATCACGATACCTGATGTAGGAGCGATCCATTTTGAGATTAAGGCCAGCGTGATTCAAATGTTACCTTCGTTTTATGGCCTTAGCAATGAAGACCCATATCGTCATCTCGACGAATTCCTTGAGATTTGCTCGACTGTGCGAATCAATAATTTTGGAGAAGATGCTATGAGGTTAACTTTGTTTTCGTTCTCTCTCAAAGATAAAGCCAAGCACTGGTTAAAATCTCTTGAGACGGTTCGTATTACTACTTGGGAAGGAATGCAAAAGGAATTTTTAAAAAAATATTTCCCAATTAGTAAAACGAATCAGTTTCGTAAAGCTATAACCAGTTTTTCTCAAATTGAGGGAGAACAATTTCACGAGTCTTGGGAGAGATTGAAAGATCTTCTCCGTAAGTGTCCCCATCACCAGGTGCCTCGTTGGCAGTTGGTGCAGTATTTTTATGACGGACTTACTGAAAAGCACTGTCAAATGGTTGATTCGTCTTGTGGGGGCACTTTTATGCTCAAAAGTGAGGATGAGGCGTGGTCTTTATTCGAGACCTTGAGTGAAAACACGATGCATCATACCTTGTCTTCACGGCTCGATAGGACTACATCTCTGTCTAGTGGTCCTAGGAAAGTTGGGATTTCCGAAGTTGGGTCCGAATTAGAATTGCGTACCAAGGTTGACCAGTTGACTAGGAAGTTAGATCAATTCCTAGCCAATTCTTCGAGAAGTCCAGTAGAAAGAGTGTGCGAGCTATGTGCTAGCCCTGCACACTGTGTTGTGGATTGTCCGGCAGCGTCATTATATCCTGAATTCGTTCAGGAGCAGGTGAATGCTGCCCAAGGTTTAGCTAAACCCATGCCCGATTCGTTTACAACATCATATAACTCAGGTTGGCGAAACCATTCCATTCCCCTATCCCATCAGCCCTCCCAGACACAGTATAGACCCAGTAACCCTTCACAAGGTTACTCGCACCCCATTTTTTCACAGGTTCATCCCCCAGCCCAACATGCTTATACTCAACCCCAACCTCATGAGCCTTCATTTAGTCAATCCTTCCAAGATAGGATATTACAAGTTTTGAGTTCCCATACGCAGTCAATAGCTAAGCTAGAGACTCAAATGGGACAGTTGGTTGAGACTTTCACTAGGCAAAGCCAGGGGAACCTTTATAGTCAGTCTGTTGTCACATCCAAGGGAGAGGATTCCATGTCATTTGACTTGCAACCTACTTCACATCATGAGCCAGTCAAATCTGTTACATCCTTTCAGTATGGGAAGGCGTGTCACTCCACTCAGGAATCGACTCATGAGCCCCATATCACTTCTACTGACGAGTCAATTTCCATATTACCTCAGCAGAAGGGGCAAGGCCCTCAGTTGTTACAGTCTTCATATAAAGCCCCATTTTCTCAGCCTTTAGGATCACCAATTTTTAGTAAGCAAGAGGTACAGATGCAGAAGGTGCTTGATCAAGTCAAGCCTGATCATATTCACCACTTGTCTGAAGTTGCATTCATTGGTACTCAGTCGGTCCTAGACTCTCGATTCTTGTCCAGTCTCTCAGATGAGACTAATCTCTGTTCTTCATGTCAAAAGAGTCATGGTACTACATTTGGAGGTAGAAGGGATGGAAACACAGTGCGTAGTGTCACAGATGACACTCTTTTCTTCATAGAGCCCGGTTGAGTATGACTTCATGTCCATTGATCTCATGAACGATGAAGGATTTTTCCAGGGATCCGTCTAGCTGGGGACGTGAAACTTAGCGCTTTATGGGAGGCAACCCATATCTTGTATATTATTAGATTTGCTTAGAATTTATAGATTTTATTTTGTTTTTTTACTTTTTAGTTTTATTCATGAGTTTTTTATGTTCTTTTTGTTTCATTCATGGTTTATATGTTTTGTCATGTATACATTGCATTCATTACATTCATAGAATGTGCATTTTTAATTCATGTCAGGTCATTCTACTCTTTTCCCTCATTTATTTCTCTCATGTGCATTCACTTAGTTTCATTCAAGCATGGGGGAGTGCCACTGGGACAGTGTCATTCAAGCATGGGGGAGGGTGTAGAATGCACACCTTGATATTTCTGTTTACGTTCTTGCACATGTTTACACATATTTCATGAAAAGTAGATTTTTAAAGAAAGAGTTTAAACTTATATGAATGTTATTTCAAATCTGATGTTTTTTAGAGGATTTTTAAGCCCTACGAAAAATTTTTCTGACATAAATCTAAAAATTATGGTTGTTTATGCGGATTTCAAAGAAATGATGATAGATACATGTTAGAATTTATTTTGAATCATAAATATGAATATGCACAGTTCTATTTTTGAAAAACTAAGCAAATGAACAAAAGTGTAAAAATGAGCTCAAAAGAAAAAATAGCATGCGTTAGGTTGTTTGGATAATTTCACAATCCTTAGTAGATGGAACTTAGATGTAAGTTGAAACTTTTAATTCCATTTCGAAAAGGAGAGTGGAAAACTTCGTGATCCTAAGTAGCTGAGAACAGATACAAGTTGAAATGTTTGACTCTCATGTTATAAGGGTGAATGAAGGAAGTCACTTTTATGTCTTAGTTGATATCTTTTGATATATATTGAAAAAGTATAAAAGATATTGACATTGCACAAGGCATAAAAGCAGACCACACGCAAGCTATAAGAGAAAAATAAGTGCGCAAAAAGAAAAAGAGTGAAAAAAAAAAAAAAAAAGAAAAAGAAAGGAAAGAGCTTAAAAAGAAAGAAAAGTTCAATGCTTAGAAGTGTGATTGAGAAAACCTGTGCAGAAAACATATGAGTGAGGATAAGTAAATAATAATATGTTTTTATTGGATTTTCTAAGAATAAAACATAAATAATTGTGATATTTTAGAAAAGTGAAAGAAATTCTTTTCTGTGGTGGTGCATAAAAGACTCTAATTATATTGTGATTTTGAAATAACAGGAAATATTTGTAAAAATAAAGTCTTTAATTATCTACTGATTGTGAGGATGTGTAATATTATGCATACATGACAGAGATGTTTGTGGGTAGCATCACTGCAAACCCTCACGAGACCTTACTCGTCCACTGGGGTAACCCAGGGGTTGAAAGGGCTTGTTGCATGAGCTAAATGCAACCGTGATTCCTACGAAAGTGAGTTAGGTGATAGTTTGATTTCTTGCATTTTTCTAGTTTGCTCGAGGACTAGCAAAACATAAGCATGGGGGTATTTGATCATGCATATATTTTAGGGATTTTTCATATAAAAATATGCATGATTTCATGAGAATATGAATTAAAAACCCAATTTTATGTTAGTTTCGAGTAAATGTGCTAAAATGATTTAAAAATAGAAAATGCATGAAAAATAGTTTTATTTTACATTTTAATGCCTATTTTAGTGTTTGACATAATTGTAGTAGTTTAGTTTTTGAAAATCATAAAAAAATTAGAGTTAAAATAGACTTAGTTTTGTATTTTCTAAAACATAGTCATTTTGAGTTGTTTTGTAAATAACTTTTTGAATAGAGGTTTTTGAAATGCAATTTTACAAAGAAGAGGGACTTATGGAGAAAAGTTCAAAATTATAAATATCATACGTAGGGGGAAGAGAGGCTTGTCTTCTCTCTTTTGCCTAAGCCCTCTCTTCTTCCCCTTCCTCTCCACCTCTTCTTACCTCTTCTTCTTCTTCTCCCTATTTTCTCCTCTTTTTCTCATCCTCTTTCCGGTGGAGAATTCCGGCAATGGCTGAAGCAAGATAGAGGATTCCAACCTCTCTTCTAATCATTCCAATTCGGTAAGTTCTTCTTCTTTCTCTTCTTCTTCTTCTTCTTCTTCTTCTTCTTTTCTTCTTCTTCTTCCTATTCTTCTCCTTTTCTTCTTTGAATTGTTGTTTTCATGTTTAGAACTCAAATTCCATTAGAAAAAAAAAGAACATGTTGTTTTAGATTTAGAAATTTCCAGTTTGTAAACATTTTCAAAATCTGTGAATCGTTGAAGTGTTTTTACTGTATTTGAATTGTTTTTCTTTTTAGTTTACTGTATTAGGAATCGTGTCTTCTTTGCTATATTAGCATCAAATCATCAGAAAATCAAAAATATGATCAATTAAATTCATGCTTTGCTCTTTGATCTGTTAGAATTTTATTAGATTAAGCATTTAAAATTTAGATCGATCTGCATTTCTTACAGCAATTATGTTTTTTTTAAGATCATTTGAGGAAAATTGCTGGCATCGATCGGATAATCATTGAATCCGATCAATGATTCTGATAAAGGCTTTGATTCTACCAGCAATCTGACTGCTGAACATATTAATTGATTCCATGGATTTCAAATGTTGATCATCAGCTGTTAAAAAAATTTTCTAGCCACCGGAAATTTCTATCGTGAAATTTTGTCAAGTTGCCGGAATTTTCTTATTCAGATCGTGAAATCTTGTCACGATTGGCATCTGAAAGAGGGATAATGCTGCGTATGCTGATAATAGTGAAACATTTACTGGAATCCAGAAATCTGAAGTAATGATGTTACTGTTCTGGTAAAAATTTGAGAATCCGATGATTTCAATTTGAAACTCCGGTGGATTTAAATGTGAGAATCCGGCGATCATTTGATTATCGGATTAGTACTTGTTTGTGTGAAAAATCAGCACGATCATTTGATCTGCTGAGATCTGGTGTTGTTCGATGTGCTGGATTGAGTTTTTTCCATTAACATTCAGAGTTATCACCGTAACTGAGAATCCGGCGGTGATAGTTTCCCAAACCAACTGAATTTGATCATCGGCTAATTCAAACTGCTCTGTTTCTGGTTAGAATCCTTTATTTTAAGCAAAATATCACTTCACATTTATCGTGAAGATGTAAACAAGTGTTTTTCTTCTGGAGTCACCGTGAAATTTATTTCACAACTGAGTTTAAATTCGGTAGGCTGTTGAAGAATTCCAGTATGCTGTTGAAGAATTCCGGTGGAGGCTGTTGAGAGTTCCGGTAGGCTGTTGTGATTTTTCGGTGGAAGATATTGAGAGTTCCGGTGGAGGATTCGCCGGAAGTTCTGGTAGTTCAGCTCCCTGAAATGGTGGGAACCGAACTCACCTGTGTGAGGTCGTGTATTGGGATTCAATCGTGAATTTTTGATATTGTATTTTTTCTCATTTTCACGGCAAAGAATTATTTTGAAAAAATGTTTTCAGCAAGTGTAGTTGTTCCTAATCTTTGGTGATTATTGTTTGAAGGTTGATTGATGGATTTTTGGCATTAATCAGATGTCTGTTTTAGATCAAACTAGTGATTTCTGAACGTATAAGATCTAAAAATGTTAGTTTGAGTGTATTAAAGAGCATTTGATTGAATGAATAAATTGCTACTTGAACATTGATTTTTGAGCATTGTAGAACTACTGGTTTCTTGATTAATCTGATTATCGGTCATCTTTCCAATTTCTAAGCAATATCTGGCCTACATATTTGATGAATGATCAGTAGTGTTAATTTTTGAACATATGTTACTAGTTGATTAGTAATTACTTTTACTTAGTTGTTTTGAATTTAGGTTTAATTAGTTGATTTGAAATAATTAGCAATGGTAACTGCTTTGTAATTAGAATATTTAGCTAATTAGTAATTAGTTTACTTAGTAAAGAAATATGATGTTAGTTAGTTTTTGATACTATTTTTTTAGTCTTAGAATTAATTAGTTAATTGTCATTAGTTTAATATAGTCTTAATTGTCATTAGCTTCCTTTCATGATATCTTTCAGAATTTTTTTTAGTATACTTTGTTTAGTATAATTTTACTTGTATCTCGTGTACTGCTCGTGTTTTTTTTGGATTAGTGCAGAATTGCACGGGACTGGAGCGGAAGTGATTGCATGACACGGGGAAGCACAAGAGTAGAAGATGTTTTTCTTTTATTTTAGCATTTAGAATTTTAATCGGGTTTGTAAATATTGCACTTTACACCCTCTGTGAAGGGTATTCATTTGTTGTAATAGTTAGTTGTCTTTACTTTTCTTGAATATTTTACATTTCAAATAATTTGGCAATAAAGATTAGTTTAGATTTGTGTACTTGAATACGATATATTCCCGTTCCCTGAGTTCGACCCGGTCTCATCCACTAGTGAGAACCGGTTTTTATTATTTGATGTCTGGTTTTCACATGTTTTACATCTAAAAAATCTTTTTAAAATTACAACGATTAAAAGAAGACATCAATCATCATTTTTCCGCTCCTTATTATCCTCAAGGAAATGGTCAAGCAGAGGCCACCAATAAAATTCTGATTAGAATCCTGGAGCGAACCTTGGAAACAGGCTGTGACTGGCATGAAAAGATTCATGATGCGTTGTGGGCATATAGAACCACCATTCGAACTCCAACTAATGCTACTCCGTCAGAACTTGTCTACGGAACAGAAGTAGTACTGCCTCTACATGTTCAGAAACCTGCTCTGAAATTTGCGTCACTTCTAGAATTACCTCTTGATCAATATCAGCAACAGCGGCTAGTACAACTTTATTTGCTAGATGAGAAAAGGCTCAAAGCAGCAGAGCACGCTCAATCGTATCGTCAAAGGATAGCCAGACAATATGAAAAATCTATCATCAAAAGAAAGTTTCAAGTCAATGATCTAGTGCTCAGATCAACGACTTATCTCAAACACCGCCCAGGTGGCAAGTGGTCACCCAATTGGGAAGGTCCTTATGTTGTCAAAGAGGCATTGCCTCGTAACTCCTATCGTCTCATCAATGCCGATGGAGTGGAATTACCTGATCCTATCAATGCCCGACATTTGAAAAAATTCTATACTTAAATCATGCCCTATTCTTTGTAATTCCTTCAAAATTTTCTTCAAATAATGATCAATATTCTCTTTTCCCAGTTACACTGGGGCATTTTTAATTTCTTAGTTTATCTACAAATACCCTGTATGCAGGCAGGATCAAACAAATCTCTCATTTTGCACGCATGTGCACCCATTTACATTCATTTGTGTTTGCATTCATTTGCATTCATCTGCATCAATTTGCATTTGCATCGAACTACCCATTCAGGATAAGGGATAAATCCTGAGGCCCCGACAGTTGTCCAAGTTGTCGTAAGGGTGAAGACTGAAAATCTTCCATCAAAATCAATTAGTAATTCTTCAGAATCCAGTGTTCGTGCTGGTAATTTTTCAAAAATCCAGTGTTCGTGCTGATAAACTTTCAAAATCCGGTGTTCGTGCTGGTAAACTTTCAAAACCCAGTGCTCGTACTGGTAACCATTTAAAACCCAGTGCTCGTACTGGTAACCATTTAAAATCCAGTGCTCGTACTGGTAATCTTTCAAAATCCAGTGCTCGTATTGGTAATTTTCCAAAATCCAGCGCTCGTACTGGTAATCTTCCGAAACCCGGTATTCGTACTGGTAATTTTTCAAAACATAATGCTTGTATTCGCATGTTTTCAAAATCCGGTGTTTACACTGGTACACTTTAAAATTCAGTGTCCACTGATTCAGTTTTCCTTCCGGATTCGAGTTCCGACTCGAATTTCCTTTCCTTAATTTGATCTAGTTTTCCTCAGGAATTCGAGTTCCGACTCGAATTTCTTTTCCTTCTGACCGGTTTAGTTTTCCTTTGGGATTCGAGTTCCGACTCGAATCTTCTTTCCTTCTAGTTGATCTAGTTTTTCTTCGGAATTCAAGTTCCGACTCGAATTTCTTTTCCTTCCAACCGGTCTAGTTTTCCTCCAGAATTCGAGTTCCGACTCGAATCTTCTTTTCTTCTAGTTAATCTAGTTTCCTTCGGGATTCAGGTTCCGACTCGAATTTCTTCTCCTTCCAAATTGATCTACCTTTCCTTCAGGATTCAAGTTCCGACTCGAATTTCTTTTCCTTCCATAATGGACATGGTTTTCTTTCAAAGATTCGGGTTCTGACTCGAGTTTTCTTTTCCTTCAGAGTTGGTCTAGAAAATCCAAGTTCCGACTTGAATTTTCTTTCAAATCCAATTCGCTTAGCTTTCCTTTACAAGTTTGAACTTCTACACAAACTATCCTGAGAGTTGGTCTAGAAGATTTGAGTTCCGACTCGAATTGTCTTTCAAAATCCAATTCATCTAGTTTTCCTTGAAGAATTGAATTCCTATTCGAATCTTCCCTCAAAAACCCAGTTTAGCACCTGGTCCATTCAAAGCTCACAAGTTGGAATCATTCCTTCTTAAGCTATGATCCTTAGGTTGAATTACTATGGAATTGATAGTTCGTAGGTTGAACCCCTGCGGGACCAATGTCGTTCTCAATTGAACCAATGTCGTTCTTAGGCTGAATCCCTATTGAACCCATGTTGTTCCCAGTGAACCAATGTCGTTCTCAATCGAACCAATGTCGTTCTCAATTGAACCAATGTCGTTCTTAGGCTGAATCCCTATAGAACCCTTGTCATTCTCAGTAAACCAATTCACAATTTCGACCTTTGGGTCAATCAATTTCCAATTTTCAATTATCAATTTCCAAATTTCCAATTTCCAATTTCCAATTTCAAATTTCCAATTTCCAATTTCCAATTTCCAATTTCCAATTTCCAATTTCCAATTTCCAATTTCTAATTTCCAATTTCCAATTTCCAATTTCCAATTTCCAATTATCAATTTCAAATATCAAATTTCAAAATTCCAATTTCCAAAATTTGACCCTTTTGAGTCACCCAATACCCAATTTCAATTATTTTCTCTTGCGAGAGACCCTTTTTATAGGGAGAGTTCGAGAGAGCTCGCTCTTTTCGCATGCTATCCAATTCGTTCACTTAGCCCCTTTTCAGGGAGAGTTTGAAGGGACTCGTGTCTTTGTGAACCGTTTGCAAAACAAAATTCCAAATTTCACACAAGGAACCCTTTTTATAGGGAGAGACTCGACGGAGACTTGCTTTCCTTGTGGCCCCATAATTTCAGACTAGGCCATTTCATCATGAAGGACCCTCTTTTCAGGGAGAGTGTGATGAACTCGTTCCTTCATGACCAATTTACCAACCTCACCAATTCCGGGCCCCTTTCCATAAGAGAAGCCTAATGTTAGGAAGTTTTGACGAAAGCTTAATTTCTTTTAGAAAGTTCGTTTTGCAAACACCTCCTCTTCAGGGAAGAGAGGAGTAATTCCCAATTCTAATTTCTGAATCTTCTCCTTTGAGGAAAGGAGAAGAGAATTTTTGTCATGGATGTGTTGCGTTGTGCTTCAAATGCTCGCTTTCACAAAAGGATTTCAAGAAAATTTTGCCAATTTGTCATTAAATATTTGTTGATTTCAAAAATCTTTATTGCACAAAATTATTACTTCAGAATACCTCCACTATTACTTCCGAAAGGGCAATGCTTTCACGAAAAAGGATTCAAAGTTCAAAATCTTTTTATTGGCCAACCAAAAGGATGAAGAATAAATCCGCGATATGGCCAGCAAAGAGAATTCAATGTTGTTGCAAAGCCATGAGTGATTGATATTGATCGCAGTCAATGGGACATTTTTAAAGACCATTCTTGAAAAATAAAGCAGTCGAAATATCCTGGGTGATACAGAAAAATCCACTCAATTTTCATATCTCCTCAATCACCTAAGTTGCAATTAAATATCTGCAAAAGGGATCTCTCAATTGTCGTCAAGATGAAGGCGAATTAAGCGAGTCAACCCCCGGGGCCAAAGAAGATTTGGATCATCTCCAAGATGACGGAGTTTGTGACGGATCCTTCTAGGGAAAGTTCAGATCACCGTCGAGATGAAGGCAAGTGTGATGAGCCTACCGACAAACCCTAAAAGATATTTGATTCCAGCTATCATCAAGAGATTCCCAACCAATGAGCCAATAACTATCAAGATAATCCCTGAGAGAAAAGAAGGATCGGAATATCTTTGAGATGAAGGAGTTTGTGACGTACCCTTCCCAAGAAAAAAAGAGAGAAAAGTCAGGACATCTCCAAAATGAAGGATGATGTAATTCCCGAAAAATCCAAGAGAGCTCCAATCTGCTAAAAAGAGAGTGCAGAAAGATCATCATGAGAAAAGAATCCCAGGATATCAGACTTCCAAATCTATCAAGAATCTTCTTTAATTTTGTGAAATTCTTTTATCAATATTCTTTCACCAATAGCTCTCGCAATATCAAGAATACTTTCTTTTCCGTCCATATCAAGGAAATTGATAGCTTCCTTGAAAGAAAGTCAATCGCAAGCAATTTGAATTCGAATCTTGATTCTACGGAGTTAAGCTCAGTCGGAGGTAATACTTCAGGTAGAAAAGAGGGAATACTTTCAAAACAATGTGCATCATTTTCAATTATTTTGAATCAACAACAATTTTCAACATTTTGACAATATTTTCTAGCTATCCTGGCATGAAACGAGAGCTTGAGGTTCATCTTTGGTGCATCCTGACATCAGTTATTATCCCTTTTTAGGACTTGATAACGGGAGTTTTCAAGATTCCTTCCCTTCTTTGGTATAATCTGAGCGCACGGGCTCTCAGATTCACACACTTCCCTGTGTCCCCACTGTCCCACCATAGACAGTTCAATTTCGGCTTGAGGTTAAGCCACCAATTTCAGCAAAAGGCAATTTCAAAAGTTAATCAGTCTCAGCAATGAGACGCCCAAAATCAATCCCTTTTCAAGCTTTAGGGACCCCAATTTCCTTCCTTTTGCAAAACCCCTATCGGATTCATTGTGTGGAAATCCGAAGGTTTCATCACGGTCTCTTCTTTCAAGGATTCCGTCCATTTTCTGTCCAATCAGGTTAAGGGTATAAACCTGAGCCTCATTTGATGAGGTATTCAATTTTTTGCCCGATCAGGTTAAGGGTACAAACCTGAGCCTCCTTTGATGAGGTATTCCATTTTTTCTGCCCAATCAGGTTAAGGGTATAAACCTGAGCCTCCTTTGATGAGGTATTCCATTTTTTTGCCCGATCAGGTTAAGGGTACAAACCTGAGCCTCCTTTGATGAGGTATTCCATTTTTTTGCCCGATCAGGTTAAGGGTATAAACCTGAGCCTCCTTTGATGAGGTATTCCATTTTTTTTGCCCGATCAGGTTAAGGGTACAAACCTGAGCCTCCTTTGATGAGGTATTCCATTTTCTGCCCAATCAGGTTAAGGGTATAAACCTGAGCCTCCTTTGATGAGGTATTATATTTTCCACCCAATCAGGTCAAGGGTACAAACCTGAGCCTCCCTTGATGAGGTATTTCATTTTCAACCCGGTCAGGTTAAGGGTTAAGCCTAAGCTTCGTTCCATATGAGGTATTTTCCGTCACATCCAGGTTAAGGGCAAAACCTGAACCTCATTTCTTTTGAAATAAAATTTTCTCCTTATTCTCCATTTCATATCTATCATCATCATTTGAATAAATCCTTTCATCCCCAGTCAGATTTATCTAACTGGGGCATTTTTATAATCCAAATTTGGTGTGTTTTCTTTGCCACTAAGCTCGGCTTACAACTGGCTTAGTAGCAAAGAGGGGCATCTGTAAACACCCCAAATTTTCACCCTCATCCAGTACTTACATTTCATGTGTCATTGCATATCATTGCATGCATTCGGCATACCATTTCATTGCATTGCATAGCATCGCATGTCATCCCATCTCATTTTCGAGATCCAGCACTCCTGTTTTTAAAATATTCAATCCAGGTTCGGGTTTTTAAAACTTTTCTTTCAAAAACAATTTTAAAACCTGGGTTTTTATTCAACATTCTGTCATTTTCTAACCCCCAGGACCTTATATTTTGAAATACTTCCTTATAAAACGATCTGGATTCATTTCAAACTCAATTTCAATTGATTTTAATTCTCAGATGAGGCCCATTTAGGTGGTCTCGCTTCTGGATTCCTTCACTTATCAAAAATCTCAAAAATCTTAGAGTCCTAATTGGATCAGGACTCTTTTTTCAGAGTCTTAGTCGGATCAAAACTCTACTTTTCACTACCTTTTTACCTATTTTTGGAGAAAACCTTTTAAAACCTTCTATTTTGGCTAAAGTTTCAAAGTCCTAGTTGGATCAGGACTCTTCTTCAAGAGTTCAGTCGGATCAGGACTCTTCTTCAGAGTTTTAATCGGATTAGAATTCTAATCTTTTGCAGCTATTTTATCTATTTTTAATCAAATCTTTCAAAAGGAGTCAGAAACTCAGAGTTTCAGTCAAAACAGGACTCTGTTCAGAGAGTCCTAGTTGGATCAGGACTCTGATCATGATTTCAATTTTGAGAGAATCTTTCAGAAATCTTTCAATCTACCAAAACTATTACACTTTTATCAAAGAATTTCAAAATTCTGAGGTTTTATCTCAGAGTCCTGATCAAATCAGGACTCTACCCCAGAGTCCTGATCGAAGTAGGACTCTATCCAAAATTGATTTTTATACTTCATTTTCACTGGTTTTCAAAAGCTTTGCCCAAATTTCATCATTTGCTTATCAGAAAGCCAAAATTCTTAGAGTTCTGATCGAATCAAGACTCTTTCTCAGAGTCCTAATTAGATCAGGACTCTGAACCAAAACTTTAATTTCATCCTGTTTTTAACTGTTTTTCAAAATTCTCTCATTTGTTTTCTCAGAAAATCCAAAAATCTGAGAGTACGAGTTCAATTAGGACTCTGTCCCCAGAGTCTCAGTTGAATCAGAACTCTGTTTTATTCCAATATTTATTATTGTTTTCACTGTTTTAACAAGTTCTTTCAACTGTTTTTCAGAAAATACCAAAAAAAAGCTAGAGTTTCAGTCCGATCAGAACTCTGTCCCAGAGTCCTAGTCCAGTCAGGAGTCTGTTTTTATTCCATTTTCATTTATTTCCATTTGTTTTCAAAATTTAGGTCATTTTACAGAGTCCAGTTAGTTCAGAAGTCTATTTTAGAGGTCGGTCGAGTTAGGAGTCTACCCCTGGCTGTGTTTTTCTGACTTATTTCATCATTTCTTGATAAAATCTTTTGAAAATTCTTTCATTTGGCTTTTAAAATCTAAAATCTCAGAGTCCTAAGAGTTCAGGACTCTAACCCGGAGTTCCAGCTCGCTTGAGACCCTATTTTCAAAAACCTTGAATTTCAAATATTGATTTTAACCCTTTTTTAAAAGCCATTTTCAGTATTTATTTCAAATTTTCATAACTCTGATGTGGGGTCCACTCAGTTGGCGCCATATCCAGAGGAGTTCTGACCCAGTTGGAACTCTGTGCCATTTCAAAACTTTTAATTTCAAGTCTACTTCTGAATCTCTTTTGAAAACTCCTTCAATTTCAAGTTTTAAAATCGCTTTTTAAAAAAAAACTCAAGTAGGGCCCACTCGGGGTGGCGCCATATTCGAGTAAGTCAGGGCTAGACTAGGGTTAGTCGGTGTCTTGGTTAGTGTTAGAGGTTTAGAAGAGTCAAACCCCTTTTGAAAAAAATCATTTTGGAAGTTAGTTTTTAAAACTAGTGTTTTTAAAGGTTTTTAAAAGGTGTTTTAAAACTCAAATGTTAAAAATGCCAAGTGGCATTACATTTGGGGATTTTCTAGGATAGTCTAGGGGTTAATTAGGCATTAGAGTAGATAATCTAGGCTAGGGGTAGGATAGTCTTTTCACCCCAAAATCACCCCCCCTTTAGAGTCCAATTTTCTTAAAAAACTTGATTTTTAAAACCTAAAAAAATCTTTATAAAAGGGAGCATAGGGGGGGACAATTTTTAGGATTCATCCTTGAGGTTTCTTGGAGCTTCTCTCTCCTCTTCAGCCCTTCCTCCATTGCTGCAACTCCAAGGTAAATTTTCTCCACCTTTTCTTATTTTATTTAATGCTTTTTAATGATTCAAACCTAGATCTAGGCTTGGACACCCCTCCTTATGAAGATCCAACTATGGTTTCACCTCAAAAACCCTCAAGAACGGTCCAAGAAGATGATCTAACTCTGTTTTTTATGTTTTACAGGGATTCTAATCCATTAGAATCAATTTTAGCATTAGTCTTTGCATTATTAACCAATAAAATACATGATTTACCCTTTTTAATGGGTTAAATCTATGTTTTAAAGGTAATATTGAATTCCAGTCATTAATTCCCTGCTTTTATTTTATTTTCATGGTTTATTCATGTTTTTTTTACGTTTTATAGCATAGAAATAATTTTTATTTACTGTTTTATGGTTTATTTTATTGTTTTCATTAGTTAATGCATATTTTCTCAAGTTTCTTAGATTTCTGTGTGTTTTTTAGTTTAGAACAGAAAAGAGCATGCTGTTTCGGATTGAAATATGTGCTGTTAATTTCTGATTTTTTTATATGTAATGCATGCATATGTCATTGATCTACTGTAAAAAAATGAGAAATTTTGGACTTCGGGAACCCTGTCAGAAAAATCAGACATCAAGTCGGGTTTTTAAATCTTTAAAATCGTTGTTAAAATCAAGAAGGTAACTTGTTGTGGTGATATTTTTCTCATCTTATATACGATTTTAGATATGTAAATTGCTATGGATTCATGTTGATTAAATCTATCTACTGTGAAATTTTCAGAATTTTTTATTACTGTTTAGTATTTTTCTTCTGTCAGAAACTCTGATTTTCAATTTAAAACTCGTTAGGGTTTACCAAAACCCTAATCAGAGTTGTGTTGTTTATAAATCCTAAACTACAGATCCGATTCATGATCTGTAAAAAGTGAGTATTATTATTTTTCTGTCAACTGTTCACTGTTAAAATCTCAGATATTTGGAATGAGAGATTCTATTTACCCCGGAATTTTCAATTGAAAGTATCAGTTAAGACCAAAGTTAAAATCAATATATTCAAGTCCGGATTGTCGGAGGGGGATCTCCCTGGTTTTAAAGAATTTTTCAGATCTGTAAAATAGAAAAGTTTTGTTTTCCTGTCTATTTGTTCTTTGTAAAATTTCATAGATTTCCATGGAGGTTTGACCCCTGGTTTGGGTCTTGGACTGAGACTGGTTGGTGAACTATGTCAAAAATAACATATGTTTAAGGTTTGATGCTATTTTCGGATTAATTTAATGCCAAAAAAATATTATTATAATTCTAATTTGATATTAGGGTTATCACAAGTGCAGGTACCAATTTTGAGGATTTTTAGAATCCGTTTGATGTTTGAATGGCTTGAATTCCAAAATAGGGCACCCGAAGAATTCCAAAACACTGCAAAAAAATCACAAAATTTGTGATATTCTTGGACTTTCGTGTATAAGCATATATTTTTAGGGTTTGATCATATTCATAATCATATTAGGATGCTTTAGGTTTAATTTGATGCTCATTTGATTTCATTTAGTGCATAAAACCTAAGTTTCTACCAAAATATTTTCTAAAAACCCTGATTTCAAGGCCATAGTCTTGCTATCAGGGGCAATTTGGTCATTCGACCTAAATTTCGAAATTCCTAACCCTAATTTTCATATTTTTAATCATGTCATGGCATATTTAGTTTGATTTATTTTTATTTGTATTTCAAAACTTGCATTTACCAAATATCTTTCTGAAAACCCTAATTTCAAGGCCATAGTCTTGTTATTAGGGGTATTTTGGTCATTTTGACCCCAATTTCGAAATTTCATATCTTATCTTCCTTATTTATTTAATCTTATTTCATATTTTATCAATTTTTATTTAAGGGAATCATGGAAAAGGCTTATATCTAGCAAAATCCAGCAATTTCCTGATATTGCTGGATAAATCTAGAAAAGCCAACATATCATCACTAACAAAGTTTTCTAGTTTTGCAGGTACATTGAAGACTTTATTTTTCATGTATTTAAATTTCAATAGTGATGTAAACTAAATTAAACTTTGGAATAAGAATTTACATTTCCTGCTTAGCCTAGGCAGCATTGCATATAGTTTATTTTTTTTAAATAATGTTAATTTGTGATGGATGATGATTCATGCATATTCAAACTCACTATGGTCTACACGAATGGCACATGTACTAGCTTTTATGAAGTTTATAAACTTGGTGGAATTCGTATTTATGACCATAGTCAGAATATGAATGATACCCAGATTTATGATCTTCACATTAGCCACATTCAGCCTACACTCTTAGGCTAACTTCAAAAATGCACTGCATTTCTCAAAAATACAAAAAAGAATTTTCTCAATTCCTCAAATCCATATTCATTCATTTCATGCATTTGCCAATGCCAATTCAAATTTCAATTCAAAGAAGTTTATTTTTCTCAAAAAATTCCTAAGTCTTATTCAAAAATCGATTTTCTCAAAATATTGATTTGCCAATGATATTTCCCAAGTTCCAAATTCGATTTTTCTAAGTTATATTTTCAATTTCAAAGTTTGAATTCAAAGAAATCAAGTTTTTCAAAGTTATTTCACATTTTCACAAAATCTCAAGATTTCTTCAAAAACCGATTTTTACTTTTCTCAGAAGTACATTTCAAATCCCAATTCACGATTTTCCATGTGATATCTATTCTAAGTGTTTCAGTTATTCAAAGCAAACATCATGTTTTCAAATGTGCATTTTCAGAAAATTCATAGCACATGCCTGATTCTATGTGCATTTAGAAATTAGAATATGATTTAGACAAGTTGAATAGAGCAGAGCAGTAGATTGATCCTTGGTTCGATTACCCCTGTTAAAGGTGGCAGGAACGGTCGAACCTCGTACCGACAGGCGAGCCCCATTCTATGGAATTTTTCCGCATTTTAAAACGGAGGCGAGTTATTTTCAAAAACTTTTCAAAGGTCAGTTTGACTCGCAAAAAGTTTAAAAAAATTTGCGATGATAACAATCTCCTTCTGAAGAATCAAGCTTCACTACAACTCGGCCAAGATGCATTACTCCGAAAGTTTCACCCTTCCTCCGGCTCAAAATAAACTTATTTTTTTTGTAATAACTTTACATTATTTTTTTTGTCTGTAATAACTTTACATTATTTTTTTGTCTGTAATAACTCTCTTACTCTGATCCCTTCCTTTTTGTCCATGACAAAGGGGGAGAAAAACTTGTCTCCATTATTGGAGAAAAATGCTCTCTTTAACACTTTTTCAATCGTTTTATGATATTATTATTTCTATGCATAATGTCTTTTTGACAGGGGGAGCATATTTTGTCATCATCAAAAAGGGGGAGAATGTTGAGAAACTCTTTTTTGATATTACATAATATGATACACTGTCTTATTTGATTTCATATGATATGATAATATGTCTTCTTGAAAAATGTTATATAATGACTAGATATGTTTTGCCATATATCTAACGAGTATTTGATGCAAGGACATCTCACTCAAAAAGGATAGAGACCTCTTGTTCAAGTACAACTATGATGCAATCATACTCCTTGAAGAAAAAGCTTGTTGAGCCATGCACTCCTAAAGACCTTCTAAAGAGATCGGCTTCCTCAAGTTGAAGTTTTTTTTTCTTCTTTAGAGTCATTTGTAACAGAACATTCAGAAGGATGCATATTGCATATTACATACTCACTCATAAAAGCTATTTCATAAAAGTATACGATAGTTTCAAAAAGCTCCTTTTTGAAAACAAATAATTGTACCTTCTTACAACCCTTTATGAAAAAGGTACTTTGACATGATTTTAAAATGTAATAATTGTACCTTATATCATATAAAAGACAAAACATGAAATCGGCTACACAAAGAAAACAAATATAATATGTTTTGAAAAGACTCTAGTTACCTTCTTTAAAGAAATGATTTCAAATATAGGAAAAAGACAAAACATGAAATCGGCTACACAATGAAAACAAATATTATATGTTTTGAAAAGACTCTAGTTACCGTCTTTAAAGAAATGATTTCAAATATAGGAAAAAGACAAAACATGAAATCGGCTACACAAAGAAACCAAATATAATATGTTTTGAAAAAGACTCTAGTTACCTTTTTACAAACTCATAGAATGTCGACTTACTTAAAGTCATCATTCTCTTTGTATAGCATTAAATACCTTCTGTAAAGAATCCTTGTTAAATATCCTTCTCAAGAATGTCGACTTACTTGTAGTCTTCATTCTCTCTGTAGACTTTGAAAAACACAACATAAAGAAAACACTTGACATGACTATGTACAAATAAATATCTCAAAGCACTCATTGTACTTACACTCATTTCAAGTAAAGAAGTACTTATGTACCTCAAATCATTAATTAGAATAAAGACAAAACTACAATCCAACGTTCAATGTACTATTGTAAGAAATAGACTTTTTACATAAAATATGTATTACCTAAAATATTACAACGACTAGTGTACCCTACATTTTACTTTTATGGAAAGAAGTCTTTCTCGAATTTCTCTAAAGATGTTTTTTGAAATGACATGACATTTCACATCTCAAAAAGGCTACGATTTCAAAAAGCCAACGACTATTTTTTTAAGCTATAAAAACACACTCAAATGAACTATTAAAAAAAAAAGAGAATGGAATAGACAAGTGAGCTTACAACGAGAAAAATACCTATTCGATATTTGAAAGAGAGCCTAGAAAAAGAAAGAGAAAAAGTCAAAAATAACTCTTTGACAAAGAGTATCTTCTGAGTGACAAACAGAACATTCTGAGAATCCTTCATTCGTGCATTCATATCATCCTGAAGGTTCTATAGGAAGTATTGTAACTTTCTGTTATTCACTGTATTGCTTCTTTGTTGAAAGAAGTAGACCTCTGTGAAAGAGGGTGTTGCCCTTCTCTGTTGAGAGAAGAAGACCTCTGTGAAAGAGGGTGTTGTCCTTCTCTGTTGAGAGAAGAAGACCTCTGAGGAAGAGGGTGTTGTACTATTTATCCGGTGACTCGGATGTTATAGTGGAAAGCTCAAGTGGTTTGCTTGGGGACTGGATGTAGGTCAGGGTTTTGACCGAACCAGTATAAATCCTGTGTTTATTGTGTTGTGCCTTATTGCTTTATTTTTTATTATATCAACTTGCATCGTATTTCACTATTCACCCCCCCTCTAGTGGAATTTCAAAATCTTCGAAAATGATATGATTGAGTAGAAAATGAGGAAATTGTGATGGGATTTTTTATGAAAATCCCGAAATGGTGGAAAATAAGAATTTTGATCAAGTCTCATGGGTGAGACAAGATACGCTTTTGAAATGATTCAGGTTTAACCCTTATCCTGGATGGGACAAAGATATATCAAGATGTATTTGAATGGGGAAAGGAATGCATGAGGACCTTGATGGGACATTTTTGGAAAAATGCCTCGTGAACTGAAGCTCAAGTGGAATCCTTTCTTAGACGGATATACAAAGCATGGATTCTTCGATGGAAAGAACCATGATGGGACTGGAAGAAAACATCTCGTCAAAACGAGGAATCTCGTTCGAACAAGACTCAGGTTTAATCCAAACCTGAAAAGAAAGATACCTCGCGAAGCGAGGTTCAGGCTTAACCCTTAACCTAAAAGGGGAAATCTACCATATGGATTTCTCAAATGGAGAAGTCATAATGGGACCTTCGGAGTTTGGACGAACAAATCTGAAAGGGGTTTTACGAAAAGGAGGAAAATAGAGTTCCTGTAAACACCCCAAATTTTCACTCACCTCCCCGACATCTTCACCAAACATCATCATCCAGCCTTTTGAAATCGCTAGAGGGCAAAATGGTCATTTTCTGAGCCCGGACCTTGCCAAAGTCTAAATTTCATCTGCAACTCCCAAAATTTCTCTATTTTTAGCTCAGATGTTCAAAATTTTATTCCTGACAGAAAACAGGAATCTCCAAGTCTTGGTTCAAGATTATATTGCATAAGACATGGCATTGCATATCATTGCATGAGCATCCCATATCACTGCACTGCACAGCATGTCATTTTGAGATCCAGAACTCTTGATTTCAAAATTTTCAATCCAGATTAGAATTTCAACTATTTTTAAAATCAATTTCAAAACCCTGGGTCTTCAAAATTATCAATTATTCTCATTTTACCCCCAGGACTCTGAATTTCATAATATTTTCTCAGGAAAACGATCTGGATAGTTTTCAATATGGATTTCAGCCACTTCACCTCAGATTTTGCCCTTTTGACAATTTCAAATATCTTTCTTTTACAAAATTGCCCTACAGGGCCAACTTTTTTCAAAATTTCTGTTTTGCCAATTAGTTCAGGTGTTATGAAAATTCCAAAAAGAGATTTTGTTGTCTTGTCTTTATAAAGAAGCAATGTGGGACCCACATTAAGGTGGTGTCACATAGGCTTTTCTTTTGAAAAACCTGAATTTTAAAAAAACCCAAAAATATAGGAGCCTTGTTCCCTGGATTGGTGCCACTTGTCTTTTTCTCTCTCCTCCCATTTACCTGCCAAGTGTCAGTGTGGGTTCACCTAGAGGTGGCACCACATGTCATTTTCTCTCTCCTTCCATCCTCTGACACGTGTCAGTGTGGGGGCTACCTTAAGAAGCCACCACATGTCATTAGACCCCCTCTTCATTTTATGCCATGTGTCAGTGTCCACCATCTTCACCCTGTGCCATGTGTCATTCCAAGGTCACCATGAGATGCCACGTGTCATGTGTTGTCCTGTTCACAAAAAGTAGAGCTTGTCTCCCCTGAGGTGGCACCATTTGAATTATGTCTCCTGCAAGTGACACATGCCACTCTCTCCTTTCCTCAGGAAAAGTAGATGACACATGTCACCCTCTGTTCTTTTCAGAAAAGCAAGTGACACGTGTCATTCTCTGCTCTTCTTAGAAAAAGCAAATCACACATGTCATTCTCTGCTCTTCTCAGAAAAAGCAAATGACACATGTCATTCTCTACTCTTCTCAGAAAAAGCAAATGACACATGTCATTCTCTGCTCTTCTTAGAAAAAGCAAATGACACATATCATTCTCTGCTCTTCTCAGAAAAAGCAAATGACACATGTCATTCTCTGCTCTTCTCAGAAAAAGCAAATGACACATGTCATTCTCTGCTCTTCTTAGAAAAAGCAAATGACACATGTCATTTTCTGCCTCCTTCAGAAAAAGCAACAATTCAAATATTCAAACTCCAGGCTGAGGTGGCGCAAATCCTGAAGTCTCCTCCCTAAATTCATTTTTTGAGATGGTGTCATGTGTCCCTTTCCCTCCTTTTCCTCCCTCTTGCCACATGTCATTGTAGGAGCCACCCTGAGATGGCGCCACATGTCAGTCTCTCCTTTCCTCTAGAAAAAGCAGAAATTTAAATTTCAAGCTCTCTGAGGTGGCACCATCTGAATCCTCTGCCTTTCCTTCTGACACATGTCAATGAAGATGCTCTGAGATGGCGCCACATGTCAGTCTCTCCTTTCATCAGAAAAAGTAGAATTCAAACCCCTCTGAGGTGGCATCTTCTGCTTCTTCTGCTCCTACCTTCTGACACATGGCAGTGTGGAGCCACCCTGAGGTGGTGCCACATGGCAATCTCTCTTTCTTCCAGGAAAACCAAGCTTTGAATTTCAAACTCCAAGAGGACATCCTCTGAGGTGGCGCCATTTGGGAGACTCCTGCAGAGAAAATCAAGCAAGCTTTTTGAAAAATTCCAAATTCCCTTGCTGAGGTGTCTCACTCACAAAATTCTTATTTTTATTTTCTCAAAAAATCAAAATGGCATGCCCTGAGATGGCGCCACATGGAAGGTCCAGATTCACTATGTTTGAATTTTGAAAATCTTCAAAATTTCTACAAATACCCTAGCCCATGCCCAGCTCAGGGGGAGCCCTGTTTGAGAATTGAACTTCATAATTCCATTTTTTTTTTTGTCCTTTGGATTCACGCCCCTCTGGAACCCCTTATCAAGGTAGCCACTCTTTTCGGGAGTTCCAAAACCGCTGGAGAACACAAGGTAAGCCTCCATTCCTATTGATTTCACCATGATAATGCCTTTGGTTTGATTCACGTGTCGTTTGAAGAAAGAGCTCATCCGAGGAATGGATTGAGCTATTCTCATAAAACGACATATATAAAAATACATGATTGTGCTTCCTTGATGATTTTTAACATTCATGCATTTAGCTAGATTTAATTTGCATTTTATTTGGTTAATTTAGCATGTTTCATGAGTTAATTAGGATTAATTTAGCATTTATTTCAATTCTGCTCAGTTTTAGTAGTTCTCTATTTTTGTCAGTCAGTCCACACGTCATTTCATGCATTTAATTCTTGTTAAAAATTCTAAAAAAATCATGGAATGCGCCCTTAGGTTTTCTTAGAAATGTGCCAAAAATTCGGAAGCATTTGAATTCGTTTACTGTGGTAAACGTTCAATAAGGTGAGTCGGTTTTTTGTTTACCCAGGATGCGTTTTAAAATGTCTCTTCCAACTTGTAAAATCGAGACCTCCCTCATGGGAGATCCGCTTTTCAATCCGAAAAATGTTACGAACTCAGGAGGCTGTCTAGTTTTTAACCTGATTTTTTAAGATTTTTCTGATTTTTGTTAATGTCTGACAAAAATCCGAGAGTGCGGGACACGTGTCAAAGCCTGATTTGGGCCTCTGAGACTTTGGATCGACTTAGGTCGATGGGTTCTCTTTGGGTATTGATCCAAATCCAAATCTGTAAAAAATGAATGTTATGTCCGAGATGTCCTCTATTTGCATCTGAAAGATTGTGATTTTTAGAACAGTTGTGATATCTGTTTCGGAATTTGCTTGTCAGTCCTCTGTTTTGTCACATTTGTCTGTTCTATCAATTTAGGAATGAAAAGTTATATTTTTATCCGTATGTATGTTGATCAAATGCCAAAGTCATGAACATGAAAGTTGTTCCTGTAGGTGTCATGAGTAGCTATGTTAAATATCAGAAATTTACATGGCTGTTTTCTATTTATTTTAGCATTGTATATTAAATTAGGTCGATTTTGCCTCCATCAGAACCAAATCCTTGTTACCGAACTCACCATGGCTCAAATTCCGAGGCTGTAAAAACCAAAAATGTTCCAATTAGGGTCCTTTAGCAGTCTGCAAAATATCAGAATTTTTAATGGTGTAAATCTTGCATCATCATATTAAGCATTGTATTTGGTTCGGGTCCATAGGCAAAATCCACCCTTTTTAGGACTTTCTTTAAATTTTAGCATTCAAATCATATCATTTCGTAATTTTTAGCATTCTAGGCTGTTTATCAGAGTAGGTAAATGTTTCATACCGAATTTGGTGTAATTTGGAATTCATTTGAGGCTTGATTTATCCATATCATCAAAACAGGGCCCCGCAGGACCCGGATCCAAGCGAAAAACAAGTGAAATTCGTTATTTTGGATAAATTACAAAATGCCAAATTCTGATTTTATAGTCCTAATGTGTTTAGCAGCATGTCATAATGCCTCATACTGCATTTCATCATCATTTGATTCAATTCGAATTTCGAAATCTCAATTTTACCAAATTTTCCTTCAAAAAACCCTGATTTTAAAGGTATGACTTTAATATTAGGGGTATTTTGGTCATTTTGACCCCAATTCCGAATTTCAAACTATTTTCTACTGAATTTCTTGCATTTTCATCATTTCAAATATCAAGGAAGCATGAGAATAGGGTTTATATCCAATTAAATCCAATAATTTCATAATATTATTGGACAATCTTGAAAAAACCCACATATTTAAGCTAACCTTATTTCAAGTTTGGCAGGGACATTCAAAAGAAGGAGCTGAAGTCTGCAAATTGCTTTTATTTCATTTATTTAGTGATGTAATAATGTAAATTTTGGAATAAGAGATTTACTTTTCTGCTTAGACTAGGATGCATATCATATAGTTTAAATTCATGCAATATCCTGTTTCTATGATTCATGCATTTTATTTCAAAAGCACTATGGATGTTCATGAATGACACGTGCACCAACTCTTAGAGAGTTGATGAACTCGGTGGAATCCATATTTACGGCCCTAGTCAGAATATGGACGAGACCCAGATCCATCATCTTTCTACTAGTCACATTGAGCTTACACTCTTAGGCTATCTTAAAATGCACGTCATATTTCTAATATTTTCAAAGTATTGTGCATTAAATCAATTAAGTTCTGAACATATTCATGGCCACAGTCAGGATATGTGAAGGATTTATTTTGACTTAATGCACATTTTTCCAATAAATTTCTTAGAAAATCTTTCAAAGTGCATTCATTCACTCATATCATTTGCATCATGAAATCATTGGTTTTCTCATGATTTTCTTAAGAAAATTTCATTCTCAAGAAATCGATTTCTCAAGAAACTCTGAGGATTTTCCAAAATCGGTTTTCCCAAGTCAAGTTTTCATAGTTTTCCATGGAAATCAGTTTCTCAAGAAACTTCTAAAATTTCTGAAGTTGGATTTCCAAAATCAAAGTTTTTCCTTGATTTTCCCTGGAAAATGTTATTTTCTTAAGATTTTCAAAAAGAGTTTCCCAATCTTTCTCAAGAATCAAAAATCAATTTTCAAGGGTTTCAAGGCTAAGATTTCCGGGATTTCAATTTCCCAAGTTCAGTTTTTCTTCTCCAAGGAGTTTTCCTATAAATTTTCCATCATATTCCTAAGAAAATTCTCAAAGTCCGAGTTTTCCTGAGAAGTTTTTCCCTTTTCAAATGTTCACCTTTTTCTCAAGAATCACTTCTATTTTCCTAGGATTTTCAACCATTTATGATTTTCCCACATCTTTATGAACTTTCTCATGATTTCAAAACCTCTTTCACATGAGTTTTCCTGAGAAATTGATTTCCATCATTTGCCTTAGAACTATTTTCAGCTCCAAAACCTTTTCTGAGCATACATCATGTCTTTCCAACTTATATTTTACCAAATTTCATAGCACATGCCTGAATTCTCTGTGCATTTAGGATAGAACACGATTTCGATAATTTTATTAAGTCAAGCACAATTTTGGTCCTTGGTTCGATTACCCCTGTTAAAGGCGGCAGGAACGGTCGAACCTCGTACCGACAGGTCGAGCCCCATCCCATGAATTTTCCCACAATTTTTAAAACGGAGGCGAGTATTTCAAAAACAAATTTCCAAAATTTGGTCAAGTTTGAATCGCGAAAGCGTTTTCTCCCTCTCTCTTCCGCAAGGAAAGGAAGACGGGGATAAATTTCGCAACGAGAACAGTTCCTTAAAGCTTTGAAAAGGGGACAAAATGGGGCGTCTCATTGTTGAGACTGAAATAGCTTTTGAAATCAATGACCTCTCGCAGATAATATAGGTTTTGACCCTTAACCTGAGTGGGTACTACCACGCAAAATCTTCGGATGAAGAAATCGTGTGGGACAGGAATAAATACTTCTTCTGAAGGAGGCAACTCTTCTGGAAAATATAAACAACGTTAAGTTGCATCAAAATGGCTATTAAATATTTATTTCATTCTTGGAATAGCTAGAAAATTTTGCCAATAAGATAAAATCGTAGTTGATTCAAAAATGCTTGAAAATGTGCACATATGTGCAAAAAGACATTCCCTCTTTTACTTAGAGTATTTCCTCCATCGAGGTTAACTTCTCGGTTTTAAGAGTCAAATTCAAAATTTTAGCGCTGATGATTTTCTTCAAGGAAGCTATTCATTTCCTTGATATGAAAAGAGAAGAAATATTCTTAATTTCATAAAAACAAATAGTGAGAGGATATTGATAAAGGAATTTTGCATGAGAAAAGATGACTTCTGGCAACTTTGGCAGTTTGATATATGGGTGTTTTCCCATGATGATCTTTTTGCACTCTTTTTTTTTATTCATTGAACTTTCTTGGGTTTTTACATCATCCTTCATTTGGATGTCATGATCTTTTTTCTCTTTTTCAGGGAAGGGTACGTCACAAACTCCTTCATCTCGGAGATGTTTTGATCCTTCTTTTATCTCAGGAATTCTATTGATGGTATAGGCTTAAAAGGGTCTTTAGATGATATCAGGAATCAAATATCTTTTAGGGTTTGTCGGTAGGTCCATCGCACTCGCCTTCATCTCAACGGTGATCTGAACTTTTCCTGGAAGGATCCTTCACAAACTCCTTCATCTCGGAGATGATCAAAATCTTCTTTGGCCCCGGGGGTCTAGCTCGTATATTCGTCTTCATCTTGATAACAGTTGAGAGATCCCTTTTGCGGATATTTGATTGCAACTTTAAATGAATGAGAAGACATGGATTGAGTGGATTCTTTTTATAGCTCGAGATATTTCCACTGCTTGATTGCCAGATAGCCATCTTTAAACATGCGCCATAACCATGATCAATATCAATTTGCTTCTGGATTTTCAACATCATTGAAGATTTCTTTCACTGATCATGTCGAGGACATTTCTTACATCCTTTTGGTTGATCAACAGGAAAAGATTTGAATTTTACATCTTTTTTCGCAAAAAGTTTCACCTTTTTTGGAAAGAATACTAGAGGTAATCTAAGGAAATTCTTTTGTGTAGTCAGATTTTTAGAATCAACAAGTGTTCTTAGCAAATTGGCATAATGTTCCAGAATTCTTTTGTGAAATAATCACTCAGTATAGATTTTGATGAGACCTTTAGCTGTAATTTAAAGAAATGATGTAAGAATCAGACTTTAGAAAACTTGACTGATAAAATACATTAGGTTTTGGAAATCCCGACCAGTTATGAGAAACTGGATTTTGATAATCTCAACCAGTGAAAACACTGGATTTCAAATCCCAACCAGTTATAAAAACTGGATTTCAAATCCTGACCAGTTATAAGAAACTGGATTTCAAATCCCGACCAGTTATGACAGCTGAATTTCAAATCCCGACCAGTTATGACAACTGGATTTCAAATCCCGACCAGTGAAAAATACTGGATTTCAAATCCCGACCAGTTATGACAACTGAATTTCAAATCCCAACCAGTGAAAATTACTGGATTTCAAATCCCGACAAGTTGTGATAACTGGATTTCAAATCCCAACCAGTGAAAAATACTGGATTTCAAATCTAGACCCGTTATGACAACTAGATTTCAAATCCTGACCAGTTATGACAACTGAATTTCAAATACCGACCAGTGAAAAATACTGGATTTCAAATCCCGACCAGTTATGACAACTGGATTTCAAATCCTGACTAGTTATGACAACTGGATTTCAAATCTCGACCAGTGAAAAATACTGGATTTCAAATCTCGACCAGTTATGACAACTAGATTTCAAATCCCGACCAGTTATGACAACTAGATTTCAAATCCCGACCAGTTATGACAACTGGATTTCAAATCCCGACCAGTTATAAAAACTGGATTTCAAATCCCGACCTGTTATAAAAACTGGATTTTGATTTGAATAAGGTTTTATTTGAAGGTTTTGAGAATGATTGAATTTGAGTGATCACAACCCGAGAGTTGAGAAAGTGATGAAATTTTGAGAATATTTCAACCCGAAGGTTGGGAACTTGATAGTATTTGAGAGACCAAAGATCTTGAAAGTTTGGAAATGATAGATTTGAGAGATTGTATCCTGAAGGTTTGATTCTTTTGGAATACATGACCAGCGAGAGCTGAATCTTTTGGAATACATGACCAACGAGTGTTGGATCTTTTGGAATACATGATCAGTGAACTGCTAGATCCTTTGGAAATACATGACCAACGAGAAGCTGGATCCTTTGGAAATACATGACCAACGAGAAGCTGGATCCTTTGGAAATACATGACCAACGAGTGTGGGATCTTTTGGAATACATGACCAATGAGTGTTGGATCTTTTGAAAATACATGACCAACGGGGGTTGGATCCTTTTGAAAATACATGACCAGCGAGATGCTGGATCTTTTGGAAAATGCATGACCAGCGAGATGCTGGATTCTTTTGGAAATATATCAAATTTTGGGAAATTTAAGTCAGAACTTGAATTTTGTAGAAGGGAAGACTTTGATCAGAAGACTGAATTTTAGAAAGTTACCGGTGCGAGGACCGGATTTTCCAAATGAGCTTAATGCATAGCTGAAAATTTCGAGAAGTAACCAGTGCAAGGACTGGATTCTTCAAATGAGCTCAATATATGATTTTGAAAAGTTTGAGAAATAACCAGTGTGAGGACTGTGTTTTGAAGATGGGCTAGATTTTCAAAAAGGATTTTAGAAATCAAAGATCCTTGGTGGAAATTCTGAATTCAATAGACCATCATAGTTTAACTGTATGTGGTCTGCTTTCAGAATTTATCCCCTTATCCTGAACGGGGAAGACAATAAAAAGAATACCTCATTGAAAGGAGGCATCAGGTTTATCCCTTAACCTGAAAGGGTAATTTTTTAAAGATAAAGATGGATGAAATTTAATAAGTTTGACAAAAATTTGTTAAAACTTGACAGCAATGGGCAATAGCTTGATGAAAATTTGATCAAATCAAAAGTGAATCAAATGAAATGAAAATAAAGATCACAAGATCAATTAAGAATTAATAGAATTTGAGGAAAAGAGCTTTTGTCTAATCCTGCCTACATATGATGAAAGAAGATGATTATAGATCAAAGTAAAATGCCCCAGTATCATGGAGAAGAATGTAAGAATTGATAGAAGATCATTGTTTTATTGAAATGACTCTTTGAATAGTACAGAAGGCTTTAGAATGAAAATTCTAAGTATAAAATTTCTTTAGATGCAGAGCGTTGACAGGATCTGACATTTCCACCCCATCTGTGTTGATTAGACGATACGAATTGCGAGGCAATGCTTCCTTAACCACATAAAGGCCTTCCCAATTGGGAGACCACTTGCCTCGTGGTCGATGATTGAGATGAGCCATTGATCTGATCACTAAATCATTAACTCGAAATCTTCTCTCAATGACAGACTTGGCATAATGTCGAGCTATCCTCTGTCGATAAGCTTGAGCATGCTCTGCTGCCTTGAGCCTTTTCTCATCCAGTAGATCCAGTTGCACCAATCTCTGCTGTTGATACTGATTAAGTGGCTATTCTATAAGGGAAGCAAATTTGAGAGCGGGCTTCTGGACATGGAGAGGCAACACCACTTTAGTTCCGTAAACAAGTTCTGAAGGAGTGGCATTGGTCGGAGTTCGAATGGTGGTTCGGTACGCCCAAAGTGCATCATGAATTTTCTCATGCCAATCTCGACCTGTTCTCACAGTCCTTTCCAAAATACGGATCAGAATCTTATTGGTGGATTCTGCTTGGCCATTCCCTTGAGGATAGTAGGGAGCTGAGAAATGATGGCAAATCTTGAATTTAGAACAGAAGGTTTTCATCCTCTCATTTTTTAAATGGCTTACATTGTCTGACACGATGTCGTGTGGTATGCCAAAGCGGCAAAGAATGTTCTTGTGAATGAAAGAAACCACATGGCGGCCTTCTACTGTGTGTAGAGTAACAGCTTCAACCCATTTTGTGAAATACTTTGTTGCAGCCAGAAAATATTTGTGACCGTTGGAAGCAGAAGGGGTAATCGAGCCTATGACGTCGAAAGCCCACATAGAAAATAGCCAAGGAGAAACAACTTATTGCAGATATGTGGTCGGTGCATGAATGGAAGGCGCGTGCATTTGGCACTTGATGCACTTCTTCACAAATCTATGACAGTCCTGCTGTATGGTATTCCAATAGTAACCTGCTTGGACGATGTGCTTGACGAGAGTTTGATAGCCGACATGGCCACCACAAATCCCTTCATGTGCCTCTTGAATAACCTCCATAGCTTCTTCTTTGTCTAAACATCTTGCATATTCAGAACTGAACCCACGACGGTAGAGGACTTTGGCCAGAATGAAATAACGGGTAGACATGCGCTGAATTGCACGTTGCTCCCTTTTAGGCATTTCTGGTGGAAATTCACCAGTCTCAATGAATTTTTTGATATTTTGATACCAAGGCTTCTCCTTCTGATCGACCTGGTTTACTTGCATGGTTAAAATAAAAGCAGGTTGCTCAAGTCTGCCAACTTTGAAAGAGCAACATGATTCACTGCCTTTGAAGGATAAAATGGAGCCCAGGCTGGCTAAGCCATCGACTAGCTGATTGTGCTCTCTTCTGATGTGATTAAGCTGAAATTCCTCGAAGTTGTCCATAAGAGCTAAGACGATCTTCTGATAGGGAATCAACTTGGAATCTTTCACCTGCCATTCAGTGTTAACTTGACTGACAACAAGTAGTGAATCGCCAAAGGCATGCACTCTCTTGACATTGAAACTTTGCAGAATTTTGAGGCCTTGTATTAGAGCTTCATACTCGGCCATATTATGAGTGCATTGGAAACCAAGCTTGAGAGAATAGGGGATCATTTCTTTTTCTGGAGTGATTAACAAGACTCCAATCTCTATACCAGACATATTTTTAGAGTCATCGAAGAAAAGGTTCCAAACTGGGGGCTGTTGGATATTGCAGATGTGCTCATCAGGAAAATCATCCTCTGCTTTAATTTCTTCTGTCAAAGGAAAATTTGCCAACCGATCTATGATCGCTTGGCCTTTAATTGACTTTTGAGAAACATACTCTAAGTCATATTGCATTAGAAGAACCTGCCACTTCGCAATCCGTCCAGTGAGAAATGGTTGTTCAAGAATATATCTAAGCGGATTAAGTTTTGACAAAAACTTGATTTCAGAAGCCAACAAGTAATGTCTTAATTTCTGGCACATCCAAACCAGAGCTAGACAAGTTTTCTCCATCTGAGAATACTTCTTCTCATAATCAATGAAAGTTTTGCTCACATAGTAAATGGCGTTCTCTATCAAACTGCCTTCTTCATACTATGCGAGGAATCCACCACAGGCATTCTGATTGACGAAAATGTAGAGGCTTTCCCAATTTTGGCGGCTTCAAAACTGGTGGATTAAGGAGATACTGCTTGATGCGCTCAAACGAGAGTTGGCATTCTGATCCCCATTCAAATTTGACACCTTTCCTTAGCAAATGATTGAAAGGTTCACATCTCATAGCCAAGTTGGAGATGAATCTGCGAATAGACTGAATACGCCCTTGAAGGCTTCGCAGTTTTTTTAGATTAGTTGAAGGTGGCATATCAATAATTGCTTTTGCCTTGGTCGCGTCCACCTCTATTCCTTTCTTGCTGATAATGAAGCTAAGCAATTTGCCGGACTCAACTCCGAAAACACATTTCTGAGGATTAAGTCTCAATTTCTAGAGAATAAGTCTTTCAAAAACTTGACTAAGAGCATCAAGGTGATCCTCTTCTTCTTTAGACTTAACCAGAATGTCATCCACATATGCATCCATATTTTTGTGCATTTGATCGTGGAAAATAACAACCATACACTCTGATAAGTTGCCCCGACATTTTTGAGCCTGAATGGCATGACAGTATAGCAGAAGGTTCCCCATGGTGTATTAAGGAAGTCTTTGACTGATCACGAACGGCCAGCTTGATCTGATTATAGCCTGAATATCCGTCCATGAAAGAAAACATGGCATGACCTGCTGTGCTATCGATCAACAGGTCAATATTGGGAAGTGGATAATCATCCTTTGGGGTAGCCTTATTGAGATCCCTGAAATCAATGCAAATCCAAACTTTTCTGTTTTTTTTAGGAACTGCCACGATATTTGCCAACCAATCTGGATAATCAATGGCTCGGATGAAGCCTGCTTTTAACAAATCTTCAAGTCCTTCTTTGACTTGTTGCTTAACTCGAGGGTCTAACTTCCTCAGTTTCTGTTTGATTGGTCTGGAATCTGGTTTCAACTTGAGTCGATGCTCAACCAGCTTGGGATCTAATCCTGGCATATCTTCATAAGTCTAGTCAAATACTTTCTGATGCTGCTTAAGGAATTGGACAAGTCTTGCTTTCTCTTCTGCTTTTAGACCTGAACCGATTTTGAGGATTCTTGGATCATTTTTCGAACCAATGTTGATATCCACAGTTGGATCTTGAACCAAAAATGAGGGTTCATCATGCTTCTGAATGTGAGCAAATTCTGGCAATTCTTGGATAGTTGAATCAAACTCGGCTGGCTCTTCGGTCTGCTCTACTGCCTGGCTGACCTCTGCTCTGTCTTTTATCTCAGGAAACCTTGTCAGTTTTAAATACTTGGGATTGATAACGAATTTCTTCATTGATTCAGGAGTTAATGGTTCTGAAAATGTAAGAAAAGTTTTTAAGAGAAAGTACAAGCTAAAACAAATTTTTGTACAAAGTAAAGAACAATGGCACGAACAAAATATAAGAATGACAGATGCCAAAAATATGAAGAGAAAAATTGATCTTTTCATTGATTGAAAGTATAATATTTACTAGACTGGATAAAAGATGGGATTGTGTTGTCCCTACAAGATTAAAATAGAAAAGCAAGAAAACTGAGGCATCGTCTTTTCAATTGCTTCCTCTGACAAAAATGGTCTTTTTGCTGGAATCTTGGTCGGTGAACCCCAAGCCTGAGCTGTTCGTATGCTGAACAGGAATGATAGGCTCCACTATGCCATCTTTATTTTTCCCTATGCCCCGGAACGACTGGTATTTGTGCTTTATCAGTAGATCAAATCCCTTTCTGGCTTTGGAAAACTGAAAAAATAAGGGATGATCTTTGAAGGAGGTGTAATTGATGTGTCCTCCTAATTTGAAAAAACAAGGTCCCTGCCATTGCACCGTGGCTGCCAAATTTTCTTCTTCCATGACATCTTTCAGCTTCAGCATCTCCAGACTTTCAGTGAGGTTAATTTCATCTGCCTCCCGGATGCTTGGAATATCTGTCGTAAATGTTGGGCGGGGAATCATAGGTTGTGGCAGCCTCTCTTCAGGATCTTCGCCCAAGATAGTGGTAATCATTCTTCCCTTGGACCACTTTATGCACTTGTGGAGGGTTGATGGAACGACATTGGCATTGTGGATCCATGTTCATCCTAGCAGAAGATTATAAGTGGGCGGCACATTAACGACATGGAATAGAACAGTGTGCACTGAATAATTAATAAAGATTTCCAGAAAAAACTTGCCCTTCGCAGTCTGCCCAAGATTATCGAAGCCATAGATAGTAATGGGATCAGGCACGTATTCTTCTTCTTTCAATCCCAGGGCCTTCGCTGTCATCTCTGGGCAAATGTTGAGGTTGTTGCCTCCATCAACAAGCACGTGTGAGACAGTCATGCCCATGGTCCTTACCACAATATACAATGCGTTGTTGTGGAAAGAATGAGGCCTTGGCAGGTCCTCATCTGAGAAGGTGATAGGCGCGTTAGTCATCGCGTGATTTACAATCTGCGCCATATCTTCTAGCGTAGTGCCCGGCTTCACTTTGATCTTTTTCAGTAAATCATCTAGCTTTTCCTGATGCATGGGAGAATCATGAGTTAATTCGAAAATAGAAATGTTAGATAGCACTGTAATCGGTTTTTGGAGGTTTTTGGCCCGCTCTTCTGCTGCCTCGGAGGTTTCCGCTTCCTCTGCGCAGGCTTCTTTCTTAAAAAATCTTTTCAAAAAAAACTTGAGTTTTTCCGTTCTCAACTGACATATTCTTTAAGTTCAAAAATGAGAAGAGGTTCATCCTCTGAGATGTAGGTTGATCCTGATGTAGAACCATCACCTAATGTTGGAGACTTATATCTTCACTGGAACATGGATGTATATGACTTTGCGAAAGGAATGAATGTTCTGAAATGGTTGATGCTGAATGTTTTGGGAATGGGGCGGACAGGATATCCATTTTGCCTTCCTCTTCATCTTCGATGAGGATGCTCTTATCAATGCAATCCTGGATCAAATGCTTCAGGATGAAGCAATATTTTGTATCATGGCTTGTCGCCTTGTGGAACTTGCAGTACTGTTCCTTGAATCTTCTCATGATCACTGGCGAATCTGCAACTTTGGGAAGCTTCACCATTTCGTGAGATAGTAAATATTTCAGAACTTTCTCCAAAGGCTGATCGAGGGGAGTAAATTTCTGATCCCTGCTCCAGTTTATGTGCTTGGGTTTTTCTTGAAGATCCCCTTTTGTTGAGGACCGGTCGGGAGAGGCTTGTCATTGTTCTTGAAGAACTTCCCCTTTCTCCCTCTGCTCTGTTCAGGCTTCATGCCATTGCCACTGCCGCTGCCATGCTTGTTGCTACTGCCTTGGTCATCCCTTTGAACCTCGGCTGAGTAAGTGAAATGTGCCTTCTTTTTTGGATCCTGGACATTTTTTGCCAGAGTGACACCTTCGTATATTCCATTCTCTACCCCCATCTCGAGCCATTCTGCTCGCTCCGTCAGTTCAACAAACGACTTGGATGGATATGGGAAAAGTAGGTTTTTCAAAGGCTGACAGAAGTTGTTAAGGATGACTTGAAGGGCATGGTCTTCAGAAATAGGATTCCTCATCTTATTACAAATGCTCCTCCATTTGTGGATGAAATCTCTAGCCTTTTCATGGGGCTTCTGTTTGAGGTTGCATAAATGGTTTAGCGTAGACAGAGCTTCCGTATTGAACAGGAAGCGCTCAACAAACATATTGACCACTTTGTCAAAATCCCTTAGCTCAATGGGATTGACGTGCTCGGCGTACCATTTAGCAGCTATCCCCTCCAGACTGCGGGGAAAACAGAGGAAAAAGGCACGGTTATCCTCACTGAACCGGGCACATTCGGCAAAAAACATGGCAAGGTGGGCCTTAGGATCTCCGGATTCATCAAACTTAATGAATTTCCGAGGGAGGTTCTCTAGATTGTTGTCCCCTTCCAAGCCGAGGTAGAAGTCCTGCCTGGTGTACGACCTTTTTCCTTTGTCTCGGATTTGCAAGTCCTTGACTATTTTGGTCAGTACCTGAATTGAATCCTCTACGGGGGCCCCATACTTGAGTTTGTTCACTGATAATGGCTCTTCTACTGGCCTTTTGACCGGTCGCAGATGCTTCGGAATGTAAATCAGCTGCTCTTCCTCTTCAGAGAATTCTTCTGCCGACTCGGAATCCTCAGAAGTACTGTCATGCTGTACTTTCTGTTTGCTAATTTTGACGGGCTTTTTCATGGGCTTCTTCTTAACTTTGCTCTTAGAAGCCGCTTTCTTCGGACCCTTAGCCTGCTCGGCCATCATTTTGGACATCATCTTTTGAAAGACCCGGTACATGGCAGGATCGACATCACTCGCGTCCCCTGAGTCATGCTTTTTAGATGATATGGGAGAATTCCTCTCTTCTTTTTCGCTATCACTGTGTTGTTGAACGGTCTGTTTGTCAGCCCTTGTCTGAACCATCTTTGGATGCCAAAGTTTTCCTGCAGAATACGGGAATGGTTAGAGTATGGAGAAAACTTTGAAAAGCCATAATTTTTGAGAAAAGGAATAAAGGATTTTGGTAGACAATTTCAAGAGATTATCCCATTACCCGGGATTGGGTCATCACAAGATTTGTGACAATTGTGTTATCATTTTGATGATAACAGAGAAATGTGCCTTGTTACCTAGGCGAGGTCGTCAACCATAATAAAATATATTGAAGAGAAGTAGGAGGAAATGTCTCATTTACCCGGGATGAGGTCATCACCAAAATTATGACCTTTTGTGTTATAAAACAAAAGTACAAGAAATGAAATTTTGGCCCAAAAAGTAATTTTTATTTATAGTGATATTTGCAGACAAAGAGAGGGTGGGCAGACAGTTTGCCACCACTCCTGATATTCAGAAGATACATTTGGCTCAGGAAATACAGATAGAGAAACAAAGGAGTCCCAGGTATATTTAGTGACATGGTATGCCCCAGACCACTGATCCGACTGCAGATTGAACTCTGGCATGTTGCCTATCGGGAAGTGGGTGTTGACGCAAACCTGTCGCAGATTTGGGCTGCTTGCTGCTGAATCTGAAAGAACTGGCCTTTGAGGGAACATGTCGCAGAAACCACGATTGTAGGGCGTAAGTGCATCCTTCTATCAGGATAGTCTCTCCGGGGGAAAATCGAGCCAAGCCTCGGTAAAGAAAAGCCAAGGCTGCCATAGAAACTGATAGCTGACGGGTCTGCTTGCTTCCCCATCTTCGAAAGAGCTGGGCAACTCTAACGTCTATGAAATTCTGACCATCTTAGAAAAAAGCTAATCCTACTGTGCATAGGATCATGGCATGCTGAATTCTGTCTTTTGCTGCTCGAGACAAAGTGTCAACCTCCTCGTAAGCTTCGTACTTGTGATAAAGTCTGAACAGGTCGATGAACTGATTCCCATTGATCTCAGTAAGAGGCCAGGATTTGCTCCCTGTTGCTCTGGCCAAGGCTTCTCGAACATCTACCCCTTTGATGTTGATAAAAAACTGCTGCTCGACAGGATCATCTGGCTGACCAGCTAGTTCGAGCAATCCCATGATATCATTGAATTCGTCCATCAGTAGAGTCATTTCTCCCCATGGAAACCAAAATGTGCAGGTATGTGGATTCCACTGTTCTGCCATAGCCTAAATCAGTGCTCCAGTGATGGTTTGCTTGCCTGCCGCCGATGCCATCTCCAACCCACAGTCATCCAAGTGGTCTGGAAACATACGCGAGAAGGTGACGAACCAAGAATAATACCACCGAGGGAAGAAAGAATGAGACTGGATGACCCGATGATCCGGGGATCCACCTTGAATCTGATAGAAGATATGATCTCTGGGAAAGACATCATCGAGAGAATTGGATGCCATCGAGATGATACTGGGGCAAAGAAGAACAAGGAGGATCAGATAGAATGCAGGACTTACGGATAGACTCTTGAAGAATCAAACCTGAAAATTTTTGAAAGATCGAAAAAAAAAATTTAAGGAATTTTCCAAGGTTTTGAAGAAAATTTGATCTAAAAAGAAAAGAAATATAGGTAGAGGAAAATGTATACCTGGGGTTTTTGAAAGTAAGGGGAAATTTGAATAATACACCCAGGGTTTTTTTTTAAGAGTTTGATACATATATATGAGAAAATAAGAGAAATATCACACAACCAAAGCTGCACAAACAAGGATGTGCACACAGCACTCCCTAAAGGCTGACTCTAAATGCAATATTTGAAATGGCTTGTAGGACCCTAATCCTAACTCTAGGGTTTTAAATCATCTGATTCCAATCAAGATATGCCGATATACTCAAGCCGAAGCTCGAAGTACGTGGCATAGAAATATTTCTCCAGTTCTAAGGTAATGGTTTCCCAACATCCTTGAGCACCTACCGATATACCTCGGACTATGGCCCTTAGGTACGTGGTAGGGGGGAGCGAACCCAAATAAGTGGTCCAGTTGTGAGGCTCTCTCCCGAACTATGGTTCAGTGAGACAACCCAGCAACGTGAAGACCGGGACAATATAGGTAAGGGATGTTTTTTAAAAACATGTTCAACATGCAATAAAATCAGATGTCTCTAATGCAAGTCCTAAAGAGATAGATTAAAATGAAAGAGACATACACTTGCATACATTGTTTGCATTCAATCCCTAGAATTGAGGAGAGTTGTATTTCAGACCTAAGTCTAATGTGAGCATGGAATAATCTCCTCAATATAGTCCTACCAAACCATACTTAAATCCTATATGCAATGATGTCAGCTTAGGATAGAGTCTAGGCTCCTAAGGTTTGCATGGAAATGAAGCTGACATTTATTTAGAATAAATACTTAGATAATATCAAAGCAAAGAAGAAAAAGGAACAAATTCGACCGGACGGAGACGGGTCCCATCACAGTCGCCAAAACTGTGATCATCGCAAAATTTTTCCTCTCGTAATATTTTCTCTCTTCCTTCTCTTTTCCTTTCCAAACTCTATTTCCTCCTTTTTGAAGGGAGAAAATAAAAGTTAGAAAGAAAAAGAGAAGAGAAAAGAAAAGAAGAGAAGAGAAGAAGAACTCTTTTGCGGGGTCTCACTTGACCTTAATTTGAAAATATTTGAGAAAATAACTCGCCTCCATTTTGAAATATTTGTGGAAAAAATGGGAGACGGGATCCGCTCGTCAGTACGAGGTTCGACCGTTCCTGGCGCCTTTACCAGCGGTAATCGAACCAAGGGTCAAATTCATGCCTTTTGCTTTGCTAAGAATTTATCCCAAGTCTAAATGCACAAAGAATCATGCTTGTGCAATGCAACGATGTATGCGCTTTTCGAAAAACTGATTTGAAAATCTCCAAGTATTTCTAAGATAAAAAGGGTGAAGAAATGGTTTCTAACTCAGAACTCAAGATTTAAAATTCTGAATTTTTGGAATAATCAGAGCTTGGGAAAATAATCTAGAGTTTTGAAAGGAAAGATCTTGAAATTGAGATAAAAGGAGAAGAAAGGAAACTTCAAAGTCATAAATGGACTTTGAATTAGAGTTTAGAACTTGGATAAATGTTTTGAATTCTAACTTTAAAGTTTAAAATCAGAATGAGTTCTGAGAGATCCAAATAAGGTTGAGAAATGGAATTGGCTTTTGGATTTTTTAGGAATCAAGATAAACTTGGTTTTTGAAATCTAGAATGAAATGGAGTTTGGATTTGAAAAATTGGAATTGAGAATGGATTTTGAATCCAAGGTCTGGATCTAAAATAGATTTTGAAATCCAAGATGAAATTGAATTCTGGATTTAGAATGGAATTGGATCCAAGATCTGGAATCCAAGATAGAATTTGGATCTGAGATCTAAGGTAAAATTGAATTCTGGATCCTAAAGGGACTTTGGATCTGAAGTCTAAGATCCGAGAGGGAATTGGATTCTAGATGGAATTTGGACCTGAGATCCAATATGGAACTGGATTCTGGATCCTAAAATGAATTTTGGATCTGAAGTCTAAGATTCGAGAAGGAATTGGATTCTAGATGGAATTTGGACTTGAGATCCAATATGGAACTGGATTCTGTATCCTAAAATGAATTTTGGATCTGAAGTCTGAGATCCAAGGTGAAATTGGGTTCTGGGTCCTAGAATGGGTTTTGGATCTAAAGTCTGAGATCCAAGATGATATTGGATTCTGGATTCTGAAAAGTCCAAATAGGAGTTTCAAAGCTGGATCTGGGTTTTGAAAACCCAGATTTGAATTTTTTAAGAAGAGTCAAGTTTTGAGATTTAGAATCAACCTCAAATTTTGAAACTAATTTGAAATCAGAAGATAACTCCGAGTTTTCAAAGTTAAATTGAACTTTGAAAGATGGAATTTTGAGATATCTGAATTGAATTTGAATTTGAATTTGAATCTTGAAAAATGAATCTTGGAATTTCAAAGTTGATTTGAGAATTGAATTACACATGAACTTCAAATTCGGATTTTTGAATTTAAAGCTTGAATTTGGAATTTTTAGAGAGTGAATCAAGAATTTCAAAGTTAAATTGAACTTTTGAATTTGATTTCAAAGTCAAATTTTGGACTTTAAAGATGAGATAGAATTGATGAAATTGAAATAGAAATTGAAGAAAAGATATTCACAATCACTTGGGTTTTTAAAAGGGGAATTTTGAAAACATGATGCAATTCTATCCTAAATGATGAATGAATTTAAATAACTTTGAAATTGGAATTTGAAAATCATATTTCATTCTTTAAATGAATGTAAATAAGAATAATAATATAATACACTCCTGACTATGGTCATTGAATGTATTATATAATAATCATACCTAAATTCAAGTGAAGAATCAAACATATTTTGGTGCTTTTATAGAGTTTAGAATGAAATTAACTCTCAGTATACCCTAACTATGGCCATTTGTATACGTATTGAATCAATTTTAAACTAAACTTTGATAAAAGAAAAAAATGTTTAAAGAAAACATGATGAATTTTGAAAAGGATCCAATGTTGATCCAGTGTTATTTTATAAAAGATAAAAATGCTAAGTTTTGTTTACATCCTGACTATGGCCATTGATGTAAATCATCAACTTAGGATTAATTACCTCTTACGAAATGGTGCACGTGCCATTCGTGTTTCACCATTGTGAGATTTTGAGAAATAAAGGAAAAAAAAGCATGAAAATAAGCAATTTATGATATTTACAATGCTCATTCATTCTATCTAAAACAGGAAATGTAAATTCTCATTAAGATCTAACTATTACAAGAATTGAATTTACAACCCCAAGTAATGATATTTTTCACATATTCTCTACAAAAACACTTGGTTAGTATCAAAAGCTTGGAGGATAATGAAAGACATTGCATCGAAATACTATGTATATATTATATATATAATGATTATTTGTATGAAGAGGGGAAAGAAGTTAACACCCAGCCTACCGTATGGGGTAGTGCAGAAATAGGTATGGTATGGGTGTAGCATTTTTATGCTAAGAGATGAAAATGCAAAGAATGATCAGCATAAGACTGCAAAAATGTATAGGAAACAGTGAATGCACATAATGATAAAAATGAGGTGTTTGTTGATATTATGCTATGTCCCTAAGTTAAATCATCATTTATCCGGATACAAACCGATGCCTTCGGGAAAGTAAATGTGATATAACAAAGAAATGTTGTTATAAATAATTAATGAATTTGTGCAATGTTTTTCAAAAAAGATGCTCACCTGCACAGGTAAAGGAAAGAGAATGCTGGCAGCAGGGGTTTAAGGTTGGGTATATACCTACAAGTGAGCACTAAATAGTGGGAGGTTCTTTCCTATATGTTGGGCTAAGGAAGCCCTTAATGTTTCATGAATAGGAAGGCATGTATTGAAATGACAGAACGAATACTTATAATGCCTATGTGCTACACACTAATATATATATATATATATATATATATATATATATATATATATATATATATATATATATATATATATATATATATATATATATATATATATAAATGCAGAGATGATATACATATGATATGCAATGGCACTGGGACAATGTGTGGCATATAAATAGTGCAGTGATTAAGAAGTGTACAAAGGGGCATGCATAGGTGACATTCAACTGGAATTTCAGTTGAGATTCAAGATGGAATGAAATGATAGGTAAATGTATGGCCAACATTGTGAAAACTACCGTGGAGTGTTGATGTGCTGGAAAATGTGCCATATGATGATGAAAATGAAATGATAGACATACATGGTAAATACAATGTAAGAAATGCAACTGCAAGTATATATATGAATAGTGACTATGAAATGTATTAATGATTCATCTCCTGCGAAATGGCTCCCATCATGACAGCCGATTGGCCTTGATTCTGTATACCCACCAAAAAAAAAAGTCCATCATATCAAAACCAATATTTGTTATCCTTATGAAATCTTGTTTTAGTATGCTGCAAGCAGGTGGGTATGGGCTGGCTGACAGGATTATTGTAGGAATAATGTGATACTGTAACAAGGGTTGTGTAAAAAAAATGGGGGTGTCAAATCAACATGAACCTAAAAAATGTTAAGATGAAAGAAAGGACAGCCAACTCAATCAGTTAGCAATTTTAAGATTTATAGCATCAATTTTGGACCCACTCTACCACTATTGTACAAATAACTACAGTGCACCACCATAGAAGAAAATATAATTTAGCTATACACTGTACATATCCATCTTTGACTAAAAAAAAGTTTCATTCCCAGCAATCATATGAGACTACATAACAATAAATAAAACATGCCTCTAATTATAGCTAAATAGGAGATACTTTCACTAATCAATTTAAACAATCACATTAAAGGGGAAAACTTCTTTTAGTTGTATTTTCCTGCAAAAAAAAAAGGTGAATAATCAAGTATAGGGAGACTATAGGTTTAAGAAAACAAATGGCCACAAACTCATCATCATGAAGTTCCACAAAAATAATCGCAATTGCTGAGGACCAGTGCAGTTAGCTAGGAGCATGCATTGTTCTATCATCTTCCTGCTAAAGGAGCATGAGTGACTGGGTGAGTGTAAATTAAGAACAGGTTGTTAATGGGTACAGCAAGTGATGGTCTTGATGTAAGTAACTGAAACTACAATGGTGGGTGATTCTATGAGAAAAAGCTAAGGTGCTTGAGGATGCCACCAGTTGCAACAGTATTCTTCATTACAGTAGGAGACCAGCTGAAATCACAATAGTGTGCACACACTACTATGAAGGTCAAGAAGTGCAATCGCCTAAAATATTACTGAAGGTGATAGTGTGGGTATATGTACTGCTGTAGAAAGACTATATGCTAAAAAAAAACTGTGGAGTATGCACACAGTGGGTGTGCATGCCATGGAATATTCAATATAACTGAAAGGAATGTGCAGGGAGTTTGAGCCACGGTGGTGGTGAAGAGGGATGCTAACAGGGGACTGCACCTTGCGCAATCTTGCATTTTTGTGGCTAGTGGACAAGATAAAAGAAGATTTGGGTGATGCATACATGGCTGCTGAACATTTAGAAACTGGGTTTCTATAATGTCGTGGAATGGATTCACTAAGATGCTCTGGGGTGTGAACATACACCTACTTTGTATGAAGAGGAAAACCAACATTTGACCATGTACAATGTAGTAAATAAAATAGAGAATCAAAATGTAAATCAGAATTTAGAATAAACACAATATTCAGAAGTGAAAACAAGATATCCTTCATGACAATTATTAAAATAAAACTGAAATCAGACAGATGCTCAAGAATCTCCTAAATTTTAAAGGGATAAAAAAAAACAGATAGCAAAAGGAGAGAGAAACGAGAAGCATTCATATTTTCAAAGCTTTTAGGAGTTAGCTGAAGATCTTCAGTCGAGGCTCACGCATAGCAATAAGGTTAATGGCCATTCAATACTGAGCTTAAAGTTAACATGCTGAAGATTTTAACATATTGAAGATGAGCTTAACGTTGATGACCATTTTATAAGGTTTTAACCATATCAGATGATGCTGGAAGCAAATACAGGTGTAGCTGAAACGTAGGTAACAGCAGCGAAGATCTAAGTAAAACAGCAGATGCTGGGCATAAAAAATAAAAAAGAAAAGAAAAGAAAAGAAAAGAAAAGAAAAGAAAGGGATTTAAATTAGAATCATATGTGAAGATATCAAGTATTGAAAACAAACCTGGGGTCCTCTGCGATTCTGATTTTTGGACCATTAGCACATAGATAAACACAGAGAACCATTTATTTGATTCTCAAGTTGATTCAATCATGCAGGTTATGATGCTAAAAGAAGTGGAACAGAAACAGATTTAGAATTCTAATGGGCTTGAATCATGCAATTGTGATTCTCATGTTGCACGCATACCTTGTTGTTGTGGTGAAGCCGAAACACAAGGTGCTGGTGGTGATGGCTGCAAGGCTGCAAGTAGGTGTTTGTTGGGTGTGTGATGGGGCTTCAATGGTGCTTTCAAGGTATGGCTGCAGTTGTGGTTGAAGCTAGAACCGTGGCTGGAGCAAGAGGACTTGAAGAAGGTGGCTGCCACCTTGTTGGGCACTCTTTGCTTGGGAAAGAGCTGCAACAAAGAAGATTAATGGAGAGAGAGAGAAGTGAGAGATAGGGATTTGAGAGAGCTAAGGGGCTGAGGGTGCATCCATCGTGTGATCTTGGAGAATAGTAAGAAAGGAGTTTTTATGGTGGCTGGACAATAGGGAAGTTAAAGAAAGAAGGAAAGAAAAAAGGAAAGAAAGAGGAAGAAAGAAAAGGAAAGAAGAAGGAAGAGGAGAAGAAGAAAGGAAGGTGGAGAGTGTGGTATGTGAATGAGAGAAGGAAGGGAGGAAGAAAGAAAGAAAAAAGAAAGGAGGAAGGAAGAAAGAATGAAAGAAAGAAAAAGAAGAAAAGGAAGAGGAAAAAAGAGAGGAAAGGAAAGAAAAGAAAGAGAAGAAGGAAAGAAAAATGGAGGAAGAAAAGGAAATAAAGGGGGCTAGGGGGGGGGGGGGGGGGTGACCCCCTTGTGGGTCCCACATAATAATAAAAAAAATGAAATAATAAATAAGATTAAATAATGAAAAGTGAAGGAAATATATATATATTGTTAAAATGAAATGCAATTGGATGAGTCATCTCAAAGCGGGCCCAATTTCCAAATTTGAAATTCATTTTGAAGATTAGAGGGGTAGAATAGTCTTTTTAGAAAAAATTTAGATGAAACAAGCTATTTTTGGTAATTTTTGAAATGAGCTTCGATTTTGAAGTTTCATACCCCGTTGCAAAGCAAATCCAATGTAGAATTTAAAATTTTGAATTTGAAAGAAATCCGGGTTGTTTTTCTCAGAAAAAAAAATATTTATAAATTTAGAATCATGGGGGTAAAACTATCAATTTTGGAAACCTAGGGTTAGAAATTGATTTCTGAAAACTTTTAAAACTCAATTTGGATTGAAATTTATAAAATTGGAGTTCTGAACTTCTAAAATGTGATGAAATGTTATAAAATGCTGAGAAATGGTATGAAATGATGAGAAATGATATGAAATGCTATGCAAAATACAGACCCTGAATAAAGAAATTTGGATATTAAACCCTGATTGACAGTTGTACCAATTGAGAAAATGATAATTTTGACAAAAATGGGCAAAATGATTCAAGAAATGATTTTTGTCTCTGCCGGGCCAGAGTGACACTAAAAATTAGGGTCTTGAACTAATTTGAACTAAAATAAACTAGATTGAGTTGGGTTTTAGGGTCTCATAACTCAACTGGACTGACAAAACATTGACTCAACTGAACTCCCAGACTGAAATGTCAAGAAATACTGCCATTTTTAGAGAAATGGCGAGAAATGGTGAGAAATGGTCAATGGAGTGAAGTGAATTACAAACCAGAGCTGGGTTTGAGCTGGAACAAAGATCAGTAATACTGAGATGAACTAAAATTGAAGCTCAAACACTAGCTCAATTGTCTGAATTTAGCTCAATTTCAGCTGAATGAGATGAAACAGATTAAAATGGGCTCCTAGACACTTGGAAATGGTTTTGAACTGAAACTGGAGCACTTGAACTCCTGGTGAGCTCAAGCTAGACTCAAGAGAATATGATTGACTGACTCAGAGACAATTGGCTTGGATTTAAGTGAGAAATGAGCTCATTTCTGGAGAAATGATCTCATTTTGGCAAGAATGGTCAGAAATGAAAATGGCCTTCTCACTGTGAGCTCAGGTGAGCTAGAAATGATTGTCAATCTAACTATTCTGAACTGACCAATGAGCTTGGTTGACTCCAACTGACGAGGGATCTGGGATGACCTAAGGGTAAAATGGTAATTTTTCTAATAAAAGTGGGTAAAATGGTAGTTTTCTGACACAGACTCGAGGTTGGACTCCTACACAGACCTAACAGGGTTGGCACTGCACGAGGGGTGTGTTTGAAAATGGATGAGGAAATTTTGGGGTGTTTACACCCACGGAGTACACCTAGGTGTCCTGCATTAGGAGACCCGATGTAGGGGCTCCATAGTACGAGATTAAGGACATCGTGATTCAGATGCTCCTATCTTTCTATGGCCTTAGTCACGAGGATCCCTATAGGCACCTCGACGAGTTCTTCGAAATTTGTTCCACAATGAAGATTCAAAATTTTGGGGATGATGCTATGAAATTGACCCTCTTCCCATTCTCATTGAAGGACAAAGCCAAGTATTGGTTGAAATCCTTAGACACGATAGTGATAGGTTTATGGAATCAGCTTCAGCAGGAATTTCTGAAGAAGTACTTTCCCATCGGTAGGACAAATCAATTCAGGTGAGCCATCACCAGTTTCTCAGAACTGGATGACGAGCAATTTCATGAAACATGAGAAAGGATGAAGGACCTGCTTAGAAAATGCCCTCACCACCAGGTGCCAAGATGGCAACTAACACAGTGCTTCTACAATGGATTGTCTGACAGAAATCGTCAGATGATCGACGCTTCTTGTGGGGGTACATTTATGTTGAAGAGCAAGGATGAGGCTTGGCACTTATTTGATACTCTGGCCGAGAACTCATTGCACCATACTGAGAGAGCCACAGTCACACCTAGCATTTCCAAGAAAGGTGGTGTTCTTGAGATTGATTTGACTGTTGCACTGCAAAGCAAAGTGGATATGCTTTCGCAGAAGCTGGATCGACTTCTCGCGGGCCCACCCCCCATCCATCCGGTTTGTGCTCTTTGTGCCAGCCTGACACATTCTGTCACTGAGTGCCCTTTGGCAGCTCAGTACCCTGAATTTGTTCACGAACAAGTTCAGGCTGCTCAGGGATTCACCAAGCCCTTGCATGACCCATTTTCATCTATATATAATTCGGGTTGGCGAAATCATCCAATTTTTTCATGGAAAAATCAACAAGCCCCAGTCCATACCACTCTATCTCTTCATATTAGTCCTAATACGTTCATTCAGTCATATCAGAGGACGAATTATCCCCAGCCCCCTCCTACCTTTCCTATGAGTGCTCCTCAGGAGACAACACAATCATCTTTTGAAGAGAAGATTCTTCAAGCGTTGCAGGAGGTGAAAACCTCCAGTCAAACTGCTTTTAGAGAAGTGTAACCAGTTGCTCAACTCTCATACCCATTCAATAGCCATGCTTGAAACGCAGATAGATCAGTTGGCAGACGCTTTGACAAGGAGGACCGAGGGTAATCTACCAAGCCAACCGATGATGAATCCTAAGGGCAAGGAAGTCATGGCTTTCGAGCTGCACATGCTAGAATCTCATTGAAGAATAAGACATCAGTTGAGCAGAGACAATGTATTATATGTATATAGTAGAATTAGGATTTTCAGTTTAGCATTTTTTTGTTTCGTTATTTGATTTCTGATGAGCTTACACTCGCGTTGATTCATGCAGGCTTATTCTGACATTCACTATGTGAGTATAGGTTATTGACTCTAGGACATGGCTTTTAGAGCAAACAATCGATTAGGTCAGCTGAAAACTGAGCATCGACGTATGCTTAGTGGTGGAGCATGATCAAGTCAAGAATCAGCTCAAGAGGCCCCGTATATCAGGTTGTATCTATCTATTCTCCTGTCTTGATTTCAAGTTCTTTTAATGTGCATCTACATTGCATTTTTATATCTTTGCATGCCACTAGGGACAGTGTCATTCAAGCATGGGGAGTGGTTCAGTAGATATACATTATTTTGTCTGGTTTATCATGTTTTAGTAGCTAAAACTCATAAATTAGGTGTTTAAGGAATTTTTTTTAGCATATATGAATGTTTTTGACATAATCTGACATGTTAGAAATTTTTAAAAGCCCCATGAGGAAATTTTTTTTCTGAACAAAGCTAAAAAGAGTGAGTATTTATGGGAAGTTTAAAAAAAAGAATGTATTTGAATGTAGAAAGATAATTTTGAATCACAAAGTATAAGTATGCATAGTTTGAAATGAACTACGAAGTAAATGAAAAATATAAAGGAAAAGCTCAAACTCAAAAGAATAGAGCCTGCGTTAGGTTGTTTGGATGATTTCACAATTCCGAGTACGATGAGTTCAAACACAAGTTGAAACGTTTGAATTTCATTCGAAAAAGAAAGTGAGAACTTGTTATCATCGCAAAAATTTTCCGCTCTTGTGGTTTCTCTCTCTTCCTTCTCTTTTTCCTTTTCTGACCTCTATTTCTCCTTTTTGAGGGGAGAAATGAAAAGACAGAAAAAGAAAAGAGAAGAGAAAAGAAAAGAAGGGAAGAGGAACTCTTTTGCGGGGTCTCACTTGACCTTGATTTTGAAAAATATTTAAGAAAATAACTCGCCTCCGTTTTGAAATATTTGTGAGAAAATTGGGAGACGGGATCCGCTCGTCGATACGAGGTTCGACCGTTCCTGGCGCCTTTATCAGGGGTAATCAAACCAAGGATCGAATTTATGCCTTTTTGCTTTGCCTAAATATTATCTAAGAATTTATTCTAAGTTTAAATGCACAAAGAATCATGCTTGTGCAATGCAAAAATGTATGCTCTTTTGAAAGATGTTTTTGAAAATTTCCAAGTGTTCAGATATGAGCTTGATAATAAAGTGAAGAAATGGTTTCTGAAGGGTAAAATCTAACTTAGAACTTGAGATAGATCAGAGGAGTTCTAAGTTTTTGAAATAATCAGAGGTGGGAAAAATAAATCTTTTGAATTTTAAAAATAATGATTGGAAGATGAGAGAAAAAGAGATGAAGTTTCAAAGTCAGAAGTAGACATTGAATTTAAATTTTAAACTTGGATTTAGGAGAAGAAATGAATATTTGGAGTGGAATTGGATTCTAGATTTAATGTTCGAAATTAGGATGAAATTTGGACTTGAGCAATCCAAATAGAATTTTAAAAATAGAAATGGATTTAAGAAGATGGGATTTGAAAGTGGAATTGGATTTGAAATCTGGAATTAAAGATGGAATTTGAATCCAAAGTCTGAATCCTAAAATGAAGTGTGAATCTGAAATCTGAGATCCAAGATGGAATTAAGTTCTGGATCCTAAATGGAATTTGGATCTGAAGTCTGAGATCCAAAATGAAATTGGATTCTGGATCCTAAAATGGAATTGGATCTGAAGTCTGAGATCCAAAAAGTGGAATAGGATTCTAGATCCTAAAATGAAATTAGATCTGAAGTCTGAGATCCAAGATGAGATTGGATTCTGGATCCTAAAGGTGGATTTTGGATCTGAAGTCTGAGATCCAAAGTGGAATTGGATTCTGGACCCGAAGATGGATTTTGAATCTGAAGTCTGAGATCCAAAAAGTGAAGGTGGGTTCTGGATCTTAAAGGTGGAATTGGATCCAAGATCTGGAATCCAAGATGAGATTGGGTTCTAACTTTGGATTTGGGTTTTGAAAGTCCAAATGGGACTTTTGAAGATGGATCTGGGTTTTGAAAACCCATATTGAATTTAAAACTTAGAAAAAGACTTGAATTTTGAGATTCTTGAACTTTGATTTTGAATTTGAAGATGATAAAATTAGACTTGATTTTGAAACAGAAGATGACTTCAAAGTTAAATTGAACTTTGAAGTTTGATTTAGAATTTGAATTTTTTGGGACATACAAATGAATTTCAAAGTCAAATTAGACTTCGAATTTGAATTTTGAATCAGAAGATTGAACTTTGAAATTGGACTTGAATTTGGAAATGGAATTTTGAATATAAAGATTGATTTTGAAATTTCAAAGTCAAATTGGACTTTGAAATTGAAAATTTTAAATCTTTGAAATAAGATAGAAAAATGAATTGAAATAGAGATTGAAAAAAGATATTTGAGATCACTTGGATTTTTGAAAAAGAGTTTTGAAAATAATAATGCAATTTTATCCTAAATGATGAATGAATTTAAAGAATTTGAAATTGGATTTTGAAAAGCTATTCCATTCTTTAAACAAATTAAAATAAGATTGAAGATATAATACATCCATGACTATGGTCATTAAATGTATTATATAATAATCATATCTGAATTCAAATGAAGAATACAATACATTTTAGTGCTTTTATAGAGTTTAAAATGAAATTGATTCTCAATATATCCTGACTATGGCCATTGATATATATTTTGAGTTAATTTCAAATTAAACTCTGATAAGAGAGGAAAATATTTAAAGAAAATATGATGAATTTTTAAAAGGATTCTGTGTGGATCCAGTGTTATTTTATAAAAGATAAAAATACTAAGTTTTGTTTGCATCCTGACTATGGCCATTGATGTAAATCATCAACTTAGGATTAATTACCTCTTATGAAATGGTGCACGTGCCATTCGTGTTTCACCATTCGTGAAATTTTGAAATAAAAGATAAAAATGAGATGAAACACATGATTTATGGGATTTACATGCTCATACATTCTAATCTAATGCAAGGAATGTAAATTTTCATTATATCTAGCTATCACAATACATGAAATCAAATTTACAACTCCCAATAATGACATTTTCCACATATTTCCTGCAAAACAACTGGGTTAATGAAAATAGAGAAAAAAAAATTGTACATATCACATGGAGGTCAATGGTAAAATGCTCATATGCCAAAATATATGTGATGGAAAGATGGAAAATTATATATATATATATATATATATATATATATATATATATATATATATATATCAATAGCTTGTGAAGACATATGGATATATATATATATATACATATATATATGTATACATATATGTATATAGACATATATATCTATCTATCTGTATATATGTACAGAACATCTAGAATCAATGAGAACCTATATATGAAAAGACATTCAGAATTTTGCCTTGAATGAATGATAAAATGTGCATTTACACAGTTTGTTTACTGTGTGATGAATGACATACTATGCACATGCATAGTGATTCAGCAAATGTATAAAAATAACAGATGTGCAAGTATTAGAGAAGAGGCCTGGGCATTGGTGGTGGATGAGGGTGAGCATGCAGGAAAATGCTATGAACGTTACAATGAAGCTGTAGCAACCCATGATGAGAATGTGAATGACTCATTTTATGACATGAATATTGAAACAGAAATTAAAGAAAGGTTCAGATATCATAAAGTTGAGGATTTTTACATACTTTGTCCATGCAACCATATTGAATGGAGATACTATTTACAAAAAAAAAAAAAAAAATCAGCTGGACAGGATCATTTCTCACTATGCATAAAACAAATTTTCATGACCATCTAAATAAGACAGACATTGAATTGACCCACTTTAGATTACATGAATTAATGAAATTAAAATCAGACCACATGAATTTTACCATCCAATATTCAGTAAATGCTTTCTTAGGGTGCAAAGAGATCAGTACACACAGGACCATGACATACTCAAATCTGAATTTGTTATACAAATAGTAGCTAGTTCAGTCTTTCACCCCTACAACTCCAATAACATTCACCACAGGACCCCAAGATTGCTGACAGCAAACAACCTGTACATGTGCTCCCTCTAATGCCTGATATTCAACTCATCATATTTTTTTATGGCCGACTCATCTTTTCCTTCATTTTCTTTTAACATAACACTTAAATCACCCGCATTACCTTCCAGTGCACACCAAACATATCCACAACTGATCCAAAAGGAAAACTAACGGTGGAAGGATCAACCCAGCAACACAAACCTCTACTCATGAGTAGAGCCTCACACAGGTCTGCTACCAGACTTATATCACTTGAAAACTCACAGTGAAAGGGTCAAGCCAGTAACACAAACCTCTACTCACGAGATGAACCTCACACAGGTCTGCCACCAGACCTATATCACTTGAAAACTCATCATCAACGCCAAATATGGGCCCACCATTTGGGGGAAACAATTTGGATGGGTTAAACAGGTTTAAACTCATCAACTGACCTTATTTTCCCACATTAACACCCTCTGAGTAGCCACACAAATCTCAGATTTCCAGAAAATGCACCAAAATAAAATGAATTTAGACAATGGTGCCCCAAACCCTAGGTAGAGCATCTGATCATCAATGTCCAAAATTTTGTAGAAAATGAAACTGATAAGCTTTCTATTTTAAGAACATCAAGGTTACGATTACAAGGCAAGGGTAAGCTATAAGCAACTCAATAAATCATGATAAACATATATAGAATGAATAGCTTTTCCCAATAAATCATGATAAACATAAATAGAATAAATTGTTTCCAATAGCATGCACGTGAATAAGCAATTCTGCATAACCCAGAAAATTCTAATTCAAGAAGGAAGGTAATTTGGGTTTTACAGGCATACCTACTAGTGCCAGTTCCACCCTATGAATTCCAAATCACAGTGTTATTCCAAGTTCAAAACAACTCATCATGGTCAGCAGGCAATATCATGGCTATTCTCCATCCCTTTGGTGCAGAATGGTTAGCATTTGGTGATTCTGTTATTTGAATTAGTACTTACGTATCCAATTTACCAAAGCCTGAAAAAAAAGGAATTAGCATATTGACAATAGACAGGTAAATTAGATTCAGATATCAGGCTTAGAGTTTGAATGGTAAATTCCTAGGCTGATTGATTTCAGACATCCAAATTGAGCCTAAAACAAAATGACTAGCAAGTCGACCTCTGATGTTAATCTCTCTGAATTTAAACAAGGGATCAATGAGCTGAATTGATATGCCTCTGTTATGACACATCTCGATGTGGTGTTAACTACTTTTCCAGACCCTTCTGAAGTGAGAGATCTACACAGGATAGCTCATCAACCGATAATCCCGAAATAGGGATTGATTATACTGGATTCGAGTGGATATAGTGGAACAACTAACCCAGATGATGATAAATAATATAAAAAAAATCAGAAAACAAAATACGGAAATTGAAAATAAAACATGAACATAACAAGAAAGGTAGAAGACATACCATGAATCAGATGTAAGGGAATATGATATTTATGTCATTACTACCAAAATTTCCATTTGCTTTCATCAAGTTTAACTAATGTAGAGGCTTATTGAGTATGCTAAACAAGGCTTTCATTCCAAATTCACGAAAGAACAGCTGATTCATAATTTACATTGTGTATCTGATTCATTGGTCGAAAAACAAATTATACCTGTTGTCAGGGGGAACTCCCCAATTTGCTTATGAACAATGGATTTGTTTAAAGATTAATTAGTTGTCTGGACATATGTTGCATCAGTGGCTTACCATAGACTGATGGCATGCCGAGGAACTATTGGAGAGAGCATAATACTAAGTATGAGTGTAAGGTGCTAATGGGTGCCAGAGCAATGCATATGAGATATGATCAAGGCACACGAATAAGTCCTAAATGCTCTTATAACCCACGATAAAATAAAAAAAAGTAATCAGGGCAAAATGAAAGAAACCATATCTAAGTAGGGAAAAGTATGATGAACAGAACTAATGAATAGCATTAATTAACGAAATGGATTGAAATAATACAACTGCAGAGAGCGAGTTTCAATTATTGAAACAACGCACAACAAACAGATAATGGAACATGTCACAACAACAACAAAAAAAGAAAAATATGCTAGATATGAAGATCAGAACGCAGAGAAAAATAAAGACCCATGTAATCGATAATGGAGATGAAATTAAAAGACAAAACTCGTTGCCATGGAATGCAATGACCGCACTGCAGACGAATCAAACCTATATTAAAGAAAATGAACTGCAATTGAATCCATAGATTAAGAAAACCTAGCGAGATAAGTTGGGGATCCAACGTAATTTCGAAAATCTGAATGTAAATAAGACATAAAGTTTCACAGACGAAATATCAAGACCAGCAGAAAGCCAAAACAAATAGAAAGTCGAAATCAAAGGGGAAATCCAAACGGAAAGGAAAGCAGATTAAACTCAGACATAAATTGAAATAAAATAAAAAAAAGAACAGAGGAATTGGTGATGCTATGGTGAAGCGCCATCGGTTCCTGTTATACCAGAAAATGTAAAAATAAAACTAAGGATTCAATGTCAATCTTGAAACCAAGATGAATATAAGCAATTAGCATAAGGATGTATAATGAAAACAAAATACACAGAATCAAATTGTAAACGTATGTCAAAATCCATGAAAATCCAAACCAATCATGAGTCAAGGATGGAAGGAAAAGGGTAAGCTGTTGGAATTGAGGATTCCATTTGTTGTTTCCTCGCATGAGCTGAAGCTGCTATATGCCGATCAACATCATACATAAGGCTTCACCATGCAAAAGGGAAAAGAAAAGAAAAGAAAGAAAAGCTAAGAAAATTAAGAAAGAGAACAGGAAGGTTTTATGATAAAAGAAAAACTTGCAGGAAATCTGAAGTAAAAGAGGAGGATGGCGATTACTTACCAAAGTTCTGCAGAGATTTAGAAAAATGGAGAGGGCCTCCTCTTCGTTCTACTATGGGGATTGCAGGCTTACTCTGATTCTCTCACAAGGGGAAAGGGATGAGTCGAGAAGAGGAAGATGAAGATGGAGCGATTGGGAGAAGAGAAGAAGTGATCAAAGAGGAAGGAGAAGAAACGGGGGGTGCGGGGGTGAGGAAGCGGTGGTCTGAGGGTTTCCCCTTAATCGGTTTTTAAAGAGGGGGAGGAAGGATCTCGAATGGAGCAGTTAAGGATCGAGGGTGGAAAATGGCCATGGAGGATCGGAGGGTGGCGGAGAGAGGAAGGTCCATCGGTGGGGTTGTCCATAGAGGGGCTCGTTGGGTAGAGGAAGTTGGAAGCTTCGTGAAGGGCGGAGAAGAAGGAATGAGAAGGCCTTCGTAACCCTAAAGAAAACACATTTTTTTCTTTTTTTCGTTAAAACCCTCCCGTTTTAAAGATTTTCAAAAGGCCGGTTATTTTCCAAAAGTCTTTTGCAGAAAACTAGTTTTAGTTAAAAGATTGTTTTCAAAACAAGTTTTTTCAAAATCCGTTTTTTTTTTCTTTTCTATATTTTTATTTTTTTGTTCTTTTCTTCATTTTATATATATATATATATATTTCGATATTTTTGGAATAAAATCCTAAAATTTACGAGAAAACAAGGATTTAAACTATTTTTTTTGTATTTTTGAGAAATATTTACAAAAGGGAGTTTTTTTTAGAATTCAATGCTATTTCTCTGAAAAAATCTTCAGAAAGCGAATTTGAACCTGGAATTTGAAGTGATATTCGAGGTTTGGAACCTCAAATCGAGAAATACAAAGTTGTGGATCCAACAGGATGCCGGATGAACTGCCCAAGCCATTCAAAACCCTTTTTTGGTATTTTTGTAATTTTAATTTGGAAATTGGACAACGAGGCTCAGATTTGGATTTAAAACACTGAATTCAGATCCGGAATTGAATTTGAGTATATCAATATGGAATTTTAATCCAGAAAATCTGAAGAATGACTGAAATTTGGCTTTGGTTTTCTCAGAAGATGGAGTCAGGGGCAAAAAGGTTATTTTTACAAACCTTTGAAAAATTTGGGGTGTTCACAGAACTTCGTGAGCCTTAGAAGCTGAGATCAGACACAAGTTAAAGTGTTTGAACCTCATGTAGAAGGGGTAAATGAAGGAAGACACTTTTGGGCCTAGTTAACGCCCTCAACATACAGATAGTGGTATAAGAAGGCATTAACATTGCACAGGGCACAAAAGCAGACCACACACAAGCTATCAAATGAAAAGAAAAGAAAAGAATCTGAAATAAGTCAAAAAATAGAAAAATTGAAAATCCAATGAAAATGAGAGCTTAATGTAAAGAAAAAGTCATTACTTAGAAGTAGAATGAAAGACTGTGCAGAAAAAGATATAAGTGATGAAAAATGAATAATAGCATGGCAATACACGATTTTATGAGAAACAATCATAGATAAATGCGATTTTTAGAAGAGTGAAAGGAAAACTTTTATAGTGGAGGCATAGAATCTCTAATCGTATTCTGAGAATGAAAACTACATGAATGTTTGCTAAAAATGATTTCTGGAATTGCCTAGCATTTTAGAAGAAAAATTTGAATTTCTGCATGATTTCTGATGTTTGTGGGTAGCATCTCTGCAAACCCTCACGAGACCTTGCTCGTCCATTGGGGTAACCCAGGGGTTTAAAGGGCTTGTTGCATGTGCTAAATGCAACCGTGATTCCTACGAAAGTGAGTTAGTTGTTTAATAAAATTTGCATTTTATTCGGATAGTCCATGTCTGCATTGCAAGGGTAGGATATATTGTTAGGGACTAGCAATTATTCTAGTATGGGGGTATTTGATGATATATAAATTACTCATAATTATAATATATTTTTATTGCATAAATGCATCATTTATAGGTTTAGAACCCTCACGTAGCTGCATTTAGATGTCATTGAGTTATGGTTTGAATTTTGTTCGAATCAAACTTAAATTGAGAGAAATATCGCATTTATAGTGCATTGGGTCAGACCTCGGGGCGAAGTGGGTCAGAAGTGGATCCAAATGACCATTTGGGTCTTGGATCTGGGCCAAAACATGCCCAATCCAACCCATATCACACCCAAATCCGTTCTTGAAAAATATTTGCAGAAAACCCCTTCAGAAAAGCACCTAGCAAATCTTTCTGTTTTAATCCGCTTTCTGGAATTTCCAGAAAAGAGGTCTTTAGCTTTAAAATTAGTTTCAAAACCCTAAATTGTTGGTTTTGCCTAGGGATTTGTGCCTCTTGTGTCTAATTCTCACTCCTTCACGTCTCCCTCTTCAGCCACCACGTTCCATCTTCCTCTTCTCTTGGGTTTTTCATGAGTTTTCTTGCATCTTCCTTGTTATCGCCCCCCTTTCCTCCCCATTTTGCTTCTTCTTCTTCCATTTCTTCCACTTCTTCTCATCCTTGTTGTTTGCTGATGCTTCTTTGTTGTATGTTGCAAGTATAACAGCTTGTGGAGTGTGCCTATCTTGGTTGGGGTGATGTCTGCCCCTCCAAGGTAAACCGACCCTATCCCTCCGGTTCTCTTTCCCATCTGATTGCACATCGGCTCGCATTCCACCTTCGAAGCATCTTCACCCTGCGCATTCCAGCATCTTGCGGGAAAGGAAGCATAGCTACAACATCAATGAAGGCATTTGGACGTGAATCTCGGGCCTAATCCGCTCCCCGTCTACCTCCCCATTCGTCGGACATCCCTATACATAGTTTGTCTTCTTTTCCCCTTTCTTTAGCATAAAACCCAATTTGTGTGTATGCTTGTTTTGAATTTTATTGCCTACGTTTTTGTGATTCTATCAAACCTAGTGTAGCTGTGGTGCACAGACCAACACCTAGATCGAGTCTAGGCTTATGTTTTTCTATTATTTTTGAATTGATTTGTAGTTCCCATTTCATTGGAATTGTTTTCCTCTTGTGCGCCCAAACCGGCTAGATCGAGTATAGCCGGTTGAAGCTGCTTTGTTTTGGGATTTAGTTCAAATGATTAACTTAAATTAGGTTATGTTTTTGGGTGTATAGTGATTGATTTTAAATCTATAGGTGTGTTTTTTCATGTATGAAGTGCATTCTATTTTTTTTGGTATGTTCAAGTACCCAAAATTGGGTAGACTTCCTCTACTCGATTTGGGGGGTGTTGTTTTAATGCACATAGATATTATGCTTAATAACCATGCATTTGTTGTTTAAGTAGTAGTTTAGTCTTAGTGGTACAGTTGATTGTTATTGTTTTAGCTGGGATTGATTCATAATAGGGTGGTTACTTGTTGATTTTCACTTAGATTATTGCGGAAAGATGGAGCATTATGCCCAAAATTATAGCAAGAAAGTAGCAAATTGGCAAAGATGAATCGCAAGTGAAGGTCAACAACAACAACAATAACAACAACCTCAGCAGCAACCACAAAAAGTAGTATATGATCGTGTTTATGCCACCATGATCGAACAAGTAGAAAACAGCGAATAAACACACTAATAGTCTTAGGTTAAGACTGTTTTGTGATTCAGTACAAATTTTGTTAGGAAAAAGTTAATCCATGAAATCAAGTACAAATTTTGTTTAACCGAATGATTAGCTCAAAACTTTTTCCAGGAACTCATTATGAGTTGTCTTGATCACTTTAAAGCTTATATGTTTGGGTTCACACACACACGTTGTGCATCCTCGTTAACCTCGATTGACTTAGACTATGATATTTATAGATAACCTTTGAAGAAAATTTCGAGGACGAAATTATTTTAAGAGGGGTAGATTGTAAGACTCGTGCTTTTTAGAAAAAAAAATGTTTTGGATCCGACCAGATCTAGGTCTTTAACCCCCCATGTGTTCTATTTAAACCACGCCATAGAGGACTTTCTTTTTATAAAAAACATCGATGCCCTCCTGCCCCGACTCTCTCTGCTCGACCCTGATCCCTTGCTGAAATCCCCCTCTCTCTGTTCGACCCCGACCCTGACCCCCTACCAAAATCTCCTCTCTTGTTTTCTTCTTCCTCACACTGGAGCACGGCTTAACCCGGTGCCTTCTCTGCGCACAGCGAGACCTCGACCCCGAAACCCCTCCCGTCTCTTGTCTCTCTCATGTTCACACCAGAGCCCCCCTTCCCTCGTCGAGAAACCTCTCGGCAACCCCCAGGTACGCTTCCTCTCACCTTTCATTCCTCTCGTCTCTCTCTCCTCCCTCTTCTTCTTCTTTTTCATTTGGGTTCACAGTGGCACCATCGCCATTGTGAAGCTCCTCCACCACGTTCCTCTTCTCTTCATTTCAGAGAAGGGGTCATCTGACTACCTCCCTGTTGATGATAGCACACACCAGGTGCCACCCGCACTGGTGCCACTATCCTTGTTGGCACCACCCCCTGCATCAACATCACCCACCATCGCCTTTCTGAGCACCTCCGAGGAAATCACCTGTTGGTGCCGTTCGGCCAACCTTTTTGCGGTAATATTCTTGCTCGACAACCACCTGCACCAACTACCTGCCAAAGCCATCGTGAGCTGATCATGCATAATATTTGCATTTTATTAATCATTATTTATGCATGATTCGTGTTAAAAATCGCTCTAAAAACCCATTTTTATTGTTAGTTCTGAGAAATCGCATTGAATCAAATTTTATCATAAAATCGAGTTTTCAACGCTTTCTCTACGGTTTTAGTATTTTTATTAGATTTAGATTTTCTTAATGGTAGTTTAGTTAGCTTAGGTTTGTATTAGCTAATTTGTAATTAAATGGGATATGCCACCTCAGCCAATTTTTTTAAAATAAAGTTTTATTTTGTTTTACCAAATCTTTTATTTTCAAGTGGAGTGCCGCAAGTGTGTGGGACCACTATTTTAGAACATAATAAAAATAAATAAAAATAAATAAAAATAAAAATAAGAAAATAAAAAGAAGAGGAATTTACAAAATTGGTGCCATCTCCGGGTGGGTCCCGCTTGAAAGTAAGAAACTTACCTGGGAATCTGAGTATGATGCTAGTTCAAAGGCGGGTCCCGCTCCATTTATTTGAAAATACAAGATAAAATATTATTTGTTTTTCAAGAATTTGGAAAATTAGTTTTCAGGTCAAAAATATGGATAAATGTAAAAACAAAATTTGTAAAGAGATTTAAAATCCTTTTTGCAAAAAGTTTTGAGATAAAATCTTTAAAATCAATATCCAAATATCCAGATTGTTTTTCTTCAGAATTTTTTTTGTAATTCAAAGTCCTGGGGGTAAAATGGGAAAATTTGGTAATTTTGAATACCCAGGGTTTTAAAAATCAATTTGAAAAAGTTAAAAAATCAAATCTGGATGGACAATTTTGAAAATCAGGAGTTCTGGATCTCAAAGTGACATGCTATGCAGTGAAATGATGCAAAGTGTTCATGCAATGCGATGCAAAGACATGTTTCAGTGAAATGTCACTCTGAGCTTAGACTCAGAAATTCTAACTTTTTGTCCAGAAAGAGGATTTTGAAATTTTGCAATTTGAAGATGTCTCTGAACCTAAATATAGAAATTTTGAGGCTCAAGAGTGAAATTTAGAACTTTCTGCAAGGTCTAACTCAGAAAATGACTATTTTGCCCTTCATTGATTCCGGAGAATGGAAATGTGGTGATTGAGGGCGATATCAAGAAGGTGAGTGAAAATTTGGGGTGTTTACAGATGCCCCTCTTTGCTACTAAGCCGGCTTATGGTCGAGCTTAGTGGCAAAGAAAACACACCAAATTTGGGCTATATATAAAAGAAAAAAATGCCCCAGTTAGAAGGATCTGACTGGGTATGAAGAAGTTAGCCCGAAAAAAATGGTAGATATGAAATGGAGAATAAAGAGAAAATAAATTCGCTCAGTGAGAGCGAAGTTCAGGTTTTTTGCCCTTAACCTGGATGGGACAGAAAATGCTCCGTATGGAACGAAGCTCAGGTTTTAACCCTTTGACCTAATTGGGGAATGAAAATATCTCATCAAAATGAGATTCAGGTTTGTACCCTTAACCTGACCGGGTGAAAAATGGAATGCCTCTTTGAATGAGACTCAGGTTTGTACCCTTATCCTGATCAGGCGGAAGAGGGAATACCTCTTTGAATGAGGCTCAGGTTTATACCCTTATCCTGATCGGGCAGAAAATGGAATACCTCATTGAAGGAGTCTCAGGTTTATACCCTTATCCTGATCAGGCGGAAAATGAATTGGTATGATGGAACCTTCAGATTTTGCACAATAAATCCTACAGGGTTTGCAAAAGGAAGGAAAAATGGGGTCCCTAAAGCTTGAAAAGGGATTGATTTTGGGCGTCTCATTGCTGAGACTAAAATCAGCTTTTTAAAATTGCCTTTTACGGGAAATGATTGGTGGTTCGACCTCGAACCGAAATGGGACTGTCCATGGTGGGACAGTGGGTACACAGGGAAGTGTGCAATCTGAGAGTTCATGCTCTCAAAGAAGGGAAGGAATCAAGTCCTTAGGAGGGATTTAAAATTGGTGTTAGGATGCATCGAAAACGAACATCAAGCTCTCACTTCATGTCAGGATAGTTAGAAAATATTGTCAAAATGTTGGAAATTCTGCTGTTGATTCAAAATTTTTGAAAATGTTGCACATTGTTGCAAAGACATTCCTTCTTTTCTACCTAAAGCATTACCTCCAAACAAGGTTCACTTCGTAGAATCGAGACTTGAAATCCAAATTGTTTGCAATTGACCTTCTTCAAAGAAGTTATCAATTTCCTTGATATGAGCAGGAAAGAGAATTTGATATTTATGAAAGCAATTGATGAAAGAGTATTGATAATAGAATTTCACAAGATTAAAGAGGATTCTTGATAGATCTGGCAGTTTGATATCTTGAGGGCTTCTCTCATGATAATCTTTCTGCGGTCTTTTGGCTCTCTGGGTTTTTGCTACATTCTCCTTTATTTTGGAGATGTTCTGACTTTTCTCTCTTTCTTTTTCCTCTCTTTCTCTCTTTTGGGAAGGGTACGTCACAAACTCCTTCAACTTGGAGATGTTTCGATCCTTCTTGGATGATGTGTTTGTAGATCTTTGGGCGATAGCTGAAATTAAATATCTTTTAGGGATTGTCGAGAGGTCAATCGCATCTGCCTTCATCTTGACAGTGCTTTGGACTTTCCCTGGAAGGATCCGTCACAAACTCCGTCATCTTGGAGATGTTTCGAATCTTCTTTGGCCCCGGGGGTCTATTCGCCTAATTCGCCTTCATCTTGACGACAGGTGAGAGATCCCTTTTGTGGATATTTAATTGCAGCTTAGGTGATTTGGAGGAGACAAGGCTTGGGTAAATGCTCTCTTTTCTAGCGCTCAGGATATTTCCACTGCCTCGCCCTTACAAGAATAGCCTTTAAAGATGCGCCATTGACTGCGATCAATATCGATCATCTACGGCTTTTCGATAGCATTGAATCTTCTTTTCTGGCCATATCGAGGACTTATCCTTCATCCTTTTGGTTGGCCAATAGAAAGAATTTGAGTTTTGAATCTCTTCTCGCAAAAGCTTCACTCTTTTGGAAGTAATGCTAAAGGCAAACTGAAATAAAGATTTGTGTCATAAAGATTCTGAAATCAACAAATAATTGATTTGACAAATTGACAAAATTTTCTTGAAATCCTTGGTGAAAATGAGTATTTGAAATCCGGCTCAACACATCCGTGACGAAAATTCTTCTCTCTTTTTTCCCAAAAAGAGAGACTCAGGCTTAGCCCTTACCTAAATGGGAAATGGGAAATACTCCTCTCTTTCCCGAAGAGGAGGTGTTTGCAAAACGAACTTTTGAAGAGAAATTGAGCTTTCGTCAAAGCTCCCTAATATTAGGCTTCTCTTATGGAAAGGGGGCCGATAATAGTGAGGTCTGAAAATTGGGTCATGAAAGGAACGAGTCCATCATACTCTCCCTGCAAAGAGGGTCCTTCATGATGAAGATGGCCTAGTATGAAATTGAGGGGGGGTCACAAGAAAACGAGTCTCCGTCGAGCCTCTCCCTTAAAAAGGGTTCCTCGTGTAAAATTGGAAATTGTTTTGCAAACGGTTCACAAAGACGCGATTCCCTTCAAACTCTCCCTAAAAAGGGGCTAAGTGAACGAATTGGATAGCATGCAAAAAGAACGAGCTCCCTCGAACTCTCTCTAAAAGGGTCTCTCGCAAGAGAAAATGATTGAACTTGGATATTGATATTGATTGACCCGAAGGTCGAAATTAGAAATTGAAAAATTGGTTGTTGAAAATTGAATGACCCGAAGGTCAAAATTGGATGACCTGACAGTCGAAATTGAGAATTGATTGACCCGAAGGTCGAAAATTTGGCATTGGTTGACCGAAAGGTCGAAATTGAGAATTGATTGACCCGAAGGTCGAAAATTGGAAATTGATTGACCCGAAGGTTGAAAATTGGAAATTGGTAATTGAAATTGAGAATTGGAAATTGGGTGACCCAGAGGTCGAAATTGGAGAATTGCCTGATTTGAAGACTTAAATTGGAATTTGGAGGTCAAAATGTCAAATTCGAGCAATTGACAGACTTTGATGATTGAAATGACTTGGATTAATCAAAGGAGAATGATGAGTTCGAGTCAGAGCTCGAATAAAATTCAGAGATCACGAGTCAGAACCCGGATCAATAGAAGAAAATGAAGCGCTTGAGTCAAGGCTCGAGTAACTAAAGAGATCTCGAGTCGGAACCCGGATCAACAAAAGAAAATGAAGAGCTCACATCTGAGCTTGAATAAGATAATGAGATCACGAGTCGGAACTCGGATCAACAAATGAAAATGAGGAGCTCGAATCTGAGCTCGAATACATAGAGAGATCTCGAGTCGGAACCCGGATCAATAAATGAAAATGATTTGAATAAAAAACCCGAGTCGGAACTCGGTTTTCTGAAAAATTGGGATTTTAAAAATGTGCCAGTTTGAGTACTGGATTTTGAAATAATACCAGTTCGAGCACTGGGTTTTAGTTCAGTATTGGTAATTACCTTCAAATTTTGAATCATTAGAAATTGTGATGGGACTGTTTATTGAAATCCCACTACTGACTGGGCTTGTTGTTAATGTAGTTGAATGCAAATGAATATGAATTGATGCACATGAATGCACAAGTGCGTGAAATGAGGAATTTATTTATCCTGCCTGCATACAGAACAAAATTTTAAAATGCCCCAGTGTAACTAGGAAAGTTGAATCATTATTTGAAGAAAACGGGCAGATTACAAGAGGAGACTAAATGTTTCAAGTGTAGAACTTTTTCAAGTGTCGAGCATTAATGGGATCTGGCAATTCTACACCATCGGCGTTGATGAGCCGATATGAGTTTCGGGGTAATGCTTCTTTGACGACATATGGGCCTTCCCAATTTGGCGACCATTTCCCGCCGGTATGATGCTTGAGATAAGCCGTGGATCGAAGTACTAAATCATTGACTTTGAACCTTCTTTCAATGACAGACTTCGCATACTGCCTGGCTACTCTCTGGCGATAGGATTGAGCATGTTCTGCTGCTTTCAGCCTTCTCTCGTCGAGTAAGTCTAACTGTACCAATCGCTGCTGCTGATATCGATCAAGGGGTAATTCTAGCAGCGATGCAAATTTCAAAGCGGGCTTTTGAACATGTAGCGGCAATACTACTTCTGTTCCATATACCAATTCTGATGGAGTAGCATTCGTTGGGGTGCGAATAGTGGTCCGGTAGGCCCATAGTGCATCGTGGATCTTCTCATGCTAGTCACGGCCTGTTTCCACAGTTCGCTCCAAGATACGAATTAAAATCTTGTTGGTGGCCTCTGCCTGACCATTCCCTTGAGGATAATATGGAGCGGAAAAATGGTGATAGATCTTGAATTTTGAGCAGAATGTCTTCATTCTTTCATTCTTGAAATGACTACCATTATCTGATACAATGTCATGCTGGATGCCGAAACGACAAAGGATGCTCTTGTGAATAAAAGAGACCACATGTCGGCCTTCTACTGTGCGAAGAGTGATAGCTTCTACCCACTTGGTGAAATATTCTGTTGCAGCAAGGAAATATTTATGGCCATTTGAAGCCAAAGGAGTGATGGGACCTACGACATCGAAGGCCCACATGGAGAACAGCCATGGAGAAACAACCGACTGTAAATAAGTTGCTGGAGCATGGATGGAAGGTGCATGTATCTGACATTGTACACACTTCTTCACATAATGATAACAGTCTTGTTGCATAGTCTTCCAATAGTATCCTGCTCTTATGATTTGCTTGACAAGGGTTTGGTAGCCGACGTGGCCACCACAAATGCCTTCGTGTGCTTCTCGCACGACTTCTTTGGCTTCGTCTTCATCTAAACATCTGGAATACTCTGAACTGAATCCACGGCGATAGAGAACATTGGCCAAAATGAAGTATCGAGTAGACATACGCTGGATTGCTCGCTGCTCTTTCTTTGAGAGTTCTGGAGGAAATTCGTCGGTTTCTATGAAATTTTTGATGTTGTAATACCAAGGTTTCTTCCTTTGCTCAGCCTGGTTTACTTGTTCCGCTGGAAGAAAAGCAGGTTGGTCAAGTCTGCCAATTTCAAAAGAGCGACAAGATTCTCCATTTCTGAATGCCATAATGGAGCCTAAACTGGCGAGACTATCGGCCACTTGATTAAAATCTCTCTTGATGTGGAATAACTAAAATTCTTCAAACTTGCTGACAAGAGCTGAAACAATTTTCTGATAGGGAAATAACTTCTGATCTTTCACTTGCCATTCGGCTCGAACTTGATTGACAACGAGTAATGAGTCACCGTAGGCATGTACTCTCTTGACATTGAAGTCTAGTAGAATCTTTAGACCTTGAATCAGGGCTTCATATTCAGCCATATTATGAGTGCATTGAAAATCTAACTTGAGGGAAAATGGAATCATCTCCTTCTCAGGAGTGATTAATAAAATTCTGATGCCTATTCCGGCCATATTCTTAGAACCATCGAAAAATAAATTCCATACTGGAAATTGCTGGATATTGCAAATCTGCTCATCAGGGAAGTCATCTTCGGCTTTCACTTCTTCTGCCAGAGGAAAATCCGCCAATTGGTCTGCAATTGCTTGGCCTTTGATTGATTGCTGCGAGACATATTCTAAGTCATACTGCATCAATAAGACTTGCCATTTTGCGACTCGTCCGCTGAGGAAAGGCTGCTCTAAAATATACTTGAGAGGATTGAGTTTAGACAAGATTTTGACTTCTGATGCTAGCAGGTAGTGTCTTAGCTTCTGACACATCCATACCAGAGCTAGGCAGGTCTTCTCTATTTGAGAGTATTTCTTTTCATAATCTACGAAAGTCTTACTCACGTAATAGATGGCGTGCTCTATCAGGCTGCCTTCTTTGTATTGTGCCAAGAATCCACCACATGCAACTTGATTGACTGAGATGTATAACAGAAGAGGTTTTCCCAATTCTGGCGGCTTCAGGATTGGAGGATTGAGAAGATACTTCTTGATTCGATCGAACGATAGCTGACACTCTGGTCCCCATTCGAACTTTACTCCTTTTCTGAGCAAGTGGTTGAAAGGTTCACATCTCATCGCCAAGTTGGAAATAAATCGCCGAATTGATTGCATGCGTCCCTGAAGGCTACGCAACTCTTTGAGATTTTTCGGGGGTGGCATATCAATGATAGCCTTGGCTTTGGCTGGGTCAACTTCAATTCCTTTTTTACTGACCAGAAAACCCAACAGTTTGCCTGATTCGACTCCAAAGACACACTTTTGTGGGTTAAGCCTTAACTTGTAAAGAATAAGTCTTTTAAAGACTTGATCAAGTGCTTCGAGGTGATCCTCTCCCTCTTTAGATTTCACAAGAATATCATCAACATACGCATCCATGATTTTGCGCATTTGATCATGAAAGATAACGGCCATCGCCCGTTGATATGTTGCTCCAGCATTCTTGAGCCCAAAAGGCATAACTGTATAACAAAAAGTGCCCCAAGGCGTAGTAAAGGAAGTTTTTGATTGGTCGCGGGCGGCCAACTTAATCTAGTTGTAGCGGGAATATCCATCCATGAAGGAGAACATGGCATGTCCTGCTGTGCTGTCAATCAGCAGATCAATGCTTGGCAGTGGATAGTCATCCTTCGGAGTTGCCTTGTTGAGGTCTCTGAAATCTATGCAAATCCTGACTTTGCCACTTTTCTTTGGGACAACGACGATATTGGCTAACCAATCCGGGTAGTCAATAGCTCGGATAAATCCTGCTTTGAGCAAATCTTCAAGTCCTTCTTTAACTTGTTGCTCTATTCTAGGATCCATTTTTTTCAGCTTTTGCTTAACTGGCTTTACATCTGGCTTCAAAACGAGTCGGTGTTCGACCAATTTGGGATCTAAACCCGGCATATCTTCATATGTCCATGCGAACACTTCTTCATGTTGCTTGAGGAACTTTGTAAGCCTTTCTTTCTCTTCCGGACTTAGACTGGTACCGATCTTGAGAATCTTGGGATCTTCCTCTGAGCCGATATTGACATCTTCAGTAGGATCTTGTACTAGAGCGGATGGTTCATCTTGCTTCTGAACTGAGGCGAACTCTGGTAATTCCTGAAGAGACGGATCAAATTCTGCATAATCATCTAACTGCTTTGCAACCTTGCTATCTCCTGTGCTTGCTTTGACTCGGTGAATTGTTGCCGATTTCTGGAAAGCCTTTGGATTGATAACGAGTTTCTTGATTGCTCGGGAAGACATTTCTGAAATTTTGGATAAGAAATGGGATTCAGGAAAAATCGTCCATCATACAACAAACCATCATTTTAAAAGAATTATGCATAAAATGACATTGAGTTATAAAATGAGGATGTGGAGACAAAAAGGCAGATGGCATCCAGATAGACAAAGAAACTTGACATTTTATTGATTTCAATTGATAAAAGACATTGAGACATTTATTTTGAAGGGAATAAAAAGGAAATGCAACAACGATTCTCAATGTGCCCCTCTAACAAAAACAGTCTTCTTTGGTGAGCTCCCGTCGGAAAACCCTAATCCTGCCCTGTGGGGACGATGCTTTTGGATCATTGGCTCGACACGACCATCTTCATTTTTGCCCAGTCCTTTAAAGGGTTGATAACCATGCTTCAGAAGTAAATCGAATCCCTTTCTTACTTTCATGAATTGTGGAAACAATGGATGATCTTTGACAGTGTCGTAGCTGACACGACCTCCAATCTTGAAAAACCTAGGACCTTTCCATCGGGTCATAGCTACAGTGTGCAGGGATAATTCTGATGTTGCCTGGAGTATCTCCTGACTTTCTTTGAGACTGATTTCTTCATTCTCTCTGATGCTAGGAATATCTGCAGTAAATGATGGTCGAGGTATCATAGGCTGTGGGAGCCTTTCTTCCGGGTCCTCTCCGAGCACTGTTGTAATCATTCCACCTTTTGACCATTTTACGCATTGATGTAAGGTGGAAGGTACTGCATTTGCATTATGAATCCATGTCCTTCCGAGCAGCAAATTGTAGGTGGGTGGCACATTGACCACATGAAAAAGCACTGAATGTACCGAATAATTAATGAATACTTCCAGGAATATCTTGCCTTTTGCTGTCTGACCATGGTTGTCAAACCCATAGATGGTGATAGGATCTGGAATGTATTCTTCTTCCTTAATGCCTAGCGCCTTTGCGGTCATTTCGGGACATATGTTGAGGTTGCTGCCTCCATCAACTAGTACATGGGGTACTGTCATTCCCCTTACCCGAACGACGATGTAAAGAGCATTATTGTGAAAGGAATGAGGCTTTGGAAGGTCCTCATCCGAGAAAGTAATTGGCGCATTAGTCATAGCTGAATTCACAATTTGTGTCATGTCTTCAGGAGTGGTACTGGGCTTAACTTTGATTTTTCTGAGCAGATCGTCCAGTACTTGCTGATGCTTGCAGAAACTTTTGGCCAAGTCAAAAATGGAAACATTGGACAGAGCGGTCAGAGGTTTCTGACTTGAGTTCCCCGGCTTGGGCTTGATGATTTGATTGAGAAAATCAGGAAGTCCCTTTGACTTGGGGACTGACTTTACCGATGCTTCGGAGACTTTCATCTTACCCAATGCTGAGATTAGATCCATCTTCTTAGAATCAGGAGTCGCTTGTCGAAGTACTGATACCTGATGTTGAACTTGTAGATCTTGTGTAGAACACGGCTTGATGTGTTCGTGAGGCAGGAATGGTTGGGCAGATACTACTGCTGTGGTGTGTGCAGGAAAAGGCTGCTTAAGAATGTCCATTTTTTCTTCTTCTTCTCCTTCTACCAATAGATTTTTATCGATAAGATCCTGCACAATGTTCTTGAGAACGAAACAGTTCTCAGTGTTATGTCCCACTGTTCTGTGGAACTTGCAGAATTGATCCTTCCATTTCCCCATAGGCACAGGGGGATCAGCCAATCTAGGCAACTTGACCATTTCTTTCGATAACATATACTCGAGCACATCTTCGAGTGATTGGTCGAGAGGAGTGAATTTTCGGTCATAACTCCATCCTTCATATTTAACTTTTTCGCGCAGTTTCGGCCCTTGGTCTTGCTGAGAGGGCTTGCTGTATTGAGGAGCAAGCTTTGTTTTCTGATCTCCTTTATTGTTGGAATTGTTTGTACCGTAGCAGTAATCTTTCTTCTGCCCTTTGTACTGATTTCGGCTATTGTTGTTGTTATTGTTGGCAGAGAAGGTGAAGTGAGCTTTCTTCTTCTGCTCACCCTGAGGATTACTCTTGGAAAAAGTGAAGCCTTCATAGACTCCATTCTCTACGCTCAGCTCGAGCCATTCGGCTCGTTCAGTCAACTCGATGAAAGTCCGGGATGGTGCGGTGGAGATCAATCCTCTTAAAGGCTGCGAAAAGTTGTTGAGGATTAAGGACAGTGCGTGCCTTTCCGAGATAGGATCTCTCATTTTGTTACAGGCTGACCTCCATCTGTGAATGAAGTCCCGTGCTTTTTCATTCTCATTCTGCCTCAGACTGCAGAGATGATTTAATGTCGGGAGCGCTTCTGTATTGAACAAAAAGCGTTCAATAAATAAATTTACCACTTTATCGAACTCCTTGAGCTCGATGGGATTGATGTGCTCAGCATACCATTTAGCTGCAACTCCTTCCAAGCTGCGAGGGAAACACAGGAACAGTGCTCTGTTATCTCTCTTGAATCTTGAACATTCTGCGAAAAAAGTGGCGAGATGGGCTTTCGGATCGCCAGAGCCATCGAACTTGATGAATTTTCGGGGAAGGTTTTCGAGATCATCATCCCCTTCGAGGCCGTCATAGAAGTCCTCACTGGTAAAGACTTTCTTGCCCTTGTCACGGGCTTGGAGATCCTTAACAACTCGGGCCATTTCCCTGAATTGCGACTGCAGGGGTTCCTCTGTAACTTGATTCTTTGCTTTGCGGCTCCTCCTTTGTTCTCGGCCACGTTTCTGAAATGCCGGAGACACCTCATATTCTTCCTCAGTGTCTTCAGTTGATTCGGATTCATCTGAGATTTCTTCTGACTGAATCTGCTTCTTGGGAGCCTTCTTATTCTTGTGCCCGTGGAACTTTTCTCTGAATTGATTTTTTTCTACACTAGTCCCAGCCTGTTCACTCATCATTTTATTCATCATCTTTCGGAACATGGCATACATTTGAGGGTCTATGCCGTCATCCTCTTGTTGCTGCTCTTGACTCTTCTCGGATCGGGGAGAGCCCATCTCTTCTTCTGAGGCTGACGAGTACTGCGATATCGTTGTTCTTTTGCCTGATCTTGTCTTAACCATCAAATGATATGGATGCTCTCAGATTTTGCGGCGGATGCTCTCTGCAAGGCAAAGACCTGATTAGATTATGAAGGAATTGGCTTTTAGAAGAAATATTTATTGAAAATATGATAGACTATTCGAAGAAGATGTCCCATTACTAGGGACTGAGTCGTTGCGAGAATCACGACAATTGTGTTGTCAATTCTTGGCACGAGAAACAAACAACGAAAATATGCCTTGTTACCTAGGCGAGGTCATCAAGCCATAATAGAAAAAGAGAGAATTTTATTAAAATGAGAAAACATGATTTTATTGATCTTGACAAAGAGGTGGAGGACAAACAATTTGCCACCATTCACGATAATCAGCAGACACTCTAGGACCAGGGAAAATTTTAAGAGAGACAAAGAAATCCCAGCCGTAGCGGGCAGAATGATATGCCCCGGACCATTGCGCGGAAGTGAGATCAAACTCTGCCATAACACCTGATAACAATCGGGCTTCGACGTACTGCTGTCTCTGGGAGAACTGCCGGACACACCTCTCTGGTTGGTAGTAAGTGCAGAAGAATGGGCCCAGTAACTTGAACCTCTTGCCATAAGCATAGGTGTATCTGGGAGGAGATAACTGCCGATCAAAATAGTCTCAAACTACGTCATCCTCTTGAATGTTGTTGATCATAGACCGGTACTGCGACACTGGAAGAAGTTCTTGACCATTATATCTGAAAGAGCTTGCTCGGGCTGGAACATGCTGAAAGAACCAGGATTGAAGCGCGTAGATGCATCCTTCAACTAAGATGGATTCTCCAAGTGAGAATTGAGTCAGACCTAGATATAGGAAGGCGGGCGCTGCCATGGCTATGGAGAGGCGATTAGTCTGCCGACTTCCCCATCTTCTCATGAGCTGAATTATTCTGATGTCCATGTAGTTTTGTCCATCTGGGAAGAGGGATAATCCTACGGTGCATAGAACCATTGCATTCTGAATCCTTTCTTTAGCTGTCCTGGATAGCGAACTGACTTCAACGAAGGTCCCGTACTGACGATACAACTCGAGCAGATCGACATATTCATTCCCTTCCAACTGGATCAAAGGCCAGGATCGGCGGCCTGTCATACGAGCTAAGGAGTCTCGGGGGTCCAAACCCTTGACATTGATCAAGAATTGATGTTCTAATGGATCACTTGGTTGACCGGCTGGTTTTGGTAAACCCATGATTTCTGAAAATTCATCCATTAAAACGGTCATCTCTCCCCATGGGAACCAGAAGGTACATGTTCGAGGATTCCATCGTTCTGCCATTGCATGGATCAAGTTGTCGTTAATGGTCTGCTTCTCAACTGCTGACACCAGTTCTAATCCGCACTCGCTCAAATGGTCCGGGAACATTCGAGAAAAGCTTTTTAGCCAGGAATAGTACCACCGGGGAATGAAAGTTCCGGTGCTAAGGGCTCGATGTTCAGGACGACCTTGTCGCACCTCGAAGGAGATGTGACCTTCAGGAAAGATAGGATCGACTTGACTGGATGCCATTGAACTGAAAACAGAGAAAGACTCAGAATGAGACTTAGGAAAATGTGAGAAATTTTGAAAAAAATTTGCAGGCAGGATAAAAATGCAGCTAGAAATTCGAGATCCAGTAGAAAGGTAGAATGTAAAATCACCTGGAGTTTTGAAAGAAATGGGATATTTGAAAAAAAAATCATCCAGGGTTTGAGAAAAAGATCTTGTGGAAAATAAGGATATTTGGAAAAAGACCTAATAAGTTGAAAGGAAATCACACACATACAATCACATCCTGCACAAACATTTATGTGCATTCAGCACTCCCTAAAAGGCTGACTCTAGATGCATCAATTTTGAAAACAGCTGTAGGACCTTAATCCTAACTCTAAGTTCAGATCATCTTTGTCCAATCCAGTTATGCCGATATACCCGAATCGAAATCCGAGGTACGTGGCATAGAGTTTCAACTCCGGTTCTAAGGTAAGGTTTTCCAACATCCTTGAGCGCCTACCGATATACTTCGGACTGTGGCCCGCGGTACGTGGTAGGGGGGTGTTAACCCAAATAATTGGCCCAGTTGTGAGGCTCTGTCCCGAACTAGGGTTCTGGAAGAGAGCCCAGCAACGTGAAGACCGGGTAATGATAGGCAATTGAGGTTTGAAAAAATATGATCACATGCAAGAAATAGATGGCTCTAAGTCCTAGAGAGATAGACTTTTGAAAATCTTTGAAGAAGCATACATTGTTTGCATTCAGATCCTAAATTGAGGAGAGTTGTATTTAGACCTAAGTCTATGTGAACATGAAAATTTCTCCTCAATCTGGTCCTACCAAACCATGCCTAAGCTATATGCAGTCAATGTCAGCTAGGTCAGAATCTAAGCTCCTAGGCTCACATGATATTGAAAGTAAAAGCTGACATTTTGTGAACAGAATTTCAATAATTGAACTAAGTCAAGCATAATTTAGGTCAGACAAGGACAGGTCCCATCACGGTCGCCAAACCTGTTATCGTCGCGAAATTTTTCCCCGTCTTCCCTTCCTTGCGGAAGAGAGTGGGAAATGCTTTCGCGGTTCAAACTTGACCGGATTTTGGAAATTGTTTTGAAATACTAGCCTCCGTTTTGAAAATTGCGGGAAAATCCATGGGATGGGGCTCAACCTGTCGGTACGAGGTTCGACCGTTCCTGTCGCCTTTAACAGGGGTAATCGAACCAAGGACCAAAATTATGCTTGACTTAGTAAAATCATTGAAATTATGTTCTATCCTAAATGCACAGAGAATTCAGGCATGTGCTATGAGATTTGGTAAAATATAAGTTTGGAAAACTATGATGTATGCTTAGAAAATATTTAAAGTTGAAAAAGTAGTTCTTAGGAAAAGATGGAAATCAATCTCTCAGAAAAACTCAGACGAAGAAGGTTTGAAATCTCGAGAAAGTTTATAAAGAGTTGGAAAATCTTGAAGAAGAGAGAATCTCGAGAAAATCTTGAGAAAGTTTATAAGGACTTGGAAAATCATGAAAAATGAGAATCTCGAGAAAATCTTGAGAAAGCTTATCAGATTTGAAAAATCATGAAGAAATGGGAATCTCAGGAAAATTTTGAGAAAGTTTAGAAAGACTTGGAAATCCATGAGGAAATAAGAATCTCAGGAAAATTTTAAGAATTCTTGAGAAAATATGAACTTTTGAAAAGGAAAACACTTGTTGAGAAAATGTAGACTTTGAGAATTTTCTTAAGAAAATGATAGGAAATTTATAGGAAAGATTCATTGGAGAAGGAAATTTAGAACTTAGGAAATTGCAATCCTAAGAATCTTATATTTGAAATGTCTGAAAATCAACTTTGATTCTTGAGAAAGATAAGAAATTCCTTTTGAAAATGGATCTTAAGAAAATAACTTTTTAAGGAAAATCACGGGAAAACCTTGATTTGGGAAATCCAACTCCGAATATCATCATAGTTTCTTGAGAAAATCGATTCCATGAAATGATTTTTTTTTTTTTTGAGAAAAACATGAGAAAAACGAATGATGCAGATGATTTGAATGAATGAATGCACTTTTGAAAATATTTCTGAAAAATTTGTTGGAAAATGTGGATTAATCCAAAGTAAATTCTTCACATATTCTGACTGTGGCCATGAATATATTCAGGGTTTATTTGAATTAATTCACAATATTTTGAAAACATTGGAAATATGAGGTGCATTTTCAAGATAGCCTAAGAGTGTAGGCTCAGTGTGACTGGTAGAAAGATGATGGATCTGGGTCTCGTCCATATTCCGACTAGGGCCGTAAATAGGGACTCCACCGAGTTCATCAACTCTCTAAGAGTTGGTGCACGTGCCATTCGTGTTCATCCACGGTGAATTTTGAAAATTTGAGATTTATGCATCATGGAATCAGGATATTACTGAAATCAAACTATATGAGATGCGACCTAATCTAAGCAGTAAAAGTAAATCTTATTCCAAGGTTTACATTGGATTGTTACATTGCATAACATAAAGTAAAAGAAAATTGAAATGGATCCAAGGAATCTGCATCTTCTAAATTTTCCTGCAAAATGAGAGTTAGTACAAAATAACCAAGAAAATGGGTATATATATATATATAATATATACAACGAAGAGATATATATACATATCAAAGTGCTGAAATTGGTGCTAAATTACATATGATAATGAAGATATATTTACATGAGAAAATAGATACATGGATGCTCATATATGGAAATAAGTGCACATGAAGGGATATATATATATATATATAAAAGTATATATATATACATATATATATATACATATATATATATATACATATATACATATACATATAGGTAGATATACATAGATATACATAGATATACATATATATAGATATATATATACATATAATGAGAAAATATACATATTAATGGAAATTCCATATAATGGGTAAAATCAGAAAATACAAGTATATACAGTTTCTGTAGGTGATTTTACACAGCCGTATTTCCCAAATTACAAGATAATTTTCCATAAAAATAGGTATGGAGCTTCCCTATATATCAATAACGAAGCCTGTAAAAGATGGCATATAGATCATGAACGAATATGGATATATCCGTTCATGAAGGTGGCTGATTATCAAGACTGGGTACCTGCAGAAAAGAGATGATAAATATATAACATACATAATATACTGGAAATGCACTGTGGAAGCAATATGGGATGTTTCAAGGATATCATGAAAGCATAATGGAGATGCGAAGATGCTGTGGAATAGTTCAATAGGGTTGGAATATATAAGAAAATATGAAGATGGGATGCACGCAGTGGATAGATTAGTGGATCAATGCCTATATAAAATTGAGGTGTTCTAACCTACAGAAATTTTATACTATGAATGCATAGTCATAATGATAATATAATTCAACTAATACATATGTTAATAGGAATAGCTGTAGCAAAAGGTCAAGATAAAACAATAATGTGATCTATTAATTTCAATTTACAACTGTGTAGTGGTACAAGCATGCGCAGGAAATTGAACTAATGCTTCAGCCATGTTAAGGTTGTTTGATATACTTGGCAGCATATAGGTTGCAGTTGAGGCAGCAGATTGTTGAACATATGAAGGCCTGTGGTTGCTGCCAACTCTAACAGGAATTTCAGTAGATGTCCAGCTATCATCATCTGATAACAGATGCACTACCTAATGGAGAGGCTTGAACAATGGTGCTAACAGTAATGTGAAGATACCAGTATTGCTAATGTTAAGATATAAGAGATGGTATGGAGTATTAAAGCAAATTACAGATATAAGAATATACAGAGGCCATGTATAAGGGACCTTAACAATATATTACAATAACAATATAGAGTATGTACAAATAGTAAAAGGATGAATCATGATAGGTATATAGCAATAGTACAGATTATTGATGATAACATGGCTAAATATCTTATGGTAATTAATATAAAAATCTGATTTCTATATGCTATGAATGGGTTAGTAACTAAACTCAAAATGCAGAGCCTACAACGTATGACAGAATGAATTATACACAGGTGAGCAATACATCAGGGCAAATGCTGATGTCCTAAAAAAAAAAAAAAAGTAAAACCCACTGTGAGTATAATGACCAATTAATAATATGCTATGTTGGAATCTATGCTTGCTGCAGGACTTATAAATGCCAAGGAACATTGTTCAAATGGACTGTCAGTCATAGATTAGTATTAACCATTTGGTTACATCACACAGAACAGACATATACCAGTTTTACCGGGTTATGGATCTTCTACACCAGCAAAGAAGGGGCGATTTCCTGCAGTTGGCGTGCTGAAGAAGATGAAGACCACGTCTTCTGCTGGCTGGGCTTTCCTGCTGTGGCTGGACTGAAGACGTTGGTTGGGCTGCTGTCGTGGCTGGACTGAAGGCGTTGGTTGGGCTGAAGCAGAGTGGGGAATGGGCAGCAGCTGTGGGAGAAAGAAACTCCTTCGTTGTTGGGGCTGAAGTGGGTGACAACGTGGGGATGGAGGAAATAGATGCAAACGTTGGGTTGGCTGAAGGCAAATGGGGAAATGAATGGCTGGTGAGGGGATCCACACGCTATGCTGAAGGATGTGCGGCTGGCTGGAAGATGGGCTGAAGGAAAATGGGTAATCGGCTGGATGGAGTTTCCTGCAGCTTGTAGGTGGATGACCCCTGCGGCTGGGCTGTAGTGGCTGAAGATAAGTAGGAAGTTGAAGAAGGTGCAGAGGTTGAATCTCTGCGTCTTTTGCTGCTGGGAAGAAAGCTCCTGCAAAAACCCAACAAAACCCCAAAAAGAAAAAAACGCAAATTTTTCTTCCCCCTCTCAATTGGCCTAGGTCCCCTTTTTAAAGATTTTCCTCCTTTTTCAAAGATCGCAGCCTCCTTTCCATTTTGAAAATCCGTTATACTCCTCTTGAAAATTTTTTAAAAACCGTAGCATTGAAGGTAGCCGTTTTCAAAAGGGCGCTTCCTGTATATTTTTTTTTTTTTTTTGAAAGTTTTTGAAAATTTTGTAACCGAATTTTGAAAACTCGCCGTTTTGAAGGTGGACGAAATCTTAGGTTTTTTTAAAACCATTTTGGGTTCATTTACCTAAGTTTTAGGTAAAAAATGAATATTTTTTTTTTGAAAGTTTGGTTGTGGCGCCGTTTTGGGGCTGTTTCTTTTTAAAAAAAAATGAATAGTAAATAAAAAGAATAAAATTAAATGGGATATGCCACCTCAGCCAATTTTTTTAAAATAAAGTTTTATTTTGTTTTACCAAATCTTTTATTTTCAAGTGGAGTGCCGCAAGTGTGTGGGCCCACTATTTTAGAACATAATAAAAAAAATAAATAAAAATAAATAAAAATAAAAATAAGAAAATAAAAAGAAGAGGAATTTACAAAATTGGTGCCATCTCCGGGTGGGTCCCGCTTGAAAGTAAGAAACTTACCTGGGAATCTGAGTATGATGCTAGTTCAAAGGCGGGTCCCGCTCCATTTATTTGAAAATACAAGATAAAATATTATTTGTTTTTCAAGAATTTGGAAAATTAGTTTTCAGGTCAAAAATATGGATAAATGTAAAAACAAAATTTGTAAAGAGATTTAAAATCCTTTTTGCAAAAAGTTTTGAGATAAAATCTTTAAAATCAATATCCAAATATCCAGATTGTTTTTCTTCAGAATTTTTTTTGTAATTCAAAGTCCTGGGGGTAAAATGGGAAAATTTGGTAATTTTGAATACCCAGGGTTTTAAAAATCAATTTGAAAAAGTTTAAAAATCAAATCTGGATGGACAATTTTGAAAATCAGGAGTTCTGGATCTCAAAGTGACATGCTATGCAGTGAAATGATGCAAAGTGTTCATGCAATGCGATGCAAAGACATGTTTCAGTGAAATGTCACTCTGAGCTTAGACTCAGAAATTCTAACTTTTTGTCCAGAAAGAGGATTTTGAAATTTTGCAATTTGAAGATGTCTCTGAACCTAAATATAGAAATTTTGAGGCTCAAGAGTGAAATTTAGAACTTTCTGCAAGGTCTAACTCAGAAAATGACTATTTTGCCCTTCATTGATTCCGGAGAATGGAAATGTGGTGATTGAGGGCGATATCAAGAAGGTGAGTGAAAATTTGGGGTGTTTACAACCACCCCCTGCATCAACATCACCCACCATCGCCTTTCTGAGCATCTCCGAGGAAATCACCTGTTGGTGCCGTTCGGCCAACCTTTTTGCGGTAATATTCTTGCTCGACAACCACCTGCACCAACTACCTGCCAAAGCCATCGTGAGCTGATCATGCATAATATTTGCATTTTATTAATCATTATTTATGCATGATCCGTGTTAAAAATCGCTCTAAAAACCCATTTTTATTGTTAGTTCTGAGAAATCGCATTGAATCAAATTTTATCATAAAATCGAGTTTTCAACGCTTTCTCTACGGTTTTAGTATTTTTATTAGATTTAGATTTTCTTAATGGTAGTTTAGTTAGCTTTGGTTTGTATTAGCTAATTTGTAATTTTTAATTAGTTTAGGAAGTTTTCTTTTTAGACAATAAAATAGGTTTTACTAAAGTGGGTCTTTTTGAAAACTATTGAAAAGTGTGGGACTGGTTTTGAAAAATTTGCTTTACCCTAATTTAATATTATAAGTAGTCTTCTACAGCAGAAAAGAGGGACGTCTCTCACTTTGGAATTCACGCAGCCCACTTTGAAGCTCTCTCTCTCTCTCTCTCTCTCTCTCTCTCTCTCTCTCTCTCTCTCTCTCCCTTTTCCTTTTCTTGTTCTTCTTGCTGTATTCTCCAGCACCGGTTCTTCCATCTTCTTCATTGGGAAGGTGCAGCAACAGCCAGGATTAACCAGTCTTTTCGCAACCCATCCATAGAATCACTCGGTGAGTGACCTTCTCCTTATTCCCATCTCTTTAACGTAGCTAGTTTCATAGAATCACATTGGCATATCGCATCTTAGTTCAGCAATACATATTTCTTTATTATCTGAAAGCAAAAAAAAAAATACAGAAAACAAAAGAAAAGAAAAAAAATATTGTGTTCACAGATTAGCCATTTTATTTCCATTCAACGTTCTATTCTATTCTGCATGTTATTCCATTCAGTAGGTTTTGTGCTGGTTACATCCATCATTTTATATTTTTTTTTCGTGTGTTATTCATTCAAATCAGCGTCTTTTGTTATTCAGTTTAGCATTTTTTATTTTTTTTGGTTGAGTATAGCATTGGTTCTTTAGCATCATAGCAACGTCTTGTTTTCTTTAATTTTTTTGTTCAGCAAGTAGTCTAAGATGTCCTTAGTTTATATACTATCAAATTAGTGGGTATAGAATAGTCAGTTTTGGTTTGATGTGTCATTTAAGATTCTTTTGCATAGGTGGGTGATTTTCCATTGCATTTTGGCTGGAGTGTTAGCTTAATCAATTAGGATAGTATTAATGCTAGTTAGGTAGATGAATCAGACGTGTTTATAATATAGATTTTTGTTCAGCGTGTTTTGCTTATCAGCCATAATGTTTGTGAGTCAAATGAAAACTCATGATTAATTGGTTTCAGCCTTTCTTTTTGGTTGTTTTAGTTTTAGCTTATTAAGTTTTTTTTCCTTTTTAAGTAGTTTACTACATTAGACGCTAGTTGTTTTAGGTATGTATTAACATTAGTTGATTTTTCTTATTTCACCTAAGATCAATTAATTAGGTAGCTAGTAGTATTATTCCATGTCTTACTATTTGTTAACACCGTACAACCTATAGTATTGATTAGTTCCATTTAGTTGATTAGTGAGTTTCTTGATTTCTTGTATTAGGCATTAGTTTGTTACATTAATTCATGAATTATAGTTAGTTAAATCGGTTTTGATATTTTGTCCTTTAGTGTTAGGTTGTCAGATTAGTTTGTTCATAGTCCAGTTTATGTTTAGTTTAGTTAGTTAATGCAAATCTTGTTTTTTCTGAATATTTTTAGTTATTAGTTATTAATTTCTTGTTTAGCTTCGTCGTACTGCTTTGTTTTTGTGTTTCTATGTTGTAGAGAAGCGGTGGAACGTGCGATAAAGCTATTTTCATACCTCAGAAAGACCCTTCAGGGAGCCCTCAGAAAAGCAAAAGTTCAAGAAAACATGCATTACCTCAAGAAGGGATAAGAGGACTCGAAGCACTGAAGCCTTCTCTTTTCTTTTTAGATTAGGGTTCTATTTCTGATATTTATTCATTTAATTGGGTCTGTAATAAAACCATTTATTTTGTTTAAGCCCTCTGCGTAGGGCCATACTCCCTTAGTTATTTAATTATTTAATTTATTCTTTTACTTTTGGCAATAAAGAGTAGTTTAGTGTGTGTTTGAATACGAGTATTTTCCGTTCCCTGAGATTGACCCGGACTCCACCACTTGTGTGAGCCGGTTTTTATATTTTTGGTGTCTGGCTTTCACTGGATTTTCATTAAAAAAAAATATTGTTATAAAAAGAGTTTTCATAAAACTCACACCAAATTTTTGGCGCCGTTGCTGGGGAACGGCGAAATACTAGTATTCACTTTATTGCCTTGTGTTTGTTCTCGTATTTATAGGTTGTTAGTTTAATTCAGTTCTTTAATTAGGATTGTTTAGTTTGCTTTTCGCATTTAGGCTTAGAACCACGTGTGTGCATATCGTAGAGACAAGCTTACTTTTCTGCACAACTCACCCATTAAAATCCCCTTAGAAGTGACTGTGTATGATTGGTACCGTGCACATAGATTTTATTTTTGTAAATTCTCTACTGAGTGCAATTGCGTGGTGCTTGTTTATTTCTTGTTTTCAGTAATTAATATTTTTGTTACTCGCTTTGTGGTTTGTGTGGTTTGGCCGCTAGCGCATTAGTTAGGTAGAAAAACCCAATTTAGGACGGTTGCTACACCGGTCTACCCTTTGGTGCATGCACGGGCGACGTTCGCTTGAACCTGAGCTTGCCGAATTTGTTGAGGATCCCGAATCTTTCTTTAGGAGAGCCCATCTATCCAGCCCCATGGCTGAAGATCAGCAGTTGATCCGTCCTCTTAGGGAGTACTTCATGCCCAACACATACACTCCTGCCTCCTGCATCACAAGACCTGATATGGGAGCGAACCATTTTGAAATCAAGGCTAGTGTCATCCAGATGTTACCCTCCTTTTATGGCCTTAGCAACGAAAACCCATACCGTCATCTCGACGAATTTCTTGAGATCTGCTCTATGGTGCGGATCAACAATTTTGGAGATGACGCGTTAAGGTTGACGTTATTCCCCTTCTCCCTTAAGGATAAAGCCAAGCATTGGCTGAAGGCCCTCGATACAGTTCAAATTACCACTTGGGAACATATGCAAAGGGAGTTTTTAAAGAAATACTTTCCAATTGGTAAGACGAACCAGTATCGAAAAGCCATCACCAGCTTTTCACAGATCGAGGGAGAAATGTTTCATGAAACGTGGGAGAGGATGAAAGATCTTCTCCGCAAGTGTCCCCACCACCAGGTGCCCCGCTGGCAATTGGTGCAATATTTTTATGATGGTCTCACTGAGAAGAACCGTCAAATGGTTGACGCTGCTTGTGGGGGCACTTCTATGCTCAAAAGTGAAGATGAAGCATGGTCCCTTTTTGAGACCTTGAGCGAGAACTCCATGCACCATGCTTCTGCTTCACGATCTGAGAGGGTCACACCTGTGCAAGATGGCGCGAAGAAGGCTGGTATATTCGAGATAGGGATGCACCTTGAGTTGCAAAACAAGGTCGACCAACTGTCCCAGAAATTGGATCAGTTATTGTCGGGTCCCTTTCCAGTTCTACAGGTGTGTGCGCTGTGTGCTAGCCCTGCACACCATGTTGCTGATTGCCCCGTTGCGCCACAGTACCCTGAGTTTGTCCAGGAGCAAGCTCAGATGGCGCAGAGTTTCGCTAGGCCCGCACCCAATCCATATTCCAGTACATATAACCCGGGCTGGCGGAACCATCCCAATTTTTCATGGAGAAATCCACAAGCCCAACCTCCCAACCCTTCCCAAAGCCAACCCAGGCAAGGTAGTTATGCGTCTGGATTTCAAAGAACCAGCTACCCGTCAACTCAGCCTACTTATAATCAGCCCCAGTCTCAGGAGCCTTCGTCCAGCCAGTCCTTTGAGGACAAGATGCTGCAAGCCTTCTCGGATATCAAGGCAAATCTGAGCTCCCATACACATTCTATTGCGAAGCTTGAGACAATAATGGGACAACTCGCCGAGGCGCTTAGCAGGCGGAGTGAGGGGGCTTTACCTAGCCAACCGGTGGTGAACCCTAGGGGTAAGGAGCTGATGCATGGCCTGCATATGACAGATGCCCATCAAGAGCAAGCTCAAGCGATAATCACCCTTAGGAATGGGAAACAATACCAAGTGAGGGAGGCTGCAGAAGAAAGAGAGAGAACGAGTGAGAAGCAGCCTGTCCCTACCGTCCCACCTCAGGAAAGCGAGAGGGCTCTACCATCTGAGCCTTCAAAGTCCTATATTCCCAAAGCCCCCTTTCCTGAGGCGTTAGAGAGGCCGAAGTCATTAGGCAAACATGGAGTGAATATGCAGGAGATGCCTGAGATATTCAAGCACGTTCAGATAAACCTCCCCTTGCTTGATGCCATTCAGCAAGTCCCTGCGTATGCGAAGTTTCTAAAGGAGCTTTGTACGCAGAAAAGAAAGTTGAGGTGACAAGTGCCAAAGAAGATATACTTGACTGAGTAGGTGAGTGCAGTGTTGCAGCACCAAACCCCACCAAAGCTTAAGGATCCAGGGACTCCAATTATTTCGTGTGTCATAGGAGACATCACTGTCGAGCGTGCATTGCTCGACCTTGGGGCGAGTGTCAATATCTTGCCGGGTTTCTTTTATGACAAATTTGGATTAAAGAAGATGAAGCCAACACCTATGACCTTGCAGCTTGCAGATAGATCAATTAAGGTCCCGCGAGGGATTCTGGAAGATGTTCTAGTCAAGGTAGAGGACTTCTACTTCCCTGTCGACTTCATCATTTTAGATATGGAGGGAGTCAATGATATGCGACAGACTCCCATCATTCTTGGACGCTCCTTTCTGGCCACTGCCAATGCGTGCATTAATTGCCGCACAGGCGCGATGGATGTTTCATTTGGCAACAGGAAGATGAGGCTGAACATTTTTCATGCGGCGATGGGACCTGCCGGCGATGAGGCTTCTTTCGAGGTCGACTTCATTCAGGACCTGGTAGAAGCAGAGCATACCTGGTTATTGAGTGATCCACCTCAAGAGGAGGTTGACGAATCACTCGAAGAAGATTGCCATGGGTCGATAGAGAGTCAGACAGGTGATCTGAGTTGGACCTGGCACTTCGAGCCGCTTCCTGAATTGGCAGAAAAGCCGGCCCGACCATCCATAGAGAGTCCGCCTGAGCTTGAGTTGAAGCCCTTACCGGCCTCACTCAAGTATGCCTTCCTAGGCAAGGATCAGACTCTCCTCGTCATTATTTCCGCAGACCTGACTGACACACAGGAGTGTCAGCTGTTACAGGTCTTGCACGAGCATAAAGAGGCGATTGGATGGTCGGTGGCAGATCTGAAGGGGATAGACCCCTCCTTTTGCATGCATCGAATTATCATGGATGAGGGGGATAAACCCTCAAGAGAGGCGCAAAGGAGACTAAATCCCCATATGAAGGAGGTGGTAAAGAAGGAGGTAGTCAAATGGTTGGATGCTAGGATCATTTATCCCATCTCCGACAGTCAGTGGGTGAGCCCTACCCATGTTGTCCCCAAGAAGTCTGGGCTCACTGTAGAAATGAATGAAAAAGGAGAAAGTGTCCCCATGAGGACTACCACGGGATGGCGAGTATGCATAGATTATAGAAAGTTGAACAGTGCAACTAGGAAGGATCACTTCCCTCTGCCGTTCATCGACCAGATCTTGGAGAAACTCGCCGGCCAGCAATATTTTTGTTTCCTGGATGGTTATTCAGGATACAACCAGGTGGCCGTTCATCCCGAGGACCAGGAGAAGACGACGTTCACTTGTCCATATGGCATTTTTGCTTATAGGAGAATGTCGTTTGGGCTCTGCAATGCCCCTGCAACATTTCAGCGGTGCATGATGGCGATCTTCTCGCATATGATGGATGATGCCCTTGAGATTTTCATGGATGATTTTTCAGTCTATGGCTCTTCATTTGACGATTGTCTCCAAAAGTTATCTCATGTGCTTCAGCGTTGTAGGGAGACAAATCTGGTTCTTAGTTGGGAAAAAAGTCATTTCATGGTGAGACAGGGGATTGTTCTTGGACATATTGTGTCTGAGAAAGGAATCGAGGTTGATAAGGCCAAAGTGGAGACCATTGCTAGATTAGCTCCACCGACCTCTGTGCGGCAGGTGCGATCATTTCTAGGGCACGCAGGTTTTTATAGAAGGTTCATTAAGGACTTTAGCCAGATTTCTCGACCGTTGTGCAACCTGCTATCGAAAGATCAGCCGTTTATGTTTGATGATGCATGTCTGAAGGCATTCTTAGCCCTGAAGGAGGCTCTGACTACTGCTCCTATTCTTCGATCTCCTGAGTGGTCAGTGCCATTTGAGATTATGTGTGATGGGTCAGATTACGTGGTTGGAGCGATTCTCGGTCAGAAGATTGAGCGACGATCTCATTGATTTATTATGCTAGTAGGACCCTCTCTGATGCGCAAATGCATTATACCACCACAGAGAAGGAATTACTAGCCATAGTTTTTGCTCTTGAGAAGTTTCGCTCATATTTGTTAGGCTCCAAGGTCATCATTTACTCAGATCATGCAGCATTGCGATATTTGATGAGTAAAAAGGATGCCAAACCGCGTCTCATTCGATGGATCCTTCTGTTACAAGAATTTGATCTCGAGATTCGAGATAAGAGTGGATGTGAGAATCTTGTAGCAGATCATTTGTCCAGACTGACAGTGGAGACATCCACTGATTAGGGGCAGATTGATGATTCATTTCTGGATGAGCAGCTCTTTCATGTCAAGCATCTGCCTTGGTTTGCGCATATAATCAACTTTTTGGTGACTGGAGAATACCCTGCGCACTGGAACCACAATGAGAGAGATCGATTTTTCTCGCAGGTAAAGCACTATTTTTGGGATGAACCAGAGTTGTTTCGATTATGCCCAAATCAGATGATTTGGAGGTGTGTTTCTGAGGAGGAGTATGACTCCATTCTATCATTTTGTCATTCCTTGGCTTGTGGAGGCCATTTTTCTAGTCGAAAGACCGCCGCGAAGGTCCTTCAGTCAGGATTTTGGTGGCCGACACTGCATAGAGATGCCCATGATTTTTATAGGAGGTGCTTGCGCTGTCAGCAGACGGGACGCATCGCCAAGCGTGATATGATGCCCCTCCTTCCTATTTTGATTGCTGAGATTTTTGATGTGTGGGGCATTGATTTTATGGGTCCTTTCCCGCCTTCATTCGGATTTATTTATATTCTAGTGGCGGTTGATTATGTCTCAAAATGGGTCGAGTCCGTGGCCACCCGAACCAATGATCATAAGGAGGTGCTTCGATTTATCAAGCACAACATTTCTAGTCGGTTCGGAGTCCCTAGAGCGATCATTAGTGATGGTGGTATGCACTTTCGTAATGTACAAGTAGCTTCCTTACTTAGGAAATACTCGGTACATCATCGGATTGCCACACCGTACCACCCACAGACTAGTGGCCAAGTCGAGGTCTCCAATAGGGAGATCAAGCGGATTCTTGAAAAAACAGTCCGGCCAGACCGCAAGGACTGGTCTCAGCACCTTGATGATGCCCTTTGGGCCTATAGGACTGCTTTCAAGACTCCGATTGGCATGTCCCCATACCGATTGGTTTTTGGGAAACCATGCCACCTTCCTGTTGAATTGGAGCATAGGGCATATTGGGCTATCAAGAAGTTCAATTTTGATATGGTCCAAGCTGGAGCTGAGAGGAAGTTGCAGTTGAGTGAGCTTGAGGAGTTGCGCAATGAAGCCTACGAGAGTGCCAAAATATACAAGGCTCGAACCAAGCATTTCCATGATCAACATATTGTGAGGAAGCAGTTTGAGCCTGGTCAAAAGGTGTGGCTTTATCATTCACGTCTCCATCTTTTTCCAGGGAAGCTGAAGTCCAGATGGGATGGACCATTCATAGTCCATAGAGTTTTTCCACATGGAGCGGTAGATCTTTTAGACCCTCGAACGGGTAGCATTTTCAAAGTTAATGGGCAGCGACTGAAGCCCTACATTTCTGATATGGTGGTGCAGCAAGACATTGAGGCTATTAACCTCGTGGATGCATGAGGGGGAGCACAGGTTTGTATGTTGTATTTTTAGTAGGATCTAGTAAATATCATAGATGGTTTTTCGTTATTTTGCTTTGCTTTCTTGTATCTCATAAGTGTTTTGTTAGATCAGGTATGCACTCTTGTGTAATCGTAGGACATGCATTCATATGTCATCTCAGGTGACTTCTGCTCTTTTCTCCCAATTATTTTGTTCTCAAGTGCAGCCTCTTAGTTTCATACAAGCATGGGGGAGTGCCACTGAGGACAGTGTCATTCAAGCATGGGGGAGGGTGTAGTTTGCACACCTAAACTTTTCATGTCTTTGTACTTGCATTTTTTTTATGTCAACTCATTAAAACTAGGCTTTTAGGGAATGAGTTTGAACTTATATGACTGCTTTGCAACATCTAACGTTTTTAGAGAATTTTTAAGCCCCACGAAAAACTTTTTCTAACACGAATCTAGAAAACTATGGTTGTTTATGTGGATTTCAAAGAAATGATTATAGATGCATGTTAGAGTTTATTTTGAAACACAAGTATGGATATGCACAGTTTTATTTTTTTGAAAAACTAAGCAAATGAACAATATTGTGTTTATGAGCTCAAAAAGTGAAACGAGCATACATTTAGTTGTTTGATATCTTTGTACTCCCTAGTAGCTGAGCTTAGACACAAGTTGAAGTGTTTGAGTCCATGTTGAAAAGGATAACGAAGGAAGTCAATTCTTTGTCTACGTTGATATCTGTGGCCTATTTTGTTCGAGCAAGTAGAGCCTGAGGGGTGTTTACACCTGGTGCCCTAAAGCCATCTGGTTTCGGAGTCATCGTCCCGAAAGCTCGTTACATGGACTTTATAGAGAACCTAATAGATATTGACATTGCACATGACAGAGAAGTAGACTATACGTAAACTATAGAAAATTGAAGGTCTAGTGACTCGAGCAATTAAGTCTGAGGGATACTTTGTATCTGGTGCCCTAAGGTCGTCTGGCCTGGGAGTCACTGACCCAAAGCTCGTTACACGGGTCACAAAAACTGGAAATTGGGTATAGTGCTCAGAAAAAAAAAATTGAAAAATGTGGAAAATTGAAAATCAAGAAAGAGAAAAGAGCGTAAAAGAGAAAAGTTCATTGCTTAAAAGCAAATATTGAGAAAACCTGTGCAGAACACATATGAGTGAGGATAAGTAAATAATGATATGTATGTATTTGAATTTCTAAGGATGAAACATAAATGATTATGCTATTTAGAAAAGTGAAAGAAAATATTATTATTCTGTGGTGGCAAGTAGAAGACTCTAATCCTGTTTTGATGATGCAATGGCATGAAATATTTGTGGAAACGAACTCCTTAACTGCCTAATGCTTTGTGTTTTAAAATGCTTATGCATACTTGACACAGATGTTTGTGGGTAGCATCACTGCAAACCCTCACGAGACCTTACTCGTCCACTGGGGTAACTCAGGGGTTGAAAGGGCTTGTTGCATATGTTAAATGCAACCGTGATTCCTACGAAAGTGAGTTAGGTTTTTATTGTGTCTAGTTTAGTATTTTTTGCTTTTGCTTCAGTTTGCTTGAGGACTAGCAAACGATAAGCATGGGGGTATTTGATCATGCATAATATTTGCATTTTATTAATCATTATTTATGCATGATCCGTGTTAAAAATCGCTCTAAAAACCCATTTTTATTGTTAGTTCTGAGAAATCGCATTGAATCAAATTTTATCATAAAATCGAGTTTTCAACGCTTTCTCTACGGTTTTAGTATTTTTATTAGATTTAGATTTTCTTAATGGTAGTTTAGTTAGCTTAGGTTTGTATTAGCTAATTTGTAATTTTTAATTAGTTTAAGAAGTTTTCTTTTTAGACAATAAAATAGGTTTTACTAAAGTGGGTCTTTTTGAAAACTATTGAAAAGTGTGGGACTGGTTTTGAAAATTTTGCTTTACCCTAATTTAATATTATAAGTAGTCTTCTACAGTAGAAAAGAGGGACGTCTCTCACTTTGGAATTCACGCAGCCCACTTTGAAGCTCTCTCTCTCTCTCTCTCTCTCTCTCTCTCTCTTTCTCTCTCTCTCTCTCTCTCTCTCTCTCTCTCTCCCTTTTCCTTTTCTTGTTCTTCTTGCTGTATTCTCCAGCACCGGTTCTTCCATCTTCTTCATTGGGAAGGTGCAGCAACAGCCAGGATTAACCAGTCTTTTCGCAACCCATCCATAGAATCACTCGGTGAGTGACCTTCTCCTTATTCCCATCTCTTTAACGTAGCTAGTTGCATAGAATCACATTGGCATATCGCATCTTAGTTCAGCAATACACATTTCTTTATTATCTGAAAGCAAAAAAAAAAATACAGAAAACAAAAGAAAAGAAAAAAAATATTGTGTTCACAGATTAGCCATTTTATTTCCATTCAACGTTCTATTCTATTCTGCATGTTATTCCATTCAGTAGGTTTTGTGCTGGTTACATCCATCATTTTATATTTTTTTTCCGTGTGTTATTCATTCAAATCAGCGTCTTTTGTTATTCAGTTTAGCATTTTTTATTTTTTTTGGTTGAGTATAGCATTGGTTCTTTAGCATCATAGCAACGTCTTGTTTTCTTTAATTTTTTTGTTCAGCAAGTAGTCTAAGATGTCCTTAGTTTATATACTATCAAATTAGTGGGTATAGAATAGTCAGTTTTGGTTTGATGTGTCATTTAAGATTCTTTTGCATAGGTGGGTGATTTTCCATTGCATTTTGGCTGCAGTGTTAGCTTAATCAATTAGGAAAGTATTAATGCTAGTTAGGTAGATGAATCAGACATGTTTATAATATAGATTTTTGTTCAGCGTGTTTTGCTTATCAGCCATAATGTTTGTGAGTCAAATGAAAACTCATGATTAATTGGTTTCAGCCTTTCTTTTTGGTTGTTTTAGTTTTAGCTTATTAAGTTTTTTTTTTCCTTTTTAAGTAGTTTACTACATTAGACGCTAGTTGTTTTGGGTATGTATTAACATTAGTTGATTTTTCTTATTTCACCTAAGATCAATTAATTAGGTAGCTAGTAGTATTATTCCATGTCTTACTATTTGTTAACACCGTACAACCTATAGTATTGATTAGTTCCATTTAGTTGATTAGTGAGTTTCTTGATTTCTTGTATTAGGCATTAGTTTGTTACATTAATTCATGAATTATAGTTAGTTAAATCGGTTTTGATATTTTGTCCTTTAGTGTTAGGTTGTCAGATTAGTTTGTTCATAGTCCAGTTTATGTTTAGTTTAGTTAGTTAATGCAAATCTTGTTTTTGCTGAATATTTTTAGTTATTACTTATTAATTTCTTGTTTAGCTTCGTCGTACTGCTTTGTTTTTGTGTTTCTATGTTGTAGAGAAGCGGTGGAACGTGCGATAAAGCTATTTTCATACCTCAGAAAGACACTTCAGGGAGCCCTCAGAAAAGCAAAAGTTCAAGAAAACATGCATTACCTCAAGAAGGGATAAGAGGACTCGAAGCACTGAAGCCTTCTCTTTTCTTTTTAGATTAGGGTTCTATTTTTGATATTTATTCATTTAATTGGGTCTGTAATAAAACCATTTATTTTGTTTAAGCCCTTTGCGTAGGGCCATACTCCCTTAGTTATTTAATTATTTAATTTATTCTTTTACTTTTGGCAATAAAGAGTAGTTTAGTGTGTGTTTGAATACGAGTATTTTCCGTTCCCTGAGATCGACCCGGACTCCACCACTTGTGTGAGCCGGTTTTTATATTTTTGGTGTCTGGCTTTCACTGGATTTTCATTAAAAAAAAATATTGTTATAAAAAGAGTTTTCATAAAACTCACACCATGAGCCCCACCCCTCTTTGTGTAGCTTCCATGGTGGCACCATCACCACCCTGAGCTCTTTCATGGTGATATCACCACCACCGACCACCAAAACACCCACCGTCCTCCCCTAATTCAAACCACCAAGAGACCAGACTCCCTTCTTTGTTTTTGCCCAGGAAATAGGGACGCCACCCAGTTGCTGTCATAGCCTGCTGTGAACACCCCAAATTTTTTAAAATTTTATAAATGTTCCCTTTTTGCTCCTGGCCCCCATTTTCTGAGTAAATTGAGTTTTTTTTTTTTACTCAGAATTCCAGTTTATTTCTCAAATTTACTGGAATCAAATCCATTTTCTATATCTGACTTGATTTTTGGATCCGGATCCAATGCCAAAATCCAAATCTGAGCCTCGTTATCCAATTTTTAAAACCAAATTTATAAAAACACCAAAATTATTTTCTAAAAGGCTCAAACAGTACATCCAGTATCCATTTGGATCCATTTACTCTGTATTTCTCGATTTGAGGTTCAAAACTCGAATATATCCTCAAAATCCAGATCTAAACCCATTTTCTAAAGAAATCAAACTTGAATTCTCAGAAAACCCCTCTTTGTAAATATTTTTCAAAAATACAAAAAATAGTTTTTCTCTTATTTTCTCCATAGTTTAGAGTTTTACTTTAAAAATACAAAAAAAATGTAGAAACCATTAGAAAAAGAAACAAAAAATAATAATAAAAATGGAAAAGGAAAACCTTTTTTTTAGTTGTTGGAGAGGATCACCGTTTTGAAAATGTTTTCAAATATAAGGTGTAAAACCCGCAAAATTTTAATAATTATCAAAATAAATAAATATTACCATTCTTGGAAATAAATACGAAAAAGTGATATAGAGTCGATCCAAATGGATCTTGTATCCAAAACTGGATCAAATGGATCCAAGATTTTGGATTCGGATACGATGTATGGATTCAGATCTTGGATGGATCTGAAATCCGATTAAAATCCAAATTTTAGTTTTCAATTACAACTAAATTTGCAAAGCACTTTTCTAAAGTTTTATCTCTTGCAAATATCGCCCTCGTTATGACTATATCTGATTGATATACGCTTTTCAGTAATTCACATGAAATAATGAGTTTTTTCTCTCATTTGGGTCCCAAATTTGGGGATAAACTAGTCATATGTATTATGACTTTGATTTAAAATTCTTGGGACTTGATTCCTCATAATCTGTGCTCACGCCACTTTGTACGTCTTACACGGTTTCGAACATCGCTCATTATTGAAGTAGTTTTAGTCGCAAAGAAGTGCAACCAAGTAAGAGTTGGCGCACTGGTATGGTTGGTTGCCTCAACAGGAAGAGAACGTGAGTCGAATCCCTGTGTACGCCAGAAATTTTGTTAAAAGTCTCTATTTTGTAAATTGCGTCAAAAGAGGATAAAAAGAAAACGATTGCAAGAGTATGCAACAAAACAAGAGGTGGTGCACTGGTGGGGCTCGTTACCCCTTAAGGAAGAGAACCCAAGTTCGAATCCCTCTGTGCGCCGTTATCTTTTTATTAAAGACAGTTTTTGTAAAAAAAAATCAAATGGTGTAGTAACTTCTCCATTAAGAAGACCTTAATGGGGGAGGTCTCAAAACAAAGAAAATAATAAGCCACCCGAATTTTGAAATTTGGGTGGGGAGTTTCAAGACCTCAATTAAGGAGGTCGATTACTAAGAGAAAAAGAAATAAATACCTAAGACGTCGTTTTTGGAAAAAACCATCAGACGTCTATAAGTGGTTAAATTAAATTTCGTTGCAAAGATATGGAACGAAATTGTGTATGGCACACTGGTGGGGTTCGTTACCCGTTACGAAGGAGAACCATGGTTCAAATCCCTCTGTGCGCCGTTATATTTTTCTTCATAAAGAAAGCTTTTATTAAAATTTTGAAATTTTAAATGGTTCATAAATCTTCATTTAAGAGGTTCTTAAAAAGGGAAAACCCAACCATTTTTTGTGGGAGGGTCCCCATTCCCACGGTTTTTAAAAAGGGGAAGTTATGAGGGAGTTTCAAGGCTCGGATTTTATGGAGGCAGCAACGTTTTGGGAATAGTGTGAGGAGTTAAGAGGCCAGTTACAATGAGAGAAAGAAAAAATGGAAGACAAAGGGGGGTTTACAAAAAAAAAAGAGTCGACTTTTTGGATTTTTTCCATTCCTCTCTCACGTTTTCTTCTTCCAACCGTTGAGTGTAACGCCCTGGATTTTCAAAACAAAGCTAAGTTAAAATTTTCATGAATTTCTTTTTTTTTCTTTGCAGCAGAACTTAGAAAAGCTTTTAGCAGCGGAATCAGACGATAATGAGTCGTCAGTTTTAGAAAACTCCGAGCATGTTGCAGTTATGTGGCCAAGCAACTCATTGACCACCAAAGTGTTCCATTTTATCGAAAACACATGTTTATTACAACACTACTACTTAGAAAAGCAGTGTAGGTTCAATGAAAAGGAAGCAGTATAATTCTGTCTAGAGAAACCTTGGAACTCGATGCCGCCTTGCTCCGCATATCGCCACGCAGGTACAACACCTAAAATCCCCATTAAACGGGGTCAGAACCACTGATGGTCTGGTAAGCATGCAATCATGTAACCATTCAACTCAAGCAATGTGTTTGACCACTCAGGGTCGCAGTTCGTAATAGCGACGCTCAAGCCTCCAAGACTTAGCGTATATCGCAAGAGCCTCCTCAGGGCTATGAGTTGAACATTCGCTCAAGTCTTCACGACTTAGCCTTGACCTCTTTCGGGTCTCAAAGTGATGTCTAGCTCAAGTCTTCATACTTGGCACATTCGTATCCCACGCATCTAAGAACAGCTCCTCGAGCTTCGCTTAACCGTGCGGATACAACACAGGTCTTTGCCCAGTCGGTCCAGTAGTATACCGAACATGACACCTTCACAAAGGTTATGCAGGACTGACTCAACAACAGCCATCCATGCATATATTCAAGCATCGTTGAACCTAAGCTAATGCATTGTTTCGATATTTAACCTCTTTCACCCTTGGTACGCGGGCGAAGCATTGTCCGGGCATCAACGCGACGTTCTGGGGGTTGATTATTCTATGTATTTTAGATATCCCAGAGGCCTGTTGACCCTATCCATAGTAGGGCAGTGTGTTTCAACTGGAAGAACCCTACTAGGCCCATATTCAGATGCATCCTCTACTTGCAGTAGTTGGGTTCAATCCTTAGATCTTAAGGATAACCACGACCCCAAAACCCATGAGTGACTGAGGCCATCGTGGACTCTATTAGGTCCAAAGTAAAATACGTGTCACTCAAGGTTGTACCATCACTGTCATTCCACAGTGAGCATAATTCCTGAAGGGGTCTGCCAGTCTTACAATTACTTGGACAGAATCTGCATGCCATTTAGGCAGCCCGTGCCTTAGCACTACGGGAGTATGTACCCGACCCCATTCAGTCCGCCCCAACACAGTCATTACTGAGGGGGTACCCCTAACATGATTTTCAACCGCGGGGTATGTGCGACCTTAATCATTACTGAGGGGGTACCCCTAACACGATTTTCAACCGCGAGGTATGTGCGACCTTAAGTCTTATTCATATGCATGCAGAACACCGCTCTTGGCACTACGGCCACCACGAGCATCACACCTCTTTGGGTGGAAACAACACACTCTGGCTCTTCGGCCCTTACGAGTCTGGTTGCGTAACCATTCTCAATGAGCATGCATATGACTCGATCTAAATAGATCGGCTACTCGGCGTATTTTTACGCAACGAGTCCAAACCTAGACAAGGCACAACCTCTACTCCGGCTCAGCGGCCCTTTCGAGCAAGGTGCCCTTGTACGCCTAAGGATACGAGCCATTCTGGCATCGTTCCATCAACGGACATCATTATGTCGTTCAACTGGTTCTGGCAGCTCTTCTGCCAACCATTTCGTCAGCACCTCCCCTGCTCTACCGGCAGTGGTGCGACGAACCCTTCTACGTTGTAAAAGGCATTCCATGATCTGGGTAGCACTCTGCTATATGTCAAAGTATCTTGCTATGTTCTTTCTGAGCTATTCTTAGCTTCTTCAGAAATTTCTGCAGCACTTCCTCTCTTTTACGGAGAAAGCGCGCGTTTCTTTTATCCATTTTAGCGGCATTTCCCTTCTTTGGTGGGAAATTGCTACGCTTAACTCGGGAAATGGATGTGCACCGTTGTGCGTACTTTGCACCCATCAAGGTTGCAGGAACCCTGGGTCATAGCCAGGCCATACGTAATTGACTTAGTATTTACGTAAAGAGCATTTTGCCAAAAACTAAAGCCTTTCCAATAGGGGCTTCATTCGTCAAGCAAAATCTTGATTGAGGAGCGGTCAGGGAATCGCATGGGCGATTTGGAGTTAACCTTCATTTGAACGCTCATTTACGCGCCATATATGTAGTATAAGCAGAAGCATGTGCTTTATACAGCGGCGGTGAAAAGGAAATGCATATACTATTGATCAGGGTGTGTAACTGAACGAAATATTCTACATATATAACAAAACAGGAGCCTTGGCATCGTTCAACACAATGACGTAAATAAATACATTGCAGAAAGCAGAAGCCTTGGCATCGTTCGACGCGACGGCATAAGTAAATGCATAATCGGAAGTGCAGTAATCAGAAGTGCAGAAAACAGGGAGCCTTGGCATCATACGACGCGACAACAAAGGTAAATTACATAGCCTGTGCGATATAGGACGCGTCGGCAGAATCAACAGATATACACCTAGATCCGTATCCAACGATAGTTACGAGGCGAGCGGGTGAACACCGAAGTGTTCTGAAGGGCTCAACCAAGAACTATGGCGAGATACCATTTTTAAAACGCATATACTGCGTATTTGAACATAGATATATCCGACGATAGTTACGAGACCAGCGGGTGAACACCGAAGTGTCCAAAAAGGGCTCAATCAAGAACTAAAACAAGATACTACTTCAGAAAGTATATGCTATATACAAACAATCAAATACTTGAGAGAGATGTATCAACGAAGCGAACTTCAAATCATGGAAGAAACGGCTCCGAGTTGCTTCTTTGGCTTCGAGCCTTCCTTCGAGAGGTCAGACTAAGTCAGATGAAGCTGACTTAGTTGAGAAAGAGGTAGAGTAGGTCAAGCTACTCAACCTAAGTGGTTTGAACCAAACAGGGTTCGGTCCAAGTCAACTGGGTTCAGCAGGTTCGAACTCAACTCAAGTAGGCTAAGTCTGGGTTCAGAAATCCAAACTGAAATCTAGACCAAAAAGGACTTTGACTTTGATTTTAAACCTAACTAGGTTCAAGTCAAGTCAACTAGGTTTGGACTAGGTCAAGTGGGTTCAGACCCAGGTCAGGTGGGTTAGGACCAGGTCAGGCAGGCTCAGGCTAAGTCAGGCAGGCTCAGACCAGGTCAGGTGGGCTAGGCTAGATAGGGAAGGTTTAGGAGAGAGAGAGAAGGCAAGAGAGAGAGGGGGGTCGAAATTATGAGAAGAGAGAGAGTGGGGAGGGCTATTTATAGCCCAAGCCCACCTCCTCTTGGGAATTTTTATCCCCCTTTTGCCCCTGAGCTTTATTTTAATTCCAGGAGGTTCCTTTTGAGGTGGGGCCCACAAGATATTTCCATAGGATATTTTGTGGGTCCCACAAGATATTTTTTGAGGAATATTTTTGTGGGTCCCACCAACATTTCCGTGGGTCCCGCAAAAATTTCGGGTTTTCGGCAAATTTTTTTCGAAAAATTCTGAGTACGCTATTCTCTTCGTATTGACGTAACTAAGAAAGTTGGCTTGAGGAAATCCTTTGATTTTGTTTAGTTAGGAATTTATGGCTTCCAGAGTGTTTGAGCATATATTCGCAAAGCGACGAATATCTTAAGTTTAACTGGCTCGCAGGAATTGATTTGTTTCGCATTCTGAGAAAAAATGTTATTTTTATCGGTAAATGCCTCATGAATTTTATTTAGAGATCATCTGAAAAATTGTGGGTCTTACATCATTACCCCCTTAAAGGAATTTCGTCCGCGAAATTCAGTTAAGAGTACAAAGTGAAGAGTTCAGAATATTTATCCCGCATATTCGATTCGGGCTCCCAAGTGCAATCATCGATTCCATGATGCTGCCACCTCACTTTAACAAGCGGAATGACCTTCGTTCTTAGCACTTGCTCCCGTCGGTCCATGATCTCTACTGGCCTTTCTTCTACCGTCATATCTTCTCGGATGTCAATGTCTTCATATTGAATGACGTGAGAAGGATCATGAACATACTTTCTTAGCATTGACACGTGAAATACATCATGTATTTGCGCGTATTGTGGTGGCAATGCTACTCGGTAGGCCGTCTCTCCGATTTGGTTCAAAATTTCGAATGGACCAACGAATCTGGGGCTGACCTTCCCTTTCTTTCCAAAATGAAACACACTCTTGGTTGGAGAGACCTTGATAAAAACCTTACCTCCAACCGCAAAAGTGAGTTCCCTACGCCGCTGATCGGCGTAGCTCTTCTGTCGACTCTGAGCAGTCAGTAGCTTCTTTCTGATCATATGGACCTGCTTAGTGTAATGCTGCAACACAATGGGCGAGTCCAGGGTTCGCTCACCCACTTCACCCCAATGGATTGGTGATCGACAGGGTCGCCCGTACAAGGCTTCATACGGTGCCATCCCAATGCTAGCGTGGTGGCTATTATTATAAGCAAATTTAGCCAACGCTAGGTGGGAATCCCACTCACCTTTCCATTCCAGCATACAGGCTCTTAGCATATCTTCAAGAGTCTGTATGGTTCGTTCTGGTTGCCTATCTGTTTGGGGATGGAATGTTGTACTGAACTTGAGTTTCGTCCCCAGGGCTCTCTGAAGCTGCTCCCAAAAGTGAGAGGTGAACTTCGGGTCACGATCAGATATGATCAAAATCGGCACTCCATGGAGTCTAATAATTTCCCGAATGTAGATCTCTGTCAATCGTTCAGTTGAGTATCGAGTGTTGATTGGCAGGAAGTGAGCAGACTTGGTGAGTCTGTCCACGATCACCCATATCGAGTCATGTTGTCTCTTGGATCAAGGCAATCCAATGATGAAATCCATCGTAATGCCTTCCCATTTCCATTTTGGAATCTCGATCCGTTGCATCTTTCTACCAGGTCGCTGATGTTCGATCTTAACTTGCTGGCAGATCAACCACTTTGAGACAAATGTAGCCACATCACGTTTCATACCCCTCCACCAGTACTTTCTCTGCAAATCTCGGAACATCTTCGTACCCCCAGGGTGGATAGTATACTTGCTACTATGGGCCTCCTGGAGTACTTCCTGACTTAGCTCAGGGTTATTTGGAACCCAAATCCTTTCTTTCATCCATATTCCTCCATCTTCTTTTAAATGGAAGAAAGTATCATATTTTTTAGCTCGAGCCTTTAGCTCCGAGTATTGGGGGTCCTTGAACTGTTCGGCTATAATTCGATCGAGGAGCTCGATGTGGATCGTCAAACATGACATTTGGATTCTGCCAGAATCAGCCAAAAATGGCTTCCAGTTGACGAAATCCTCCATCAACTTCCATTGTCCGGTGAGGCTGGCCAGAGTGCCAACAGTCTTGCGACTAAGGGCATCTGCTACGACATTCGCCTTTTCAGGGTGAGAGGAAAGTGTGAATTCATAGTCTTTGAGGAATTCCAGCCATCGCCGTTGCTGCATATTGAGTTCTTTTTGAGAAAAGAGGTAATTTAGGCTTTTATGATCCGACATGACCTCAAATTTCTCTCCATACAGGTAGTGTCGCCAGACTTTAAGCGCGAACACTACTGCGGCAAGCTTCAAGTCGTGGGTTGGATAGTTTTTCTCATGGACTCTCAACTGTCGTGATGCATAGGCGATTACTTTGCCATGCTGCATCAACACACAACCCAGACCTGTTCCCGAGGCATCGGTATAAGCCACGAAGCCTTCCTGATCAGAAGGTAAGGTAAGGACAGGGGCAGTGGTAAGCCTCTGTTTGAGAACCTCAAAGCACTCCTTACACTGGTCAGTCCATTTGAACTTTACTCCCTTTTTCAACAATTTCGTCATCGGTACGACGATTCGGGAGAAGTCTTGTATGAACTTCCGATAATAATCGGCAAGTCCAAGGAAGCTACAGACCTCAGTGATATTTTTTGGCTGCTTCCAGTCCATCACAGCTTCCACCTTCGCAGGATCCACTGTGATTCCATCTTTCGAGATCACATCGCCAAGGAACATCACTTTGTCTAGCCAGAATTCACATTTTGAAAACTTAGCATAGAGTTGGTTATCTTGAAGGGTTTTCAAGACGATCCTCAAGTGCTCTACGTGTTGTTCCTTGTTCTCAGAATAAACGAGAATGTCATCGATGAAGACAATGACAAAGCTATCCAAATATGGTCTGAATATCCGGTTTATTAGATCCATAAAAACAGCAGGCGCATTAGTGAGTCCGAAAGGCATTACTACGAACTCATAATGGCCATATCTCATTCTGAAGGCAGTCTTGGGTATATCCTCTTTCTTTACTCTGAGCTGATGGTACCCAGACCTGAAGTCGATCTTGGAGAACACCCTCGTTGTTCTGAGCTGATCGAACAAGTCCTCAATTCGAGGCAACGGGTACTTATTTTTAACACTTGCCTGGTTAAGCATCCGATAATCGATGCATAACCGAAGGGATTCATCCTTCTTCTTTACAAATAGCACCGGGGCTCCCCACGGTGATACACTCGGACGGATGAACCCTTGTTCCATCAGTTCTTCCAATTGACACTTCAACTCACTGAGTTCAGCAGGCACCATTCGATACGGGGCTTTGGATATCGGCGCAGTTTCAGGTAAGGATTGAATTCCAAATTCAACCTCACGAAGTGGCGGAAGTCCTGGCAATTCCTCAGGAAACAGATCGGGAAACTCCCGCACCACTTCCAAACTCTCAAGGGGTTGGTCGTTAGATTTTTCCACCGAGAGACTCAACAGGAAGGTCACACAACCCTTCCTAAGGTATTTTTGTACCTTAAGTGCTGATATGAGCCTTTTCTGTGGAACTGGTTTGGATAACCGGTATTTCATCTTAGGCAATCCGGGTCGAGATAGAATCACTCTGCCCTCGCAGCACAGAATCTTGGCATTATTCTGAGCCAACCAATTCATTCCCAGAATGACATCGTACTGTATCATATCGATCAGGATGGCGTCAGTAGGCAAGTGTTGCCCTGCTATCTCAATATCCAAATTTTTCACACACCTGATACATTTGGTGCGTGAACCCAACGGGTTATACACTTCGATCATTTTATCAATCAGTTGTACCGAGGCGTGGAGTTGTTCGGTAAAATCGTCAGAGATAAACGTATGAGTAGCACCATAATCAAACAAGACGTAAGTTGCATGTCCATTAACAGGTACGGTGCCTTCAATCAGGTCACCATTTTCGACTTGTTCAGTCGTTACAGCATATACACGACCTGCAGCAGGCCTTTGTTCTACTCTAGGTGGAGGTCGTTGAAACTGAGAACGTTGTGGTGTTGGTCGAGAGGGTTCGGCAGATCCGGCATTACTCCTTTGTTCATCTGCAGCCTTTTTGGCGCAATCCCTTATAAAGTGGCCCATCTTGCCATAATACAAGCAACCACCAATGTCACGAGGACATGGCTTTCCGGGGTGGTTCACATGACACCTTGGGCAGCTGAAGTTGGACTGCTGACCATTCGGAGTTATGTTCTGTCTTGGCCTCACGACTTGTTGAGTGTTGTTCCCTCCTTGGAACTTCTTATTTTGAAAGGGTTGTCATGAACTCTGGCCATTTGGGAATGTTCTTTTACGGTTCCCACCATTCACTATGGGCTTCTTTGCTACGATCACTTTAGATCGTGCCCAATCTTCTTGGATTTTTAAAGCCGCTGCTACCGCAGCCTGAAAAGTCGAAGGCATGCTTGTTACCACTCGAGATCGCAGCCCTTCGCGTAGACCATTCACATATTTGCCGGCCCTTTCTTGGTCTGTTTTGAACAATCGAGAGCAGTAGCGCTCTAGATTCTGAAATTTGGTGGTATAGTTCATCAGACTCATACCGCCCTGTTCCAACTCCAGAAACTCCATTTTTTTCTTGTTTCTGGAATGCAGTGGGAAGTAGTTATCCATGAAAGTTCTCCAAAAGTCAGTCCAAGGAATGACTTCGACTTGTGAGAACTGGATAAGTTTAGTGGTATCCCACCACTTCCGTGTATTGTCCTTCAATCGATACGTGCCAAAGTTGGTCTTTTTCTCTTCTGGTACTCCTAGTACCGAGAAGGCACGTTCTGTCTCTTCGATCCAACTCTCTGCGAGCTTCGGATCGGCTCTGCCAATGAAAACTGGCGGGTCAAGCTTGAGAAACTTCTCATATGTCACTCCTCCCAGGTGCCCGTTTCGTGGTGCGACTGGTTCTGGCCTCGTTTCACGGATGGCTGTAACCAGGTTGTTGAGTGTTTTCAACAGGAATCCTTGCGTATGGGACTCCTCGCTCGGCATGGTTCTCCTCGTCGTAGGAGCCATTTATCTAATCACACACAAGCACTTGTTTTTTGTTTCTCGATGTATATGAGGAAGTAAAAGCTTTATTTACTTAATATACATCACATTTACACAAGCATCGCCTTAAACAAAACGTCATGCCACACTGGCAGACTTTAGGCGTTGAGAAACTATATACATGAGTCTACTGACTCCAAAACATCACTAATCTCTTTAAGACCTGGATTTCTTTGATGAAGACGAACTCAAAAAGGTCCATCTATTGCCACATGGCCTTGGTGCAGGCACTATTAGCTTTGGCTTGGGCGGCACTTCCGCACTCTCAAGCGAATATTGGGGATACATGAGGGAATCCAGTCCACTCTCCCAGTCGGCAAGATCAAGACTCTGGGAGTCTGAAATAATGATCGGCAAACAGAAGGAATCCCCTCTTTCGTTCCTGCCATTTAAGCTCGGCGTATGTGATGCTGGATGGTAGCTTGGCGAGTGATAGACCTCCGCAGGAAAGTTCAAATCAAAATCCCTCAGCCTTGGTAATTCATCAAAAGATGTTGGGGTATGGTTGCTCCCAACACTAGAGTGATGCGGTTCACTGACACGCGAAGTCTCATCCCTGAGACCCTTTGATGCCCGCCGACCCATATCGGCGGTATATTTCCTTTGGCACTCGTTGGCGGAATGCCCATTTTCGCCACAGTATTGGCAGTCTTGGACTTCATACGGGCATATCCACTCATCGTGCATGACCTTGCAACGATAGCAGTATCCTTGGGAGTCATAAGTTGCCATCTATACAAAGATGCACCCAGATCAGAATAAAAAGTATAAAATATACTTACAATGCGATATCGTGACATGACGGATCTTGAACCAGGTTTCTCAGACACATGCTCTGATACCAATTCTGTAACGCCCCGGATTTTCAAAACAAAGCTAAGTTAAAATTTTCATGAATTTCTTTTTTTTTTCTTTGCAGCAGAACTTAGAAAAGCTTTTAGTAGTGAAATCAGACGATAATGAGTCGTCAGTTTTAGAAAACTCCGAGCACGTTACAGGTATGTGGCCAAGCAACTCATTGACCACCAAAGTGTTCTATTTTATCAAAAACACATGTTTATTATAACACTACTGCTTAGAAAAGCAGTGTAGGTTCAATAAAAAGGAAGCAGTACAACTCTGTCTAGAGAAACCCTGGAACTCGATGTCGCCTTGCTCCGCATATCGCCACGCAGGTACAACACCTAAAATCCACATTAAACGGGGTCAGAACCACTGATGGTCGGGTAAGCATGCAATCATGTAACCATTCAACTCAAGCAATGTGTTTGACCACTCAGGGTCGCAGTTCGTAATAGCGACGCTCAAGCCTCCAAGACTTAGCGTATATCGCAAGAGCCTCCTCAGGGCTATGAGTTGAACATTCGCTCAAGTCTTCACGACTTAGCCTTGACCTCTTTCGGATCTCAAAGTGATGTCTAACTCAAGTCTTCATACTTGGCACATCTGTATCCCACGCATCTAAGGACAACTCATCGAGCTTCGCTTAGTCATGCGGATACAACACGGGTCTTTGCCCAGTCGGTCCAGTAGTATACCGAACATGACACATTCACAAAGGTTATGCAGGACTGACTCAACAATGGTCATCCACGCATACATTCAAGCATCGCTGAACCTAAGCTAATGCATTGTTTCGATATTTAACCTCTTCCACCCTTGGTACATGGGCGAAGCATTGTCCGGGCATCAACGCGACGTTCTGGGGGTTGATTATTCTATGTATTTTAGATATTCCAGAGGCCTGTTGACCCTATCCATAGTAGGGCAGTGTGTTTCAACTGGGAGAACCCTACTAGGTCCATATTCGGATGCATCCTCTACTTGCAGTAGTTGGGTTCAATCCTTAGATCTTAAGGATAACCACGACCCCAAAACCCATGAGTGACTGAGGCCATCGTGGACTCTATCAGGTCCAAAGTAAAATACATGTCACTCAAGGTTGTACCATCACTGTCATTCCACAGTGAGCATAATTCCTGAAGGGGTCTGCCAGTCTTACAATTACTTGGACAGAATCTGCATGCCATTTAGGCAGCCCGTGCCTTAGCACTACGGGAGTATGTACCCGACCCCATTCAGTCCGCCCCAACACAGTCATTACTGAGGGGGTACCCCTAACATGATTTTCAACCGCGGGGTATGTGCGACCTTAAGTCTTATTCATATGCATGCAGAACACCGCTCTTGGCACTACGACCACCACGAGCATCACACCTCTTTGGGTGGAAACAACACACTTTGGCTCTTCGGCCCTTACGAGTCTGGTTGCGTAACTGTTCTCAATGAGCATGCATATGACTCGATCTAAATAGATCGGCTACTCGGTGTATTTTTATGCAACGAGTCCAAACCTAGACAAGGCGCAACCTCTACTCCGGCTCAGCGGCCCTTACGAGCAAGGTGCCCTCGTAGGCCCAAGGATACAAGCCGTTCTGGCATCGTTCCATCAACGAACATCATTATGTCGTTCAACTGGTTCCAGCAGCTCTTCTGCCAACCCTTTCGTCAGCACCTCCCCTGCTCTACCGGCAGTGGTGCGACGAACCCTTTTACGTTGTAGAAGGCATTCCATGATCTGGGTAGCACTCTGCTATATGTCAGAGTATCCTGCTATGTTCTTTCTGAGCTATTCTTAGCTTCTTCAGAAATTTCTGCAGCACTTCCTCTCTTTTACGGAGAAAGCGTGTGTTTCTTTTATCCATTTCAGCGGCATCTCCCCTCTTTGGTGGGAAATTGCTACGCTTAACTCGGGAAACGGATGCGCACCGTTGTGCGTACTTTGCATCCATCAAGGTTGCAGGAACCCTGGGCAATAGCCAGGCCATACGTAATTGACTTAGTATTTACGTAAAGAGCATTTTGCCAAAAATCGAAGCCTTTCCAATAGGGGCTTCATTCGTCAAGCAGAATCTTGAACGAGAAGCGGTCAGGGAATCGCATGGGCGATTTGGAGTTGACCTCCATTTGAACGCTCATTTACGCGCCATATATGTAGTATAAGCAAAAGCCTGTGCTTTATACAGCGGCGGCGTAAAGGAAATGCATATACTATTGTTCAGGGTGTGTAACTGAATGAAATATTCTACATATATAACAAAACAGGAGCCTTGGCATCGTTCGACGCGACGGCGTAAGTAAATATATTGCAGAAAGCAGGAGCGTTGGCATCGTTCGACGCGACGGCATAAGTAAATGCATAATCGGAAGTGCAGTAATCGGAAGTGCAGAAAAGAGAGAGCCTTGGCATCATACGACGCGACGACAAAAGTAAATTACATAGCTTGTGCGATATAGAACGCATCGGCAGAATCAACAGATATACACCTAGATCTGTATCCAACGATAATTACGAGGCGAGTGGGTGAACACCGAAGTGTTCTGAAGGGCTCAACCAGGAACTAAGTCTAGATACCATTTTTAAAACGCATATACTGCGTATTTGAACATAGATATATCCGATGATAGTTACGAGACGAGCGGGTGAACACCGAAGTGTCCAAAAAGGGCTCAATCAAGAACTAAAGCAAGATACTACTTCAGAAAGTATATGCTATATACAAACAATCAAATACTTGAGAGAGATGGATCAACGAAGTGATCTTACTTCAAATCGTGGAAGAAACGGCTCCGAGTTGCTTCTTTGGCTTCGAGCCTTCCTTCGAGAGGTCAGACTAAGTCAGATGAAGCTGACTTAGTTGAGAAAGAGGTAGAGTAGGTCAAGCTACTCAACCTAAGTGGTTTAAACCAAACAGGGTTCGGTCCAAGTCAACTGGGTTCAGCAGGTTCGAACTCAGCTCAAGTAGGCTAAGTCTAGGTTCAGAAATCCAAATCGGAATCTGGACCAAAAAGGACTTTGACTTTAAACCTAACTAGGTTCAAGTCAAGTCAACTAGGTTTGGACTAGGTCAAGTGGGTTCAGACCCAGGTCAGGTGGGTTAGGACCAAGTCAGGCAGGCTCAGGCTAAGTCAGGCAGGCTCAGACCAGGTCAGGTAGGCTCAGGTGGGCTAGGCTAGGTAGGGGAGGTTTAGGAGAGAGAGAGAAGGCAAGAGAGAGAGGGGGGGTCAAAATTATGAGAAGAGAGAGAGTGGGGAGGGCTATTTATAGCCCAAGCCCACCTCCTCTTGGGAATTTTTATCCCCCTTTTGCCCCTGAGCTTTATTTTAATTCCAGGAGGTTCCTTTTGAGGTGGGGCCCACAAGATATTTCCATAGGATATTTTGTGGGTCCCACAAGATATTTTTTGAGGAATATTTCTGTGGGTCCCACCAACATTTCCGTGGGTCCAGCAAAAATTTTGGGTTTTCGGCGATTTTTTTCCAAAAAATTATAAGTACGCCATTCTCTTCGTATTGACGTAACTAAGAAAGTTGGCTCGAGAAAATCCTTTGATTTTGTTTAGTTAGGAAGTTATGGCTTCCAGAGTGTTTGAGCATATATTCGCAAAGTCATGAATATCTTAAGTTTAACTAGCTCACAGAAATTGATTCGTTTTGCATTCTGAGAAAAAAATGCTATTTTTACCGGTAAATGCCTCATGAATTTTATTCAGAGATCATCTGAAAAATTGTGGGTCTTACATTGAGCCATCACCATCCTTCCTCTTTCATATTTCTGCCATTTCCCCTTCCCCTTGTCACTGATTTCCTCCTCACCTCCATTATTTCCGGCGATGGTCCGTGAAGGGGAGAAGCTCCGACATTGGTGAGAAAGACGAACACAATACCGTTTAAATCTTGTATCAAGGAGCTGTGTGGCATCTCCTCTTTGCATAGCTTCCACCATTGATTCTGGCGAAGATCTTGCATGGGGAAGAAGAACGCTTCATTTTCGGATTTGCATCTACACGAGGTAAGAGGCTGATATCTATGTGCATGTGCCCAGTGCCATAGGGCACATATAGGTGCTAGACCATCTAGGAAGATGTACGATGATAGGCACATACCAGCCATTGGTCATGGTCGTGGTTCACCTGGCGTATACACATGTGAATAGTCTCTAGTAGTTTATTCACACTTTATAAACCTGAATTACTTCTTTTATCTGGCATATCCTCTGTTAAATCTGCATATTCGTATGCTACTAAACATGAGCATGCATCTGAATCGGTTGTGTTGACAGTTGGAACCGTCGAATAGACTTTAGATTTTTTTTTATGAAATCACAGCTGGACAGATCTGAACAGTCTGGTCGATCTGCCCCCAGCCGACCTGGGTTGACCCAGTGAGACTCAAGGTGGGATGGCTGATCATGCATATAAATCAGGGTTAATTAACATTTAAATATGCATGATTTTATAAAATAATGTTTCAAAAACCCAATTTTATGATAGTTTTTGAGTAAATGTGCTAAAATGATTTAAAATAGAAAATGCAGGAAAAATAGTTTTATTTTACATTTTTATGCCTATTTTAGTTTTTGTAGTTTGGTTTTAGTTTTTATTAAAAATAAAAAATGGAGAAAATAGTTTTATATTCATTTTCAGTGTTTGTTTTTTTTAGAAAAGAAAAAAAATATATATAGTTAGATTAGTTTTTGAGTTTCTTTATAAATAAATAGTTTTGTTTTTGAAAATTTTCCTAATAAACCGATTAATAGGTTTTCTTTACTTTTAAAAATGAAAAATATAAAATAATAAAAACAAATCATTACATGGTTTGTAATTTTTGGAAAATTGAAAAAATTGAAAAAAAAAATATATAATAATAATAACACAAACCAGTTTGAAACGGTTTGTATTTCTAAAAGAAAACTAAAAATATATATATAATAACCAAACCGGCTTGAACCGGTTTGCATTTGTTTCAAACCGGTTTCAGCCGGTTTAAACTCTTTTAAAACCCCAAAAACAGAAAAAAAGAGGCGCCTCCCCCATTCACGGCTGAGCCCTCTTGTTTTCCCCTCTTTCCCTCTCTTTCCGTCTTTTCTCACCCTCCTCCACTAACACCGGCATCTCCTTTTCCCTACCTTCCCTTTCTCCCTCTTTCTCTGTCTACACTCCAGCCGGCGGCAGTGGTGGAAGCTCTTCATTCCGGCGACATCGTGGTGGTGGAGGTCGCCACTTCTTCTTCTAATCCTTCTGGTTCACGGTGAGTTTTCTTCATCCTCTGCATCTTCTCTTTTTCAGAACTTCTTCCTCTTCTTCTTCTTCTTCTTTTTCTGTTTCTTTAGTCTAATTTCTTGTAATTCGTAGGTGTAATGTTTGATTTTGATTTCATTGTGCATTTTGAATTCATTATATTAGCATCTGGAATTTTTTTATTGTCTTTTCAGCAGCCGTGAATTCTGCATCTAATTGGATCTGAGTTGAAATCCAGTGAACATTTTAGGATAACTCAGGCATCTGAGCCAGAGTAATGGCATTCTGATCATTGGAGTAGTTTTTGTTTGAGAAGAGGATCATCGTGATCATTCTATTTGAACCGATCAGAGATCAATTATCAAATTGAAATGTAATCTCTGTTCTCCAGCAAGTATTGTGATTTCTGATTTCCAGTGAGAGATATATGTTGTTTTTCAGCAATGATCTGGATCATCTAGATCATCTGGATATGCTGTAAACATTTTCTGATATTGATATTTACTGGCCGGAATCCATTTCACAGAAGCTGGAATCATTTACTGAATCTGATTTTTACTCGCCGGAAAATTCTTCTTTACCGAGAAAACCTGTTTCACGGTGGAACAAGATTTGATTGATCTTTTGATCGATTTTTTTTTAGTTCCTAGTTTGATTAATATCTCTGGAAACCTCATTATCCGGCAGCCTAAATCCACCTGAACTTCATCTCTGTTCTATCGGCATTATGCATTGGATTTATTGATTTTTGGCAAAAGGCTGTGTTAATTGACTGATCTCCGGTATTGAATGAGCCATGATTTGATTCTATTGCATGATATCATGAATCCATAAATTTTTTATCAGATTGACAATGTAATTTCTGGATTGATAAATGAATTGCTCAGTTGATCAAATATTTTAAACAAATTCAGTCTATCAAAATTCTGTCTTTGTTATCTGTTATTCCAGCAAGAGTGATGAGGTACTAGACAAGTTAATTAGATATCCGGATCTGGTTTGAGATATCGAATTATCGGATGATAATACTTTGTTGATTTTTTTTTTATAGATATTACTTAGTACTTAGATTACTTAGTGTGTTGATATTAGATTACTTCGTTAATTTATTAACTCATTGTTAGATTACTTAATTGCTAATCATTTTGCTATTAAAAATAGTTTAGTTAAGAAAGATCATTAGCATTGTTAATTACTTTGTAATTAGTTAGGAAGATTTAATAAAAATAAAATAAATATATCATTTGCATTTAAAATTGTCATTTAGATTTCTTTAATGATTTCTTTCGTATTCTTAGCATTTAGTTAGTATATTTTGTTTAGTATATTCTATTTCTTCTTTCTCTGGTACTGCTTGTGTTCATTTGATTTGTGCAGGATCGCACAGAAGTGGAGCGGAAGTGATTACACGACACACGAAGTGCAAGAATAGAAGAATTTTTACTTTGTAGTTTAGAATTAGGAATTTAATTGGGTTTGTAAATATCGCACTTTACGCCCTCTGCGAAGGGTATTCATTTGTTGTAATAGTTAGTTGTTTTTACCTTTTCTGAACAATTTTACATTTCAATAATTCGGCAATAAAGATTAGTTTAGAATTATGTATTTGAATACGAAATATTCCTGTTCCCTGAGTTCGACCCGGTCTCATCCACTAGTGAGAACCGGTTTTTATTATTTGATGTCTGGTTTTCACATGTTTTTCATATAAAAATCTTTTCAAAATTACAACGATTTAAAAGAAGACATCAAATTTTTGGCGCCGTTGCCGGGGAACGGCGTAATATTAGTATTCACTTTATTGCCTAGTGTTTGTGTGCATTTAGGTTTAGAACCACATATGTGCATATCTTAGAGACGAGCTTACTTTTTTGCACAGCCCACCTATTAGGATTCCTTTAGAGGTGACTGTGTACGATTGGTACCATACACATAGATTTCATATTTCTTATGCATAATCTCTGTTATGTGTAATTGCGTGGTATTTGTTTAGTTTTTGTTGTTTTTAGTTCGCTCGCTTTGTGGTTTGCGTGGTTTGGCCGCTTAGTGCGTTAGCTAGGTAGAAAACCCAAAGTTAGGACGTGTGCTACACCGGTCTACTCCAAGGTGTACGCAATGGCTGACGATCATCAATTGATCCGTCCTTTGAGGGAGTACTTCATGCCAAATACGTATACTCCCACCTCCTGCATCACGAGACCTGATGTAGGAGCGAGCCATTTTGAGATTAAGGCCAGTGTGATTCAAATGTTACCCTCGTTTTATGGACTTAGCAATGAGGACCCATATCGTCATCTCGACGAATTCCTTGAGATTTGCTCGACTGTGCGAATCAATAACTTTGGAGATGATGCTATGCGGTTGACTTTGTTTCCGTTCTCTCTCAAAGATAAAGCCAAGCACTGGCTAAAATCTCTTGAGACGGTTCGTATTACTACTTGGGAAGGAATGCAAAAAGAATTTTTAAAAAAATATTTCCCAATTGGTAAGACAAACCAGTTTTGTAAAGCTATAACCAGTTTTTCTCAAATTGAGGGAGAACAATTTCATGAGTCTTGGGAGAGATTGAAAGATCTTCTCTGTAAGTGTCCCCATCACCAGGTGCCTCGTTGGCAGTTGGTGCAGTATTTTTATGACGGGCTTACTGAAAAGCATCGTCAAATGGTTGATTCGTCTTGTGGGGGCACTTTTATGCTCAAGAGTGAGGACGAGGCGTGGTCTTTATTCGAGACCTTGAGTGAAAACACGATGCATCATACCTTGTCTTCACGGCTCGATAGGACTACATCTCTGTCTAGTGGTCCTAGGAAGGTTGGGATTTCCGAAGTTGGGTCCGAATTAGAATTGCGTACCAAGGTTGACCAGTTGACTAGGAAGTTAGATCAATTCCTAGCCAATTCTTTGAGAAATCCAGTAGAAAGAGTGTGCGAGCTATGTGCTAGCCCTGCACATTGTGTTTCAGATTGTCCGGCAGCGCCATTATATCCTGAATTCGTTCAGAAGCAGGTGAATGCTGCCCAAGGTTTCGCTAGACCCATGCCTGATTCATTTACACCATCATATACCCCAGGTTGGCGAAACCAATCCATTCCCCTATCACATCAGCCCTCCCAGACACAGTATAGACCCAGTAACCCTTCACAAGGTTACTCGCATCCTATATTTCCACAGGTTTATCCCCAGTATTGTCTACCTTCTCCTCAGGAGCCCATTCCAATTTCATCCTTTCAAGAGAAGATGTTAGAAGCCTTTTCTGATATCAAGGCCACTCTTTGTTCCCATACGCAGTCAATAGCCAAGCTAGAGACTCAAATGGGACAGTTAGCTCAGACATTGAGTAGGCAAAGCCAGGGGAACCTTCATAGTCAGTCTGTTGTCTCAAAGGGAGAGGATTCCATGTCATTTGATTTGCAACCCACCAATTCACATCATGAGCAAGTCAAATCTGTTACATCCCTTCAGTATGGGAAGGCATGTCACTCCACTCAGGAACCGACTCATGAACCTCATATCATTTCTACTGACGAGTCGATCTCCATGATACCTCAGCAGAAGGGGTCTGACCTATAGCATGCATTATCATCATATAGAGCTCCATTTTCTCAACCTTTAGGATCACCAGTTTTTAGTAAGCAAGAGGTGCAGATGCAAAAGGTGCTTGACCAAGTCAAGCTTGATCATATTCACCACTTGTCTGAAGTTGCATTCATTGATAGTCGGTCGGTCTTAGACTCTCGATTCTTGACTAGTCTCTCAGATGAGACTAATCTCTGTTCTTCAAGTCGAGAGAGTCATGATACTACATTTGGAGGTAGAAGGGATGGAAACACAGTACGTAGTGTCACAGATGACACTCTTTTCTTCATAGAGCCCGGTTGAGTCTGACTTCATGTCCATTGATCTCATGGACGATAAAGGATTTTTCTAGGGATCCGTCTGGCTGGGGACGTGAAACTTAGCGCTTTATGGGAGGCAACCCATATCTTGTATATTATTAGATTTGATTAGAATTTATAGATTTTATGTTGTTTTTACTTTTTCATGAGTTTTTCATGTTCTTTTTGTTTCTTTCTATGAGTTTCATGTTTTGTCATGTAGACATTGCATTCATTACATTCATAGAACGTGTATTTTTAATTCATGTCAGGTCATTCTACTTTTTTCCCTCAATTATTTCTCTCATGTGCATTCACGTAGTTTCATATAAGCATGGGGGATTGCCACTGGGACAATGTCATTCAAGCATGGGGGAGGGTATAGTTTGCACACCTTGATATTTCTGTTTACGTTCTTGCACATGTTTACACATCTCTCATGAAAAGTAGATTTTTAAAAGAAATAGTTTGAACTTATATGAATGTTATTTCAAATCTGATGTTTTTAGAGGATTTTTAAGCCCCATGAAATTTTTTTCTGACATAGATCTAAAAATTATGGTTGTTTATGTGGATTTCAAAGAAATGATGATAGATACATGTTAGAATTTATTTTGAATCACAAATATGAATATGCACAGTTCTATTTTTTGAAAAACTAAGCAAATGAACAAAAGCGTAAAAAATGAGCTCAAAAGAAAAATATAGCATGTGTTAGGTTGTTTGGATAATTCCACAATCCTTAGTAGATGGAACTTAGATGTAAGTTGAAACTTTTAATTCCATTTTCGAAAAGGAGAGTGGAAAACTTTGTGATCCTAAGTAACTGAGAACAGATACAAGTTGAAATATTTGACTCTCACGTTATAAAGGTGAATGAAGGAAGTCACTTTTATGTCTTAGTTGATATCTTTTTGTATGCATTGAAAAAGTATAGAAGATATTGACATTGCACAAGGCATAAAAGCAGACCACACGCAAGCTATAAGAGAAGAATAAGTACGCAAAAAGAAAAAGCGTGAAAAAAAATGAAAAAATTGAGAAAAGAGCTGAAAAAGAAAGAAAAGTTCAGTGCTTAGAAGTATGATTGAGAAAACCTGTGCAGAAAACATATGAGTGAGGATAAGTAAATAATAATATGTTTTTATTGGATTTTCTAAGAATAAAACATAAATAATTGTGATATTTAGAAAAGTGAAAAAAATTCTTTTCTGTGGTGGTATATATAAAAGACTCTAATTATACTTTGATTTTGAAATAACAGGAAATATTTGTGAAAATAAAGTCTTTGATTACCTACTAACTGTGAGGATGTGTAATATTATGCATACATGACAGAGATGTTTGTGGGTAGCATCACTGCAAACCCTCACGAGACCTTACTCGTCCACTGGGGTAACCCAGGGGTTAAAAGGGCTTGTTGCATGAGCTAAATGCAACCGTGATTCCTATGAAAGTGAGTAGGTGATAGTTTGATTTCTTGCATTTTTCTACTTTGCTCGAGGACTAGCAAAACATAAGCATGGGGGTATTTGATCATGCATATAAATCAGGGTTAATTAACATTTAAATATGCATGATTTTATAAAATAATGTTTCAAAAACCCAATTTTATGATAGTTTTTGAGTAAATGTGCTAAAATGATTTAAAAATAGAAAATGCAGGAAAAATAGTTTTATTTTACATTTTTATGCCTATTTTAGTTTTTGTAGTTTGGTTTTAGTTTTTATTAAAAATAAAAAATGGAGAAAATAGTTTTATATTCATTTTCAGTGTTTGTTTTTTTTAGAAAAGAAAAAAAATATATATAGTTAGATTAGTTTTTGAGTTTCTTTATAAATAAATAGTTTTGTTTTTGAAAATTTTCATAATAAACCGATTAATAGGTTTTCTTTACTTTTAAAAATGAAAAATATAAAATAATAAAAACAAATCATTACATGGTTTGTAATTTTTGGAAAATTGAAAAAATTGAAAAAATATATATATATATAATAATAACAACACAAACCAGTTTGAAACGGTTTGTATTTCTAAAAGAAAACTAAAAAAAAATATATAATAACCAAACCGGCTTGAACCGGTTTGCATTTGTTTCAAACCGGTTCCAACCGGTTTGAACTCTTTTAAAACCCCAAAAACAGAAAAAAAGAGGCGCCTCCCCCATTCACGGCTGAGCCCTCTTGTTTTCCCCTCTTTCCCTCTCTTTCCCTCTTTTCTCACCCTCCTCCACTAACACCGGCATCTCCTTTTCCCTACCTTCCCTTTCTCCCTCTTTCTCTGTCTACACTCCAGCCGGCGGCAGTGGTGGAAGCTCTTCATTCCGGCGACATCGTGGTGGTGGAGGTCGCCACTTCTTCTTCTAATCCTTCTGGTTCACGGTGAGTTTTCTTCATCCTCTGCATCTTCTCTTTTTCAGAACTTCTTCCTCTTCTTCTTCTTCTTCTTTTTCTGTTTCTTTAGTCTAATTTCTTGTAATTCGTAGGTGTAATGTTTGATTTTGATTTCATTGTGCATTTTGAATTCATTATATTAGCATCTGGAATTTTTTTATTGTCTTTTCAGCAGCCGTGAATTCTGCATCTAATTGGATCTGAGTTGAAATCCAGTGAACATTTTAGGATAACTCAGGCATCTGAGCCAGAGTAATGGCATTATGATCATTGGAGTAGTTTTTGTTTGAGAAGAGGATCATCGTGATCATTCTATTTGAACCGATCAGAGATCAATTATCAAATTGAAATGTAATCTCTGTTCTCCAGCAAGTATTGTGATTTCTGATTTCCAGTGAGAGATATATGTTGTTTTTCAGCAATGATCTGGATCATCTAGATCATCTGGATATGCTGTAAACATTTTCTGATATTGATATTTACTGGCCGGAATCCATTTCACAGAAGCTGGAATCATTTACTGAATCTGATTTTTACTCGCCGGAAAATTCTTCTTTACCGAGAAAACCTGTTTCACGGTGGAACAAGATTTGATTGATCTTTTGATCGATTTTTTTTTAGTTCCTAGTTTGATTAATATCTCTGGAAACCTCATTATCCGGCAGCCTAAATCCACCTGAACTTCATCTCTGTTCTATCGGCATTATGCATTGGATTTATTGATTTCTGGCAAAAGGCTGTGTTAATTGACTGATCTCCGGTATTGAATGAGCCATGATTTGATTCTATTGCATGATATCATGAATCCATAAATTTTTTATCAGATTGACAATGTAATTTCTGGATTGATAAATGAATTGCTCAGTTGATCAAATATTTTAAACAAATTCAGTCTATCAAAATTCTGTCTTTGTTATCTGTTATTCCAGCAAGAGTGATGAGGTACTAGACAAGTTAATTAGATATCCGGATCTGGTTTGAGATATCGAATTATCGGATGATAATACTTTGTTGATTTTTTTTTTATAGATATTACTTAGTACTTAGATTACTTAGTGTGTTGATATTAGATTACTTCGTTAATTGATTAACTCATTGTTAGATTACTTAATTGCTAATCATTTTGCTATTAAAAATAGTTTAGTTAAGAAAGATCATTAGCATTGTTAATTACTTTGTAATTAGTTAGGAAGATTTAATAAAATATATATATATATATATATATATATATATATCATTTGCATTTAAAATTGTCATTTAGATTTCTTTAATGATTTCTTTCGTATTCTTAGCATTTAGTTAGTATATTTTGCTTAGTATATTCTATTTCTTCTTTCTCTGGTACTGCTTGTGTTCATTTGATTTGTGTAGGATCGCACAGAAGTGGAGCGGAAGTGATTACACGACACACGAAGTGCAAGAATAAAAGAATTTTTACTTTTTAGTTTAGAATTAGGAATTTAATTGGGTTTGTAAATATCGCACTTTACGCCCTCTGCGAAGGGTATTCATTTGTTGTAATAGTTAGTTGTTTTTACCTTTTCTGAACAATTTTACATTTCAATAATTCGGCAATAAAGATTAGTTTAGAATTGTGTATTTGAATACGAAATATTCCCGTTCCCTGAGTTCGACCCGGTCTCATCCACTAGTGAGAACCGGTTTTTATTATTTGATGTCTGGTTTTCACATGTTTTTCATATAAAAATCTTTTCAAAATTACAACAATTTAAAAGAAGACATCAATGGCACAACTGGTGCTATAGGTTGCAGACCGATACGGGTCTGCCATATCCAGTCAAAACAAAAAAAAAATTGCATGTTGTTGGTTCCTCTCTATAGTAAATATCTGGAAAATTTAGATGAACCATCAGGTTATATCAGACGTTAACTTGTTAATTAGTGGTTGCGGAAAATTTCTTGTAGTACATGACTGAGGTTGCAATTGTGAACAATATGAGTTATGTGGAGAAATAAACAATTAGTGCTTGTTTTATTGATGGTTACATGTAGATATACATTTCACCATATGAGGTTAACCCATCTTGGCTAATTGTTAGGACATACATAAAAATCCTTGATGTTTACGGATTATGTTATCATGTGATCATATGGCACATGCATCTAGTCTTTAAAACTCTTTATTGTTTCTTAAGAGTGAATCATGAACCTATGTATTCATGAAGTACTTGTTATAAGGTTCCTTTTTATACATAGGTAGACATGGAAATGAATTTGCATACCTCTGAAATATATACACTCATTTGGTTATAGATTTTTATAACCCAGTTTGCATGCTCCGATAAATCCTAATTTTTTTATTCTTTTCATATTCTTAAGAATTTGGTTATAAACCTGCATATTGATTTTTTTTCAACTATTTGAAGGCATACGCCTGATTATTTGATTTACACGTATTACCTTGAAATGATCTAAATATGTTATATGGATGATTAATATGTATTGATCCTTATGGTGGTGTTAGTTATATATGAACGTGTGCTTGACCACTTGACTGAGCTAATGCTTTGATGGATCGTTTGCAAAATGGTTGCATCCCGTCCTTGTGATATGAGAAAGTAGGTGACAGGTTACTAAATTGATTCTGTCGATATATCTAAATCGTATATTTATTTTACCGCACATAGTTCTTCTTTTATATACATATATAAAGTGTAAGACTGACTATCTGGTCAACGTACCCACTCTTAGATTATGGATAGTATGTCTGACCCCAATCCATTTATTGGTTATTATCTTAAAAAAAAAAAGAATCTGCAAACATGTCATTTTGTGCCAGCATAATAGGCTGGGAACAGTCCTACCAAGGCCTATATGACATTGATTTCACTAGACGACATGTTAAATGTTTGTTCATAACAATTATAACACAATTCTATTAGTTAACAAGATAGTTCCTCTTACTTGAATCTATATGTGTTGTGCATAACTGACCCGTTAGGTTATACGGGTAATCTGTGTGTATTGTAAAATGTTGGACTATCATTATTTGCATCTGATTATAAGTGTTATAAAAACTGAGATCTTGTTTGGCCCAAGGAATCATATTAGGTACCAAGGATTTTATCAGCCCAATTCAAGATCGAAATATGTGTCAATGCCCATTTTCATCGATATAGATCTCAATCTAGGCAAGATTCAAAATATTTTCCTCATCCATTGTCATGCCCCGTTAGTCATAGCAGACCAATTCTGTCGTGGCAAACATATTTGCCCCATACCTAGGCGACCAACATGATACACTATTTTGTTGGTACACCAACTTCATAGTTGTGGCGGCCGCAAAGTCATTATCAACTCATCGTAGCCCAGCTTACTGGCCGTGTACTACAGTGGTTGATAACCACGGTGCCTGGTAGAGTATTTGGCATGCTAAACATTATCAAATTTGTCGAAATAATACATGTAACAAATAGATATAAAAAGATAATTTTTGTATCAAGTTTCCTTTATGTGAAATAACTGAGGGTTGTGTCTTGATCAAACACCCCAAATTTCTTTATGATTAAAAGTATCAGTACGACATATAATTAATCATGTATGAGTTTTAGTGACTCTTTCAAAGTGTCCCAAACCCTTATTGTGAAGGGTTACACGTGTGGATCTAAAGCTATTAACGTGTGGTGGTTGTAGTGGTATATGCAAAAGTATTGTAGAATCATGCCCAAATCCTTTCACATGTGAATGTCTTACGTCGACATGTACGACTCCACTATGAACTTAAACTTATCATAAAATCTATGGTAGTTACGTTGTAATATATGTGAATCCACTACGACCATGCAATTGGCGTTGAATATAAATAACTGACATGTGGCAACATATGCAAACCCAGTTCAGACTTGAAATCATGATAGTTATATTGAAGTAGGAGGAGATATGCGATGAACACCAATTTATTAGTTGCATTATGATGATCATATCACAATGTTAGTAAATCCATTATGAACCTGAAGATACTACAATATTTGCTTATGATATATGTGTACCTCTGAAAGTCCTGATTATGCATATTCGCTTATGAATGTTATGTACTAATGAATGTTGCAATGAATGTGATTTCAATGATGTATTCTTATTGCATAATGGGTTGTATGTGGCTTGTTGTAAATGCATATGTTTGTTTTAATGGCTCAATTAAAGAAATCTGCAGTGGCATGGTGGTATAGCATGGAAGTTGTGTATACGAAACTTTTATAGTGCCATGTGGGTACTTATGATATGAAATGGTTTCATGGTAATTGCACACAAATAATTAATTTCATGTCCGGTGTCAAATGGTATACATGTGTTTGCAAAAGTCAGCTAAAGAAAGAACATTTTCATGCCATGATCATATGAAAGCTTAAAATCGAGCTTCAACTTCGCAGAAAGCTGATAGTGCCATACAAGCACTTATGAATTGTTAGAGCTAGGTTTTGCCATGTTGCGGCACAACCAGTGGGGTACGATATGTATACTCTAACACCAAAAACTACAACTAAATTAATACATGACATAAATGAAAATAAGGGATTCTGGGTATACCTGAAAACAGTATATGTTACTGGTTTCCTGGGATACTGAGTATACCTAAAAACAGTATATGTTACTGGTTTCCCAGGGCTCTGGGTACACCTGAAAGATGGTGTATGTTACTGGACCCATGGTCTACCTTGGAGAGGGTGGATGGTACAAGTTTTGTGGACATTGTTGTTTTTGTGAGAGCTAGGCATCTCACCCGGTCCCCAGTCCACGGAGTTAGGGGGCCAAGACTACCAATGCGTCCTAGGCGGTAGATCCAAGTCTTCTACAGAAGTACAGGGTGAATCCTAATTCTAGTTCTAGCCATTGGGGAGTACTCTCTCGGTCGTGAACCGTCCCCTTTGGATATCCGTATGGCTAGTCACACAGGTTATAAAACAATAGACCCCCGTGTGGTCTCGGTTCGCTACGATGTCGAACGTTTGTGCGTAACCACATGATAATTAATAGGATGAAACATAAAGTTAGTGCATTAAGAAAGATCTTCAAGTAGTTGCATACTGCTCGATGTTAAAATTGTTGGAGTAAGTTGTGACTCCTGTAGAGCATGATTCAAATCAGTTTTCCTTTACATGAAAATTGTGATAACTTATGAACGATGTGTTTGGTGTTTGCGCTTTATGCACACTTTACATGAAATGCTTTAGTTAATTCTGGTGTACATCCACATTAGTTCCAAAGTTGTTATTACTTATATGAATATGGTTTATGCATATGTTATATCGTGCTTTGATGTTTATGGAATATAACATGAAATACTTGACTTTAGTGAACTGTACATTCATCACTTGTTTAGAAGTTTATTAGTTCTATCTAAACATGTTACACATATACTTTTACACATGACACTGTGCACACTCATATGGATATTATGCTTCTTACTCAGACGTGATAGTCTGACTCCTTCTGGATTAATATTTTTCAGGAAACTGAATGGCGAACAATTGCGGTCGTCGCTGCGAACAGAGCCATGTGACCATATCTTCTTCGGATATCCTGAGAAATTCTGACTTGTAATAAATCATCAAGTTGTAATTTAAAACTTGTAGTATTTCAATGCAAGAGTTTATTTTACTTAATGTCTCGAGTTTGTGCTATTACTTGTAACCCGCCCAAATAATTTGACTAAGGATTTAATAAAGCTTTTCCGCTGTTGTTTAGAAAAAAAATCCAAAATTTTTCAAGTTAAATATTTGGGGCGTTATATAAGGACCCCTGGTGAAGGTGCCCAACAGCTTCTTCCTGAGAAGCCATCACGAGAAATCGAAGGGTTGAGGGCCCATCAACCGGCCGCTCTTGCCTCAGCCCGTCGATCCCCAACCGTCACACCCTTCTCGATCTTTTTTCTGTTTCTTATAAGAACGAGCACAGGGGGATCAAAGGGGATCATCGATTACATCCATTGTTAGCAACATCCATCCACGCTCGCCCTACCCTCTTGCATCACGTTTTTCTCCAATTCCCCTTTTCCTCTCCCTCTGGTGCTCCCCTTGGAAGCTATTGAAGATCGACCTCCTCCTTCCAGATCCCTGCAACTCTTTGGTAAGAAACTGCCATTTTCCTTTTTTTACTTCAGATTTCTCGCAAGTTTTTTTTTAATCGCAAACCTCCCTTTTCTCTTTCCTAGTTTTCTTCTTTTTTTTTCCCAAGTTTATTATTGATACAATCATGTTTTCCTTTCAATAAATAAAAATCTTGCAAATTCTTCAATTCTTGGTTTGACGACCTCGCCTAGGTAACAAGGCATAATTTTCAGTTGTTTGTTTTCTTTGCAAAGAAATGACAACGCAATTGTCGTAACCCCAGCGATGACTCAATCCCTAGTAATGGGATACTCTTTCAATTGTCTACCAAAATTCTCAGCAAATATTCTCTTCCAATCAAAATCTCTTTCAAAAGCCTAATCATCAATTTTTCCTTGCTAAACGGTGAAGCCTTACGTATGATGCTGATATGCATATAGCAGCCTCAGCTCATACAGAGCAACATCAACAGGAATCCTCCGGTTCTGACACCTTATTTTCATTTTGATTACAAATGTTCAATAGTTTCAAATTTTCTTGCTGTGCATCTCTTTATTATTTCTGTAGTTCTTGATATTCTTTGCAATTTATTTCTGTAACCTGTGCTTTCTAAGGTTGCATCTATGCCATCCACGATTCCCGTATCTCCATTCAGTTTTCTGTCTCCTTTTGTTTCTTATCTATATTATATTTTCTCATGTTTACTTGGATTCTCAAGTTTTTGTTCTTGGTTTTACTTTGATATATTGCTTTGCATACTGGTAGTCGGCGATATCTCGTGACGATATCATCGATTTACCTAGGTTTTGAATTTCCATTTGTGTATGAGTATATTTTTATTTCCCATTTCCATCTTCTTTTATGTTTTGATGCTTTATTCTGTTTCACATTTTAGTCCATGACTTATGTTATTTCTCTTCTCTTTCACTTACTGTAGTCTCTTGTTCATATCTGATCTCTCTTTTCCTTTTGTGTGTAATTGATTGGCACTTGCGATTCTCCATTTTTGCATTACGATTCAATTACCTACTGATTTTGGTTTGTTTCCTTTCAATCAGGTTTTATTCTGCCATAATTCATCTTACATTTGATCTGTTATTCACTTTATTAGTTGTCTTTGCATTTTTTTTTATTTTCTCAATGCAGCATATCCTGTAACTTGTTTGATATCTCATTGGCTCGCCTTCAGCATCCAGGCCTACGAAAGCTTTGGCTTTACCATTTATGTTAGACATGATTAAGATGTACTTATCTAAATAACGTCTGTTCTCAGTTGAAACTAGCGATGGGCTCGGATGGCATCCATCCATGTCGTCTTGGCCCTATTCTCTTTTCTTTCCTTATATCGATAAGCAATCGTAATATAATCGAGTGTTCAATAGCCAGGTGAGTAATAGGGGTCATATGCCATGTTGAACTCATAGCTATGCATCAATATCTTCTACATTATCTGAGCCAAGTCATGCCTCTGTAGCATGTCCAGTTATTAAGAAACACCAGATCTATATCAATATAGCTTATGTAGTCATGTATTTATTTTATCTTACATTTGGTTGTATAAATTTCTTTTTCTAAAAAAAAGAGCACAGGTGAGCCTCTTCTTCCATAAGTAATGATAACGTGTATACCTACAAATAACTTGCACAACATGTATCATTCAGTAGTTGCTTGTATAAGCATATTCCCCTGCATGCCATTTGCCTTCTGTCCAGTATCTTTGGATCCCTAGCATGTCATTTAAGCATTCATAGCGTGCCATCCAAAATCCTGAGGGTTTTCTTCCTGTTATCTTGCAATATATACCTTGTAATTAGGCACGACACTTAACCAATGATGAAATTTTCTTTTCGCAAGAACTAATGTCTGGCTTCTTTTCAAAAACTCATGGGTTATTAATCCAAGAAAAAGCCTTATGTTCATATCAATGAATCTATGGGAATAATCTAGTTGATTCATGAACAAATACTCCTTATTGACTCACACCTCCATCAAGCTCATTAGCATTCTTCACTTTCGGTGAGTGTAGAAATGACTAGTTTACATCCTTCTCTTCTTAATATGATTCAAGGCTGAATGTTCATGATGCTAAATGAAATGTCTTCTTTGGAAGCTTGTGCGCTTGATGAATGTAAACTGCAGGAGCCAAAGGAAATGCAAGGCAGCGTAGCAGCTGGTCGATGCTGGTTTTCCTTGGCAGAAAGCAAATTTTGTGCATAATTGTTTTGTCATGGGTCAAGTTCATCATTTCAATTGGCTTATTCTGTATTTCAAATTTCGCATCCATGAATCATATACATATTGTAGGTGTGTGTTCTCTGTGATGTTTCCCTTCCCTTTAAGTTGGCTTGCAGTATCATGAAGATGGCCACATCCAGCATACTCTTCTTAATCACTTTGATTTTATATATCCCTTTTAAAAAAAAAAGAGTTATAGTTATTGTTTCTGCAACAGAGTATTCCTTTTCTTATGCTGAGAAGGTACTTGAAAGGTTCAAACAAATTGTCAGTGACTTGTCTGCTGCCACCAAAGAAGAAGATGAAGGAGATCATACTAGGCCTAAACAAAGTCAAGAATCCTCTCTGACTAGTAAACAGGATGTCCCTAAAATTTCCTATAAAATTACTGGATATTAGATGGTATTCCATTTTCGTCACTGAAATCATGGTCATCATGAATCAACTCATCCGAGGTGCCGGTTCGTCACCCCACATCCGACATCTCAATCTCGCTTGGATCAGGATTTTCATATGCAGCATATGTTTTCTCCTGCAATCTGTCATGATCATCTCCTAAGATTGCTTTTCAGTACAGCTGAAGTTAGTCCATCCAGCTGTTGGGCTATGATAGATTAATTGGAGGAATCGAAGGACTGTGCAAGGTTGATGGTTCAAGATTGATTGGTTGTGACAGTGTATATGCTGCTAGGATTCACATTAATACTCCTTTTTTTCACATCGATAACCTGCTTCATCATATTTTATCATTTCCATTACCTATATTTTTTTTCCTGTAACACCACTGCATAGCATACGAATGCTACATGTTACTTTCTGCAGATAATGCATCTCCACCTTTGCCATATACCCTGCTGTTATTACTTGCTTGCACTTACCTCTGGAGGCCACGACTGCATCTGTAGTCACACTACTTACTAAAACCCACTATGCCATATACTGCAAGTAAATTCAGCATAACACTACACAACTTCCCAGTTGTAGTCCCTTCACACAATCCTTCTACTGCAACATGTAGCCACTCACTTCACTTCATAGGCACTCGCATCCTACTGCAAATCACACTATTCACAACAATCACCTCTTCACCTACAACATAACCACCTGTGCTCTCATGTTGCATCTTCATTATGCCAATTGCCAACACTGCATAGCATAATCAGTACATCCCCACTTCCAATCTTCCAAGCACCATGCTCGTTCCATCTTCCTACCATCTCCACCTATTTATTTTTCTGCAAACCATACTATTCACCACCTCTTTCTTTCCTCTCTCATTTCCCGCCTCATGCCAGTTCTCACATTTCCAGTTCATCTGCACAATGACTGTGTTCACATGCTTCATTTCATCATAACCATCTCATGATATTAGTTGCTAAGTTAGTCATATATCAAGTTTTGATATTCATGAACATCCACTGCATTCTCGTGTTTCTATGTACATATATACCTTGACTCTATCGATGGACTAGTCACTTGTACACCTCATTCGTTGTATGATGCTCATGTGCTATATCTGTTATTGGCATTTTGCTCTTAGGTACATGCATTACATGTTATATATGTAAGGCATATACGCATTTAGTTCTTATATGAGTTTTCGATCATAGGAATATATGTGCACATATGCCTTCATATGCATCTCTTCATTCTTATACACATTTAGGCATACATATTCTCATGTGCCTAACCATATGCATTTAGCCAGGTGCACCTCATAGGCACCTTAAATTCCATTTCATCATTGGCTTTCTTGATATCATGAAATATTGCCATCTCTCTTTTGCGTTTGTACTAATCGACTTGGTTTTGTAGGAAATGTAGGGAAAATGATATTTCCTCTCTTAACTTAGAAATTGTAATTTCGATTTCAGAGTTGTAATAGCTAGGGCATTAATGAGAATGTTTACATTTTAAACACTAGATTAGAATGTATGAGCATGCATATCTTCTAGAATCACTTGTTTTCATATCATTTTCTCTTTTATTTCAAAAAAAAATCACGAATGGCACGTGCACCATTCTAATAAAAGGTGATTAAATCCTAAGTTGACGATTTGCACCAATGGCCATAGTCAAAGTGTGAACAAACTTTAGGATTTTCATCTTTTATGGAATAACATTGGATCCACACTGGATCTTTTTCAAGAATCATCATGTTTTCTAAAATATTTTCTTTCATTATCAGAGTTTGACTTAAAATTGACTCAAGATGTATATTAATGGCCATAGTCAGGATATATTGAGAGTTAATTTCATTTTAAACTCTATAAAGAGACCAAAAATGTGTTTTATTCTTCACTTGAATTTAAATATGATTATTATATAATACGTTTTATGACCATAGTCAGAAATGTATTTTATCTTCAATCTTATTTCAATTCATTTAAAGAATGAAATATATTTTTCAAATCCAATTTTAAATTCTTTTAATTCATTCATCATTTATGATAGAATTACATCATATTTTCAAAATTCTTTTTCAAATCCAAGTGATTTTTGAAATAATTCTTCTTCATTTCTCAAATCAATCCTTATTTATAAATTCAAACTCAATTCTATCTCATTTCAAAATTCAAAATTCAATTTCAAAATCCAATGTGACTTTGGAATTTCAAATTCATTGTTATATTCAAAATTCAATTTCCAATTTAAATCAAGTTTCAAAGTTCAATTCAACTTTGAAATTCCAAATTCATTTTTCTAGATTCAATTTCAAATTCAATTTGACATCTCAGATCAAATTTCAAAGTTCAATTTAACTTTGAAACTTCCAGATCCATCTCCTGACTTCAAAACTCAAGTTTAAAATCAAATTTATTTTTCAAAATCTCCAAAGTTCTATCCAAAGATTGAGTCTTGATCCTTAATTCAAAATCAAGATTTTTAGATTGATTCTGAACCACAAAATCTGATTTTCCCTAAAATTTAAAGCCCACTTTTGAATTTAAATCTGGATTTCCAAAATCTAGATCCATCTTCAAAGTCCCATTTGGATTTTTAAAATCCAATTCCATTTAGGATTCCAGATTTCGGATTCAACTCCGTCTTGGATTCCAGACTTCAAATCCAATTCCATTTTAGAATTCCAGATTTCGGATTCAACTCTGTCTTGGATTCTAGACTTCAGATCCAATTCCATTTAGGATTCCATATTTCAGATTCAACTCCATCTTGGATTTCAAACTTCGGATCCAATTCCATTTAGGATTCCAGATTACTGGATCTAATTTCATCTAGGATTCCAGACTTCGAATCCAATTCCATCTAAAATTTCAGATTTTGGATCAAAATCCCATCTAGGATTCCAGATTTCAAATCCAGTTCCTTTTTCGATTCCTATTTCCAAAAACCATTTTCTTCTCAAGTCTAAACCCAAATTCAATACATCTTTCAGGTTTTGAAATTAAGAATTTCTTTTTCAAAATCAATCCATTTAAATTCAAAGTCCATTTTGACTTCGAAACTCCATTTTTCTCAAGATTCTATCTCAAGTTTCAAAAATTTCTTTTTCTTGTATTTCTTCAAATTCAAAGTCCAGTTTCTAAACTCAGATTATTCCAAGACTTGGAATTTCAAGTCTCTCTTTCCAAATATATTTCAAAATTCTAAGTTAGATTCAAAATCTAACTTTTTCAAACCAATTTCAAACCTTTGAATAATTTCTTCACTCCATTATCAAATTTATTTTCAAAATCACTCAGAAAATCTCAAAATTTCTAAACTATTTTTCTCAAAAGCATACATCTTTGCATTTGCATCGCACAAGCATGATTCTTTATGCATTTAGATTTAGAATAAATTCTTAGATAATATTTAGGCAAAGCAAAAGGCATAAGTTCGATCCTTGGTTTGATTACCCTTGGTAAAGGCGCCAGGAACGGTCAAACCTCGTACCGACGAGCGAATCCCGTCTCTCCATTTTCCCATAAATTTTCAAAATACGGAGGCGAGTAATTTCAAAACATTTTCAAAATTAAGGTCAAGTGATACCTTTGTAAAAGAGTTTCTCTCTCTTCTTTTTCTTCTCTCTCTTCTTTTCTATCCTTTATTCCCCTTCAAAAAGGGAATAGAAGCTAGGAAGGAAAAGAGGAACACCAGAGAAAATTTTTTGCAATGATCACACCTGCCTTCTCTATTGCTATTACACTGCACAGATAGACCATAGGCTCGCTTGCCGCCTGTTCTGCTTGATGCAGGAGTTGTGACTCTTATCCTTTCCTCTGTGTATTCAAAGTCTGTCAGATAGCCCTGTGTCAGTGTTCCTCATGGTTTAGCCACGGTGCATCGACCTCTGTCCAGCTGCATACCCTCGGTCTTCTTTTTGGGTCCTAGCCGGACGAGAGGTTGTGCCACCCCTTTTTGTTTTGGGTTGCTTAGCCTATCGAGCTAAGCTCGGCTAAAACTGAGCTTAGCTTGGTCCCCGTCTTCAGACTGAGCCCACCCCTCCTCTTTTTTTTTCTTTTGATTGCTTAGCCTGCCGAGCTAAACTCGGCTAGAATCAAGCTCAACTCATTCTTTGCTTTCAGATTGAACCGACTCAGTTAGCAAACTGTGCCTGGCTCAATAGAGCTTTACCCCCCTCGCTTCTTGTATCGAGCCCGACTCAGTCCGATCAGCTCGAACAAGGTTCGGGTTCGACTCCTGTCACACAAGCGTCACTTATTCTATTAAATTAAGTTGTTGCATTGTTCTTTTTGAAACCCGATAAAATATCTTTTGGTACAACACATCAGCACAACAAACGCGATATGCTTACCAAGATACAAGCCCTTAAAAACCTACGCTCAGAATCGTCAGCAAGTTTGACCATCTCCGAGCTAGGGAAAAGTTACATACGAGAATACATGATGAAATACTTCTAACTAATACGTTATATATATATATATATATCATAGTTTTGTATATTCTTGTTCATTTAAAATTATGTTATTTACTTTGTCGTTGTGCTGTTAAGTGCACAGGCTACTGCTTATGTAATTTATTTAACCGATATACAGTTTCATATATCATGCATTGCTTACGTAATTTATTTAGCCGATGTACAGTTTTGTACATCATACATCGCTTACAGAGTTTATTTAGCCGATATACGGTTTTGTACATCGCGCATTGCTTACGCAGTTCATTTAGCTCGATGTGTGGTTTCGCACTTCAGGCATTGCTTTATGTCATTTACTTTACTACCATGCTGTAATATGCACAAGTTTTTTCTTTAATATATATATATATATATATATATATATATATATATATATATAAAGTACGTAGTTTTGTGTACTCCTGCCTATTTTGTATAACGCTTGCATTTAAAGATGCAGATTTACGCATCCTCATCAAGTCTTTATTTTTTAAAAGGATTTCACATGCGAGATTTCAAGCTCGCATTATTTGCTGTCTGGAAAATCAAAACAAGCTTTTGGTGTTTGAGTATTCGCAACAGAGTATTTTTCTCAGAACCTGCGTAATGAAAATGCTTCAGCTATATAGCCATAGGTGGTACATATGGTCTTTTATTTTGGTATCCAAAATGACTCAGATATTTTCGGCCTAAAGCATGAGACTTTGGAATTTCTAAATGATATTTGATTTTCTTTATAAGAAACCAATATCTCTCTTATCGTAGTGGTACTATCAAACATGCACGGCATGTTAGTACTACGATGATTAGATGAGAGGTTTATGGTAACCTCATAGCATGAAAATGTATGATGATTAAAAGAAAATCGAATAAATAGTGATGATCGCCTTCACAGGCAAGATGTTCGATTTGGTTTGAAAGACCAGAGCATATAAAATGGGTCGTCAGTTAAAATAGAACCTAGCATACCCATTCGTCTCTTTGGTTCCGTTAAGAGAGATGATGAGATTATACAAAAATTCTGATAGACAGGTTGTTAACAACTATGCTCCTCGAGTAGCAATTGACTTGGTGTCCCAGGTTATCGAAGTTAGGGGATAGGGCTACCAAAAATTATTTTAAGTGGTAGATCACATGGACTTCTGCAAAAGTTGGATGCATCCCTTGTCATGAATACCTTTGAGGAAGTCTCTTTCGGTCACTGGTTGTTTCCTTAGAAACAGACTCAGCTAGTTGTCCAGAGTATCAAAATACATAGAATAACAAACCCTCAGACAATCTCAGTTGTTTATACATTTCTTCTGTGCGTACCCTACAGACAATCAATATCAAAATAAGATTATCATGCTCATTTTACTTATTCTGAACTGCAATTTTTTTTTTTAATTTTGTATACAAGTTTTCTTTGAAAAGTTGTCTTTTGTATAAACTTTAAATTATCATAAATCTTGTTTTAAATCTATGTGGTTTCAATGCTTATATGGAGATACAAATATATTTGTGCAAATGAATGTTTGGCTGTAATGCGCCCAAGGTCGATTGACTTGTTATTTTAAACACTATTTTTCGATGAGCTGCTATTTTAAACTCTGAAAAAGGATTGATTACAAAACTTTCATTTTTTTTCAAAAAAATTATAAGTTCGGGATTTTGGGGCGTTACTCATGGACCCAGGTATAGTTTGTGAAATTTTATACCAGACCCGCACTTGACCCATGTTTCGATTAAGATCCACAAATTTTCAATGTAAAAAATGATAAAAAAATATGGTTTTTATGAGTATCGTCCGAGTCTGGTTCATGTAATTCTTATCGGGTCTAGATATGGTTTTTCTTATAGTGAACCTGATTAAACTTAGGTCTGGACCCGATACCATACCCAAAAATTGGGTACAAGTCTGGTTCCACCTCGGTCCGAACCAAACCCGGCCCATTGACACCCGTGGGACTTAGGCCGCTCCCTTCCCATGGGAGTCACCTCTTAGCATTAGTTGAAGCAAGGTGACTGAGGATGAGCTCATGGAGTTTTAAGCTACCAGGACAACGATCGTACTTACACAGGCTAGGTCCAACACGGCTATGTCTCTAACCCTGGAGCGGTTTCTCTGCATCACACACAAAAAAAGCTTTATTTTTGTGCTGTTGAAGCCTATACTTTCATATTGCATGTGCTTTTTTGTTTTCTGCTTGAGACCAATGTCACAAAGGCACGATTAATGATGTGTACGCGACTCACATGCGAGACACAAATTCATTAATTTTGCAAAATTAGAATACATCGACACACACACATATAATGTGTACGCGACTCACATGCGAGACACAAATTCATTAATTTTGCAAAATTAGAATACATCGACACACACACATATATATATATATATATATATATATATATATATTTATTTATTTATGTAATACATGAAGAAAAATTGACGTACTTATATATATCTGAGTACATAATCCTATTTGTAGAACACCAAAAACTGCCTATCAAGAAAAAAATTAAAAATACCTAAAACTATAATTTTTGAAGGGTCATGACGGCGACCTAATATATATATATAAAAGGGGGCATAACAATCCCCACTCTCTCTCTCTCTCTCACTCAGTAATGAGTAGCTCATAAACAATCTTATTTTTTAAACCATCCCAAACAGCTTCAAAAGGTTAAGTTTCATGTGCTTGTTAACTTGAACTCATAGATATATTCTTTATAGCTTATTAGTTAAAAAACATGTATTAAATTAGGTATTTTCTTGTTTAGATGCGTAGGCGAGAAGTGGTGCTGGTGGCCTCTACCGTATTAGGGCTATAAAAAAATCGACATACTCATATTGCACTAAAAGTTAACAAAATGAAAATCAAGTCAAATTGATGTGGTCGAAAGCATGGTTTAGTGGGCAAACAATGATAAAACACATCTACAAGTTAAGATTAAGCAAAAAACACGTCTGAAAGAGTTAATGACAGTTTAGGACATAAATTTTCAGGAGCTACTCATCAACACACACAATGTGCACCCATTATTTTCCAACTAAATAGGCAAAAAATATCTTTTGTCTTCTATTTTTTTTATTGGTGATTTCATTGCATTTGGATATATAAAAGAGTGCGTATCAGGCTCGCTCTGACGCTGTTCATCGATGCGATGAACGGTTACTAAAATACCATATATATGACCCATTGTTCAACCATTCGTTTTGCAAAAAGTTAGATGTCGTTCGTTTAGGGCATCAACGGCTCTGAAAAGAATGTGGGATCCATCTAAAAGACGCAGAAACCTTCAATGGTATTTGGGATGCCATTCAACGCATGGATGAACGGCATTAGAGCCAGCTCTGACCTTATACGCACTCTATATAAAATACTTGGAATAGATGATAACGAGTCTGAGATAACAACATACGGCGTGGCTGGAAAGGCACCACGTAGAAATTGCCTACAACTACCCAACTACCACCACCGTCCATCTTTTAGATGGATGGTGCTCAACACAAATCACTTCCATATAGAAATGCAATCCCAGTAAAAACATGAAACGGCGTACGATTCAAACTCTTAGTTAAACAAAAGACTTTGAATTAAAGTATTTAACTAATTAATTGAATTTTTTCGTCCTTTTCATCACAATGCCTGTGGCCTATTGCCTTGGTAGCTCCCTCGTGCCAGCGGCACGCTCGCTTCTCGCGCTCGGGATGTCGATGAGGACGAGGAGGCGTGCAGCCAGCGCCGGTTTCGCCACCCACCCTTCAACCTCTAATACAAATGAAGATTGTATCTCCCATACCCATGTCGTTCTTCTCGAACTAGTTTTGGTTTTTCAGTACTCTTGCTGATGGTGTCTTCTTTGTTTTGGGTGGAAGATGCCAACGGAAGCCAAGAGACGAACAGTCGAGTGCGTGCGAGCAGGAAGAGAGTAAAGACAACAGTGCAAACATCAACCAACAAAGTGCAAACCGAGTCTTTGAATAAAAAAGTAGGAACCATCCTCTAGAATGTTGTTTGTTTCTTCTGTTATTGTTTTGTTGGTTTTCTTTACGAGAATACGAAGTTTTTGGGTGTTTTTTTTTCTTTTTTTTCTAGTAGGGTTTATGGGTTTCGTTAGGCTTGCAACAGTGGTGAAAATGTGTGTGTTTTCTGTTGTTTCTTGGTCTGTGGGTTTGATTGGGGTTTTCTGGGCTTTCTAAGGTTGATTATGGAAATGTAGCCTTTAGGGGGTTATAGTTTTGTCTGTTCTCTCTCTCTCTCTCTCTTATGTGGGTAATCTATATGCTGTTTGGCGTATTGCCTGTAGTTGAAGGGGCTATTTATGTGAATGTTTGATATTGGATCATGCTATGTGATCGTATTTTTCTTTTCTTTTTTTCGGTGATGTATACATTTTCTGACTTTTTTTTTTTAAATTTTTACTTTTGGGAATGAATGTAAGAATTTCAAATTTGCGAGAAAATGAAAATAAGTATCTGGGGTACAGCACTACGTCAGTTTTCTGATGAGGAAAGCCATAACCTTTAGGACTGTTTGGGTGAAAATTCATTAGAATTTAGATTGCGAAAATGTACTTATTAGTGGTGTCACATGCATACTATATGATATTCATATTTTCATGAAAGTTTTTATTAAAAATTGTACATATGAGTATTTCTATAGGAGTTACAATGAAGTATCCCTATGGCATAGTTTATGACTTTCAAGAGCATTGCATAAATTCGCGATGCCTATTGTCAGTGCAGGAGTCTTTCTCAAAGTATCCATTACTTTGTAACTTTTAATGAAATGCGAGTTGAAAGTCAACTTAGTAACTTGATTGTATTCCTTCCCTCTGTTCATTACACCGCCACTCTGACTGTACTTATACTGTTCATCCTCTCTGTCTGTTACAAGTGTAATTTCATGTATAAATGAGCTAATATATAGAACCTTTTGATAAACTGAATTTAGGTTAGCGTACTTTTTCTATAGAGGACATGCCCATCATGCAGTGTGAAGTACAAACAAGGGAATGATAATAGAGCACTCACCTTTAGATAAAAGGAAATATGAATTGAAAGATTGTTATGGACTCTTGAATAAGATACAACCATGCAGGCCTGCTTCCTTGGTTATTTTCTATTATCATCTCATCAAAATTGATTTTGTTGCCTTCATACTACTTTTCCTCTCATGTTTCCAGAGGGTTAGGAAATCTAGTGCAACTGACAAACTTTGTGAAAGACTGGTTGCATTTATTTTTGCTTGTCATTGTTATTCATAATATTCTTTTTGTTCATGTGATTAGGTCCACAGGTTATTCTTGACACTCCTATAATAATGCAAGTATTTTAGCGATGACAATTGTCTTAGTGTTTTTCTGGATTGTAATTTGATGTTTTTTGTTTCTTCTAATATGTTCAGCTTGACAACCCACCTGAGATTGAAGATTTTGCGTTTATCAAGGCCCGGAGATCTACTTCAAGTATAACCAATTGCTGTAGTCATTTATGTGGAAACTGACCATTTTCATTTATGCTTTACGAAACTTAATGTGTGCAGCATGCTTTGTTTGCCTTGCAAATTGGTTATTCATTTGTCTTGACTCTCAAAGTTTTCTCAATGCATATTGTGCTTTGAGCTTTTAGTTGGAGGATATAAACCTATATTACCTTGGAACCGGACTAGCAAATGAAGCTATGAAATGAATTGAGCCTCTCGAGCTCTTCTCAGGCTCATATATTTATGAAATGGTAGGAGGCTCCAGCCTAATTGTAAGCTCGGTGGCTTAAACAAGCTCTTGCTCAAAGATGGGTTTGAGCTTGTTGACGCGCTTTCAGAGTGTAGATATATTATATTTGTTCTCAATTTCCTTTGTGACAAAAACAACACATTTGGTGTAATCATGTTTCAAGGGTTCAAGCCCCATTCTTTCATCTTACATGGGTATAAAAAAGAATGATTTCTCAAAACTGGTAAAGGGTCCCAACTTCACCTTGGACAGTCCAGGTTTTGGCTTGTCTGAGCTCATGTGCAGACCTTCATGTAGTTTCGAAAGGAAGGATCTTAACCTAAATGCTCTAAAAGAATAAAATGCAGAAAAGAAAACAAAGGCAAAAATTAGTAGGGAATTACAAACAGAAAAATGGTAATGAGGTTCTTAATCCAATGAAACCAAGATGGATCTCCCAATTTAAACTGATTCAAATGAACTTTTAGAAACACTATTCTCTTAAAACGGTCAAAAGCCCTCTAATAATAACCAATATTTCCAGCACGTGTTGCACAAGAAAATCCTGTTGTTATGACAAATCTATTCTCAGAAACGGAGAAAGGCATTAACCAGTGTGGCCCTTCTTTCCATTTCGTGGCTTCCTTTTTAATTGCTTGTAATGTTTGTCTATGATTGATTGGTTGTGGTTAGCTTAAAGAGTTTGTTGTCATTTTTTGCTAGGCCAACTGTCTTGCTATCATGCATAGTAGCAACTTCAGCTTCTCGAGTTCAATCTTTTTTTTTTTCCCTGCCATTGGAAACTAGGTCAATTATTGTATGAAGTTGCTTCAAATGACCCCAAGATTGGGAAAATAAATAGTAGGAATTGATAAATTTGGATTCCGTTGTATGGATGCTCACTAATTTCCATAGCGATTATGATTCCTTCTGTATTTGTGGGTAGGGCTGTCAAAATGGTCAAGGCTAGGTTCAGGTATCTACTATATGCAAAGGTAGATTGTATCTGGGAGGGAAAAATAAGATCTAAATAAAAGTTTGTTAGCTATTCTCTGTTTTCTTTTCTATATTCTTGTAACTGATTGTCACCATAAGCATATTATTGAAGCTTGTGAAATAAGGGGAAAGAATATATTTTTGATTCAAAGAGAAAATATGATGCAGTGTGCTGGACACTTCTCTATTACTTCCAGCCAGCTGTGCTACTGTTAGATACATGTCAGTCAGCCAAGAAACTGACACTCCTTGGACGAGGAGAAAATATGCTGCAGTGTGCTGGACACTTCTCTATTTCTTCCAGCCAGCTGTGCTACTGTTAGATACATGTTAGTCAGCCAAGAACCTGACACTCCTTGGACGCTTGACATCATTAAGTTAACACAGTGTGTGCCACTTGACACCCCACATGTTGTTTGGTACTTGGTAACATAGCTAGCTGTTTCTGCATGAGTTTAACCTTAAGCTTCTTTTGGTAATTGGATCAAGGCATGCATATTGTGGTTAACTTTATCATTTTTGCACATAATTACAAGTATCTAGATGATTTAGTTATGAAATATAGTTGCATGTATTATAAGACCATCAATCAATCTTGCTTCCAATTGAAAGTTGTTTGCATAATATGCTTCTGCAGGCCAGGTAGCAGTTTCATCGGCTTCTCCCCTTCTGAGAAATGGGACCGATCTCTCCTTCAAGTCAAAAGGTACTTGTTGAGAACACATGAAAATGCTATTTGCAACCTACAGTTACTATATGCTTGGAACTGGAGATTTGGAAGTTGAGAATTTGTTGGATTGGGGGAATTAGGAGTTAACCTCCTGTTGGAATTGCCCAGGAATTCTACACAAACTCCAGCCACATGAAAAATCAACAGGGAGTGGGATACTGTGAAAAAATGAGATTTGCATTTGATTTCTCTTGGTCAGGCAATGGATATCTGGGAATTGGAGGTTCTGGATGTTGCATTCCCCCATTTCTCTGTTTCCTAATGGCTAAATTGGTAATTCTAATTGAGAATATGTATTTCTCACCATTTCCATTATGCAAATTCTCATATGGGGAAGATCTGTCATCTGGAAAGTTCTGATAAAACTTCCTTTACAATCCAATCTCTCGCTGAAACACTTTCTAGTGCTTTAGCATGGCCTTCTTACAAAGCCTGGAGAAGTTACTGGAACCATATGTTACGATTATGCATGGTGATGTAATTAGCAACACTTTCCTGCAAGTAACAATTATGTAGTGCATGGTGCCTAACTTGGAAGTTGCACCTCCATCATGCATTTATTTCAATGCAGTGGAACCACTCCATCATGAGTTCCTTTCAATGCAGTGGAACCACCTGCTGATTGGGAGGAAGTACTGCAAGGGATTCGGAATATGAGAACTTCTGAAGATGCTCCTGTAGACTTGGTGGGATGTGAGAAAGCTGGTAGCTTTCTGCCAAAAAAGGTACTGCACATACATCTGTGAGGCATCATTGGGTGGACCATTAATCTGGGCCTGGTTCTCCCCATTTGGCCCTGAATATCCTCGCTCAAATTTCTATGAAACACTTTTGCTCTTTAGGCTTCTTTTCTTACTAGGAATTCATTGTACTTCACTTGAATGATTGGTGAGCTATCTTCCTCATTTGTGCACTATTACTTGAAATCTTAAACTGTCCTTGATAGCTGATGGATGCCAATTTTGACTTGTGTCAACATAAAAGAAAAAAATGGGGATACTTTCTGCAGCACTAGAATAGTTTACTATCTATGTCACAGGGATTCGGCTAACCAGGTGCCGCACCTGCGTCGACGCGACGCGGGTGCGGCACCTGGTGCGGTCAACCAGACCCTGGGTGCGGTCAACGCTCCCAGGGTCATTTACGTAAAAAAAAAAAGACGTCGAGGGAGGCTCGCCTGAAGAAGAAGAAGACAACGAGGAAAGAGAGAGGCGAGAGGGAACTCACCTGAAAGGGGGTCGGAGGGGGGGCTTGCCAGACGTGGAGCTTGCCGGAAAACGAACGGAAGAGATGGAGCGTGCGGCGGGGGGGAGAAGGCGAGCGAGGAGAGAGAGTGAGCAGTGTGGGGGAGGGCTTCACGAATGAAACCCTATACCCTGCGTGCTTATTTAAAGCATGTTTTATTGGGTTTGGATCCGGGTCGGACACGGATCCAAACCCGTTTTTTTGACGCACCTCCGCACCCATGTTTTTTTAAAGTGCCGCATCCCCACACCCATGTTTTTTTAAAGTGCCGCATCCCCGCACCCGCACCCGCACCCGCACCCGCACCCGCACCCGCACCCGCACCCGCACCCGCACCCGCACCCGCACCCATGTGACATAGTTTACTATCTTTTTAGATGTTTCCTTTGAGTTTTGTAAGGAAATGCAAATGTGGATGTCTTGTTTTTGCTGGTAAACCTACTAAGATTCATATGCAGTCCATTTATGTTCAGGCATATCTTTAGCATTGGGAACTTTGATAGTTGTCACAAAAAAATGGAGTCCCAAGAAGAAGACATTCTTATTAAATGGACTAGGTGTTTTGTCATGTTGGTCCATTGGATAAATGAACTACAGTGAACTTTTCATGGTCATACTTGAGAATGCCCTGACCAGTCTTGACGTACAAATATTGACATTGTTGTATCACATAAATATTTTTTTACAATAAACTGAATATATGACTCATTAGTACTCTGATTCAAGATCATGAAAAACAAAATAATTTTGGATGTTTAACTCATCAAAAAAAAGAAAAAAGCTGCTTTGCAACACCCAACAATTTATGATGAAGTCAATAATATGCATCAAGAAGGCGATATACAGGGCTGAGAGATCACCTTCCAGGTAGCATTGTTGAGATACTGGATTTTGGTTTCCATGATTGATCTTGATATATTTGTCACTTTTTATTTGTGAAAAATTGTTATGGCCCTTGGGTTGAACCCACTTATCCTTTGAAGCTGATGAAGTAACCAAAGCTCATTCTACTGTTATTAATGTCACTTATTTCTTTTTAATGTATATAGATAAGCAAATCAATTAGAAAATATTTGGCTGCTTTATTCTACCGATGTTATGATGATCACTTTACATATGAAGACAGCAATTGTAGCTTGCATATACATTGTTACTATAATGTGTACTAATCCTACTCGTATACTTTTCCATTTTGCTATAGTTCATCTTCTTCATTGTTTCTCTGAAATAACAGAGAGCTTGATTTATGCTAGGAAAGGAGATTCACTGTTCTCATATCAGCTCTTTTGTCAAGTCAAACCAAAGATGCTGTTACTGATGGCAAGTACCACTGACCTAAAAAGATTTAGATGTTTACATTTTCTTCAGCATCTTCATTGTGCTCCTTTTTTCCATTTCGCTAACCAATTTCTGGTTTAGATACTAATACTTTAATCCATGTGTCCAATTAGGAGTGCAGGAGCTATTCAACGACTTCATCAGAATGGTCTATTGAGTGCTGATGCAATTGCAATTGCAGATGAATCAATTCTTAGAAGCTTGATCTATCCAGTATGTCATTGCACACTAGTTAATAACCACACATTTTGAAAAAGATACAGCATGTTGTAGAATAATTATGAATTTAGCAGAATACTTGAGTGTATAATTTGTGATGTATACTGAAATTTTATTGTTCATTGCTTAGTAAGAATAAGTCTACAAGGACGTAAAACTAGATAGGGACGTAAAACTAGATAGCTGGATGGTTAGGTTGCACTGTCACAACCGAGTGGTCTCAGATTTGAATCTCATGGATCTACCCCCAGCTAGGGGTGAGGTGTCAACGGATTGGGTTTGGTTGAGGCCCAGGTGGAACCAGACCTGGCCCTGATTTTCGGGTATGGTATCGGGTCCGGATCCAGGTCTAATCAGACCCACCATAAGAGAAACCATACCCAGACCCAATAAAAACTATATGAACCAGACCCGGGCCATACCCATTACCCGGTAAAATAATATTTTTTATCATTTTTACATTGAAAAATTGCAGGTCTTAATTGTAACTTGGGTCGGGCCCGGGTCTGGTATAAAATTTCACAAACTATACCTGGCTCCATGTATTAATTTGGACGTTCGGGTCTGGACCCGCGTCGTAATCGAGTCTTCTTATTTATCACCATACCTGGACCCTATAGGGTTTGGTACGGGTCGGGTCTGGGTAAACCTGACCCATTGGCTCCCCTACCCCCAGATTGACTATAATAAAAAAAGAGGTCTATAAGCTTTGGTGACACATGCTCATTGAATGGTGCTTCAGTTAATTTCAATCAGTTTATAATGCACATCATCATTGACAACTGTGTAAACTTAACAGCCTCTATCTGTGCTGCTCTTTGCTTTGGGGTGTGTTGGATGCTCAAGAACAGTGCAATATCCTACCCTATGTGTTCTATCCAGATCGGTGGGTGCACCAGATATGTTCTTAGTAGGTTCTCAGCATGGGCAGTGGTGGTTTACATTATGGAGCAAGCTCCCACGTTTTTGTTACATTTTCATCCAAAATTGGCCCTTGCTAATGTTGCCTCTTTGGGACAAAGATGCCCTTCGGTTGTGCAGTTTCTACTCCTGAATTTGAGCTTATGATTCTGGGGCATATTCTCCGTTCTCACCTTACACTCAAACGAAAATTTGCTTATAGAATCCCATGCTTCTGGGCTGCTCATTATATGCTTCCAAAGCAAATGTGAACCTACTATTACTGTCTGATCAACCCATGAATATAGGAGACCACATAGTCTATCAGAAGTTTACTGACATTTGATGTTGGCATTCCTACATTTATCCTTTTACTTACAAGTCCCATCATTATTTCTAGTGCTTGTAGCATCTGCAGATTTCAGGAAACAAGAATTAATTATGCACATTCATGCATGTATATAATGAACAGGGTTGATCAACTGTGTAACAATTTCTACAAATCGCATCTCTTTGAAGTTTCCATGTTGAACAATCATCCATACAAATGATGTCAGGATTTCTATTAGTTGTGGTTTTCTGCTGTTATTTTACTCTTGGCTCTCTATAGAATCACCAACCCTGATAATTAACTATGCAAAAATATTTCTGTTAAATTCCATTTATGCATTTATTGCATGGATCATGTAAAATGTTTTCAGCTATTGCTATTGACTACCATTGGAGACCGTGGCAGCCGTTGAAAGAACCAAAAACTGTGCATTGTTTTTCAGCAAAATTGTTTGTATGAAATTTACCAAAGGGAAGACCTATGTCGATGCTTTTCCTCTAAACAGGTGGGATTCTACTCGAGAAAGGCTGTTTACATGAAAAAAGTTGCTGAAATTTGCCTCTCAAAGCACGGAGGAGATATTCCCAGTTCTTTAGATGAGTTACTCTTGCTTCCAGGGGTTGGCCCTAAGATGGCTCATTTGGTGAGTTCTATTTTATTGTCTTTCCTTATCCTTAAAAATCAAAATCTTTTAATATTTCTGATATGTGTTGCTTTTTCCTCTTGCTGCAAAGGTCATGAATGTTGCATGGGATAATGTTCAAGGCATATGTGTAGACACCCATGTGCATCGTATTTGCAACAGGCTAGGATGGGTATCAAAGCCAGGCTCAAAACAGGTGCTATATTATACCTATATTAATATATAAAGGAAACAAGTTTGGACAGTTATAGACTTTGTTTATAAGAGTTAAAACATCCCTTCATATTTTGTCATTCTTCATGTTTCAAACTCATGGACAAAATTGTCCCAGAAAAGTATTTACACCCTTTATGTTCTTTCTCTCTCATCCTATGTAAGCATGAATTTTCACTAGCACACTATAATAGATCTAGTATCTGATAAAGTAATTTCTTTAAAGTGTTTTATATGTGAGGATATTTGTGCTGATTTAAACGAGATGGTGATTTTCGGAATTTCTTCTTTACCAGAAAACATCAACTCCTGAAGAAACACGAGTGTCATTGGAATCTTGGCTTCCGAAGGAAGAGTGGGCTCCAATAAATCCCCTATTGGTTTGTAGACTTCCCTTTGTTCTTCATACTTTTGACTTTTTCTTTCTTCAAAAGGTTGTGATCTGACAAGAAAAACTCACCTTACTAGTAGTCTAGCATTCTAACATGTATTTTGTCTCCATAACTTTGCAGTGAAAGTTCAAATTCATAATCTGTATGCTGTCATCTAGCTATTCATTGTCTTACACTCACGAGCATTAATATTTTCAGAACAATACGGGTCGCTAAATCTTTACTGCAGATGCTGAGTCTATCCATGCATACCTAAAAAAATAACTTCTTTGTGCCTTTCTTTCTGTTTGGCAAAACTTTTTGGCTACATATTCTACTCAAGGTAACCAGCTAAAACTGAAATGTTTGACTATTTCTTTATTATTCTGAAGAAATTTTCATTTACTCCCATGGCATTTAACTTTCTTGCTGTTCGTATTGTTCTCTTATTAAAGTGTTATCACCATAACCTTGTTGAAAAGCCATGAACTCAGGATCTGTGACAAGCTTAAGGGTATATGGTTGGACTCTTGAAATGCATGTTAGACAAAAACAAATAAATTTTTTACCATGTTTTGCCAGTTTTACCCATTTGGTCTGTTTTTGCCAGCTCCCATGTGTGAGTTGACATATTTTTTGGGAGTAAAACATGGGAAAGATAAATTAGATTTTATCTAATTTTATGGAAAATGCATTCTATCCGGAATGCATTTCTCCCAAAAAGTGCATCACTCCCTTAATTCATGTTTTGTAAATTGTTTCCCATTGCTCAGAGATTTATTTGATGGATGAGAGCGGTGTTGTTAAAAACGCACCTCAAGGTGCAAAAAGCGTGCCTCGCCTCGAGGCGAGGGCCTTTTTGCCTTGAGGCGCACTTAAAAAGCGCAAAACCATAAAAGCGTATGCCTCATGCGCCTTGAGGCGAGGCGCGCATTAAAAAATTGGATGGGCCCGGACCCGAGTCCGACCTAGACCCGGACCCGAGTCCGACCCAAACCCGGACCCGAGTCTGACCCAGACCCGGACCCGTATTATCGAAGGTTCGAGAGAACCTGTCTTTAAAAAAGACACAGGCGCCTCGGGCGAGGGGCTAAAGCCCTCGCCCCTTCTCTCTCCATTGTGTCCCCTCTTGTCCCCCGTGTCCGCTGTCGTCGGCCACCACCTGCCGCCGGTCATCGCCTCTTCCACCTTCTTCTTTCCTCTGCTGAGAAGGCGTCGGCGACCCGCCAGCCACCACCGTCTTCTTTTTTCTGTTGCGAGGGCGCCAGCGACTCACCGCCACTGCCGTCCGTTTCGGCGACCTCCGCCGCCTTTCCTCTGCTTTTTCCAGTGACGTCGGAGTCGCCGCTGCCAGGTAAACCCTCTTCTTTACTTCTTCTCCGTGAGAGGTCGACCGACAGGGGGCAGAGCCCCCTGTCGTCGCCTCTCGTCGGCAGGGGGTTACCCCCTGCTTTTCTTTTGGGGTCGACTGATAGGGGGGCGGTGCCCCCTGTCGTCGCCTCTCGTGGGCAGGGGTTCCCCCCCCTCTGCTTTTCTCTCTTGGTCGATCGATGTCTCTTTCTTTTTCGGTAGGGGGCTCCGCCCCCTGTCGCTCACCTTGTCGTCATGCAGGGGGCTTTGCACCCCCTGTCCTTGCTTTGTCGGCAGGGGGCTCCCCCCTCCCCCTGCCATTTGTCTTGTCGACAGGGGGGCTCTGCTCCCCCCTATCCTCCTTGCTTTGCTGACAGGAGGCTCTACCCCCCCTGCCATTTGCCTTGTCGACGGGGGGCTTTGCTCCCCCTATCCTTTTTGCTCTGTCGACAGGCAGGGGGACTCCTCCCCTGCCTCTTTCTTTGGGTCGACCAGCAGGGGGGCGGAGCCCCCTGTCGTCACCTCTCGTCAGCAGGGGGCTCCACCCCCTGTCGCTTTCTTTTTCGGCAGGGGGTTTTGCCCCCTGTCACCTTCTGTTCGGCAGGGAAGGGGGCTCCACCCCCTGTACTTGTGAGATCTTGTGATTTTGTTTGTGAGTATTGTGCTTGTATTCTTGTGAGTGCTGTATGATTCAATGAGGATATTTGTAGTTGGGACCACTTCATTATGATTTGATGTATGGGTCATCTCTGTTCACTGTATCAATACTGTTCTTTTGGTGAGCTTAAAACATTTAAAACTTTACTTATGTAATCTTACTAGTAGGTTGTTATTTACTCTTTTTTGAGATCCTGCGCCTGGATCTGTCTTGCTTCCACTCTTGATTTCATTTACTATAGTCAGATGCTCCATAATATATTGGCTATTCTTGCTTCATAGTGATCATAAGTTCAAGTAATTGATTGTACATGACCAGACATTTGACCTGAACAAAAAGTGCCGCTACTTGAAGTATTCAAATTTATGATACAAACTGTAGAAGGATGTTAGATATTCTACATACTTTCTAGTGGTTGTTGGGTCTGCTTGGTCGAAGCTTTCAAATACTGATTCCCACTTGCTTGCACCTGCTTCCATGGTTTTTCTTCCATTGCTTGTTTCTTGATGAAGAAATGGATTATTTATGCTACTCTAGGCATTGGAACTGCTCATATTTTATTTCTTAGATACTTACATAGATCAAGTTGCATTAATGTTACTTTTACATGTTAATCTCATATTTTTTCCGTATTTATTTGAGATTTTTTATTTCGTGTTGGTTGGTGCTTCATCAATAAAACATTTCTTATTTATTTATAATTTTAGATAATTTTTATAGTTTTTTTAAGTTAAATTTTTTGTTTTTGAGGCTTACGCTTTGCACCTCGAGGCTTACGCCTCGCCTCAGATTTTGGTGGAGCTCCTCGCTACCCCTCAACGCTTTTCACAACACTGGATGAGAGTACTTATGCAATGAGATTTTTCTAAGCTTTAATTTCTACATGCTTTCTGGTGTTCTCATACTGGTGTGAATGTTGAGCAATCTATACTATAGTGTCATGTTTTCCTTGTTTTAACACAAATATTAGGTTACAAATTTTGAAAATGCTAGCAGGCTGTGAACCATTTGTCAACTAATCGATGGTTTGAGAATTAAATGTGTGAGTTGATCTTTAGTTTTTTCATACGTTAAGTTCACATAAACACTGCAGGTATCTTAATGATTTCTTCTAATTTATCAGTGAACTTCTATGTGAATACTGGAAAAATATTTAAAGGTTAATATACTTGTTTATTCTTTTCTCAAACACTCGCACGGCTTCTGTGTTGATTTTCTATTGAGAGTCAATTATATTAGTCCAAGTTAATTTTTCTTTTATGTTCTCTAAGGGCACGTTTGGAAGATAGAAAAGCTCTCATAGGAAAGGAAAGTTTTTGATATGAGAGTTTTTGATATGAGATGTTTTCCAAAAGAAAGTTTTTCGCTTGTTTATGTAGCATGAGAAAAACAGAGTGGGAAAATATAAAAAAAATGAGCGGAGGGTGGTGGTGAGATGGATGGTGGTGGTGATGGTAGTGAAATGTGGTGAGATGGGTAGTGGGGAGTGTAAAAATAAATTTTCTCTTGTTTGAAAACATTCCTCCACCCCCCCATAGAGGAATGTTTCCTATCAAAAAGTGTACTTTTTAGAAAAACTCTCAGCGAAAAAGTCTCTTTTGTTTGGAAGGGTTGAAAAATTCATACTGATTTTCCATTTTGCATCTCTTTTCCTACATTTTTCTCGCTTCCAAACATGCTCTAAGTGTATACCTGAAATCTCACAAGGATGCATAGGCCATCTCTTTCTCTGTAGCTAATCTCTGTGTTGCTGCAGGTTGGGTTTGGACAGACAGTCTGTACTCCTCTTCGTCCAAAATGTGGGTCATGTCTTGTAAATCATAATTGCCCCTCTGCTTCCTTGGCCAGAAATCCAAGTCTGAGCAAAAGATAGTGATTGGACCTTCTTTTGGTGGAAGCCTATGTTTTGAGCTTTCTGGGATCACCAGTTCTTAAAGGTGATTACCATTTCTGTTGATTCTCCATTAATTCTAACTCACAATAACATGCCCTCTTGTTCAGAAGGCGTCATTTAGTTTCATGGACCCAATTTCGGACTTCCACAGGACTATGGCCAAGTTTGGCCTCGGGTCACCAAATGATTTTATCTTTAGGATTTATATTTCATTACATTGCAAATTTTCTATTTTTTATTGTTTTTCCATAGAGAAAATATTCGTTTTATTTTCAGGCAAAGCATTATACAGATAATAAAACTAATCTTGATTAGTGAAAAGAAACGCGTGTCTTGACATATTTTCATATTTTAACTGTAACAAGAAACAATTGCTTACGAAGATGAGCTAGACATGCATGTGCATGGCATATTCAGAGTCGTGTATGCATCCTCTCTGCTATCATGACAACCACATTGTGCACGAAGATGGAGGATGGTCAGGCATGTCACTAATGCCATCTTGAAATTGCAGTGATTATAAAAGTAGCTTTATTTGAATGGGTGAAAAAAAGTTACTGATGAAAAATCTTATGTTTTCATTCAGGTTCAGGGATGCAGGAATGTTCGTTTTGATGGGCAGCACGAATAGAAAAATCTGAAGTGGTTCCTTTTTTGGGTATTTTGGTCATTTTTTGTATTTATAGAGGGTTACATTTTATAACATTGCAGATGTGTAATTGTATATCTAGTACTCTCGAAGAGTAATTTTGTCACATTAAGCCTACACTCTCAAAGATCGGGTTCTAGTGGAGAAAAAGGGGAGAATGAAGTCATCCTAAAATGTATTGTTGGCCAGGTAAATTGGACAGTTTATGGTCTATGCAATACATGGTTAGAGTTGCTGCATCTTTCCCAATAGCCAGTTTAAGCCTTGGACTCTACCGGACAGGACACTCTGTTCAGTTCTCTGCTGTCTGTGATTAAAACGCACCTTAATGCCTTTCATTCATGGAGGCACTATTACCATCAATTTGTTTTCTCAAGGTTTCAATTCCATCCGTATTGAGAGAAAGAAGGTTTCTCTTGCCAAGTTTCTTCTGAAATGAAACCTGGGGGATAACCTTCCGAACGCAAGACCCCATATGGTTATGATAGTGCGACCTCATCATCCAGCCATCTCATTTGACCTGGTTTCTCTTTCTCGGTCAAACAAACAACATATGCGGTGGGTGTTTGGGAAGGTGGTGCTCCTTGGTCACCGGAATTGAAGCATAAACAGTGCTTGATAATTGATACATATTCCAATATAAAACAGAAAACAATTGGGTGTAGTTGTCACGTTTGCTTTGGTCACAGGTGGGATGATGAGCAACGACAACTGACAATCCAGAGACTGTTCTCAGGATAATCATTCTCAAGTGTGGGAGCTTCAACCTGTATAACTTTTGAAAAATACACTTGCCAAGACTTGTTTTATCCTCGGTTTGCCTTTGGGGTCTCAAGTGTAGACTGGTCTTTACCTTCGGTTCCCCTGTTACGCTGTTGATTGACAACAAATCAATTTCATGGGGCTGAAATCCTGCCCGGACTCTGGGCAAATATGTCTAGGATCGATCCAGGCATGAACTATTAACCGATCCTCATCCACAGCTGAAGCAGTTAGCAAAGATCACGTCTGATCCTCATCCATAGCTGAAGCAGTTAGTAAAGATCTGAAATATAGTGTATTTTTACATGATTTATAACTTCAAAAATTCTGACTTTTTGGCTAAAAGTATTAAATGAACATGATAAAAATCATAGAAGATATCCTTAAATATGGGTGATGTCAGCTGGGTCTGGTCGTGGCCCAGGCCCCACTGACAAAATCTAAATGAAACAGTTAATATTTGTGAAAATTTTCATTTTTAACCTTTAAATTTGAACAAAAATCAAGCAAAATCCAGGTTAAATTCAAGCAAAATTCAGAGGTGAAAATCAGGTAAGTATACCGTTAGATGCGTCTTGTAATTCTGAGAATGATGGTACCTTGCTTTTATGAAATCGGGTTACGGTTGGCCCGAAAATCATGTTTTTTAAAAATGATCTGCCTTTATTTTTCTTTTTTTTCTGAATTGAATTTCGTTTGATTTAAGTTGATATAGATCTGGACCTAGTCTAAGACCCATATTAACTAGGATCTGATCCAAATAATATCCATATGGATTTGGATCTTGGATCTGAATCTAAAATCTAAATATGACCAATTTAAACATTTAAAATCAATTTAAAATTTAAATTGAGTAGAACTCTACTATGAAAGGACTTCCAAAGGAAGGCGATACCCTCTGAAATATTCTTAGAATATATATTATGTAATAATTAAATATTAAAGAATTAATAAAATAAAATAATTAAATAAATTTTAAATTTATTTAATAGATAAGGTGGAGTTCTATGGTTGATATTTTGGAATGCTCTTTTTAAAACAATTATTTTCAATAAAACTTTGGAAAATCGTCAACCAAAAATTTAAAAACCGACTTTCCACAAAGTGGTAAGTACGGGTCGAATCCTCAGGGAACAGGAATTAAACACAATATTTCTATAAAATTTAATTTATTAATGACAAATGTCAACCTACAATTATAAAGTTAATACAACTACAAATAATCACTAAAAGAAAAGTAATCAAGCAATCAGTCTTCTGCTCCACGCCAAGGGTATTTCCGTCTTTTCGCCACTTAGAGAATCTTCTCACTTGGACAATAACCCTGGACAATAAATATGCTTTTCAACCTTTTGGAAGATCCGACGACCGGGGGGATGAAGAAGAGCGGACCATGGCTGGAGATGGACGTCCTATACAGTTCGAGAATGCTGTACTTCACCAAAAACGGCACCTTTTGCAGCTGCTACACGTTGGAGATCCACCGACGATGGAATGTGAGCCGATTCTCGATCGGAGGGTGTAGAAAGCCGGATGGAGGTAGGGCCGGCTCACCTTGGTGGTGTGTTGCGCACTCCCGCCCAAGGTTAATGGTCTCCACCTCTGCTACACCTGCAAAAATACAGAAAAATGGTGAATACTACAACAAGGAACAAGAAAGAAATGAAAAGAACACAAAGGGGATCGAGATATGCTTGGAAACCAAGCATAGGCCGGTCTTCAATGGCCAAAAAGTTGGGGAAGATGGAGAGGAAGGAGCTGCTGCTGTAGAGTCACTGTAGGGGGCGTCCAAACACAGCCAAAGACGCCTAGGGTTCTTGAAAAAAAACTATTTATAGTTTTGACATTTTTCAAAAAGAGTGTTAAAAAATAAAATATTGCTAGGCGCCACTTTTTGGGGGGTTTTCAGAAAAACTTTTTGAAATGGATATGGATAGGCATGTGGGTTGGGTTTTGGGCTTTCTAAGAGTTGATCCAAGGTCCAATTGACCTAATTGGGTCGGATATGGATCCGATCCACCTCGAAATCCGTGCCCAAACACTAAAATAGCCATAACTCTCTCATTTTAACTCCGATTTTTCTGAAATTCGAACCATAGCCCCTTACTATCAAAACACATCTAAACATGGGTTTAAAACCTTAAACTTGATACAAAATGCATGAAAAACTTGTTTACATGATGTGCATTTCATGCATCATCAAATACCCCCATGCTTGAATGTTTGTTAGTCCCTTAACAAACCCTAATCATGATATGCACTGAAGACAAGAAATGCTAAGCATGAATGCATAATACTAACTCACTTTCGTAGGAATCACGGTTGCATTTAGCGTATGCAACAAGCCCTTTAAACCCCTAGCTTACACTAGTGGACGAGTAAGGTCTCGTGAGGGTTTGCAGAGATGCTACCCACAAACATCAATGAAGTGCGAGGATGATTTTTCAAAAATATTAGGCTCTTAAGAATGCAGTTGTAATAAATATTTCATGTAATTGACATTCTCAAAACAGGTTTAAAAATCTCATGCCACCACAGTAAAAATTCTTTTTCTTCACTTTTTGAATATTGTAGTTAGTTCATGATTTTTCTCTGAAGGTCAAATATTCTCATGTTCTACTCATTTATTCTCACTTGTATATTTTCTGCACAGTAATACACATATATGCTTAAGCAATAAAAATTTTCTCATTCAGCACATTCATTTTCTTTCATTTTCACTCTTTTTTTCAACTTTTGATCTCTTGCGCATTCTTCTCATATGAGCACTATTTCGAATAGTCAGTTTCCGTGACCCGTGTAGCGAGCTTTGGGTCAGTGACTCCCAAGTCAGCCGACCTTAGGGCACTAGATACAGAGTATCCCTCGGACTTAATTGCTCGAGTCACTAAACCTTCTATTCTAATAGTTTACGTATAGTCTTCCTCTCGTCATGTGCAATGTCTCTATCTCTTAGGCTTTCTATGCAGTCCATGTAACAAGCTTTCGAACCGGTGGCTCCCAAATCAGCTGGCTTTGGGGCACCAGGTGTAAAACACCCTTCAGATTCTACTTACTCGAACTACAAAGGCCATAGATATCGACTTAGACAAGAAGATGATCTCCTTCGTTATCCTTTTCGTTAAGATACTCAAACACTTCATCTCGTGTCTGAGTTCCACTACTAGGATTCATGAAGACATCAACAACTAAACATAGCTCTATTCTTTTAAACTCATTTTTCAAACATATCTTTCCATTGCTTATTCTTTCACAAAACATACTGTGCATACTTATACTAAAGTGACTCAAAATTTTCTAACAATCAAATACTATCTTTTCTTTGAATTATCTCATAAACAACTACTCTATTTGACTCAGTTTAGAAAATAAAATTTTTATGGGGCTTAAAAATTTATAAACTGTTAGATTATGTCAAAAACAATCATATATGCTACACTTTGTTCTCAAATGCCTACTTTGATTATCAGTCATACAAAAAATTTTGAAAATTTTGTGTGCATGCATCTAAACCACCCCCCCATGCTTGAATGACACTGTCCCTAGTGGCATACAAAATGAATCAAAATGTAATGCAAATGCACACTAAGAGACACTAACAAAAATATGGGAGAAAGGATAGATACAACCTGATTTGTTCTGAGCTTCTGAAGTTGATTTTCATCTGATCCTTGAATTCTTTGAAAGCTCTTCTCTGTACCTGGTAATTGATACACTAAATGTTAAATTCATCCTGCATACATCAAAACACAAGTTAGCACATATGAAATGAAATACTGAATAAAGAAAAACACTACAATGAAAAATAAATTAATGTACATATGATACATCCCTCTGGTCGAATCCTCATGCCTTCGTGAGATGCACTATCTCACACTCACCATCCTGCAAGGCATCTGAAATGAAGGGCTTCAGTCTTTGCCCATTTACCTTGAATGTACCTTGGGTCATAGGATCAAATAATGTCACTGCTCCATGGGGAAATACTTCTTTCACGATGTAAGGACCTGTCCATCTCGATCTTAACTTCTCTGGGAATAAATGTAAACGAGAATTGTATAGCCACACTTTCTGATCTGGCTCAAACACTTTTCTGACAATATGCTTATCATGAAATGCTTTTGTGCGAGCTTTGTATAATTTGGCATTCTCATATGCATCATTCCTGAGTTCCTCTAATTCTGAGAGCTGCAGTGCTCTCTCTTTTCCAGCCTGGGTGAGGTCAAAATTCAATTTCTTGATAGCCCAATACGCTCTATGCTCTAGCTCGACAGGAAGATGGCATGCTTTCCCGAATACAAGGCGATACGGGGACATGCCAATGGGAGCCTTAAATGCAGTTCTATATGCCCAAAGTGCATCATCTAAGCGCTGGGACCAATCCTTGCGGTCCGGACGAACTGTCTTTTCTAAAATTTGCTTAATCTCCCTATTGGACACTTCAACCTGTCCACTAGTCTGCAGATGATATGGAGTGGTGAATCTATGATTGACAGAATATCTTCTCAACAGAGAAGCTATCTGTATATTCCTAAAATGCTTGCCACCATCACTAATCATCGCACGTGGCACCCCAAAATGACTGAAAATGTTGTGCTTAATGAACTTAAGCACTACTCTGTGATCATTGGTCTTGGTTGCCACAGCCTCGACCCACTTGGACACATAATCAACCGCCACCAGAATGTATAAATTTCTGAAGGAAGGCGGAAATGGTCCCATAAAATCAATGCCCCAAACATCAAAAATCTCGACTATCAAAATCGGAAGCAAGGGCATCATGTCCCTCTTGGACATGTTCCCAATCTGCTGACATCGCAGGCATCGCCTACAGAACTCATGAGCATCCCTGTGGAGTGTGGGCCAATAAAATCCTGACTGCAAAACTTTTGCAGCGGTCTTCCTACTACTAAAATGCCCTCCACAAGCTAAAGAATGGGAAAAATTCAGAATGGACTGGTATTCCTCCTCCGGAACACATCTCCTAATGATTTGGTCTGCACAGTATTTGAACAACTCTGGTTCATCCCAATAATAGTGCCTCACCTGAGATAGGAATCTCTCACGCTCATTCTTGTTCCAATGCTCAGGTATCTGTCTCGAAACCAGATAGTTCACAATATCTGCAAACCAGGGTAACTGCGATGTACTGACTGACATGATCTGCTCGTCGGGGAAAGAATCACTGATCGGCCTCTGATCCTGCGTGGTCTCCACGATCAGTCTGGAAAGATGGTCTGCTACTACATTCTCGCTTCCCTTCTTATCTCGAATCTCGAGATCAAACTCCTGTAGTAGTAGGACCCAACGAATCAATCTCGGTTTGGTGTCTTTCTTATTCAACAAATATTTCAATGCAGAATGGTCAGAATAGACAACCACCTTCGAACCGAGTAAATAGGACATAAATTTGTCCAATGCGAAAACTACCGCAAGTAGTTCCTTCTCTGTCGTAGTATAATTCATCTGGGCATCAGACAGAGTTCTACTCACATAGTAGATCACATAGGGTTTCCTATCAATGCGTTGTCCTAAAATGGCCCCCATAGCGTAATCAGATGCATCGCACATAATCTCAAATGGGAGAGTCCAATCTGGAGGTCTCAAAATAGGTGCAGTAATCAAGGCCTCTTTGAGAATCTCAAAGGCCTTCATACAATCCTCACCGAAATCAAAGGGCTGGTCTTTCTCCAATAACGTGCAGAGCGGTCGAGAGATTTTGCTGAAATCTTTTATGAATCACCTGTAAAATCCCGCATGCCCTAAAAATGATCGAATCTGCCTCACAGAGGTGGGTAGAGTCAAACGGGAAATGGATTCCACCTTCGCTCTGTCAACCTCAATACCACGCTTGGACACAATATGTCCTAGCACAATCCCCTCCTGGACCATAAAATGACTCTTTTCCCAACTCAGGACGAGATTGGTCTCCGCACACCTACTCAGTACTCGAGCAAGTTTTTGGAGGCAATCTTCAAAAGAAGAGCCATACACTGAAAAGTCATCCATAAAAACTTCCATCACATCATCAATCATGTACGAGAAGATAGCAAGCATGCACCTCTGAAAAGTAGCCGGGGCATTACAGAGCCCAAACAGCATACGTCTAAATGCGAAGGTGCCATAAGGACATGTAAACGTGGTCTTCTCCTGGTCGTCAGGATGAACAACTACCTGATTGTATCCTGAATATCCATCTAGAAAGCAGTAGTAGCTCTATTCTGCGAGTCTCTCTAAGATCTGATCAATGAATGGCAATGGGAAATGATCTTTCTTAGTTGCCACATTCAGCTTCCTATAATCGATGCAGACTCGCCATCCTGTAGTGGTCCTCATCGGAATTCTCTCACCCTTCTCGTTCTCAACCACAGTGAGTCCTGACTTCTTTGGCACAACCTGAATCGGACTGACCCACTGGCTATCAGAAATAGGGTAAATGATTCCGGCATCCAACCACTTCACCACCTCTTTCTTCACCACTTCCTTCATGTTGGGATTTAGCCTTCTCTGCATATCCCTAAATGGCTTGACTTCCTTATCACAATGGATCCTATGCATGCAGAATGAAGGATCAATCCCCTTCAGATCAGCAACTCCCCAGCCAATCGCTGCCTTGTGCTCCCGAAGAATAGTCAGCAATCTCTGTTCCTGCTCCTCAGTGAGCAAGGACGAGATGATCACAGGCAGAGTCTCATCATCTCCGAGGTATGCATACTTGAGTGAATCCGGTAAGGGTTTCAGCTCAAGTTTCGGAGGTGACTCGATCGAAGACTTGGCGGGGGTCTCAGCAAGTGGTGGAAGAGGCTCCCTGACCGCTCCCCAAGGTAGTCTCTTTGACGACACTCTAGACACATCTACACTATCTACACCGCTATTCTTCTCTATATGGTACAAATCTAAAGAATCCTCAGTAAGGTACAACTCGGGCTGCTCCTCCACTAACTCATGTGCAATGTCTACATGAAAGCAGTCCATGTCTCCTGCTGGTCCCATCGCGGCATTGAAAATATTCAGCTTTACCTTCCTATTGCCGAATGAGAGATCCATGGCTCCGGTTCTGCAATTGATACACGCATTGGCAGTTGCCAAGAATGGTCTACCTAAAATAATCGAAGTCTGGTGCTGGCTATCCACTCCTTCCATATCAAGAATAATGAAATCGACTGGAAAATAAAAGTCATCCACCTTAACTAGCACGTCCTCCAAGACACCTCTCGGTACCTTGACGGAACGATTTGCCAGCTGCAGTGTAATCGGAGTCGATCTCATCTCTCCTAGCCCGAAAGAATCAAAGAAATATCCAGGCAGAATGTTCACGCTTGCTCCAAGATCGAGCAATGCACGTTCTATCCGGATGTTCCCTATAGTACACGCAATGATAGGGGCTCCAGGGTCCTTGAGCTTTGGTGGTGTCTGATGCTGAAGTACTGAACTCATCTGCTCAGTCAGATGGACCCTGTTAGGAACTCGCTCTCTAGATTTACGCTTCTGCGTACATAGTTCCTTCAGGAATTTGGCATATGCCGGCACCTACTGAATAACATCGAGCAAAGGTAGGTTGATCTGCACATGCTTGAAGATGTCAAGCATGTCCTGGATCTTCGCACCTTGCTTCCCTCTATAACCAGGAGACTCTAATGCTTTGGGATAGGGTGGTGGGGGAATATACTCTGCTGGTTCCTCCTCTTTGTGAGAAGGCTCACTCCTATCCTTCTTCTTCTTCTCTGAGGATGAAGATAAAGATGATGATGAAGATGATGATGGGGATGGGGATGATGGCTGAGCCGACGTAGGTGAAACAATGGTCTTTGGCTCCTCTATCCTCTCTCTACTCTCTCGCTCTCTGCTCTCGACGTGATACTCACGTCCACTCCTCAAGGCCATAACTGATTTAGCCTGCTGCTGTGTCTCGGTATGAAATAGGCCTCCAGTCATCTGGTCCTTACCCTTCGGGTTCATGACAGCCTGATTCGGCAATGTACCCTCGGGTCTCCTACTAATAGCCTCAGCTAACTGTCCCATTTGCGACTCTAACTTCGCAATGGACTGCGTATGCGAGCTCAAAATCTGGCTACACTTCTCGAAGGCGTTCTGATTAGAGGTTTTCACCTCTTGGAATGCCTGGAGAAGTCTCTCCTCAAAAGATGTCTGCGGGGCAGACTCCTGCTGAATCGGGGGAGTGACAGAAGAAGAAGAAGACTGAGAATAGTTCGGTCCTTGAAATGACTGAGTAAAAGATGGCTGCCGAACTGGCTGAGAGGATGTAGGCATCTGCATGGAAGACTGTGGATTCTTCCATGAAAAATTGGGATGGTTACGCCAACCCGGATTATATGTCGATGAAAATGGGTTATTTGGCGGTCTGACGTAACCCTGAGCTGCCTGAACTTGTTCTTGAACAAATTCAGGGTACTGAGCTGCCGAAGGGCACTCAGTGATCTCGTGTGCCGGACTGGCACAAAGAGTACACACCTGCTGTGTAGTGGATGGTCCTGAGAGAAGCTGGTCCAACTTCTGAGCAATCATGTCTACCTTGCACTGTAGTGCAGTAGATGGACCAACTTCAAGAACACCAGCTTTCTTCTGAATGCTGGGTGTGGCTCTATCAGATTGAGAGCTCGAAGCATGGTGGAGTGAATTCTCAGCCAATGTATCAAATAGCCTCCATGCTTCGTCCTCGCTCTTCAGCATGAATGTCCCTCCACATGAAGAGTCGATCATCTGACGATTCTTGTCAGACAATCCATCGTAGAAGCTCTGCACCAGTTGCCATTTCGGCATCTGATGATGGGGACATTTCCTGAGGAGATTCTTCATTCTCTCCCAGGTCTCATGAAAGCGCTCACCATCTAGCTCTGAAAAGCTAGTGATGGCTCTACGATATTGGTTCGTACGACCAATGGGAAAATATTTCCGAAGAAACTCCTGTTGCAATTGATCCCATGACTCTATTTCTACAGAATCTAAGGACTTTAGCCAATACTTGACTTTGTCCTTCAATGAAAAGGGGAATAGAGTCAACCTTAAAGCATCATCATCGAAATTCTGTATCTTAACAGTAGAACAGATTTCGAGGAATTCATCTAAATGTCAGTAGGGATCCTCATGACTAAGGCCATAAAATGATGGAAGCATCTGAATAATGCTGGCCTTAATCTCATAATGTGGCGCTCCTACATCGAGTCTCCGAATGCAGGATGCCTGAACATAGTCTGTGGGAATGAAGTATTCCCGCAGAGGGCGTGAAAGAACAGGGGGTGGAGGTGAAGGATCCATGTCAGCCATTGTTGCCGAACTTCGATGAGAATGTAAAATTCTCTCTGGGTTGTCAACAAATGGGTGTAATGGGGTTCCTAGACCTCGTCGACTCTGCATACACTGGTACTAAGACCAGATGTAAGCAAAACGACCTAAATCTAAAAAAAAATTAACTAACACAGGTACTAAATAAAAATAACACAAAATAACCAACTACTAAACAAATATGCTAAACTAATTATGTTAGAATGATCTAACTAAGTAAATGAAATAACAAATTAAACTACTCTAAAGTACTGAAAAGATAAATACAGGAAATCACAAACTAAGTTTTTCTAAAACCCACCTGTCTAATCGCTCCTTGCAGAATGAATTTCAAGTGAATCCTAGAAAGAACAGAACGTGAATCCTATATTTACTAACTATGTTAATCCTATATTCACTTACTAATCCTACTAACTAAAAATAAAACAACTAATTAGCTAACTAAAACAAATTAATAAATCAAACTCTAAGAAATAAAGTAATTAATTCGCCGTTCCCCGGCAACGGCGCCAAAATTTGGTTGATATTTTGGAATGCTCTTTTTAAAACAATTATTTTCAATAAAACTTTGGAAAATCGTCAACCAAAAATTTAAAAACCGACTTTCCACAAAGTGGTAAGTACGGGTCGAATCCTCAGGGAACAGGAATTAAACACAATATTTCTATAAAATTTAATTTATTAATGACAAATGTCAACCTACAATTATAAAGTTAATACAACTACAAATAATCACTAAAAGAAAAGTAATCAAGCAATCAGTCTTCTGCTCCACGCCAAGGGTATTTCCGTCTTTTCGCCACTTAGAGAATCTTCTCACTTGGACAATAACCCTGGACAATAAATATGCTTTTCAACCTTTTGGAAGATCCGACGACCGGGGGGATGAATAAGAGCGGACCATGGCTGGAGATGGATGTCCTATACAGTTCGAGAATGCTGTACTTCACCAAAAACGGCACCTTTTGCAGCTGCTACACGTTGGAGATCCACCGACGATGGAATGTAAGCCGATTCTCGATCGGAGGGTGTAGAAAGCCGGATGGAGGTAGGGCCGACTCACCTTGGTGGTGTGTTGCGCACTCCCGCCCAAGGTTAATGGTCTCCACCTCTGCTACACCTGCAAAAATACAGAAAATGGTGAATACTACAGCAAGGAACAAGAAAGAAATGAAAAGAACACAAAGGGGATCGAGATATGCTTGGAAACCAAGCATAGGCCGGTCTTCAATGGCCAAAAAGTTGAGGAAGATGGAGAGGAAGGAGCTGCTGCTGTAGAGTCACTGTAGGGGGCATCCAAACACAGCCAAATACGCCTAGGGTTCTTGAAAAAAAACTATTTATAGTTTTGACATTTTTCAAAAAGAGTGTTAAAAAATAAAATATTGCTAGGCGCCACGTTTTGGGGGGTTTTCAGAAAAACTTTTTGAAATGGATATGGATAGGCGTGTGGGTTGGGTTTTGGTCTTTCTAAGAGTTGATCCAAGGTCCAATTGACCTAATTGGGTCGGATATGGATCCGATCCACCTCGAAATCCGTGCCCAAACACTGAAATAACCATAACTCTCTCATTTTAACTCCGATTTTTCTGAAATTCGAACCATAGCCCCTTACTATCAAAACACATCTAAACATGGGTTTAAAACCTTAAACTTGATACAAAATGCATGAAAAACTTGTTTACATGATGTGCATTTCATGCATCATCATTCTACGTGAAGTAGAACTCTACCTAAATGAGTTCTCTAGATGGGGCGTCACCCTCTAGATAAAACTTTAATAAAAAGATATAATATTAAGAGGATAACCTTTATTAGATATAGAGTTCTACCTTTGGTAGAACTCTATTCTCTAAAGGAGAGAGTCCTCCAGAGAGACCTCTTAAGATAAAATTTAAAATTTAATAAAAAAAGGATAATAAAGTGATAAAGCCATATATAAAAGGGAGCCTGGACTCTCCCTCTCTCTAGAATCGTATTCTAGAGAGAGAGTTGAGAGAGAGCCTAACTCATGGGAGAGAGAGAGAAAAGAAAGAGAGAAAGAAAAAAGAAAGAAAGAAAAGGAAGAAAAGAGAAGAAAATGAACAAGAAGAGGAAGGGTGAAAGATTCATCTTTCTTACCCACTGCCTATTGTTTTTCGATCTTTTTTCACATTCGAACTAAGGTACGAGTTTCTCTCTAGTTTTGTACGGGAAGAAACAGTTTTAAATTAGGTTCATGTGAAATTTTAGACGAGAAAAGGAAAATCTGATTCAAAAACATGTATAAACATATGATTTGATTCACGATTTCATGTATTTTTGGTTTGATGTGAGTGTGCTGATGATTTTTCATGCTTAAGCATGTATTCAACATTAATTTAGTATTGAGTTTACATGAAAAAATATATATGCTGTCAATTTATGCATATAGTCTTTGCTATATATATATATATATATATATATATATATATATATATATATATATATTGCCCTGCCGATTTTTGGCTCATGCTGATTTTATTATCCATGTTCAAAGAAATGGATTTGTAAACTGTTTAGGGATCAATTTTGGTTCTTTTTAGGTTGCCGCTGCCATCATAATATCAGTCTGATCAGATCTGCCCTGTATGCATTATGAGCAGACTGATCAGGCCTGCTGATTGGCATAATTTTATATTTTTTTTAGGCTGGTCAGGTCAACACTATTTGGGTATGGGTGTAGTCTGATTAGACTGGCGCACATGTCGTGTGAATACAGGTTGATCAGACCTGCTGTGGAATTTGTTTTATGCTATTATCAAACCTTTTCTCGTATATGTGTTGATGGATTGCTGATTTGATCACAAGTATATTGTGGTGGACTCTTATCTAAGTTGTCATGGACTGTTCTAAATAAAAATTTGTTTTCCTGTTACAATATACATTATTTTTTTGGTGTTGATTAGACCTGAATACACATTGTTTTTGGGTGCTGATCTATGCATTGTTGTTGGGTGTTGATTAGACTTCGTTTCAAGCCATTATGGAGGTTGAGATCAGACTTGATTAAAATGTCCTTTTTTTATGGATTGTTATCATATCTGATTTCAAGCCATTATTGTTATAATATATTATTAGGTTGACTATTGTCAGGTGATCTATGTATTAATCAGATTGACTGTGATCAGATTTAACTGTATGTTATGTTGGTTAACTGTTATCAACCCTACAACATACTATTTTTGATGCTTGGACCAGACTTGCATATGTGTTGACATGTAGACACATGTTATAGTTAGGCTTGCCGATTCATATGTGTTGGCAGACCTGAACAAATCTACCATGTTTTATTAGTGTGCAGATCTGGTCCAGATCTGCGGTAATATATGTATGCACACTAGATCAGATTTGTCATGTGCATAAAGCTCGCAATTTGGTCTGATTCTGTAGAAATACATGTTCCTTTCGTTATGATTTAAAACCTGTCTTGTTACATGCCTTTACAACTGATTATGTTTGGCATTGGTTCAAGCTTGATTGTTTATGCTCATGCATCTGAATGCATTATTTCACTATATGCTAATCGAACTGCATGTCCATGCAATTATGAATATTTTTCTATTTTGGCTTTATCGGTTATGCAGCCAACTTGTCGTATATGATATACACATAATTTTGGGGGTCTAGCCGACCTATGTACATGATCATGATCATGTACATGGATCAGCCAACATGCTGGAAATGCATATTTTTCGCAATGGCCGATCCATGTACATGAATGTAATTATGTATATGGGTCAGCCCCAATGGTTGGACTTGTAAAAATAAATCTTCTACATTGTTGTCTGAGCGCATGAGATTAGTCATGCGCGTATTCAATTGAAGTGATGCTTAAAACTTATTTTGATTTGATCATGTTTGCAAAAATGTGCATATCATATATATGAAAATTCTGAAGTTATTTTGATGTTTGCTTAAATATAATCATATGCATATATGGGTGTTTATGCATGAAATGGATTATGATAAAGTGTGTTGCAAGAATTTGTTCGCATGCATATGTAATTGGCTTTATGTGCATTCATGTTAAGTGATTGAATGTGCATTGTGAAAATGTTTTGGAACAAGGTGTGTTGCATGTTCAATAAAATTTTACAAAAAAATACATAAATCACTTTGAGATGCTTTTGTAGTTATATGTAAACCACTGTAGGCCGTGTGGGCCAGGAGCATGTGTTGCTCCAATATTGTTGATTTTAATTTATGCATTGCAAAATTTATTTATCGCAATTATTGGTTTTCCAAAATTAATTGCACTGTTATATTGTGCGGGCCAGGTCCTAAGATTGGTCTTGCATGTTGATTTGCAAAACGATTCTTGTGCAAAAAACCTGAATTTGTTTAAAAAGGAAAAAGAGATCAAATAGTGTAATTAATCTCTTTCTTGATATCTTTTTCACAGTGTGAGAATCTTTGGATGATGGTTTTAGAGAAACTGTGAGAATACTAAAACTCTGTGTGCGATTGTGCCCCTGAACCGGATATGGTGGTTCACCTCCCAGCCATGATTTTAGGAAGATTCAACCACTTTGCTTGGGGGTGTTGTTGTTGTTGACTCAACTGTAGTTATTGGTATACTAAGAAAGTGGCATCAGTGAATACTGATTTTCCTGATATCCCGATATTAGATATTGATTTCTAATGTTCTGATGGATGATGATGATTCTTGATATCGGTCGAGGAACATGTGTGTAACCTAGTAATAAAATACAAATTATGTGTTGAGCTACAACTGGGAACCTAACTTGACTTCAGGAACTTGAGCCCATTTTGAGTATCTGTGGGTTTAAGGAAAAGTGAAAATTAAAATTATGTGCATTTAATAGGGACATGTATGAAAAAACAATTCTGATAATAACTTAATAAGTTATTCATGCATGTGCATTGAATCATGCATCTTTATTATTCTGTATTAATTTATGCATTCATGCTTATTCTGAAACTATTTGTCACTAACTTTCGAAATATTTGCAAAATTAGCGACGAAAATATCTCCCTCGCTAAATCTGTCACTAATTAGTGACAGATTAGCGACAACATTTTTTCGTCGCCAAAACACTACAAAAAAATGCTAATTAGCGACGAAATTAGCGAGGAAATTTTTCCGTCGCTAATCTATTGCTAATTAGCTACGAAAACATTCCCTCGCTAATTCCGTCGCTAATTTTCAATTTAAATCGTCCCACTTGAGATGCGTAATTTTCCCTCCCTCCGTTCGAAATTTTCCCTCCCTCTATTTTTATTGGTGGAATTGCAGATTTTATTGGTCATAGAGATCCCTACGACCATGATTTGCTGATAATGGTGGCTGCGGTCCCCATTACCACCACCACCACCACCATGCACTTCTCAAGACGCCAGAAGCCCCACCCTTCCTCTGACGACACGCAACGGCCACCTCTCGCACCCTCTGAGCGCGACAATGGCGTCATCCCCCGGAGGCCAAAGGCTCGTGAGATCAACTCCCGCTACCTCTCCCCCACACCGTCCTCCTCCCGACGGTGCCCCTCGCCAGTCTCCACCGCCCATCCTGCCTCTCCCTCGCTAGATCCCGTCTCCACTACGACCCTGAAAAGGTCGCAGTCGGCCAATCGACGCCGCTCCTCTACCCCCTCTTGCGCGTCCACTTCTTCGTCGACAGTTTATTCTATGAAGCGGACACCAGAGGTCCTTTGAACGTCGACACAGAGCTTGTCGGTCTCCTTCTGGGGGAGTCATTCTCTCTCCCGATCGGCCGCCGCGAGAGGCCGCTTGCGGCTGCCCGCGTCCCTTCTCCCGCCGTGACTGGCTTGCTGTGGAAGAGCGTCCCGACGCTGGAACGCGCCAGTTCTCCTCTCATTCCTCTTTTCTTCTCTTCGCCTTTCTAGCCTCTATTCCCTTTTTAAGGGGGGGTAAAAGATAGAAAAGAAGAGAGAAAAGAAAAGGAAGAAGAAAGAGGAACTCTTTTGCAAGGTCTCATCTGACCAAAATTTTGAAAATGTTTTAAAATTACTCGCCTCCGTTTTAAAAATTTGCAGGAAAATGGAGAGACGGGATTCGCTCGTTGGTACGAGGTTCCACCGTTCCTGGCGCCTTTATCAGGGGTAATCGAACCAAGGATCAAATTTCTGCCTTTTTGCTTTGCTAAAATATCATCTAAGAATTTATTCTAAGTCTAAAATGCACAAAGAATCATGCTTGTGTGAATGCAAGGATGTATGCTTTTTTGAGAAAATACTTTTTGGAAATTCCAAGTGATTCTGAAATAAATGTGATAATGGAGTGAAGGGATGAAAAAGATTTGAACTTGACTTGAAAAAGTTAGATTTTGCACCTAACTTAGAATTTTGAAATGGATCTAGAAGAAGAGACTTTGAAATTCTAAGTCTCAAAATGATCAGAATTTTGGAAAGATAAATCTTCAGATGAATAGAAAGGGGATTGCAATTTCTAAAATAAGAATGAATTTTCAAAGTCATAATGGACCTTGAATTTGGATCGGTTTTCAAGAACTGATTAAAAGAAATTATGAGTTCAAGACTTAAAACAAGAATTTGAATTTGGATTCAGATTTTGAGAAATAGATTTAAAATTAGCTATGGAAATGAGAATTGGAAATGAAATTAGATTTGAAATCTGGAATAGAATTTAATCTGAAACCAGGAATCCTAAATGAATTTAGATCCGAAATCTGGAATCCAAGGTGGAATTGAATCCTGAATCTGGAATCCTAAATGGAACCTGGATCCGAAGTCTAAGATCCAAAATGCGGTTGAATTCTAGAATCTTAAATGAAATTGGATCCGAAGTTTGGGATCCAAACGAAGTTGAATGCTAGAATCCTAAATGGAATTGGATCCGAAGTTTGAGATCCAAGATGGAGTTGGATCCGAAATCTGGAGTCCTAAATGGAATTTGGATCCGAAGACTGAGATCCAAGATGGAGTTGGATTCTAAATCTAGAATTGGGTTTTGAAAGTCCAAATGGAACTTTTGAAGATGGATCTGGTTTTAGAAAACCCAGATTGAATTTAAAATTTAGGAGAAATCGAATTTTGAGATTCAGAATCAATCTCAAAACTTTGATTTGAATTTGAGGATCAAAACTCAATAAAGGATAAAACTTGATTTAAAGCTTGAGTTTTTGAAATCAGAAGATGAATCAGGAATTTCAAAGTTTTAAATTGAACTTTGAAATTGAATTTTGAGATGTTGAATTGTATTTGAAATCGAATTCTGAAAATGAATTTGGAATTTTAAAGTCAAATTGAACTTTGAAATTTGATTTGAATTGAAAATTGAATTTTGAATATAAAAATGAAGTTGAAATTTCAAAGTCAAATTGAACTTTGAAATTGAATTTTTGAAATGAAATAGAAAGATGAATTGAGATTGGAGATTGGTTTGAGAAATGAAGAAGATATTCAAGATCACTTGGATTTTGGATTTTTTTTTTGAAAATATGATGTAATTCTATTCTAAATGATGAAATGAATTAGAGAATTTGAAATTGAATTTGAAAAGCATATTTCATTCTTTAAACGAATTAAAATAAGATTGAGGATATAATACATTCCTGACTACGATCATTGAATATATTATATAATAATCATATTTAAATTCAAGTGAAGAATAAAATTCATTTTTTGGTGTCTTTATAGAGTTTAAAATGAAATTAACTCTCAATATATCCTGACTATGGCCATTGATATATATCTTGAGTTAATTTGAGGTTAAACTCTGATAAAGGAATAAAATATTTGAAAATATGATGATTTTTGAAAAAAGATCGAGTGTGGATCCATTGTTATTTCATAAAAGATGAAAACCCTAAGTTTTGTTCACACCTTGACTATGGCCATTGATGTAAATCATCAACTTAGGATTTAATCACCTTTTATAAAATGGTGCACGTGCCATTTATGTTCCTATTTGTGAATTTTTAAAAATTAAAGGCAAAATGAGATGAAACAAATAATTTATGATATTCACATGCTCATACCTTCTAATCTAATACAAGAATATAGAATTCTTTATTGATGTCTAACTATTAAAAATTTTGAATTGAATTGAAAGAATAAAAGTCCTAATCCAAGAGAGAAAATCAATATTTTTCACATATCCCTCCAAAATAAGGTTAGCATAAGGCAAGATGTAGAAGAGATATAAGAAAACAAAGGATATTATATGAGGACTAACCTATATATCAGAAGGCTTATATCAAAGTGCATGTGAGAATGTGTATGTGCCTGAAGAAATAAAACATGTACGAGATCATGATATGGTCTAATATATCAGAAATGAAAAAATATTTTGCTGTTGTGCATAGACTAATCACATGAGATTTATTATAAAGGAGGAACTATTTGAATTGAGGGAAATGTGACTTGATGAACTAAATGAATGCTCATGCCAGAATGATAGCAGATATGCTAAAAAAATGATGAAGTGAAAACACTGTTAAAAGCATAACACTGTGCAAGTACTATTGAACCAAATCACCATTTACTAGACACCGGCTAATCAACAACAAACACATACAGAGAATAGAGTATAACATGATGATGAAAAGCAAATGATTGAGAATTAAAATGACCTAATGTAGCAAAAGGCGCATGTGTATTGTACAAAAAAATGCTTGAATGCGCAAGTAGAGGAAATGAGAGAATTTGTTGGAGATACATATTGGGAGATGCAGGGAAATGAATGGGCAGCAGGAGAACCACAACAGTGTATGGGCACTGCTGTAGTTACATATATGACTACAGCGGTGCCGAACACTGCCGTAGATACGTAAACAGCCACAGCAGTGCCGAGCACTGCTGTAAGTATGTAAAAGACTACAACAGTGCCAGGCACTGCTGTAAGCATGTGGAAGGCCACAACAAATGGCTAGAAGGAAATGGCGAACACGATTGCAGATATGCTGCACGTTTTTGCAATGATGGTGTTGCTACAATACTATTGCAATATGGTGATAACATACTGAAGGTGAAGTGTAAAGTGGTTGGAGGTTAAGTTGCAGTAGGCACATAGTGAAGTGTTGTATAGCTATGCTACGACGTTAACATGGAGTATAAATGAGAAATACAAGTGCTGGGTATATATAAGTGAGGAAGCAAAAGTATTGACAATGTTGAATATACAGGGGCTGTGCACAGGAGTTGCTAAAAGCAAATGCAAAGTATACAAGGAAAGGATTGTACTATGGCAGTGAACATATATGAAAAAAAATTGCTACTAAAAAAAATGAAATACTATATAAGTGGTGCTGAACTAGATTATTATGCACTCAGATGTGAACTAACCAAAAACGAAGGTATACAAGAAATTAAATCTAACACAACAACGAAATATAAACACAGATAATCAATGAATTTATGCAGCAAATGAAATGCACATGGATACTAGGCAGGGAATGCTCAAACAAGCAGGTAAAGACAAAGAAAATTTTGTAGATGATTCATCTTGAAGTGCACAGGGATTTTCACATTTGAGTAGCATTTGAATGTTGCTTTTCTCCAAACTACTATGCAAAAATGCTTATTGCTTCATCCATGTATCTGCTAGGAATTTCAACTGCTTCCACGCATCCAACGGCTTAGAGACAGAAGGAGGATCAACTTCCGAGATAATTCCCTTTTCTCTTTTTTTTTTTTAACCATCAATGAGGGATTTCTCGTTGGAACATACACCCTTGGATTTAGAGTATATCAGGGGTTGAGCTGCAACCTTAGATCGAGCTTTTGTTAATGAAGAAATATATGGGATATTTATTGTACTAATGCCAATATGAAGTCTGCCACCTAAAACACTCAAAAGTGATAGTGCTTTGGTTTTCCTCAGTGACGTCCATGAGTTCTGACCATTCAAGTCAGAAATGAAACAAATACATGAGGCTACGGTAAAACACAGGGTGATATAAAGCATGAGATATAGTGAAGGATAATCAAACATGTAAAACCCGTGAAAAAAAAAATCTATGTCGAACACGTGTCACGGTCGGTCCGCTGTTTCGGACCCAGATTCTAGTTGGACCCAAGCTTGAACTCGGACCCGACTTCTCGATCGTTCGAGAAGCCCATGACTTTAAAAGTCACAGGCGTCTCAGGCGAGGGGCAGAACCCCTCTCCCCTTCTCTATCTCCTCTGCTCCGATCTCCCTCCTCACGCTGCCGCCGGCGATCAGAGACGCCGACGAACGATTCCATCCGGCCGCCTCCTCTCTCAATCCGGCAACCTTCGAGCTGACCCTCCACCTTTGCTGCTGCCGACGATCGAAGTCCTCGGCAACCCTTCAGCCTTCGGCGAGCTTCGGTTGCCGGCGAACGACGCAAGCGACCACCTTTCCTCGGTCCGGCAGGTTTCTCGACGGCGCAAGCACCAGCAATTCTCCCCTCTTGGTGGCCTTCGCCAACCGGCAGCCTCGACCACCCTTTCTGCCTCTCTGCTGCTCCTCCCTACGTCTGGCAGACGCTCCGACAGCCCTTGAGCCTCGGCAGCGCCACCACCCTCCATCCGATGGCCTCAACCTTCCAGCCCCGACGACGTGAGTTCTCTTCCTGTCTGGCGATTGGCTGAGCCAGAACCCTGACGTTGGAGCCGTCAGCGCCCCTTCCACTCAGCTCCTCCCCTGTCGCTGCGGTCTTCGGAGGTGAGCCCTCCCCTCTTCGTTGCTTCTTTTCTTCTGTGTGCTCGGTGGATCAACAGGGGGGCTGAGCCCCCTGTCATCACCGCTTGTTGGTAGGGGGCTAAACCCCCTGCCTCCCTTTGTTATTGGTCGACAGGGGGCTGAGCCCCCCTGTCGTTGGCTCTTCTTGGCAGGGGGTTCCGCCCCCTGTCACTCTTTCCTTTTTGTTGTTGGACGACAGGGGGGCTGAGCCCCCTGTCGCCTCTTGCTTGGCAGGGGGTTACCCCCTCCCTGCCTTTTTGCTGTTGGTCGACAGGCGGGCTGAGCCCCCTGTCGCTTCTTGTCGGCAGGGGGTTACCCCCCCTGCCTTTTTGCAGTGGGTCAGCAAGGGGACTGAGCCCCCCTGCTCTTTTGTTTGGTTCTCGGTAGGGGGAGGGGTCCCCCCTGCCTTGGTGTTGCTTCTCGACAGGGAGCTTCGCCCTTTGTTTTCTTTTGTTTGCCAGCAGAGGGCGAGGGCCCCCCTGCCTTCTGTTTTTTCTCAGCAGGGGTTGAAGCCCCCTGCTCTCCTGTTGTTCCTCGGCAGGGGGTGTTCCCCCCTGCCTTGTTGCGGCAGGCGTGGCGGGGAGCCTCTTCTCCTTCCCCTGCCTTTTTCTTTGTGCCTGGCAGACAGGAAGCTTCTGCTCCATGCCTCTGCTGCTGTTGCCAAGCAGGGCTGAGGCCCCTGCCTATGGCACCCTTGTCTGCAGGATGCAGAAGCTCCTGCCTCTGCCTCCTGCAGGCAAGAGACCTTGCTGCCTTGTTGCTTGTTTATATTCGGCATATGCTAACGTTCTAAGCTCTCTAGGTTGAACGGTGGATCCAGCTCACCCTCTGTGGATCAAGCTCTTGTTTGCCTACGCTGCATGTGTACGAGGACCTGCAACCCCTTAAGGTAGGGGATTCTTGCGTGAAAGGACAATGAACTGATAAATGCTAAAATAAGAAAAGATAATTAAAAGAGGATGATATATGTATACGTATAATATATATACATATGTCTTTACCTTCAGGGACGCGGTTTCGCGATCCTTGTCATCTTTACTTTCTCGCACTTTCGTTTCTGTCGCCGCCGCGCTATATGTGCCCAGGCTTTCCATTCCTGTCTTTACATTCCATGTCTTTTAACTCAAGGATGCGGTTTCGCGATCCTTGTCTTCTTTACTTTCTCAGACTTTACTTTCCTACTGCCCCGCGCTTTGCACCCTGGCATTTACTTGCTTATGTCTGCTTTGTTCTCCAGGATGCAAACCCTGGTCCTCCTTTATGTTCATGCACTTTACTTCCTGCATTTACTTGTTGCCCCGCGCTTTATGCGCCATGGCCTTGCTTCTGCTTTACTTTTCACACTTTACTTCTTGTGCTGTCGTGCTTGCTCTTGCACTTACCTTTTGCTTGTGTTCGTCCTTACCTTGCTGTTGCCCTTCATGCATGTATTCTTATCTTTGTCGTATGCTTTCTTTCTTGCTTACGTTTATCGTTATCGAGGTGCAACCCCATGCCTCGTGAGTCATCCTTTACACTTGCGTAGTCAGTATAGGATCTCATACCTCACGAGTTGCTTACGTAGTTGCCTGCTTGTGCGTTACGATGATCGAGGTAGGATCTCATACCTCGTGTGGAGCTCTAGCGTTCTACCCTCGCGGTGCAGCTCCACCCAGCAAGTCTTGCCCCTCGTTTTTCCTTTGTATTAGTATGTGCATGAGTTTGCCTCTTGTCAGCTTGCACTCCCTGAGTGCAGCTTCGAATGTATAGTGTATATCGTTTCACTTGTCTTACAAGCCACGACACACACTTATGCACTTCGGTTCTCCAAAGACATCGTCTTAGGTGCAAACCTATTTTCAAGATGTATACCTTGTAAAGCAGAGGTAGCGACCGGACCTCTCAAATCGATGTATTTGGGATAGATGTGTTACAACCTCAGTTCGCCTATTCGATACGACTTAGATAACCTTGTTTAGGAGCCTATGCACGAGTAGGACGAGAAACCTTTCGAGGTACTTGGGTCATCGCTAGATAAGCGTTGCATCACTTCTGATGCAAGACCTAGTTCTAGGCTTTCTGGCCAAACCCAGATGGTAGCGCCTTCCTTCCTTTGCGAAGGCATTGTTGGATCTCTTACGAGGGATCCATGTTCCTTCTCTTGTAGTTGTACCTTTAGTTCCGTACGATATGATTGGACAACGAAGAGCAGGACAAGAGGTTTATAGTAACCTCTAAGCGTGTATTGACGCATTAAGCTAATCCTGTTATATTGATTTCGCCTAATAGGCAGATTGCTTGCGATTGTCTAAAGGACCCAAGCACGATCAGTTGGAACTGGAATGAATTCACTGTAGGCTTCTATAAAGTAGAAGCATTGGGATTTTCTGCGAGAGATCCATACCCCTCTCATCGTGGTTGTACTTTTGAACAAGTACGTTGCATACCACGATGAGTAGGATGAGAGGCCTATGTCTGCCTCGAACATGCAATGGCATGTGTTTGAGATCACAAGAGTGATGTTTCTACCCTCACTAGGGATTGACCCCCCTTTCATCGTGATTATACATTTGAATAGGTACGATGCGTACTACGGTGAGTAGGATGAAAATTGTGTGGTTGCCTCGAACACGCTATGGCGCGTATAACTCACCGAAATAATAATCATGCGCCTTCACAGGCAAGATGATCGATTTGGTTGAAAGACCAGAGCGTGAGAATGGGACGGCGGTTAAGAAACCCTTCGTCGTGCTTATTCGAGACGGTTCATCAAGAGAGAGGATGGATGGTACAAAACTCCGATGGACAGTCATTAATGGCAATCTCGGGCAAAGATCCGACCTTCCCCAGTCATCGGAGGTTAGGGGAAATCCTTTAGGCCACTTCTGCAGAAGTTCGGATGCGCATCCATTGGGCCTTTGTTTGCCTTTGGGGATTTACTCTATTGGTCACAGACCGTCCCCTTAGGAAGCGGACTCAGTCAGTCATTCGGAGTATAATAAAATACATAGCATAATGGACCCCCGAATCGATCTCGGCTGTTTCTACGTTTTGCCTTGTGCGTACCCACAATGGCCTGCTCAGTAATGAGACAAGATATAACTTATACACATGATCATGAGATATGCATGTTGTGATGTGCATTGCTTGCTTGCTTGTTAGCTCGGTAGTTCGGTATACTACTCGTTGAGCTAGGTACGCCTGTCGAGGCGTTACCCTTGTTGGTTAAACTGCTTACGCAGTTCCTTGCTTAGTAATAACTAGCTTCTCCTACTAGTTGATTGCTTATCCTGTGTAGCTTATGAATTGCTTGTGATGCAATAGCTTGTGCCTCACGATTAATGTAATCACTTGTCGATGGACTGAGCCATCCTATGATACTTGTATTACGAGTGTTGTCATGAATACTTGTCTTATGCAATTGCTTTGCTTGGCTGGTGGATAGAGTTAGTTATTCTTCATCTATTATATCTGTGGGATTGCTATAGTTGTTTGTTTAGCACTTTGATCCTTCCTGCTCTTGTGTGTAGCTGTTTGCTTTACTAGAGCTTTGCTTACTCCACAACACATTTGGTTAGATCTGCTAGTCTTGCTTGTATCTGCTTGAGCTAGCACTTATCTTGCTTATTGTAGCCTTTGCTCTTTCTTGTTCTTTGCACCCCTACTAGTCTGTTGTGAGACTGACCCATTTCATGGGCAGGTGGTGAACAGGATTTACAACTTGCGATGGCACGATGACACAATGCATTCAAGGCAATGCGCTTTCCTGACGTTGCACTTCTGGGGACTCTTTTGATAGATGTGGTATAAGGTTTCTTTGAAAGCATCTCTTTTGATTATAACTCTGCATTTCTAAAACTGTATTACCAAAATGTGGTTCTTCTTTTCATTTCAATAAAATATATATTTGAAATGCAAATCGGTTTGTAAGGGGGAATCTGCTTTTGGTTGTAATGCACCCAAGGTCTAGGGACTTGTTGTTTTGAACCTGATCTTCCGCTGAACTTCTGTTTTAAACTCTGATAAATGATTTATTTCAAAGCTTTCAACCTTTTTCATAAAAGGTTTCAAGTCCACGATTTTGGGGCGTTACAAAACATCAAAAAGCTGAAATGCCATTTGAGGTAAATCAAATACCTAACTTCAGACCAACCTTTACCTTTTGCAGAAAAATAGCTTTACACAGTATACTGAAATGATGCTATCAGACAATAATAATAACTTTACAATGAATTAATATATACCCAGTAGGCCATGCATTACTGTAACTTTAATCAACTTATCAAGATCTTTCCAACATAAAGGTTTTATAGATCTAATCTAGGATGGCTCGTCGGCTAATCAACTGTAGAACAAGAATTGACTATGTTGGGTTTGGTTTGATGATATGATAGAATGTGTTTTTTCAAATGAAACAAAGACACGACAAGTGATATTCATGAGGAACATTTATGGAGGCAAGATGACCAAGTAAGAAAGTGAAATGGCCGACGAGATTTGTTTTTTGTAACCCAAGCAATCAACAGATTGCTTCCAAAAGCAATAAAATGATTCCCGTGCGTGGGTTTCTGCAAATATAAACTAATTTCTGCAGAAGATGGTATTTATTTAATGACCAACAGCCAATGACAGGTCTAAATTGACTTCTGCCTAGTCATTCACCGTGCGACCTATCAACAAGATGCTCTTATGATACAAAGAGGACCTCTAAGCAGTGGGAATACAATGCTAAATTCAATCAATGCTTGCTAAACATCCAGATTATTGCTATGAAATAAAACAAAAGATCTGATGAAAAGGTTTTAAGATTATCATTTAGGAAACTTGAAAAGAAATAAAAAAAAGAAACTGATATTGGCCGAATGAGCACAAGACCCAGACAAGGCGAAGCATGAAAGCAAATACATATCAGAGATCAGATGTAGCGAGTAGTTAGATGCAGGATGCCAATGTGCAAACAGGTTTTTCTGTTTGAATCGGATTCAACCCCATTGCAGGACACCAGGTCGATGCATAGGCGATGAATCCAATCTCGAATGTTCAGATATACAACAGGAAAAAGATCGATGCTAATGGATGGTGATGAAGTTAAACTGAAGATAATCGTAAACTATGCAGAAGTAAAAGGAAAATTAAAAGGAATTCAGAAATGGAAAAGAGAAACGGATGTTGGAATCAGACATTCCATCACTGTAGCAATAGGTGGGTCGATCCTGCTATATGCAGGTCGATCCCACCATTGGCAGTAAAAAAAAAGTGAAGAAAAACGAGATCTAAACAATGAAATTTGGTAACTAGAGAAGGAAACTTTGCAGAAAATTAAAAGAGGAGGGAGACGATTACCGACCTGTAGCTTTATGCTGTAAAGGCGTTCGACTTTCGATTGCGTGGATTTAAGGAAATGAGAGATGAGGCTTCGCCTTCTGTGTTTTGGTTGGATTGAAATCCTTCGGCCGATCGAAAGAGAGAAAACCAGGGGAAGCGAAGAAAGGCAAGAGAGAATGTAACGCCCCGGATTTCCAAAACAAAGCTAAGTTAAAATTTTCATGAATTTCTTTTTTTTTTTTCATTGCAGCGGAACTTAGAAAAGCTTTTAGCAGCGGAATAAGACGATAATGAGTCGTCAGTTTTAGAAAACCCCGAGCACGTTGCAGGTATGTGGCCAAGCAACTCATTGACCATCAAAGTGTTCCATTTTATCGAAAACCACTTGTTTATTACAACATCACTGCTTGGAAAAGCAGTATAGGTTCAAAAAAAGGAAGCAGTACAACTCTGTCTAGAGAAACCCTGGAACTCGATGCCGCCTTGCTCCGCATATCGCCACGCAGGTCCAACACCTGAAATCCCCATAAAACGGGGTCAGAACCACTGATGGTCTGGTAAGCATGCAATCATGTAACCATTCAACTCAAGCACGATAATGACCACTCAGGGTCGCAATGCGCAATAACGACGCTCAAGCCTCCAAGACTTAGCGTATATCGCAGGAGCCTCCTCAGGGCTATGAGTTGAACATCCGCTCGAGTCTTCATGACTTAGAGCAAGCCTTTTCAGGGCTGTGATTTGAATAGCCGCATAAGTCTCCACGACTTAGCCATGACCTCTTCCGGGTCTCAAAGTGATGTCTAGCTCAAGTCTTCATACTTGGCACATCCGTATCCCACGCATCTAAGGACAACTCCTCGAGTTTCGCTTAGTCGTGCGGATACAACACGGGTCTTTGCCCAGTCGGTCCAGTAGTATACCGAACATGACACCTTCACAAAGGTTATGCAGGACTGACTCAACACGTCATCCACTCATACATTCAAAGCATCGCTGTACCTAAGCTAATGCATTGTTTCGATAATTAACCGCTCCCGCCTTTGGTACGCAGGTAGAGCTATTGTCCGGGCATCAACGCGACGTTCTGGGGGTTGATTATTCTATGTATTTTAGATACCCGAGAGGCCTGTTGACCCTATCCATAGTAGGGCAGTGTGTTTCATCTGGGAGAATCCTACTAGGCCCATATTCGGATGCATCCTCTACTTGCAGTAGTTGGGTTCAATCCTTAGATCTTAAGGATAACCACGACCCCAAAACCCATGAGTGACTGAGGCCATCGTGGACTCTATCAGGTCCAAAGTAAAATACATGTCACTCAAGGCTGTACCATCACTGTCATTCCACAGTGAGCATAATTCCTGAAGGGGTCTGCCAGTCTTACAATTACTTGGACAGAATCTGCATGCCATTTAGGCAGCCCGTGCTTTCAGCACTACGGGAGTATGTACCCGACCCCATTCAGTCTTCCCCAACACAGTCATTACTGAGGGGGTACCCCTAACACGATTTTCAACCGCGGGGTATGTGCGACCTTAAGTCTTATTCATATGCATGCAGAACACCGGTCTTTGGCACTTCGGCCACCACGAGCATCACACCTCTTTGGGTGGAAACAACACACTCTGGCTCTTCGGCCCTTACGAGTCTGGTTGTGTAACCGTTCTCAATGAGCATGCATATGACTCGATCTAAATAGATCGGCTACTCGGCGTATTTTTACGCAACGAGTCCAAACCTAGCCAAGGCGCAACCTCTACTCCGGCTCAGCGGCCCTTACGAGCAAGGTGCCCTTGCAGGCACAAGGATACAAGCCGATCTGGCATCGTTCCATCAACGGACATCATTATGCCGTTCCATTGGTTCCGGCAGCTCTTCTGCCAATCATTTCGTCAGCACCTCCCGTGCTCTACCGGCAGTGGTGCGACGAACCCTTCTACGTTGTAGAGGGCAAACCATGAATTGGGTAGCACTCTGCTATATGTCAGAGTATCCTGCTACGTTCTTTCTGAGCTATTCTTAGCTTCTTCAGAAATTTTAGCAGCACTTCCTCTCTTTTACGGAGAAAGCGTGCGTTTCTTTTATCCATTTCAGCGGCATCTCCCCTCTTTGGTAGGAAATCGCCACGCTTAATTCGGGAAATGGATGCGCACCGTTGTGCGTACTTTGCATCCATCAAGGTTGCAGGAACCCTGGGCCATAGCCAGGCCATACGTAATTAACTTAGTCTTTACGTAAAGAGCATTTTGCCAAAAAGCGAAGCCTTTCCAATAGGGGCTTCATTCGTCAAGCAGAATCTTGAACGAGGAGCGGTCAAGGAATCGCATGGGCGATTTGGAGTTGATCTCCATTTGAACGCTCATTTATGCGCTATATATGTAGTATAAGCAGAAGCCTGTGCTTTATACAGCGGCGGCGTAAAGAAATGCATATACTATTGTTCAGGGTGTGTAACTGAACGAAATATTCTACATATATAACAAAGCAGAAGCCTTGGCATCGTTCGACGCGACGGCGTAAGTAAAGACATTGCAGAAAGCAGGAGCCTTGGCATCGTTCGACGCGACGGCGTAAGTAAATGCATAATCGGAAGTGCAGTAATCGGAAGTACAGAAAGCAGGGAGCCTTGGCATCATACGACGCGACGGCAAAGGTAAATTACATGGCCTGTGCGATATAAGACGCGTCGGCAGTATCAGCAGATATACACCTAGATCTGTATCCAACGATAGTTACGAGGCGAGCGAGTGAACACCGAAGTGTCCTAGAGGGCTCAACCAAGAACTAGGGTGAGATACTATTTTGAAGAACGCATATACTGCGTATTCGAACATATATATCCGACGATAGTTACGAGGCGAGCGCGTGAACACCGAAGCGTCCTAGAGGGCTCAACCAAGAACTAAAGCAAGATACTACTTCAGAAAGTATATTCTATATACAAACAATCAAATACTTGAGAGAGATGGATCAACGAAGCGAACTTACTTCAAATCGTGGAAGAAACGGCTCTGGGTTGCTTCTTTGGCTTCGAGCCTTCCTTCGAGAGGTCAGACTAAGTCAGATGAAGCTGACTTAGTTGAGAAAGAGGTAGAGCAGGTCAAGCTACTCAACCTAAGTGGTTTGAACCTAACAGGGTTCAATCCAAGTCAACTGGGTTCAGCAGGTTCGAACTCAGCTCAAGTAGGCTAAGTCTGGGTTCAGAAACCCAAACCGGAATTAGGACTAAAAAGGACTTTGACTTTGACTTTAAACCCAACTAGGTTCAAGTCAAGTCAACTGGGTTTGGACCAGGTCAAGTGGGTTCAGACCCAGGTCAGGTGGGTTAGGACCAGGTCAGGCAGGCTCAGGCTAAGTCAGGCAGGCTCAGACCAGGTCAGGTGGGCTCAGGTGGGCTAGGCTAGGTAGGGGAGGTTTAGGAGAGAGAGAGAAGGCAAGAGAAAGAGGGGGTCGATTTTTATGAGAAGAGAGAGAGTGGGGAGGGCTATTTATAGCCCAAGCCCACCTCCTCTTGGATTTTCTCATGCCCCTTCTACCCCCTTGGCTTCTTTTTAATTCCAAGAGGTTCCTTGGTGTGGGGCCCACTTGGATATTCCATGGGATATTTTTGTGGGTCCCACCAGATATTTTCTGAGGAATATTTCTGTGGGTCCCACCAATATTTCCGTGGGTCCCGCAAGAATTTCGGGTTTCCGGCGATTTTTTCCGAAAAATTCTGAGTACGCCATTTTCTTCGTATTGACGTAACTAAGAAAGTTGGCTCGTACGAATCTATTGATTTCGTTTAGTTAGGAAGTTATGGCTTCCCGAGTGTTTGAGCATATATTCGCAATTCGACGAATATCCTAAGTATAACTGGCTCGCAGGAATTAATTCGTTTCGCATTCTGAGAAGAAATGCTATTTTTACCGGTAAATGCCTCATGAATTTTATTCAGATATTTTCTGAAAAATTGCGGGTCTTACATCATTACCCCCTTAAAGGAATTTCGTCCGCGAAATTCAGCTAAGAGTACAAGGTGAAGAGTTCAGGATATTTATCCCGCATATCCGCTTCAGGCTCCCAAGTGCAATCATCGATTCCATGATGCTGCCACCTCACTTTAACAAGTGGAATGACCTTTGTTCTTAGCACTTGCTCCCGTCGGTCCATGATCTCCACTGGCCTTTCTTCTACCGTCATATCTTCTCGGATGTCAATGTCTTCATGTTGAATGACGTGAGAAGGATCATGAACGTACTTTCGAAGCATTGATACGTGAAATACATCATGTATTTGCGCGTATTGTGGTGGCAATGCTACTCGGTAGGCAGTCTCTCCGATTCGGCTCAAAACTTCGAAGGGACCAACGAATCTGGGGCTGAGCTTCCCCTTCTTTCCAAAACGAAACACACTCTTGGTTGGAGAGACCTTGATAAAAACCTTATCTCCAACCGCAAAAGCGAGTTCCCTACGCCGCTGATCGGCGTAGCTCTTCTGTCGACTTTGAGCAGTCAGTAGTTTCTTTCTGATCATGTGGACCTGCTCAGTGTAATGCTGCAACACAATGGGCGAGTCCAAGGTTCGCTCACCCACTTCACCCCAATGGATTGGTGATCTACAGGGTCGTCCATACAAGGCTTCATACGGTGCCATCCCAATGCTAGCGTGGTGGCTATTATTATAAGCAAATTCAGCCAACGCTAGGTGGGAATCCCAATCACCTTTCCATTCCAGCATACAGGCTCTTAGCATATCTTCAAGAGTCTGTATGGTTCGTTCTGATTGCCCATCTGTTTGGGGATGGAATGCTGTACTGAACTTGAGTTTCGTCCCCAGGGCTTTCTGAAGCTGCTCCCAAAAGTGAGAGGTGAACTTCGGGTCACGATCGGATATGATCGAAATCGGCACTCCATGGAGTCTAACGATTTCCCGAATGTAGATCTTCGCCAATCGTTCAGTTGAGTATCGAGTGTTGATTGGCAGGAAGTGAGCAGACTTGGTGAGTCTGTCCACGATCACCTATATCGAATCATGTTGTCTCTTGGATCGAGGCAATCCAACGATGAAATCCATCGTAATGCCTTCCCATTTCTATTCTGGAATCTCGATCCGTTGCATCTTTCCACCAGGTCGCTGATGTTCGATCTTAACTTGCTGGCAGATCAAACACTTCGAGACAAACGTAGCCACATCACGTTTCATACCCCTCCACCAGTACTTTCTCTGTAAATCTCTGAACATCTTCGTACCTCCAGGGTGAATGGTGTACTTGCTATTATGAGCCTCCTGGAGTACTTCCTGTCTTAGCTCAGGGTTATTTGGAACCCAAATTCTTTCTTCCATCCATATTCCTCCATCTTCTTTCAAATGGAAGAAAGTGTTATCTTTTTCAGCACGAGCTTTCAATTCTAAGTACTGGGGATCCTTGAACTGTTCGGCTACGATGCGATCGAGGAACTCAATGTGGATCGTCAAACATGACATTTGGATTCTACCTGAATCAGCCAAAAATGGCTTCCACTTGACGAAATCCTCCATCAACTTCCATTGTCCGGTTAGGCTGGCCAGAGTGCCAACAGTCTTGCGACTAAGGGCATCTGCTACAACATTCGCCTTTCCAGGGTGATAGGAAAGCGTGAATTCATAGTCTTTGAGAAATTCCAGCCATCGCCGTTGCCGCATATTGAGTTCTTTTTGAGAAAAGAGGTATTTTAGGCTTTTATGGTCCGACATGACCTCAAATTTCTCTCCATATAGGTAGTGTCGCCAAATTTTAAGTGCGAACACTACCGCGGCAAGCTCAAGATCATGGGTTGGATAATTTTTCTCATGGACTCTCAACTGTCGTGACGCATAGGCGATTACTTTGCCATGCTGCATCAACACACAACCCAGACCTGTTCCCGAGGCATCGGTATAAGCAACGAAGCCTCCCTGACCAGAAGGTAAGGTAAGGACAGGGGCAGTGGTAAGCCTCTGTTTGAGAACCTCAAAGCACTCCTTACACTGGTCAGTCCATTCAAACTTGACTCCCTTTTTAAGCAATTTCGTCATCGGTACGGCGATTCGGGAGAAGTCTTGTATGAACTTCCGATAATATCCGGCAAGTCCAAGGAAGCTACGGACCTCAGTGATATTTTCTGGCTGCTTCCAGTCCATCACAGCTTCCACCTTCGCAGGATCCACTGCGATTCCATCTTTTGAGATCACATGACCAAGGAACATCACTTTGTCTAGCCAGAATTCACATTTTGAAAACTTAGCATAGAGTTGGTTATCTTGAAGGGTTTTCAAGATGATTTTCAAGTGCTCTACGTGTTGTTCCTTGTTCTCAGAATATACGAGAATGTCATCAATAAAGACGATGACAAAGCTATCCAAATATGGTCTGAATATCCGGTTCATTAGATCCATAAAGGCAGCAGGCGCATTAGTGAGTCCGAAGGGCATTACTACGAACTCATAATGGCCGTATCTCGTTCTGAAGGCAGTCTTGGGTATATCCTCTTCCTTTACTCTGAGCTGATGGTACCCAGACCTGAGGTCGATCTTGGAGAACACCCTCGCTGTTCTGAGCTGATCGAATAAGTCCTCAATCCGAGGCAACAGGTACTTATTTTTAACAGTTGCCTGGTTAAGCATCCGATAATCGATGCATAACCGAAGGGATCCATCCTTCTTCTTTACAAATAGTACCGGGGATCCCCACGGTGACACACTCGGTCGGATGAACCCTTGTTCCATCAGTTCTTCCAACTGACACTTCAACTCACTGAGTTCAGCTGGCGCCATTCGATACGGGGCTTTGGATATCGGCGCTGTTCCAGGTAAGGATTGAATTCCAAATTCAACCTCACGAAGTGGCGGAAGTCCTGGCAATTCCTCAGGAAACACATCGGGAAACTCCCGCACCACTTCCAAACTCTCAAGGGGTTGGTCATTGGATTTTTCCACCGAGAGACTCAACAGAAAGGCCACACAACCCTTTCTAAGGTATTTTTGTACCTTAAGTGCTGATATGAGCCTTTTCTGTGGAACTGGTTTGGATAACCGGTACTCCATCTTAGGCAATCCGGGTCGAGATAGAATCACTCTGCCCTCGCGGCACAAAATCTTGGCATTATTCTGAGCCAACCAATTCATTCCCAGAATGACATTGTACTGTACCATATCGATCAGGATGGCGTCAGTAGGCAAGTGTTGCCCTGCTATCTCAATATCCAAATTTTTCACACACCGGATACATTTGGTGCGTGAACCCAATGGGTTATATACTTCGATCATTTTATCAATCGGTTGCACCGAAGCGTGGAGTTGTTCGGTGAAATCGTCAGAGATAAACGTATGAGTAGCACCACAATCAAACAAGACGTAAGCTGCATGTCCATTAACAGGTACGGTGCCTTCAATCAGGTCACCATTTTCGACTTGTTCAGTCGTTACAGCATATACACGACCTGCAGCAGGCCTTTGTTCTATTCTAGGTGGAGGTCGTTGAAACTGAGAACGTTGTGGTGCTGGTCGAGAGGGTCCGGCAGATCCGGCATTACTCCTCTGTTCATCTGCAGCCTTCTTGGCGCAATCCCTTATAAAGTGGCCCATCTTGCCACAATACAAGCACCCACCAATGTCACGAGGACATGGCTTTCCGGGGTGGTTCATACGACACCTTGGGCAGCTGAAGTTGGACTGCTGACCATTCGGAGTTGGGTTCTGTCTTGGCCTCACGACTTGCTGAGTGTTGTTCCCTCCTTGGAACTTCTTCTTTTGAAAGGGTTGTCGTGAACCCTGGCCACTTGGGAACGTCCTTTTACGATTCCCACCATTTACTATGGGCTTCTTTGCTATGATCACTTTAGATCGTGCCCAGTCCTCTTGGATTTTTGAAGCTGCTGCTACCGCAGCCTGAAAAGTCGAAGGCATGCTTGTTATCACTCGAGATCGCAGCCCTTCGCGCAGACCATTCACATATTTGTGGGCCCTTTCTTGGTCTGTTTCAAACAATCGAGAGCAGTAGCGCTCTAGATTCTGAAATTTGGTGGTATAGTCCATTAGACTCATACCGCCCTGTTCCAACTCCAGAAACTCCATCTTTTTCTTGTTTCTGGAATGCAACGGGAAGTAGTTATCCATAAAAGTCCTCCGAAAGTCAGTCCAAGGAATGACTTCGACTTGTGAGAACTGGATAAGTTTAGTGGTATCCCACCACTTCCGTGCATTATCTTTTAATCGATACGTGCCAAAGTTGGTCTTCTTCTCTTCTGGTACTCCCAGTACTGAGAAGGCACGTTCTGTCTCTTCGATCCAACTCTCCGCGAGCTCAGAATCGGCTCTGCCAATGAAAACTGGCGGGTCAAGCTTGAGGAACTTCTCATAAGTCACTCCTCCCAGGTGCTCGTTTCGTGGTGCGACTGGTTCTGGCCTCGTTTCACGGATGGCGGTAACTAGGTTGTTGAGTGTCTCCAACAGGAATCCTTGCGTATGAGACTCCTCACTTGGTATGGTTCTCCTCGTCGTAGGAGCCATTTATCTATGCACACACAAGCACTTGTTTTTAGTTTCTCGATGTATATGAGGAAGTAAAAGCTTTATTTACTTAATATACATCACATTTACACAAGCATCGCCTTAAACAAAACGTCATGCCGCACTGGCAGACTTTAGGCGTTGAGAAACTATATACATGAGTCTATTGACTCCAAAACATCACCAGTCTCTTTAAGACTTGGATTTCTTTGATGAAGACGAACTCCAAAAGGTCCATCTATTGCCACATGGCCTTGGTGCAGGCACTACTAGCTTTGGCTTGGGCGGCACTTCCGCACTAGCAAGCGAATACTGGGGATATATGAGAGACTCCAGTCCACTTTCCCAGTCAGCAAGATCAAGACTCTGGGAGTCTGGAATAATGATTGGCGAACAGAAAGAATCCCCTCTTTTGTTCCTGCCATTTAAGCTTGGCATATGTGATGCCGGATGGTAGCTTGGCGAGGGATAGACCTCCGCAGGGAAGTTCAAATCAAAATCCCTCAGCCTTGGTAATTCATCAAAAGATGTTGGGGTATGGTTGCTCCCAACACTAGAGTGATGCAGTCCACTGACACGCGAAGTCTCATCCCTGAAACCCTTTGAAGCCCGCCGACCCATATCGGCGGTATATTTCCTTTGGCATTCGTTGGCGGAATGCCCATCTTCGCCACAGTATTGGCAGTCTTGGACTTCATACGGGCATATCCACTCATCGTGCATGACCTTGCAGCGATAGCAATATCCACGCGAGTCATGAGTTGCCATCTATACAAAGATGCACCCAGATCAGAACAAAAGTATAAAAACATATACTTACAGTGCGATATCGGTACCATGACGGATCTTGAACCAGGTTTCTCAGACTCATGCTCTGATACCAATTCTGTAACGCCCCGGATTTCCAAAACAAAGCTAAGTTAAAATTTTCATGAATTTCTTTTTTTTTTTTCATTGCAGCGGAACTTAGAAAAGCTTTTAGCAGCGGAATAAGACGATAATGAGTTGTCAGTTTTAGAAAACCCCGAGCACGTTGCAGGTATGTGGCCAAGCAACTCATTGACCACCAAAGTGTTCCATTTTATCGAAAACCACTTGTTTATTACAACATCACTGCTTGGAAAAGCAGTATAGGTTCAAAAAAAGAAAGCAGTACAACTCTGTCTAGAGAAACCCTGGAACTCGATGCCGCCTTGCTCCGCATATCGCCACGCAGGTCCAACACCTGAAATCCCCATAAAACGGGGTCAGAACCACTGATGGTCTGGTAAGCATGCAATCATGTAACCATTCAACTCAAGCACGATAATGACCACTCAGGGTCGCAATGCGCAATAACGACGCTCAAGCCTCCAAGACTTAGCGTATATCGCAGGAGCCTCCTCAGGGCTATGAGTTGAACATCCGCTCGAGTCTTCATGACTTAGAGCAAGCCTTTTCAGGGCTGTGATTTGAATAGCCGCATAAGTCTCCACGACTTAGCCATGACCTCTTCCGGGTCTCAAAGTGATGTCTAGCTCAAGTCTTCATACTTGGCACATCCGTATCCCACGCATCTAAGGACAACTCCTCGAGTTTCGCTTAGTCGTGCGGATACAACACGGGTCTTTGCCCAGTCGGTCCAGTAGTATACCGAACATGACACCTTCACAAAGGTTATGCAGGACTGACTCAACACGTCATCCACTCATACATTCAAAGCATCGCTGTACCTAAGCTAATGCATTGTTTCGATAATTAACTGCTCCCGCCTTTGGTACGCAGGTAGAGCTATTGTCCGGGCATCAACGCGACGTTCTGGGGGTTGATTATTCTATGTATTTTAGATACCCGAGAGGCCTGTTGACCCTATCCATAGTAGGGCAGTGTGTTTCATCTGGGAGAATCCTACTAGGCCCATATTCGGATGCATCCTCTACTTGCAGTAGTTGGGTTCAATCCTTAGATCTTAAGGATAACCACGACCCCAAAACCCATGAGTGACTGAGGCCATCGTGGACTCTATCAGATCCAAAGTAAAATACATGTCACTCAAGGCTGTACCATCACTGTCATTCCACAGTGAGCATAATTCCTGAAGGGGTCTGCCAGTCTTACAATTACTTGGACAGAATCTGCATGCCATTTAGGCAGCCCGTGCTTTCAGCACTACGGGAGTATGTACCCGACCCCATTCAGTCTTCCCCAACACAGTCATTACTGAGGGGGTACCCCTAACACGATTTTCAACCGCGGGGTATGTGCGACCTTAAGTCTTATTCATATGCATGCAGAACACCGCTCTTTGGCACTTCGGCCACCACGAGCATCACACCTCTTTGGGTGGAAACAACACACTCTGGCTCTTCGGCCCTTACGAGTCTGGTTGTGTAACCGTTCTCAATGAGCATGCATATGACTCGATCTAAATAGATCGGCTACTCGGCGTATTTTTACGCAACGAGTCCAAACCTAGCCAAGGCGCAACCTCTACTCCGGCTCAGCGGCCCTTACGAACAAGGTGCCCTTGCAGGCACAAGGATACGAGCCGATCTGGCATCGTTCCATCAACGGACATCATTATGCCGTTCCATTGGTTCCGGCAGCTCTTCTGCCAACCATTTCGTCAGCACCTCCCCTGCTCTACCGGCAGTGGTGCGACGAACCCTTCTACGTTGTAGAGGGCAAACCATGAATTGGGTAGCACTCTGCTATATGTCAGAGTATCCTGCTACGTTCTTTCTGAGCTATTCTTAGCTTCTTCAGAAATTTTAGCAGCACTTCCTCTCTTTTACGGAGAAAGCGTGCGTTTCTTTTATCCATTTCAGCGGCATCTCCCCTCTTTGGTAGGAAATCGCCACGCTTAATTCGGGAAATGGATGCGCACCGTTGTGCGTACTTTGCATCCATCAAGGTTGCAGGAACCCTGGGCCATAGCCAGGCCATACGTAATTAACTTAGTCTTTACGTAAAGAGCATTTTGCCAAAAAGCGAAGCCTTTCCAATAGGGGCTTCATTCGTCAAGCAGAATCTTGAACGAGGAGCGGTCAAGGAATCGCATGGGCGATTTGGAGTTGATCTCCATTTGAACGCTCATTTATGCGCTATATATGTAGTATAAGCAGAAGCCTGTGCTTTATACAACGGCGGCGTAAAGAAATGCATATACTATTGTTCAGGGTGTGTAACTGAACGAAATATTCTACATATATAACAAAGCAGAAGCCTTGGCATCGTTCGACGCGACGGCGTAAGTAAAGACATTGCAGAAAGCAGGAGCCTTGGCATCGTTCGACGCGACGGCGTAAGTAAATGCATAATCGGAAGTGCAGTAATCGGAAGTACAGAAAGCAGGGAGCCTTGGCATCATACGACGCGACGACAAAGGTAAATTACATGGCCTGTGCGATATAAGACGCATCAGCAGTATCAGCAGATATACACCTAGATCTGTATCCAACGATAGTTACGAGGCGAGCGAGTGAACACCGAAGTGTCCTAGAGGGCTCAACCAAGAACTAGGGTGAGATACTATTTTGAAGAACGCATATACTGCGTATTCGAACATATATATCCGACGATAGTTACGAGGCGAGCGCGTGAACACCGAAGCGTCCTAGAGGGCTCAACCAAGAACTAAAGCAAGATACTACTTCAGAAAGTATATTCTATATACAAACAATCAAATACTTGAGAGAGATGGATCAACGAAGCGAACTTACTTCAAATCGTGGAAGAAACGGCTCTGGGTTGCTTCTTTGGCTTCGAGCCTTCCTTCGAGAGGTCAGACTAAGTCAGATGAAGCTGACTTAGTTGAGAAAGAGGTAGAGCAGGTCAAGCTACTCAACCTAAGTGGTTTGAACCTAACAGGGTTCAATCCAAGTCAACTGGGTTCAGCAGGTTCGAACTCAGCTCAAGTAGGCTAAGTCTGGGTTCAGAAACCCAAACCGGAATTAGGACTAAAAAGGACTTTGACTTTGACTTTAAACCCAACTAGGTTCAAGTCAAGTCAACTGGGTTTGGACCAGGTCAAGTGGGTTCAGACCCAGGTCAGGTGGGTTAGGACCAGGTCAGGCAGGCTCAGGCTAAGTCAGGCAGGCTCAGACCAGGTCAGGTGGGCTCAGGTGGGCTAGGCTAGGTAGGGGAGGTTTAGGAGAGAGAGAGAAGGCAAGAGAGAGAGAGGGGGTCGATTTTTATGAGAAGAGAGAGAGTGGGGAGGGCTATTTATAGCCCAAGCCCACCTCCTCTTGGATTTTCTCATGCCCCTTCTACCCCCTTGGCTTCTTTTTAATTCCAAGAGGTTCCTTGGTGTGGGGCCCACTTGGATATTCCATGGGATATTTTTGTGGGTCCCACCAGATATTTTCTGAGGAATATTTCTGTGGGTCCCACCAATATTTCCGTGGGTCCCGCAAGAATTTCGGGTTTCCGGCGATTTTTTCCGAAAAATTCTGAGTACGCCATTTTCTTCGTATTGACGTAACTAAGAAAGTTGGCTCGTACGAATCTATTGATTTCGTTTAGTTAGAAAGTTATGGCTTCCCGAGTGTTTGAGCATATATTCGCAATTCGACGAATATCCTAAGTATAACTGGCTCGCAGGAATTGATTCGTTTCGCATTCTGAGAAGAAATGCTATTTTTACCGGTAAATGCCTCATGAATTTTATTCAGATATTTTCTGAAAAATTGCGGGTCTTACAGAGAAGGAGGAGAAGAAGATAATGAGAAGGAAGGGATCGTGACTCTGATGGGGTGAAGACTGATGGAAATGTGATGGAGCTTGGCGAATGATCAATGGATCCTCAAAGGCTCTCAATACCCATTTATATAGGAGAATGAAGAAAAATCGAGAAGAGAGGGGTCGTTAGCGATCAACGGGTGAAGATGAAGGCAGCCGATTAAAGGGTTGAGGGCAATGGAGGCTTCCAGAGGGAGAGAGCGCGAGAGACAGAGAGAAAGGGGGCCCGTGATCGGGGAAGAAGCCATTGCAAAATTTCTCATTTTTTTTAAAAAGATGGTTCTTCAAAAAGGATTTTCATAAATGCGGCTCTCACTACCAACGGTTTTCAAAGACTTTTAAGCTGAGATTTTTCGTATTTTCTCCAACTTATATATATATTATATTATATTTTTTTGGTGTTTTCTTCATATTTCTACCTTTTTTTTTGTTATTTTGTAATAAAATCCTAAAATCTAGGCGAAATGAGAGATTTAAAAGTAATTTCTGTATTTTTGAGAAATATTTACAAGAAGAGGAGTTTTTTGAGAATTCGGGTTCGATTTCTTTAGAAAATGGGCTTAGATCTGGATTTTGAGGAAATATTCGAGTCTTGGACCTCGAATCGAGAAATATAGAGTAATGGATCCAACCGGATACTGGATAGACTGTCTGAGCCTTTCAGAAATCATTTTGGAAATTTCAACTTGAGAATCGGATAACGAAGATCAGATTTAGATTTTTAACACTGAATCCGGATCAAAAATTGAGTCAGATATATAAAAATGGAGTTTACTCCAGAAAATCCGAAGAATAACTGAAATTTATATTGAAATTGAATCAATTTTCTCAAAAAAATGGGGCCAGGGGCAAAAAAGGAATATTTATAAAATTTTGAAAAATTTTGGGTGTTCACAGATGCCCCTCTTTGCTACTAAGCCGGTTGAAAGCCAAGCTTAGTGGCAAAGAAAACACTCCAAATTTTGAAAAAAAATGCCCTAGTCAGCAGATCTGAACTGGGTGTGGAAGAATTTATTTTGGAAAACATGGTTTCTCAGGCTTTAAAACCTTATCCTGAATGGCTTTGGAGAGGCGAAATCCTCGAAAACGGTATGACTGAATAACAAAAACGAGGAAATCGTGATGGGACTTTGGGCGAAGATCCCAGAATGATGAGAAATAAGAATTTTGATCAAGTCTCATGGGTGAGACAAGGTCAACTTCTCGGAATGAATCAGGTTTAGCCCTTAACCTGGATGGGGCGAAGATATATCAGGATGAATTTCAGGTTCTACCTTTACCTGAATGGGAAAGGAGTACATGAAGATCTTGATGGGACATTTTTTAGAAAAATGCCTCATGAGATGAAGCTCGAGTATGATCCTTTCCTGGATGGATATACGAAGCATGGATTCCTTTATGGGGGGAAAACCATGATGGGACTGAGAGGATTGCCTCGTCGAAACGAGGCTCAGGTTTAACCCAAACCTGAATGGAAGATACCTCGTGGAGCGAGGTTCAAGCTTAACCCTTAACCTGAAAGGGACAATACCTCGAGGAGCGAGGTTCAGGCTTGACCCTTAACCTGAAAGGGACGATCATACGAAATCCTCGAACGAAGAAACCGTGATGGGACAGAAAGAAATATGTCATCAAAACGAGATTCAGGCTTAACCCTTGACCTGAGTGGGGGACCGTACGAAATCCTCAAATGAAGAAACCATGGTGGGACTAGAAAAGATATCTAGCTGAAACGGGATTTAGGTTTAACCCTAACCTGAACAGAAAAATTCCTCGTGGAGCGAGGTTCAAGCTTAACCCTTAACCTGAAAGGGGCGACCATACAAAACCCTTGGATGAAGAAACCATGATGGGACCTTCGGAATTTTGACGAACAAATCCGAAAGAAGTTTGCGAGAAAAGAAAAACAAGGGATTCTTTAAAGCTTGGAAAAGGGATGATCTGGGGCGTCTCATTGCTGAGACTAAATCAGCTTTCTAAAAATAGACGACCTCTCGCAGAAAGTTTGGGTGATACCTTGAGGAGCGAGGTAACAAGTTTAATCCTTAGCCTGAATGGATACAGAATCTGCGAGGAGCGAGGAAACTGTGATGGGACCTCTAGACTTTGCACAACAAGTTCAAGAGGGGTTTGCAAAAGGATAAAAAATGGGAGTCCCTAAAGCTTGAAAAGGGGTTGATCTTGGGCGCCTCATTACTGAGACTAAAATAGCTTTTAACAATAACAGACCTTTTGCAGAGAGTTCAGGTTTAACCCTTATCCTGAGCGGGAACTGTCTATGGCAGGACAGTGGGGAACACAAGGAAGTGTGCAGATCTGAGAGACTCAGATCAAACAGAAGGAAAGAACTTTTCAGTCCCAACGAGAGATGACGTTAGGATACGTCAAAACGAACATCAAGTTCTTGCTTCATGTTGAGATAACGAGAAAATATTGCCAATAAGGTGCCAAAATTTGTAGTTGATTCAAAATGATTGAATTGTGCTCATATATGTGAAAATATCACCTCTTTCTACGTAGAGTATTAACTCCAATTGGGCTAACTCTGTAAAATCAACAATCAAACTCAAATTTGTTTGCTGTTGAGTTTCTTCAAGGAAGACATCAATTTCCTTGATATGAAAAGAGAGGAAATATTCTTAGCTTCATGAAAGCAATCGAGTGAAAAGATATTGATAAAGAAATTCACATAGATGAAGATGATTCCTGACAGTTTTGGGCAGTTTGATATCCAATGACTTTTCCCATGATGATCTGTTTGCACTCTTTTGAATCATGAAGCTTTCTTGAGCTTTCACATCATCCTTCATTTTGGAGATGTCCTGACTTTTCTCTATTTTTCGGGGAAGGACACTTCACAAACTCCTTTATCTTGGAGATGTTCCGATCCTTTCTTTTTTTCTCAGGAATTATACTAATGATATTGGTTCATTGGTCAAAATCTCTGGATGATACCAGAAATCAAATATCTTTTAGGGTTTGTCGGGAGGTTCATCGCAGACGCCTTCATCTTGACGGTGATCTGAACTTTCCCTGGAAGGATCCTTCACAAACTCCATCTCAGAAATGATCCAAATCTTCTTTGGCCCCGGGGTCTAACTCGCATATTCGTCTTCATCTTGACGACAATTGAGAGATCCCTTTTGCAGATATTTGATTGCAGCTTAGGTGACTGAGGAGATATGGATTGGGTAGACTCTTTTACTGCTCAGGATATTTCCACTGTCTTACTGCCAAAAAAATAATCTTTAAGAATGTGCCATAGCTATGATCAATATCAGTTCACTTATGGCTTTTCAACATCATTGAATTTTCCTTTGCCGGTCATATCGAAGATTTTTCTTCCTCCTTTTGGTCGACCAACAGAAAAGCTTGAATTCAGTTCTTTCTTTGCAAAAGTCTTGTCCTTTTGGAAATAATACTGAAGGTAGTTTGAGGAAATTCCTTGTGCGATGAAAGCTTTGAGATCAACAATGGTTTTTGATAGCGAATTGGCAAAATATTCTTGAAATCTTTGATGAAAGTAATTGCTTGACATCGAGTCAACACGTCCGTGACAAAATTCTCCTCTCTTTTTCTCCAAAAGAGAGACTCAGGCTTAGCCCATACCTGAATGAAAATGTTGGAAATTCTCCTCTCTTCCCCGAAGAAGAGGTGTTTGCAAAACAAAACTTTCGAATTGAAATTAAGTTTTCGTCAAAACTTTCTATCTCTAGGCTTCTCTTATGGAAAGGCGGCCGAAAACAAAGTTTGAGAAAGTATCACAAAGGAATGAGTCCATCACACTCTCCCTAGAAGAGGATCCTCTGTGAAGGGGTTGTCCAAAGATGAGAAAATACCGGGGGCCACATAAGGAAACGGGCTTCCGTCGAAGCTCTCCCCCAAAAAAGGGTCCTTTGTGTAAAGTTGGTTGTTGTTTTCTAAACTGTTCGCGAAGAAAATGAGTCCCTTCAAACTCTCCCTGGAAGAGGGTTCTTGCGAATGAAAGGTGGTTGCATGCGAAAGGAACGAGCTCCCTCGAACTCTCCCTAAAGAAGGTCCTTCGCAAGAGAAAAGTATTGATTTTTTTGACAAAATGATAACCCAAAGGTTGAAATCAAGAATTTAGAGCTTGAATTATTGATGATTGGTTAGTACAAAGACTGAACCTGGAGGGCTAACTGATAAGTCAGCCAAACACTAGCACGAGCGCTAGATATACCAGTACGAGCACTAGGTTTTTTAAAAACATACCAGTACGAGCACTGGATTTTAGAAAAGCACCAGTACAAGCACTGGATTTTGAAAATGTACCAGTACGAGTACTGGATTTTGAAAGACACACCAGTACGAGCACTGAGTTTTGAAAATGCACACCAGTACGAGCGCAGGGTTTTGAAAATGCACCAGTACGAGCACTGGATTTCGAAAATGCCCCAGTACGAGCACCAGTTCTTGAAAATGCACACCAGTACAAGCACTGGATTTCGAAAGTGTCCTAGTACGAGCACCGGATTCTTGAAAATGCACACCAGTACGAGCACTGGATTTCGAAAATATCCCAGTACGAGCACTGGGTTCTTGAAAATGCACACCAGTACGAGCACTGGATTTCAAAAATGTCCCAGTACGAGCACCGGATTCTTGAAAATGCACACCAGTACGAACACTGGATTTTGAGAAACACAACAGTACGAGTACTCGGTTTTGAAAATGCATCATTACGAGCACTAGATTATGAAGAAGAGACCGACACTCCTAAGATGTTTGGAAATTGAAGCGAGAATGATTGTCGGTATCTCAGGATTATCCCTTATCATGAAGGGGAAGTTCAGGTTTATCCCTTAACCTGAAAGGGAATGAAAACCCAAGTCAGAACCCGTATTTTTCAAAAGATAAAAGAGAAAACTCAAAATTTTCAAAGGAATGATCGGTTCCAATACAAGCGTTGAATCCGATAGGAAGTCCGAGTTGGAACTCGTAACACCAGAAATAAGAATATATACAAAAGGAAAACCCAAGTCGGAACACGATTTTTCAAAATAAAATACAAAAGAGAAAATCGAGTTTTTGAAAACTCAAATTTTCAAAGGAACGATCGGCTCCAACCCAAGCGTTGAATCCGATAGGAAGTCCGAGTCGGAACTTGAAACTTTAAACAAAAAGATAAAAGGGAAAACCCGAGTCGGAACTCAGATTTTGAAAATAAAGATAAAATAGAAAATCCGAGTTTGAAAACTCGAATCTTCAAGGGAACGATCAGTTCCAACACAAGCGTTGAATCCGATAGGAAGTCCGAGTCAGAACTCGTAACTCCGAAAATAAGAATATATACAAAAGGGAAAACCCGAGTCAGAACCCAGTTTTTTAAAATAAAATACAGAAGAGAAAATTGAGTTTTTGAAAACTCAAATTTTCAAAGGAACGATCGGCTCCAACCTGAGCGTTGAATCCGATAGGAAGTCCGAGTTGGAACTTGAAACTTCAAACGAAAAGATAAAAGGGAAAACCTGAGTCGGAACTCGGATTTTGAAAATAAATATAAAATAGAAAATCCGAGTTTGAAAACTCGAATCTTCAAGGGAACGATCGGTTCCAATACGAGGGTTGAATCCGATAGGAAGTCCGAGTCGGAACTCGTAACTCTGAAAATAAGAATATATACAAAAGGGAAAACCCGAGTCGGAACCCAGTTTTTTAAAATAAAATACAAAAAAGAAAATCGAGTTTTTGAAAACTCGAATTTTCAAAGGAACGATCGGCTCCAACCCGAGCGTTGAATCCGATAGGAAGTCCGAGTTAGAACTCGAAACTTCAAACGAAAAGATAAAAGGGAAAACCCGAGTCGAAACTCGGATTTTGAAAATAAAGATAAAATAGAAAATCCGAGTTTGAAAACTTGAATCTTTAAGGAAACGATCAGTTCCAACACGAGCGTTGAATCCGATAGGAAGTCCGAGTCGGAACTCATAACTCTAAAAATATAGATATATACAAAAGGAAAAACCCGAGTCGGAACCCAGTTTTTCAAAATAAAATACAAAAGAGAAAATCATGTTTTTGAAAACTCAAATTTTCAAAGGAACGATTGGCTCCAACCCGAGCATTGAATCTGATAAGAAGTCTAAGTCGAAACTCGAAACTTCAAACAAAAAGATAAAAGGGAAAACCCGAGTCGGAACTCGGATTTTGAAAATAAAGATAAAATAGAAAACCCGAGTTTGAGAACTCGAATCTTCAAGGGAACGATCGGTTCCAACACGAGCGTTGAATCCGATAGAAAAACCGAGTCGGAACTCGTAACTTCGAAAATAAGAATATATATGAGACCCAAGTCAGAACCCAGACCTTTAAAAAGAAAAATAAAAAGAAAACAAGAACCTGAGTCGGAACTCAGATGGAAAGGAAATAACTCCAACCCGGGAGTCAAATTCTGGAAGGATTGACAAAAGGCACGAATAGATTCTGACAATTATGACAAAGATAAGAAAGTGATTCAAGATCCTTGACCCAAGGTGGCGTAAGATTTGAATTTTATTTATGATGGTTTCCAAGATTATCTCTTATCCTGAAGACGAATAAAATTCGACAAGATTGATCAAAATTTGATAAAGATTGGTAGAGTATAAAAGGAATTGACAAAAGGAAAGAATCTATAAAGCTGATGGAATTGACAATAAAATTTGAGAAGGATTGGTAGAATTTGGCAGAAATTTGAGAAAAAATCAATGATAAAAGATTTCAAGATTATCCCCTGTCCTCAAAGAAAAAAGGACCTCGCGGGACGAGGTTCAGGTTTATCCCTTAACCTGAAAGGGAAAAACGAATAAAGGAATACCTCATTGAAAAGAGGCATCAGGTTTATCCCTTAACCTGAAAGGGTTCAAGAAAAGATTGATAAAATTTAATAAAATTGGTAAAAATTTGATAAAACTTGACAAAATTGATAAAATAAATTGATGAAAATTTGATTAAATTGGAAAATGAAGTGAATGCAATTAATAAAGATAACAAGATTAACCGAAAAATTGATAAGATTTTGAGAAAAAGAGTTTGTCTAATACTGCCTGCACATGATGAAGGAAAACAAGTATAGATCAAAATAAAATGCCCCAGTATCACGGAAAAGAATGTGAGAATTTGATAAAAGATTATTGCTTTATTGAAAAAGGCTCTTTGAAGAGTACAAAGGCTAGAATGGATATTTTAAGCATAGAACTTCTTCAGATGTAGAGCATTGATAGGATCTGGCAGTTCCACCCCATCTGCGTTAATCAGACAGTATGAATTGCGAGGCAATGCTTCCTTAACCACATAAGGGCCTTCTCAATTGGGTGACCATTTGCCCCGTGGCCGATGCTTGAGATGAGCGGTCGATCTGAGCGCAAGATCGTTAACTCGAAATCTCCTTTTAATAACTGACTTGGCGTAGTGCCTAGCTATTCTCTGCCAATAAGCTTGAGCATGCTCTGCTGTCTTGAGTCTTTTCTCGTCCATCAGATCAAGTTGTACCAACTTTTGCTGCTGATACCAATCAAGTGGGAGTTCTATGAGCGACACAAACTTGAATGCGGGCTTCTGAACGTGGAGAGGTAATACTACTTTAGTTCCATAAACAAGCTCTGAAGGAGTAGCATTGGTTGGAGTCTGAATGGTGGTTCAGTACGCCCAAAGTGCATCGTGCATCTTCTCGTGCCAATCATGGGCTTTCTCCACAGTTCTTTCTAGAATGCGGATCAAGATCTTGTTGGTAGCCTCTGCCTGACCATTCCCTTGAGGATAATAAGGAGCTGAGAAGTGGTGATGAATCCTAAACTTCGAGCAGAAGGTCTTCATCCTCTCATTCTTGAAATGACTGCCGTTGTCTGACACAATATTGTGCGGCACGCCGAAACGACAAAGAAGGTTCTTATGAATAAATGAAACCACATGCCGACCTTCTACTGTTCTCAGAGTTACAACTTCGACCCATTTGGTGAAGTATTCTGTAGCTGCTAGGAAGTATCTGTGGCCATTAGAAGCTGAAGGAGTGATTGGACCCACCACGTCGAAAGACCACATCAAAAAAGGCCAAGGAAAAACCACGGTTTGCAAATATGCGGTTGGCGCATGGATGGATGGTGCGTGCATTTGGCATTTGACACACTTCCGCACAAATTGATGGAAATCTTGCTGCATGGTTTTTCAATAATACCCTGCCCGGATAATCTGCTTGACGAGCGTTTGGTAGCCGACATGACCACCATAAATTCCCTCGTGTGCCTCTCGGACAACTTCCATCGCTTCGTCTCTGTCTAAGCATCTGGCGTACTCAGAACTGAACCCACGATGATAAAGAGTATCAGTGAGGATGAAATAATGGGTCGACATGCGTTGGATCGCACGTTGCTACTTTCTTGACATTTCCGACGGAAATTCACAGGTTTCGATAAAGCTTTTGATGTCTTGGTACCAAGGCTTCTCTTTCTGAACGACTTGGTTGATTTGCTCAGCTGGAATGAAGGCATGTTGATCAAGTCTGCCAATCTCGAAGGAATGACAAGATTCACTGTCTTTGAATGACAAAATAGAGCCAAGACAGGCCAAACCATCGGCTATATGGTTGTATTCCCTCTTGACATGATTGAGCTGAAATTCTTCAAAATTGCCTATGAGAGCTAAGACAATCTTCTGATAGGGGATCAATTTTGAATCCTTCACTTGCCATTCAGCATTAACTTGACTGACAACAAGCAGTGAGTCGCTGAAGGCATGTACTCTCTTGATATTGAAATTCTGCAGAATCTTGAGGCCTTGTATTAGAGCTTCATACTCGGCCATGTTGTGAGTACATTGAAAGTTGATTTTGAGAGAATAGGGGATCATCTCCTTTTTGGGAGTGATTAACAAGATCCCAATCCCTATACCAAACATATTTCTGGCTCCATCAAAGAAAAGGGTCCAAATTGGGGACTCCTGAATATTGCAGATGCGGTCGTCGGGAAAATCATCTTCTGCCTTGATCTCTTTTGTCAACAGAAAATCTGCCAACTGATCTGCGATAGACTGGCCTTTGACTGACTTCTGAGATACATACTCCAAGTCGTACTGCATCAGGAGGACTTGCCATTTCGCAATCCGTCCAGTAAAAAAAGGCTGCTCAAGGATGTACTTGAGAGGAATGAGCCTTGACAAAATTTTGATTTCTGATGCCAACAGATAATGTCTCAGCTTCTGACACATCCATACTAAGGCTAGACATGTCTTTTCCATCTGAGAGTATCTTTTCTCATAATCGATGAAAGTTTTGCTCTCATAGTAGATGGCGTGCTCTATCCGGCTGCCTTTCTCATACTGTGCAAGAAATCTGCCACAAGCATTCTGGTTGACAGAAATTTACAAGAGAAGTGGTTTTCCAAGTTCTGGTGGCTTCAGAATAGGCGGATTGAGGAGATACTGTTTGATGCGCTTAAATGAAAGCTGATATTCTGGTCCCCACTCAAATTTTACTTCTTTTATCAACAAGTGATTGAAGGGATCACATCTTATGGCCAAATTGGAGATAAAACGCCGAATAGACTGAATGCGCCCTTGAAGGCTCCTCAACTCTCTAAGAATGGTGGGAGGCGGCATATCAATGATTGCTTTCGCCTTAGCCGGATCCACTTTTATACCTTTCTTGCTGATAATAAATCAAAGCAGTTTGCCCGACTCTACTCCGAAGACACATTTCTGCGGATTGAGTCTCAATTTGTAGAGAATAAGTCTTTCAAAGACTTGGCCAAGAGCATCAAGATGATCCTCCTCTTCTTTGGATTTGACTAGGATGTCATCCACATAGGCATCCATGTTCTTGTGCATCTGGTCATGAAAAATAACTGTCATTGCTCTCTGATAGGTTGCCTGAGCATTCTTGAGTCCAAACGGCATGACTGTGTAGCAAAATGTGCCCCAAGGTGTGGTAAAAGAAGTTTTTGACTGGTCACGAGCAACCAGTTTGATCTGATTGTAGCCTGAGTATCCATCCATAAAGGAAAACATGACATGGCTCACCGTGCTATCGATCAAAAAATCAATGTTGGGGAGTGGATAATCATCCTTTGGTGTGGCCTTGTTCAGATCCCTGAAATCAATACAAATTTGAACTTTGCCATTCTTTTTGGGAACTACCACGATGTTTGCCAACCAATCTGGATAGTCAATAGTTCGAATGAATTCTGCCTTTAATAACTCCTTAAGTCATTTTTTAACTTGTAGTGCCACACGGGGATCCATTTTTCTTAATTTCTGCTTGATTGGCATGTAGTCCGTCTTTAGCACAAGACAATGTTCGACCAGCTTGGGGTCTAAGCCTGACATATCTTCATAAGTCCAAGCGAAGACTTCTTGATGTTGTTTGAGAAAATAGATGAGCCTTTCCTTCTCATCTGAACTTAAGCTGGAACCAATTTTGACGATTTTTGGATCATCTTCTAAACCAATATTAATATCCTCTATCGGATCTTGAACCAAAGGCGACAGTTCATCCTGCTTCTGAATACTGGCAAATTCTGGCAATTCTTGAATCGCTGAATCAAACTCTGCTAATTCTTCGCTCTGCCATGTTACTTTGCTGACCTCTGCCCCTGCCTTTGTCTTGCAGATTCTGGCCGGCTTAGATTTATTTTGAGGAAAATTGGAATTGATAACGAGCCTTTTGAGCGATTTAGGAGCCATGATTCCCGCAATCCTGAAAGCGCAAAAAAGTTTTTTGAGAAAAAGGTAAGAGTTTCAAAAATAGCCTTTTGTACAGAAACAGAAAATGTTAGCGTAGACAAAATATAAAGAGAGAATGATATAGGTCGAGATATGAAGAAAGATCAAAATTTCATTGATTCAAATAAAAATTCGAGAACATCAACTCAATATTTACAAAAGAGTTTGACCAAGACAAAACTAGGACCAAGTTGTCCCTACAAATGATGAGAAAAGAAAGCAGAAAACAATGACATTGTCTTCACTTTGCTCCTTTTATGAAGGTGGTTCTTCTGCCTAACGACTGACCGGTGAAACCCAAGCCTGCACCATTAACATGCCGAGCGGGGATGATTGGTTCTATCGTGCCGTCCTCCTTCCCGAGACCCCTGAAGGGCCGATAGCCATGCTTTATCAGAAGATCGAATCCCTTCTTGGCTTTTGAAAACTAATGAAACAGAGGATGATCTCTGAGAGAGGCACAATTGAGGCGTCCTCCTAGCTTGAAGAAATGAGGTCCCTACCACTGGACCACTGCTGCGACGTTCTCAGGCGGCTGGATGTCTTTCAGTTTTAGCATGTCCAAACTGTCACTCAAATTAATCTCATCGACCTTCCAAATGTTTGGGATGTCGGCAGTGAAAGTAGGACGGGGAATCATTGGCTGCAGGAGTCTTTCCTCCAAATCTTCTCCCAAGACTGTGGTAATCATGCCTCCTTTCGACCATTTGATGCATTGGTGAAGGGTCGAAGGAACGACGTTGGCATTATAAATCCAGATGCGCCCCAACAGAAGGTTGTATGTGGGTGGTACATTTACCACGTGAAACAGAATGATATGTACTGAATAGTTGATGAAAATCTCAAAAAAAATCTTCCCCTTGGTTGTCTATCCGTGGTTGTCAAAACCATAGATTGTTATCGGATCCGGGGTATATTATTCTTCTTTCAGGCCCAAGGCCCTGGCTTTTATCTCTGGACAGATGTTGAGGCTGCTGTCTCCGTCTACAAGCACATGAAGGACAGTCATGCCCCTGGTTCGCAACACTATGTACAAAGCATTATTGTGGAATGAATGAGGCTTTGGCAGATCCTCATCTGAAAATGTAATTTGTGCATTGGTCATAGCCTAGTTGACGATCTGAGCCATGCCCTGCAGAGTTGTGCTTGGTTTGACCTTGATTTTTTGCAGCAGATCTTCTAGCACTTGCTGGTGTTCAAGGGAAGCATGGGTTAAATCCAGGATGGAGATGTTTGATAGAGCAGTGATCGGTTTCTGAATTGATTCCGATGTCTCATCCTTCTTTGAAGCTGCCTTAATGAAGCACTTCAGAATCCTGGGAGTTTGCTTGACGACTTCTGCTGTCACCTTTGCTGGTTTATTTACTGACTTCTTGTTGCTAAAAAATGAAGTAATATCCACTCTCTCGGTGGAAGACTATGCCTGACGTAGGACTAGGACCTGATGTTGGTCCTGAATGTCCTGGCTAGAACATGGCTGAATGTTGTTCTAGAGAAAAACTGCTTGCTCTGAAATCACTGAAGTTGAATGTTTAGGGAAAGGTTTGGACAAAATCTCAGACTGTTGTTCGTCCTCGATCAATAAATTTTTGTCGATACAGTCCTAGATGATGTTCTTGAGGACAAAACAATGCTCCGTGTCATGTCCGACAGTCCGATGAAATTTGCAAAATTTGTCCGTCCATTTTTTCATAGCTACTGGAGGATCTACCACCTTAGGGAGTTTGACCATTCCCTTTGACATCATATATTCGAGGATATCTTCCTGTGATCATCGCAAAATTTTCCCCCTCTTGGTGTTCTCTCTCTTCCTTTTCTTTTCCTTTCTAACCTCTATTTCCCTTTTTGAAGGAGAAAATAAAAGACAGAAAAGAAGAGAGAAGAGAAAAGAAAAGAAGAGAGAGAGGAACTCTTTTGCGAAGGTCTCACTTGACCTTAATTTTGAAAATATTTAGAAAAATTACTCGTCTCCGTTTTGAAATATTTGCGGGAAAAATTGGAGAGACGGGATTCACTCGTCGATACGAGGTTCGACTGTTCCTGGCGCCTTTACCAGGGGTAATCGAACCAAGGATCGAATTTATGACTTTTTGCTTTGCTAAAATATCATCTAAGAATTTATCCTAAGTCTAAAATGCACAAAGAATCATGTTTGTGCAATGTAAATGCAGAAATGTATGCTTTTGAGAAAACACTTTTGGAAATATGAGATTTTCCAAGTGATCCTGAAGTAAATGTGATAAGGGAATGAAGAAATGATTTTTGAATAATGGAATTTAACTTAGAACTTGAGATAGATCTGAAAGGATGTTTGAATTTCTAAGTCTTTGAAATAATCAGAGTTGGGAAAATAAATCTTGAATTGAAAAGAATGATTTGAAGCTAAGAGAAAAAGAAATGAAGTTTGAGAGTGTGAACACCCCAAATTTTTCAAAAGTTTATAAATATTCCCCTTTTGCCCTTTGCCCCCATTTTCTGGATAATTGAGTCAATTTTAAATCTAAATACCAGTTTATTTCTCAGGTTTTACTGAAATTAAATCCATTTTATATATCTAACTCGATTTCGAATACAGATCCATTGTCAAAATCCAAATATGAGCTTTGTCATCTGATTTATAAACCAAATTCTCAAAATTACCAAAATAACTTTTGAAAAGCTCAGACAAGTTCGGCCGGTATCTGTTTGGATCCATCGCGTGATATTCCTCAATTCGAGGTTAAAAACTCAAAAATCTTCTAAAATTTTGAATCCAAACCCATTTTCTGAAGAAATTTGCCCCAAATAACCCCTATTTCTCATAAAACCCTTTTTTTGTAAATATTTCTCAAAAATACAAAAAAATAGTTTTGTCTCTTGTACTGCTTAGGTTTTAGAATTTTATTTCCAAAAATAACAAAAAATCAGAAAATACCGAGAAAAGAGCAAAAAAATCCAAATAATAAAGAAAATTACAAAAAAATGGTTTTAAAAACCCGTTTTTAGAAAAAACTTTTGAAAAGAACCGGCCTTTTGAAAAATCTTTAAAAACAGGGATTCGTAAAATAAAAGATTTTTAACGAAATTTTTTCTTTAGGTTTAACAAAAACCCTCTCTCTCTTTCTCTCGCACACTCTCCAAAAGCTTCGCCTCAACCCTCCACCATCCATTGCGCCTTTCCTCTTTTCTTCCGCCCATCCTCCTCCTGCTTCACCCGATCCCTCCATCACCAACGACTTCTCCCTCTCAAGATTGATCTCCATCAGCCCTTGATCCCCAACCATCTTCTTCTGGACTCTTATTCATCCTCTTTGAAAATCGGCAAAGGGGAACTCTGACCTCCACCGCGTTTCACCCCAGCATCCTTCTTCACGATCTCTTGATCCGTCTTCACCATCCCATTCTTCTTCTCCTTCCTCCTTCAACGACCCATTTCCACCTCACCATTACCCTTCCTCTCTCCCTCATTTCTCCTTTCCTGTTTATTGATTGAAATAGTTGATCAAGAACTCTGAAGCTCAAGCCACAATTCCGAAGGGAGTCCGACAGCAGATCCATCCTTTGCCTCGCCACCCAATCTCCTTCTTCTCCTTCAGTTTCCCTCTTCCCTCCTTCAGGACTGTTGCCGGACTACGGTGAGTTTCTATCTCTCCTCATCTCTCAGAAGCTTTTCCTCATCTTATGAATTTTCCTTGTTCCTTATCCCCGTTAAAAGCACACTTGGTGGTATTAAGTTGCTCATAGCAACTTCGATTCATCCTTGTGCAACAACGATGGAACATTCGTTCCAACATCATTTTTTTTTATTTATTGAATTTCCTTTGGTTTTCTGTTAAATATTTGTTTTTTAGCTTTTATGTTCATTATCCGATTTCTTTCTTCTTCCTATTATTTCTTTCAATTGTCATTTATATTTTGATTTTCCCATTTTAAATAGCATCGATGATAAAATTCTTGCTTCCATCCATTGTTCTTCTCGTCTTTCTTGTAATCGATTTTCTTATGAATCCCCTCCGGTTTTAACATGTTAGTATTCGGATGAGGCAAAGGGGTATTGAATATCCATCTGCCAATGAGCCATGTAATACATAACAGCAAATCAGAGGCTTCATTGGAAATCCTCCTTATGAAAACATGGATTGAGGCATTTTGCTTTATAGGTTAACGTCCCCCCCCCCCCCTTGCATTCATATCACATTCCTTTCCTCTTCGTTGTTTTTGATTTTTCTTTTTTTTTTCTTTTTATTGTTATTTTTCATGTTCAATTGTTTTGTTGGAGCACTATTGTGGTGTTGTTCGCATATAGTAAACATCGATCCACACATATTGTGCCATATCAATAGATTCCCCAGATTCTGACATTTTCCCTTCTTTAGATTATAAATTTCCTTTAGTTTTGGGATTTTCTGTTTCCACCATGCATCTCTCGGTTGCCTTTAGATTATTCTTATACAAGTTGCAGTTTTAGATGTATTGTTTATCCAGATGATCAGCTTATTCCATCGTAGTTCTGGCTTACATCCCTCATCATTTTACATTCTAATGCAGCTCTTTTCTGATAGTTAGTTGTTTGATAGTTAACTCTATACAAGTTCAGTATGTGGGATTAAGCTCCCAGCAAAGGGAATCGCCGCAGGTAATTAACCTCACTTTCATCTCATTTCCCTTCTTTTTTTTTTATCATTCAATTTGGCTGTAGATTAACTGTTTAAGAGCTCTCATTTTTATGCAAAAATCTCTGTAACATTATAACCCTGCTGGATCCATTGTTAATAAAGCTAGATTCACAATGAATCTTTGGAAGATCGCATGAGGGGCATATTGAATCATCCAGAGGCCAACAATGACCAACTTCCAATTGCTGGAGGCCGACTTGCTATCAGATGCAAGGATGGCAAGATTTTCAAAGGGGGCTGAAAAAGCACCACCCATCAGGGGCTAGACGTGCAGTGATTTACTCAGAAGGCCATCAGATCCCTTTTTGATCTAGACATGGTTACAGTTTGAAAATCCAGCCACGCAGATTCAATTCAGCAATGTCGATTAAATTTAGCATCATAGCTTCACTTTTTGTTTGTACATATCATTAATAGTTCATACATTGGATCACTCAAACCTGTTATTGACCGCTTGTTTTAATAACATCATCTTCAAGAATATTTTCGCAATTACAGAGATTGCATACATAAGGAATATCTCATTATAATAATTTGTTCGATTGTTTAAGCTACAGAGACCGAGTCCCCTAATAGTTGTTTCGCCTTTCCGATGGTTGTTTTACTGGAAGCCTTCATCAGTAGTTCCTTGGATTTTCATCAATTGGGCAGCAGGAGCGATAGTCATTGCTCAGAAATATCTACTTTCCTGTAAGAAGTCCTGGTGCAAGTCTTGAGGCCAGAGAAGATGTTGACTCACTTTGATAGGCCATGTTTGAAGTAAATTGGGAAATCTGAGATTGGTGTGGCTATTCAGGGGGTGTTAAGGTGAGGAAATAAGGTCTGTAAATGAGTTTAGACCTGTTTCAGCCCATCCAAATGGTTTCTCCCCAATGGTGGGCGCATATATGGCGTTGATGAAAATTTTTCAAGTGATATAGGTCTGGTGGCAGACCTGTGTAAGGTTCAACTCATGAGTAGAGGTTTGTGTTGCTAGTTTGATCTTTTCATTCTCTCTAGAAAGTACATCTAGGGAACAGGGGATTGTTAGAGACTATTTGTTTCATTTTCCTGTTGCAATAACATGATGGTCTTTATCTTTTGTGTTATCAATATGATGATCATTTATATTCTTATGTGAGTCCCATGAATGAACAATATATTGGTTGAGAAACATTTCACATTTTGTGGTTTAACTGAGTTTATTGGTCGTCTTTTTCTTCTTCTTTTTTTATTTATTTCATATGGAAGATCCCACTACAGTTGTGTGTAATGGCATAGTTTGGTTACACGGTCAATTTGCATGTTATGCCTTTAATTATATGTTAGGCTGAAATCTACAACTTGAATTTGTTTTCAGACCCTGGGTAAATTGGATATGTAAACACTAATTCAAGCAACAAAACCACCAAAATGGTATCATTGAGATGGTGAATAAGAGCATGAGATTTTGTTGACCTTATTGTTAAATTACATATAATTTACATAATGATGGTGTATAACAAACACATCTAATCATTCTACACTGAAGGGATGGAGGGTGGCCATGATATTGCATGCTGACCGTGATGAGTTTTTTTGGACTTGGAATAACACTGTGATTTGGTATTCATAGGGTAGAACTGGCACCAGTAGGTATGCTAGTAAAACTCAAATTACTTTTCTTCTTGAATCAGAATTTTCTGGGTTCTGCAGAATTGCTTATTCATGGGCATGCTATTGAAAACAATTTATTCTATCTATGTTTATCATGATTTATTGGGAAACAATTTATTCTATATGTGTTTATCATGATTTATTGGGTTGCTTATAGCTTACCCTTGCCTTGTAATCGTAACCTTGATGTTCTTAAAATGGAAAGCTTGTCAGTTTCATTTTCTGCAAAATTTTGGTCATCTTCTCTACCTAGGGTTTGGGGCATCATTGTCTAACTTCATTTTATTTTGGGTGCATTTTCTGGAAATCTGAGATTGGTGTGGCTACTCAGAGGGTGTTAAGATAGGGAAATATGGTCAATTAATAGGGTTTAGACCTGTTTAGCCCATCCAAATTGTTTCCACCAAATGGTGGGCCCATATTTGGCGTGGATGAAGAGTTTTCAGGTGATATGGGGCTGGTGGCAGACCTGTGTGAGGTCCAACTCGTGAGTAGAGGTTGTGTTGTTGGGTTTGATCCTTTCACTGTGGGTTTTTTCTTTTTGGGTCAGTTGTGGATATGTTTGGTGTGCACTGGAAGGTAACATGGGTGATTTAAGTGGTATGTCAAAAGAAAATGAAGGAAAAGATGAGTCAGCCAAAAAAAAATATATAATGAGTTGAATATCAAGTATTGGAGGGAGTACATGTACAGGTTGTTTGCTGTTAGCAATCTTGGGGTCTTGGGGTGGATGTTATTGGGGTTGTAGGGGTAAAAGACTGAACTAGCTCAAATATGTCAGCAATTCAGTTTTACTATTTGTATAACGAACTCAGATTTGCGTATGTCATGGTCTTGTGTGTACTGATCTCTTTGCATCCTAAGAAAGCATTTACTGAAAATTGGATGGTAAAATTCATCTGGTCTGATTTTAATTTCATTAATTCATGTAATCTAAAGTGAATCAATTCAATGTCTGTATTACTTAGATGGTCATGAAAATCTGTTTTATGCATAGTGAGAAATGATCCTGTCTCAACTTGCCCAGCTGAGAAAATTGTAAATAGTATCTTCATTCAATATGGTTGCATGGACAAAGCATGTAAAAATCTTCAACTTTATGATATCTGAACCTTTCTTTAATTTCCGTTTCAACATTCATGTCATAAAATGAGTTATTCATTTTCTCATTCTTATCATAAATTACGTCAAACCACAGATATTGCATTGTTGGTGATAATTAAAACAGGTAGACCATCTAATTGTGAAGCTGAACCCCCTATCATGTCTCTAGGGAAGAGCCAAGTTCTTTTTTTTTCTTTAACAAGGATTCTTTGGAGGATAACTCTAATAAGCATCTGACCAATCTGGTTATGGAATTCCACTTTGTTACGGTGGCTATCAGACACCTTCTTTACACAACACAACCATCTGTTAGTCACTGCTATCACTACCTACAACAGTATCCCCTCGAAATTCTATACTCACATCCACAATGCTAACATCATCCACCAACCATAGCCTCCTGTAGCATCCCATCACCTAAACTGACTCTCTTTTCACAGTAGCATTATGTCTATAGCTTTACACTCACTTCATCTTACAGCATATATATATATATATATATATATATATATATATATATATCCTTGTCACTGGTTATCTACTATCACTCTTTAGCAATTCATATACCCATTACCTTCCTCCCTTGTAGCATTCTCATCACCTCTACAACCACCACATTCATCTACCTTCACACCACTGTGGCAATACTTGCAGTAGTGCTCCCTATTCTGGCTTGCCATCAGCGTACCTCCCCTGCTGTGGTAATTTTCATTCCAGCACGTTAACACATCCCCCACAAAATCCCTGCTATAGCCCTCTTTCCATCATCATTTGCCTCGACTGCAAGATCCACTACCCATTGTGGCATCTCTGTCACAACCTCTACACAGCAGGTCTACCCATACCAGCCTTATGCCTCTATTAGTGTTAGCTGCCTGTCACAATCTATATGGCACCAGTTGAGGTGTTGACCCATTAGCTTCACTTTGTGTTTCCTTGAGATTTAGCATTATTTCTTGCAAGATTTTTCGAGGATCACAGGACTGTGTCTAGGGATATGGATTCCCTTAGTTCCCAAACAGCCATATCACTCAGTCATGTAAAGATATCCTTGTTAGCATCCGTATATGTCCATATATCATGATCATATATTCCTTAGAATATACTTTTTTTTCCCCATAAACCCAACATATATATACTTTGGATTCATTTTACATTTGCTTGGCATACATGCATATATCAGAGGTAGATGCCACATTTAGCTATAAATATGCAATTTTGCCATGATATATTCCATATCTTTAGCCTATTGTTCTTACATTTAAACCTTGTTTTGCAGGAATATATGGAAAATGTTGATTTCCTCTCTTAGATTAGAATTCTATCATCTCAAACCTCTTTTCAATGATTGTAATAGCTAGATACAATGAAAATTTACATTCTTTTCCCTAGATTAGAATAAATGAGCATGCATATATCTTAAAAACTGCTTGTTTTCTTCAATTTTTTTTTATTTCAAAACTTCACAAACGGGCACACGAATGGCACATGCACCATTCTAATAAAAGGTAATTAAATCCGAAGTTGATGATTTAAATCAATGACCATAGTCAGGATGTGAACAAAACTTAGGATTTTCATCTTTTATGGAATAACATTGGATCCACACTGGATCTCTTTCTAAAAATCATCATATTTTTAAATATTTCTTTTTTTATCAGGGTTTAACTTAAAATTAACTCAAGATATATATCAATGGCCATAGTCAGGATATATTGAGAGTTAATTTCATTTTAAACTCTATAAAAGCACCAAAAAGTGTTTTATTCTTTATCTGAATTTAAATATGATTATTATATAATACATTCAATGACCATAGTCAGGGATGTATTGTATCTTCAATCTTATTTTAAATTCACTTAAAGAATGAAATATGCTTTTCAAATCCAATTTCAAAATTCTTTAAATTCATTCATCATTTAAGATAGAACAACATCATACTTTCAAAATTCTTTTTCAAAATCCAAGTGATCTCAAATATCTTTCTTCAATCTCTATTTAAATTCATTCTTCTATCTTATTTCAAAAATTTAAATTTTGATTTCAAAGTCCAATTTGACTTTGAAATTTCAAATTCAATTTTATATTCAAAATTCCATTTTCAAATTCAAGTCCAATTTCAAAGTTCAATTTAACTTTGAGATCTCTGATTAATCTTCTTATTCCAAATTCAAAGTCCAATTTGACTTTGAAATTCGTTGGTATATTCAAGATTCAATTTCTAAATTTCAAATCAAATTTCAAAGTTCAATTCAACTTTGAAATTCTAAATTCATTTTCAGGATCCAAATTTGAATTCAAATTAACATCTCAGATTTCAAAGCTCAATTTAAACTTTGAAATTCCTGATTCATCTTCTAAATTTAAATTTCAAAATTTCAAAAATTAGAATCCAAACTCTATTTAGAGATCCAGATCTCCAAATCCAATCTCCATTTTGGATCCCAGACTTCGGATCCAATTCCATTTAAGATCCTAGATTTCAGATCCAATTCCATTTAGGATCCTAGAATTCAACTTCATTTTGGATCTCAGACATCGGATCCAATCCAGAAATCAACTTTATTTTGGATCTCAGACTTCAGATCCAAATTCCATCTCAGATTCCAGGTCTCAGATCCAATTCCATTTAAGGTTCCAGAATTCCACTTCATCTTGGATCTTAGACTTAAGATCCAAAATCCATTTACGATTCAGACTTTGGATTCAAATTCTATCTTGGATCCCAGATTTCAAATCCAATTCCATTGCCAATTCTAGATTTCAAAATCCAAATCTATCTTGATTTCCAGATTTCAAATCCAATTCCATTTTCAGATTTCATCTGAACTTCTTAAATCCATTTCTATATTTAAATTTCCATTTGGATTTCTCAAAATCCAAATTCCATCTTGATTTCAAGAACTTTGAATCTGGAATTCAATTCCATTCCAAAATTTCATCTCCTCTTCTAAATCCAAGTTCAAAATTCAAATTCAAAGTCCATTTCTGACTTTGAAATTTTCTTTTTTTTCCTTTTATCTTAGCTTCAAAACATTCTTTTCTCAAAGTCAAGATTTATTTTCCCAAAACTCTGATTATTTCAAAGACTTAGAACTTCAAACATCTTTTTCGGATCTATCTCAAGTTCTAAGTTAAATTCAATTATTCAGAAATCATTTCTTCATCCCCTTTATCACATTTACTTCAGAATCACTTGGAAAGTCTCAGATTTCCAAAATTATTTTCTCAAAAGCATACATTTCTACATTTACATTGCACAAGCATGATTCTTTGTGCATTTAGACTTAGAATAAATTCTTAGATAGTATTTAGGCAAAGCAAAAAGGCATAAATTCGATCCTTGGTTTGATTACCTCTGGTAAAGGCGCCAAAAACGGTCGAACCTCGTACTGACAAGTGAATCCCGTCTCCCAATGTTCTCGCAAATATTTCAAAACGGAGGCGAGTAATTTTTCTAAATATTTTAAAATTAAGGTCAAGTGAGACCCCGTAAAAGAGTTCCTCTTCTCTCTTCTTTTCTTTTCTCCTCTCTCCTCTTTTTCTATCTTTTATTTTTCCCTTCAAAAAGGGAAAATAGAGGTTAGAAAAGGAAAAGAGAATGAAGAGAGAGAAATACACAAGAGGAAAAATTTTACGATGATCACACAGAGTCAGAAATGGACTTTGAATTTGAATTTTGAACTTGGATTTAGGAGAGGAGATGAAATTTGAACTGGAATTGAATTCTAGATTCAAAGTTTGAAATCAGGATGGAATTTGGATTTGAGAAATCCAAATGGAGTTTGAAAATAGAATTGGGTTTAAGAGATCTAGATGGGATATGAAAAATGGAATTGTTTTTTGAAATCTGGAAATCAAGATAGAATTGGCTTTTGAAATCTGGAATCCTAAATGGAATCTAGATCCAGAGTCTGAGATCCAAAATGGGGTTGGATTCGAAATCTGGAATCCTAAATGGAATCTGGATCTGAAGTTTGAGATCCAAGATGAGGTTGAATTCTGAATCCTAAAATGGAATTGGATCCAAAGTCTGGTATCCAAAATGAAGTTGAATTCTAGAATCCTAAATGGAATTGGATCCGAAGTCTGGGATCCAAAATGGAGATTGGATTTAGAAATCTGGATCCAAAGTGAAATCGGGTTTTTAATCTAGAATTGGATTTTGAAAGTCCAAATGGGGCTTTGAGGATGGATCTGATTTTGTAAATTCAATTTTGAAAAAGTGGGATTTAATTTTTGAGGAAAAAATTGGATTTTGAGATTCAAAATCAATCTCAAGACTTCGATTTTGAATTGGGAATCAAGACTCAGTTTTTAGATAGAACTTTGAAGATAAAGAATAAACTTGATTTTAAAATTTGAATTTGAAATTGAAATCAGAAGTTGAATCAGAAATTTCAAAGTTTAAGATGAACTTTGAAATTGGATTCGGGATTGAATTTGAAATTGAATCCTAAAAAATGAATTTGGAATTTCAAAGTTGCATTAAACTTTGAAATTTGTTTTAAATTGGAAATTGAAATTTTGAATATAAGAATGAATTTGAAATTTCAAAGTCAAATTGGACTTTGAAATTGATATTTGAATCTTTGAACTAAGATGGAAGAATGAATAGAAATTGAAGATTGATATTCAAGATTACTTGGATTTTGAAAAAGAATTTTGAAAATATGATGCAATTCTGTCCTAAATGACGAAATGAGTTGAAGAATTTTTTTTTTTGAAATTGAATTTGAAAAACATATTTTATTCTTTAAATGAATTAAAATAAGATTGAAGATATAATACATCTCTGACTATGGTCATAAGATGTATTATATAATAATCGTATTTTAATTCAAGTGAAGAATAAAACACATTTTTTTGGTGCCTTTATAAAGTTTAAAATGAAATTAACCCTCAATATATCCTGACTATGGCCATTGATATATATTTCGAGTTTAATTTTAAATTAAACTTTAATAAAGGAAGAAAATATTTGAAAATATGATGATTTTTTAAGGAGATCTAGTGCGGATCCGATGTTATTCCATAAAAGATGAAAATCCTAAGTTTTGTTCACATCCTGACTATAACCATTGATGCAAATCGTCAACTTAGGATTTAACCACCTTTTATTAGAACGGTGCACGTGCCATTCGTGTTCCCATTTGTGGATTTTTGAAAAATAAAGAAAAAAAATGATATGAAATAAGCAATTTATGATACTTACATGCTCATTTATTCTAAGCTAATACTGAAAAATGTAAATATTTTCATTATATCTAGCTATTACAAGTTCGGGAATACAAAGAAATAATAAAATCCTAAATCTAAAGAAATTTCAACAATTTCTAAATATTTCCTGCAAAAACAAGGTTAGCATAAAAAATGTGGACTAGTGAAAAAGTCAAAGACCCATAGGCCTATGGCTGGATGATATATCTACATTAATGAGAGACATATATGTGTAAATCACTACACTCATACTAACATGAAAATTGCAGGTATATGTGTGAGGATGGAGCAGTGGAGCGAGGTGTGTGAAAAACAATGAAAATACACAACAAGTAGTGAAACGAAGAAGACATATGATGACTGATAACAAATGCAAGTAACTCAGCTCCTTGTGCATAAGGATCTTCCTTGGATGGGAAATCAACATTCATGTATATATATACATGTTTATTTAGCATCAAAATCTGTAGGATCCCTACATAAGGTGGGGGAATGGAAGTGCAGAAGCCATCTTAGCCCTATCAGACTGCTATGCTGAGATGGTAACAGTGGTATAATGCATGCAGAAGGTGCCGTGCACTGCAAATGAGTATGCAGCAGGTGTTGTGCACAAAGGGCAAATGTTGTGCTGACAGTGATGGAAAAGGGTGAAGGATGATATGTGGGATTGTAGCCAATGGTGATGGTAGCAAGGTTGGTGATATATACAGGCTATGCTATGTATAACGTGTAAAGGGGTGGTGGTGGGTGCATTGTTCCAGTAGGATAAGCGTGAAGTTGGAATTTACAGTGAGTGGTATCACTGTAGGTGGCACAACAGGTGGGATGTATTATGCTACATGGAGTAGGGAAACAGGGAGTGCTGTGAAAGTGTGGCTACAGTGGGATGTAGTGGAGCAAGAGAGGCATGGAAGATGTAAATGAGTTGAAAAGGAAGCTACCAACAAGAAATTTTTGTGAAGATAAGGTGTGTGTCAAGTGCAGTGTAAAATGGTGAAATGGTGAAGGTGAAATGGTAGACTATTGGCATGTGAACACAGCAACTGACGAATTAACTGGTCAATCCATAGGCTGATGGAAAACATGATATGCAAATGGGTTATAAACCCACAAAGAAATGGCGGATAGTATATACCATTATCACATAACCGTGATGCAAATTACTGCTATAGATTCTATGAAGTTATGGAAGAGAGGGATTAGATTCCAACCAAGCTTTTGTTAGGATATCTCATTGTTTTTCTGGATGTATAACTCGGTACCTTTGATGCTGATTGACTTTAGAAAACACCCATGACAGCCTTCTCTGTGTTAGTGATTTTCTGAATTTCTGAACCATGATTTACCCATACTTGAGACATGAGTCTTAAGAGACGGCAAGCACATGAGGAAAAGGTAATGTATGGTACTAAAATCACAACGCATACAAAATGCTAGGAGGAGTGATTATTGTAAAGATTGAAGCACTGTGCACAGATTAACCATCTTTACCTTCTAGGCTGTGAACTTAACTGGATATGATGAAACCTGTATACAATGAAGTGTAAGTACAGTGAAGTACGGTGAGGTGTAAGGATGTAGGGATGAATAATGATAAACTTAAAACACCCATATGCTGCACAAATTTTCATCTATCTGAATGATAACACATAATATGTATGGAATGTTAACACTAACTGATGCTAATTGCACAAAAGCAACTAAGTTAATAACTTGCAAAGGTTTTGATGCATCCCATCAATGACGTATTGATCATGCTGAAAAACTTAGTACCTCTAATATATATATATATATATATATATATATATATATATATATATATATATAAAGAAAAAGAAAAAAGAAAAAACTAAAGGTGATGATGATATGATAGTGAAGGTATGCTGTGTGCAGAAAGAAAACCCATTTCTTAGTGAATTTGGCTGTATCTATCAATGCTCCAGGTGTTATCAGGACAACACCATTGTTAGAGGTATATCGAGCAGCCTGTCCAACAGGACAGCCTACTGCAAGACTGAAAAAAAAAAAACTGTATCTGCCATAATCAATAGAAGTCCTTTCATGGAGTTCACCTTAATTGTGAATGCATCCACGTTAGTAAATTCTGAAGGTCTCCCACTTCCTCTATACTTCAACGAGAGTTGAACCAATCATGCCTTTTATCAAAGGGGACTTTATTTTGACAATTAACTCAAAATCCAAAACTGCACAAACCTTATTTCGCAAATGATTGAAGCAGGCCACAATCCATAAGCATTTGGAAAGGTAAGGGAATAAAATAAATAAAAAAAGACCAATCACCAAACCATCTTGATCATCTAATAAGGATTAATCTGGTTGGATGTGCACGTCAGCAGATAAAAGGGGAAATGCCGTGACGGAGGAAATAATGAACTAACCAAAGGTAAAAAAAAAAAAAAACATAGATACAACATGATGCGTGATACTGAAAGAATGCAGAAGAAAACATAAATGGAAAGGACTATTGGGTTCGGTAGGCAATTCAATAAATATAAAAATAAACTAGATGAGGCCGTACAAGGATGCTTGCAAAGATGACGTCTATGTTGTCTTACCTGTGCCGGTCAGCAGAGACCTCGTCACGCTTGTTGAATAAGCACAAAACGAGTTTGGAGATGGAGATGAAGTCAAATGAATGCAACATAAAGACTAATAATATACAAGTGAAAAGGAAGAACAATATGCAAATGCAAATGGATGAATGCAATGCAAAACATGATAATGATCAAAACATGCAAATGAATATAAAACACTATGGATGATTAGAATGATAGTCTGAATCATCAAACCTGGATAAAATGTCTAAATGGATCACGACTGTGTAAATCTGAACAGGGGACAATATAAATGAGATATTGAGGCGCAAACAGGAAGTGATCAGAAGATGATGCTGGATAGCTATTGTACAGGTGTTCTCATCGCGAAATTTTTCCCCGTCTTCCCTTCCTTGCGGAAGAGAGAGGGAAACGCTTTCGCGATTCAAACTTGACCGGATTTTGGAAAATGTTTTGAAATACTCGCCGCCATTTTGAAAATTGCAGGAAAATCCATGGGATGGGGCTCGACCTGTCGGTACGAGGTTCGACCTTTCCTGCCGCCTTTAACAGGGGTAATCGAACCAAGGACCAAAATTGTGCTTGACTTAGTTAAATCATCAAAATCATGTTCTATCCTAAATGCACAGAGAATTCAGGCATGTGCTATGAAATTTTGTAAAATGCCAGTTGGAAAATATGATGTATGCTCAGAAAACCTTTGGAGTTGAAAGACATTTCTCAAGGAAAAGGTCAATTTCTCTAGAAAATCAGATAAAAAAGGGTTTTTGAAATCCCGAGAAAGTTCATAAAGATGTGGGAAAATCATGAATAGTTGAAAATCCTAGGAAAATAGAAGTGATTCTTGAGAAAAAGGTGAACATTTGAAGGAAAATTGCTTGTCAGGAAAACTCAGACTTTGAGAACTTTCTTAAGAAAATGAGGAAAATTTATAGGAAAAACTCATTGGAGAAGAAAAAAACTGAACTTGGGAAATTGAAATCCTGGGAATCTTACCTTTGAAATACTTGGAAATCGATTTTGATATTTGAGAAAAGTGAGAGACTTCTTTTGAAAATCTTAAGAAAATAACCTTTTCCATGGAAAACTGTGGAAAAACTTGACTTGGGAAAACCGATTTTGAAAAATTCTCAGAGTTTCTTGAGAAATCGATTTCTTGAGAATGAAGTTTTCTTGAGAAAATCAGGAGAAAACCAATGATTTCATGATGCAAATGATATGAGTGAATGAATGCACTTTGAAAGATTTTCTAAGATTTCTTTTGGAAAATGTGTATTAAGTCAAAATAAATCCTTCACATATCCTGACTGTGGCCATGAATATGTTCAGGGTTTGATTAATTTAATGCACAATACTTTGAAAATATTAGAAATATGATATGTATTTTAAGATAGCCTAAGAGTGTAGGCTCAATGTGACTGGTAGAAAGATGATGGATCTAGGTCTCGTCCATATTCCGACTAGGGCCGTAAATATGGATTCCACCGAGTTCATCAACTCCCTAAGAGTTGGTGCACGTGCCATTCGTGTACATCCATAGTGATTTTTGAAATAATGTGCATGAATCATAGAAACAAGATATTGCATGAATTTAAACTATATGATATGCATCCTAGTCTAAGCAGAAAATTAAATCTCTTATTCCAAAATTTAAATTATTACATCACTAAATAAATGAAATAAAAGAAATTTATAGACTTCAGCTCCTTCTTTTGAATGTCCCTGCCAAATTTTGAAATAAGGTTAGCTCAAATATGTGGGTTTTTTCAAGATTTTCCAATAATATTATGAAATTATTGAATTTAATTGGATATAAACCCTATTCTCATACTTCCTTGATATTTGAAATGATGAAAATGCAATAAATTTAGTAGAAAATAGTTTGAAATTCACAATTGGGGTCAAAATGAACAAAATACCCCTAATATTAAAGTTATATCTTTAAAATCAGGGTTTTTGAAGGAAATTTTGGTAAAATTGAGATTTTGAAATTCAAATTGAATCAAAGGATGATGAAATGCAGTATGAGACATTATGACATGCTGCTAAACACATTAGGACTGTAAAATCAGAATTTGACATGCTATCCTTCATAAAAAATAATGAATTTCGCTTGATTTTCGCTTGGATCGGGGTCCCGCGGGGCCCTGTTTTGATGATATGGCTAAATCAAGCCTCAAATGAATTCCAAATTAAACCAAATTCGGTATGAAGCATTTACCTACTCTGATAAACAGCCTAGAATGCTAAAAATCACGAAATGATATGATTTAAATGCTAAAATTTAAAGAAAGTTCTAAAAATGGTGGATTTCGCCTACGGACTCGAACCAAATGCAACGCTTAATATAATAATACAAGATTTACACCATTAAAACTTCTGATATTTTGCAGACTGCTAAATGACCTAAAATGAAACATTTTTGGTTTTTACAGCCTCGGGATTTGAGCCATGGTGAGTTCGGTAATGGTGATTTGGTTCTGATGGAGGTAAAATCGGCCTAATCTAACATAAAATGCTAAATAAATAGAAACTAGCCATGGAAATTTCTGATATTTAACATAGCTACTCATGACACCTACAGAGACAACTTTGATGTTCATGACTTCGGCATTTGATCAACCTAAACACAGATAAAAATATAACTTTTCATGCCTAAATCAACAGAACATACAAATGTGACAAAACAAAAGACTGACAAGAAAAATCCGAAACAGATATCACCACTGTTCTAAAAATTACCATCTTTCAGGTGCAAACAGGGGACATCTCGTACATAACATTCACCTTTTATAGATTTGGATTTGGATCAATACCCAAAGATAACCCATCGACCTAAGTCGATCCAAAGTCTCAAAGGCCCAAATCAGGCTCTGACACGTGTCCCGAACTCTCGGTTTTTTGTCAGACATAAAAAAAAATCAGAAAAATAGGATAAAATCGTGTTAAAAACTAGACATTACTCCGAGTTCATAACATCTTTCAGATCGAAAATAGAACCTCACATAAAAGAGATCTCGATTTTACAAGTCGGAAACGACATTTTAAAATGCATCCCGGGTAATAAAACCTGACTCACCTTTTTGAACGTTTACCGCAGTAAAAAATTCAAATCTCTTTGAATTTTTGGCACATTTTTAGGGACACCTAAGGGAGAATTCCATGATTTTGTTAGAATTTTTAATGAAAAATAAATGCATAAAATGACGTGTGGACTGACTAACAAAAACAGAGAGCTACTGAAATTGAGCAGAATTGAAATAAATGCTAAATTAATCCTAATTAACTCATAAAACATGCTAAATTAACGAAATAAAATGCAAATTAAATCTATATAGATGCATGAATGCTAAAAATCATCAAGGAAGCATAATCATGTATTTTTATATATGTCGTTTTATGAGAATAGCTCAATCCATCTCTCGGATGAGCTCTTTCTTCAAACGACTCCCGAATCAAATCGTGATATGAAATCAAGAGGAAAAGAGGTGCACCTTGCTTCGTTACGCAGCTTTAAAACTCTTGAAAGGGACTGCTACTAGGGGCTTCATTCGTCCTTCGATCCGGGCTTCGAATGATTCACCAAGATCGACCCACGCTTGAGTCGAATTGGCCACAGTGCGAGCAATGTAGGCACTTCACTGCATCTTCTCCACTGAGCTCAAGGGGGGCGTGAATTCCAAAGTTCAAAAATCGGGTTCTGAAGAAAAGCTAGGTTGAATTTCAAAGTCCAAGAAGAAGCTCCCCTAGGTTGGGCGTGGAGCCTTGTTTTTATAGATTTTCTCTAAAAAATTTGAATTTCAAACAAGCTCAATCTGAGCCCTCCATGTGGCGCCATCTCAGGGGTGCTATTTTGATTTTTTGAGAAAATAAAATGAGAAATTTTGTGGATGAGACACCTCAGCAGAATTTGAAACTTTTCAAAATTGGGTTTGCTTGATTTTCTCTACAGGAAGCTCCCAGATTGCGCCACCTCAGAGGGTATCATCTGGGAGTTTGAAATTCAAATTTGGCTTTTCTGAACGCTTCTCAAACGGCGCCACCTTAGGGGCTATTTTTATTAAAAATATAAAAAAAAAATGAAGCCAAGTGGAGCTCTGGATTGGCGCCACCTCAAAAGGAGGTTTGAGGTGTAAAGCTGGAAACAGTAGGAGCATGCCATGTGGCGCCACCTCTGGAAGTTCTTGACACATGTCAGAAGGATAGGAGTGGAAGAAGCAGACTGTGCCACCTCAGAGGAATTCAAATTCTACTTTTCTGCAGGAAAGGAGAGGCTGATATGTGGCGCCACCTCCAAGTTGCTCCACACTGCCATGTGGCAGGAGAACAGGAATGGAAGAAGCAAAATGCGCCACCTCAGAGGGGGGGTTTTTCTACTTTTTCTGATGCAGGGAGGTTTGGACATGTGGCAGACAAGTGTCAACTGTTTGGAGAAGCCTTCTCAAATGGCGCCACCTCAGAAGGTAATTTGAATTTCAAATGGGGGTTGGCTCTGGAGGAATGGAGGATGGACATGTGGCAGTTCCTCAGAGTGGCTCCTACAATGCCATGTGGCAGGAGGGAAAAGCAAGGAACATGTGGCACCCTCATAGACAAAGTAGAAAAAGGTAGAACTCTAGGATTTGCGCCACCTAGCTCTTGTCTGAAAATTTTTGAATGGTTGCTTTTCTGAAGAAAGTCAAGGGTGACATGTGTCCTCTACTTTTTCTGAAGGAAGCTAGACATGACACGTGTCATCTACTTTTCTGGGAAAAGTAGGTGAAAGACATGTGTCATCCTGCTTTTTCTGAAAGAAACAGAGATTGACACATGACAGAGGGGAGAGAAGGAGGTCCAAGCCATGTGGCGCCATCTCAGACAAAATGGAAAAGGTGAAGTTCAGGATTTGCGCCACTCTGGAGAGATTTGAATATTTGAATTTTAGTTTTTCTAAAGAGAGCAGAAGTGACATGTGGCATCTACTTTTTCTGAGAAGAGCAGAGAATGACACATGTCACCTGCTTTTTCTGAAAAGAGTAGAGGATGCCATGTGGCATTTGCTTTTTCTGAGGAAATGAGAGATTGACATGTGTCCTCTGCAGGAGACATACTTCAAGTGGCGCCACCTCAGAGGAGACAAGCTTACTTTTTCTGGAGGAATCTAGGAGTGACACGTGTCTCCTACTTTTCTGAGAACAGTAGGGAGAGACATGTGTCAGGCTACTTTTCTGGAAGAGGGAGAGGTTGACACGTGTCCTCTGCAGGAGACACACTTAAAATGGCGCCACCTCAGAGGAGACAAGCCTACTTTTTCTGGACAGGACAACACAGGACACTTGGCATCTCAGGGTGATCTATGGAATGACACATGGCGCAGGGTGAAGATGGTGTCTAATGACATGTGGCAGCTTCTTAAGGTAGCCCCACACTGACACTTGGCAGATAAATGGGAGGAGAGAGAAAAGACAAGTGGTGCCAATCCAGGGGACAAGGCTCCTATATTTTTGGGGTTTTCAAAATTCAGATTTTTCAAAAGAAAAGCCTACCACTACAACAAAGCAGTAGATTAGCGACGACCACATTCCGTCGCTAATCCGTCGCTAATCCGTCGCTAACCATGTTAGCGACGGATTAGCGACAACGCGGCGACAGTATGCTTACGTCGCGAATATTTCGACGCTAACTGGCGACGGAATAATTCCGTCGCCAAGTCCGTCGCTAATTGCGACGGAATAACGAGCGCTATATTCCGTCGCCAATCCGCCGGTACTAAACGGCGACCACGGCGTGGCGACGGATTTAATTCCGTCGCTAAGCCGTCGCTAGATTAATATGAATAGCGACGGAATCATCCGTCGCTAATCCGTCGCAAAAACGAAAAAAATCAAAAAAAAATTATTTAAAAATTAATTACCGAGAACTGTACAATTTATATTTCCTGTACAATTTATATTTCCTGTAAATAAAAAACAAACCACACAAAAAAATTCATATAACAAGTATCTATAATAATTAATCGTTCCACCTTAAAACTAAGAAATTTAATTATTTACAATTCAACAATTACAATTAGGAAAAATAAAAAAAATAGAACTTCTTCAACACAGTCCTCTAATCATCGCCAAGATTTTGTGCGTCTTCTTGTTCATTGTCTTTATCTGTCCCTTCAGCTCCACTACCCTGATTATCGCTAGCAGCCTACACAAGAAAAGAACAGTCAGTATTGATAAACAAAATATAATGAAATAAATTACACACTATATGTGATTCTATCATGTGCTCATGTGTGATCTAAGGCAATAAAAAAACTCTATATGTGATTCTATCATGCTCATATGTGTGCTAAGGCAGTCAAAAAATTGAATATGTGATTATAGCATGTTCATATGTGTTCTAAGGCATATAAAAAAACTCTATATGTGATTCAACCATGCTCAGATGTGCTTTAAGGCAGGCAAAAAACTATATATGTGATTCGATCATGCTCGTATGTGTGCTAAGGCAGTAAAAAAATTGAATATGTGAATATAGCATGCTCATATGTGCTCTAAGGCAGGCAAAGCCAAAAATTTTATATGTGATTCTATCATAAATGATATATAACATGTTCATATGTGTTCTAAGGCAGTTAAAAAACTCTATATGTTATTATAGCATGTTCATATGTGTGCTAAGGCAGTCAAAAAACAGAATATGTGATTATAATATGCTCATATGTGTTCTTAGACAGTAAAAAAACTGAATATGTGATTATAGCATGCTTATGTGTTCTAATGCAATCAAAAAAACTTTATATGTGATTCTATCATGCTCATATGTGCTCTAAGACAGACAAAAAGTTAAATATATATATATATATATATGTGATTCTATCATGCTCATATGTGTGCTAAGGCAGTAAAAAAATTGAATATGTGATTATAGCATGTTCATATGTGTTCTAAGGCATCTAGAAAAACTCTATATGTGATTCTACCATGCTCAGATGTGCTTTAAGACAGTCAAAAAAACTATATATGTGATTATACCTGAGAGGGACCTGGAATCGAAGATCCCCTATCCTGAACAGCGGCCTTGATCTCATTTCGGAGAAAGGGGGCGACGGTGTATTGGAAGTAGTTATTCAGTGATTCATTAATGATCTCGCGTACATCATCACCGGAAAGAATAGTCGGCTGCTTGGAGCTTATGTCGGCGCAAGAAGTTGGTGAGCCGTAACTGGAAGAACCAATAACTGGTGAAGTGTTCATATTACTCCCAAACCCGAACACGCGACCTTTTTTGGGTTCACCTGCTGCAGTCACCCATGCTGTAGGATCAAATGATGGATGCTGAGTAGCGTCTTCGCCATATCGCTCTACCATTTGTTGCTCATATGCCTCCTACAAAATAATGTTTAAAGTATTCATTAATAATTAATGATAACATTATGATGACTTGCATATATATTGCAATGATTATTAATAGAATTAATACATACCGTTGTCGTTCTCGCCTTCTCTGATACGAAGACTCCCGTGGTCTTCCGTTTATGTGTTTCTACAAACACATCCTTATATGGTACACTGCCTCCTTTTTCTGCTTCCTGCGAAGTTAAATGACAAAAGATTTAGTACACAAATTTGCAACAATACTTATAAAATTAATATTATATATTGATGAGTTACCATTTTCTTTAGGTGGCTCCCAAATGTCTTAGATCTACCTGTGTGTAGATGGGCTTCGGGCATCTTCGATCGATTTTGTGAAGCCTTCGCAGAGCGATTTTTAAATGCATCTCCCGCCCACATATCGCACATTTCATCCCAGTAATCTCTCCTGATAGTAATAGGACCATGGCCCTTCCACAGTAATGGATCATCTACTACGCCAGATGCTTTTTTTGCTGCAGTCTTCATAGTGTGCAGCATGTCTGCAAATCGATTGGCAGCCACCTTCTGCCACACCTTCCTTGCATCATTTTCTTCCACCGTAGTTGCAAAGCGATTCGAAGCCTACAAATATTTTCAGAAAGTTAGTAGACATTGCTTAAATAAATTAAATATGAAACACATTAACTATGAGGAACAACTGTATACCATGAATGAGGACCACAATCTGTCTAATACCTCCTTTGGGTACTCTTTCCATTGAGCAACTGGTCCTGGTAGATGTTGAAGAAGTGAATTCCTAATCTCCCGTACTACTTCTTGTGGCTCAAACCTCGTGCTGCACATGAATTGTTACACAGTAAATATCAATATAAAATATTTAAAAGATATGCAATAATTGAAAACAAAATACTTACGGTCGATTATCGATATACACTATTCGAATGAGTCTTCTTGTGCCAGCCTGAGAAGACCCTGTTTCCTGTGTTGGCTGTTGACTTGTGCGATCAACTGGTGTAGGTGGGTCGTGTACAGGCGCAACATCATCTGTAAAAAAATACACACCAAGTTCTCAGAATGTGCATTTGAACTAATCAAGCATCTAATTAGTTATATGATATACCTATCACAGGAGCCCGTGAAGATGAAGGTTGAGCCTGGCTACTACTGGATGAGCGACCACTATAACCTCTATGAACCATATTCTAACAAATAACATATGTCATACAATACATTCAAATAATTCACATCAAGTATTACAATGCATTCAAGTCATTCACATCAAGCATTGCAATGCATTCAAATAATTCAAATCATTGACATCAAGTATTGCACTAATTCAAATCATTCGTTAATTGCATAAATTATAATACATTCAGATAATTGAAATCATTCACATCAAGTATTACAATGCATTCGAATCATTCGTATCAAGTATTACAATACATTGAAATAAAATTTTTAATCATTCACACCAAGTATTGCAATACAACTCACCAGGTGAGGTCGGACCAGGGATCAACAGAGACAAGAAAAGATTTGGACGTTTCATACACAAGCTTGGTGGAAGGTTGTATAGAGTTACAAATACTGGCCAGCATGAGTATAGAGTTGATCTACCCCCAAATGGATTAAATCCATCTGTACATAGACCGAGTCTAACATTTCGCACTTCCATTGCGAAGTTCTGATGAGTACGATCAAAGTGCTTCCAAGCTTCAGCGTCAACAGGATGCGTGATCTTGTTTTCATCGTGTCGAACTTTATTTGCATGCCATCTCATGTGTTTAGCTGTCTTTGAAGACATATACAATCGCTGCAATCTATGAGTGATAGGAAAGTAGCGGAGCGACTTGTATGAAACTTCCTTTGATCTCGTGCTACCATTGCCTCTTGTCTTTGGCTTGAACCGAGGATGCCCACATGACGGGCATGATATGTCGTTTTCCTGCTCCTTGAAATACAACATGCAGTGATTTGGACAAGCATCAATCTTTTTGTAACCCATACCTAGAGCGTTGACCATAACTTTCGCACGATAGAAATTTTGTGGCAATTTCTCATCTTTAGGCAACATACTCTTCACAATCATGCACAAACGGTCAAAACATGATTGACTCAAATTATACTCGGACTTCAAATTCATTAGTTGAAGAACTGCAGACAAGATAGTGTGACTCTCACAACCGTTCCAAAGTGGCTCATCAGCATCTTTAAGTAAATCATAAAATCTACTAGCTGCATCGTTTGGTGATTCTTCATCTACGACAGTTCTTACATCACTAGAACTCATAGCAGAACCCAGTTCTGTTCCTGCAGCATCAAATATCAAATTCGTATATGGATTATCGTGCACCACATTCACCCGTGCATCAAAATCGTTTCTAAATTCTTCTCCATGAAACGCCCAGTTCTGATAATCACTCACAAAACCCTTCCTGTATAGGTGATGTCTAACGCCATGAGGTTCTACAAATCGATTATTCTTACAAATCTTGCAGGGACACCTAATCCGACCTGTGGGATCTACCGTACTGACACTCGCCGTTGCAAATTCAATAAAACTATCGACACCATCCATATATTCATGCGATAACTCATTGTCCACTATCCTACGGTACATCCATTCACGGTTTGCAGTCATTCTGTCGTATGATGTTACGAATAGTATCCTAACGAATTAAGAAAAAAACAATCAGAATGCGACGATGAAGAAAATATCAAATTTATCATGCAATATACTATGTCAAACAATAACAAGAATTTTGATGCATGCATTGATAACTTAATATTTTCATGTGCAAACTATTAATGACATGATACAATCATTTGAAGCATGCTTTTATTATAAAATTTCACATGGAAGTCAAAATCAAATTGAAAGTAACTACATGCAAGCATGGATACAATTACATCAAACATTGCAATACATCATAATCATTCATATCAAATAAATGGCAAACATGTACCTGCAGCAAACACACTTCAATATCTCACTAACTACTACCATGCTTAGCATGGACTCCGTACTCCAAAAATAAGAACACTTCCATATTTCTACATTAAAATCATGCTCAGCATGATCTCCGAACTCCAACAAAGCAGTCCTAGATATCAACAACTAAGTGAGTGTGTGAACAATAAAGTGCTGCATTCAATAAATTAAATAACATGTGATACGTTTGCATCACTTACTCACCACGGGTATTTACCCGATTTGCATTGTTTTTGTCATTTACTTACCACAGGTGGCCGAGCACGAGTTGGTTCCGTTGAAAAATCTGCACAAAAACAAAACAAATTAAGTAACAAACTAACTAATCATGAAACAAGATAAAACACTAACTAAAAAAATTAAATAGCCCTAATCTAACTAACTGATTGTTAGAACATTAAATACCAATCTATCTAAGAAAAATATAATTATAAAAGACTAATAGATTGAAATACTCTAACTAACCAGATTTCAAGAAAACAAATTGAAGTAAAACTAACTACCAGTAGATATTAACAAACTAACAAATTGAACAACATGGACAACTTGTATATATACATTACAAAAAAAATTTCAACTTAAAATCCATATGGACAACATATATGCAAACTACACTTAAAACCATATGGACATCTTATATACACATATTACAAACTTTTTTTCAAGCTAATCACATGGGCAACATAGGGATCACATAATAACTTTTTTTTTTTTAAAAAGAGATCACATGGGCAACATAGGTATCCATAACAAAAATTCTTTTCAAAACAGATCACATAGGCAACGTAGGTATCTCATAACAAATTTTTTTTCTTCAAACAAACACATAGGCAACATAGTATTCCTACTAAAGATTTTTTTTTCAAACTGATTTACATAGGCAGCATATGCATTAAAAAACAGATTTTTTTGAAACCAATTCACATAGACAACATAATATATCTCATAACAGATTGTTTTTTTCAAAAGCAATACACATCGGCAGCATGTTATTCCTACTACAGATTTTATTTTTCAAACGATTCATATAGGCAGCATAGGCATTCAAAAACAGAATTTTTTTTTTTGACAAGTCACTTAGGCAGCATAACGCAGGGGGTCGACCCCCCCTGCCGGAAAGCACGGCAGGGGGTTAAACCCCCTGCCTTTCCGGCAGGGAAGGGGGTTAAACCCCCTGCCGGAAAGGCAGTTCCGGCATGGGGGGTTGACCCCCTGCCGTGCCTTTACGGCAGGGGGGTCGACCCCCTGCGTTTCCGGCAGGGGGTCGACCCCCCATGCCTTTCCGGCAGGGGGTCGACCCCCCCTGCCAGAAACGCAGGGGGTCGACCCCCCCTGCCGGAAAGCACGGCAGGGGGTTAAACCCCCTGCGTTTCTGGCAGGGAAGGGGCGTACCCCCTGCGTTTAGAAGAAGAAGAAGAAGAAGAAGAAAAAGAAGAAGAAGAAGAAGAAGAAGAAGAAGAAGAAGAAGAAGAAGAAGAAGAAGAATATTACCTGCGCGTCGCCGGACGGTGGTGGGAGGTTGACGGGTAGCGGCAGCTGGCGAGCGGTGGACGGGGAGCGGCGGCTGGCGAGCGGCAGCGGCCGGACGGTGGCGAGAGCCGACGGGCGGCGGGAGGGAGCAATACAGCGAAACAGAGAAAAGAGAAAGAGGGATGAGATTAGGGATTTACGCGACATTTAGCGACGGCTTAGCGACGGCTTAGCGACGGAATATTTCCGTCGCTAAGCCGTCACGAAACCAAAATACCAAAAAAGCGATGGAATATATTCTGTCGCTACTCCGTCGCTAATTAGCGACGGATTAGCGACGACAGAGTTCCCTCTCTAAATCCGTCGCTAAAATGGTGTTCTTGTAATAAAAAGTAGCGACAAAAATATGCAGTCGCTAATCCGTCGCTAAGTAGAGACAGATTAGCGATAAAAGTCGTTTCCTCGCTAATCCGTCGCGAATTAGCGACAGATTCTATCTCTAGCTAATCTGTCGCTAAGTAGCGACGGGAAAAATCCGTCGCTAATTAACAATTTTCTTGTAGTGTACGTGACACCACCTTAGTGTGGGTCCCACCTTGCTTCTTTATTGAAATAAGGATAAAACAACAACCTCTTTTTGGAATTTTCATAAAATCTGGACTAATTGGCAAAACAGAAATTTTGAAAAGATTTGGCCCCTGTAGGGCGATTTTGTAAAAGACTGATAGTTGAAATAGCTGACAAAAGGGCAAAATCTGAGGTGAAGTGATTGAAATCCATATTGAAAACTATCCAGATCATTTTTCTGAAGAAATATTTTGAAATTTGGAGTCCTGGGGGTAGAATGGGAAGAATTGATAATTTTGAAGACCCAGGGTTTTGAAATTAATTTTGAAAAGAGTTGAAATTCTAATCTGGATTGAAAATTTTGAAATCAAGAGTTCTGGACCTCAAAATGACATGCTGTGCAGTGCAGTGATATGAGATGCTCATGCAATGATATGCAGTGCCATGTCTTATGCAATATAATCTTGAACCAAGACTTGGAGATTCCTGTCTTCTATCAGGAATAAAATTTTGAACATCTGAGATAAAAATAGAGAATTTTTTAGAGTTGCAGATGAAATTTAGACTTTTGCAAGGTTCGGGCTCAGAAAATGACCATTTTGCCCTCCGGCGATTTCAGAGGCTGAATGATGATGCTGGGTGGAGAGGTGAATGAAAATTTGGGGTGTTTACAGATGCCCCTCTTTGCTACTAAGCCGACTTGTGGCCGAGCTTAGTGGCAAAGAAAAACACACCAAATTTGGGCTATACATAAAAAATGCCCCAGTTAGAAGAATCTGACTGGGTATAAAGAAATTAGCCCGAGGAAGATGGTAGATATGAAGCAAAAAATGGAGAATGAAGAGGAAAGATTCACTCTGTGAGAGTGAAATTCAGGTTTTTACCCTTAACCTGGATGGGACAGAAATACCTCGTATGGAACGAAGCTCAGGTTTTAACCCTTGACCTGATTGGGGGATGAGATATCTCATAGAAATGAGACTCAGGTTTGTGCCCTTATCCTGATCGGGCGGAAAATGGAATACCTCATTGAATGAGGCTCAGGTTTGTACCCTTATCCTAATCGGGCGGAAGATGAAATACCTCTTTGATTGAGGCTCAGGTTTGTACCCTTATCCTGATCAGGCGGAAAATGGAATACCTCTTTGAATGAGGCTCAGGTTTGTACCCTTATCCTGATCGGGTGAAAAATGGAATACCTCTTTGAATGAGGCTCAGGTTTGTACCCTTATCCTGATCTGGCAGAAAATGAAATACCTCTTCGAATGAGGCTCAGGTTTATACTCTTATCCTGATCGAGCGGAAAATGAAATACCTCTTCGACGGAGGCTCAGGTTTGTACCCTTATCCTGATCGGGCAGAAAATGGAATACCTCTTTGGTTGAGGCTCAGGTTTGTACCCTTATCCTAATTGGGCGGAAGATGAAATACCTCTTTGAATGAGGCTCAGGTTTGTACCCTTATCCTGATCGGGCGGAAAATGGAATGGAATCCTCGAAGGAAGAGACCATGATGAAACCTTCAGATTTTGCACAATAAATCCGACAGGGGTTTTGCAAAAGGAAGGAAAATGGAGTCTCTAAAGCTTGAAAAGGGATTGATTTTGGGTGTCTCATTGCTGAGACTAAATAGCTTTTGAAATTGCCTTTTGCGAGAGATGATTGGTGGTTCGACCTCGAACCAAAATGGGACTGTCTATGGTGGGACAGTGGGGACACAGGGAAGTGTGCAAATCTGAGAGTTCATGCTCTCAAAGAAGGGAAGGAATCAAGTCCTTAGGAGGGATTTAAAATTGGTGTCAGGATGCATCGAAAACGGACATCAAGCTCTCATTTCACGTCAGGATAGCTAGAAAATATTGTCAAAATGTTGGAAATTTTGCTGTTGATTCAAAATTTTTGAAAATGTTGCACATGGTTGCAGAGATATTCTTTCTTTTTTACCCAAAGCATTACCTCCAAACGAGATTCACTTCGTAGAATCGAGATTGGGAACCCAAATTACTTGCCCTTGGCCTTCTTCAAGGAAGCTATCAATTTCCTTGATATGAGCAGGAAAGAGAATTTGATATTATGAAAACCATTGATGAAAGAGGATTGATAATAGAATTTCACAGATTTAAAGAAGATTCTTGATAGATCTGGCAGTTTGATATCCTGAGAGCTTCTCTCATGATAATCTTTCTACACTCTTTTGACTCTCTGGTGTTTTGGCTACATTCTCCTTCATTTTGAAGATGTTTTGACTTTTTCTCTCTTTCTTTTTCCTCTCTTGCTCTCTTTTGGGAAGGGTACGTTACAAACTCCTTCATCTTGGAGATGTTTCGATCCTTCTTGGGCAATGGATTTGGAGATCTTTGGATGATAGCTGAAATTAAATATCTTTTAGGGCTTGTCGAGAGGTTCATCGCATCTGCCTTCATCTCGACAGTGCTTTGGACTTTCCCTGGAAGGATCCGTCACAAACTCCGTCATCTTGGAGATGTTTCGAATCTTCTTTGGCCCTGAGGGTCTACTCGCCTAATTCGCCTTCATCTTGACGACAGGTGAGAGATCCCTTTTGCGGATATTTAATTGCAGCTTAGGTGATTCTAAGGAGACAGGGTTTTGATGAATGCTCTCTTTTTCTAGCGCTCAGGATATTTTCACTGCCTCGTCTTTACAAGAATAGCCTTTAAAGATGTGCCATTGACTGCGATCAATATTGATCATCTACGGCTTTTCAATAACATTGAATTTTCTTTTCTGGCCATATCGAGGACTTATCCTTCATCCTTTTGGTTGGCCAATAGAAAGAATTTGAATTTTGAATCTCTTTTCGCAAAAGCTTCACTCTTCTGGAAGTAATGCTAAAGGTAAATAGAGATTTGTGCAATAAAGATTCTGGAATCAACAAATACTTTGATTGACAAAATTTTCTTGAAGTCCTGGGTGAAAGTGAGTATTTGAAATCCGGCTCAATACATCCGTGACAAAAATTCTCCTCTCTTTTTCCCCAAAAAGAGAGACTCAGGCTTAGCCCTTACCTGAATGGGAAATAGGAAATACTCCTCTCTTCCCTGAAGAGGAGGTGTTTGCAAAACAGACTTTCGAAGAGAAAATTAGCTTTCGTCAAAACTCCCTAAGATTAGGCTTCTCTTATGGAAAGGGGCCGATAATAGTGAGGTCTGAAAATTGGGTCATGAAAGGAACGAGTCCATCACACTCTCTCTGCAAAGAGGGTCCTTCATGACGAAAATGGCCTAGTATGAAATTGGGGGGTCACAAGAAAAACGAGTCTCCGTCGAGCCTCTCCCTTAAAAAGGGCTCCTCGTGTGAAATTGGAAATTGTTTTGCAAATGGTTCACAAAGACGCGAGTCCCTTCAAAGTCTCCCTGAAAAGGGGCTAAGTGAACGAATTGGATAGCATGCGAAAAGAACGAGCTCCCTCGAACTCTCCCTAAAAAGAGTCTCTCGCAAGAGAAAATGATTGAAATTGGATATTGAGATTGATTGACCCAAAGGTCGAAATTGGAAATTGGAAAATTGGTTGCTGGCAATTGAATGACCCGAAAGTCGAAATAGGATGACCTGACGGTCGAAATTGAGAATTAGTTGACCAAAAGGTCGAAATTGTGAATTGAGTGACCCGAAGGTCGAAATTTGGAAATTGGGTGACCTGAAGGTCGAAAATTTGGAAATAGATTGACCCGAAGGTCAAAAATTGGAAATTGATTGACCCGAGGGTCGAAAATTTAGAAATAGGGTGACCCGAAGGTCGAAAATTAGAAATTGATTGACCCGAGGGTCGAAAATTTGGAAATAGGGTGACCCGAAGGTCGAAAATTGGTAATTAAAATTGAGAATTGGAAATTGGGTGACCCCAGAGGTCGAAATTGGAGAATTGCCTGGTTTGAAGATTTAAATTGAGATTTGGAGAGCAAAATATCAAATTTGAGCAATTGACAGACCCTGATGATTGAAATGACTTGAATCAATCAAAGGAGAATGATGAGTTCGAGTCAGAGCTCGAATAAATACAAAGATCACGAGTCGGAACCCAGATCACCAGAAGAAAAATGAAGAGCTCGAGTCAAGGCTCGAGTAAGGTAATTGAGATCATGAGTCGGAACTCGGATCAATAGAGAAAATGAAGAGCTCGAATCTGAGCTCAAATAAGATAATGAGATCACGAGTCGGAACTCGGACCAACAAAAGAAAATGAAGAGCTCAAATCTAAGCTCGAATAAGATAATGAGATCACGAGTCAGAACTCAGATCAACAAAGGAAAATGAAGAGCTCAAATCTGAGCTCAAATAAGATAATTTGAATAAAAACCCGAGTCGGAACTCGGTTTTCCAAAAAGTTGGATTTTGAAAATGTACCAGTTTGAACACTGGATTTTGAAATAATACCAGTTCGAGCGCTGGGTTTTGATTCAGTACTGGCGATTATCTTTCCATTTTGAATCATTAGGAATTGTGATGGGACTGTTTGTTGAAATCCCAATACTGACCGGATTGTTGTTAATGCAGTTGAATGCAAATGAATATGAATTGATGCATATGAACGCACAAGTGCGTGAAATGAGGAATTTGTTTATCCTGCCTGCATACAGAACATTTTTTTTTTAAAAATGCCCCAGTGTAACTGGGAAAAGAAAGTTGGATCATTATTTGAAATAAAATAGGAAGGATTACAAAGGAAGAGTAGATGCTTTAAGTATAGAACTTTTTCAAGTGTCGAGCATTAATGGGATCTGACAATTCTACCCCATCGGCATTGATGAGCCAATATGAGTTGCGGGGTAATGCTTCTTTGACGACATATGGGCCTTCCCAGTTTGACGACCATTTACCGCCGGGGTGATGCTTGAGATAAGCTGTGGATTGAAGTACTAAATCATTGACTTTGAATCTTCTTTCGATGATAGACTTCGCATATTGCCTGGCTACTCTCTGGCGATAGGATTGAGCATGCTCTGCTGCTTTTAGCCTTCTCTCGTCGAGTAAGTCTAGCTGTACTAGTCGCTGCTGCTGGTATTGATCAAGAGGTAATTCTAGAAGCGACGCGAATTTCAGAGCGGGCTTTTGAACGTGTAGCGGCAATACTACTTCTGTTCCATAGACCAATTCGGATGGAGTAGCATTCGTCGGAGTGCGAATGGTGGTCCGGTAGGCCCATAGTGCATCGTGGATCTTCTCATGCCAGTCACGACCTGTTTCCACAGTTCGCTCCAAGATACAAATTAAAATCTTGTTGGTGGCCTCTGCCTGACCATTCCCTTGAAGATAGTAGGGAGCGGAAAAATGATGATAGATCTTGAACTTTGAGCAGAATGTCTTCATCTTTTCATTCTTGAAATGACTGCCATTATCTGACACAATGTCATGTGGGATGCCGAAACGGCAAAGGATGTTCTTGTGAATAAAAGAGACCACGTGTCGGCCTTCTACTGTGCGAAGAGTGATAGCTTCTACCCACTTGGTGAAATATTCCGTTGCAGCCAGGAAGTATTTGTGGCCATTTGAAGCTGAAGGAGTGATGGGACCTACGACATCGAAGGCCCACATAGAGAACGGCCATGGAGAGACAACAGATTGCAGATATGTTGCAGAAGCATGAATAAAATGTGCATGTATTTGGCATTGAACACACTTCTTCACATAATGATAACAGTCTTGTTGCATAGTCTTCCAGTAGTAACCTGCTCTGATGATCTGCTTGACAAGGGTTTGGTAGCCGACGTGGCCACCACAAATGCCTTTGTGTGCTTCTCGCATGACTTCTTTGGCTTCGTCTTCATCTACACATCTGGAATACTCTGAACTGAATCCTCGACGGTAGAGGACATTGGCCAAAATGAAGTATCGAGTAGACATACGCTGGATTGCTCGTTGCTCTTTCTTTGAGAGTTCTGGAGGAAATTCACCGGTTTCTATGAAAGTTTTGATATTGTAATACCAAGGCTTCTTCCTTTGCTCAGCCTGGTTTACTTGTTTCGCTGGAAGGAAAGCAGGTTGGTCAAGTCTGCCAATTTCGAAGGAGGGACATGATTCTCCATTCTTGAATGCCATAATGGAGCCTAAACTGGCTAGGCTATCAGCCACTTGATTAAAATCTCTCTTGATATGGAAGAGCTGAAATTCTTCAAAATTGCTGACAAGAGCCGAAACAATTTTCTGATAGGGAAATAGCTTCTGATCTTTGACCTGCCATTCAGCTCGAACTTGATTGACAACAAGTAATGAGTCACCGTAGGCATGCACTCTCTTAACATTGAAATCTAATAGAATTTTTAGACCTTGAATCAGGGCTTCATATTCAGCCATGTTATGGGTGCATTGAAAATCTAACTTGAGAGAAAATGGAATCATCTCTTTCTCAGGAGTGATTAATAGGATTCCAATGCCTATTCCGGCCATGTTCTTGGAACCATCGAAAAACAAATTCTAGATCAGGTATCGCTGGATGTTGCATATTTGCTCATCTGGGAAATCATCTTTGGCTTTGACCTCTTCTGCCAAAGGAAAATCTTTCAATTGATCTGCAATTGCTTGGCCTTTGATTGATTGCTGCGAGACATATGCTAAGTCATACTGCATCAGTAAGACTTGCCATTTTGCGACCCGTCCGCTTAGGAAAGGTTGCTCCAAGATATACTTGAGAGGATTGAGTTTGGACAAAATTTTGACTTCAGATGCCAGCAGGTAGTGTCTTAGCTTCTGACACATCCATACCAGAGCTAGGCAGGTCTTCTCTATTTGAGAGTATCTCTTTTCATAATCTATGAAAGTCTTACTCACATAATAGATGGCGTGCTCTATCAGGCTGCCTTCTTTGTATTGCGCCAAGAACCCGCCGCATGCAACTTGATTGACTGAGATGTATAGCAAAAGAGGTTTTTCCAATTCTGGCGGCTTCAAGATGGGAGGATTGAGAAGATACTTCTTGATCCGATTAAACGATTCCTGACACTCCGGTCCCCATTCGAACTTCACTCCTTTTCTAAGCAAGTGATTGAAAGGTTCGCATCTCATTGCCAAATTGGAAATAAACCGTCGAATTGACTACATGCGTCCCTGAAGGCTACGCAATTCTTTGAGATTCTTCGGGGGTGGCATATCAATGATAGCCTTTGCTTTGGCTGGGTCAATTTCAATTCCCTTTTTGCTGACCAGAAAACCCAACAATTTGCCTGATTCAACTCCAAAAACACACTTTTGCGGGTTAAGCCTTAACTTATAAAGGATGAGTCGCTTAAAGACTTAATCAAGAGCTTCGAGGTGATCTTCTCCCTCTTTAGATTTCACGAGGATATCATCAACATACGCATCCATGATTTTGCGCATCTGATCGTGAAATATAACGGGCATTGCCCGTTGATACGTTGCTCCGGCATTCTTGAGCCCAAAAGGCATAACTGTATAGCAGAAAGTGCCCCAAGGCGTAGTGAAGGAAGTTTTTGATTGGTCGCGGGCGGCCAACTTAATCTGATTGTAGCCGGAATATCCATCCATGAAAGAGAACATAGCATGTTCTGCCGTGCTATCGACTAGAAGATCGATGCTTGGAAGTGGGTAGTCATCCTTCGGAATTGCCTTATTGAGGTCTCTGAAGTCTATGCAGATCCTCATTTTGCCACTTTTCTTTGGGACAACGACGATATTGGCTAACCAATCTGGGTAGTCAATAGCTCGGATAAATCCTACTTTGAGCAAATCTTTGAGTCCTTCCTTGACTTGTTGTTCTATTCTAGGATCCATTTTTCTCAGCTTTTGCTTAACTGGTTTAGCATCCGGCTTCAAGACGATACGGTGCTCGACTAATTTTGGGTCCAAGCCCGGCATATCTTCATATGTCCATGCGAACACTTCTTCATGTTGCTTGAGAAAATCTGTAAGCCTTTTCTTTTCTTCCGGACTCAGACTGGTTCCGATCTGGAGAATTTTGGGATCTTCCTCTAAACCGATATTGACATCTTCAGTCGGATCTTGTACTAAAGGAGATGGTTCATCCTGCTTTTGAACGGCGGTGAACTCCGATAATTCCTGCAGAGATTGATCATATTCTGCACAATCATCTGACGGCTTTCCATTCTTGTCCCCTTCGGTGCTTGCCTTGACTCTGTGAATTGCTGCCGACTTCTAAAAAACCATGGGATTGAGAACGAGCTTCTTGATTGTCCGAGAAGTCATTTTGAAATTTTGGATAAGAAATTTGGTTCAGATAAATCGGCCTATCGTGAGACAAGCAATCATTTGAAGAGAACTATGCATAAAATGGCATTGAATTATAAAATTAGGAGATAGGGAAGGAAGATAGATGGCATCCGGATAGACAAAGAAATTTGGAATTTTATTGATTTTGAATTGATCGAAGACATTGATAAAATAAGACATTTATTTTGAAAGAATAGAAAATAACAAATGGTCTTTAATGTGACCCTTTGACAAAAATAGTCTTCTTTGACAAGCTTTTGCCGGAGAACCCTAGTCCTGCTTTGTGGGGACGATGTTTCTAAATCACTGGCTCGATGCGGCCATCTTCATTCTTGCCGAGTCCTTTGAAGGGTTGATAACCATGTTTTAGGAGCAAATCAAATCTGTTTCTTGCCTTCATGAATTGCGGGAACAACGGATGATCTTTAATAGCGCTGTAGTTGATTCGGCCTCCAACCTTGAAGAATTGAGGACCTCTCCATCGGGTCGTGGCTACCGTGTGCAGAGATAGTTTTGATGATGCCTGGAGTATTTCTCGATTCTCTCCGAGATTGATCTCTTCACTTTCCCTGATGCTGGGAATATCCGCATTGAATGAGGGTCGGGGAATCATTGGCTGCGGGAGCCTTTCTTCTGGGTCTTCTCCCAGTATTATGGTAATCATTTCACCATTTGACCATTTTACACATTGATGGAGGGTGGAAGGTACTGCATTTGCATTATGAATCCACGTCCTTCCGAGCAGCAAGTTGTAGGTGGGTGGCACATTAACCACATGAAAAAGTACTGAATGCACCGAATAGTTGATGAACACTTCCAGAAATATCTTGCATTTTGCCGTTTGACCATGGTTGTCAAACCCGTAGATAGTGATGGGATCTGGAATATATTCTTCATCCTTGATCCCTAATGCCTTCGCGGTCATCTCGGGACAAATATTGAGGCTACTGCCTCCATCGACCAGCACATGTGGTACTGTCATTCCCCTCACTCGAACGACAATGTACAAAGCATTATTGTGAAAGGAATGAGGCTTTGGAAGGTCCTCATCCAAGAAAGTGATTGGCGCATTTGTCATGGCAGAGTTCACAATCTGTGCCATGTCTTCAGGAGTGGTACTGGGTTTGACTTTGATTTTCCTGAGTAAATCATCCAGTACTCGCTGGTGCTTGCTAGAATTCTTGGCCAAATCAAAGATGGAGACATTGGATAGAGCGGTCAGAGGCTTCTGACTTGAACTCTCTGACCTGGGTTTGATAATTTGCTTGAGGAAGTCAGGAGTTCCCTTTGACTTGGGGGCTGACTTTACAGGTGCTCCTGAAACTTTCATCTTGCCGAATGCTGAAATTAGGTCCATCTTCTTAGAATCAGGAGCTGCTTGTCGTAGCACTAACATCTGGTGCCGAACCTGGAGATCTTGTGTAGAACACGGCTTGATGTGTTTATGCGGCAGGAATGACTGTGCGGACACCATTGCCGTGGTGTGCGAAGGGAAGGGATGATTGAGAATGTTCATTTTTTCTTCTTCTTCTCCTTCCACTAGAAGATTTTTTTCAATGAGATCTTGTATAATGTTTTTGAGAACAAAGCAGTTCTCAGTGTTGTGTCCCACTGTCTAGTGGAACTTGCAAAACTGATCTTTCCATTTCCCCATAGGCACAGGGGGATCAATCAATCTGGGCAACTTAACCATCTCTTTTGATAGCATATACTCGAGCACATCTTCGAGTGTTTGGTCTAAAGGAGTAAATTTTCTATCATAACTCCATCCTTCATGTCTAGTCTTCTCACGCAGTTTCGGCCCTTGATCCTGCTGAGGAGGCTTGCTGTATTGAGGGGCAGGCTTTGCTTTCTGATCTTTGTTGTTTGAACTTCCTGTGCCGTAGCAATAATCTCTTTTCTGCCCTTTGTGCTGATTTCGGCCTTTGTTGGCAGAGTAGGTGAAGTGAGCTTTCTTCTTCTGCTCACCTTGGGAGTTGCCTTTGGAAAAGGTGAAGCCTTCATAGACTCCATTTTACACACTCAGCTCTAGCCATTCGGCTCGTTCAGTCAACTCGATGAAAGTCCTGGATGGTGCTGTGGAGATCAGTCCTCTTAAAGGCTGCGAAAAGTTGTTGAGGATTAGGGACAATGCATGCCTTTTCGAGATAGGATCTCTCATTTTGTTACAGGCTGATCTCCATCTATGGATAAAGTCCCGTGCCTTTTCATTCTCATTCTGCCTGAGATTGCAGAGATGACTCAATGTAGGCAGTGCTTCTGTGTTGAACAAGAAGCGTTCGATAAACAGGTTTACAACTTTATCGAACTCCTTGAGCTCGATGGGGTTGATATGCTCAGCATACCACTTAGCTGCAACTCCTTCCAAGCTGCAGGGAAAGCATAAAAATAGTGCTTTGTTGTCCCTTTTGAACCGAGAGCATTTTGCAAAGAAAGTGGCGAGATGAGCTTTCGGGTTGCCAGAACCGTCGAATTTGATGAATTTTTGGGGAAGATTTTCCAAATCATCGTCCCCCTCTAGGCCGTCATAGAAATCCTCACTGGTGAAGATTTTTTTGCCCTTGTCGCGGGCTTGCAGATCTTTGACAACTCAGGCCATTTCCCTGAACTGTGCTTACAGGGGCTTCTCTGCATCCTGACTCTGAGATATGTGGCTTTTTCTTTGTTCTCGGCCTCGCTTCTGAAATATCGGAGGCACTTCATATTCTTCGTCTGTATCTTCAGTGGAGTCTGTTCCATCTGAGATTTCTTCCAGCTGGATTTGCTTTTTGGAAGTCCTCTTGTCCCTTTGGCCATGGAACTTTTCTCTGAATGGGTTTCTTTCCGAGCTGGTCCCGGGCTGCTCATTCATCATTTTGTTCATCATTTTTCGAAACATGGCATACATTTGAGGGTCTATGCCATCATCTTCTTGTTGCTGCTCTTGACTCTTCTCGGACCGGGGGGAACCCATCTCTTCTTCTGAGGCTCACGAGTACTGCGGTGCTGTTGTTCTTTTGCCTGATCTTGTTTGAACCATCAAATATTGTAAACGCTCTCTGCAGAACAAAGACCTGATTAGATTCTGTAGGACTTGGTTTTTGGAAGAAATATTCGCTGAAAATATGGTAGACAATTTGAAAAAGATATCCCATTACTAGGGACTGAGTCGTCGCGAGAATCACGACAATTGTGTTGTTACTCCTTCTGCAAAAGAAATAAACAACGAAAATATGCCTTGTTACCTAGGCGAGGTCGTCAAACCACAATAGAGAGACAATTTTATAGAAATGAGGAAAATATGATTTTATTGATCTTGACAAAGAGGTGGAGGACAGACAATTTGCCACCATTCATGATAGTTGGCAGACACTCTAGGACCAAGAAAGATTTTAAGAGAGACAAAGGAGTCCCAGCCGTAGCGGGCATAATGATATGCCCCGGACCATTGGGCGGAGGTGAGATCGAACTCTGCCATAGCTCCTGATAACAGTCGGGCTTCGACGTACTACTGCCTCTGAGAGAACTGCCGAACACATCTCTCTGGTTGGTAGTGAGTGCAGAAGAATGGTCCCAACAACTTGAATCGCTTGCCGTAAGCGTATGTGTATCTGGGAGGGGATAATTGCCGATCAAAATAGTCCCAAACTATGTCATCTTCTTGAATGCTGTTGATCATGGTTCGGTACTGCGCTACTGGAAGGAGTTCTTGACCATTGTATCTGAAAGAGCTTGCTCGGGCTGGAACATGTTGGAAGAACCAAGACTGAAGTGCGTAGATGCATCCTTCAACTAAAATGGATTCCCCAAGTGAGAATCGAGTTAGTCCTCGATATAGGAAAGCGAGCGCTGCCATGGCTATGGAGAGGCGATTGGTCTGCCGACTTCCCCATCTTCTCATAAGCTGGATTATTCTGATGTCTATGTAGTTTTGTCCGTCTGGAAAGAGGGATAATCCTACAGTGCACAAAACCATTGCATTCTGAATCCTTTCTTTAGCTGTCCTGGACAGCGAACTGACTTCAACGAAGGTCCCGTACTGGCGGTATAACTCGAGCAGGTCAACATATTCATTTCCGTCCAACTGGATCAGGGGCCAGGATCGGCGGCCTGTCATACGAGCTAAGGAGTCTCGGGGGTCCAAACCCTTGACCTTGATAAGGAATTGATGTTCTAATGGATCGCCTGGTTGACCGGCTGGTTTTGGCAATCCCATGATTTCTGAAAATTCATCCATTAAAACGGTTATTTCTCCCCATGGGAACCAGAAGGTACACGTCCGAGGATTCCATCGCTCGGCCATTGCATGGATCAGGTTGCCGTTGATGGTCTGCTTTCCGACTGCTGACGCCAGTTCTAATCTGCACTCGCTCAAATGGTCCGAGAACATTCAGGAAAAGCTTTTGAGCCAAGAATAGTACCACCAAGGAATGAAAGTTCCGGTGCTGAGGGCTCGATGTTTAGGACGACCTTGTCGCACCTCGTAGGAGATGTGACCTTCAGGAAAGATAGGATCGACTTGACTGGATGCCATCGAACTGAAAACGGAAAAAGACTCAGAATGAGACTTAGGAAAATGTGAGAAATTTTGAAAAATTTTGCAGGCAGGATAAAATGCAGCTGAAAATTCGAGATCTAGTAGAAAGGTAGAGTGGAAAATCTTCTGGAGTTTTGAAAGAAATGGGATATTTGAGAAAATCATCCAGGGTTTGAGAAAAACATCTCGTGGAAAATAAGGATATTTAAAAAAAAAAGCCTGATAAGTTTGAAAACATTGAGAAATATAAAGAATTGAGGAAATAACATACAATCACATCCTGCACAAACATTTATGCATATTCAGCACTCCCTAAAAGGCTGACTCTAAATGCATCATTTTGAAAACAGCTGTAGGACCCTAATCCTAACTCTAGGTTCAGATCATCTTTGTCCAATCCAGTTATGCCGATATACCCGAATCGAAATCCGAGGTACGTGGCATATAATTTCAACTCCGGTTCTAAGGTAAGGTTTTCCAAAATCCTTGAGCGCCTACCGATATACTTCGGATTGTGGCCCGCGGTACGTGGTAGGGGGTGTTAACCCAAATAATTGGCCCAGTTGTGAGGCTCTGTCCCGAACTAGGTGTAAACACCCCAAATTTTCACCCTCATCATGTGTCATTGCATATCATTGCATGTATTCTGCATATCATTCCATCGCATTGCATAGCATTGCATGTCATTGCATTTCATTTTCGAGATCCAGCACTCCTATTTCAAAACATTCAATCCAGATTTGAATTTTAAAGCTTTTATTTCAAAATCAATTTCAAAACCTGGGTTTTTATTCAACACTCTGTCATTTTCCAACCCCAGGACTTTATATTTCGAAATATTTTCTCAAGGAAACAATCTGGATTCATTTCAAATTCAAATTTTAATCGATTTCAATTCACAGATGAGACCCATTGAGGTGGTGTCGCTTCTGAATTCCTCTATTCATCAAATTTCTCAAAATTTTGAAAGTTTCAGTCCGATCAGGACTCTGTCTCAGAGTCCTGATCCGGTCAGGAGTCTGTTTTGAAGTCGGTTTTACTTCCATTTTCAATCTTTTCCGTTTGCTTTCTAAATTTAGGTCATTTTACAAAGTCCAGTTAGTTCAAAACTCTATTTTAGAGTCCGATCGAGTTAGGAGTCTAACCCTGACTGTGTTTTTTGACTTATTTTACCATTTCTTGATAAAATCTTTCGAAAATTCTTTCATTTGGCTTTTAAAATCTAAAATCTCAGAGTCCTAAGAGTTCAGGACTCTAACCCGAAGTTCCAGTTCGCTTGAGACCCTATTTTCAAAGATCTTGAATTTCAAATATCGATTTTAACCCCTTTTCAAAGCCATTTTCAGTGTTTATTTCAAAATTTCTAAAACTCGATGTGGGCCCACTCAGCTGGCACCATATCCAGAGGAATTCTAATTCAGTTAGAACCCTATGCCATTTCAAAAATCCTAATTTTAAGATTACTTTTGAAAATCCTTTTGAAAACTCCTTCAATTTCAAGTTTTAAAATCATCTTTTTGTAAAAACTCAAGTAGGGCCCACTCGGGGTGGTGCCATATTCGAGTCAGTCAGGGCTAGACTAGGGTTAGTTGATGTCTTGGTTAGTGTTAGAGGTTTAGAAGAGTCAAAACCATTTTGAAAAACTCATTTTTAAAAGTTAGTTTTTAAAACTAGTGTTTTTAAAGGTTTTTAAAGGGGTTTTAAAAACCCAATGTGAGAAAATGCCAAGTGGCACCACATTTGGGGATTTTCTAGGTTTAGCTAGGGGCTAATTAGGACTTAATTAGGATAATCTAGGGTAGGGTTAGTTAGGTAAACTCACACCAAAATCGCCCCCTTAGAGAGTCCAAGATTTTCAAAAGTGTTAAAATTTAAACCTAATTTTTTTTATTATAAATAGATGCATAAGGGGGGTCGATTTTTCCCATCTCTCTCCTATTGGATTCTTGGAGCTTCTCTCTCCTCTCCATCCCTTTCTCCATTGCTGCAACTCCAAGGTATGAATTCCTTTGCCTTTTTCATATTTTATTTAATGATTTTAATGTTTTAAACCTAGATCTAGGCTTAGATACCCCTCCTTATGGAAGATCAACCATGGTTTCACCTCAAGAACCATCAAGAATCAGCAAGAACGATCCAAGAAGGTGATCTAACCCTGTTTTTGGTGATTTACAGGGATTTTAATCCATTAGAATTGATTTTAATATGATTCTTTACATTATTAACCAATAAAATATATGATTTACCCTTTTTAATAGGTTAAATCTATGTTTTAAAGGTGATATCAAATTCCAGCCATTGATTCCCTATTTTTATTTTATTTTCACGGTTTATTCATGTTTGTTTTACGTTCTACAGCATAGAAATAAGTTTTATTTACGGTTTTATGGTTTATTTTATTTATTTACATTAGTTAATGCATGGTTTTCCAAGTTTCTTAAATTTCTGTGTGTTTTAGGTTTAGAATAGTAAAGATAATGTTATTTCGGATTGAATTACTCATTATTTATTTCTGATTTTTTTATATGTGATGCATGCATGAGTTATTGAATTACTATAGAAAAATCAGAGGTTTTGGATCTCGGGAACCCTGTCAAAAAAATCAGACATCAAATCGGGGTTTTAAAGCTTTAAAATCGTGGTTAAAATCAAGAAGGTAACTTGCTGTGATGATATTTCTCTCATCTTATATTCGATTTTAGATCTGTAAAGTGATATGGATTTACATTGAGTAGATATGTCTGCTGTGAAATTTTCGGATTTTTTGATCACTGGTTAGTATTTTTCCCGTTTCAGAGAATCTGTTTTTAAATTTAGAACTTGTTAGGGTTTACCAAAACCCTAATCAGACTTGTGTTAGTCATAAATCCCAAACCACAGATCCGATTCATGATTTGTAAAAAGTGAGTATTGTTATTTTTTTGTCTACTGTTCATCACTAAAATTTCAGAGATTTTTGTTTAGGATTGCTATTTATGTCTGTATTTTAAATCTGGAATAGCTGTTTTAATCCCTGTTAAGAGTGATATATTTTAGCTCAGATTGCCGGAAGGGTTTCTCCCTAACCGGAGATGAGTTTTCCGATCTGTAAATTGAGAAATCTCTGTTTTTCTTCTTAGTTAGTCTCTGTAAAATTTCATAAATTTCCATAAAGATTTGACCCCTGGTTCAGGTCTTGGATTGAAACTGGTTGGTGAATTAGGTCAAAAATAGCATATTTTTAGGGTTTAATGCAATTTTCGGATTAATTTAATGTCAAAAAATTATTTGTATAATTCCAATTCGACATTAGGGTTATAACAAGTGAAGGTACCAATTTTATGGATTTTGGAATCCATTTGATGGCTGAATTAAGCAAATTGCAAAACTGGGTTCCTGAAAGATCCAAAAACACTGCTAAAATCACAGTTTTTGTGATATTATTGGATTTTCGTGCATAAGCATATATTTTTAGGGTTTAATCATGTTCATAATCATATTAGGATGCTTTAGGTTTAATTTTGTGCTCATTTGATTTCATTTAGTGCATAAAACCTAAGTTTTTACCAAAATCTATTTCTAAAAACCCTGATTTCAAGGCCATAGTCTTGCTATCGGGGGCAATTTGGTCATTTGACCTAAATTTCGAAATCCCTAACCCTAATTTCATATTTTTAATCATGTCATAGCATATTTGGTTTGAGTTTATTCCATTCAAATTTCAAAACTTGCATTTTATCAAAATATCTTTCTAAAAACCCTAATTTCAAGGCCATAGTCTTGTTATTAGGGGTATTTTGGTCATTTTGACCCCAATTTCGAAATTTCATATTTTACCTTTATTATTTCTTCATATTTTATCATTTTGATTTAAGGAAATCATGGCAAAAAGGCTTATATCTAGCAAAATCCAACAATTTCCTGATATTGTTGGATAAATCTAGAAAAGCCAACATATATTCATTAACAAGTTTTCTAGTTTTGCAGGTACATTGAAGACTTTATTTTTCATGTATTTAAATTTCAATAGTGATGTAATTTGTAATTAAACTTTGGAATAAGAATTTACATTTCCTGCTTAGCTTAGGTTGCATTGCATATAGTTTATTTTTATAATTTTAATGTGTGATGGATGATGATTCATGCATATTTTTACAAATTCACCATGGTCTACACGAATGGCACATGCACTAGCTTCTATGAAGTTTATAAACTTGGTGGAATTTGTATTTATGGCCATAGTCAGAATACGAATGATACTTAGATTTATGATCTTCACATTAGCCACATTCAGCCTACACTCTTAGGCTAACTTCAAAAATGCACTGCATTTCTCAAAATACAAAAAGTATTTCCCAATTCCTCAAAATCATCTTCATTCATTTCATGCATTTGCCAATTCCAATTCAAATTTCAATTCAAAGAAGTTCATTTTCTCAAAATCTCCTAAGTCTTATAGCAAAATCGATTTTCCCAAAGACATTGAATTTTAAAGGATATTTCAAGTATTTCCCAAGTTCCAAATTCAATTTTTCTAAGTTAGAATTTCAATTTCAAAGTTTGAATTCAGAGAAACCAAGTATCTCAGAATTGATTTTCACCAAATGTCAAGGATTCCTAAATCGATTTTTATTTCCCTCAGAAGTATATTTCAAATCCCAATTCACGATTTTCAATGTGATACCTATTCTAAATATTTCAATCATTCAAAGCAAACATCATGTTTTCAAAATGGGCATTTTCTGAAAATTCATAGCACATGCCTGATTCTATGTGCATTTAGAAATTAGAATATGATTTAGACAAGTTGAATAGAGCAGAGCAGTAGATTGATCCTTGGTTCGATTACCCCTGTTAAAGGTGGCAGGAACGGTCGAACCTCGTACCGACAGGCGAGTCCCATTCTACGGAATTTTCCCGCATTTTAAAACGGAGGCGAGTTATTTTCAAAATCTTTTTCAAAGGTTAGTTTGATTTGCAAAAAGCAAAATTTTGCGATGATAACAGGTTTGGCGACCGTGATGGGACCTGTCTTTGCCTGATCAATCTAATGCTCTACTTAGTTCAAATTGTCAAAATCGATTTCCATGAAATGTCAGCTTTTAATTTATGCTATCATGTAAACCTAGGAGCCTAGACTTGAACCCAGCTGACTTGGAATGCATATAGACTAGGTATGGTTTGGTAGGACCATATTGAGGAGAATTATTCATGCTCACATAGACTTAGGTCTAATACAACACTCCTCAATTTAGAAATTGTATGAAAACAATGCTTGCTTCTTCAAATATTTCAAAAATCTATCTCTTTAGGACTTAGAGCCTTCTATTTTTTTGCATGTGCTCATATTTTTCAAAAACCACCCCACCTATATTGTCCCGGTCTTCACGTTGCTGGGCTCTCTTCCTGAACCATAGTTCGGGACAGAGCCTCACAACTGGGCCACCTATTTGGGTGAAAACCCCCCTGCCACGTACCAAGGGCCATAGTCCAACGTATATCGGCAGGTGCTCAAGGATGTTGGAAAACTTGAACCTAGAACTGGAGGAATTGATTTTATGCCACGTACATCGAGCCTTGGCTTGAGTATATAGGCATAACTGGATTGGATACAGATGATCTGAGCCTTAGAGTTAGGATTAAGGTCCTACAGCCATTTCAAAATTTGTGCATCTAGAGTCAGCTTTTAGGGAATGCTGTATGTGCATACTTGTTTATGCAGAATTTGATTGAATATGTTATTTCTTTTTTATTTTCCATATTTTCCCCAATTTTCTAAAATACTGGACGATTTTCTCAAAATTCCCCAATCTATGTCCATGTACTGTCCATGTTTTAAAACCTTGGACGATTTTTCAAATACTTCATTTTCCATTTTTCATCAAACCCTGGACGATTTTCCAAATTTCCCTTAATTTCCTTCAAAACTCCAGGTGATTTCCCATCTTTCCTGCCTTCTGGATCTCGAATTTCCTACTTTATTTTTTATCCTGCCTGCATTTTCCTCAAACTTTCTGTATTTTCCCAAGTCTTATTCCAATTTCCATGTCTTCCAGTCCGATGGCATCTAGTCAGCTTGATTCAGTCTTCCTTGAGGGTCACATCTCCTACGAGGTGCGACAAAGTCTTCCCGAACATCGAGTTCTCAGCACCGGATCCTTCTTTCCCCGGTGGTATTATTCATGGTTCAAGAACTTCTCTCGTATGTTTCCGGACCATCTGGACGAGTGTGGATTGGAACTGGCGTCCGCAGTGGGAAAGCAGACAGTCAACGGCAACTTGATTCATGCACTAGCAGAGCGGTGGAATCTGAGCACTTCTACCTTCTGGTTCCCGTGGGGCGAGATGACAGTACTGATGGATGAATTTTCAGAGATTATGGGATTGCCCGAGCCAGCCGGTCAGCCTGGAGATCCATTGGAGAAACAATTTCTGATTAATGTTTAGGGTCTGGACCCTAAGGATACCTTAGCTCGCATGACAGGATGCAAGTCTTGGCCATTGATAGAGGATGGAAATGAATATGTGGATCTGCTCGAAATCTACAGACAGTATGGGACATTTGTGGAAGTCAGCTCGCTGTCCAGAACAGCTCAAGAGAGAATTCAGCACGCGATGGTTCTGTGCACGGTGGGATTAGCTTTCTTTCCCGATGGACGGAATCACATGGATATCAGAATAGTTCAGCTTCTAAGGAGATAGGGAAGTCGACAGACCAGCCGCCTCTCAATAGCCATGGCCGCACTCGCTTTTCTATACCGAGGGTTGACTCGTTTCGCACTCGGAGAGTCGATCCTAGTCGAAGGGTGCACCTATGCCTTGCAGTCTTGGTTCCTCCGACATGTGCCAGTCCGAGCCAGTTCCTTCAGATACAATGGTGAAAAGCTTCTTCCAGTTGCGCGATACCGGTTCTTGATCGACAACCTTCAGGAGGAAGAGGTCGTATGGGACTACTTTGATCGTCAGGAATCACCTCCCAGATATACTTATGCATATGGCAAGCGATTCAGGCTACTTGGCCCATTTTTCTGCGCATACTATCATCCAGAGCGGTGTGTCAGGCAGTTCTCTCAGAGGCAGAAGCACGTAGAGATTCGTCCACTAGCCGGGGTTCTGCCAGAATTCGATCTCGCATCAGATCAGTGGTCCGGAGCATACCATTCTGCCAGACATGGCTGGGATTCCTTTGTCAGTCTTACTATTTTTCCTGGTCCTCGTGTATCTTCTGATTATCCAGAGTGGTGGAAAATTGTCTGTCCCCCTCCCCTCTGTCAAGTGTATTATTGATAAAATCGTGTTTTTCCCCTCAATAAAATTCCTTTATTTTACATTTCACTTTGGTTTGACGACCTCGCCTAGGTAACAAGGCATATTTTCAGTTGTTTATCTTGCAAAGAATAGCAACACAATTGTTGTAATCCCAGCGACGACTCAATCCCTAGTAATGGGATATTATTTCAATTGTCTACCAAAATTCTCAACAAATATTTTCCTCCAAACCAAATTTCCTTCAGAAGCCTAACCATCAGTTCTGCCCTGCAGAGAGCATCAGCAATATCCAAGAGAAAATTTGTGATACCCGATGGTTCATACAAGATCCAGAAAGAAAACCACATCAGTTGAAGGCGTCGCGTACTCAGTAGCTTCAGAAGAAGAGATGGACTCACCTCGATCAATCTAGAGTCAGGGTCAGCAGGCGGATGATGGCATCGATCCCCAAATGTACGTCATGTTCAAAAAAATGATGACCAAGATGCTGGCAGAGCAAGCTGAGGCCAGTACTGAGCAAATTCAGACCAAACAGAAAGATAAGGGTCATGCCGTCAAGAATGTGAAGATCAGCAAAAAGCAGAGTCGTCACGAGGAAATATCTGATGAGTCAGAATCAGCTGACGATGCTGACAAGGAATGTGAAAATAAATATGAATTCAAAAGGTCGACTCAGGGTCAGGGGTCGGCTTACAAATCCAAAAACCAGTCTGTTGACGACCCTACCCAGTCACAGCTAAAAGACATGATGAAAATGGTCAAAGATTTGCAGGCTCGCGACAAGGGCAAGAAAGTCTTCACCAGCGAAGACTTCTATGATGGTTTAGATGGGGACGACGATCTGGATAATCTCCCCAGAAAATTTATCAAGTTTGATGGTTCTGGCGACCCTAAGGCTCATCTTGCCATGTTTTTCGCTGAATGTTCACGATTCAAGCGTGACAATCGGGCACTCTTCCTTTGCTTCCCTCGCAGTCTGGAGGGAACAACAGCTAAATGGTACTCGGAGCACATCAACCCCATAGAGCTGAAAGAATTTGATAAGGTGGTAAACATGTTCATCGAGTGATTCCTCTTTAATGCCGAGGCGCTCCCGACCCTCAGTCATCTCTGCGGCCTAAAACAAAGAGAAAATGAAAAAGCTAGAGACTTCATCCACCGCTGGAGGTCGGCTTGTAATAAAATGAGAGATCCCATATCAGAGGGGCACGCTTTGTCCCTAATTATGAGTAACTTCTTGCAACCGCTGAAAGGCCTCATCTCCATCGCACCGTCCAGAACCTTTATTGAATTAACAGAGCGAGCCGAGTGGCTCAAATTAAGTATGGAGAATGGCTTCTATGAAGGTTTCACTTTCACCAAGAACAACGGCCAGAACGAGTCAAAGAAGAAGACTCACTTCACTAATTCTGTCAGTAATAATAAATGGAATCATCGCAAGGGGCAGAATAGAGACTTCTGTTATGGGGCAGGAGGTTCAAACAGGAATGATCAGAAAGGGAAGCCGATCCCGCAATTCAGCAAGCCGCTAGAGCAGGGACCAAAACCCCGAGAGAAAGTGAAGCATGAAGGATGGAGCTATGACAGGAAATTCACTCCATTAGATCAATCACTCGAGACTGTGCTCGAGTACATGTTGACCAAGGAGATGGTCAAGTTGCCAAGGCTGGCCGGCCGATCCTCCCGTTCCTATGGGAAAATTCAAAGACCAATTCTGCAAGTTCCACAGAACAGTGGGGCACAATACTGAGAACTGCTTCGTTCTGAAGAATATTGTTCAGGACCTTATTGATAAAAATCTTCTGGTAGAAGGTGCAGAAGATGAAAATATAGATATTCTAAAAGAGCCATTTCCTCGTCATTCTACAGTAGTCATCACCGAACAGTCGTTTCAACCACAGGAGCATATCAGGCCGTGCTCTGAAAATGACATGCAAGCTCAGCATCAAGTCCTGGTATTGCAGCAGGCTCGGTCCAAGGCCCAAAAGATGGACCTTATTTCAGCTTTCGGCAAATTGAAAGTATCTGACAAGCCCGCTGGGATATCTCCCGAGGTAGCCAGAAGTATGCCATGGCTCCCTAAGCATCTCATTAAGTCCACCACAAAGAAAAGCGAGACATCCACTCTAAAGCCTATTACAGCATTATCCAATGTCTCAATTTTGGATTTAACCCAAGCTTCCGCTAAACATCAACAAGTATTAAATAATCTGTTGCAGAAAATCAAGGTGAAACCAAGCATAACTCTGGAAGACATGGCCCACATAGTCAACCAGGCCATGACTAATGCTCCAGTTACTTTCTCCGATGAGGATCTCCCTAAGCCTCATGTGTTCCATAACAACACCTTGTATGTTGTGGTTCGAACCAGAGGGATGACAGTTCCTCATGTGCTGATCGATGGAGGCAGCAACCTCAATATATGTCCAGAAATGACCGCCAAAGCTTTGGGCATAAAAGAAGAAGAATACATTCCAGATCCAATCACCATTTATGGGTTCGACAATCATGGCCAAACAGCGAAAGGAAAAATATTCCTAGAGATCTTCATTGACTACTCGGTCCATTCAATTCTCTTTCACGTGGTCAATGTGCCGCCCACTTATAATCTACTTCTCGGGAGACCATGGATCCACAACACAAACGCAGTATCGTCTACTCTTCATCAGTGCATCAAGTGGTCAAAAGGCGGTACGATCATGACAGTCTTGGGCGAAGATCCAGAGCAGAGGCTAGCACAGCCCATGATCCCCAGGCCCTCTTTCACTACTGATATCCCTAGCATTAGGGGTATTGAAGAGGTCAGCTTCGAAGAGGATTCAGGAATCATGCAGACGGCAGAGCGACCCGAGCATACAGTGGTTGCGACCCGATGGGGAGGTCCACAGTTCTTCAAGATTGGAGGACGAATTGATTACAGCACACTCAAGGATCATCCTCTATTCTCCCAATTTATGAAAGCTAAAAAGGGATTTGATTTACTAGTGAAGCACGGCTACCAGCCTTTTCGAGGCCTAGGCAAAAATGAAGATGGTCGTCTTGAACCAGTGATTCCTCAGCACTGCCCTAAAAGGACCGGATTGGGCTTTAGTGGCCAAAGATCTCAGAAAGGCACTATTTTCATTAAGGGAGCGCATTAGAAGAATTCCTTTGTCTTTCCTTTTCTATTCTTTTGTCGGGATGATATCCCATTTCATTTTCATTATTGTCATTTTGATTAATTCTATCTTTCAATAAAGTTGCCAGTTTCCTTTGTCTATCTTGGTGCCGTTTGTCTCTTTACTCCTCAATATTAAATCTTCACAAAATTGAAATTATTTTGCTCTTTTATCTTTCCAATTATTTTCAATAAAGGCAATTTATTTCATGATGAGCAATTTCCCTAAATCAATTTATCCTCCAATTTTCAGAATGTCTTCCCGATCTATCAAGAAGCTCGTCTTTAATCTAAAAGCTTGTTCGAAATCAGCAATAATTCATCAGGTCAGAATAAGAGCAGAATGTGGTCAAACTGCAAAACAGTCAGAAGAATCCGCAGAGTTTGATTCAGCTCTTCAGGAACTGCCAGAATTTGCATCGGTTCAGAAGCAAGATGAGCCATCATCCTTAGTTCAAGATTCGACTGAGGATATCAATATCGGATCAGAAGACGATCCTAGAATTCTCAAAATTGGCAGTGGTTTGAGCCCAGGAGAGAAAGAAAGGCTCACTAATTTCCTCAAGTAGCATGAAGAAGTATTCGCATGGACTTATGAGGATATGCCAGGTTTAGATCCGAAATTGGTGGAACATTGCCTCGTTTTGAAGCCTGAGGCGAAACCAGTCAAGCAGAAGTTGAGAAAAATGGATCCTCGAATCGAGCAACAGGTCAAGGAAGGACTTGAGGATCTGCTTAAAGCAGGATTCATTCGAGCAATTGATTACCCGGATTGGTTGGCGAATATCGTAGCAGTTCCTAAGAAGAATGGGAAAGTGCGAATCTGTATCGACTTCCGTGATCTCAATAAAGCCACTCCAAAGGATGACTATCCGCTCCCAAACATTGATCTCCTAGTCGATAGCACAGCCAGGCATGCTATGTTTTCCTTTATGGACGAATACTCCGGATATAATCAAATCAAGTTGGCCGCTTGTGACCAATCCAAAACATCCTTTACCACACCATGGGGCACTTTCTGTTATACAGTCATGCCTTTTGGGCTCAAGAATGCTCGAGCCACTTATCAGCGCGCTATGGCCGTTATATTCCATGATCAGATGCACAAAATCATGGATGCATATGTCGATGATATTCTAGTGAAATCCAAAGAAGAGGAAGATCACATCGAAGCTCTCAATCAAGTTTTCTAGCCACTCATTCTTTACAAGCTAAGACTCAATCCACAAAAATGTGTTTTTGGAGTCGAATCAGGCAAGTTGCTAGGCTTCTTGGTCAGCAAGAAGGGGATAGAAATGGATCCCGCTAAGGCCAAAGCTATCATTGGCATGCCGCCCCCGACTAATCTCAAAGAATTGCGTAGCCTTCAAGGACGCATGCAATCAATTCGGCGATTCATTTCTAATTTGGCCATGAGATGTGAGCCTTTCAATCATTTGCTCAGAAAAGGAGTGAGGTTCGAATGGGGACCAGAGTGTCAGCAGTCGTTCGAACGCATCAAGAAATATCTTCTCAATCCTCCTATTTTAAAGCCGCCAGAATTAGGGAAACCCCTATTGCTATACATTTCAGTTAATCAAGTTGCTTGCGGCGGATTCCTGGCGCAATACGAAGAAGGCAGCTTGATAGAACATGCCATTTACTATGTGAGCAAGACCTTTATTGATTATGAGAAGAAATACTCTCAGATAGAGAAGACATGCCTAGCTCTGGTATGGATGTGTCAGAAATTGAGACATTATCTATTGGCGTCTGAAGTCAAGATTCTATCTAAATTAAATCCTCTCAAGTACGTTCTTGAACAACCATTTCTCAGCGGACGGATCGCCAAATGGCAAGTCCTATTAATGCAATACGACTTGGAATATGTCTCTCAGCAATCTATCAAAGGCCAAGCAATTGCAGACCAATTAGCAGATTTTCCTCTAGCAGAGGATGTTAAAGCTGAGGATGATTTCCCCGATGAGCGGCTCTGCAATATTCAACAATCCCCAATTTGGAATTTATTCTTCGACGGTTCCAAGAATATGGCAGGCATAGGAATCGGAATTATGCTAATTACACCAGAGAAGGAGATGATTCCCTTTTCTCTTAAACTGGATTTTCAGTGCACTCATAATATGGCCGAGTATGAAGCTTTGATACAAGGTCTGAAAATTCTACAGGACTTCAATGTCAAAAGAGTGCATGCTTATGGCGATTCTTTGTTAATCGTCAATCAAGTTCTGGCCAAATGGCAAGTGAAAGATCAGAAATTACTTCCTTACCAGAAGATTGTCTCAGCTCTTGCCAACAAATTCGAAGAATTCCAAGTTTTTCATATCAAGAGAGATTTCAATCAAGTTGCAGACAGTTTAGCTAATCTGGGATCCATCATGTCTTTCAGGAGTGGAGAATCTTGTCGCTCATTTGAAATTGGCAGACTTGATCATCCCGCTTTCGTCCCAGTAGAGCAGATAAACCAGGCTGAGCAGAAGAAGAAGCCTTGGTATCATGATATCAAAAATTTCATTAAAACTGGCGATTTTCCTCCAGAATTATCAAAGAGAGAGCAGCGAGCAATTCAACGCATGTCTGCTCGATATTTTATTCTTGCCGACGTCCTTTATCGTCGTGGATTCAGTTCTGAGTATTCCAGATGTTTGGATGAAGAAGAAGCCGAAGAAGTTGTGCAAGAAGCACATGAAGGCTTTTGCGGTGGTCATGTTGGCTATCAGACTCTCGTCAAACAAATCATCCGAGTAGGGTATTATTGGAGAACTATGCAACAAGATTGCTATCGTTTTGTGAAGAAGTGCGTTCAATGTCAGATGCATGCGCCTTCCATTCATGCGCCAACGACATACTTGCAATCTGTCGTCTCGCCATGGCCATTTTCCATGTGGGCTTTCGATGTTGTAGGCCCCATCACTCCTTCAACCTCCAATGGTCATAAATATTTTCTGGCCGCAACAGAATATTTTACTAAATGGGTAGAAGCAGTCACTCTACGCACAGTAGAAGGTCGACACGTGGTTTCTTTCATCCATAAGAATATCCTTTGCCATTTCGGTATACCGCATGATATTGTGTCGGATAATGGCAGTCATTTCAAGAATGAGAGAATGAGGACATTCTGCTCAAAATTCATCATCATTTTTCCGCCCCTTATTATCCTCAAGGGAATGGTCAGGCAGAGGCCACCAACAAGATTCTGATTCGAATCCTGGAGCGAACTTTAGAAACGGGCCGTGACTGGCATGAAAAGATTCACGATGCATTATGGGCACACAGAACCACCATTCGAACTCCAACGAATGCTACTCCGTCAGAACTTGTCTACGGAACTGAAGTAGTACTGCCTCTACATGTTCAGAAACCTGCTCTGAAATTTGCATCACTTCTAGAATTACCTCTTGATCAGTATCAGCAACAGCGACTGGTACAACTTGATTTGCTCGATGAAAGAAGGCTCAGAGTAGCAGAGCATGCTCAATCCTATCGCCAGAGGATAGCCCGACAATATGCAAAATCTGTCATTGAGAGAAAATTTCGGGTCAATGATCTAGTGCTCAGATCAACAACTTATCTCAGGCACCGCCCGGGTGGCAAATGGTCGCCAAATCGGGAAGGTCCTTATGTTGTCAAAGAGGCACTACCTCACAATTCATATTGGCTCATCAATGCTGATGGAATAGAATTACCAGATCCCATCAATGCTCGACATTTGAAAAAATTCTATACTTGAACAATTCCCTATTCTTTGTAATTCTTCCAAATTTTCTTCAATAATAATCAAAATTCTTTTTCCTAGTTACACTGGGGTATTTTAAAATTTTGTTTTTATCTACAAATATCCTGTATGCAGGCAGGATAAACAAATCTCTCATTTCACGCACTTATGCATTCATGTGCATCAATTTGCATTCATTTGCATGCAATCGCATTAATAACGATCTGGTCAGTATTGAGATTTCAACTATCAATCCCATCACAATTCCTAACGATTCAAGATTGAAAGACAATCACTAGAACTGAACCAAAATCCAGTATCCAAACTGGTATATTTTTAAAACCGGTATGCATACCGGTATCCTTTCAAAATCAAGCACTCGTGTTAGTGTTCCACTGAATGGTCATGTCAGTCGACCTCTTGAGTTCAGTCTTCGTGCTGATCACTCATCAAATTCCAAAATTCCCAATTTCTAATTTACAATTTCCAAATATCAATTTCCAAATTCCAAAATTCCAAAATTCTAATTTCTAATTTCCAAATATCAATTTCCAAATTCCAAAATTCCAAAATTCCAATTTCCAAATTCCAATTATCAATTTCCAAATTTCCAATTTCCAATTTCCAATTTCCAATTTCCAATTTCCAATTTCCAATTTCCAATTTCCAATTTCCAATTTCAAATATCAAATTTCAAAATTCCAATTTCCAAATTTCGACCTTTTGGTCACCTAATACCCAATTCCAAAAAAAAATTTCTTGCGAGAGACCCTTTGTATAGGGAGAGTTCGAGGGAGCTCACTCTTTTTGCATGCTATCCAATTCGTTCACTTAGCCCCTTTTTAGGGAGAGTTTGAAGGGACTCGTGTCTTTGTGAACCGTTTGCAAAACAAAATTCCAAATTTCACACAAGGAACCCTTTTTACAGGGAGAGACTCGACGGAGACTTGCTTTCCTTGTGGCCCCCATAATTTCAGACTAGGCCATTTCATCATGAAGGACCCTCTTTTCAGGGAGAGTGTGATGAACTTGTTCCTTCATGACCAATTTACCAACCTCACCAATTCCGGCCCCCTTTCCATAAGAGAAGCCTAATGTTAGGAAGTTTTGACGAAAGCTTAATTTCTCTTCGAAAGTTCGTTTTGCAAACACCTCCTCTTCAGGGAAGAGAGGAGTAATTCCCAATTCTAATTTATGAATCTTCTCCTTTGGGGAAAGGAGAAGAGAATTTTTGTCATGGATGTGTTGCGTTGTGCTTCAAATGCTCGCTTTCACAAAAGGATTTCAAGAAAATTTTGCCAATTTGTCATTAAATATTTGTTGATTTCAAAAATCTTTATTGCACAAAATTATTACCTCAGAATACCCTCAGTATTACTTCCGAAAGGACAAAGCTTTCGCGAAAAAGGATTCAAAGTTCAAAATCTTTCTATTGGCCAACCAAAAGCATAAAGAATAAATCCGCGATATGGCCAGCAAAGAAAATTCAATGTTGTTGCAAAGCCATAAGTGATTGATATTGATCGCAGTCAATGGCACATTTTTAAAGACCATTCTTGAAAAATAAAGCAGTCGAAATATCCTGGGTGATACAGAAAAATTCACTCAATTTTCATATCTCCTCAATCACCTAAGCTGCAATTAAATATCTGCAAAAGGGATCTCTCAATTGTCGTCAAGATGAAGGCGAATTAAGCGAGTCGACCCCCGGGGCCAAAGAAGATTTGGATCATCTCCAAGATGACGGAGTTTGTGACGGATCCTTCCAGGGAAAGTTCAGATCACCGTCGAGATGAAGGCAAGTGTGATGAGCCTACCGACAAACCCTAAAAGATATTTAATTTCAGCTAGAGATTTCTTACCAAAGAGCCAATAATCATCATAATAATCCCTGAGAGAAAAGAAGGATTGGAACATCTCTGAGATGAAGGAGTTTGTGACGTACCCTTCCAAAAAAAAAAGAGAGAGAGACAAGTCAGGACAGCTCCAAAATAAAGGATGATGTAATTCTCGAAAAATCCAAGAGAGCTCCAATCTGCTAAGAAGAGAGTGCAGAAAAATCATCATGAGAAAAGAATCCCAGGATATCAGACTGCCAAATCTATCAAGAATTTTCTTTAATTTTGTGAAATTCTTTTATCAATATTCTTTCACCAATAGCTCTCGCAATATCAAGAATACTTTCTTTTCCGTCCATATCAAGGAAATTGATAGCTTCCTTGAAAGAAAGCCAATCGCAAGCAATTTGAATTCGAATCTTGATTCTACGGAGTTAAGCCCAGTCGGAGGTAATACTTCAAGTAGAAAAGAGGGAATACTTTCAAAACAAAGTGCATCATTTTCAATTATTTTGAATCAACAACAATTTTCAACATTTTGACAATATTTTCTAGCTATCCTGGCATGAAGCGAGAGCTTGAGGTTCATTTTTGGCGCATCCTGACATCAGTTGTTATCCCTTTTTACGACTTGATAACGGGAGTTTTCAAGATTTCTTCCCTTCTTTGGTATAATCTGAGCGCACGGGCTCTCAGATTCGCACACTTCCCTGTGTCCCCACTGTCCCACCATAGACAGTCCAATTTCGGCTTGAGGTTAAGCCACCAATTTCAGCAAAAGACAATTTCAAAAGTTAATTAGTCTCAGCAATGAGGCGCCCAAAATCAATCCCTTTTCAAACTTTAGGGACCCCAATTTCCTTCCTTTTGCAAAACCCCTATCGGACTCATTGTGCGGAAATCCGAAGGTTCCATCATGGTCTCTTCTTTCGAGGATTCCATTCATTTTATGCCCGATCAGGATAAGGGTATAAACCTGAGCCTCCTTTGATGAGGTGTTTTATTTTCTGCCCGATCAGGATAAGGGTATAAACCTGAGCCTCCTTTGATGAGGTATTCTATTTTCTGCCCAATCAGATTAAGGGTATAAACCTGAGCCTCCTTTGATGAGGTATTCTATTTTCTGCCCAATCAGGTTAAGGGTATAAACCTGGGCCTCCTTTGATGAGGTATTCCATTTTCTGCCCAATCAGGTTAAGGGTATAAACCTGAGCCTCACTTTGATAAGGTATTTCATTTTCTGCCCGATCAGGATAAGGGTATAAACCTGAGCCTCACTTTGATGAGGTATTTCATTTTCTGCCCGATCAGGATAAGGGTATAAACCTGAGCCTCACTTTGATGAGGTATTTCATTTTCTGCCCGATCAGGATAAGGGTATAAACCTGAGCCTCCTTTGATGAGGTATTTCATTTTCTGCCCAATCAGGTTAAGGGTATAAACCTGAGCCTCCTTTGATGAGGTATTTCATTTTCTGCCCAATCAGGTTAAGGGTATAAACCTAAGGGTATAAACCTGAGCCTCCTTTGATGAGGTATTCCATTTTCTGCCCAATCAGGTTAAGGGTATAAACCTGAGCCTCCTTTGATGAGGTATTCCATTTTCCCCCCAATCAGGTCAAGGGTACAAACCTGAGCTTCATTTTGATGAGGTATTTCATTTCCCGGTCAGGTTAAGGGTCAAACCTGAGCTTCGTTTCTACACGAGGTATTTTCTGTCCCATCCAGGTTAAGGGCAAAACTTGAATCTCACTTCTTTTTGAAGTAAAATTTTCTCCTTATTCTCCATTTCATATCTATCATCATCACTTAAACTAATTCTTTCATACCCAGTCAGATTCATCTAACTGGGGCATTTTTTTATGGTTCAAATTTGGTATGTTTTCTTTGCCACTAAGCTCGGCTTCTAACCGGCTTAGCAGCAAAGAGGGGCATCTATAAACACCCCAAATTTTCACCCTCATCATGTGTCATTGCATATCATTGCATGTATTTGTAAACACCCCAAATTTTCACTCACCTCCCCTACATCTCCACCAAACATCATCATTCAACCTCTGAAATCGTCGGAGGGCAAAATGGTCATTTTCTGAGCCCGGACCTTGCAAAAGTCTAAATTTCATCTGCAACTCTCAATTTCTTTATTTTTTATCTCAGATGTTCAAAATTTGTTCCTGACAGGGGACAGACAGCTCCAAGTCTTGGTTCAAGACTGCATTTCATAAGACATGACATTGCATATCATTGCATGAGCATTTCAAATCACTGCACTGCACAGCATGTCATTTCGAGGTCCAGAACTCTTGATTTCAAAATTTTCAATCCAGATTAGAATTTCAACTCTTTTCAAAATTGATTTCAAAACCCTGGGTCTTCAAAATTATCAATTCTTCCCATTTTACCCCCAGGACTCTGAATTTCAAAATATTTTCTCAGGAAAACGATCTGGATAGTTTTCAATATGGATTTCAGCCACTTCACCTCAGATTTTTCCCTTTTGACTATTTCAAATATCTTCCTTTTACAAAATTGCCCTACAGGAGCCAACTCTTTCCAAAAATTCATGTTTTACCAATCAGTCCAGATTTTATGAAAATTCCAAAAAGAAGTTGTTTTATCCTTATTTCAGTAAAGAAGCAATGTGGGACCCACACTGAGGTGGTGTCACACAAGCTTTTCTTTTGAAAATTTGAATTTTGAAAAACCCAAAAATATAGGAGCCTTGTCCCCTGGATTGGTGCCACTTGTCATTTCTCTCTCCTCCCATTTCCATGCCAAGTGTCAGTGTGGGGCTACCTTAAGAAGCCTCCACATGTCATCCCAGGTATCTGCCATGTGTCAGTATCCTATCATGCGCCATGTGTCATTCCAAGATTACCAGGAGATGCCAAGTGTCATAGGTTGTCCTGTCTAGAAAAAGTGGAGCTTGTCTCCTCTGAGGTGGCGCCACTTGAAGTGTGTCTCCTGCAGAGGACACGTGTCAACCTCTCCCTCCTTCTAGAAAAGTAACCTGACACATGTCTCTCCCTACTTTTCTCAGAAAAGCAGGAGACATGTGTCACTCCTAGATTCCTTCAGAAAAGGTAGGCTTGTCTCCTCTGAGGTGGCGCCATTTGGAGTGTGTCTCCTGCAGAGGACACATGTCAAGCTCTTATTTCCTCAGAAAAATCAAATGCCATGTGTCATTTCCAGCTCTCTCCAGAAAAACTAGAATTCAAACATTCAAATCTCCTCATAGGTGGCGCAGATCCTGAACTTCTACCTTTTCCATGTTGTCTGAAATGGCGCCACATGGCTTGGCCCTCCTTCTCTCCCCTCTGCCACGTGTCATTCTCTGCTTCTTTCAAAAAAAGCAGGTGACACATGTCTCCTTCTAACTCCTTCAGAAAAAGTAGAGGACACATGTCTTCTCCCTACTTTTCTCAGAAAAGTAGGAGACACATGTCACTCCTGGCTTTCTTCAGAAAAAGCAAACCATTCAAAATTCAAACAAAGCCTAGGTGGCGCAAATCCTGAGCTCTGGTTTTTTTTCAGATGGCCTATGAGGGTGCCACATGTCCTTTCCCTCCTTTTCCAACCTCTTGCCACATGGCATTGTAGGATCCACCCTGAGGTGGCGCCACATGTCCATCCTCCATTCCTACAGGGCCAACCTCCATTTGAAATTCAAATTCTCCTCTGAGGTGGCGCCATTTGAGAAGGCCTCTCCAGACAGCTGACACTTGTCTGCCACATGTCAGCCCCTCCTTTCCTGCAGAAAAAGCAAAATTTTAAACATTTGAACTCCCCAGAGGTGGCGCCACATGGCATGCCCCTACTACTCCAACTTTACACCTCAGAACACCTTTTGAGGTGGCGCCATTCCAGGACTCCACTTGGCTCCATTTTTATTTTTTATTTTATTTTTAATAAAAGTAGCCCACCATGAGGTGGCGCCACCTGAGGACTCCCTACAAAAGGTGAGTTTGAATTTCAAACCCCCAGATAGCACCCCCTCAGATGGCACCACATGGAGGGCTCAGATTGAGCCTGTTTGAAATTCAAAATTTTTCAGAAAATCTATAAAAACAAGGCTCCACGCCCAGGAGAAAGGAGCATCTTTGGAGACCATTTTTGTGAACTTGAAAATCCGACCTAGCCTCTCTAAAATCTGATTCTGAACTTTGGAAATCGTGTCCCCTTTGGCTCATTGGAGAAGGTGGAGTAAAGTTCGTGCAGTGGCCAATTCGATTCAAGCATAGGTCGATTTTGGTGAACCATCCGAAGCCCGGAGTGAAGGACGAAGGAAGCTCGTGATAGCCGCCCCTTTCAAGAGCTTCTACGCTGCGTAACGAAGCAAGATGCACTTCTTTTCCCCTTGATGTAATTCCATAATCCGATTCGGGAGTCGTTTGAAGAATGAGCTCATCCGAGAGATGGATTGAATTATTCTCATAAAATGACATATATAAAACGTTTAATTATGCTTCCTTGATGATTTTTAACATTCATGTAGTTAGCTAGGTTTAATTTGCATTTTATTTCATTCATTTAGCACATTTCATGAATTAATTAGGATTAGTTTAGCATTTATTTCAACTCTGCTCATTTTTAGTAGGTCTCTGTTTTTGTCAGTCAGTCCACACGTCATTTCATGCATTTGTTTTTTATTAAAAATCCCAAAAAAATCATGAAATGCGCCCTTAGGTGTCCCTAAAATTTTGCCAAAAATTCGGAGGCATTTGAATTTGTTTACTGCGGTAAACATTCAAAATGGCAAGTCGGGTTTTGTTACCCGGGATGCGTTTTGAAAATCATTTGCCGACTTTTAAAATTGAGATATCCCTCATGGGAGATCCGATTTTCGATCCGAAAGATGTTCTGAACTCGGGAGAATGTCTAGTTTTTAATATGATTTTCTCAGATTTTTCTGATTTTTTTTAATGTCTGACAAAAATCCGAGAGTTCGGGACACGTGTCAGAGCCTAATTTGGGCCTCTGAGATCTTGGATCGACTTAGGGCTATGGTTTCTCTTTGTGTGTTGCTCCAAATCCAAAACTGTAAAAAGTGAAAGTTGTGTCCGAGATGTTCTCTGTTTTCATCTGAAAGCCTGTGATTTTTAGAATAGTGTTGATACCTGATTCGGTCCTTGGTTCGATTACCCCTGTTAAAGGCGGCAGGAACGGTCGAACCTCGTACCGACAGGTCGAGCCCCATCCCATGGATTTTCCCGCAATTTTCAAAAACGGAGGCGAGTATTTCAAAAGCAATTTCCAAAATCCGGTCAAGTTTGAAGCGCGAAAGCATTTTCCTTCTCTCTCTTCCGCAAGGAAGGAAAGACGGGGGAAAAATTTCGCGACGATAACAGGTTTGGCGACCGAGATGGGACCTGTCCTCGTCTGACCTAAATTATGCTTGACTTAGTTTAATTATCAAAATTATGTTCACTAAATGTCAGCTCTTTACTTTCAATATCATGTGAGCCTAGGAGCCTAGATTCTGACCTAGCTGACATTGATTGCATATAGCTTAGGCATGGTTTGGTAGGACCAGATTGAGGAGAAATTTTCATGCTCACATAGACTTAGGTCTAAATACAACTCTCCTCAATTTAGGATCTGAATGCAAACAATGTAGGCTTCTTCAAAGATTTTCAAAAGTCTATCTCTCTAGGATTTAGAGCCCTCTATTTCTTGCATGTGATCATTTTTTCAAACCCCAATTACCTATCATTACCCGGTCTTCACGTTGCTGGGCTCTCTTCCAGAACCCTAGTTCAGGACAGAGCCTCACAACTGGGCCAATTATTTGGGTTAACACCCCCCTACCACGTACCGCGGGCCACAGTCCGAAGTATATCGGTAGGCGCTCAAGGATGTTGGAAAACCTTACCTTAGAACCGGAGTTGAAATTCTATGCCACGTACCTCGGATTTCGATTCGGATATATCGGCATAACTGGATTGGACAAAGATGATCTGAACCTAAAGTTAGGATTAAGGTCCTATAGCTGTTTTCAAATTGATGCATATAGAGTCAGCCTTTTAGAGAATGCTGAATGTGCATAAATGTTTGTGCAGGATGTGATTGTATGTATGATTTTCTCCATTCTTTATATTTGCCAAGGTTTTTTAACTCATTAGGTCTTATTCAAAATATCCTTATTTTCCACAAGATCTTTTTCTCAAACCCTGGATGATTTTTTTCAAATATCCCATTTCTTCCAAAACTCCAGGCGATTTTACATTCTACCTTTCTACTGGATCTCGAATTTCTAGCTGCATTTTTATCCTGCCTGCAAAAATTTTCAAAAAATTTTCCACATTTTCCTAAGTCTCATTCTGAGTCTTTCTCTGTTTTCAGTTCGATGGCATCCAGTCAAGTCGATCCTATCTTTCCTGAAGGTCACATCTCCTTCGAGGTGCGACAAGGTCGTCCTGAACATCGAGCCCTTAGCACCGGAACTTTCATTCCCCGATGGTATTATTCCTGGCTAAAGAGCTTTTCCCGAATGTTCCCGGACCATTTGAGCGAGTGCGGATTAGAGCTGGCATCAGCAGTCGGAAAGCAGACCATCAATGGCAACCTGATCCATGCAATGGCGGAGCGATGGAATCCTCGGACGTGTACCTTCTGGTTCCCATGGGGAGAGATGACTGTTTTAATGGATGAATTTTCAGAAATCATGGGGTTACCAGAACCAGCCGGTCAACCAGGAGACCCATTAGAGCATCAATTCCTTATCAATGTCAAGGGTTTGGACCTCCGAGACTCCTTAGCTCGTATGATAGGCCGCCGATCTTGGCCCCTGATTCAGTTAGAAGGAGATGAATATGTTGACCTACTTGAGTTGTACCGCCAGTACGGGACCTTCATGGAAGTCAGTTCGCTATCAAGAACAGCTAAAGAAAGGATTCAGAATGCAATGGTTCTGTGCACTGTAGGATTATCCCTCTTCCCAGATGGACAAAACTACATGGACATCAAAATAATCCAGCTTATGAGAAGATGGGGAAGTCGGCAAACCAATCGCCTCTCCATAGCCATGGCAGCGATCGCCTTCCTATATCGAGGTCTGACTCGATTCTCACTTGGAGAATCCATTTTGGTTGAAGGATGCATCTACGGACTTCAGTCCTGGTTTTTCCAACACGTTCCAGCCGGAGCAAGCTCTTTTAGATACAATGGACAAGAACTCCTTCCAGTGGCGCAGTACCGGTCTATGATCAACAACATTCAAGAGGATGACGTAGTCTGGGACTATTTTGATCGTCAGCTGTCTCCTCCCAGATATACCTACGCTTACGGCAAGCGGTTCAAGTTGCTAGGACCATTCTTCTGCGCTTACTACCAACCAGAGAGATGTGTTCGACAGTTCTCCCAGAGGCAGCAGTATGTCGAAGCCCGACTGTTATCAGGAGCTATGGCAGAGTTTGACCTCACTTCCGCACAATGGTCCGGGGCATATCACTCTGCCCGCTACGGCTGGGATTCCTTTGTCTCTCTTAAAATCTTTTCAGGTCCTAGAGTGTCTGCCGACTATCATGAATGGTGGCAAATTGTTTGTCCCCCCCCTCTTTGTCAAGATCAATAAAGTCATGTTTTTCTCATTTCTATAAAACTCTCTCTTTCCATTGTGGTTTGACGACCTCGCCTAGGTAACAAGGCATATTTTCGTTGTTTATCTCTTTTGCAGAAGGAATGACAACACAATTGTCGTGATCCCCATGACGACTCAGTCCCTAGTAATGGGACATCTTTTCCAAATCGTCTACCATATTTTCAGCAAATATTTCTTCCAAAAGCTAATTCCGTCATAATCTAATCAGGTCTTTGCCCTGCAGAGAGCATCCATACCATTTGATGGTTGAGACAAGATCAGGCAAAAGAACCACGACATCCCAGTACTCGTCAGCCTCGGAAGAAGAGATGGGTTCCCCTCGATCTGAGAAGAGTCGAGAGCAGCAGCAAGAAGACGATGGCATAGACCCTCAAATGTATGCCATGTTCAAAAAAATGATGAACAAAATAATGAATGAGCAGCCCGGGACCAGCTTAGAAAGAAATCCATTCAGAGAAAGGTTCCATGGTCGCAGGGGTAAGAAGACTCCCAAGAAACGGATCCAACCAGAAGAGATTTCAGATGAATCAGATTCAACTGAAAACACAGATGAAGAATATGAGGTGCCTCTGGCATTTCAGAAGCGTGGCCAAAGTAAAAGCCGCAGATCAAAGAGCAGAGATAAAGAAGAGCCTTTGCAAGCGCAGTTTAAAGAAATGGCCCGAGTTGTCAAAGATCTGCAAGCCCGCGACAAGGGCAAGAAAGTCTTCATCAGTGAGGACTTCTATGACGGCTTAGAAGGGGATGACGATCTGGAGAATCTCCCTCGTAAATTCATCAAGTTCGATGGTTCTGGCGACCCAAAAGCTCATCTCGCCACATCCTTCGCAGAATGCTCGAGGTTCAGAAGGGATAACCTAGCATTGTTCCTATGCTTCCCCCGCAGCTTGGAAGGAGTTGCAGCCAAATGGTATGCTGAGCATATCAACCCCATCGAGCTCAAGGAGTTTGACAAAGTTGTGAATCTCTTTATTGAACGCTTCTTGTTCAACACAGAAGCGCTGCCTACACTGAGTCATCTCTGCAACTTAAGGCAGAACGAGAATGAAAAAGCACGGGACTTCATTCACAGATGGAGGTCAGCCTGTAATAAGATGAGAGATCCTATCTCGGAAAGGCATGCATTGTCCTTAATCCTCAACAATTTCTCGCAGCCGTTAAGAGGATTAATCTCCACAGCGCCGTCCAGGACCTTCATTGAGCTGACTGAACGAGCCGAATGGCTCGAGCTAAGTGTGGAAAATGGAGTCTATGAAGGCTTCACCTTTTCCAAGAACAACTCCCATGGTGAGCAAAAGAAGAAAGCTCACTTCACTTATTCTCCCAACAACAACAACAAAGGCCGAAATCAGCACAAAGGGCAGAAGAAAGATTACTGCTACGACACAGGCAGTTCGAACAACAAGGATCAGAAAGCAAAGCCTGCTCCTCAGTACAACAAGCCTCCTCAGCAGGATCAAGGGTCAAAACTGCGTGAGAAGACCAAACATGAAGGATGGAGTTACGACAGAAAATTTACTCCTCTTGACCAATCACTCGAGGACGTGCTCGAGTACATGCTATCAAAAGAGATGGTCAAATTGCCCAGATTGGCCGATCCCCCTGTGCCCATGGGGAAATGGAAAGATCAGTTCTGCAAGTTCCACAGGATAGTGGGACACAACACCGAGAACTGCTTTGTTCTCAAAAACATCGTGCAAGATCTCATTGAAAAGAATCTATTGGTAGAAGGAGAAGAAGAAGAGAAAATGGACATTCTCAATCACCCCTTCTCTTCACACACCACAGCAGTAGTGTCTGCACAACCCTTTCTACCGCATGAACACATCAAGCTATGTTCTGCGCAAGATCTACAGGTTCAGCATCAGGTGTCGGTGCTACGACAAGCAGCTCCAGATTCTAAGAAGATGGACTTAATTTCGGCATTCGGTAAAATGAAAGTTTCGGAAGCACCTGTGAAGTCAGTTCCCAAATCAAAAGGAACTCCTGACTTCTTCAAGCAAATCGTTAGACCCAGGCTGGAGAATTCAAGTCAGAAGCCTCTGACCGCTTTATCCAATGTCTCCATCCTTGACTTGGCCAAGAATTCTAGCAAGCACCGACAAGTACTGGATGATTTACTCAGGAAAATCAAAGTTAAGCCCAGTACCACTCCAGAAGACATGGCACAGATTGTGAACTCCGCCATGACCAATGCACCAATCACTTTTTCGAATGAGGACCTTCCAAAGCCTCATTCATTTCATAATAATGCTCTTTACATTGTCGTTTGGGTCAGAGGAATGACAATACCGCATGTGTTGGTCGATGGAGGCAGTAGCCTCAATATTTGCCCTGAAATGACCGCAAAGGCATTAGGGATCAAGGATGAAGAATATATTCCGGATCCCATCACTATCTATGGGTTTGACAATCATGGTCAAACGGCCAAGGGCAAGATATTCCTGGAGGTATTCATCAACTATTCAGTGCATTCAGTGTTTTTTCACGTGGTTAATGTACCACCAACCTACAACTTGCTGCTCGGAAGGACATGGATTCACAATGCTAATGCAGTGCCTTCCACCCTACATCAATGTGTGAAGTGGTCAAAAGGTGGAATGATTACCACAATACTGGGAGAAGACCCAGAAGAAAGGCTCCCGCAGCCCATGATTCCCCGGTCATCATTCAATGCAGATATTCCCAGCATCAGGGAAAGCGAAGAGATCAATCTCGGAGAGAATCGAGAAATACTTCAGGCACCATCAGAGCCATCTCTGCACACAGTAGCCACGACACGATGGAAAGGTCCTCAATTCTTCAAGGTTGGAGGTCGAATCGACTACAGCACCATTAAGGATCATCCCTTGTTTCCTCAATTCATGAAGTCAAGAAAGGGATTCAATTTACTCCTGAAGCATGGCTATCAACCCTTCAAGGGACTCGGCAAGAACGAAGATGGTCGCATCGAGCCAATGATCCAGAAACATCGTCCCCACAGAGCAGGACTAGGGTTTGCCGGCGGAAGCTCGTCAAAGGAGACTGTTTTTGTCAAAGGGGCACAATAAAGACCATTTGTTATTTCTTTCTATTCTTTTCCAAATAAATGTCTCATTTTACCAATGTCATTGATCAATTCAATCAATAAAGTTTCTTTATCTATCCGGATGCCATCTACTCCCTTCTTGTCTATCTCTTCATTTCATAATTCAATTGTATGCATGGTTCTCTTCAAATGATTGCTTGTCTTACTATAGGCCGATTTGTCTGAACCAGATTTCTTCTCCAAAATTTCAGAATGACTCCTCGGACAATCAAGAAGCTCGTTCTCAATCCCAAGGCCTTTCAGAAGTCAACAGCAATTCACAGAATCAAAGCAAGCACCAAAAATGATAAGATTGCAAAGCTGTCAGATGATTGTGCAGAATACGATCAGTCTCTTCAGGAATTACCAGAGTTCGCCGCTGTTCAGAAGCAAGATGAACCATCTCCTCTAGTACAAGATCCAACTGAAGGTGTCAATATCGGTTCAGAGGAAAATCCCAAAATTCTCCAGATCGGAACCAGTCTGAGTCCGCAAGAAAAGAAAAGGCTTACAGATTTTCTCAAGCGGCATGAAGAAGTGTTCGCATGGACATATGAAGACATGCCAGGCTTAGACCCCAAATTAGTCGAACACCGTCTCGTCTTGAAGCCGGATGCTAAGCCAGTCAAGCAGAAGCTGAGAAAAATGGATCCCAGAATAGAACAACAAGTCAAAGAAGGACTTGAGGATTTGCTCAAAGCAGGATTTATCCGAGCTATTGACTACCCGGATTGGTTAGCCAATATCGTCGTTGTCCCAAAGAAAAGCGGTAAAGTAAGGATCTGCATAGACTTCAGAGACCTCAATAAGGCAACTCCGAAGGATGACTATCCACTTCCAAGCATCGATCTTCTAGTCGATAGCACGGCAGAACATGCCATGTTCTCTTTCATGGACGGATATTTCGGCTATAATCAGATTAAGTTGGCCGCCCGCGATCAATCGAAAACTTCCTTTACTACGCCTTGGGGCACTTTTTGCTATACAGTTATGCCTTTTGGGCTCAAGAATGCTGGAGCAACGTATCAACGGGCAATGGCTGTCATCTTCCACGATCAGATGCGCAAAATCATGGATGCGTATGTTGATGATATCCTCGTGAAATCTAAAGAGGAAGAAGATCACCTCGCAGCACTTGATCAAGTCTTTAAGCGACTCATCCTTTATAAGTTACGGTTTAACCCGCAAAAGTGTGTCTTTGGAGTCGAATCAGGAAAACTGTTGGGTTTTCTGGTAAGCAAAAAGGGAATTGAAGTTGACCCGGCCAAAGCAAAGGCTATCATTGATATGCCACCCCCGAAGAATCTCAAAGAACTACGTAGCCTTCAAGGACGTATGCAATCAATCCGGCGATTCATTTCCAATTTGGCGATGAGATGTGAGCCCTTAAACCACTTACTCAGAAAAGGAGTTAAGTTCGAATGGGGACCAGAATGTCAGCAATCGTTCGATCGAATCAAGAAGTATCTTCTCAATCCTCCCATCCTGAAGCCGCCAGAATTGGGAAAACCTCTTCTGTTATACATCTCAGTCAATCAAGTCGCTTGCGGCGAATTCTTGGCGCAATACAAAGAAGGCAGCCTGATAGAACACGCCATTTATTACGTGAGTAAGACTTTCATAGATTATGAAAAGAGATACTCTCAAATAGAGAAGACCTGCCTAGCTCTGGTGTGGATGTGTCAGAAGCTAAGACACTACCTGTTGGCATCAGAGGTCAAAATCCTATCTAAACTCAACCCCCTCAAATACATCTTAGAGCAGCCTTTCCTCAGCGGACGAGTCGCAAAATGGCAAGTCTTACTGATGCAGTATGACTTAGAATATGTCTCGCAGCAATCAATCAAAGGCCAAGCAATTGCAGATCAATTGGCGGATTTTCCTCTGGCTGAAGAAGAGAAAGCCGAAGATGACTTCCCTGATGAGCAAATTTGCAATATCCAGCAATTTCCAGTCTGGAATTTATTTTTCGATGGTTCTAAGAATATGGCGGGAATAGGCATCGGAATCCTATTAATCACTCCAGAAAAGGAGATGATTCCATTTTCTCTCAAGCTAGACTTTCAATGCACTCACAATATGGCTGAATACGAAGCCCTGATTCGAGGTCTAAAGATTCTATTAGACTTCAATGTCAAGAGAGTACATGCCTACGGTGACTCATTACTTGTTGTCAATCAAGTTCGAGCCGAATGGCAAGTCAAAGATCAGAAGTTATTTCCCTATCAGAAAATTGTTTCAGCTCTCGTCAGCAAGTTCGAAGAATTTCAGTTATTCCACATCAAGAGAGATTTTAATCAAGTGGCCGATAGCCTAGCCAGTTTAGGCTCCATTATGGCATTCAAGAATAGAGAATCTTGTCGCTTTTTTGAAATTGGCAGACTTGACCAACCTGCTTTCATTCCAGCGGAACAGGTAAACCAGGCTGAGCAAAAAAAGAAGCCTTGGTATTACAACATCAAAACTTTCATAGAAACTGGCGAATTTCCTCCAGAACTCTCAAAGAAAGAGCAACGAGCAATCCAACGTATGTCTACTCGATACTTCATTTTGGCCAATGTCCTCTATTGTCGTGGATTCAGTTCAGAGTATTCCAGATGTTTAGATGAAGACGAAGCCAAAGAAGTCGTGCGAGAAGCACATGAAGGCATTTGTGGCGGCCACGTCGGCTACCAAACCCTTGTCAAGCAAATCATAAGAGCAGGGTACTATTGGAAGACTATGTAACAAGACTGTTATCATTATGTGAAGAAGTGTGTACAATGTCAGATACATGCACCTTCCATCCATGCTCCGGCAACTTATTTACAGTCTGTTGTTTCTCCATGGCCGTTCTCCATGTGGGCCTTCGATGTCGTAGGTCCCATCACTCCTTCAGCGTCAAATGGCCACAAATACTTCCTTGCCGCAACAGAATATTTCACCAAGTGGGTAAAAGCCATCACTCTTCGCACAGTAGAAGGTCGACATGTGGTCTCTTTTATTCACAAGAGCATCCTTTGCCGTTTCGGCATCCTGCATGACATTGTATCAGACAATGGCAGTCATTTCAAGAATGAAAAGATGAAGACATTTTGCTCAAAATTCAAGATCTATCATCATTTCTCCACTCCATATTATCCTCAGGGGAATGGTCAGGCAGAGGCCACCAACAAGATTTTAATTCGTATCTTGGAGCGAACTGTGGAAATAGGCCGTGACTGGCATGAGAAGATCCACGATGCACTATGGGCCTACCGGACCACTATTCGTACACCAACCAATGCTACCCCATCAGAACTGGTCTATGGGACAGAAGTAGTATTGCCGCTACATGTTCAGAAGCCCGCTTTGAAATTTGCTTCACTTCTGCAATTACCTCTTAATCAATACCAGCAGCAACGACTAGTGCAGCTAGACTTACTCGACGAGAGAAGGCTAAAAGCAGCAGAGCATGCTCAATCCTATCGCCAGAGAGTAGCCAGGCAATATGCGAAATCTATCATCGAAAGAAGATTCAAAGTCAATGATTTAGTACTTCGATCCACAGCTTATCTCAAGCATCGTCCCGGCGGCAAATGGTCGCCAAATTGGGAAGGTCCCTATGTTGTCAAAGAAGCATTACCCCGCAACTCATATCGGCTCATCAATGCCAATGGGGTAGAATTGTCAGATCCTATTAATGCTCGACACTTGAAAAAGTTTTATACTTGAAACATTTATTCTTCTCTTGTAATCCTTCCTGTTTCCTTCAAATAATGATCCAACTTTCTTTCCCAGTTACACTGGGGCATTTTAAAATTTTGTTCTATATGCAGACAGGATAAACAAATTCCTCATTTCATGCACATGTGCATTCATAAGCATCAATTCACATTCGTTTGCATTCAACCACATTAACAACCATCTGGTCAGTATTGGGATTTCAACAAACAGTCCCATCACGATTCCTAATGATTCAAAATTGAAAGGTCATCACCAATACTGAACCAAAACCCAGCGCTCGGACTGGTATTATTTCAAAATCCAACATTCAAACTGGCACATTTTCAAAATCCCAATTTTCAGAAAACCGAGTTCTGACTCGGGTTTTTATTCAAATCATTTTCTTTTGTTGATCCGGGTTCCGACTCGAGATCTCTTTATTCATTCGAGCTCCTATTCGAGCTCTTCATTTTCCTTTGTTGATCCGGGTTCCGACTCGTGATCTCTCTACATCTTATTTGAGCTCTAACTCGAGCCCTCCATTTTCTTCTGTTGATCCGGGTTCCGACTCGAGATCTCTCTATTTATTTGAGCTCAGATGCGAGCTCTTCATTCTCTTTTGTTGATCCGGGTTCCGACTCGTGATCTCTCTATTCATTTGAGCTCAGATGCGAGCTCTTCATTTTCTTTTGTTGATCCGGGTTCCGACTCATGATCTCTGTATTTTATTCAAGCTCTGACTCGAACTCATCATTCTCCTTTGATTGATTCAAGCCATTTCGATCCTCAGGGTCTGTCAATTGCTCAAATTTGATATTTTGCTCTCCAAATTCCAATTTAAATCTTCAAATCAGGCAACTCTCCAATTTCGACCCCTGGGTCACCCAATTTTCAATTCTCAATTTCAATTACCAATCTCAATTTCGACCTTCGGGTCAATCAATTTCCAATTCTCGACCTTCGGGTCTACCAATTTCCAATTTTCGACCTTCGGGTCAATCAATTTCCAATTTTCGACCTTCGGGTCAATCAATTTCCAAATTTCGACCTTCGGGTCAATCAATTTCCAATCTTTGACCTTCATTTCTCAATTTCGACCGTTAGGTCACTCAATTTCGACTTTCGAGTCACACAATTTCGACCTTTTTGGTCAAATCAATTCTCAATTTCGACCGTCAGGTCATCCAAATTTGTGACCTTCGGGTCATTCAATTTCCAGCAATCAATTTTCCAATTTCCCATTTCGACCTTTGGGTCAATCAATCTCAATATCCAATTTCAATCATTTTCTCTTGTGAGAGACCCTTTTAGGGAGAGTTCGAGGGAGCTCATTCTTTTCGCATGCTATCCAATTGGTTCACTTAGCCCCTTTTCAGGGAGAGTTTGAAGGGACTCGCGTATTTGTGAACCGTTTGCAAAACAATTTCCAATTTCACACGAGGAACCCTTTTTAAGGGAGAGGCTCGACGAAGACTCGTTTTTCTTGTGACCCCCCGATTTCATACTAGGCCATCTTCGTCATGAAGGACCCCCCCTTGCAGGGAGAGTGTGATGGACTTGTTCCTTTCATGACCCAATTTTCTGACCTCACTATTATCGGCCCCCTTTCCATAAGAGAAGCCTAATATTAGGGAGCTTTGACGAAAGCTCAATTTCTCTTCGAAAGTTCGTTTTGCAAACACCTCCTCTTTAGGGAAGAGAGGAGTATTTCCCATTTCCCATTCAAGTAAGGGCTAAGCCTGAGTCTCTCTTTTTGGGGAAGAAGAGAGGAGAATTTTCGTCACGGATGTGTTGAGCCGGATTTCAAATACTCATTTTCACCAAGGATTTCAAGAAAATTTTGTCAATTTGTCAATCAATTGTTGATTTCAGAATCTTTATTGTACAAATCTTTATTTCAGTTTACCTTCAGCATTACTTCCATAAGAGTGAAGCTTCTACGAAAAGAGATTCAAAATTCAAATTCTTTTTATTGGCCAACCAAAAGGATGAAGGATAAGTCCTCGATATGGCCAGAAAAGAAGATTCAATGTTATTGAAAAATCGTAGATGATTGATATTGATCGCAGTTATGGCACATCTTTAAGGATTATTCTTGTAAAGACAAGGCAGTGGAAATATCCTGAGCGCTAGAAAAGAGAGCATTTACCCAAGCCTTGTCTCCTCCAAATCACCTAAGCTGCAATTAAATATCCGCAAAAGGGATCTCTCACCTGTCGTCAAGATGAAGGCGAATTAGGCGAATAGACCCCCGGGGCCAAAGAAGATTCAAAACATCTCCAAGATGAAGGAGTTTGTAACGGATCCTTCCAGGGAAAGTCCAAAGCACTGTCAAGATGAAGGCAGATGCGATGGACCTCTTGACAATCCCTAAAAGATATTTAATTTCAGCTATCGCCCAAAGATCTCCAAACCCATCATCCAAGAAGGATCGAAACATCTCCAAGTTGAAGGAGTTTGTGATGTACCCTTCCCAAAAGAGAGAAAGAGAGGAAAAAGAAAGAGAGAAAAGTCAGAACATCTCCAAAATAAAGGAGAATGTAGCAAAAACCCAGAGAGCCAAAAGAGTGCAGAAAGATTATCATGAGAGAAGCCCTCAGGATATCAAACTGCCAGATCTATCAAGAATCCTCTTTAATCTTGTGAAGTTCTATTATCAATACTCTTTCATCAACTGCTTTCATAATATCAAATTCTCTTTCTTGCTCATATCAAGGAAATTGATAACTTCTTTGAAGAAGGTCAATTGCGAGCAATTTGGATTTCAAGTCTCGATTCTACAAAGTGAACCTTGTTTGGAGGTAATGCTTTGGGTAGAAAAGAAAGAATATCTTTGCAAAAATGTGCAACATTTTCAAATATTTTGAATCAACAATAAAATTCTCAATATGTTGACAATATTTTCTAGCTATCTTGACGTGAAGTGAGAGCTTGATGTCCCTTTTTGATACATCCTGACACCAATTTTAAATCCCTCTTAAGGACTTGATTCCTTCCCTTCTTTGAGAGCATGAACTCTCAGATTGCACACTTCCCTGTGTCCCCACTGTCCCACCATAGACAGTGCCATTTCGGTTCGAGGTCGAACCACCAATCATTTTCTCGCAAAAGGCAATTTCAAAAGCTGATTTTAGTCTCAGCAATGAGACGCCCAAAACCAATCCCTTTTCAAGCTTTAGGGACCCCATTTTCCTTCCTTTTGCAAAACCCCTGTCGGATTTACTGTGCAAAATCCGAAGGTTCCATCATGGTCTCTTCCTTCGAGGATTCCATTCCATTTTTCGCCCAATCAGGTTAAGGGTATAAACCTGAGCCTCAACCAATGAGGTATTTCATTTTCCGCCCGATCAGGATAAGGGTACAAACCTGAGCCTCATCCAAAGAGGTATTTCATTTTCCGCCCGATCCGGATAAGGGTACAAACCTGAGCCTCATCCAAAGAGGTATTTCATTTTCCGCCCGATCAGGATAAGGGTACAAACCTGAGCCTCATTCAAAGAGGTATTTCATTTTCCGCCCGATCAGGATAAGGGTACAAACCTGAGCCTCATCCAAAGAGGTATTTCATTTTCCGCCCGATCAAGATAAGGGTACAAACCTGAGCCTCATCCAAAGAGGTATTTCATTTTCCGCCCGATCAGGATAAGGGTACAAACCTGAGCCTCATCCAAAGAGGTATTTCATTTTCCGCCCGATCAGGATAAGGGTACAAACCTGAATCTCATTTCAATGAGATATTTCATTCCCCAATCAGGTCAAGGTTTCAAACCTGAGCTTCGTTCCATACGAGGTATTTTATCCCACCCAGGTTAAGGGCATAAACTTGAACTTCGCTCTCATAGAGCAAATCTTTCCTCTTCATTCTCCATTTCACATCTACCATCTTCCTCGGGCTAATTCCTTCACACCCAGTCAGATCCTTCTAACTGGGGCATTTTTTTTTATATAGCCCAAATTTGGTGTGTTTTTCTTTGCCACTAAGCTCGGCCATGAGTCGGCTTAGTAGCAAAGAGGGGCATCTGTAAACACCCCAAATTTTCACTCACCTCCCCTACATCTCCACCAAACATCATCATTCAACCTCTAAAATCGTCGGAGGGCAAAATGGCCATTTTCTGAGCCCGGACCTTGCAAAAGTCTAAATTTCATCTGCAACTCTCAATTTCTTTATTTTTTATCTCACATGTTCAAAATTTATTCCTGACAGGAGACAGACAGCTCCAAGTCTTGGTTCAAGACTGCATTTCATAAGACATGACATTGCATATCATTGCATGAGCATTTCAAATCACTGCACTGCACAGCATGTCATTTCGAGGTCCAGAACTCTTGATTTCAAAATTTTCAATCCAGATTAGAATTTCAACTCTTTTCAAAATTGATTTCAAAACCCTGGGTCTTCAAAATTATCAATTCTTCCCATTTTACCCCCAGGACTCTGAATTTCAAAATATTTTCTCAGGAAAACGATCTGAATAGTTTTCAATATGGATTTCAGCCACTTCACCTCAGATTTTGCCCTTTTGACTATTTCAAATATCTTCCTTTTACAAAATTGCCCTACAGGAGCCAACTCTTTCCAAAAATTCCTGTTTTACCAATCAGTCCAGATTTTATGAAAATTCCAAAAAGAAGTTGTTTTATCCTTATTTCAGTAAAGAAGCAATGTGGGACCCACACTGAGGTGGTGTCACACAAGCTTTTCTTTTGAAAATTTGAATTTTGAAAAACCCAAAAATATAGGAGCCTTGTCCCCTGGATTGGTGCCACTTGTCATTTCTCTCTCCTCCCATTTCCATGCCAAGTGTCAGTGTGGGGCTACCTTAAGAAGCCGCCACATGTCATCCCAGGTATCTGCCATTTGTCAGTATCCTATCATGCGCCATGTGTCATTCCAAGATTACCAGGAGATGCCAAGTGTCATAGGTTGTCCTGTCTAGAAAAAGTGGAGCTTGTCTCCTCTGAGGTGGCGCCACTTGAAGTGTGTCTCCTGCAGGGGACACGTGTCAACCTCTCCCTCCTTCTAGAAAAGTAACCTGACACATGTCTCTCCCTACTTTTCTCAGAAAAGCAGGAGACATGTGTCACTCCTAGATTCCTCCAGAAAAGGTAGGCTTGTCTCCTCTGAGGTGGCGCCATTTGGAGTGTGTCTCCTGCAGAGGACACATGTCAAGCTCTCATTTCCTCAGAAAAAGCAAATGCCATGTGTCATTTTCAGCTCTCTCCAGAAAAACTAGAATTCAAACATTCAAATCTCCTCATAGGTGGCGCAGATCCTGAACTTCTACCTTTTCCATGTTGTCTGAAATGGCGCCACATGGCTTGGCCCTCCTTCTCTCCCCTCTGCCACGTGTCATTCTCTGCTTCTTTCAGAAAAAGCAGGTGACACATGTCTCCTTCTAACTCCTTCAGAAAAAGTAGAGGACACATGTCTTCTCCCTACTTTTCTCAGAAAAGTAGGAGACACATGTCACTCCTGGCTTTCTTCAGAAAAAGCAAACCATTCAAAATTCAAACAAAGCCTAGGTGGCGCAAATCCTGAGCTCTGATTTTTTTTCAGATGGCCTATGAGGGCGCCACATGTCCTTTCCCTCCTTTTCCTCCCTCTTGCCACATGGCATTGTAGGATCCACCCTGAGGTGGCGCCACATGTCCATCCTCCATTCCTACAGGGCCAACCTCCATTTGAAATTCAAATTCTCCTCTGAGGTGGCGCCATTTGAGAAGGCCTCTCCAGACAGCTGACACTTGTCTGCCACATGTCAGCCCCTCCTTTCCTGCAGAAAAAGCAAAATTTCAAACATTTGAACTCCCCAGAGGTGGCACCACATGGCATGCCCCTACTACTCCAACTTTACACCTCAGAACACCTTTTGAGGTGGCGCCATTCCAGGACTCCACTTGGCTCCATTTTTATTTTTTATTTTATTTTTAATAAAAGTAGCCCACCATGAGGTGGTGCCACCTGAGGACTCCCTACAAAAGGTGAGTTTGAATTTCAAACCCCCAGATAGCACCCCCTCAGATGGCGCCACATGGAGGGCTCAGATTGAGCCTGTTTGAAATTCAAAATTTTTCAGAAAATCTATAAAAACAAGGCTCCACGCCCAGGAGAAAGGAGCATCTTTGGAGACCATTTTTGTGAACTTGAAAATCCGACCTAGCCTCCCTAAAATCTGATTCTGAACTTTGGAAATCGTGCCCCCTTTGACTCATTGGAGAAGGTGGAGTAAAGTTCGTGTAGTGGCCAATTCGATTCAAGCATAGGTCGATTTTGGTGAACCATCCGAAGCCCGGAGTGAAGGACGAAGGAATCTCATGATAGCCGCCCCTTTCAAGAGCTTCTACGCTTTGTAACGAAGCAAGGTGCACTTCTTTTCCCCTTGATGTAATTCCATAATCCGATTCGGGAGTCGTTTGAAGAAAGAGCTCATCCGAGAGATGGATTGAGCTATTCTCATAAAACGACATATATAAAATGTTTAATTATGCTTCCTTGATGATTTGTAACATTCATGTAGTTAGCTAGGTTTAATTTTCATTTTATTTCATTCATTTAGCACATTTCATGAATTAATTAGGATTAGTTTAGCATTTATTTCAACTCTGCTCATTTTCAGTAGGTCTCTGTTTTTGTCAGTCAGTCCACACGTCATTTCATGCATTTGTTTTTTATTAAAAATCCCAAAAAAATCACGAAATGTGCCCTTAGGTGTCTCTGAAATTTTGTCAAAAATTCGAAGGCATTTGAATTTTTTTACTGCGGTAAACGTTCAAAATGGCAAGTCGGGTTTTGTTACCCGGGATGCGTTTTGAAAATCATTTGCCGACTTGTAAAATTGAGATATCCCTTATGGGAGATCCGATTTTCGATCCGAAAAATGTTATGAACTCGGGAGAATGTCTAGTTTTTAATATGATTTTTTCAGATTTTTCTGGTTTTTTTTAATGTCTGAAAAAAATCCGAGAGTTCGGGACATGTGTTAGAGCCTAATTTGGGCCTCTGAGATCTTGGATCGACGTAGGGCTATGGTTTCTCTTTGTGTGTTGCTCCAAATGCAAAACTGTAAAAAGTGAAAGTTTTGTCCGAGATGTCCTATGTGTGCATATGAAAGCCTGTGATTTTTAGAACAGCGTTGATACCTGTTTTGGATTTTTTTTGTCAGTCCCCTGTTTTGCTACATTTGTCTGTTCTGTTAGTTTAGGCAGGAATAGTTATATTTTTATCTGTGTTTTAGTTGATCAAATGCCAATGTCATAAACATGAAAGTTTTTTATGTAGGTGTCGTACGTAGCTCTGATTAATTTCATAAATTTCCATGGCTGTTTTATATTTTTTTGGCATTTTACATCAGATTAGGGTGATTTTACCTCTGTCAGAACTAAATCCCTGTTGCCGAACTCACCATCGCTCAAATCCCGAGAATGTAAAAACAAAAAATGTTCAATTTCGGGTATTTTATCAGTATGAAAAATATCAGAAGTTTCCATGGTGTAAATCTTGCATTATCATATTAGGCATTGCATTCGGTTCGGATCCATAGGCAAAATCCACCATTTTAGGACTTTCTTTGCATTTTAGCATTTAAATCATATCATTTCGTGATTTTTAGCATTCCAGGTTGTTTATCAGAGTAAGTAGATGCTTCATACCGAATTTGGTGTAATTTGGAATCCATTTGAGGTTCGGATTAGCCATAATACCAAAACAGGGTCCCGCAGGACCCGGATCCAAGTGAAAACAAGCGAAATTCATTATTTTGGATAAATTGCAAAATGCCAAATTCTGATTTTACAGTCCTAATGTGTTTAGCAGCATGTCATACTGCATTTCATCATCATTTGATTCAATTTGAACTTCAAAATCTCAATTTTACCAAGTTTTCCTTAAAAAAACCCTGATTTTAAAGGTATAACTTTATAATTAGGGGTATTTTGGTCATTTTGACCACCATTCCGAATTTCAAACTATTTTCTACTGAATTTCTTGCATTTACATCATTTCAAATATCAAGGAAGCATGAGAATAGGGTTTATATCCAATTAAATCCAATAATTTCATAATATTATTGGAAAATCTTGGAAAAACCCACATAGTTGAGCTAACCCTATTTCAAGTTTGGCAGAAACAATCAAAAGAAGGAGCTGAAGTCTGCAAATTTCTTTTACTTCCTTTATTTAGTGATGTAATAATGTAAATTTTGGAATAAGAGAGTTAATTTCCTGCTTAGACTAGGATGCATATCATATAGTTTGAATTTATGCAAATATCCTGCTTATGTGATGCATACATTTTATTTCAAAAGCACTATGGATGTTCACGAATGGCACGTGCATCAACTCTTAGGGAGTTGATGGACTCGGTGGGATCCATATTTACGGCCCTAGTCGGAATATGGACGAGACCCAGATCCATCATCTTTCTACTAGTCACATAGAGCCTACACTCTTAGGCTATCTTAAAATGCACATCATATTTCCAAAGTTTTCAAAATCATGTGCATCAAATCAACTAAGTTCTGAACATATTCATGGCCACAGTCAGAATATGTGAAGGATTTATTTGGACTTAATGCACATTTTCCAACCAATTCCTAAGAAAATCTTTTCAAAGGGCATTCATTTACTCATGTCATTTGCATCATGAAATCATTGATTTTCTCAAGAAAACTGCATTCTCAAGAAATCGATTTCTCAAGAAACTCTAAGGATTTTTCAAAATCGGTTTTCCAAAGACAAGTTTTTCCACAGTTTTCCCTGGAAAATGATATTTTCTTAAGAGATTCAAAAGAGTTTTCCAATCTTTCTCCAAGATCAAAATCGATTTCCAAGTATTTCAAGGGTAAAAAAATTCCTAGGATTTCAATTTTCCAAGTTTTGAATTTCCTTCCCCAATGAGTTTTCCTATAAATTTTTCATTATTTTCCTAAGAAAACTCTCAAAGTCTAAGTTTTCCTAAGAAGTATTTCCCTTTTCAAAGGTTCACCTTTTTTTCAAGAATCACTTCCATTTTCCCAGGATTTTTAACTATTCCTGATTTTCTCACATCTTTATAAGCTTTCTCATGTTTTCAAAAACCCCTTTTTATCTGATTTTCCTGAGAAATTGACCCTTTTTCTGAGAAATTCTTTCCAACTCCAAATGTTTTCTAAGCATACATCATGTTTTCCAACTTGCATTTTCCAAAATCTCATAGCACATGCCTGAATTCTTTGTGCATCTAGGATAGAACACGATTTTGATGATTTAACTAAGTCAAGCATAGTTTTGGTCCTTGGTTCGATTACCCCTGTTAAAGGCGGCAGGAACGGTCGAACCTCGTACCGACAGGTCGAGCCCCATCCCATGGATTTTCCCGCAATTTTAAAAAACGGAGGCGAGTATTTCAAAAGCAATTTCCAAAATCCGGTCAAGTTTGAAGCGCGAAAGCGTTTCCTCTTTCTCTCTTCCGCAAGGAAGGGAAGACGGGGAAAAATTTTGCGACGATAACAGTATTCTGCATATCATTCCATCGCATTGCATAGCATTGCATGTCATTGCATTTCATTTTCGAGATCCAGCACTCCTATTTCAAAACATTCAATCCAGATTTGAATTTTAAAGCTTTTATTTCAAAATCAATTTCAAAACCTGAGTTTTTATTCAACACTCTGTCATTTTCCAACCCCAGGACTTTATATTTCGAAATATTTTCTCAAGGAAACAATCTGGATTCATTTCAAATTCAAATTTTAATCGATTTCAATTCACAGATGAGACCCGTTGAGGTGGTGTCGCTTCTGAATTCCTCTATTCATCAAATTTCTCAAAATTTTGAAAGTTTCAGTCCGATCAGGACTCTGTCTCAGAGTCCTGATCCGGTCAGGAGTCTGTTTTGAAGTCGGTTTTACTTCCATTTTTAATCTTTTCCGTTTGCTTTCGAAATTTAGGTCATTTTACAGAGTCCAGTTAGTTCAAAACTCTATTTTAGAGTTCGGTCGAGTTAGGAGTCTAACCCTGACTGTGTTTTCTGACTTATTTTACCATTTCTTGATAAAATCTTTCAAAAATTCTTTCATTTGGCTTTTAAAATCTAAAATCTCAGAGTCCTAAGAGTTCAGGACTCTAACCCGGAGTTCCAGTTCGCTTGAGACCCTATTTTCAAAGATCTTGAATTTCAAATATCGATTTTAACCCCTTTTCAAAGCCATTTTCAGTGTTTATTTCAAAATTTCTAAAACTCGATGTGGGCCCACTCAGCTGGCACCATATCCAGAGGAATTCTAATTCAGTTAGAACCCTATGCCATTTCAAAAATCCTAATTTTAAGATTACTTTTGAAAATCCTTTTGAAAACTCCTTCAATTTCAAGCTTTAAAATCATCTTTTTGTAAAAACTCAAGTAGGGCCCACTCGGGGTGGTGCCATATTCGAGTCAGTCAGGGCTAGACTAGGGTTAGTTGGTGTCTTGGTTAGTGTTAGAGGTTTAGAAGAGTCAAAACCATTTTGAAAAACTCATTTTTAAAAGTTAGTTTTTAAAACTAGTGTTTTTAAAGGTTTTTAAATGTGTTTTAAAAACCCAATGTGAGAAAATGCCAAGTGGCACCACATTTGGGGATTTTCTAGGTTTAGCTAGGGGCTAATTAGGACTTAATTAGGATAATCTAGGCTAGGGTTAGTTAGGTAAACTCACACCAAAATCGCCCCCCTTAGAGAGTCCAAGATTTTCAAAAGTGTTAAAATTTAAACCTAATTTTTTTTATTATAAATAGATGCATAAGGGGGGTCGATTTTTCCCATCTCTCTCCTATTGGATTCTTGGAGCTTCTCTCTCCTCTCCAGCCCTTTCTCCATTGCTGCAACTCCAAGGTATGAATTCCTTTGCCTTTTTCATATTTTATTTAATGATTTTAATGTTTTAAACCTAGATCTAGGCTTAGATACCCCTCCTTATGGAAGATCAACCATGGTTTCACCTCAAGAACCATCAAGAATCAGCAAGAATGATCCAAGAAGGTGATCTAACCCTGTTTTGGGTGATTTACAGGGATTTTAATCCATTAGAATTGATTTTAATATGATTCTTTACATTATTAACCAATAAAATATATGATTTACCCTTTTTAATGGGTTAAATCTATGTTTTAAAGGTGATATCAAATTCCAGCCATTGATTCCCTGTTTTTATTTTATTTTCATGGTTTATTCATGTTTGTTTTACGTTCTACAGCATAGAAATAAGTTTTATTTACTGTTTTATGGTTTATTTTATTTATTTACATTAGTTAATGCATGGTTTTCCAAGTTTCTTAAATTTCTGTGTGTTTTAGGTTTAGAATAGTAAAGATAATGTTATTTCGGATTGAATTACTCATTATTTATTTCTGATTTTTTTATATGTGATGCATGAATGAGTTATTGAGTTACTGTAGAAAAATCAGAGGTTTTGGATCTCGGGAACCCTGTCAAAAAAATCAGACATCAAATCGGGTTTTTAAAGCTTTAAAATCGTGGTTAAAATAAAAAAGGTAACTTGCTGTGATGATATTTCTCTCATCTTATATTCGATTTTAGATCTGTAAAGTGCTATGGATTCACATTGAGTAGATATGTCTGCTGTGAAATTTTCGGATTTTTTGATCACTGGTTAGTATTTTTCCCGTTTCAGAGAATCTGTTTTTAAATTTAGAACTCGTTAGGGTTTACCAAAACCCTAATCAGACTTGTGTTAGTCATAAATCCCAAACCGCAGATCCGATTCATGATCTGTAAAAAGTGAGTATTGTTATTTTTCTGTATACTGTTCATCACTAAAATTTCAGAGATTTTTGTTTAGAATTGCTATTTATGTCTGTATTTTTAATCTGGAATAGCTGTTTTAATCCCTGTTAAGAGTGATATATTTTAGCTCAGATTGCCGGAAGGGTTTCTCCCTAACCGGAGATGAGTTTTCCGATCTGTAAATTGGGAAATCTCTGTTTTTCTTCTTAGTTAGTCTCTGTAAAATTTCATAAATTTCCATAAAGATTTGACCCCTGGTTCAGGTCTTGGATTGAAACTAGTTGGTGAATTAGGTCAAAAATAGCATATTTTTAGGGTTTAATGCAATTTTCGGATTAATTTAATGTCAAAAAATTATTTGTATAATTCCAATTCGACATTAGGGTTATAAAAAGTGCAGGTACCAATTTTTATGGATTTTGGAATCCATTTGATGGCTGAATTAAGCAAATTGCAAAACCGGGTTCCTGAAAGATCCAAAAACACTGCTAAAATCACAGTTTTTGTGATATTATTAGATTTTCGTGCATAAGCATATATTTTTAGGGTTTAATCATGTTCATAATCATATTAGGATGCTTTAGGTTTAATTTTGTGCTCATTTGATTTCATTTAGTGCATAAAACCTAAGTTTTTACCAAAATCTATTTCTAAAAACCCTGATTTCAAGGCCATAGTCTTGCTATCGGGAGCAATTTGGTCATTTGACCTAAATTTCAAAATCTCTAACCCTAATTTCATATTTTTAATCATGTCATAGCATATTTGGTTTGAGTTTATTCCATTCAAATTTCAAAACTTGCATTTTATCAAAATATCTTTCTAAAAACCCTAATTTCAAGGCCATAGTCTTGTTATTAGGGGTATTTTGGTCATTTTGACCCCAATTTCGAAATTTCATATTTTACCTTTATTATTTCTTCATATTTTATCATTTTGATTTAAGGAAATCATGGCAAAAAGGCTTATATCTAGCAAAATCCAACAATTTCCTGATATTGTTGGATAAATCTAGAAAAGCCAACATATATTCATTAACAAGTTTTCTAGTTTTGCAGGTACATTGAAGACTTTATTTTTCATGTATTTAAATTTCAATAGTGATGTAATTTGTAATTAAACTTTGGAATAAGAATTTACATTTCCTGCTTAGCTTAGGTTGCATTGCATATAGTTTATTTTTATAATTTTAATGTGTGATGGATGATGATTCATGCATATTTTTACAAATTCACCATGGTCTACACGAATGGCACATGCACTAACTTCTATGAAGTTTATAAACTTGGTGGAATTTGTATTTATGGCCATAGTCAGAATACGAATGATACTTAGATTTATGATCTTCACATTAGTCACATTCAGCCTACACTCTTAGGCTAACTTCAAAAATGCACTGCATTTCTCAAAATACAAAAAGTATTTCCCAATTCCTCAAAATCATCTTCATTCATTTCATGCATTTGCCAATTCCAATTCAAATTTCAATTCAAAGAAGTTCATTTTCTCAAAATCTCCTAAGTCTTATAGCAAAATCGATTTTCCCAAAGACATTGAATTTCAAAGGATATTTCAAGTATTTCCCAAGTTCCAAATTCAAATTTTCTAAGTTAGAATTTCAATTTCAAAGTTTGAATTCAGAGAAACCAAGTATCTCAAAATTGATTTTCACCAAATGTCAAGGATTCCTCAAAATCGATTTTTATTTCCCTCAGAAGTATATTTCAAATCCCGATTCACGATTTTCCATGTGATACCTATTCTAAATATTTCAATCATTCAAAGCAAACATCATGTTTTCAAAATGGGCATTTTCTGAAAATTCATAGCACATGCCTGATTCTATGTGCATTTAGAAATTAGAATATGATTTAGACAAGTTGAATAGAGCAGAGCAGTAGATTGATCCTTGGTTCGATTACCCCTGTTAAAGGTGGCAGGAACGGTCGAACCTCGTACCGACAGGCGAGTCCCATTCTACGGAATTTTCCCGCATTTTAAAACGGAGGCGAGTTATTTTCAAAATCTTTTTCAAAGGTCAGTTTGATTTGCAAAAAGAAAAATTTTGCGATGATAACACTAGGGTTCTGGAAGAGAGCCCAGCAACGTGAAGACCGGGTAATGATAGGTAATGGAGATTTTGAAAAATGATCACATGCAAGAAATAGAGGGCTCTAAGTCCTAGAGAGATAGATTTTGAAAATCTTTGAAGAAGTATACATTGTTTGCATTCAGATCCTAAATTAAGGAGAGTTGTGTTTAGACCTAAGTCTATGTGAGCATGAAAATTTCTCCTTAACCTAGTCCTACCAAACCATGCCTAGTCTATATGCAGTCAATGTCAGCTAGGTCAGAATCTAGGCTCCTAGGTTCACATGATATTGAAAGTAAAAGAGCTGACATTTTGTGAACACAGTTTTGATAATTTAACTAAGTCAAGCATAATTTAGGTCAGACAAGGACAAGTCCCATCACGGTCGCCAAACCTGTTCTCGTCGCGAAATTTTTCCCTGTCTTCCCTTCCTTGCAGAAGAGAGAGGGAAACGCTTTCGCGATTCAAACTTGACCGGATTTTGGAAAATGTTTTGAAATACTCGCCTCCGTTTTGAAAATTGCGAGAAAATCCATGGGATGGGGCTCGATCTGTCGGTACGAGGTTCGACCGTTCCTGCCGCCTTTAACAGGGGTAATCGAACCAAGGACCAAAATTGTGCTTGACTTAGTTAAATCATCAAAATCGTGTTCTATCCTAAATGCACAGAGAATTCAGGCATATGCTATGAAATTTTGTAAAATGCCAGTTGGAAAATATGATGTATGCTAAAAAAACCTTTGGAGTTGAAAGATATTTCTCAAGGAAAAGGTCAATTTCTCAAAAAAATCAGATGAAAAAGGGTTTTTGAAATCCCGAGAAAGTTCATAAAGATGTGGGAAAATCATGAATAGTTGAAAATCCTGGGAAAATAGAAGTGATTCTTGAGAAAAAGGTGAACATTTGAAGGAAAATTGCTTGTCAGGAAAACTCGGACTTTGAGAACTTTCTTAAGAAAATGAGGAAAATTTATAGGAAAAACTCATTGGAGAAGAAAAAAACTGAACTTGGGAAATTGAAATCCTGAGAATCTTACCTTTGAAATACTTGGAAATCGATTTTGATCTTTGAGAAAAGTGAGAGACTTCTTTTGAAAATCTTAAGAAAATAACCTTTTCCATGGAAAACTGTGGAAAAACTTGACTTGGGAAAACCGATTTTGAAAAATTCTCAGAGTTTCTTGAGAAATCGATTTCCTGAGAATGAAGTTTTCTTGAGAAAATCAGGAGAAAACCCATGATTTCATGATGCAAATGATATGAGTGAATGAATGCACTTTGAAAGATTTTCTAAGATTTTTTTTGGAAAATGTGTATTAAGTCAAAATAAATCCTTCACATATCCTGACTGTGGCCATGAATATGTTCAGGGTTTAATTGATTTAATGCACAATACTTTGAAAATATGATGTGTATTTTAAGATAGCCTAAGAGTGTAGGCTCAATGTGACTGGTAGAAAGATGATGGATCTGGGTCTCGTCCATATTCCGATTGGGGCCGTAAATATGGATTCCACCGAGTTCATCAACTCCCTAAGAGTTGGTGCACGTGCCATTCGTGTACATCCATAGTGATTTTTGAAATAATGTGCATGAATCATAAAAACAGGATATTGCATGAATTTAAACTATATGATATGCATCCTAGTCTAAGTAGAAAATTAAATCTCTTATTCCAAAATTTACATTATTACATCACTAAATAAATGAAATAAAAGAAATTTGCAGACTTCAGCTAAATTTGAAATAAGGTTAGCTCAAATATGTTGGTTTTTCCAAGATTTTCCAATAATATTATGAAATTATTGGATTTAATTGGATATAAACCCTATTCTCATACTTCCTTGATATTTGAAATGATGAAAATGCAATAAATTTAGTAGAAAATAGTTTGAAATTCGCAATTGGGGTCAAAATGACCAAAATACCCCTAATATTAAAGTTATACCTTTAAAATCAGGGTTTTTGAAGGAAATTTTGGTAAAATTGAGATTTTGAAATTCAAATTGAATCAAAGGATGATGAAATGCAGTATGAGACATTATGACATGCTGCTAAACACATTAGGACTGTAAAATCAGAATTTGACATGCTATCTTTCATAAAAAATAACGAATTTCGCTTGATTTTCGCTTGGATCGGGGTCCCGCGGGGCCCTGTTTTGATGATATGGCTAAATCAAGCCTCAAATGAATTCCCAATTACACAAAATTCGGTATGAAGCATTTACCTACTCTGATAAACAGCCTAGAATGCTAAAAATCACGAAATGATATGATTTAAATGCTAAAATTTAAAGAAAGTTCTAAAAATGGTGGATTTCGCCTATGGACCCGAACCAAATGCAATGCTTAATATAATAATACAAGATTTACACCATGAAAACTTCTAATATTTTGCAGACTGCTAAAGGACCCAAAATGGAACATTTTTTGTTTTTACAGCCTCGGGATTTGAGCCATGGTGAGTTAGGTAATGGGGATTTGGTTCTGATGGAGGTAAAATCGACCTAATCTAACATAAAATGCTAAATAAATAGAAAAAAGCCATGGAAATTTCTGATATTTAACATAGCTACTCACGACACCTACACGAACAACTTTCATGTTCATGACTTAGGCATTTGATCAACATAAACACAGATAAAAATATAACTTTTCATGCCTAAATCAACAGAACATACAAATGTGACAAAACATAAGACTGACAAGAAAAATCCGAAACAGATATCACCACTGTTCTAAAAATCACCATCTTTCAGGTGCAAACAGGGGACATCTCGTGCATAACATTCACATTTTACAGATTTGGATTTGGATCAATACCCAAAGATAACCCATCGACCTAAGTTGATCCAAAGTCTCAGAGGCCCAAATCAGGCTCTGACACGTGTCCCGAACTCTCGGATTTTTGTCAGACATAAAAAAAAATCAGAAAAATAGGTTAAAATCATGTTAAAAACTAGACATTACTCCGAGTTCATAACATCTTTCGGATTGAAAATAGGACCTTACATGAAGGAGATCTCGATTTTACAAGTCGGAAAAGACATTTTAAAATGCATCCTAGGTAATAAAATCCGACTCACCTTTTTGAACGTTTACCACAGTAAAAGAATTCAAATCTCGTCGAATTTTTGGCACATTTATAGGGACACCTAAGGGCACATTCCATGATGTTTTTAAAATTTTTAATGAAAAATAAATGCATGAAATGATGTGTGGACTGACTGACAAAAACAGAGAGCTACTGAAATTGAGCAGAATTGAAATAAATGCTAAATTAATCCTAATTAACTCATGAAACATGCTAAATTAACGAAATAAAATGCAAATTAAATCTAGCTAGATGCATGAATGCTAAAAATCATCAAGGAAGCATAATTATGTATTTTTATATATGTCATTTTATGAGAATAGCTCAATCCATCCCTCGGATGAGCTCTTTCTTCAAACGACTCTCGAATCAAATCGTGATATGAAATCAAGAGGAAAAGAGGTGCACCTTGCTTCGTTACGCAGCTTTAAAACTCTTGAAAGGGACTGCTACCAGGGGCTTCATTCGTCCTTCGATCCGGGCTTCGGATGATTCACCAAGATCGACCCACGCTTGAGTCGAATTGGCCACAGTGCGAGCAATGTAGGCACTTCACTGCATCTTCTCCACTGAGCTCAAGGGGGGCGTGAATTCCAAAGTTCAAAAATCGGGTTCTGAAGAAAAGCTAGGTTGAATTTCAAAGTCCAAGAAGAAGCTCCCCTAGGCTAGGCGTGGAGCCTTGTTTTTATAGATTTTCTCTGAAAATTTTGAATTTCAAACAAGCTCAATCTGAGCCCTCCATGTGGCGCCATCTCAGGGGTGCTATTTTGATTTTTTGAGAAAATAAAATGGGAAATTTTGTGGGTGAGACACCTCAGCAGAATTTGAAACTTTTCAAAATTGGGTTTGCTTGATTTTCTCTGCAGGAAGCTCCCAGATTGCGCCACCTCAAAGGGTATCATCTGGGAGTTTGAAATTCAAATTTGGCTTTTCTGAAGGCTTCTCAAATGGCGCCACCTCAGGGGCTATTTTTATTAAAAATATAAAATAAATAAAAGAAATGAAGCCAAGTGGGGCTCTGGATTGGCGCCACCTCAAAAGGAGGTTTGAGGTGTAAAGCTGGAAACAGTAGGAGCATGCCATGTGGCGCCACCTCTGGAAGTTCTTGACACATGTCAGAAGGACAGGAGTGGAAGAAGCAGACTGTGCCACCTTAGAGGAATTCAAATTCTACTTTTCTGCAGGAAAGGAGAGGCTGACATGTGGCGCCACCTCCAAGTTGCTCCACACTGCCATGTGGCAGGAGAACAGGAATGGAAGAAGCAAAATGCGCCACCTCAGAGGGGGGGGGTTTCTACTTTTTCTAATGCAGGGAGGTTTGGACATGTGGCAAACAAGTGTCAACTGTTTGGAGAAGCCTTCTCAAATGGCGCCACCTCAGAAGGTAATTTGAATTTCAAATGGGGGTTGGCTCTGGAGGAATGGAGGATGGACATGTGGCAGTTCCTCAGAGTGGCTCCTACAATGCCATATGGCAGGAGGGAAAAGCAAGGAACATGTGGCACCCTCATAGACAAAGTAGAAAAAGGTAGAACTCCAAGATTTGCGCCACCTAGCTCTTGTCTGAAAATTTTTGAATGGTTGCTTTTCTGAAGAAAGTCAAGGGTGACATGTGTCCTCTACTTTTTCTGAAGGAAGCTAGACATGACACGTGTCATCTACTTTTCTGGGAAAAGTAGGGGAAAGACATGTGTCATCCTGCTTTTTCTGAAAGAAACAGAGATTGACACATGGTAGAGGGGAGAGAAGGAGGTCCAAGCCATGTGGCGCCATCTCAGACAAAATGGAAAAGGTGAAGTTCAGGATTTGCGCCACCTCTGGAGAGATTTGAATATTTGAATTCCAGTTTTTCTAAAGAGAGCAGAAGTGACATGTGGCATCTACTTTTTCTGAGAAGAGCAGAGAATGACACATGTCACCTGCTTTTTCTGAAAAGAGTAGAGGATGCCATGTGGCATTTGCTTTTTCTGAGGAAATGAGAGATTGACATGTGTCCTCTGCAGGAGACATACTTCAAGTGGCGCCACCTCAGAGGAGACAAGCCTACTTTTTCTGGAGGAATCTAGGAGTGACACGTGTCTCCTACTTTTCTGAGAACAGTAGGGAGAGACATGTGTCAGGCTACTTTTCTGGAAGAGGGAGAGGTTGACACGTGTCCTCTGCAGGAGACACACTTAAAATGCCGCCACCTCAGAGGAGACAAGCCTACTTTTTCTGGACAGGACAACACAGAACACTTGGCATCTCAGGGTGATCTATGGAATGACACATGGCGCAGGGTGAAGATGGTGTCTAATGACATGTGGCAGCTTCTTAAGGTAGCCCCACACTGACACTTGGCAGATAAATGGGAGGAGAGAGAAAAGACAAGTGGCGCCAATCCAGGGGACAAGGCTCCTATATTTTTGGGTTTTTCAAAATTCAGATTTTTCAAAAGAAAAGCCTACGTGACACCACCTCAGTGTGGGTCCCACCTTGCTTCTTTATTGAAATAAGGATAAAACAACAACCTCTTTTTGGAATTTTCATAAAATCTGGACTAATTGGCAAAACAGAAATTTTGAAAAGATTTGGCCCCTGTAGGGCGATTTTGTAAAAGACTGATAGTTGAAATAGCTGAAAAAAGGGCAAAATCTGAGGTGAAGTGATTGAAATACATATTGAAAACTATCCAGATCGTTTTCCTGAGAAAATATTTTGAAATTTGGAGTCCTGGGGGTAGAATGGGAAGAATTGATAATTTTGAAGACCCAGGGTTTTGAAATTAATTTTGAAAAGAGTTGAAATTCTAATCTGGATTGAAAATTTTGAAATCAAGAGTTCTGGATCTCAAAATGACATGATGTGCAGTGCAGTGATATGAGAAGCTCATGCAATGATATGCAGTGCCATGTCTTATGCAATATAATCTTGAACCAAGACTTGAAGATTCCTGTCTTCTGTCAGGAATAAAATTTTGAACATCTGAGATAAAAATAGAGAAATTTTGAGAGTTGCAGATGAAATTTAGACTTTTGCAAGGTTCGGGCTCAGAAAATGACCATTTTGCCCTCCGGCGATTTCAGAGGCTGGATGATGATGCTGGGTGGAGAAGTGAATGAAAATTTGGGGTGTTTACAATAGGGCAACCATTACCAATTGTAAGGAAAATATCATGTTGGAAACAAGACCTCCAGAACCCTTCTGACAAAGTGGATGTATCAAAAAAAAAATTCAGAGAATGATATGACCAATCATAATGAGAGCTTCTCCCAATGAACCAAATTTGTTATCCAAATTGGCTCTTACAGCAAACCAGATCAACATACTGACTTTGCTATTCAAATTTCTCTTCACAATAGGTTAAATCTGCTATTGCAGTAGATCAAATTGACTCTTACCTTTGCCTTCTCAGTGAATCGGATCTATCATTTTAGTAGAGCAAATCAACTCAGGAGTTCATTTCATTTTGCAGAAGGCATGAGTTTATCAAATCATGGCACCGTGATTTATTTGTCATCAAAGCATGGGCGAAAATGTTGGATATGAATCCTCTATAACACACCCATAGATACACACAATAAAGGGGATAACTACAATAAGCTTGCAAGATATAAAAATAAAAATGCTATACAAATTATGAGATGCTGATCAAGAAATAATAATGAAATGAGGAATGCACAGAAGGGATATAATGGAGATGCGATGAATGATATTAGGCATTATGAAGCAACAATGCTGAAAGGAAATCCAAATGTACAAAGAATGGCACAAATGGAAAGTTGATGATGGATTGAATGTGAAGGTCGTATATGAGGCGAAATGCAATGACGACACACACTGGATAACAAACAGGGGTATGTTAAAGAAAGGCATAAACAAGCAGTAATCAAAGGAAAAGTTATGCAGGACAAATGGTCTATATTGTAAACTAAACTGTTGTGCAAATATAAGTAAAAAAAAAATAGAATCAATGCCAGTGCTCCTGAAAATGCCAAATGCAGGGGTAGGTTTTGATATCTAAAATTGATTGATACAGGAATGCTGTGATAGAAATTGTAGTATCAGATGATTTCACCGATGGATCAAACACTAATTTCAGAAGGGATCATTAGGGCGACTTAGGATAAACCGGAGAGACTGATCTCTCGGTGAGACATTTCTGGTTTATTGCAGAAGATATAATAATCTGCTCATAGTCTTACCATGGAACCACCTAAATTCTTTCCTCAACTATGCATAAGAGACAATATCTTTATAAATTCCTTATAGAATTTTACAATATTCTGGGAGGATCGGATGTAGCCAATGACGAATCACAAAAGGAGCAATAGATCTAAACCACCTAGACAGAGATCCATCAACACAAATGAATAGTAAAACAAGAAGCAACTGTTGGAACTGGTCGTTCCGTTAATATCGCACAGAGGTGAATCGGTTTGCTATAGGCAAATCAATGCTACCGTGGTGCTTTAATGGAATGAGCGTAGGAAAACCAGAAAAAAAAATAAAGGGAAGAAAGAGAGTGCGTATCGAAGAGCCGCAGGGATCTAGAAGGAGGAGGTCGACCTTCGATGGCTTCCAAGGAGAGCACCAGAGGGATAGGAGGGGAATCAGAGGAGAAGCAGAGGAATGTTGATGTTCTTCGCCCGATCAGAGGGGAGAGGCTGAGACTTCTTCAGTTATCCAAAGGGGGAGCACCAGAAGAGAATGTGGAAAGAGGAAGAAATGATGCAGGGGGCGAAAATGGATGGAGTTTTGTTAACAACGGATGTTGCTCAAAGAAAATGGATACCCTACCCCTCCTCGATGCTTTGTTTTTATAAGCATCCGAAGGATCGAGAAGGCAGAGGGTCATTGCCTCCATCGCCCCTCATTCGTAACGGATGGCCGTTGGAAAAATTTCGAGCTGGATCCACCTTTTTCAAAAATCTTCAAACAGTGTTTTGCTTTTTGATGTCTTCTTTTAAATCGTTGTAATTTTGAAAGATTTTTATATGTAAAACATGTGAAAACTAGACATCAAATAATAAAAACCTGTTCTCACTAGGGGATGAGACCGGGTCGAACTCAGAGAACGGGAATATTTTGTATTCAAGCACACAAATCTAAACCATTTTTTATTGCCGTATTATTAAATGTAAAATGTACGAGAAAAGTAAAAACAACTAACTATTACAACAAATGAATACCCTTCGCAGAGGGCGTAAAAAGCAATATTTACAAACCCATAATTAAATTCCTAATTCTAAACGGAAAAGTAAAACGAAGCTTCTAATCTTGCACCCTTCTGTGTCACGTAATCACTTCCGCTCCGCACTAATCAAATTATGCAGGAAAAGTAAAACGAATCAAATTATGCAGGAAATCTAAATGACAAAATAAAATTGTTTTCTAATTAAATCTAACTAACTAATTACTACTAAGTACAAATGCTAATTATCTTGCTTAACTAACAACTAACTCAATTAACTAACAGGAAAGTAAACTAAGTACGAAAACAAAACAGGAAATCAATGAAGGAAAAACAAAGAATGAAGAATACATGCAATCAATGAATTAAAAAAAACACAAGAATTCCAACAGTTAAACAAACTAAAAACAAACAAGAATTTGGTATTGAGAAAAGCAGTAAATGGAGTTATTAAAAGAAAACAGGAAATAATGAAAAACAACAAAACAGGAAATTCAGACTGAAAAGAAACATGAATTGACTGTATTAACAGAACAAGAATTCAGTAATTTGAAAAACAACATTAACTCAAAGAATGAAAGAAAACAAGAAAAAAATTTGTAAACAAGACAAAAAAAATTGAAAGGCAATTCAATAAAAAAGGGGAAATTATAATGGATGAAAACAGGAGATCAACAATTGTAAGATTGAAAAACAGGAAGTGACTTGAAAAAAAATATAGGAAATTAACTAGAAATCAGAATGTAAAGAAACACAGGAAATGCATAATGTGAAAAACAGGAAAACAACAAGTTAATGATAAAAAAATAGAAAAAACAAGAAAATTAGTAAACGAACAAAATAGAAACAATTAGAAAAAATAAGAAAATAAAAAATTAGAAACAAAAACAAAACATTCAAAAACAGAAAAACTAAACAAATAACTGAAAAACAGAAATTGAATGAAAAAGAAAAAAAACAGGAAAATGATTGAATGTGCACAACATGAAAGTGAAAGATAACGTGAATCAAATAAATAGAAAAACTAAAGGAACAACAGGAAATGACTGACTTTGAAACAGAGAATTTAGAATTCAATTCAATAAATGAAAAACATGAACTACCGAATGTAAAACAGTAAAACAAACAGGAAATTACAGAGGAAGAACATAGGAAATTCAGAAAAAAAATAACAAACAGGAAATTACAAGAAATTAAAACATTAATCAACAAGAAATCAAACAAGTGCAGAAAATTCATAACGACAATTGAATATACAGAAATTCAAAATAACGAGGAACATGAAATCAAGAAAGTGACAAAATCAGGAAAATGAAAAACAAAACAAATTAGGAATTTACTGCGAAGTAACGAAAATCTGTGTGATGTCTTCTTTTAAATCGTTGTAATTTTGAAAGATTTTTATATGTAAAACATGTGAAAACCAGACATCAAATAATAAAAACCGGTTCTCACTAGTGGATGAGACCGGGTCGAACTCAGGGAACGAGAATATTTTGTATTCAAGCACACAAATCTAAACTATTCTTTATTGTCGTATTATTAAATGTAAAATGTACGAGAAAAGTAAAAACAAATAACTATTACAACAAATGAATACCCTTCGCAGAGGGCGTAAAAAGCAATATTTACAAACCCAGAATTAAATTCCTAATTCTAAACTGAAAAGTAAAAAAAAGCTTCTACTCTTGCACCCTTCCGTGTCACGTAATCACTTCCGCTCCGCTCCTGTGCTATCCTACACAAATCAAATGAACATGAGCAGTACACGATATAGAAATAGAAACCTATATTAAACTAACTAAATGCTAAAAATTCGAATCAAATTATGCAGGAAATCTAAATGACAAAATAAAATTGATTTCTAATTAAATCTAACTAACTAATTACTACTAAGTACAAATGCTAATTATCTTGCTTAACTAACAACTAACTCAATTAACTAACAGGAAAGTAAACTAACTACGAAAACAAAACAGAAAATCAATGAAGGAAAAACAAAGAATAAAGAATACATGCAATCAATGAATGAAAAAAAAAAACAAGAATTCCAACAGTTAAACAAACTAAAAACAAACAAGAATTTGGTATTGAGAAAAGCAGTAAATGGAGTTATTAAAAGAAAACAGGAAATAATGAAAAACAGCAAAACAGGAAATTCGGACTGAAAAGAAACATGAATTGACTGTATTAACAGAACAAGAATTCAGTAATTTGAAAAACAACATTAACTCAAAGAATGAAAGAAAACAAGAAAAAAAATTGTAAACAAGACAGAAAAAATTGAAAGGCAATTCAATAAAAAAGGGAAAAAATTGGAAATTAAAAATAGAAATTATAATGGATGAAAACAGGAGATCAACAATTGTAAGATTGAAAAACAGGAAATGACTTGAAAAAAAATATAGGAAATGAACTAGAAATCAGAATAAAAAGAAACACAGGAAATGCATAATGTGAAAAACAGGAAAACAAGTTAACGATAAAAAAACAGGAAAAACAAGAAAATTAGTAAACGAACAAAACATAAACAATTAGAAAAAAAAACAAAAAATGAAAAATTAGAAACAGAAACAAAACATTCAAAAACAGAAAAACTAAACAAATAACTGAAAAACAGAAATTGAATGAAAAAGAAAAAAAACAGGAAAATGATTGAATGTGCACAACATGAAAGTGAAAGATAACGTGAATCAAACAAACTGAAAAACGAAAGGAACAACTGGAAATGACTGACTTTGAAATTCAATGAATGAAAAACATGAACTACCGAATGTAAAACAGTAAAACAAACAGGAAATTACAGAGGAAGAACACAGGAAATTCAGAAAAAAAAAATAACAAACAGGAAATTACAAGAAATTAAAACATTAACAACAAGAAATCAAACAACTGCAGAAAATTCATAACGACAATTGAATATACTGGAATTCAAAATAACGAGGAACATGAAATCAAGAAAGTGAAAAAATTAGGAAAATGAAAAACAAAACAATTAGGAATTTACTGCAAAGTAACGAAAATTTGTGCGATGAATGAAAGCAGAGTGAAAACAACAGGAAATTAAGAAAAAAAATGCTTTAAACAACTAATGAATGAATGAAAATTGAAAATGTAATGCTGTAACAAACATATTAAACAAAATTATGAATTAATCAACAAAATCTAGCTAAAGAATCACTGCAAAATAAAAGATCGGCCGATGAACAGAAAAAATTTGGGAATATATTTTTTTTCATTTTCGTTTTTTTTTTCAGAAATAACACAACACGATAGAAACGATTTGAAAGATGAAGAAGAAGAAGAGAATATGAAGAAGAAGAAGATACAGACTTACCGAATCAGAGGGGTTAGAGAAGAAATGGCGGTCTCCACCGCTCACGCCGTCGCCAGACTGAAGGTTTTCCACCACCATCGGCTGGAGATTGAACAGAGAAAGAGGGAGAAGGGGAAGGAAGGTCAAGAAGAGCCGGCGATGGTGGAGAAGGGTGAGAAGAGAGGGAAGAGAGGGGAAAGAGGAATGGTTCAGGCGAAAATGGGGAGACGCCTTTCATTTTTCATTTTTTTTGGTTTTTAAAGAAAGCAAACCGGTTTGAACCCGTTTGTTTTGTTTTTTTCAAAAATCTAAAAAAAACTGTTTAAAGAACTTTTATTTGCTAAAAACCTTAAAATGAAATTAGTTTATTCCAACCTAAATCTAATTATTATTGTTTTTATTATTTTATTTTTATTAAAAGCTAAAATTACTACGTAAATAGCAAACATTAAAAATATGCTTAAAAATATGCTTAAAAATATAAAAATAAAGCTATTTTTTATACATTTTCTATTTTGAAATCATTTTAGCTCATTTAATCAAAACAAACATAAAATTGTGTTTTTAAAATATTTTTTTATAAAATCATGCATATTTTAATGTTAATTAACTCTGAAATATATGCATAATCAAATACCCCCATGCTTATGTTTTGCTAGTCCTCGAGCAAACTAGAAAAATGCATGAAATGAAACTATCATCTAACTCACTTTCGTAGGAATCACGGTTGCATTTAGCTCATGCAACAAGCGCTTTCAACCCCTGGGTTACCCCAGTGGACGAGTAAGGTCTCGTGAGGGTTTGCAGTGATGCTACCCACAAACATCTCTGTCATGTATGCAAAATATTACACATCCTCATAAGTAGTAAGTAATTAAAGACTTTATTTTCACAAATATTTCCTGTTATTTCAAAATCACAATATAATTAGAGTCTTTTATATACCACCACAGAAATAGAATTTCTTTCACTTTTCTAAATATCACAATTATTTATGTTTTATTCTTGGAAAATCCAATAAAAACAAGTTATTATTTACTTATCTTCACTCATATGTTTTCTGCACAGATTTTCTCAATCACACTTCTAAGCACTGAACTTTTCTTTCTTTTTAAGCTCTTTTCTTGATTTTTTCATTTTTCACGCTTTTTCTTTTTGCGCATTCATTCTTCTCTTATAGCTTGCGTGTGGTCTGCTTTTATGCCTTGTGCAATGTCAATATCTTCTATACTTTTTCAATGTATACCAAAAAATATAAACTAAGACATAAAAGTGACTTTCTTCATTCACCTTTGCAACATGAGAGTCAAACATTTCAACTTAGGATCACAAAGTTTTCCACTCTCCTTTTCGAAATAGAATTCAAAAGTTTCAACTTACATCTAAGTCCCATCTACTAAGGATTGTGGAATTATCCAAGCAACCTAACACATGCTCTTTTTTTTCACTTTTTGAGCTCATTTTTATGCTTTTGTTCATTTGCTTAGTTTTTTCAAAAATAGAACTGTGCATATTCATATTTGTGATTCAAAATAAATTCTAACATGTATCTATCATCATTTCTTCAAAATCCGCATAAACAACCATAATTTTTTTAGAACTTAAAAATTCTCTAAAAACATTAGATTTGAAATAACATCCATATAAGTTCAAACTCTTTCTTCTAAAAATCCTCTAAAAACATTAGATTTGAAATAACATCCATATAAGTTCAAACTCTTTCTTTAAAAACCTACTTTTTATGAGAGATGTGTAAATATGTGCAAGAACGTAAACAGAAATATCAAGGTGTGCAAACTACACCCTCCCCCATGCTTGAATGACACTGTCCCAGTGGCACTCCCCCATGCTTATATGAAACTATGTGAATGCACATGAGAGGAAATAAATGAGGGAAAAGAGTAAAATAACCTGACATGAATTAAAAATGCACGTTCTATGAATGTAATGAATGCAATGTATACAATGTATACATGACATGACATAAAACTCATAGAAAGAGATAGAAAATGAAAAATGAAACCAAAGAAAATCTACAAATCCTAACAACGAATGTAATACTGTACAAAATATGGGTTGCCTCCCATAAAGCGCTAAGTTTCACGTCCCCAGCCAGACGGATTCCTAGAAAAATTTTCATCGTCCATGAGATCAATGGACATGAAGTCAGGCTCAATCGGGCTCTATGAAGAAAAGAGTGTCATCTGTGACACTCCGCACTGTGTTTCCATCTCGTCTACCTCTAAATGTAGTATCATGATTCTCTCGACATGAACAACGGAGATTAGTCTCATCTGAGAGACTAGTCAGGAAATGAGAGTCTAGGACCGATCGACTATCAATGAATGCAACTTCAGACAAGTGGTGAATATGATATGGCTTGACTTGGTCAAGCACCTTCTGCATCTGTACCTCTTGCTTACTAAAAACAATCGGTGATCCTTAAGGCTGAGAAAATGGGGCTTTATAAATATGTGAAGAATGTAACAATTGATGGTCTTGCCCCTTCTGTTGAGGTATAATGGAAATTGACTCGTCAGTAGAAATGATATGAGGCTCATGAGTCGATTCCTGAATGGGATGATACGCCTTCCCATACTGAAGGGATGTAACAAATTTAACCTGCTCATGATGTGAAGTAGTGGGATGCAGGTTAAATGACACGGAATCCTCTCCCTTGGATATGACAACAAACTGACTATGAAGGTTCCTCTGGCTTTGTCTACTAAATGTCTGAGCTAACTGTCCCATTTGAGTCTCTATCTTGGCTATTGACTGCGTATGGGAGCAAAGAGTGGCCTTGATATCAAAAAAAGCCTCTAACATCTTTTCCTGAAATGATATACTCGAAGTGGGCTCCTAAGGAGAAGGTAGACTGTACTAGGGATAAACATGTGGAAATATGGGATGCGAGTAACCTTGTGAAAGATTACTCTGTCTATACTGTGTCTGGGAGGGCTGATCGGATGAGGGTATGGACTGGTTTGGCCAACCTGGGTTATATGATGGTGTAAATGAATCAGGCATGGGTCTAGCGAAACCTTAGGCAACATTCACCTGCTCTTGAACGAATTCAGGATATAGCGGTGTTGTCGGACACTCTATAACACAGTGTGCAGGGCTAACACAAAGCTCACACACTCTTTCTACTGGACTTCTCGAAGAATTGGCTAGGAACTAATCTAATTTCCTAGACAACTGGTCAACCTTGGTACGCAAATCTAACTCGGACCCAACTTCAGAAATCCCTATTTTCCTAGGACCACTAGACAAAGATGTAGTCCTATCGAGCCGTGAAGACAAAGCTTGATGCATCGTATTTTCACTCAAGGTCTCAAATAGAGACCATGCCCCGTCCTCACTCTTGAGCATAAAAGTTCCCCCACAAGACGAATCAACCATTTAACGGTGCTTCTCAGTAAGCCCGTCATAGAAATATTGCACCAACTGCCAACGAGGCACCTGGTGATGGGGACACTTGCGAAGAAGATCTTTCAATCTCTCCCAAGACTCGTGAAACTATTCTCCCTCAATTTAAGAAAAACTGGTTGTAGATTTACGAAACTGATTCGTTTTACCAATTGGGAAGTACTTTTTGAGGAATTCGCGTTGCATTCCTTCCCAAGTGGTAATCTGAACTGTCTCAAGAGATTTTAGCCAGTGCTTGGCTTTATCTTTGAGAAAGAACGGAAACAAAGTCAACCTCATAGCATCATCTCCAAAGTTGTTGATTCGCATAGTCGAGCAAATCTCTAAGAATTCGTCGAGATGACGATATGGGTCTTCATTACTAAGGTCATAAAACAAATGTAGCATTTGAATCACACTGGCCTTAATCTCAAAATGGCTCGCTCCTACATCAGGTCTCGTGATGCAGGAGGCGGGAGTATACATATTTGGCATGAAGTACTCCCTCAAATGATGATCATCAGCCATTGTGTACACCTTGGAGTAGACCGGTGTAGCACACGTCCTAACTTTGGGTTTTCTACCTAACTAACACACTAAGCGTCCAAACCACGCAAACCACAAAGCGAGTATACTAAAAACAACAAAAACTAAACAATCACCATGCAGTTGCACATAACAGAGATTATGCAAAAGAAATATGAAATCTATGTGTACGGTACCAATCGTACACAATCACCTTTAAGGGGATCCTAGTAGGTGGGCTGTGGAGAAAAGTAAGTTTGTCTCTACGATATGCATATACGTGGTTATAAACCTAAATGCAAACAAACACTAGGCAATAAAGTGAATACTAGTATTACGCCATTCCCCAGCAACGACGCCAAAAATTTGATGTCTTCTTTTAAATCGTTGTAATTTTGAAAGATTTTTATATGTAAAATATGTGAAAACCAGACATCAAATAATAAAAACCGGTTCTCACTAGTGGATGAGACCGGGTCGAACTCAGGGAACGAGAATATTTTGTATTCAAGCACACAAATCTAAACTATTCTTTATTGTCGTATTATTAAATGTAAAATGTACGAGAAAAGTAAAAACAAATAACTATTACAACAAATGAATACCCTTCGCAGAGGGCGTAAAAAGCAATATTTACAAACCCAGAATTAAATTCCTAATTCTAAATTGAAAAGTAAAAAAAGCTTCTACTCTTGCACCCTTCCGTGTCACGTAATCACTTCCGCTCCGCTCCTGTGCTATCCTACACAAATCAAATGAACATGAGCAGTACAAGATATAGAAATAGAAACCTATATTAAACTAACTAAATGCTAAAAATTCGAATCAAATTATGCAGGAAATCTAAATGACAAAATAAAATTGATTTCTAATTAAATCTAACTAACTAATTACTACTAAGTACAAATGCTAATTATCTTGCTTAACTAACAACTAACTCAATTAACTAACAGGAAAGTAAACTAACTACGAAAACAAAACAGAAAATCAATGAAGGAAAAACAAAGAATAAAGAATACATGCAATCAATGAATGAAAAAAAAACAAGAATTCCAACAGTTAAACAAACTAAAAACAAACAAGAATTTGGTATTGAGAAAAGCAGTAAATGGAGTTATTAAAAGAAAACAGGAAATAATGAAAAACAACAAAACAGGAAATTCAGACTGAAAAGAAACATGAATTGATTGTATTAACAGAACAAGAATTCAGTAATTTGAAAAACAACATTAACTCAAAGAATGAAAGAAAACAAGAAAAAAAATTGTAAACAAGACAGAAAAAATTGAAAGGCAATTCAATAAAAAAAGGAAAAAACTGGAAATTAAAAATAGAAATTATAATGGATGAAAACAGGAGATCAACAATTGTAAGATTGAAAAACAGGAAATGACTTGAAAAAAAATATAGAAAATGAACTAGAAATCAGAATGTAAAGAAACACAGGAAATGCATAATGTGAAAAACAGGAAAACAACAAGTTAACGATAAAAAAACAGGAAAAACAAGAAAATTATTAAACGAACAAAACATAAACAATTAGAAAAAAAAACAAAAAATGAAAAATTAGAAACAAAAACAAAACATTCAAAAACATAAAAACTAAACAAATAACTGAAAAACAGAAATTGAATGAAAAAGAAAAAAAACTGGAAAATGATTGAATGTGCACAATATGAAAGTGAAAGATAACGTGAATCAAACAAACTGAAAAACTAAAGGAACAACAGGAAATGACTGACTTTGAAATAGAAAATTCAGAATTCAATTCAATGAATGAAAAACATGAACTACCGAATGTAAAACAGTAAAACAAACAGGAAATTACAGAGGAAGAACACAGGAAATTCAGAAAAAAAAATAACAAACAGGAAATTACAAGAAATTAAAACATTAATCAACAAGAAATCAAACAACTGCAGAAAATTCATAACGACAATTGAATATACTGGAATTCAAAATAACGAGGAACATGAAATCAAGAAACTGACAAAATCAGGAAAATGAAAAACAAAACAATTAGGAATTTACTGCAAAGTAACGAAAATCTGTGCGATGAATGAAAGCAGAGTGAAAACAACAGGAAATTAAGAGAAAAAATGCTTTAAACAACTAATGAATGAATGAAAATTGAAAATGTAATGCTGTAACAAACATATTAAACAAAACTATGAATTAATCAACAAAATCTAGCTAAAGAATTACTGCAAAATAAAAGATCGGCCGATGAATAGAAAAAAATCGGGAATATAATTTTTTTCATTTTCGTTTTTTTTTTTCAGAAATAACACAACACAACAGAAATGATTTAAAAGATGAAGAAGAAGAAGAAGAAGAAGAAGAAGAAGAAGATACAGACTTACCGAACCAGAGGGGTTAGAGAAGAAATAGCGGTCTCCACCGCTCACGCCGTCGCCGGACTGAAGGTTTTCCACTACCTGTGATCATCGCAAAATTTTTCCTCTCTTGTGGTTTCTCTCTCTTCCTTCTCTTTTTCCTTTCCAACCCCTATTTCCTTCTTTTTGAAGGGAGAAAATAGAAGACATAAAAGAAGAGAAAAGAGAAAAGAAAAGGAAAAAGAGAAGAGGAACTCTTTTGCGGGGTCTCACTTGACCTTGATTTGAAAATATTTAGAAAATTACTTGCCTCCGTTTTGAAATATATTGCGGGAAAATGGAGAGACGAGATTCGCTCGTTGGTACGAGGTTCGACTGTTCCTGACGCCTTTACCAGGGGTAATCGAACCAAGGATCAAATTTATGCCTTTTTCTTTGCTAAAATAGTATCTAAGAATTTATTCTAAGTCTAAATGCACAAAGAATCATGCTTGTGCAATGCAAGGATGTATGCTCTTTTCGAAAAAAATGGTTTTGGAAATCTCTAAGTGTTTTGAGATGAACTTGATAATAGAGTGAAGAAATGGTTTTTGAATGGTAGAATCTAACTTAGAACTTGAGATAGATCACAGAAGTTCTAAGTCTTTTGAAATAATCAGAGTTTGGAAGAATAAATCTTTGAATTTAAAAAGAATGATTCAAAGCTGAGGTAAAAGGAAAAGGAAGTTTCAAAGTCAGAAATGGACTTTGAATTTGAATTTTGATTCTGGATAGAATGAGATGAAATTTGAAGTGATATTGAATTCTAGATTTAGAGTTTGAAATCAAGATAGACTTGAGAAATCCAAATGATATTTTAAAAATAGAAATGGATTTAGGAAGTTCAGATGAGATCTGAAAATGGTATTGGATTTGAAATCTAGAATTGGGAATGGAATTGGATTCTGGATCCTGAATAGAATTGGATCCAAGATCTGAAATCCGAGATGGGATTGGATTCTGAATCCTAAAATGGATTTTGGATCTTAAAATGGGTTTAGGATCTGAAATCTGAGATCCAAGATAGAGCTGGACTCTGGACCCTAAGATGGATTTTGGATCTGAAGTATGAGATCCGAAGTGGAACTGGGTTTTGGATCCTGTGAACACCCCAAATTTTTCAAAATCTTTTAAATATTCCCTTCTTGCCCCTAAAATCATTTTTTTAGCAAATGAGTCATTCTTAATCTAAATTCCAGTTCATTTTTCAAGTTTTACTGAAATTAAATTCATTCTATATGTTTAAATTGATTTCGGATCTGGATCCATTGTCCAGATCCAAAATCTGAGTCTCGTTGTCCAATTTTTAAGAAAATACCAAAAATAGTTTTCAAATAGCTCAGACAGTCCATCCGGCATCCGTTTGATCCATCACATTATTTTCCTCGATTCAAGTCTCTAAACTCAAACATTTTCTCAAAACCTGGGTCCAAACCCTTTCTTCTGAAGAAATTTTCCCAAAATAAACCTGACTTTTCAGAAAAGTTCTCCTTTTGTAAATATTTTTGAAATTTTGTAAAAAAGTAGTCAAAAATCCCTAGTTTCTAGAATTTTGTCTTCAAAAAGTAGAAAAAAAATATATATTTAAGAAAAGAACAAAAAAATGAGAAAATCAAAAATCCAAAATTTTCAGAAACTATGTAATCTACCCTCTTTTTAAACTTTTTGATAAAACCCTCTTGAAACCTCTTTTTGAAAAACAAAACCATTTTTTATGGAATTTCTGAAAAGGAGCCCCCTCTTTGCAAATTGGAGAAAATGGCAACGTCCATCCTCCCGTGCGCCCTCCATCGCCTCCTCTCCCGCTGGATCTCCCTCCATCTCCAACAAATCCTCTCTCGAATGCTCTTCTTCACTCTTAAAAAGAGGATCACGCAGAGGGAGCACAGATCCGTCTTTCACCTCTCCACACCCTCACATTTGTCACCTACATTGCCACAACTCCATCATGTGCCCTATACACTACATCACTTCCTGTATGCTGTTCCCCTTCATCAACCATTTGCCAACAGCCACAATATTCATTTTCCTTTGTTACTTTATCATCCAGCTCCACTATTACAACCCATTAACTCATCTCCTTTCTCATGCCATGTGTATCCATATATATAGATATATATATATACCTATATATATATAACATATACATATATATATATGTATGAGCCTATATATCATTCCCTCTGTCTTGTCATCATCCATATGAACATTTTGTAGATAGCCCCATGATATGTGTAGATTTTTCTTCCCTTTTCATACTAACCCGGTTGTTTTGCAGGAAACATGTGGAAAAGGCCATTATTTGAAGTTGTAAATTTGATTTTATGAATTGTAATAACTAGATTTAAATGAAAATTTACATTCCTTGCTTTAGGTAGAATGAATGAGCATTGTAAATATCATGAATTACTTATTTTTCATGCATTTTTGCCTTCATTTCTCAAATTTCCACAAATGGCAACACGAATGGCACGTGCACCATTTCGTAAGAGGTAAATTAATCCTAAGTTGACGATTTACATCAACGGCCATAGTCGGGATGTAAACAAGACTTAGGATTTTTATCTTTTACGAAATAACACTGGATCCGTTTTTAAAATTCATCATATTTTCCTTAAATATTTTCTTCTTTTATCAGAATTTAACTTAAAATTAATTCAAAATATATACCAATGGCCATAGTCAGGGTATATTGAGACTTAATTTCATTTTAAATTCTATAAAAGCACCAAATGTGTTTCATTCTTCACCTGAATTTAAATATAGATTATTATATAATGCATTCAATGACCATAGTCAAGGATGCATTATATCTTCAATCTTATTTTAATTCATTTAAAGAATGAAATAGCTTTTCAAAATCCAATTTGAAAAATTTAAATTCATTCATCATTTAGGATAAAATTGCATCATATTTTTAAAAAAATCTTTTTCATAAATCCAAGTGATTCTTTCCTTCATTTCTCAGATCAAACCCTATTCATAAATTCAAATTCAACTCTATTTCTCAAAAGGATGTCAGAATTCAATTTCAAGGTCCCATTTGATTTTGAATACTTTAGAATCAACTTATATCCAAAATTCAAATTCTAACTTCAAATTCAAAGTCCAAATTGACTTTGAAATTCATTTTATATTCAAAACTCCAATCAAATCAAAGTTCAATTTAACTTTGAGATTCTTGATTCATCTTCTGAATTTAACTCCAAATCCATTTTAGGATCCAGGATTCAACACTCATATTGGATCTCAGACTTCAGATCCAATTTCTCCTTAGGATCCAGACTCCAATTTCACTTTGGATCTTAGACTTCAGATCCAATTCCTCCTTAGGATCCAGACTCCAATTTCACTTTGGATCTTAGACTTCAGATCCAATTCCTCCTTAGGATCCAAACTCCAATTTTACTTTGGATCTTAGACTTCAGATCCAATTTCCTTATAGGATCCAGAATCCAATTTCACCTTGGATCTCAGACTTCAGATCCAATTCCTCCTTAGGATCCAGACTCTAATTTCACTTTGGATCTTAGACTTCAGATCCAATTTCCTTATAGGATCCAGAATCCAATTTCACCTTGGATCTCAGACTTCAAATCCAAATCCATCTTAGGATCCAGAGTCCAACTCTACATTGGATCTCAGACTTCAGATCTAAATCCATCTTAGGATCCAGAGTCCAACTCTACATTGGATCTCAGAATATAGATCCAAAATCCATCCTAGGATCCAGAACCCAATTCTACCTTGGATCTCAGATTACAGATCCAAAATCCATTCTAGGATCCAGAACTCAATTCTATATTTGGATCTCAGACTTCAGATCCACTCCATTTTAGGATCCAGAACCCAAGTCCATCTTGGATTCCAAATCTCGGATCCCATTCTGTTTAGTATCCAGAATCCAATTCCAATTCTAGATTTCAATTCCATTTTCGGATCTAATCTGAATCTCTTAAATCCATTTCTATTCTTAAATATCATTTGATTTTCTCAAATCCATTCTAAATTTCCAACTTCAAAATCTAAATTCAATTCCATCTCAAGTATTCATTTCATTTCCTAAATTCAAGTTCAAATTCAAAGTCCATTTCTAACATTGAAGCTTTATTTCCTTTCATTTCAAAACTTCAAATCATTCTCAAGATTCATTCTTCAAAATCTGATTTTACTTCAAAAACTTAGAACTTCTCTGATTTATCTCAAAGTTCTAAGTTAGATTCAACCATTTCTTTACTCCATTATCAAGATCATCTCAGAAATACTTTGAGATTTTTTTTAAAAACATCTTTCAAAAGAGCATACATCCTTGCATTGCACAAGCATGATTCTTTGTGCATTTAGATCTTTAGGATAAATTCTTATATTATATTTAGGCAAAGAAAAAGGCATAGATTCAATCCTTGGTTCGATTACCCCTGGTAAAGGCGCTAGGAACGGTCGAACCTCGTACCGACGAGCAAATCCCGTCTCTCCATTTTTCCCACAAATTTTCAAAACGGAGGCGAGTTAAATTTTTAAATATTTTTCAAATTAAGGTCAAGTGAGACCGCGCAAAATAGTTCATCTTCTCTTTTTCTTTCTTTCTTTTCTCTTCTCTTTCTCTTTTCTTTCTTTTATTCTTCTCCCTTCAAAAAAGAGGAAAATAGAGGTTGGAAAAGGAAAAGAGAAGGAACAGAGAGAAGCAACGAAAGAGGAAAATTTTTGCGATGATCACAGTTTTGGCGACCGTGATGGGACCTCATCTTCGTCTGGTCGAATTATGCCTTTGCTTTGCTTAAATATTTTCTAAGTCTTTATTCTTTTTATGTCAGCTTCATTTCCATGCAAACCTTAGGAGCCTAGACTCTGTCCTAAGCTGACATTATTTACATATAGGATCTAAGTATGGTTTGGTAGGACCATATTAAGGAGATTATATCCATGTTCACATTAGACTTAGGTTTTAAATACAACTCTCCTCAATTTTAGGGATTGAATGTAAACAATGTATGCAAGTGTATGCTTCTTCTCATTTAAATCTATCTCTTTAGGACTTGCATTAGAGCCTTCTGGTTTTATCTGCATGTTGATCATGTTTTTGAAAACATCCCGACCTATATTTGTCCTGGTCTTCACGTTGCTGGGCTGTCTCACTGAACCATAGTTCGGGAGAGAGCCTCACAATTGGACCACTTATTTGGGTTTGCGCCCCCCTACCACGTACCTAAGGGCCATAGTCCGAGGTATATCAGTAGGTGCTCAAGGATGTTGGGAAGCCTTTACCTTAGAACCGAAGAGATATCTTTATATGCCACGTACTTCGAGCTTCGGCTTGAGTATATCGGCGTACCTTGATTGAAATCAGATGATCTAAATCTTAGAGTTAGGATTAAGGTCCTATCAGCCATTTCAAATATTGCATATAGAGTCAGCTTTAGGGAGTGTTGTTTGCACATCCTTGCTTGTATATCTGTGATTGTATGATATTTTATATCTTATAGTTTCAAAAACCCTGGGTATATATTTCAAAAATTTCCTTTTTGTTTCTAAAAACCCAGGTGTATTTTCCTTTCTCTTCCTCTAAATTTCTTCAAAATTCTTCTGATCCTACCTGCAAGTTCTTCAAATTTTAAATCCTTACCATTTATTCTCAAAATTCTATTTTTCCTTTTATTTTCTTCTGCTTTTATATTCTTGTTTATATTTTCATAAAAATCTCTTTCCGTCAAGAGATATCCTTTTTTCAAAAATAATATTTTCTTTTTCATATTTTTTTGGTTACTCTCCCTCGTAGAGTAAACAACGCAATTGTCACAAATTTTGTGGTGACTCGATCCCTAGTAATGGGATACAATTCTTAAATTTCAACCTAAATCCTTCCTCTTGTCAAAACTTCTCCAAAAAAGTTTTCTTTGGTCTAAAAACCTCCACTTTTCCTCCACAGAGAGAGCACTGATATTTCAAAAATAGTTACGACAAGCGCGGGAAAAGAAACAGTTCCTCAACTCAGCGACAGTGAGGCGGAAGAGATAAGCTCTCCTAAATCAGTCAGGGGACAGGGTCAGAACAAGAAAGATGACATCGACCCCGCTATGTATGACATGTTCCAAAAGATGATGGCGAGGATGATGTCAGAACAAGCCGAAGCCAAGCTGAAAGGGGCGGTTCCTAAAAGCAAGCTGAAGAAGAAGCAAGTCAGAATCATCATGAAGAAGGTACAACCAGACACCACTTCTGAGGAATCAGAGTCAGTCGAGGGAGAGTCAGAAGAGGAAGAGCAGATTGTCTACAAGCAGAATCCTCCAAGGCAGTCCGTAAAAATAGTTGCAGAAGAGCCCGAATCCGTCAACAAGCCCAAGTCTGGGGCTCCAGCAGAGGACCTGATGAGCAAGCAAATGAAGGAGATGAATCGAGCAATCAAGGACATTCAAGCCAAGGGTAAGAGCAAGCAGACCTACACCGGCGAAGATTTTTACGATGGTCTAGATGAGGATGTGTAAACACCTCAAATTTTCACTCACCTCCCCTACATCTCCACCAAACATCATCATTCAACCTCTGAAATCGTCGAAGGGCAAAATGGTCATTTTCTGAGCCCGGACCTTGCAAAAGTCTAAATTTTATCTGAAACTCTCAAAAATTCTCTAATTTTGTCTCAGACGTTCAAAATTTTACTCCTGACAGGAGACAGACATCTCCAAGTCTTGGCTCAAGATTATATTGCATAAGACATGACATTGCATATCATTGCATGAGCATTTCAAATCATTGCATTGCACAGCATGTCATTTCGAGGTCCAGAACTCCTGATTTCAAAACTTTCAATCCAGATTAGAATCTCAACTCTTTTCAAAATTGATTTCAAAAACCCTGGGTCTTCAAAATTATCAATTCTTCCCATTTTACCCCCAGGACTCTGAATTTCAAAATATTTTCTCAGGAAAACGATCTGGATAGTTTTTCAATATGGATTTCAGCCACTTCACCTCAGATTTGCCCTTTTTGACAATTTCAAATATCTTTCTTTTACAAAATTGCCCTACAGGAGCCAACTCTTTCCAAAAATTCCTGTTTTACCAATTAGTCCAGATTTTATGAAAATTCCAAAAAGAAGTTGTTGTTTTATTCTCATTTCAGTAAATAAGCAAGGTGGGACCCACACTGAGGTGGTGTCACACAAGCTTTTCTTTTGAAAATTTGAATTTTGAAAAACCCAAAAATATAGGAGCCTTGTCCCCTGGATTGGTGCCACTTGTCCTTTCTCCCTCCTCCCATTTACATGCCATGTGTCAGCATAGGGTTCACCTAGAGTCGGTGCCACATGTCATCCCATTTTATCTGCCATGTATCACCCTATCCATCCTGCGCCATGTGTCATTCCAAGACTACCAAGAGATGCCAAGTGTCATAGGTTGTCCTGTCTAGAAAAAGTGGAGCTTGTCTCCTCTGAGGTGGCGCCACTTGAAGTGTGTCTCCTGCAGAGGACACGTGTCAACCTCTCCCTCCTTCTAGAAAAGTAGCCTGACACATGTCTCTCCCTACTTTTCTCAAAAAAGTAGGAGACATGTGTCACTCCTAAATTCCTACAGAAAAGGTAGGCTTGTCTCCTCTGAGGTGGCGCCATCTGGAGTGTGTCTCCTGCAGAGGACACGTGGCAAGCTCTAATTTCCTCAGAAAAAGCAAGTGCCATGTGTCATTTCCTGCTTTCTTCAGAAAAACTAGAATTCAAAAGTTCAAATCTCCTCATAGGTGACGCAAAATCCTGAACTTCTACCTTTTCCAGGTTGTCTGAGACGGCTCCACATGGCCTGGCCCACCTTCTCTTCCCTCTGCCACGTGTCATTCTCTGCTTCTTTCAGAAAAAGTAGAGGACACATGTCTTCTCCCTACTTCTTTCAGAAAAGTAGGAGACACATGTCACTCCTGGCTTTCTTCAGAAAAAGCAAACCATTCAAAATTCAAACAAGGCACTAGGTGGCGAAAATCCTGAGCTCTGATTTTTCCAGATGGCCTGAGATGGCGCCACATGTCCTTTCCCTCCTTTTCCTCCCTCTTGACACATGGCATTGTAGGAGCCACCCTGAGGTGGCGCCACATGTCCACCCTCCATTCCTCCAGGGCCAACCTCCATTTGAATTTCAGACTTCCCCCTGAGGTGGCGCCATTTGAGAAAGCCTCTCCAGACAGCTGACACTTGTCCGCCACATGTCCAGACCTCCCTGCACCAGAAAAAGTAGAAAACCCCCCCATGAGGTGGCGCATTTTGCTTCCTCCCTTCATGTTCTCCTGCCACATGGCATCATAGGAGCCACTCTGAGGAAATGCCACATGTCAGCCCCTCCTTTCCTGCAGAAAAAGCAAAATTTCAAACATTTGAACTCCCTAGAGGTGGCGCCACATGGCATGCCCCTACTGTTCCAACTTTACACCTCAGAACACCTTTTGAGGTGGCGCCATTCCAGGACTCCACTTGGCTCCATTTTTATTTTTTATTTTATTTTTAATAAAGGTAGCCCACCATGAGGTGGCGCCACCTGAGGACTCCATACAAAAGGTGAGTTTGAATTTCAAATTCCAAGAGAGCACCCTCTGAGGTGGCGCCTTCTGGGAGTTCCCTGCAGAGAGAATCAAGCAAACTTTTGAAAAATTCCAAATTCCCCCTGCTGAGGTGTCTCACCCACAAAATTTCCATTTTTTTTATTTTTCTCAAAAATCAAAACACCTTTTGAGGTGGCGCCACCTGAGGGCTCCCTGCAGAAGACAAATTCGAATTTCAAACCCCTCAGATGGCACCCCCTGGGATGGCGCCACATGGAGGGCTCAGATCCAACCTGTTTGAATTTCAAAAATTTTTCAAGAAATTTATAAAAACAAGGGTTCACGCCCAGCCTAAGGGGATCATTTTTTTTTAGCTCTGGTGAACTTGGAAAATCCGACCTAGCCTTCCTAGAATCAGATTTTGAACTGTGGAAATCGTGCCCCCTTTGGCGCATTGAAGAAGGTGGAGTAGAGCTCGTGCTGTGGCCAATTCGATTCCAACAGAGGTCGATTTTTGTGAACCATCTGAAGCCCGGAGCGAAGAACGAAGGAAGTTCGTGATAGCCGCCCTTTTCAAGAGCTCCTACGCTGCGTAACGAAATAAGGTGCACTTCTTTTCCCCTTGATTGGATTCCATAATTCGAATCGGGAGTCGTTTGAAGAAAGAGCTCATCTGAGGGATGGATTGAGCTATTCTCATAAAACGACATACATAAAAATGTTTCATTATGCTTCCTTGATGATTTTTAACATTCATGCATTTAGCTAGGTTTAATTTGCATTTTATTTCATTCATTTAGCATATTTCATGAATTAATTAGGATTAATTTAGCATTTATTTCAATTCTGCTTATTTTCAGTAGGTCTCTGTTTTTGTCAGTCAGTACACACGTCATTTCATGCATTTATTTTTTATTAAAAATCCCAAAAAAATCACAGAATTCTCCCTTAGGTGTCCCTAAAATTTTTCCAAAAATTCGGAGGCATTTGAATTTGTTTACTGCGGTAAACATTCAAAATGGCAAGTCGGGTTTTTTTACCCGGGATGCATTTTGAAAATCATTTGCCGACTTGTAAAATCAAGATATCCCTCATGGGAGATCAGATTTTCGATCCTAAAAATGTTATGAACTCGGAAGAATGTCTAGTTTTTAATATGATTTTTTCAGATTTTTATGATTTTTTTTATATCTGACCAAAATCCGAGAGTTCGGGACACGTGTAAGAGCCTAATTTGAGCCTCTGAGATCTTGGATCGACTTAGGGCTATGGTTTCTCTTTGTGTATTGATCCAAATCCGAAACTGTAAAAAGTGAAAGTGGTGTCCGAGATGTCCTCTGTTTGAATCTGAAAGCCTGTAATTTTTAGAACAGTGTTGACCCCTGCTTCGGATTTTTCTTGTCAGCCCCATGTTTTGCTACATTTGTCTATTCTGTTAGTTTAGGCAGAAATAGTTATATTTTTATATGTATTTCCGTTGATCAAATGCCGAAGTCATAAACATGAAAGTTGTTCATGTAGGTGTCGTGCATAACTCTGATTAATTTCATAAATTTGCATGTCTGTTTTGTATTTCTTTAGCATTTTTCATCAGATTAGTGTGATTTTTACCTCTGTCAGAACTAAATCTCTATTATTGAACTCACCATGGCTCAAATCCCGAGGCTATAAAAACCAAAAATGTTCCATTTCGGGTCTTTTAGCAGTCTGCAAAATATCAGAAGTTTCCATGGTGTAAATCTTGCATTATCATATTAGGCATTGCATTTGGTTCGGATCCATAGGCAAAATCCATCATTTTTAGGACTTTCTTTGAATTTTAGCATTTAAATCATATCATTTCATGATTTTAGCATTCTAGGTTGTTTATCAGAGTGTTTAGATGCTTCATACCGAATTTGGTGCAATTTGGAATCCATTTGAGGTTCGGATCATCCATAATACCAAAATAGGGTCCCGCAGGACCCGGATCCAAGCGAAAAACAAGCAAAATTCGTTATTTTGGATAAATTGCAAAATGCCAAATTCTGATTTTACAGTCCTAATGTGTTTAGCAGCATGTCATCATGTCCCTTACTGCATTTCATCATTATTTGATTCAATTTGAATTTCGAAATTTCAATTTTACCTAATTTTCCTTCAAAAAACCCTGATTTTAAAGATGTAACTTTAATTTTAGGGGTATTTTGGTCATTTTAACCTCAATTCCGAATTTCAAATTGTTTTCTACTGAATTTCTAGCATTTTCATCAGTTCAAAATATCAAGGAAGCATGAGAATAGGGTTTATATCCAATTAAATCCAATAATTTCATAATATTATTGGAAAATCTTGAAAAACCCCACATATTTGAGCTAACTTTATTTCAAGCTTGGCAGGGACATTCCAAAGAAGAAGCTGAAGTCTGCAAATTTCTTTTATTTCCTTTATTTAGTGATGTAATAATGTAAATTTTGGAATAAGAGATTTAATTTCCTGTTTAGACTAGGATGCATATCATATAGTTTGAATTTATGCAATATCATGTTTCTATGATTCATGCATTTTATTTAAAAGCACTATGGATGTTCACGAATGGCACGTGCACCAACTCTTAGGGAGTTGATGGAATCGGTGGAATCCATATTTACGGCCCTAGTCGGAATATGGACGAGACCCAGATCCATCATCTTTCTACTAGTCACATTGAGCCTACACTCTTAGGCTATCTTAAAATGCACATCATATTTCCAAAGTTTTCAAAATCATGTGCATCAAATCAACTAAGTTCTGAACATATTCATGGTCACAGTCAGAATATGTGAAGGATTTATTTGGACTTAATGCACATTTTCCAACCAATTCCTCAGAAATCTTTTCAAAGGGCATTCATTCACTCATGTCATTTGCATCATGAAATCATTGATTTTCTAAAGATTTTCTCAAGAAAACTTCATTCTGAAGAAATCGATTTCTCAAGAAACTCTGATGATTTTCCAAAATCGATCTTCCAAAGTCAAGTTTTTCCACAGTTTTCCCTGGAAAATGTTATTTTCTTAAGAGCTTCAAAAGAATTTTCCAATCTTTCTCCAAGTCAAAATCGATTTCCAAGTATTTCAAGGTTAAGATTCTCAGGTTTTCAACTTCCCAAGTTTTAATTTTCCTCTTCCACAAGGGCTTTCCAATGAATTTCCATCATTTTCCTAAGAAAACTCTCAAAGTCCAAGTTTTCCTGCGAAGTGTTTCCCTTCTCAAATGTTCACACTTTTCCTAAGAATTACTTACATTTTCTCAGGACTTCCAATCATTCATGATTTTCCCTTTATAAACTTTCTCGAGATTTCAAGTCTTTTCATCAGAGTTTCCTGAGAAGTCAATTTCCACCTTTTTCCTGAGAAATGTTTTTCAACTCCAAAGTTTTCCCAAGCATACATCATGTTTCCAACTTACATCTTTCAAATCTCATAGCACATGCTTGAATTCTCTGTGCATTTAGGATAGAACATAACTTTGATAATTTAACTAAGTGAAGCACGATTTTGGTCCTTGGTTCGATTACCCCTGTTAAAGGCGGCAGGAACAGTCGAACCTCGTACCGACAGGTCGAGCCCCATCCCATGGATTTTCCCGCAAATTTCAAAACGGAGGCGAGTATTTCAAAACAATTTTCAAAATCCGGTCAAGTTTGAAGCGCGAAAGCGTTTCCTCTTTCTCTCTTCCGCAAGGAAGGGAACACGGGGGAAAAATTTCGCGACGATAACAGGTTTGGCGACCGTGATGGGACCTGTCCTTGTCTGACCAAAAAAAAAAGTGCTTGACTTAGTTCAATTATTGAAACTATGTTCACAAAATGTCAGCTCTTTACTTTTGATATCATGCGAACCTAGGAGCCTAGATTCTGACCCAGCTGACATTGAATGCATATAGCTTAGGCATGGTTTGGTAGGACCATATTGAGGAGAAATTTTCATGCTCACATAGACTTAGGTCTAAATACAACTCTCCTCAATTTAGGATCTGAATGCAAACAATGTATGCTTCTTCAAAGATTTTCAAAAGTCTATCTCTCTAGGACTTAGAGCTATCTATTTCTTGCATGTGATCATTTTTTTCAAAATCTCCATTACCTACCATTACCCGGTCTTCACGTTGCTGGGCTCTCTTCCAGAACCCTAGTTCGGGACAGAGCCTCACAACTGGGCCAACTATTTGGGTTAACACCCCCCTACCACGTACCGCGGGCCACAGTCCGAAGTATATCGGTAGGCGCTCAAGGATGTTGGAAAACCTTACCTTAGAACCGGAGTTGAAATTCTATGCCATGTACCTCGGATTTCGATTCGGGTATATCGGCGTAACTAGATTGGACAAAGATGATCTGAACTTAGAGTTAGGATTAAGGTCCTACAGCTGTTTTCAAAATTGATGCATCTAGAGTCAGCCTTTTAGGGAGTGCTGTATGTGCATAAATGTTTGTGCAGGATGTGATTGTATGTGTATGATTTCCTTAATTTTTTATATTTCCCAATATTTTCCAACTTATTAGGCCTTTTTCAAAACATCTTTATTTTCCACAAGATGTTTTCTCAAACCCTGGATGATTTCCACAAATATCCAATTTCTTTCAAAACTCCAGGCGATTTTTCATTCTACCTTTCTACTGGATCTCGAATTTCTAGCTGCATTTTCATCCTGCCTGCAAAATTTTTTCAAAATTTATCACATTTTCCTAAGTCTCATTCTGAGTCTTTCTCTGTCTTCAGTTCGATGGCATCCAGTCAAGTCGATCCTATCTTTCCTGAAGGTCACATCTCCTTTGAGGTGCGACAAGGTCGTCCTAAACATCGAGCCCTTAGCACCGGAACTTTCATTCCTCGGTGGTACTATTCCTGGCTAAAGAGCTTTTCCCGAATGTTCCCGGACCATTTGAGCGAGTGCGGATTGGAGCTGGCATCAGCAGTCGGAAAACAGACCATCAATGGCAACCTGATCCATGCAATGGCAGAGCGATGGAATCCTCGAACGTGTACCTTCTGGTTCCCATGGGGAGAAATGACCGTCTTAATGGATGAATTTTCAGAAATCATGGGGTTGCCAGAACCAGCTGGTCGACCAAGCGACCCATTAGAGCATCAATTCCTTATCAATGTCAAGGGTTTGGACCCCCGAGACTCCTTAGCTCGTATGACAGGCCGCCGATCTTGGCCCCTGATCCAGTTAGAAGGAGATGAATATGTTGACCTACTTGAGTTGTACCGCCAGTACGGGACCTTCGTCGAAGTCAGCTCGCTATCAAGAACAGCTCCCAAGGTGAGCAGAAGAAGAAAGCTCACTTCACTTATTCTGCCAGCAACAGCAACAAAGGCCAAAATCGATACAAAGGGCAGAAGAAAGATTACTGCTATGGCACAGGCAGTTCAAACAACAAGGATCAGAAAGCAAAGACTGCTCCTCAGTACAGCAAGCCTCCGCAGCAGGATCAAGGGTCGAAACTGCGTGAGAAGACCAAACATGAAGGATGGAGTTACAACAGAAAATTTACTCCTCTTGACCAATCACTCGAGGACGTGCTCGAGTACATGCTATCAAAAGAGATGGTCAAATTGCCCAGATTGGCCGATCCCCCTGTGCCCATGGGGAAATGGAAAGATTAGTTCTGCAAGTTCCACAGGACAGTGGGACACAACACCGAGAACTGCTTTGTTCTCAAAAACATCATGCAAGATCTCATTGAAAAGAATTTATTGGTAGAAGGAGAAGAAGAAGAGAAAATGGACATTCTCAATCACCCCTTCCCTTCACACACCACAGCAGTAGTGTCTGCACAACCCTTTCTACCGCATGAACATATCAAGCCATGTTCTGCGCAAGATCTCCAAGTTCAGCATCAGGTGACGGTGCTACGACAAGCAGCTCCAGATTCTAAGAAGATGGACTTAATTTCAGCATTCGGTAAAATGAAAGTTGCAGAAGCACCTGTGAAGTCAGTTCCCAAATCAAAAGGAACTCCTGACTTCTTCAAGCAAATCGTTAGACCAAGGCCGGAGAATTCAAGTCAGAAGCCTCTGACTGCTTTATCCAATGTCTCCATCCTTGACTTGGCCAAGAATTCTAGCAAGCACTGACAAGTACTGGATGATCTGCTCAGGAAAATCAAAGTTAAGCCCAGTACCACTCCTGAAGACATGGCACAGATTGTGAACTCCGCCATGACCAATGCACCAATCACCTTCTCAGATGAGGACCTTCCAAAGCCTCATTCCTTTCATAATAATGCTTTGTAGATTGTCGTTCGAGTCAGAGGAATGACAGTTCCCCATGTGCTGGTCGACGGAGGCAGTAGCCTCAACATATGTCCCGAAATGACCGCAAAGGCATTAGGGATCAAGGACGAGGAATACATTCCAGATCCCATCACTATCTATGGGTTTGACAATCATGGTCAAACGGCCAAGGGCAAGATATTCCTGGAAGTGTTTATCAACTATTCAGTGCATTCAGTGCTTTTCCACGTGGTTAATGTACCACCAACCTACAACTTGCTGCTCGGAAGGACATGGATTCACAATGCTAATGCAGTGCCTTCTACCCTCCATCAATGCGTGAAGTGGTCAAAAGGTAGAATGATTACCACAATACTGAGAGAAGACCCAGAAGAAAGGCTCCCGCAGCCCATGATTCCCCGGCCATCATTCAATGCAGATATTCCCAGCATCAGGGAAAGTGAAGAGATCAATCTCGGGGAGAATCGAGAAATACTTCAGGCACCATCAGAGTCATCTCTGCACACAGTAGCCACGACACGATGGAAAGGTCCTCAATTCTTCAAGGTTGGAGGTCGAATCAACTACAGCACCATTAAGGATCATCCCTTGTTCCCTCAATTCATGAAGTCAAAAAAGGGATTCGATTTACTCCTGAAGCATGGCTATCAACCCTTCAAGGGACTCGGCAAGAATGAAGATGGCCGCATCGAGCCAATGATCCAGAAACATCGTCCCCATAGGGCAGGATTGGGGTTCTCCGGAGGAAGCTCATCAAGGAAGACTGTTTTTGTCAAAGGGGCACAATGAAGACCATTTGTTATTTCCTTTCTATTCTTTTCCAAATAAATGTCTCATTTTACCAATGTCATTGATCAATTCAATCAATAAAATTCCAAGTTTCTTTGTCTATCCGGATGCCATCTACTCCCTTTTTGTCTGTCTCATCATTTTATAATTCAATGCCATTTTATGTATGGTTCTCTTCAAATGATTGCTTGTCTTACTATAGGCCAATTTGTCTGAACCAAATTTCTTCTCCAAAATTCCAGAATGACTTCTCGGACAATCAAGAAGCTCGTTCTCAATCCCAAGGCCTTTCAGAAGTCGACAGCAATTCACAGAATCAAAACAAGCACCGGAAATGACAAGAGTGCAAAGCAGTCTGATGATTATGCAGAATATGATCAGTCTCTTTAGGAATTACCGGAGTTCGCCGCAGTTCAGAAGCAGGACGAACCATCTCCTCTAGTACAAGATCCAACTGAAGGTGTCAATATCGGTTCAGAGGAAGATCCAAAAATTCTCCAGATCGGAACCAGTCTGAGTCCGGAAGAAAAGAAAAGGCTTACAGATTTTCTCAAGCGGCATGAAGAAGTGTTCGCATGGACATATGAAGACATGCCGGGCTTAGACCCCAAATTAGTCGAACACCGTCTTGTCTTAAAGCCGGACGCTAAGCCAGTCAAGCAGAAGCTGAGAAAAATGGATCCCAGAATAGAACAGCAAGTCAAAGAAGGACTTGAAGATCTGCTCAAAGCAGGATTTATTCGAGCTATTGACTACCCAGATTGGTTAGCCAATATCGTCGTCATCCCAAAGAAAAGTGGCAAAGTAAGGATCTGTATAGACTTCAGAGACCTCAACAAGGCAACTCCGAAGGATGACTATCCACTCCCAAGCATCGATCTTCTAGTCGATAGCACGGCAGGACATGCCATGTTCTCTTTCATGGACGGATATTTCGGCTACAATCAGATTAAGTTGGCCGCCCGCGACCAATCAAAAACTTCCTTCACTACGCCTTGGGGCACTTTCTGCTATACGGTTATGCCTTTTGGGCTCAAGAATGCTGGAGCAACATATCAACGGGCAATGGCTGTCATCTTTCACGATCAGATGCGCAAAATCATGGATGCGTATGTTGATGATATTCTCGTGAAATCTAAAGAGGAAGAAGATCACCTCGAAGCCCTTGATCAAGTCTTTAAAAGACTCATCCTTTATAAGTTACGGCTTAACCCGCAAAAATGTGTCTTTGGAGTCGAATCAGGCAAACTGTTGGGTTTTCTGGTAAGCAAAAAGGGAATTGAAGTTGACCCAGCCAAAGCCAAGGCTATCATTGATATGCCACCCCCAAAGAATCTCAAAGAATTACGTAGCCTTCAAGGACATATGCAGTTAATCCGGCGATTCATTTCCAATTTGGCGATGAGATGTGAGCCCTTCAACCACTTACTCAGAAAAGGAGTGAAGTTCGAATGGGGACCAGAATGCCAGCAATCGTTCGATCGAATCAAGAAGTATCTTCTTAATCCTCCCATCCTGAAGCCGCCAGAATTGGGAAAACCTCTTTTATTATACATCTCAGTTAATCAAGTCGCATGCGGCGGATTCTTGGCACAATACAAAGAAGACAGCCTGATAGAGCACGCCATTTATTACGTGAGTAAGACTTTCATAGATTATGAAAAGAGATACTCTCAAATAGAGAAGACCTGCCTAGCTCTGGTATGGATGTGTCAGAAGCTAAGACACTACCTGCTAGCATCAGAAGTCAAAATCTTGTCTAAACTCAATCCTCTCAAGTATATCTTAGAGCAACCTTTCCTCAGCGGACGAGTCGCCAAATGGCAAGTCTTACTGATGCAGTATGACTTAGAATATGTCTCGCAGCAATCAATCAAAGGCCAAGCAATTGCAGATCAATTGGCGGATTTTCCCCTGGCCGAAGAAGTGAAAGCCGAAGATGACTTCCCTGATGAGCAAATTTGCAATATCCAGCAATTTCCAGTCTGGAATTTATTTTTCGATGGTTCTAAGAATATGGCAGGAATAAGCATCAGAATCTTATTAATCACTCCAGAAAAGGAGGAGATGATTCCATTTTCTCTCAAGTTAGATTTTCAATGTACTCACAATATGGCTGAATATGAAGCCCTGATTCAAGGTCTAAAGATTCTACTAGACTTCAATGTTAAGGGAGTGCATGCCTACGGTGACTCATTACTTGTTGTCAATCAAGTTCGAGCCGAATGGCAGGTCAAAGATCAGAAGCTATTTCCCTATCAGAAAATTGTTTCAGCTCTTATCAGCAAATTTGAAGAATTCCAGCTCTTCCATATCAAGAGAGATTTTAATCAAGTGGCCGATAGCCTAGCCAGTTTAGGCTCCATTATGGCATTCAAGAATGGAGAATCTTGTCGCTCTTTTGAAATTGGCAGACTTGACCAACCTGCCTTCATTCCAGCGGAACAGGTAAATCAAGCTGAGCAAAGGAAGAAGCCTTGGTATTACAACATCAAAACTTTCATAGAAACTGGCGAATTTCCTCCAGAACTCTCAAAGAAAGAGCAGCGAGTAATCCAGCGTATGTCTACTCGATACTTCATTTTGGCCAATGTCCTCTATCATCGTGGATTCAGTTCAGAGTATTCCAGATGTTTAGACGAAGACGAAGCCAAAGAAGTCGTGCGAGAAGCACATGAAGGCATTTGTGGCGGCCACGTCGGCTACCAAACCCTTGTCAAGCAAATCATAAGAGCAGGTTACTACTGGAAGACTATGCAACAAGACTGTTATCATTATGTGAAGAAGTGTGTGCAATGCCAGATACACGCACCTTCTATTCATGCTCCGGCAACTTATTTACAGTCTATTGTCTCTCCATGGCCATTTTCTATGTGTGCCTTCGATGTCGTAGGTCCCATCACTCCTTCAGCGTCAAATGGCCACAAATACTTCCTTGCCGCAACAGAATATTTCACCAAGTGGGTAGAAGCCATCAGTCTCCGCACAGTAGAAGGCCGACACGTGGTCTCTTTTATTCACAAGAACATCCTTTGTCGTTTCGGCATCCCACATGACATTGTGTCAGACAATGGCAGTCATTTCAAGAACGAAAAGATGAAGACATTCTGCTCAAAATTCAAGATCTATCACCATTTTTCCGCTCCATATTATCCTCAAGGGAATGGTCAGGCAGAGGCCACCAACAAGATTTTAATTCGTATCTTGGAGCGAACTGTGGAAACAGGCCGTGAGTGGCATGAGAAGATCCACGATGCACTGTGGGCCTATCGGACCACCATTCGTACACCAACGAATGCTACCCCATCAGAACTGGTCTATGGAACAGAAGTAGTATTGCCGCTACATGTTCAGAAGCCCGCTTTGAAATTTGCTTCACTTCTGCAATTACCTCTTGATCAATACCAGCAACAACGACTAGTGCAGCTAGACTTACTCGACGAAAGAAGGCTAAAAGCAGCAGAGCATGCTCAATCCTATCGCCAGAGAGTAGCCAGGCAATATGCGAAGTCTATCATCGAAAGAAGATTCAAAGTCAATGATTTAGTACTTCGATCCACAGCTTATCTCAAGCATCGTCCCGGCGGCAAATGGTCGCCAAATTGGGAAGGTCCCTATGTTGTCAAAGAAGCATTACCCCGCAACTCGTATCGGCTCATCAATGCCGATGGGGTAGAATTGCCAGATCCTATTAATGCGCGACACTTGAAAAAGTTTTATACTTGAAACATTTATTCTTCTCTTGTAATCCTTCCTGTTTCCTTCAAATAATGATCCAACTTTCTTTCCCAGTTACACTAGGGCATTTTAAAATTTTGTTCTATATGCAGGCAGGATAAACAAATTCCTCATCTCATGCACTTGTGCATTCATATGCATCAACTCATATTCATTTGCATTCAATTGCATTAATAACAGTCTGGTCAGTATGGGGATTTCAACAAACAGTCCCATCACAATTCCTAATGATTCAAAATCAAAAGGTCATCACCAATACTGAACCAAAACCCAACGCTCGTACTGGTATTATTCCAAAATCCAGTACTCAAACTGGCACATTTTCAAAATTCCAATTTTTCAGAAAACCGAGTTCCGACTCGGGTTTTATTTCAAATCATTTTCATTTGTTGATCCGGGTTCCGACTCGTGATCTCATTACATCATTCGAGCTCTGATTCGAGCTCTTCATTTTCTCTTATTGATCCGGGTTCCGACTCGTGATCTCTGTATTTTATTCGAGCTCTGACTCGAACTCATCATTCTCCTTTGATTAATCCAAGTCATTTCAATCATTAAAGTCTGTCAATTGCTCAAATTTGATATTTTGCCTTTCAAATTCCAATTTAAATCCTCAAATCAGGCAATTCTCCAATTTCGACCTCTGGGTCACCCGATTTCCAATTCTCAATTTCAATTACCAATTTCCAATTCTCGACCTACGGGTCAACCAATTTCCAATTTTCGACCTTCGGGTCAATCAATTTCCAAATTCTCGACCTACGGGTCAACCAATTTCCAATTTTCGACCTTCGGGTCAATCAATTTCCAAATTTTCGACCTTCGGGTCAATCAATTTCCAATTTTCGACCTTCGGGTCAATCAATTTCCAAATTTCGACCTTCGGGTCAATCAATTTCCAATCTTTGACCTTCCTTTCTCAATTTCAACCTTTAGGTCACTCAATTCTCAATTTCGACTTTCGAGTCACACAATTTCGACCCCTTGTGGTCAAATCAATTCTCAATTTCGACCGTCAGGTCATCCAATTTCGACCTTCGGGTCATTCAATTCTCAACAACCAATTTTCCAATTTCCCATTTCGACCTTTGGGTCAATCAATCTCAATATCCAATTTCAATCATTTTCTCTTGCGAGAGACCCTTTTTAGGGAGAGTTCGAGGGAGCTCGTTCTTTTTGCATGCTATCCAATTCGTTCACTTAGCCCCTTTTCAGGGAGAGTTTGAAGGGACTCGCGTCTTTGTGAACCGTTTGCAAAACAATTTCCAATTTCACACAAGAAACCCCTTTTAAGGGAGAGGCTCGACGGAGACTCGCTTTTCTTGTGACCCCCCAATTTCATACTAGGCCATTTTCGTCATGAAAGACCCTCTTTGCAGGGAGAGTGTGATGAACTTGTTCCTTTCATGACCCAATTTTCAGACCTCACTATTATCGGCCTCCTTTCCATAAGAGAAGCCTAATATTAGGGAGCTTTGACGAAAGCTCAATTTCTCTTCGAAAGTTCGTTTTGCAAACACCTCCTCTTTAGGGAAGAGAGGAGTATTTCCCATTTCCCATTCAGGTAAGGGCTAAGCCTGAGTCTCTCTTTTTGGGGAAAAAGAGAGGAGAATTTTCGGCACGAATGTGTTGAGCCGGATTTCAAATACTCATTTTCACCAAGGATTTCAAGAAAATTTTGTCAATTTGTCAATCAATTGTTGATTTCAGAATCTTTATTGTACAAATCTTTATTTCAGTTTACCGTCAGCATCACTTCCAAAAGAGTGAAGCTTTTGCGAAAAGGGATTCAAACTTCAAATTCTTTCTATTGGCCAACCAAAAGGAGGAAGGATAAGCCCTCGATATGGCCAGAAAAGAAGATTCAATGTTATTGAAAATCGTAGATGATTGATATTGATCGCAGTTATGGCACATCTTTAAAGATTATTCTTGTAAAGACAAGGCAGTGGAAATATCCTGAGTGCGAGAAAAGAGAGAATTCATCCAAGCCCTGACTCCTCAAAATCACCTAAGCTGCAATTAAATATCCGCAAAAGGGATCTCTCACCTGTCGTCAAGATGAAGGCGAATTAGGCAAGTAGACCCCCGGGGCCAAAGAAGATTCGAAACATCTCCAAGATGACGGAGTTTGTGACGGATCCTTACAGGGAAAGTCCAAAGCACTGTCGAGATGAAGGCAGATGCGATGAACCTCTCGACAATCCCTAAAAGATATTTAATTTCAGCTATCATCCAAAGATCTCCAAACCCATCGCCCAAGAAGGATCGAAACATCTCCAAGTTGAAGGAGCTTGTGACGTACCCTTCCCAAAAGAGAGAAAGAGAGGAAAAAGAAAGAGAGAAAAAGTCAGAACATCTCTGAAATGAAGGAGAATGCAGCCAAAACCCAGAAAGCCAAAAGAGTGCAGAAAGATTATCATGAGAGAAGCCCTCAGGATATCAAACTGCCAAATCTATCAAGAATCCTCTTTAAATTTGTGAAATTCTATTATCAATACTCTTTCATCAACTGCTTTCATAATATCAAATTCTCTTTTCTGCTCATATCAAGGAAATTGATAGCTTCCTTGAAGAAGGTCAATCGCAAGCAATTTGGATTTCCAATCTCGATTCTACGAAGTGAACCCCGTTTGGAGGTAATGCTTTGGGTAGAAAAGAAAGAATATCTTTGCAACCATGTGCGACATTTTCAAAAATTTTGAATCAACAGCAAAATTTCCAACACTTTGACAATATTTTCTAACTACCCTGACATGAAGTGAGAGCTTGATGTCCGTTTTCGATGCATCTTGACACCAATTTTAAATCCCTCCTAAGGACTTGATTCCTTCCCTTCTTTGAGAGCATGAACTCTCAGATTGCACACTTCCCTGTGTCCCCACTGTCCCACCATAGACAGTCCCATTTCGGTTCGAGGTCGAACCACCAATCATTTCTCGCAAAAGGCAATTTCAAAAGCTGATTTTAGTCTCAGCAATGAGACGCCCAAAATCAATCCCTTTTCAAGCTTTAGGGACCCCATTTTCCTTCCTTTTGCAAAAACCCTATTGGATTTATTATGCAAAATCCAAAGGTTCCATCATGGTCTCTTCTTTCGAGGATTCCATTCATTTTCCACCCGATCAGGATAAGGGTACAAACCTGAGCCTCATTCAAAGAGGTATTTCATTTTCCACCCGATCAGGATAAGGGTACAAACCTGAGCCTCATTCAAAGAGGTATTTCATTTTCCACCCGATCAGGATAAGGGTACAAACCTGAGCCTCAATCAAAGAGGTATTTCATTTTCCGCCCGATCAGGATAAGGGTATAAACCTGAGCCTCAATCAAAGAGGTATTTCATTTTCCGCCCGATCAGGATAAGGGTACAAACCTGAGCCTCATCCAAAGAGGTATTTCATTTTTTCCGCCCGATCAGGATAAGGGTACAAACCTGAGCCTCATCCAAAGAGGTATTTCATTTTCCACCCGATCAGGATAAGGGTACAAACCTGAGCCTCATTCAAAGAGGTATTTCATTTTCCACTCGATCAGGATAAGGGTACAAACCTGAGCCTCAATCAAAGAGGTATTCCATTTTCCACCCGATCAGGATAAGGGTATAAACCTGAGCCTCATCCAAAGAGGTATTCCATTGTCCGCCCGATCAGGATAAGGGTATAAACCTGAGCCTCATTCAAAGAGGTACTTCATTTTCCGCTCGATCAGGTTAAGGGTACGAACCTGAGTCTCATTTCGATGAGATATTCCATTCCCCAATCAGGTCAAGGGTTCAAACCTGAGCTTCGTTCCATGCGAGGTATTTTTATCCCATCCAGGTTAAGGACATAAACCTGAACTTCGCTCTCATAAGAGCAAATCTTTCCTCTTCATTCTCCATTTCACATCTACCATCCTCCTTGGGCTAATTCCTTCACACCCAGTCAGATCCTTCTAACTGGGGCATTTTTTTTATATAGCCCAAATTTGGTGTGTTTTTCTTTGCCACTAAGCTCGACCATGAGCCGGCTTAGTAGCAAAGAGGGGCATCTGTAAACACCCCAAATTTTCACTCACCTCCCCTACATCTCCACCAAACATCATCATTCAACCTCTGAAATCGTCGAAGGGCAAAATGGTCATTTTCTGAGCCCAGACCTTGCAAAGGTATAAATTTTATCTGAAACTCTCAAAATTTCTCTAATTTTGTCTCAGACGTTCAAAATTTTACTCCTGACAGGAGACAGACATCTCCAAGTCTTGGCTCAAGATTATATTGCATAAGACATGACATTGCATATCATTGCATGAGCATTTCAAATCATTGCATTGCACAGCATGTCATTTCGAGGTCCAGAACTCTTGATTTCAAAACTTTCAATCCAGATTAGAATCTCAACTCTTTTCAAAATTGATTTCAAAAACCCTGGGTCTTCAAAATTATCAATTCTTCCCATTTTACCCCCAGAACTCTGAATTTCAAAATATTTTCTCAGGAAAACGATCTGGATAGTTTTTCAATATGGATTTCAGCCACTTCACCTCAGATTTGCCCTTTTTGACAATTTCAAATATCTTTCTTTTACAAAATTGCCCTACAGGAGCCAACTCTTTCCAAAAATTCCTGTTTTACCAATTAGTCCAGATTTTATGAAAATTCCAAAAAGAAGTTGTTGTTTTATCCTCATTTCAGTAAATAAGCAAGGTGGGACCCACATTGAGGTGGTGTCACACAAGCTTTTCTTTTGAAAATTTGAATTTTGAAAAACCCAAAAATATAGGAGCCTTGTCCCCTGGATTGGTGCCACTTGTCCTTTCTCCCTCCTCCCATTTACATGCCATGTGTCAGCATAGGGTTCACCTAGAGTCGGTGCCACATGTCATCCCATTTTATCTGCCATGTATCACCCTATCCATCCTGCGCCATGTGTCATTCCAAGACTACCAAGAGATGCCAAGTGTCATAGGTTGTCCTGTCTAGAAAAAGTGAAGCTTGTCTCCTCTGAGGTGGCGCCACTTGAAGTGTGTCTCCTGTAGAGGACACGTGTCAACCTCTCCCTCCTTCTAGAAAAGTAGCCTGACACATGTCTCTCCCTACTTTTCTCAAAAAAGTAGGAGACATGTGTCACTCCTAAATTCCTACAGAAAAGGTAGGCTTGTCTCCTCTGAGGTGATGCCATCTGGAGTGTGTCACCTGCAGAGGACACGTGGCAAGCTCTCATTTCCTCAGAAAAAGCAAGTGCCATGTGTCATTTCCTGCTTTCTTCAGAAAAACGAGAATTCAAAAGTTCAAATCTCCTCATAGGTGACGCAAAATCCTGAACTTCTACCTTTTCCAGGTTGTCTGAGATGGCGCCACATGGCCTGGCCCACCTTCTCTTTCCTCTGCCACATGTCATTCTCTGCTTCTTTCAGAAAAAGTAGAGGACACATGTCTTCTCCTTACTTCTTTCAGAAAAGTAGGAGACACATGTCACTCCTGGCTTTCTTCAGAAAAAGCAAACCATTCAAAATTCAAACAAGGCACTAGGTGGCGAAAATCCTGAGCTCTGATTTTTCCAGATGGCCTGAGATGGCGCCACATGTCCTTTCCCTCCTTTTCCTCCCTCTTGCCACATGGCATTGTAGGAGCCACCCTGAGGTGGCGCCACATGTCCACCCTCCATTCCTCCAGGGCCAACCTCCATTTGAATTTCAGACTTCCCCCTGACGTGGCGCCATTTGAGAAAGCCTCTCCAGACAGCTGACACTTGTCCGCCACATGTCCAGACCTCCCTGCACCAAAAAAAGTAGAAAACCCCCCCCATGAGGTGGCGCATTTTGCTTCCTCCCTTCATGTTCTCCTGCCACATGGCATCATAGGAGCCACTCTGAGGAAATGCCACATGTCAGCCCCTCCTTTCTTGCAGAAAAAGCAAAATTTCAAACATTTGAACTCCCCAGAGGTGGCGCCACATGGCATGCCCCTACTGTTCCAACTTTACACCTCAGAACACCTTTTGAGGTGGCGCCATTCCAGGACTCCACTTGGCTCCATTTTTATTTTTTATTTTATTTTTAATAAAGGTAGCCCACCATGAGGTGGCGCCACCTGAGGACTCCCTACAAAAGGTGAGTTTGAATTTCAAATTCCAAGAGAGCACCCTCTGAGGTGGCGCCTTCTGGGAGTTCCCTGCAGAGAGAATCAAGCAAACTTTTGAAAAATTCCAAATTCCCCCTACTGAGGTGTCTCACCCACAAAATTTCCATTTTTTTTATTTTTCTCAAAAATCAAAACACCTTTTGAGGTGATGCCACCTGAGGGCTCCCTGCAGAAGACAAATTCAAATTTCAAACCCCTCAGATGGCACCCCCTGAGACGGCGCCACATGGAGGGCTCAGATCCAGCCTGTTTGAATTTCAAAAAATTTTCAAGAAATTTATAAAAACAAGGGTTCACGCCCAGCCTAAGGGGATCATTTTTTTTAGCTCTGGTGAACTTGGAAAATCCGACCTAGCCTTCCTAGAATCAGATTTTGAACTGTGGAAATTGTGCCCCCTTTGGCGCATTGAAGAAGGTGGAGTAGAGCTCGTGCTGTGGCCAATTCGATTCCAACAGAGGTCGATTTTTGTGAACCATCTGAAGCCCGGAGCGAAGAACGAAGGAAGTTCGTGATAGCCGCCCATTTCAAGAGCTCCTACGCTGCGTAACGAAACAAGGTGCACTTCTTTTCCCCTTGATTGGATTCCATAATTCGAATCGGGAGTCGTTTGAAGAAAGAGCTCATCCAAGGGATGGATTGAGCTATTCTCATAAAACGACATACATAAAAATGTTTTATTATGCTTCCTTGATGATTTTTAACATTCATGCATTTAGCTAGGTTTAATTTGCATTTTATTTCATTCATTTAGCATATTTCATGAATTAATTAGGATTAATTTAGCATTTATTTCAATTCTGCTTATTTTCAGTAGGTCTCTGTTTTTGTCAGTCAGTCTACACGTCATTTCATGCATTTATTTTTTATTAAAAATCCCAAAAAAATCACAGAATTTGCCATTAGGTGTCCCTGAAATTTTTACAAAAATTCGGAGGCATTTGAATTTGTTTACTGCAGTAAACATTCAAAATGGAAAGTCGGGTTTTTTTACCCGAGATGCGTTTTGAAAATCATTTGGCGACTTGTAAAATCGAGATATCCCTCATGGATGATCAGATTTTCGATCCTAAAAATGTTATGAACTCGGAAGAATGTGTAGTTTTTAATATGATTTTTGCAGATTTTTATGATGTTTTTTATATCTGACCAAAATCCGAGAGTACGGGACACGTGTAAGAGCCTAATTTGGGCCTCTGAGATCTTGGATCGACTTAGGGATATGGTTTCTCTTTGTGTATTTCTCCAAATCCAAAACTGTAAAAAGTGAAAGTGGTGTCCGAGATGTCCTCTGTTTGAATCTGAAAGCCTGTAAATTTTAGAACAGTGTTGACCCCTGCTTCGAATTTTTCTTGTCAGCCCTCTGTTTTGCTACATTTGTCTGTTCTGTTAGTTTAGGCAGAAATAGTTATATTTTTATCTGTATTTACGTTGATCAAATGCCGAAGTCATAAACATGAAAGTTGTTCATGTGAGTGTCGTGCATAACTCTGATTAATTTCATAAATTTCCATGTCTATTTTGTATTTCTTTAGCATTTTTCATTAGATTAGTGTGATTTTTACCTCTGTCAGAACTAAATCTCTGTTATTGAACTCACCATGGCTCAAATCCCGAGGCTATAAAAACCAAAAATGTTCCATTTTGGGTCTTTTAGCAGTCTGCAAAATATCAGAAGTTTCCATTGTGTAAATCTTGCATTATCATATTAGGCATTGCATTTGGTTCGGATCCATAGGCAAAATCCATCATTTTTAGGACTTTCTTTGAATTTTAGCATTTAAATCATATCATTTCATGATTTTAGCATTCTAGGTTGTTTATCAGAGTGTTTAGATGCTTCATACCGAATTTGGTGCAATTTGGAATCCATTTGAGGTTCGAATCATCCATAATACCAAAACAGGGTACCGCAGGACCCGGATCCAAGCGAAAAACAAGCGAAATTCGTTATTTTGGATAAATTGCAAAATGCCAAATTCTGATTTTACAGTCCTAATGTGTTTAGCAGCATGTCATCATGTCCCTTACTGCATTTCATCATTATTTGATTCAATTTGAATTTCGAAATTTCAATTTTACCTAGTTTTCCTTAAAAAAAACCCTGATTTTAAAGATGTAACTTTAATTTTAGGGGTATTTTGGTCATTTTAACCTCAATTCCGAATTTCAAATTGTTTTCTACTGAATTTCTAGCATTTTCATCAGTTCAAAATATCAAGGAAGCATGAGAATAGGGTTTATATCCAATTAAATCCAATAATTTCATAATATTATTGGAAAATCTTGGAAAAACCCACATATTTGAGCTAACTTTATTTCAAGCTTGGCAGGGACATTCCAAAGAAGGAGCTGAAGTCTGCAAATTTCTTTTATTTCCTTTATTTAGTGATGTAATAATGTAAATTTTGGAATAAGAGATTTAATTTCCTGCTTAGACTAGGATGCATATCATATAGTTTGAATTTATGCAATATCATGTTTCTATGATTCATGCATTTTATTTAAAAGCACTATGGATGTTCACGAATGGCACGTGCACCAACTCTTAGGGAGTTGATGGACTCGGTGGAATCCATATTTACGGCCCTAGTCGGAATATGGACGAGACCCAGATCCATCATCTTTCTACTAGTCACATTGAGCCTACACTCTTAAGCTATCTTAAAATGCACATCATATTTCCAAAGTTTTCAAAATCATGTGCATCAAATCAACTAAGTTCTGAACATATTCATGGCCACAGTCAGAATATGTGAAGGATTTATTTGGACTTAATGCACATTTTTCAACCAATTCCTCAGAAATCTTTTCAAAGGGCATTCATTCACTCATGTCATTTGCATCATGAAATCATTGATTTTCTCAAGATTTTCTCAAGAAAACTTCATTCTCAAGAAATCGATTTCTCAAGAAACTCTGATGATTTTCCAAAATCGATCTTCCAAAGTCAAGTTTTTCCACAGTTTTCCCTGGAAAATGTTATTTTCTTAAGAGCTTCAAAAGAATTTTCCAATCTTTCTCCAAGTCAAAATCAATTTCCAAGTATTTCAAGGTTAAGATTCTCAGGTTTTCAACTTCCCAAGTTTTAATTTTCCTCTTCCACAAGGGCTTTCCAATGAATTTCCATCATTTTCCTAAGAAAACTCTCAAAGTCCAAGTTTTCCTGAGAAGTGTTTTCCTTCTCAAATGTTCACACTTTTCCTAAGAATTACTTACATTTTCTCAGGACTTCCAATCATTCATGATTTTCCCTTTATAAACTTTCTCGAGATTTCAAGTCTTTTCATCAGAGTTTCCTGAGAAGTCAATTTCCACCTTTTTCCTGAGAAATGTTTTTCAACTCCAAAGTTTTCCCAAGCATACATCATGTTTCCAACTTACATCTTTCAAATCTCATAGCACATGCCTGAATTCTATGTGCATTTAGGATAGAACATAACTTTGATAATTTAACTAAGTCAAGCACGATTTTGGTCCTTGGTTCGATTACCCCTGTTAAAGGCGGCAGGAACGGTCGAACCTCGTACCGACAGGTCGAGCCCCATCCCATGGATTTTCCCGCAAATTTCAAAACGGAGGCGAGTATTTCAAAACAATTTTCAAAATCCGGTCAAGTTTGAAGCGCGAAAGCGTTTCCTCTTTCTCTCTTCCGCAAGGAAGGGAAGACGGGGGAAAAATTTCGCGACGATAACAGGATGATAACTTGGAGAATCTTCCTCGCAAATTTCTCAAGTTTGACGGGACTGATAACCCTAAAGCCCACTTAGCCACATTTTATGCAGAGTGCAGCCGTTTCAGGAAAGACAACAGGGTTCTGTTCATTTGCTTTCCCCGCAGTCTGGAGGGTATAGAAGCCAGGTGGTATGCGGACCACATCAATCCTATCGAACTACGAGAGTTCGATAAAGTAGTCAATCTGTTCATAGAGCGTTTTCTATTCAACACTGAGGTTTCACCTACGCTCAATCACCTTTACAACCTAAAGCAGAATGAGACTGAAAAGGCAGGAGAATTCATCCACAGGTGGAGAAGCACCTGCAACAGGATGAAAGTTCCCATTCCAGAGGAGCATGCATTGCAAATAATCCTCAGCAATTTCTCTCAGCCCCTGCGAAGCCTCATTGCCACTTCTCCAGCAAAATCCTTTATCAAGCTGATTGAACGAGCCGAATGGCTCGAGGCAGGAATAGAAAGTGGGCTTTACGAGGGCATGTCTCTGACCAAAAATATCCAAGATCAGAAAAAAGAAAGCGCAGTTCACTCATGCGGCTGATACCTCTGGCAATGATCTTGACAACAGCAGAAGAAACAGAAATGACAGCAAGAATGGTCAGAACCACGGCACAGCTCAAAGGGAAAAGTCTTCCAAGCAGAATAACAAGTTGTCTCAGTGTAACTTACCGCAAAAAGAAAAGATAAAGCGCGAAGGTTGGAGTAATGATCGTGAGTTCACTCCTCTGAAGCAAACGCTTGAAGAAGCCCTTGAATTCATGCTGGCCAAAGGATTGGTTAAACTCCCAAAAATCGCGGATCCTCCCACGGTTATGGGAAGGTTCACAAATCAGTTCTGCAAATTCCATTGAGCAGTGGGGCATGACACCGATCACTGCTTCGTCTTCAAAAATATTGTTCAGGACTGCGTTGACAAGAGTCTCTTTGTTGAAGACGAAGAGGAAGCTGACCTAGCCGTCATGACCAAGTCTCTCCCCAGCTACTCAGAAGACTGAAGATGTCAGAATTCTTCTACTTTTTCCCTTTTTGCCAAGTCACCTTGTAGGGGGCCAGTCAGTTCAGTCCTTTTGTGACCTTTTGGTCAAAATACTTGTAAATATTTCAGTTCTTTGTTATCAATTTTGCTCGTCAAATGAAATGTCAATTTTTCCTTTATATCTCTAATGTCACAATACTTTCTTCCTCTGCCACGTAGGGGCATTTGCTTTTTGAAAATCTATATATTTTAGAAATCTCTTCATCGGCTTCTATTAAAATCACATTTTAATTCCTGTCCTTTTCAGAATGCGAGACAATCCTGACATCACTCATAAGAGAAATGATATTACCTATGAGGGCCTTTTCAAAAATCATGAAATTTCAAAAAGTCTTCGTTATGACCAAAGAGTTCAAATATTCTTCGGTCCAAGCTTTGTCAAAAATCAACCCTCGTGTTGATCATGTTTTCAAAAATAGGTTTTCGAACCATTGCATTGAAAAATCAACCCTCGTGTTGATCATGTTTTCCAAAATAGGTTTTTGAACCATTGCATTGAAGGATCAACCCTTGTGTTGGTCTTATCTTCCAAAATAGGTCTCAAATCTTGTGTTGATCATATTTTCCAAAAGTGTTTTTTCAAAACGTTATATTCAAGAGATCAATCCTGGCATTGGTCTCATCTTCCAAAAATTGATTTTAAATCATTATAGTCAAAGATCAACCCCTGTGTTGGTCTTGTCTTCCAAGTTTGGTTTTTCAAACCGTCATATTCAAAGATCAATCCTTGCATTGATCTTATCTTCCAAAAATGGGTTTTAAATCATTATATTCAAAGATCAACCCCTGTGATTGATCTTATCTTCCAAGGTTGATTTTTAAACATTATCTTCAAAGATCAACCCTTGTATTGATCTTGTTATCAGTTTCAAACTGTTATTTTTAGAAATCAATTATGTTGTTGATTTTCTTTTTCAAAAAATTAGATTTCAAACCATTGCTTTCAAAAATTGACCCTCATGATGATCTCTCATGTTTGATTTAAAAGGATCAGATCTCGCGCTGATCATTCTTCTAGTGGTGGATTTTCTTCCCCCGAAATGATTTCTCATTTTCTTTTAAATAAACATTTTTTCTTTCAAGATCCCATATGTAGGCAGGATCAGAAAAACTTCTTTTCCTTTTAAATCTTATAAATTTTCAGTTAATTTTGATGTCTTTATCAGTTTCATTCATTTATTCATATTTTTATCAAGTTTACATCAATTTTATCAAGTTTTATCATGTTTTATCAAATTTTTCTCAAATTTATTCTTTTTTTACCCTTTCAGGTTAAGGGATAAACCTGATGCCTCTTTCCCATGAGGTATTTCCTTTATTCTTATTTTTTCCCTCAGGTTAAGGGATAAACCTGACCCTCGTTGTCCGAGGTGCTCCCATTCAGGATAAGGGAAAATCCTGAGACCCCTTGTAGGAGCGATGACGCTACCTATGAGGATTCTTTTGTAACTACAAGTTTTATCCATCTTTATTGAGTTTCTAGATTTATATCAATTTCCCTTCGTTAAATTTTCTTAAATTTTATTCTTGTTCCCATTCAGGATAAGGGAAAATCCTGAGACCCCTCATAGGAGCAACAATGCTACTTGTGAAAATTCTTTTCCAAAATAAATCTTCAAAATTTCTTTCCTTTCTTCTTCTCAATTTTTATAAATTTTATTCTTCTCCCCTTTCAGGTTAAGGGGTAAACCTGAATCATTCCTTTCTAAATTCTCATCAAAATGTCTATTCCATTTTCCCTTCAGGATAAGGGAAAATCCTGAAAACGCCGACAATCATTCTTGCTCAAACCTCAAGTATCTTAAAGAATGTCGGTGTCCCTTTTTTCTTCAAATCTCCATCAGAAAACCCAGTAACTACACTGGGGCATTTTTTTAGAAAATCCAGTACTCATACAGGTAAACTTAGCACTTGTGCTAGTGTCTGGCTGACCGATCAGTTAGCCCTCAGGTCACAATCTTTCCTCAATTTTCCTCAAATTCTGTCAATCTTCCATCAATTTCTATCCTTTCTCATCAATTCTCCTTTGAGATTCGAGTTTCGACTCGAACTTCCAACTCTTTCCCTGAGATTCGAGCTTTGACTTGAATTTTTCAGCTTTCCTTGAAGATTTGGGTCTTAACTCAAGTATTCTTTCCTTCAAAAAACTGAACTTCCAAGTTTTCCTTTCAGATTCGAGCCCTGACTCAAACCTTCCTGCTTTCCTTCGAAAATTTGGGTTTTATCTCGAGTTTTCTTGCCTTCAATAAATAAAACCTTCAAAATTTTGATTCGAGCCCCGACTCGAAGTTTTCCTGCTTTCAAAAATTTGAGTTTTGTCTCAAGTTTTCTTGCCTTCAATAAATGAACTGTCAAAGTTTTCCTTTGAGATTCGAGCTCTGACTCGAACCTTCCTGCTTTCCTTCGAAGATTTGTGTTTTATCTCGAGTTTTCTTGCCTTCAATAAAAGAATTTTCAAGTTTTCCCTTGAGATTCGAGCCCCGACTCGAACCTCCCAGTTTTCCTTTGAAAATTCGAGTTTTAACTCGAATTTCCCTGTTTTCTTTGTAGAATCCGAGTCCTGATTCGGATACTCTTTCAAAGACTTACCTTCAAAATCCAGTTTTATGTCAAGCTTGCCTTCATAACTTTAAATTTATATTTACCTTCAGAATTCAGCCTCATGTTGGATTCTTCCTCAGATTCCCACTAATATATCAAAATTCGATGTTAAGCAAAGGTTTCATCATCAAAGGATTTCAGGAATATATTGCCAACTTGCCATCAAATAGTTGTTAATCTCAAAATTATATAAAGAATTTCCTCAAATCTCTTTTAGTATTCCTTCCAAAAGGGTGAAACTTCTGTGAAGAAAGGCTCAAACTCCAAATTTCCTGTTGGTCAACCAAGAGGATGAAGAAAAAAATCTTTGACATGACCAGCAAAAGAAATATTCAATGATGCTGAAGAGCCATAAATGAGCTAATATTGATCGTAGCTATGGCACATTCTTGAAGATTATTCTTTGGCAGTAAGACAGTGAAAATATCCTGGGCAGTCAGAAAAGGACCTACCCAATCCATATATATCCTCAGTCCTTTAAAGTTGCAATCAAATATCCGCAAAAGGGATCTCTCAATTGTCGTCAAGATGAAGGCGAATTAAGCGAGTAGACCCCCGGGGCCAAAGAAGATTTGAAACATCTTCAAGATGACGGGGTTTGTGACGGATCCTTCCAGGGAAAATTCGGATCACCGTCGAGATGAAGGCGAATGTGATGGACCTATCGACAAACCCTAAAAGATATTTGATTCCAGCTATCATCTAAATACCTTTGAGCCAATGCCATCATATATAATCCCTGAGATAAATGAAGGATCGGAACATCTCCAAGATGAAGGAGTTTGTGACGTACCCTTCCCTGAAAAAGAGAGAAAAGTCAGGACATCTCCAAAATGAAGGATGATGTAAAAGCCCAAGAAAGCCCCATGACTCAAAAGAGTGCAAGAAGATCATCAAGGGAAAATGCCCAAGATATCAAACTGCCCAAACTGCAAAGAATCTTCTTTATCTATGTGAAATTCTTCTATCAATGTCTTTTCATTCAATTTCTTTTATGAAGCTAAGAATATTTCCTCTCCTTTCATATCAAGGAAATTGATAGTGAAATTCTACTAGAGGGGGGGTGAATAGTGAAATACGATAAAGATCGATAAAATAAAATAATCAGACAATAAGGCACAACACATAAAACACAAAATTTATACTGGTTCAGTCAGTATCCAGACCTACATCCAGTCCCCAAGCAAACCACTTGAGCTTTCCACTATAACATCCGAGTCACCGGATAAATAGTACAACACCCTCTTCCTCAGAGGTCTTCTTCTCTCAACAGAGAAGGGGCACACCCTCTTCCACAGAGGTCTTCTTCTCTCAACAGAGAAGGACAACACCCTCTTTCACAGAGGTCTTCTTCTCTCAACAGAGAAGGGAAACACCCTCTTTCACAGAGGTCTACTTCTTTCAACAAAGAAGGAAAGCAGTGAATAACAGAGTTACAATACTTCCTATAGAACCTTCAGAATGATATGAATGCACGAATGAAGGATTCTCAGAATGTTCTGTTTGTCACTCAGAGGATGCTCTTTGTCAAAGAGCTGGACTTGACTTTTTCTCTTTTCTTTCTTTTCTTTTTCTCTTTCTTTTTCAAGGCTCTCTTTTCAAATATTGAATAGGAATTTTTCTCGTTGTAAGCTCACACGTCTGTTCCATTCCATTGTCTGAATAGTTTATTTGAGTGTGTTTATATAGCTTTTAAAAAGTAGTCGTTACATTTTGAAATTGTAACCTTTTTGAAATGTGAAATGTTATGTCATTTCAAAAATATCTTTTAGAGAAATTCGAGAATGCCTTTTTCCATAAAAGTAAAATAGAGGGTACACTAGTCGTTGTAATATTTTAGGTAATACATATTTTATGTAAAAAGTCTATTTCTTACAATAGTACATTGAACGTTGGGTTGTAGTTTTGTCTATATTCTAATTAATGATTTGAGGTACATAAGTACTTCTTTACTTTAAATGAGTGTAAGTACAATGAGTGCTTTGAGATATTTATTTGTACATAGTCATGTCAAGTGTTTTCTTTATATTGTGTTTTTCAAAGTCTTCAGAGAGAATGAGGACCAAAAGAAGGTCGACATTCTTTGAGAAGGATATTAACAAGGATTTGTTACAGGAGGTATTTAATGCTTTGTAAAGAGAATGATGACTTCAAGTAAGTCGACATTCTATGGTTTTGTAAAAAGGTAACTAGAGTCCTTTCAAAAACATATTATATTTGTTTTTCTTTTGTGTAGCCGATTTATGTTTTTGTCTTCTTCTTATATTAGAAACATTTCTTTAAAGAAGGTAACTAGAGTCTTTTCAAAAACATATTATATTTGTTTTTCTTTTGTGTAGCCGATTTATGTTTTTGTCTTCTTATATTAAAAAACATTTCTTTAAAGGTAACTAGAGTCTTTTAAAAAACATATTATATTTATTTTTCTTTTGTGTAGCCGATTTATGTTTTTGTCTTTTTCCTACATTTCTTTTTCATGTTGTCTTGTATATAGTGTAAGGTACAATTATTACATGACAAAATATTTTTTTCACAAAAGGTTGTAAGAAAGTACAATTATTGGTTTTCAAAAAGGAGCTTTTTGAAACTATCGTATACTTTTATGATATAGTGTTTATGAATGAGTATGTAATATGCAATATGCAAGTTCTTGAAGGTTCTGTTACATATGACTCTAAAGAAGAAAAAAAGTCTTCATCTTGAGGTAGCCGATCTCTTCATTTGAACTTTAGGAATGCATGGCTCATCAAGCTTTTTCTTCAAGGAGTATGATTGCACCATAGTTGTACTTGAACATGAAGTCTCCATCCTTATTGGGTGAGATATCCTTGCATCAAATACTCGTTAGATTTATGGCAAAACATATTCAGTCATAATATAACATTTTTCAAGAGGACATATTATCATATCATAAAATCAAATGAGACAGTGTATCATATTATGTGACATCAAAACGGAGTTTCTCAACATTCTCCCCCTTTTTGATGATGACAAAATATGCTCCCCCTGTCAAAAAGACATTATGCATAGAAATAATAATATGATAAAATATTTGAAAAATGTTTAAAGAGAGTATTTCTCCAATAATGGAGACAGGTTTTCTCCCCCTTTGTCATAGACAAAAAGGAAGGGATCAGAGTAAAGAGAGTTATTACAGACCAATGATAAATATTACAGTCCAAAAGTAATTAAAAGTTATTACAGACCAAGAGGAATTAAAGGTTATTATAGACCGAAAAAAAAAGTTTATCCCGAAGGTGGAGGAGGTTGATGTGTTCGCTCGGCACGATTCCGCTTGCGAGTCTGCTGCAACAGAGCTTGATTGCGAAGGATACGATCCTGAGAGTGCTCGATATCCATCATTGCAGAAAAGTAATCAAATGTGGATGTTGGATCGTTTTCATCAGAGTCGGGCATGTGCAGGGACCTTAGATTGAAGGTGGTAGCATCGAGGACCTGAAAGGGACGGAGGATGACTTCGTTGTGAAGGGGTACTTTGTAGTATTTTAGAATGGGAGTTATGAAACACCCAAAAAGAAGAGCCTCGAATTTTTGATAACGAATAAAAAGGTCGAAAAGAATGGAGGACCAGTTTATCGGAGTAGAGGAAAAAATTGCGTAGATAAGAAGAGAGATTTTTCGAGGAACTAATCCCTTGCGGGGAAGCTTGGGATAGATGTTGTGGAGAAGAATCTGGGCAAGTAATTGAGCATGAGGTTGGAGATTCCTCATGTGCCATGGAAGTGGGTAGCAGTTGGTGCAGAAAAGTATTTTTCGAAGTACCGATCGTTCGATTGGTACTATGGTGTTAAGGTCGGTACTGGTGGAAGGTAGGTTAAGAATTCTACCTAGGTCGGAAGCATCGAAGATCATCAGCTTTCCTCGAACTTTGCTGGTGATTGTGGTTTGTTCATGATCAATAGAGAAGTTGGTATAGAATAGTCGAACTAGTTCGGGATAATAGGCAGCTTGGGATGAAGATCCTAGTAGAGGTTTGAGTTCAGGGAGATAGTTGTCTAAGTCAAATAGCATGAAGTCGTCGAAGTTAACCAATTTACATTCATGAATGGGGCGAGAGCATAGTAAGTTGTAGTTGTGAAACAGATCTGGATACCTTAGATCTGCTGCAGTAATCACATTGTTGGAGGAGGAAGAGGCCATTGCAAGAGTTTGTAAGGAAAAAAGGAGGACTAAGAAGGGCAAGTTTGAAGTGGGTAATAGTTTGTAGGATGATAGATAGATACGAGTGGAATTGGTGTGTGATGAACCAATCCATTAAATAGAGAAATGAAAATAATTTTGATAGGTTTTGAATGACATTGGAAGTGAGTGATTTTTAGATTTTAGTCAAATAAGGAAATCCGTGAGTAGTAAGTTAAGAGACTTGTGAATGACAAATCAAATCAATGTTTGAGGATAGTGGATTATATTAGGTTGAGGACATAGTATTGAAATATATAGTATATATATAGGTTTTACTATGGGTGAGTTTATCGACTAGTGAGAGAAGCCATTAATAGAGTATGGGGTGTCATGTTGAACTAAAAAGAGTGAATGATTTTGAAAATAATGGCCTAATAAAACAAGCAACTTTTTATTTTATGTGGAGGTATTCTAAATTCGTGAATGGAGAGTTTAGAATAGGACAACCCATGGGGTATGAGTGAGAGGCAATAATAGTTTTTATTTATATATATTGATAAGCGTGAAAGGAGAGTGAAAGACATAAAGAGATGATACGGATATATAGAGAAAAGAGAAAGGTTATAAAGGACAACATTTACTTGATTTAGATATGACATAAAGTAGAGTTAGAATAAATAAAGTTTTACTTGGAGACAAGACTTTAATGATTCTCGATTTTAGAGAGATATACAATATAAGAGAGAGTCATGGTCACGGATGGAAAGAAATGTCATGATTGCTTATTTAATATAGAAATAGTTTTTATGGAAATAGGTCATAGGGTGATCATGTGATGTGTACTTTGAAAGATATGACATTTTTGAAAGAAAAGAGTGACTTAAAAAAATGTGTCATGATTAATGTGTTTTCATATTTGTAATTTTTATGAGTATACGTAAATATGAGAAGGACACACTTTGACTTTGAATAGTGGTAAGAGAGATGATAAGACAAAAAGATATTCATGAGTGAAGAGTAATAATTCTTTATATAAGAAGTATTTTTATGGATATGCGTGGAAGGAGTAAAAGTAGACATAAAGAAAAGTGAGATGATATATATGGATTTTCGAGTAGGATAGGAATAAAAAATAAGAAAAAAATTCATGATTGATATGAGATGAAAGACATAAAATAAAGTTATGATTGACATGAATTAATGTTTATTTGATAAACATATTTTTAAAGAAACTCGATTGGAGGAAGTTCATAGTTTTTAGAGAATAAAGTTAAGTTTTAAACTTGTAAAGGAGTCACAAACAAGAATTGACAAAAATGGAGGCTCAATTCGTATGAGAGAGAGATAAGGTACTAAAGGTACTAATGAGAATAAAAAAATATGAAGGACAAGGTTTTAATGACTCTTGATTGGAGAGAGAGATACAAAATATATGAGAAGGAGCTTCGTATAATATAAAGAGAGAGAGATAGATAAAAAAGGTGATACAAAATGTACTAATGGGTGGAGTACAAGTGTTTTTATGATACTTTTTGTAAAGCATGGAGAGATGATAATAGATAGTTCGTTAGACTATGATATAAAAGATGATATAGTAAAAATTTACGTGAGATATAATAGAGTGTACGTAATCTATGATATATCAAATGATATAGTAAAAATTTACGTGAGAACATAGCAACTAGACCAAAAAAAATAATCATTCGAGTTTAACTAATAATTTGAAAAGCAAGAGTTCTCATAAACTAATATGTTGTCATGTAGAAGGTGAATCAATTTATCGTAAGAGAAGTTTTCACAAAAGGACAAAACTAATAAAGGAGTTATGAGATGAGTGATGGGAACAATGTTATGATAGCTTTTAATATAATTAGTTTTTATGGATATGAGTGATAGGATATAGGACAAGGAGTCATAATGGATGTGTACTTGAAAGATGACAAGTTGAAAGACATAGAGAATGTGTCTTATAAGAGTTTAAAGTGTACGTGAATATGAAAACCTAGTTTGACTAACAAAAATCGATAAGAAGAAAAGCTATTTAAAAGAAAAACTTATAAGAAGTATTATAATAAGTGTGATTAATTTATAAGTCACTTAGTTTGCATATTCCTAGTTCTCTTCTAATACATGTAAAGTCTTCATGTTTCAATGGTTTAGTGAATATGCCTGCTAACTGTTGATTAGTGGGTATGAATTCTAGTTTAATTATGTTGTTTAAGACTTGTTCTCTTAAGAAGTGGTGTCTTATTTGAATGTGCTTAGTTCGTGAGTGTAAAATAGGATTCTTAGATAAGTTTATAGCACTCGTATTATCACAGAAAATAGTTGTATTTTCAAAATTTAAACCAAAATCTTTTAAGGTTTGTTTCATCCAGATAACTTGTGTACAGGCTAGGCTAGCAGCAATGTATTCGGCTTCAGTAGTTGATAAGGATACACAGTTTTGTTTCTTACTGAACCATGATACTAGTGAGTGCCCTAGCATATGACATGTTCCACTTGTGCTTTTTCTGTCAGATTTACTTCCAGCAAAGTCAGCATCGCTGTATGAGATTATATCAAATGTAGAGGATTTTGAATAGAATAATCCAAAATCAACTGTCTTTTAAATATCTCATTATTCTTTTTACAGCTTTAAGATGTGATTCTTTTGGATTTGACTGAAATCTAGCACACAAGCAAACACTGAACATAATATCTGGACGGTTAGCAGTTAAATAAAGAAGTGATCCTATCATACCTCAGTATACCTTTGTATCAATAGACTTACCATCTTCATCTTTGTCCAAAACAGTAGTAGTGCTCATAGGAGTAGATTTTGAAGCAGTTGAGTTCATGTTGAACCTCTTCAGAAGTTCACGAGCATACTTAGATTGATTGATGAAAACTCCATCCTTGGTTTGCTTAATATGCAGTCCAAGAAAGTATGTGAGTTCTCCCATCATACTCATTTCAAATTCTTTCTGCATGGACTTAAAAAATTCTTCACAAAGAGTGCTGTTAGAAGATCCAAAGATGATATCGTCTACATATATTTGAACAATTAGGGTAAGATTATTCACTATTTTCACAAATAATGTCGAGTCTGCTTTGCCCACAGAAAAACCATTTTTTAATAAAAAGGTTTTAAGTCTATCATACCAAGCACGAGGTGCTTGTTTTAGACCATATAAAGCACGTTTTAGTTTAAAAACATGATCTGGATATTGTTCATTTTCAAATCCTGGAGGTTGTTTTACATAAACTTCTTCATTTATAAAACCATTTAAAAAGGTACTTTTAACATTCATTTGATATAATTTGAAATCCATATAGTTTTCATATGCTAAAAACATTCTAATAGATTCAAGTCTAGCAACAGGAGCAAATGTTTCATCAAAATCAATACCTTCTTCCTGGTTGTATCCTTGAGCTACTAGTCTAGCTTTGTTTCTTATAACTTTACCTGTTTCATCTAGCTTGTTTCTGAAGATCCATCTTGTTCCAATGATCTGATGGTCCTTTGGTCTTGGTACAAGATCCCAAACATCATTTCTTTGGAATTGATTCAATTCTTCAGTCATGGCTAGCATCCAGAACTCATCAATATGGCTTCATCAATCTTCTTTGGTTCAAGTTGAGAAATGAATGCCATGTTTGCAATCCGTTCTAGCTGAGCTCTAGTTTGAACCCCTTTTGTCAGGTCTCCCAAAATCTGCTTTTGAGGATGATCTTTGATATCGACAAAAGTTCTTTGATGATCATCTTCATTAGACTTAGCTGTATTATCTAAGAATAAATCTGTACTTTCAACATCATCATCATTAGTTTGCTTATGAACAGATTGATCAATAGATTCACAAAAACTAACATGCATAGATTCTTCAATAGTATTATAACTCTTATTGAAAACTCTGTATGCTTTACTATGACTTGAATATCCTAAGAATATGCCTTCAACGGATTTTGCATCAAATTTATCCAGGCTATCTTTTGTGTTTAGGATAAATCATTTACATCCAAAGACTTTAAAATAGTCTATTCTTGGAGTTCTGTCATAGAATAGTTCATAGGGAGTTTTATTTAATAAGGGTCTAATGAGAACTCTATTTGTTATGTAGCATGCAGTATTAACAGCTTCTGCCCAAAAGGATTTAGCAAGATTATTGTGTTGGAGCATAGTTCTAGCAGATTCCTGAAGGGTTCTATTCTTTCTTTCCACTACACCATTTTGAGGTGCAGCTCTAGGAAAGGCAAAGTTATGAGAAATACCATGCAAGTTACAAAAATTTTCAAAAAGTTCATTTTCAAATTCTCCTCCATGGTCACTACGGATTTTAACAATAGAACAAGATTTTTCGTTTTGTAATTTTTTACATAAGATTTCAAATTGACAAAACGTGTCACTTTTGTTTTTGAAAAATATTACCCAAGTAAATCTTGAGTAATCATCTACAATGACAAAAGCATATCTATTATGATTAAGGCTAGCTACCCTAGAAGGACCAAAAAGGTCCAGGTGGAGAAGCTCTAAAGGTCTTTTACTTGAAATGACATTTTTTGATTTGAAAGAAGATTTTGACAATTTTTCTAATTGACATGCATCACAAAAATAATCCTTTTTAAAAGATATGTTGGGTAACCCACGTACTAACTTATCTTTAGCCAGTTTAGACATGTATTTAGAATTGACATGACCCATTCTCATGTGCCATAGATGTTGAGTGTCATTATTAGCTATGAGGCAATGTTCTGTGATGTTTTCTAGGTATAGTTCATATATATTATTCTTTCTTATACTTTTTAAGATGATGTTTTTGTTGGTGTCTGCTATGAGGCATGCATCATGATTAAAGCTAACATTATAACCTGTGTCACACATTTGACTGATACTTAGTAGGTTATGTTTTAAGCCTTTAACAAGGAGAACGTCTTTGATAAGAGGTCTATCTATGTTACCAATATTACCAATGCCAATTATCAAACCTTTGTTGTTATCTCCAAAGGTGACGGTTCCTCCTTCTTTATGATGAAGAACAGCAAAAAGGTATGGATGTCCTGTCATGTGTTTTGAACATCCACTGTCTAGAATCCATCTGTTCTTCTTATTTGGAGCCTGCAAATCATCAAGTAAATTTTCTTTTTGGTACCCAATCGGGTCCCTTTCTGTTAGACCTTGGAACCCATATCCATTTTGATTTGGGTTTGTCTACAACCTTAGAGGAGTTAAAAAGATTAGCATTATAATACTCCTTATTTGGTTCAGATGAACTTTTCACAAATGTGGTCTTTTGATTCATACAAGAAGGCTTTTTGAAATGAGAGTAGCCAATACCATTCTTGTAAAAAGAGACTTTCTGAGAGGATAAGAGTTTATCCAAGTTCTCTTTACCTTTAGTAAACTTGAAAACCGTTTTCATGAGGTTCTCAGTTTTACTTTTTAGCTCTGAAATTTCTACTTGCAGATTTTTAGTTTTGGAGCTAGTAGAAGAAATTTCAGACATAAGCATAAGGTTTTTCTTTTTTAACTCAGAATTTTCACTGCTGAGCTTTTCATTCTTTTAGGAAAGCTTTAGATTTTCAGATTTTAAATCTTTATTTTTGAAACTCAATTTTCTAGATTCTTCAAATAGTTCTTGAAAGGCATCTAGAAGTTCTTCAAAGGAAAAATCAGAGATTTCACTTACCGAACTTTCGTTTGCCATGAAGCACATATTTGCAGTTTCGGCTTCATCATCACTTGACTCTTCACTGCTGGATGGTTCTGAATCATCCCATTGAGCATGCAGAGCCTTTTTCTTGAAGAACATCTTCTTAGGTTCCTCAGTCTTGGACTTTCTTTTGAGAAGGGGACATTCACATCTCAAGTGACCTGGCTTGTTACACTGATAGCACATGGGATCTTCCTTAGGATCTTTTCTTTCCTTGTGCTTGTTTGGAAGCCGGTTCCTTCTCATGAAGCGCTGAAATTTTCTGATTAGTAGCGTAATTTTGGATTCTTTGTCTGAGTCTTCATTCTCATATAGAGTTGGGAAAGCCAAAGTTTTCTTTATTGGTTGCTCTTCTTCCCTTCTTTCTTTCATGTGGACTTCATAGGCCATAAGATTGCCTATTAAGTCGTCCAAAGTAAGCTTAGATAAATCTTGAACTTCTTCAATAGCTGTAGTCTTTTTCTCCCAATCAGTTGTGAGAGATCTCAAGATTTTCTTCACCTTTTCAGTCTGGGAATATGTTACACCCAGAGATTTCAGATCGTTGGTGATGTTGGTGAATCTGGTAAACATCTCTGTGATGGGTTCATCTTTGTTCATTTTGAACAACTCATATTTTCTAACAAGAGATGAAATTTTGGCTTCTTTCACTTTGTTGGTTCCTTCATGAATAACTTCCAAAGAATGCCAAATATCATATGCAGATTCACATATAGATATTCTATTGAATTCGTTTTGATCAATGGCACAATATAAGGCATTCATAGCCTTTGCATTTAGGTTTGCCATTTTCTTTTCTTCATCAGACCATAAGCTATAGTCTGTGGATGGAGATGTGTATGGATGCTCAACAATTTTCCATACAGCAAAATCTATGGATTTGAGAAATATAGTCATTCTACACTTCCAGTATCCATAGTTGGAGCCATTGAAGAAAGGTGGACGAGATGCGTGTTGACCTTCAATATCACGAGCATAGGAGGTAGATGCCATTTGTGCTGGAAGACTTGTTACGTCGAAACCAGCAAACCTGCTCTGATACCAAATGAAATTCCACTAGAGGGGGGGTGAATAGTGAAATACGATAAAGATCGATAAAATAAAATAATCAGGCAATAAGGCACAACACATAAAACACAGAATTTATACTGGTTCAGTCAGTATCCAGACCTACATCCAGTCCCCAAGCAAACCACTTGAGCTTTCCACTATAACATCCGAGTCACCGGATAAATAGTACAACACCCTCTTCCTCAGAGGTCTTCTTCTCTCAACAGAGAAGGGGCACACCCTCTTCCACAGAGGTCTTCTTCTCTCAACAGAGAAGGACAACACCCTCTTTCACAGAGGTCTTCTTCTCTCAACAGAGAAGGGCAACACCCTCTTTCACAGAGGTCTACTTCTTTCAACAAAGAAGGAAAGCAGTGAATAACAGAGTTACAATACTTCCTATAGAACCTTCAGAATGATATGAATGCACGAATGAAGGATTCTCAGAATGTTCTGTTTGTCACTCAGAGGATGCTCTTTGTCAAAGAGCTGGACTTGACTTTTTCTCTTTTCTTTCTTTTCTTTTTCTCTTTCTTTTTCAAGGCTCTCTTTTCAAATATTGAATAGGAATTTTTCTCGTTGTAAGCTCACACGTCTGTTCCATTCCATTGTCTGAATAGTTTATTTGAGTGTGTTTATATAGCTTTTAAAAAGTAGTCGTTACATTTTGAAATTGTAACCTTTTTGAAATGTGAAATGTTATGTCATTTCAAAAATATCTTTTAGAGAAATTCGAGAATGCCTTTTTCCATAAAAGTAAAATAGAGGGTACACTAGTCGTTGTAATATTTTAGGTAATACATATTTTATGTAAAAAGTCTATTTCTTATAATAGTACATTGAACGTTGGGTTGTAGTTTTGTCGATATTCTAATTAATGATTTGAGGTACATAAGTACTTCTTTACTTTAAATGAGTGTAAGTACAATGAGTGCTTTGAGATATTTATTTGTACATAGTCATGTCAAGTGTTTTCTTTATGTTGTGTTTTTCAAAGTCTTCAGAGAGAATGAGGACCAAAAGAAGGTCGACATTCTTTGAGAAGGATATTAACAAGGATTTGTTACAGGAGGTATTTAATGCTTTGTAAAGAGAATGATGACTTCAAGTAAGTCGACATTCTATGGTTTTGTAAAAAGGTAACTAGAGTCCTTTAAAAAACATATTATATTTGTTTTTCTTTTGTGTAGCCGATTTATGTTTTTGTCTTCTTATATTAGAAACATTTCTTTAAAGAAGGTAACTAGAGTCTTTTCAAAAACATATTATATTTGTTTTTCTTTTGTGTAGCTGATTTATGTTTTTGTCTTCTTCTTATATTAAAAAACATTTCTTTAAAGAAGGTAACTAGAGTCTTTTCAAAAACATATTATATTTATTTTTCTTTTGTGTAGCCGATTTATGTTTTTGTCTTTTTCCTACATTTCTTTTTCATGTTGTCTCGTATATAGTGTAAGGTACAATTATTACATGACAAAATATCTTTTTCACAAAAGGTTGTAAGAAGGTACAATTATTGGTTTTCAAAAAGGAGCTTTTTGAAACTATCGTATACTTTTATGATATAGTGTTTATGAATGAGTATGTAATATGCAATATGCAAGTTCCTGAAGGTTCTGTTACATATGACTCTAAAGAAGAAAAAAAGTCTTCATCTTGAGGTAGCCGATCTCTTCATTTGAACTTTAGTAATGCATGGCTCATCAAGCTTTTTCTTCAAGGAGTATGATTGCACCATAGTTGTACTTGAACAGGAAGTCTCCATCCTTATTGGGTGAGATATCCTTGCATCAAATACTCGTTAGATTTATGGAAAAACATATTCAGTCATAATATAACATTTTTCAAGAGGACATATTATCATATCATAAAATCAAATGAGACAGTGTATCATATTATGTGACATCAAAACGGAGTTTCTCAACAGATAGCATCCTTGAAGAAGACCAAACAACTAAATTTGACTTTGATCCTGGATTCTATAGAGTTAACCTAGTTGGGGGTAATACTCTAGGTGGAAGAGGGAACATCTTTCGAAAGTACTTACCTTCAATTACCTTGAAACAAGTACAATTTTATCAATTTGGCAATATTTTTCCAGCTTTCCTGATGAGAAATAAGAACTTGACATCTGTTATTGATATATCTTGGTGTTGCCTTTTCCTTCTTTCGCGTAGTCGAAAGAGTTGCCTTCCCCTCTTTCATAAGAGTTGCCTTCTTCGTCTTTCGCTTTGTCGAGAGACTCGCCTTCTCCTTGATAAAAGGATTGCCTTCCTCGTCTTTCGCTTTGTCGAGAGACTCGCCTTCTCCTTGATAAAAAGATTGCCTTCTCCGTCTTTCGCTTTGTCAAGAGACTCGCCTTCTCCTTTCTAAAAAGGATCGCCTTCTTCGTCTTTCGCTTTGTCGAGAGACTCGCCTTCTCCTTGATCAAAGGATTGCCTTCCTCGTCTTTCGCTTTATCGAGAGACTCGCCTTCTCCTTGATAAAAGGATTGCCTTCTCCGTCTTTCGCTTTGTCGAGAGACTCACCTTCTCCTTGATAAAAGGATTGCCTTCTCCGTCTTTCGCTTTGTCGAGAGACTCGCCTTCTCCTTAATTAAAGGATTGCCTTCTTCCTCTTTCGCTTTGTCGAGAGACTCGCCTTCTCCTTGATAAAAGGATTGCCTTCTCCGTCTTTCGCTTTGTCAAGAGACTCACCTTCTCCTTTCTAAAAAGGATCGCCTTCTCCGTCTTTCGCTTTGTCGAGAGACTCGCCTTCTCCTTGATCAAAGGATTGCCTTCCTCGTCTTTCGCTTTATCGAGAGTCTCGCCTTCTCCTTGATAAAAGGATTGCCTTCTCCGTCTTTCGCTTTGTCGAGAGACTCGCCTTCTCCTTGATAAAAGGATTGCCTTCTCCGTCTTTCGCTTTGTCGAGAGACTCGCCTTCTCCTTAATTAAAGGATTGCCTTCTTCCTCTTTCGCTTTGTCAAGAGACTCGCCATCTCCTTGATAAAAGGATCGTCTTTTCCCATCTTTTGCGTTGTCAAAAGATTTGCCTTTCTCCTTGATTAAATGATTGCCTTCCTCGTCTTTCGCTTTGTCGAGAGACTTGCCTTCTCCTTGTTAAAAGGATTGCCTTCTTCATATCTTACATTTTGCCTTCCCCTTGTTAAAAGGATTGCCTTCTTCATATCTTACATTTTGCCTTCTCCTTGTTAAAATGATTGCCTTCTTCATATCTTACATTTTACCTTCTCCTTGTTAAAAGGATTGCCTTCTTCATATCTTATATTTTGCCTTCTCCTGGTTAAAAGGATTGCCTTCTTCATATTTCACATTTTGCCTTCTCCTTACTATTGCCATCTTCATATCTTCATATTTTACCTTCTCCTTGCTAAAAAGATTGTCATCTTCATCGCCATCTTCATATTTCACTTTTACCTTCTCTTGTTCAAAGGATTTGCCTTGTTCCATCCTCTGCCTTGTCAAGAGATTTGTCTCCTTGATAAAGGGTTCACCTTATTCATCTTTCACCCCATCAAAAGATTTGCCTCCTGTTACCTTACTCATCGTTCATTTTTCCTCGCATCTCCTTATTTTCCATCTCTCACATTCCAGAAGAGTTGCCTCATTCAGGTGAAATATCTCTTCCTGTCCCATCATGGCTTCTTCACCCGAGGATCCCGTATGGTTGTTCCCACTCAGGCTAAGGGTCAAACCTGTACTTTTTGTGAAAGGTCATTAAATTCAAAAGCTATTTCAGTCTCAGCCATGAGACACCCAAGATCCTCCCTTTTTCAAAGCTTTAGGGAACCCCATTTTCTTCCTCCTTTCGCAAACCCCTTTCGGATTTGTTCGTCCAAACGCCGAAAAACCCATCATGGTCTCTTCACTCGAGGATTTCGTATAGTCGTCCCCTTCAGGTTAAGGGTTAAGCCTGAACCCCGTGCATCGAGGTATCTTCCTTTTTCATGTTTGCGTTAAACCTGAGTCTCGTTTCGACGAGGTGTTTTTCTCCAGTCCTATCGTGGTAATTCTCATCGAGGGATCCATGCTTTGTATATTCATCCAGGACAAGATCTTGCTTGAGCTTCATCTCATGAGGCATTTTCTCAAAAATGTCCCATCAAGGTCATCATATATTCCCTTCCCCATTCAGGTTATTTTGAGATATATTCGTCCCATCCAGGTTAAGGGCTAAACCTGAGTCATTCCAAAAAAAAAAAAAAACTGATCTGGTCTCACCCATGAGACTTGATCAAAATTCTTATCTTTTATCATCCCGGGAACTGCATCCAAAGTCCCATCACGATTTTCTCATTCCTATCATTCAGTCGTATAATTGTCGAGGACTTTGTCTCCCCTGAGCCATTCAAGACAAGGTATTAAGCCTGAAACCATGTCTTTCAAATAAATTCTTCTACACCCAGTTCAGACCTGCTGACTGGGGCATTTTTCAAAATTTGGAGTGTTATCTTTGCCACTAAGCTCGGCTTTCAACCGGCTTAGTAGCAAAGAGGGGCATCTGTGAACACCCCAAATTTTTCAAAATCTTTTAAATATTCCCTTCTTGCCCCTAAAATCATTTTTTGAGCAAATGAGTCATTCTTAATCTAAATTCCAGTTCATTTTTCAAGTTTTACTGAAATTAAATTCATTCTATATGTTTAAATTGATTTCGGATCTGGATCCATTGTCCAGATCCAAAATCTGAGTCTCGTTGTCCAATTTTTAAGAAAATACCAAAAATAGTTTTCAAATAGCTCGGACAGTCCATCCGGCATCCGTTTGATCCATCACATTATTTTCCTCGATTCAAGTCTCTAAACTCGAACATTTTCTCAAAACCTGGGTCCAAACCCTTTCTTCTGAAGAAATTTCCCCAAAATAAACCTGACTTTTCAGAAAAGTTCTGCTTTTGTAAATATTTTTGAAATTTTGTAAAAAAGTAGTCAAAAATCCCTAGTTTCTAGAATTTTGTCTTCAAAAAGTACAAAAAAATATATATTTAAGAAAAGAACAAAAAAATGAGAAAATCAAAAATCCAAAATTTTCAGAAACTATGTAATCTACCCTCTTTTTAAACTTTTTGATAAAACCCTCTCTTGAAACCTCTTTTTGAAAAACAAAAACCATTTTTTAGGAAATTTCTGAAAAGGAGCCCCCTCTTTGCAAATTGGAGAAAATGGCAACGTTTATCCTCCCGTGCGTCCTCCATCGCCTCCTCTCCCGCTGGATCTCCCTCCATCTCCAACAAATCCTCTCTCGAAGGCTCTTCTTCACTCTTAAAAAGAGGATCACGCAGAGGGAGCACGGATCCGTCTTTCACCTCTCCACACCCTCACATTTGTCACCTACATTGCCACAACTCCATCATGTGCCCTATACACTACATCACTTCCTGTATGCTGTTCCCCTTCATCAACCATTTGCCAACAGCCACAATATTCATTTTCCTTTGTTACTTTATCATCCAGCTCCACTATTACAACCCATTAACTCATCTCCTTTCTCATGCCATGTGTATCCATATATATAGATATATATATATACCTATATATATATATAACATATACATATATATATATATATGTATGAGCCTATATATCATTCCCTTTGTCTTGTCATCATCCATATGAACATTTTGTAGATAGCCCCATGATATATGTAGATTTTTCTTTCCTTTTCATACTAACCCGGTTGTTTTGCAGGAAACATGTGGAAAAGGCCATTATTTGAAGTTGTAAATTTGATTTTATGAATTGTAATAACTAGATTTAAATGAGAATTTACATTCCTTGCTTTAGGTAGAATGAATGAGCATTGTAAATATCATGAATTACTTGTTTTTCATGCATTTTTGCCTTTATTTCTCAAATTTCCACAAATGGCAACACGAATGGCACATGCACAATTTCGTAAGAGGTAAATTAATCCTAAGTTGATGATTTACATCAACGGCCATAGTCGGGATGTAAACAAGACTTAGGATTTTTATCTTTTACGAAATAACACTGGATCCACACTGGATCCGTTTTCAAAATTCATCATATTTTCCTTAAATATTTTCTTCTTTTATCAGAATTTAACTTAAAATTAATTCAAAATATATACCAATGGTCATAGTCAGGGTATATTGAGAGTTAATTTCATTTTAAATTCTATAAAAGCACCAAATGTGTTTCATTCTTCACCTGAATTTAAATATAGATTATTATATAATGCATTCAATGACCATAGTCAATGATGCATTATATCTTCAATCTTATTTTAATTCATTTAAAGAATGAAATAGTTTTTCAAAATCCAATTTGAAAAATTTAAATTCATTCATCATTTAGGATAAAATTGCATCATATTTTTAAAAAATTCTTTTTCATAAATCCAAGTGATTCTTTCCTTCATTTCTCAGATCAAACCCTATTCATAAATTCAAATTCAACTCTATTTCTCAAAAGGATGTCAGAATTCAATTTCAAGGTCCCATTTGATTTTGAAAACTTTAGAATCAGCTTATATCCAAAATTCAAATTCTAACTTCAAATTCAAAGTCCAAATTGACTTTGAAATTCATTTTATATTCAAAACTCCAATCAAATCAAAGTTCAATTTAACTTTGAGATTCTTGATTCATCTTCTGAATTTAACTCCAAATCCATTTTAGAATCCAGGATTCAACACTCATATTGGATCTCAGACTTTAGATCCAATTCCTCCTTAGGATCCAGACTCCAATTTCACTTTGGATCTTAGACTTCAGATCCAATTCCTCCTTAGGATCCAGACTCCAATTTCACTTTGGATCTTAGACTTCAGATCCAATTTCCTTATAGGATCCAGAATCCAATTTCACCTTGGATCTCAGACTTCAGATCCAATTCCTCCTTAGGATCCAGACTCCAATTTCACTTTGGATCTTAGACTTCAGATCCACTCTATTTTAGGATCCAGAACCCAAGTCCATCTTGGATTCCAAATCTCGGATCCCATTATGTTTAGTATCCGGAATCCAATTCCAATTCTAGATTTCAATTCCATTTTCGGATCTAATCTGAATCTCTTAAATCCATTTCTATTCTTAAATACCATTTGATTTTCTCAGATCCATTCTAAATTTCCTAACTTCAAAATCTAAATTCAATTCCATCTCAAGCATTCATTTCATTTCCTAAATTCATGTTCAAATTCAAAGTCCATTTCTGACATTGAAGCTTTATTTCCTTTCATTTCAAAACTTCAAATCATTCTCAAGATTCATTCTTCAAAATCTGATTTTACTTCAAAAACTTAGAACTTCTCTAATCTATCTCAAAGTTCTAAGTTAGATTCAACCATTTCTTCACTCCATTATCAAGATCATCTCAGAAATACTTGGAGATTTTTTTCGAAAACATCTTTCAAAAGAGCATACATCATTGCATTGCACAAGCATGATTCTTTGTGCATTTAGATCTTTAGGATAAATTCTTAGATTATATTTAGGCAAAGCAAAAGACATAGATTCGATCCTTGGTTCGATTACCCCTGGTAAAGGCGCCAGGAACGGTCGAACCTCGTACCGATAAACAAATCCCGTCTCTCCATTTTTCCCGCAAATTTTCAAAACGGAGGCGAGTTAAATTTCTAAATATTTTTCAAATTAAGGTCAAGTGAGACCGCGCAAAATAGTTCCTCTTCTCTTTTTCTTTCTTTCTTTTCTCTTCTCTTTCTCTTTTCTTTCTTTTATTCTTCTTCCTTCAAAAAGGAGGAAAATAGAGGTTGGAAAAGGAAAAGAGAAGGAACAGAGAGAAACAACGAAAGAGGAAATTTTTTGCGATGATCACAGATCCTAAATGGAATTTTGGATCTTAAGTCTGAGATCCAAAAAGTGGAATTAGATTCTGGATCCTAAATGGAATTTGGATCTTAAGTCTGAGATCAAAAAAGTAGAATTGGATTCTGGATCCTAAAATGGAATTGGATCTGAAGTCTGAGATAAAAAAAAGTGGAACTGGATTCTGGATCCTAAAATGGAATTGGATCTGAAGTCTAAGATCCAAGGTTGGATCGGATCCGGAATCTGGAACCTAGAATGAGATTTGGATCTGAAGTCTGAGATCCAAAAGTAAAGGTGGGTTCTGGATCCTAAAGGTGGAATTGGATCCAAGATCTGGAATCCAAGATGAGATTGGGTTCTAACTTTGGATTTGGATTTTGAAGAGTCCAAAATGGGGCTTTTGAAGATGAATCTGGGTTTTGAAAACCTATATTGAATTTAAAATTTAAGCAGGGTCAAGTTTTGAGATTTAGAATCAATCTCAAACTTTGATTTTGAATTTGAAGATGAGAAAAATAACTTGATTTTGAAACAAAAGATAACTTCAAAGTTAAATTGAACTTTGAAGTTTGGATATTGATTTGGAAATGGAATTTTGAATATAAGGATTGAATTTTGAAATTTCAAAGTCAAATTAGACTTTGAAATTGAAATTTTAAATCTTTGAAATAAGATAAAAGAATAAATTAAAATAGAGATTGAAGAGAGATATTTGAGATCACTTGGATTTTGGAAAAGAATTTTGAAAATATGATGCTGTTCTATCTTAAATGATGAATGAATTTAAAGAATCTTGAAATTGGATTTTGAAAAGCATATCTCATTCTTCAAATGAATCAAAAATGAGATTGAAGATAAAATACATCCCTGACTGTGGTCATTGAATGTAATATATAATAACCACATTTAGATTCAAGTGAAGAATAAAATACATTTTTTGTGCTTTTATAAAGTTTTAAAATGAAATTAACTCTCAATATACCCTGACTATGGTCATTGGTATATATATTGAATTAATTTTAAATAAAACCCTGATAAAAGAGGAAAATATTTAAAGAAAATATGATGAAAGGATCCAGTGTGGACCCAATGTTATTTTATAAAAGATAAAAATCCTAAGTTTTTTTTACATCCTGACTATGGCCATTGATGTAAATCATTAACTTAGGAATAATTACCTCTTACGAAATGGTGCACGTGCCATTCATATTCCTATTTGGTGAGACATTGAAGGAAAATGATGCAACCAATGATATTTATATGCTCATTCATTCTAATCTAGAGCAGGAAATGTAAATTTTTCATTGATATCTAACTATCACATCATTGAATGGAAATTGAAATCTTGATCTAAGGAGAAAGATAGCACTTTTCATGTATTTCTATAAACACCCCAAATTTTCACTCAATTCTTGACATCGCCCTCAATCGGCACATTTCAGTTCTCCGGAAGCAATAAAGGGCAAAATGGTCATTTTCTGAGTTTAAACCTTGCAAAAAGTCCTAAATTTCATTCTTGAGCATCAAAATTTTTATATTTAGGTTCAGAGACATCTTCAAAATTGCAAAATTTCAAAATCCTTTCTCTGGACAAAAAAGCTAAAATTTTCAAGTCCGAGCTCAGAGTGATATTTCATAGAACATGTCTTTGCATAGCATTACATCATTTCACTGCACAACATGTCATTTTGAGATCCAGAACTCCTGATTTTCCAAATTGTCAATCCAGATTTTATTTTTAAACTTTTCAAAATTGATTTTTAAAAACCCTGGGATTTCAAAATTGCCAATCTTTCCCATTTTACCCCCAGGACTTTGAATTACAAAATTTTTCTAAAGAAAAACAATCTGGATATTTGGACATTGATTTTAAAGAGTTTATCTCAAAACTTTTTGCAAAAGATTTTAAATCTCTTTACAATTTTTTTTTTACTTTTATCCATATTTTGCCTTAAAAAACCAATTTTTCCAAATTTTTGAAAAACAAATAATGTTTTATCTCGTATTTTCAAATAAATGGAGCAGGACTCGCCTTTGAACTAGCATCATACTCAGATTCCCATGTAAGTTTCTTACTTTCAAGCGGGACCCACCCGGAGATGGCACCAATTTTGTAAATTCCTCTTCTTTTTATTTTCTTATTTTTATTTTATTTTATTTTATTTATGTTATGTCCTAAAATAGTGGGCCCACACACATGTGGCATCCCAATTGAAAATAAAAGACTTTCAAAAACAAAACAAAACTTTATTTTCAAAAGGATTTTAAAAGTGGGTTGAGGTGGCATTTCCATAAAAGCTTCTCATTTTTTTATTTTATCTCTTTTTATTTGTTAAATAAAGTTTTTTTTAGAAGGAGGCAGCCTTAAATGGCACAACCGAACTTCCAAAACAAAAAATAACATAACAAATTTCATTTTTACCTAGAACTTAGGTAAATGAAATGAAACATTCAAAAAAAAAAAGATGCACCCTTTTTAAAATGGTAGCATTGAAGTCCAATTTGAAAAATTTTCAAAAAAATGATAACGGACCTGAGTTTCTTTTGGAGGAAAGGAAAGTTTTAAAAGAAGAGGCACTCACGAAGGGGGGGGCTTGGCCGATTAAGAGGGGTCTTCTTTTTTATTTTGCAAGGAGGGGATTCACCAAAGAGGGTGAATTGAAAGGGGGCTGGGCCGATTGATTTTGAGGATTTTCTGTTCTTATTGAAGGGGATTCACAAAGCTGAGGGGCCATATTTCCTATCAGCCGAAGAGAAGAGGGGAAGCCTGGCCGAAGGAAGGAGGATTCTTCTTCTCAAAACGTGAGGTTGTCCATCCAACGGCTGCTCAGTCCTTCTTCCACCTCCAGCCAGCTGCTATTGAAGCTTTCTTCAACCCATCTCCAGCGGCAGCCTCCCATCATCTTCTTCAGCCTATCACATATCTCCAGTCCACGTAAAGGAGGTCCAGCTACCTCCCATTTGCCTTCAATCCATCAGCAAGAAGCTCAGCCGCACATCCACCTCCAGCCGGCTGCTACCCATCCTTCACATTTCCTTCAGCCCATCCTTCTTCAACCCATCATCTTCAGCCTACTTTCCTTCAACCCAGCCACCAAGCATTCCAATGGCTGCCATCCTTCTTCAGCCCAGCATAAGCCCCAGCACCAGAGGCTGCCATACACCACCAGTTGCAGGAAACTCCAGCCAGCATCTGCCTTCAGCCCAGCCGTAGCAGAGGACATCCAGCGTGTTTCTCACAATCTTCAGCCCAGCAGCAAGCCACGCAGTGCTTCTACCCTTTTTTCTTCAGTCCAGCAGAGGAAAGCCATCGTTTTTTTTTCATCTACCTCCAGCCCAGCCACAGGGGATCTAGCAGGTCCTGTGCAGGGAGCTGGAGTACAACGTGCTGCTATTATTGCTGAAGTTGAAGGAGCCGAGGTTGTTGTACAGCAAAAAAGTAGCCCACTTACTCAGGAAGTCTGGCATTTTATTATCTCATTTTGTGTTTCTGTCATGACTTTTAGGATTGATTCTCTTAAAGCACATAATCATGCACCGTGGGACTTCCTCAGACATGCACATATGGATTATGATATATCATTTGTGAAGAGTCAACTAATGGCTCTTGAATTATGTTTTTAACAGCTTGAGAGGAATTGGCCAAGATATTCCAATACCTCATCATTTTACATAATCAAGGAGTGTTTCCCTCCCGAAATTCATTAGGCAATAAGCCATGTATGGTGTAGTGATTGCCCCACAAGTTTTCCTATTGTAAAGAAGTAATAATATCATTGTTAGTTGCAGAGGAGGTTATCTCCATTCAGCACAACAGATGAAAAGCCCATGACCAACTTTCGTGCAATTCTTGCAGAATTTGAATCACATACCAGCTTGAAGAATAATCCAAACAATATTTATAGTGTATATGCCATAGCATTTTCTTCTTCCCACAGCAATTTCCTTACATTTATGTCAACATTGCTGTTTTATAATACATCTGTATGTATATCACTTGTAGTTTATCACTCTAGCAATATACTTTAGTTTTTCGTATTATTGATTGTGTTATTGGTAAATCCTGTCACTTTTTGTTGCACAAACCCAGCACCATTCATAGCCACCATTTACAATAGCACCTTTTGTCCATACTCATTCTCTTTTCTGCAGGTATGCAGTCTTGATAATTGGCTATGTTCATGAACGGATATATCCGTATCCGTTCATGATCCATATGTCATCTTTTGCAAGCGTCATTACTGATATATAGAGAAGCTCTATACCCATTTTTATTGAAAATTACCTTGTAGTTTGGAAAATACGGCTGTGCGAAATCACCTACAGAAACTGTATATACCTGTATTTTCTGATTTTACCCATTATGTGAAATTTCCATTAAACATATATGTCTTCTCATTATATGTATATATGTATCTATATATATGTATATCTATTGTATATCTACCTATATGTATACGTGTATATGTATATATGGATATATATATGTATATATATACTTATATATATATATATCCCTTCATGAGTATTTGCTATTACATTATTTTTCTTTTCTTACTCTTGTAAATACATCATCATTTGATTTATGAAATTTTGTTTTGCTTGATGGTAAAATTCTTGTTTTATGAAGTTATGGCTGGAACTTCATCATTTGATGCTACAATTTCTGTTTTATGAAACTATGGGCTGGAATATCATCATTTGATTTATGAGCTTGATGTTCAACATTCTTGTTTTATGAAGTTATGGCTGGAACTTCATCATTTGATTTATGAGCTTGATATTCAAATTCCTGTTTTATGAAGCTATGTTGGAACACCATCATTTGATTTATGAGATTTTGTCTAGCTTGCTGTTAAAATCCCTGTTTTATGAAGCTATGGCTGGAACATCACCCTTGGTTTTATGAGATTTTGCTTAGCTTAGTGCTAAATTCTTGTTTGCTATATTGTTAGAATATCACCCCATTTGCAGCACCAATTATATATATTGTTTCATCATTTTCCATAACATTTTCATCTTTTCACCAATCTTTTCATATCCTTTTCATGATATCCTTGAAATAGTCCATGATGCTTCCACAACCCATTTCCTGCACATATTCATTTTCTGCTGCAAGTGTGCAGTCTTGATATTTGGCCATATTCATGAACGGATATCTCTATATCCAATCGTGATCTCCCAACCATCTTTGGCGTGCTTCATTATGGATATATAGGGAGGCTCCATACCCATTTTTACTGAAAATTGCATTATAATTTGAGAAGTATGGTTGTGTGAAATCACCTACAGAAACTGTATATACCTGTAATTTCTGGTTTTACCTATTATACGTAATTTCCATTAGTATGTACATATTTTCTCATTATATATATGTATATCTATATATATGTATATCTATATATATTTATCTATATGTATACGTATATATGTATATATATATATATATATATATATATATATATATATATATATATCTTCATGTGCTCTTATTTCCATGTATGAACATCCATATATTTTCTCATACAGTTACACCTCCATCGTTACATGACATTTAGCACCTATTTTAGCATTTTGATATATGTATATGTCTCTTCGTTGTATATATTATATATATATGTCAATTTCCTTGTTTATTTTGTACTAACTCTCATTTTGCAGGAAAATCTAGAAGATGCAGATTCCTTGGCTCCATTTCAATTTTCTTTTACTTTATGTTATGCAATGTAACAATCTAATGTAAACTTTGGAATAAAATTTACTTTTACTGCTTAGATTAGGTTGTATCTCATATAGTTTGATTTCAGTAATATCCGGATTATATGATGCATATATCTAAATTTTCAAAATTCACTGTGAATGAACACGAATGGCACGTGCACCAACTCTTAGAGAGTTGATGAACTCGGTGGAGTCCATATTTACGGCCCTAGTCGGAATATGGACGAGACCCAGATCCATCATCTGTCTACCAGTCACATTGAGCCTACACTCTTAGGCTATCTTGAAAATGCACCTCATATTTCCAATGTTTTCAAAATATTGTGAATTAACTCAAATAAACCCTGAATATATTCATGGCCACAGTCAGAATATATGAAGGATTTACTTTGGCTTAATCCACATTTTTCCAATAAAATTTTCAGAAATCTTTTCAAAAGTGCATTCATTCATTCAAATCATCTGCATCATTCGTTTTTCTCATGATTTTCTCAAAAGATTTTCACTTTATGGAATCGATTTTCTCAAGAAACTATGATGATATTCGGAGTTGGATTTCCCAAATCAAATGTTTTCCTGTGATTTTTCTTAAAAAGTTATTTCCTTAAGATTCTTTTTCAAAGGAATTTCTCATTTTCTCAAGAATCCAAGTTGATTTTCAGATATTGCAAAAACCAGATTCTCAGGATTTCAATTTCCTAAGTTTTGAATTTCCTTCTCCAAAGAGTTTTCCTACAAATTTTCCATCATTTTCCTAAGAAAATTCTCAAAGTCCGAGTTTTCCTGAGATGTGCTTTCCTTTCAAGTATTCATCTTTTCTCAAGAATTCCTTCCAATTTTCCCGAGATTCTCATTTCTTCATAGTTTTCTAAGTCTTTATAAATTTTCTCAAACTTTTTCTGAGATTCTCATTTCCTCATGGTTTTCCAAGTCTTCCTAAGCTTTCTCAAGATTTTCTCGAGATTCTCATCTCTTCAAGATTTTCCAACTCTTTATAAACTTTCTCGAGATTTCAAACCTTCTTCGCCTGAGTTTCCTCAGAGATTGATTTCCATCTTTTTCCTGAGAAATACTTTTCAACTTCAAATATTTTCTAAGCATACATCATATTTTCCAATTTACATTTTCCAAAATTCTCATAGCACATGCCTGAATTCTCTGTGCATTTAGGATAGAACACGATTTCGGTAATTTCACTAAGTCAAGCACAATTTTGGTCCTTGGTTCGATTACCCCTGTTAAAGGCGGCAGGAACGGTCGAACCTCGTATCGACAGGTCGAGCCCCATCCCATGGATTTTCCCGCAATTTTCAAAACGGAGGCGAGTATTTCAAAACAATTTCCAAAATCTGGTCAAGTTTGACATCGCGAAAGCGTTTCCCTCTCTCTTCCGCAAGGAAGGGAAGACAGGGAAAATTTTTGCGACGATAACAATTTCCTGCAAAATGTAAGTTAGTATTGGGACGATATAGAAAAGACACATCAGGCTGAAGGACTAACATGCATATATACCTATCTAAGAACTAACTGGGGGTATGCATATCAAAATATATGAGTAACATCCTAACCTTTTGGAAAATCGGATACAGTAGTGCATACTAAATCAAGGGAAAAATGGCATGTCATGATACCCATGACAGTGCAAAAGCCTATTATGTAGATGTCAGGGATTGAATACATGCTAGAGCCAATACTAATATATGCTATGGAAAAGCTGAAACTGATATCACATATGCTTGATGAGATGTTTTGAGAAAAAAAAATTAAGGGACATCAAAACATTTACTGTAAAACTCAACAATTAATGAAAAGAAAGAAAGAAAAAAAAAAACAGAATATTGAGAATTGTTTATTTGATAATAAATGAAGGTGTAAAAACACCTGGGTATAGCCGACAGTGGAGCTTAGTTATAGGGTTAGCCATGAAGTGGAATTATGACATTAATGGCATATGCTCACATACTGCCAGCCATATGATGCTAAACACGCACATTAAGTCACACCATTGGCTATCATATCAGGATCACACTGTAAAAGGCTATGTGCTGTGAGAAGACCATGGTAAATGAAATGAACGTGGGATAACAAGGATTAAAGGAGGTTGTGGTATACTACAAGTGTTATACACAATGAGATACAATGAAGTTGAATAGTGTACTTTGCAGGAAATGAGAATGGTGAACACATTTATTAACAACAAATGGTGAATGAACATAAGCTGTAAGTGTTGTGCAACATGCCAATAGAAACATGGGAGTCACAGGTGGGTGTGTGAACTGCATACATATGCAAGAGCAAGACAGTAGTGTAGTGATCATAGTGTAAAACACTAACGATACCATGATAACACAATGAAGTGTTAGGCACTTGGTTCAGAGGTGAGCAAGGAGGTCTAATTCCCAACCAGGAAATGCAGGTTTCATAAAGTGACAGAGGGATAACTCCCATCAGATATAAGAGCTCCTGAAAAACCAAAATTTAATAATTTCTGATTTGAATCTCACCTAATGCAGGGACTTAGCTTGGCAAGATCAAGATCTCCCCATGAGTTTAATAGGCATAGAATGATGGAGGCGATGTGGAAGCGCCACAGTGTTTTGTGGTAGTGGAACATAATGCAGATGTGGTAATGAGGTTATGGTGAGATTCCATGCAGGAATTAGCTGGTTAGCGAGGATCTGCTGGGATCTTACATGGACTATGTACAGTAGAGAGCTTGCTGCCTCTGTGGGAGGTGCAGAAAGAACTGTGCTGGTGAAAGTGAAAATAAGGTATACCTCTGTGCGACAGGCTGCAACAATGCTTGGCATTGCTGCAGATGCCTAAAGAGGAAGGAAAACGCGGCAATGCCTTGGCACTGCTGTGGACTGGTGGTTGCTACAGAGGGGCAAGAAGTGATGAAGAAAGTGGGTTCTACCAGCATTGATATGGGGGAAAACACACCAACGTTTCTTTATTTGGAAGATCTCCTGCTGGCAACTTAGCAATACTTCAAACAGGACAAAAAAAAGCATCAAGCAATATTCAATATCCATGACGAAATGTTTGATATACCTGTGATCAGAGATTGATATAACGGATTGAATTCTGTTGTTCAGTAACTCAAGAAGATTCTGCACTAACTGGCGTTTCAGACTAAGACCTATAGATCAATCAATAGTGAGTTTGAAAGTCGAACCCCTAAATCAACAATTCATCAAACAACAAATAGCCCAATTATTTAAATACTAAGAGAGGAAAGGGAAACAAAATGATAAGGATTAGATACAAACCTCCGATCCTTAAACCAAGAATCAAATAACTGATTCAAAGAAAAAAAAAATCAATAACATTAACACTTACATCAAGTCCAAAGCTTACTGGATTTAGACAAAACTTTCAACAGGCTCTCTCACATCAATATCATTCAGACAACAACCAAGGTTTCAAACAGGATTTTAATGGCAAGGGATTCCGATCGAATTTACAATTAGCACAAATAATTGCAGAATTCTAGCGAACCCTTTGTAGGAAATTTTATTCAGGGACTAAATATTATTCCCTTAGAGTGAGTCGACCACAGGTGACACAGGGGCCTTTAGTTACTTTTCTTGAACTCCTGCGTTTACGAGAACAAAGCCACATACCTTTCCAGATCGCAAGAGATGAATCTCATGGCAATTTAGTTACTTCCTGGCAGCTGGAGTCGACTGTCTCCATCTCATCCCCAAAAAAAGTTTAACAAAGAATGAAACCAACGATACATGGGTGCTGATGAAAGTGTGATTCTGAGGGTGTATAACGCACAAGGTAATGATCTTATCAAGGGATTATAACATCGTAACAGATATATAAGTTCACCACATGTGGCGAAGTAGGCTCAAACATTGTGACTGTTGCTGATAAATACATGAAAGAAAAGTTATCTAAAAGGAGCAGCAGAAACTATATAAGAGTATCGTGCAAATTGCGGTGAGATGTAATAGTGTTGGTGAATATTGTGCAAAAGAAGAGAACGTAAATGGACTATTAACACAGAATTAATGAAGAGGCTGTGGGTGAAAAAAAAAAACTCAAAAGACATTGCTAATGAAGCAAAAACCGAAGCATCTATTGCAGCTTGATTCCCCAGCCATAGTGCTACTGGTATTGAGAGATGCAGAGATCACCACCAAAAAAAAAAATTGGAAAAAATGGTTTAATGAATCCACTTTGCCGACAAGATCAAATACTTTCTCATGACTTATGAATTGCAAGAGCAAATTATAGCAGAAAAATAGCGAGATATACAAGCAAAAAAAATGGGAAATCCGATGGAAAGTTTATAATGAAAGGAAAAAATGTCGGAATACGGTGGAATTCCATTCATTATCGCACTATGCGTGACCCGATCTGGCTATGAGCCAAATCAGGATCACCAGGAGTGCTTTGTTTAGGGTGATTAAAAAAAAAAAAAGGACAATGAGATCGGGATTCTAAGGGGAAGAGGGAAGAAGTTTTTACCGATTTTGCTTGAAGCGCCTACGGCGAAATATACGTTTTCCATTGATGGGGAAAAATACTGATCGCTAGAAGTTCCGATGATGAAGACCCGATTCATAAAAAAAAAATTTGTCCGAAGTTCTGGAGTTTGAAGACAACCGAATGGGCTTCAATTGATGGCGGCAGTCAGCAGGTGATGGATCCTCCAGAAAGGGAGTCGATGATACCTGAAGTGAAGCTGATGCTCTATAGAGTTCCTATTGTAGAGTCGATCTTCGTCTTCTTGCAGAGGAAATGCCTTAGAAGAGGTGTTTGAAGAAGAGTTTGCTGCATGCAAACGGATTGGGAAAAGAAGTCTTTAGTGAAGATCGATACCAATCGGGGTCGACAGATAGTGGACGCCAGAGGAAAATGGGTGTAATAGGTGTCGACAATGGATGATGAGAATAAGCGATGCCGAATGTGTGGAATGGATTCCCTTTTTAAAGATGAAGAAGAAAGCTCCAGAAGGGCTTTCGTTAGAGATGGAGGGTTTGGAGGGAGGGGAAGGCCTGTGAGGCCGTTGGCCATCGACGGTTCTGGAGCCATCGTTATGGAGCATGCAATGAGGGTTCTTGAGGAGGCTTCGTGAAGAAGAGGGGATGAGATGGAGTGCAAGGGTGTGACTCGGTATGGAGTTAGGAAGGTGAAAATGGAGAGAAACCAAGATGAGATAGAGAAAAGGAGGGTGAGACAGAATGAGAGAGGGTTTGTTAAAAAGAGATTTCACTTTCGGTCCTTCTGAATTGCAAAATTTTTAAAAACAGTGTCCACCAAAAACGTGGTTCTTAACAAAACTAATTTCTAAAAAGGTGTTTTCACAAGACCGATTTTTTTGTTTCTTTTCTATATTTTTTTTTCTTTTTTTTTCTTTTTCTTCATTTTCTACATTTTTTTGTATTTTTTGGAATAAAGTTCTAAAAACTAAGGAGTTTAAAATAATTTTGCAGAATTTCTTAAAAATATTTACAAAGGGTTTTCTGAGTTATTGAAAAAAATGGGTTTGGACCCAAGTTTTGAGAAAATATTCGAGTTTTAAACCTCAAATCGAGGAATATAACATAATGGATCCAAACGGACACCGGACGAACTGTCTGAGCATGTTAAAAGGTTATTTTAGTAATTTTGAGGATTTGATTTAAAAATTGGACAATGAAGCTCAGATTTGGATCTTTTATCTGGATCCGGATCCGAAATTGAGTCAGATATAAAAAAAATGAATTTAATTTCAACAGAGTTTGAGAAACGAAATGAAATTTAGATTTAAGTCTGACTCAATTACCAAAAAAATGAGGGCAAAAGGGCAAAAAAGGAATATTTACAACATTTTGAAAAATTTGGGGTGTTCACACCACCATCGACTGGAGATTGAACAAAGAAAGAGGGAGAAGGGGAAGGAAGGTCAAGAAGAGCCGGCGATGGTGGAAAAGGGTGAGAAGAGAGGGAAGAGAAAAGAGGGGAAAGAGGAATGGTTTAGGCGAAAATGGGGAGACACCTTTCATTTTTTGTTTTTTTGGTTTTTAAAGAAAGCAAACCGGTTTGAGCCGGTTTGTTTTGTTTTTTTCAAAAATCTAAAAAAAACTATTTAAAGAACTTTTATTTGCTAAAAACCTCAAAACAAAATTAGTTTATTCTAACCTAAATCTAATTATTATTATTATTATTATTATTATTTTATTTTTATTAAAAGCTAAAATTACTATGTAAATAACAAACATTAAAAATATGCTTAAAAATATAAAAATAAAGCTATTTTTCATACATTTTCTATTTTGAAATCATTTTAGCTCATTTAATCAAAACCAGCATAAAATTGGGTTTTTAAAATATTTTTTATGAAATCAGGCATATTTTAATGTTAATTAACTCTAAAATATATGCATGATCACTTTTCTTGAAATTTTCAAAAGAGTGGTTTTGGTAAAGAAATTTTTTCAAAAAGAGGTTTTTAGGCTATTTATGTATATATATATATATTATACTTTTTTTCTTTTCTTTGCATTTTTCTATTTTTTTGTGTTTTTGAAATAAAAATTCTAAAACTAAGGGATTTTTAAACTAAATTTACAAATATTTATAAAAGAAGGGTTTTTCTGAGAATTTGGGGTTATTTTTGGAAAATTTCTTTAGAAAACGGGTTTACATCTGGATTTTGAGGAAATATTCGAGGTTTAAACCTCGAATTGAGAAATACAGAGCTGTGGATCCAACAAGATATTAGATGGACTGTCTGAGCCTATCAAAAATTATTTTTGGTACTTTTGAAAAAATTAATTTTGAAAATTGAATAACGAGGCTCAGATTTGGGTTTTGATAATGGATGCGGGTCCAAAATCGAGTCAGATATATAAAATGAATTTAATTTCAATAAAATCTGAGAAATAAACTGGAATTTAGATTTTAAAACTGACTCAATTACCCAGAAAATGGGGCCATGGGCAAAAAGGGAACATTTACACAATTTTGAAAAAATTGGGGTGTTCACATATGCCGCTCTTTGCTACTAAATTAGTTGAAATCCGAGCTTAGTGGCAAAGAAAACACTCTAAATTTTGAAAGAAAGAAAGAAAAAAAAATGTCCCAGTCGGCAGTTCTGAACTGGGTGTGGAAGAATTTATCTTAAGAGACATGATTTCTCAGGATTGACACCTTATCCTGAATGGTTTTGAGGAGATGAAATCCTCGAAAAGAATGATAGAACTAGATAACAGAAGATGAGGAAATCGTGATGGGACCTTGGGTGGAGATTCACGAAATGGTGAAAATAAGAATTTCGATCAAGTCTTATGGGTGAGACAAGATCAACCTTTTGGAATGACTCAGGTTTAGCCCTTACCCTGGATTGAATGAAGATATCTCAAGATAACCTGAATGGTGAAAGGAATATATGAGGACCTTGATAGGACATTTTTGGAAAATGCCTTATGAGATGAAGTTTAAGTAGGATCCTATCCTGGATGGATATATAAAGCATGGATTCTTAGATGGGAAGAGCCATGATGGGACTGAAAGAAAATGCCTCATCAAAATGAGGAACCTTGTTGGAACGAGACTCAAGTTTAACCCAAACCTGAGAAAGGAAGATACCTTGAGGGGCGAGGTTCAGGCTTAACCCTTAACCTGAAGGGGATGACCAAATGGAATCCTCGAATGAAGAAACCATGATGGGACCTTCGGAGTTTGGACGAACAAATTCGAAAGGGGTTTGCGAAAGGAGGAAGATGGGGTTCCCTAAAGCCTGAAAAAGGGATGATCTTGGGCGTCTTATCGCTGAGACTAAATCAACTTTTGAAATCGATGACCTCTCGCAGAAAGTACAAGTTTGACCCTTAACCTGAGTGGGCACGACCATACGGATTTCTCGAGTGAAGAAACCGTGAAGGCACAGGAAGAGATACCTCTCCTGAATGAAGCAACTCTTCTGGAAGATATAAACAATGCTAGGTTGCATCAAAATGGATATCAAATATTTATTTCATTCTTGGAATAGCTAAAAAATTTTGCCAATAAGATAAAAATTGTAGTTGACTCAAACGCTTGAAAATGTGCACGTATGTGCAAAAGACATCCCCTCTTTTACCTAGAGTATTTCCTCCAACGAGGTTAACTCCTCGGTCCTAAGAGTCAAATTCAAAATTTTAGCGCTGATGATTTTCTTCAAGGAAGCTATCCATTTCCTTGATATGAGAAGAGAAGAAATATTCTTAATTTCATAAAAGAAAGTAATGAAAAGATATTGATAAAAGGACTTTGCATAAGAAAAGATGATTTCTAGCAATTTCGGCAGTTTGATATCTGAGAGTTTTTCCCATGATGATCTTCTTGCACTCTTTTTGAGTCATTGAACTTTCTCGGGTTTTAACATCATCCTTTATTTTGGAGATGTCCTGACTTTTCTCTCTTTTTTGGGGAAGGGTACATCACAAACTCCTTCATCTTGGAGATGTTCCGATCCTTCTTTTGTCTCACGAATTATACTGATGATATTAGCTCAAAAAGGTCAAAATCTCTAGATGATAGCATAAATCAAATATCTTTTAGGGTTTGTCTGGAGGCTCAGCGCAATCGCCTTCATCTTGACGGTGATCTGAACGTTCCCTGAAAGGATCTGTCACAAAACTCCTTCATCTCGGAGATGATCCAAATCTTCTTTGTCCTCGGGGGTCAAACTCACATACTCGTCTTCATCTTGACAACAATTGAGAGATCCCCTTTGCGGATATTTGATTGTAGCTTAAATAGATGAGGAGATATGGATTAAGTGGATTCTTTTTATCGCTCAGAATATTTCCACTACCTAATTGCCAGAAAGTCGCCTTTAAACATGTGTCATAGCCATGATCAATATCAATTCGCTTTTGTCTTTTCAACATCATTGTATATTTCTTTCGTTAATCATACCGAGGACATTTCTTACATCCTTTTGGTTGATCAACAGGGAAAGGATTTGAATTTTACCCCTTTTTCGCAAAAAGTTTCACCTTTTTTGGAAAGAATACTAGAGGTAATCTGAGGTAATTCTTTCGTGTAGTAAGAATATTGGAATCAACAAATGTTTTTAGCAAATTGGTACAATGTTTCAGAATCCTTTTGTGAAATAATCACTCAATATAGATTTTGATGAGATCTTGCAATTTAGAGGAATGGTGTAAGAATCAGACTTTGGAAAACTCGACTGGTGAAAAGACATAAGATTTTGGAAATCCCGACCAGTTATAAGAGACTGGATTTTGATAATCCCAACCAGTTATGAGAAACTGGATTTTGAAATCCCGACCAGTTATGAGAAACTGAATTTTGATAATCCCGACCAGTTATAAGAAACTGGATTTTGATAATCCTGACCAATTATGAGAAACTGGATTTTAAAATCCCGAGCAGTTATGAGAAACTGGATTTTGAAATCCCGACCAGTTATAAGAAACTGGATTTTGATAATCCCGACCAGTTATGAGAAACTGGATTTTGAAATCCCGACCAGTTATGAGAAACTGGATTTTGAAATCTTGACCAGTTATGAGAAGCTGGATTTTGATAATCCTGACCAATTATGAGAAACTGGATTTTGATAATCCCGACCAGTTATGAGAAACTGGATTTTGAAATCCCGACCAGTTATGAGAAACTTGATTTTGGTAATCCCGACCAGTTATGAGAAACTGGATTTTGAAATCCTGACCAGTTATGAGAAACTAGATTTTGATAATCTCGACCAGTTATGAGAAACTGGATTTTGAAATCCCGACCAGTTATGAGAAACTGGATTTTGGTAATCCCGACCAGTTATGAGAAACTGGATTTGAAATCCTGACCTATAAGGTCCATGATTTATTTTGTGATGATAGTACGCAAATTGTGTTGAGACCGATGAAATTTTGTCGATTTGGCAATTTTTGTAATTTAGCCTACATAGAGATACAGGTCAAATCACGTAATTTTACGTAAAAAGGCAATTGAGAGAAATCTAGAGTGAATTAACCTCCGAAATTTTTAGGGTAAGTTTATAATATGTCTATGGTGATTTACTCCGAATTTAAGGTCCGAACGACGAAAAAACTTCGTCAGTTCATGTGAATTACGGGAGATTGCTTAGAAATTTAGCGAGGGCCTAAACGAGACCAAATTCGTTCATAACAAAGATTTCTTTGCTTGGGTAGTTTTGAAATGTCATTTACATTGATAATATAAAATAAAATTATTGTACATCAAGGAAAAAGAATTGAAATTCAATTAAAAATAAAATCAATATAATAAATTACCCTTTCTTTCATTGGTCAAGGTCGACCAAGGCCATGACCGTCCATACCGGATGGCCTTAGGATGACCATGGCCATGAAACCAGCTGGTCACGTTGACCAGCTGGGTTAGTGGCAGTCTTGTAAGAGACTAAAAAGAAATCTAAAAGGGAGGGCCATGATTGGCCCTACCCAAATCAATTAAAAAGAAATTTTAATTATTTTAAATAATAATGTCATGTCATAAAGTAAGAAAAGGGAGATCATGCATGGCTTGAGAGGGTCGACCTTCCCTTTTGGGGAGTGCGTGAGATCTTAAGAGCTTGCCTTGGGATTCAAGGAATCCCAAGGGCTCTTCCCAAGAGGGAAGAGCCATAATGAGTTTGAATAAACCCTATTGGATGCATGGGGCGGCAGCCCCATGGCATTTCTGAAATTTTAGAATGTAAAATTCAAATCTCTTAAAATGTATGGTGGAGTTGGGCGGCGGTGGAAAACCGTGATCCACCCCAGCCCCACATCTTGGAGGGTGATTCTCCACCCTCCATCTCAACCCATCCACCTTTAAAGCCCTTTGGAAAATCGTGTACCCCGCTTTAGAGGGGCGATTTTTTTCTAAAATCCATTCTCTCTCCCACACTCTCCTCTCTCACTCCCTCTTCCTCCCAGCGTGGGGGAGTCTCTCCATCAACGTAGATGAGCTGCAACCACTTACCTCTTTCCTTCAAGCACCAAGGTGAAGATTCAACTCGGTTTGCACATGGTTTCGGTACATCATGAAACCGAGGAGCCAATGCATCCATGTATGCATGCTCCATCGATGGATTTAGTTTGTATAAGCTATTCCTTTTCCTTGTTTCTTCATTGATTCATTCTTGTTCACGGTTGTGGGTTGCTGCACGCATATGCATTTTGGTTTTTTTGTTTTTCCTACTCTTCCAATAGCATTTTCTTCTTGCTTTTCTTTTATTTTCCTTTTTCTGAAGTTTCGTTTTTTATGTTGCCGTTCCTCTCTTGCTGTTGGGCGTGATACGCTTGCTGGGGTGCACTGGACCAAGCTGGGCTCGTCCAGCATGCACCCAGTCTGTTGGCACTCACTTGAAGTGCATGCAAGCAGCCGCTGGTGCGCTGCAGCCGCCACCTCTCTCTTTGGCATAACATCAATCCAGCCCAGTCCCAATGTGTTTGGGATTGGTGCAGCCATGCCCTTGGCCTGAGTCAGGGTGTGACCAAGCCCCATTAGAGGTGGAAAGGGGGCCCTAGGCCTCCGACATTGAAAGTCTTATGTGTTTAATTTCTGTTTTGTTTTTATGGTTCAGGGTGATTGGCGCAACGAGCCACCGGACGATTGTAGCAGGTTGGGGCCAACCTATGACAGGTGCCCAACCCCTTTTTCAGCTATGGTTCAAGCCATGGGCTCTAGTTCGTGACTTTGGTAGTTGCAAGGTCTGGTCTAGCGAACCAGACCCTTCAGCCAACACCGTTATCAGGTGTTTGGAGCTGGGCACCTTGCGGGTGGTCCGCATGCCCAACATAGGATGCCAGTCCCTTTTTTTTAGCATATGGGTTTGGGCTGTAGTACTAGTCTGAACCAAGGGTTCAGACCAGTGATACAGCTGGCTGGAACCGTCTGGTTCACAGGCCAGACTCCAGCTCGGGCTTGGCACTTGGTGCCAGCCCGGTTTTTCCTTTGTTGGAGCCGGGTGCCAGCCGTGTGGTGCTGGGCACCCAGGCCATGTGTGGCCGACCCTTGTTGGTCCAGGTCTGAACCAAAATGTTCAGACCTGAGTGTGTTTGACAGCAGCCTGGTCCTATGGACCAGACCCCCTGTCCAACTACCTTGGCGCCCAGATCCGCAGTGTTAACTGCGGCTGCCCATTTTGGCAGCATGCTTCAGTCCCAACCGAACCATTTCGGCGGTCTGGTCCGAACTATGAGTCAGACCAGATTCCCCTGGTGGATTGAGCAGTCTGATCTAGAGGACTAGACATGCATTTTTAGGTAGGCCCCTTTGACAGCGGGTGGGCGATTCCTTTGCCGAAAACCCACGCAGCCTAGTTACTCCATTTAATTGGCTGACCCAAAAAGTGACTTTTTATTTTTATGACCAGCACGAAATCTTACCCCTAGCCGAACCTGAGTTGGTCCAAATTCATGTTTTGTCTTGCCCTGCACCCTTTCGCATTTCGGTTAGGGTATTTGGCATGCGTGCACATGCCTTGGGAAGCACTCGTTCGGGTAATCATATATATATATACAAGTTAATGCACATAGATGAGTGTTTTGGTGCGACCAAATGGACACGTGGCACCCTTGTGTCCGGTCCAAGAGTTTCTGATAATGCATGAAATGCACATCATGTTATGAAGATATTCATGCATTTTTAGATGATTTTAAGGTTTAGAACCCATGATTGGATGCATTTTGACATAAATGGGTCATGGTTCAAATTTCAAAAAAATCAGAGTTAAATTGAGAGAGTTATGGCTATTTTAGTGTTTGAGCACGGATTTTGAGGTAGATCAGATCCATATCCGACCCAAAGTGACCTTTGTGAGCCTTGAATCAATGTTAAAAACATCAAAATCCACCCCACACGTGATCCAATACCCATTTAGAACATATTTTCAGAAAACCCCTCCTAAAAGAGGCGCCTAGCAATATTTTTCTTTATAAACCTCTTTTTGAAAAAGAGCCAAAGTATAAATAAAAGTTTTTAGCAAACCCTACACGTTTTTTTACTTGGGATTGATGCCTCCTTAGCTGATTCTTGCTCTAGCCACCTTCTTCCCCACTCATTCAACGCCACCTCCATTGAAGCTTGGAGTTTTGCTTGAATTTCAAGCATTCCTTCTTGTCTTTTCTTACATATCTTTTCGTTTCTTTTCCTCCTTGCTAGTTATTGGTCATGTTTGCTGTGTTTTGCAGGTGTAGCAGAGGTTGAAGACACTTTTCTTGCATGGAGTTCCGTCTACTCCAACAAGAAGGATCGGCTCTACCTCCATCCGATCTTCTACGCCACCCGATCGTGAATCGGTTCCTTCTCCGCCCTCGGTGGACTTCAAACGTGGTACAACTGCAAAGGCGAGCTTCATTGTAATATTCCAGCATCAACGAAGATGATGAGGCATGTTATCAAAGGTTGATTCCGCTCTTTCCATCCCCACAGTCGTCGGATCGCCCTTGAGGTTGATCTTGCTCTTTCTCCGTTCTTATAGATAGATTCGAGTCTACCTAAAGTCCTTTCTTCTATCTCAGCCATTCTCTGATTTTTCCTGTTATTTGACAGTAAACCACTGTCATTTTTACCTTATTTTCCCTTTTTGAAAGTCGTTTTTGGGTCTAGATTAAAAGTAATAGTTGTTGGATCAATCATTTTAGTCAAAAAGTGGAAATTAGCTAGATTTAGTCTAGCCGATTCCAACGTTTTCTAAGCTTCTATTTTTTGAGATTTGTTTCAGTAGTCAACTATGTTAAACGTTATTTAGCCTAGTTTAGTTTGATTTTGGGGCATTGTTTTAGATCTAGGTGTGTCATTGAGTCTTAGTTTGCAAACTCGTTTTAGCCAAAACCCAAAATCGGCTAGATCTATTCTAGCTGATTGGGACGTTTTCTCATTTTCGGTTCTCTGAAATTTTTTTACAGCAAAGTGTGTTAGTTAGTTAGTGTTCTAGTAAATTAAAGTCCCTTTTAGTGAGATTTTATGTTGAATCTATGTTGGTGTCTAATATTGGTGCTAATGTGTTGAGGTCGATTAGTGTGTGTATTTTTTCATTTCTAGCGATTTGTGTAGTTGTCCTTTTATTTTAATTTTTGTTAGAAATTCAGTTAGTCGTGTCTTAGGTTAATTTGATTTTAGCTGCAGTTAGGTTGAAGTTGATTTGTCATTGAAATTGAAAATCGTGTTTAAAAAGAAAAAGAAAAAAAATCGTTCTTTATTATCGTTTTTCTTAGTTTAGATCAAAGTCATTTTTTGTTAGAGTGTTTGATAGGTTTTCTTCCCCAAGCCGGACGTCTGCCATTAGAGGTCCAGCTGAAGGTTCAATTGTTTGGTAAGTTTGATTTGAATTAGGTAGGTTCATTCTAGAGTCTAGATTCATTTGTGGTGTGTTAATGTCCAAAAATGTCTAGTGGTCTTGTTTAGGTAGTTTTGAATTTGGTGTGTTGTCTACATTAATTTCTTTTTAAAAATCGTGTTTCCCATTCCCATTCTAACCTTTCATTGCATTATTTAGAGGGTAGTTTTATTATATGAGTAATAGTGTAATTTCATTAATTAGATAAGGTTGCATTATAGATAAGGGTCAATTGAGTAATTGAGGTGTGGAAAACAATTTGTGGCAAATTTGGATTCCTCCAAATTCGTGGGCTACATTTAAGGAATGTTTTGAACGTTTGAAATTTTTTAGCCAGCCAAGAGAGAAGGCTTTCCCTACTCTACACGTTTGGAAATAAAATCTAAGTTTCAAATCTCTTTCTAAAAACGTATCCAACGCTTTGCGAAAGTGGCTTATTGATTTTAATGAATAGCTAAAACCGTGTGGGACCTCTTTGGGCTGGACGGTTTTATTACTTTTGGTGTATTATCGATTAGATTAGTTTACCAGCCCAAAGGGATCCCACACGGTTTTAGCTATTCATTAAAAGCAATAAGCCACTTTCTCAAAGCGTTGGATACGTTTTTAGAAAGAGATTTGAAACTTAAATTTTATTTCCAAACGTGTAGAGTAGGGAAAGCCTTCTCTCTTGGTTGGCTAAAAAATTTCAAACGTTCAAAACATTCCTTAAATGTAGCCCACGAATTTGGAGGAATCTGTGAACACCCCAAATTTTTTAAAGTTTGGTAAAAATAACCTTTTTGCCCCTGATTCCATCTTTTGAGAAAATCAAAGCTAAATTTCAGTTATTCTTCAGACTTTCTGGATTGAATTTCATTCAAATTCAATTTTCGGATCCGGACCCAGTATCAAAACCCAAATCTGAGCCTCATTATCCAACTTTTCAAATTAAAGATTTTAAAATATCAAAAGTGAATTTTGGAAAAGCTCAGACAGTCCATCTGGTATCCTGCTGGATCCACAACCCTGTATTTCTCAATTCGAGGTTTTAAACCTTGAATATTTCCTAAAAATCCGGATATAAACACATTTTTTGAAGAAATTTTTCCAAAATAGCCTTGAGTTCTAAAAAAACTCCCTTTTGTAAATATTTTGCAAAAATACAAAAAATCAGTTTTAAATCTATATTTCCTCGCAAATCTTAGGATTTTATTCTAAAAATACAAAAAAATGGAAAAATTACACAATAACAAAAAAAATGGAAAAATTATGAAAAAAACAAATGGTTTTTTAAGTTTTTTAAGTTAATTTTCCTGAAAACCTCATTTTAAACCATTTTTCAAAAATTTTCCTAAAAGAGGGCCTCCTTTATGGAAAAAGGGGAAAATTCCAACGGTTTGCTCCCGCGCCTCCCTCTTCTCCTCTCTCCATCGCTGATCTCAAACTACCTCCTCTATTCTTCACCTTCCATCTTCAACAGGTTTTTCTCTCGAATCATCCATTGCTCCTTTAAGAGAAGGCCTCCACCGCTTCTCAAAGGATCCATCTTCACGCAACAATTTCTCCTCCAACATCCATCGGTTTTTCTTCCTGAAAGGCATCAGAGCTTCTCTGCAAATCCTTGGCCGACATCTATTTTTTTTAGCAAGATCATCCATTATTCTTCCTTTATCGAGCAACATCCCCTCCTCCTGGCTTCATCCCTCTGGCGTTTCCTCTACAAGCCATTGATGATCCTTCTCTCTTTAGGATCCTTAAAAGGTTGAGGAGCATCAGTCTGTTCTTCTTTTCCTCAATCGAACCAGAATTGCGGTAAGTCCCTTTCCCCTTTTCTTTACCATTCTTTTTTTTATTTTTTATCGATCCACTAAAGCACCCATGTAGCTTCGATTTTGCACAGAGCAAAGATCGATCTACGCATGTTGTGCCATATTAACGGAATGGTAAATTCCAACATGTCTTTCGTTTTACGATTTCGGTTGTATTGGATTCCAATCTATGACTGATTATGCATTTGATTTCCTTTTACTGCCTCAATTCCTTGTTTGCTTCGGGATTTCCGATTCTGTTCTAATAATCGGCTCACATGCGATTTACCATTCTCTAGCATTCAAATTGTCCACTATATCTTGCATTTCTCGTCTTTTTGCACATCGTATGATATTCATCCCCTCGGATTAGCACTTACCTCAGTGTTCATTATTAGGATTCGATCAAACGATAGGTCTGCAAACTCATTAGTTTCAGATCTATGTCTGGATCGTCTGACACTGCATTTCTACGTATCTTATTTTAGCCATCTTCTTGGATAAATATGTTTTTCTCATTTCATAGTTGATTTTACTGTAAGTAGGGGATCATTTAGCAAACAACTTTTACTTTGATATAAATAATTTTTTCTTTATGTTCTATTTAGTCACCTTATATCTCATACTTCAATCCGCACTATCTCTGCATAATTAATTCACACTCATTGTTAAACTTCTGAGATATCTGTATGTTGTCCCTTTCGTAAGCCTTTGTCCATGGTGTGAATACATCCTAACATTATCTCCTGAGGGTATGAAGGGTGAGAGTTTATGAGGTGGGGACTCGTAATAGTGAAGATGTTGATCTGTCTTTTAAAATCAAAAGTATCGATGGCCAAAGGGATGAAAAAATCAAGGGTTTAATTCAAATCCGTAGGAGAGACCTTAAATAATTAAGGATGGAGAGGCTGTATCCACGCAGGTATGTATCTCTATGTGTTTGTTACATTAAATTCCACCAAAGTTTTCAACTCATTGACATGGTTTCAACTATTATTTGGAGATTTTCATACATATTCAGGTGTTACAAACAGAAGAAACATTAGTACTGAGGTTCCCTGAATTTATCTTAGATTTTCTAAGTCCTGATGGTTGTTAGTTATGGAAATTGCTGTATCTTTTTTTTAGTTCATTGTTCTACCTGTGTATCAACATGCTCTGCATCCTTTTCATCTACCATTTATATACTGTTTACTGTAATATTCATACTTCATGACATCATACCTTCTGCATTTTAGTTCTTTTTCTTTTTATTATTATTCTTCACTCATTTTTCTGTTCTGTCACCTGATTTGTGACTTTGATCTAGTCCGTTCCATCTATTCATTGATGCACCGTCTTGATTTAAAGCCTACTTGTGAGACCTACAAAGACATGATAAAGTTGTCTATCAAAATGAAAGATTTTAAAGGGGCGTACCAGCTGCTGGCTAGTTTGGATGAGAAGAAAATCATGCCAACTGCAGGCATGTATAATTCAATCATGGGAGGATGCTTCAAAGAGAGAAATGTTAGATCTGGAATGATGGTTTTGAAACAAATGGAACAGGCAGATGTTAAATCAGATTTTGAGACCTTTTTTTATCTAATATTCAATGCTCAATGTGTGGATGATATTGAAAAGTATTATGAAATAGCACTTATTAATGGTTATGCAAAATGTGGGCAATTTGACAAGGTCAGGCAGGTGGTTTTAGATCATAGAATACAACCTGAGAACACTAGAGAAATTAAAAGTGCCCTTCTACTAGCCCTTGTGTGATCATCGCAAAATTTTTCCTCTCTCTTGTGTTTTTTCTCTCTCTTCCTTCTCTTTTTCTTTTCCAACCTCTATTTTCCTCCTTTTTGAAGGGAGAAGAATAAAAGAAAGAAAAGAAAGAGAGAAGAGAAAAGAAGGAAAGAAAGAAGAAAGAAGAGGAACTATTTTACACGGTCTCACTTGACCTTTATTTGAAAAAATATTTAGAAGTTTAACTCGCCTCCGTTTTTTAAAGTATTGCGGGAAAATGGAGAGACGGGATTCGCTCGTCGGTACGAGGTTCGACCGTTCCTGGCGCCTTTACCAGGGGTAATTGAACCAAGGATCGAATCTATGCCTTTTTGCTTTGCTTATATATAATCTAAGAATTTATCCTAACTCTAAATGCACAAAGAATCATGCTTGTGCAATGCAAGAATGCCTGCTCCTTTTGAAAGATGTTTTGAAAATTTCCAAGTATTCTGAGATGAACTTGGTAAAGGAGTGAAGAAATATTTGAATTTAACTTAGAACTTGAGATAGATCAGAGAAGTTCTAAGTTTTCATAGTTGGAAAATAAATATTGATTTTGAAGAGAAAGATTTGAAGCTTTGAAATGAAAGAAAATGGAATTTTAAAGTCAGAAATAGACTTTGAATTTAATCATGGATTTAGGAGAAGAAGATAAAATTTGAAAGTGTAATCTTAAGATTTGAAATCAGGACAAGCTTGAGAGATCCAAATGATATAGAAAGTAGAAATGGATTCAGACGAGATCTGAAAATGGAATTGGATTTGAAATCTAGAATTTAGGAATGGAATTGGATATTAAAATGGATTTAAAATTTGAAATCTGAGATCTGATGTAAATTTGGGTTCTGGATCTAAGATGGATTTGGATCTGAAGTCTGAGATCCAATGTAGAGTTGGACTCTGGATCCTAAGATGGATTTGGATCTGAAATCTAAGATCCAAAGTGAAACTGAAGTCTGGATCCTAAAGAGGAATTGGATCTGAAGTCTGAGATCCAAAAGTGGAATTGGACTCTGAATCCTAAAGAGGAATTGGATCTGAAGTCTGAGATCCAATATGAGTGTTGAATCCTGGATCCTAAAGAGGAATTGGATCTGAAGTCTGAGATCCAATATGAGTGTTGAATCCTGGATCCTAAGATGGATTTGGAGTTAAATTCAGGAGATGAATCAATAACTTCCAAGTTTAATTTGAACTTGGAAAATGAATTTTTAGAAATTGAATCTTGAATATATAGGTGAATTTCAAAGTTGAATTGGATTTTAAATTTAAGATAGAATTTGGAATTTGAAATACAAGATGATTCTGAAGTTTCAAAGTCAAATGGGACTTTGAAATTGAATTTTTTTGAATCCTTTCGAGAAATAGAATTGAATTTGAATTTATAAATAGGATTTGATCTGAGAAAAGAAAGAATTACTTGGATTTTATGAAAAAGAATTTAGAAATATGATGCAAATCTATCTGAATGATGAATGAATTTAAATTTTTTGATTTTGAATTTTTGAAAAGCTATTCCATTCTTTAAATGAATTAAAATAAGATTGAAGATATAATACATCCTTGACTATGGTCATTGAATGTATTATATAATAATCTATATTTAAATTCAGGTGAAGAATGAAACACATTTGGTGCTTTTATAGAATTTAAAATGAAATTAACTCTCAACATACCCTGACTATGGCCATTGGTATATATTTTGAGTTAAATTCTGATAAAAGAAGAAAATATTTAAGGAAAATATGAGGAATTTTGAAAACGGATCCAGTGTTATTACGTAAAAGATAAAAATACTAAGTTTTGTCCACACCCTGACTATGGTCATTGATGTGGATCATCAACTTAGGATTAATTACCTCTTACGAAATGGTGCACGTGTCATTCGTGTTGCCATTTGTGAAAATTTTGAGAAATAAAGGTAAAAAGTATGAAAACAAGCTATTTATGATATATATAATGTTCATTCATTCTATCTAAGAAGTTGGACATATAAAACATCTAGTTATCTGAAATCGGGATTGAAGCTACCACTCCTAATGACAATTTTTTACATATCTCCTGCAAAAGTTGAGTTAGTGTAAATACAAAGAGATATAGCTATATCACATGAGTTTAGAAGGCACACAAGCGGCATATGTTCAATGATAATCGGAATATGTATGAGCAAGTTTGACATTGATGGAAATATACAATATGAAAATATAGATATAACAAATGGAAATATACAAGAAATAGTGAGTATGTGTTATATACCACGGGGGATGGATGATTTATGAATGTTTGTGACAATGTTATGCACCACTGTGGGTTCAAATGAACCACAGTCTTGTTCTGCACTATCGTAAGTGCCAGAACACAATAAGAAAGATGAATGGGTACGACAATGGTGAAGTGAAATGATAACAGAAAATGGTGTGACTGTGTAGGTGATGAGGTTAAGTATGAAATGGTGTTGAGGAGGGCAAAACACAGTGTGTTTTACATGGCTGTAAGTACAAGAAGAAGCACAACAGTGCCTCACTGCTGCAGGCTCAAAGAGACTGCAGCGATACTGCTGTGGTAGAGTATGATGTATAGGTAGTGGATGTTGTTTGTATGATGGAGTGTGAAGTGGTTTCTGCAGGGAAAATGCAGGTAACAGGACGCTGCATGAGCTTGTTGGTAGGAGTAAGCCATTTACATATGGTGGCAGCCATATATATATGCATATATATATATATATATATATATATATATATATATATATATATATATATATATATATATATAGGCACATATATATATACATATATACATGTGATAAGATTTATGAAAATATAAAGAAACTAAAAGAGCTGGAGCTTCTCCTATGATTCTACCGAAAAGGAATCACTTGGGGAAAAAGAGAAAAAAAAAAGTACTTACCTCTTTGAATGACTGTTGTTGGCAGGCACGATCCTGGAGCCAACAATACCATTCCCTGGATATAGCTTTGATGCGGCGCCTGAATGGCTACTTCTTCAAATCCACAGTTCCATTTTGCACATCAAACTCCCTACCCATCATCTCAAATTCTAGTGACCCTTTAGTAGAATACATGTGGTGATCTACAAACAAAATCTGATTCTGAGTGTTCTTTGTACAGATAATTGTGTTGAAGATAAACAAAACACTCCGACATAGAATGAAAATAATCACTCAATCAGGAGGAAACAACAAGTAACCTCAATGGATAAAATGGATTAACGATACGCATTTGCAGCAAAAAGGCACAGGAGCATGGATATTGTATGTAAAGGATATTAGGTGCTGTGTGGTGATAACAATGTAATGTGGGAGATGAAATGTTGTGGGTGATGGGAAATGATTAGAAGCACAAAGGTGCTACTGTGGTGAATCCAAATGTATGCTTCATTAGCATAATATGATTGCCTACATCAGATTGTAGGAGATCAACCTGTTCATATGATGAAAGTGAAGAAGTTTTGAAGCTTCAAGTTTTACATAATGAAAACAATAATAAATAAAATGTTACACTGCTGGGTCATCATCGGAAACTGTGGACTTCTTACACTGTAGTAAATCAATCCAAGAAACATTGGACTGCATGGCAAAAACCCCAACTGCATGGACGCCATAGTGGGATATAAATCTCAATTAGCTCATCAACTTTAGTAAATGGATCCTGTGATCACAATGATCTTTCCCTTCAGCCATTGTTTTTGTAATTAGCTCAAATTGAGGGGAAAGAAAACACTTCTCCTGGGTGTTGCAAGATCGATTCCTTCAGATTAAAGAGGATAATTTGCAATATTATCAATAAAGTTACCTTCTGCCTTTGCAAGCTCACTGAGTTGTTAGCTTTATGATAAAAAGGTAGTGTCACTTTTTCTACAGGATCATCCACATGTGGGAACATCAGCATGGGTCTGCAACTATCATCGCAGGAGAATTAACTGTTTTCTCAGTTTCAAAATTTTCCAACAACCTCTTGTAAGTGTTGATTGAATTACTCTGGTGCCTTGTGCAGGTGACGTGCACAGGTACCAACAAATGTTGTGGAGCCTTTATATTGGAAATCTCAGCACTTCAACTTTATGCTGGAAATCAGAGCAGTTAGTGATCCTCAAACAAATCAGAGGGATGATCAGGCCTTACCTCTTGAGGGACCCATCCGATTAGGCCTAGTATGAACTGGTTACAAAGTGTTTGTGCCAAATATACAAGGATTATAACCCAATGATTTTTTTTTATGAGGATTACCAAATGAATTGGATTATCATTTTATCATTAAGAAAAAAAAACAGAGTTATAATATCAGAAACAGAGCATATATATAAAATGTCAAAACTTAAAAGAATTGGTGCCAAGAGTAGCAGTAAGACTTTCTTACCCGATTCAACCTGGTTATCTGTAGGCACTGACCCATCAAACCTGATTTTGTAACCCATTTCTTCAATATCCATGGTATCTCCTTCACCTTTTGCACAAAAACAAAATGCTGATAATAAAATGAGAATCAAGATGGGAAGTCACCTTATCCAGGGCACTCAAAGTGCATCAGATGCCACAATTTCAGCAGATTCTATATTGGAGAGTTCGTCACCAAAGTTTTCAGGCTTTAACATGTAGATCGTTGTGGAGATATCTGATGACAACCCACGACAACCCATGTACACTTAAAATTACCATGTCATGAACGCTGTCACAGGTTCAAAAACCTGCCATCTCCCTGTCTGCAGATAAAGACTGGTATACAGAAACTAGCATTTTGCAAACACAACATGCCTAATGATAAAGTAAAATATAGAGAATACAAGTGTATGGTGAATAAGAACATCTTTAAAACTATGTATGAAGCACCCATAGGATCACACTGAGGGAATGGGGTCCCAATGTACAGGGTGATGTAAATAAACCGATGCTATGTAAAATCCATTGCTGCTATATTCTAAAGATGGTAATGATGGCATCACCGATATTAAATCCAATAAATGAAAGAGGGAAAACAGAAGATCAAACACAATAGGCAATCACAACCAATGGAAGGCAGAAAATTGGAAATTAAGAATACCAATTACTTATCTAAAACGAGATCTAAGGTTAGATGCAAGCAAAAATTTTAAAAAAAAAAACAAATGAAATAGGTTGGAACAGTGTATTCCTTCATTGCGGCAGTAGGTGGATCGGATAATGAAAATGAATATTGCAAAATAGATATTTCATCAAAATCAGAGAAATTTTAATAAACGTAAGAGAGAAATGTTGGAACAAACGTTCCATTGCTGTTGCACATGGGTGTGTTGATGTTGCACAGGCAACTCAACATCACCCATGGTGCATTAATGGATTTAAGAGGCAAGAAATCAAAGGGGAAAGGAAAATTTACAGAGGAGAAGAAAACGTACTTACCTGTAGTGACAGAGGTAGTTGACTTGTTACTTGAGGAGAGCCAGAGGAGATAAGAAGGCAAAGAAGAAGATCATCGTGAAAGAGGCCAGTGGAGAGGTGAAGCGCGATTTTCTTTGCTCGATGTGAAGAACACCATGAAGAGGTGAATGGCGGATTCAGAAGAAGGGAGAAGGTATGGAGGTGAAAACGGGTGGAAAGAAGAAGATGCAAATGGGGAGGTGAAGAAGCGATAAGAAGAAGGAAGGAAGGTGCAGGGGTGAGAAGCGGTTGCATGACGGAGAAAAGGGTAATGGTGGGGTGAAGACGGGTGACCTTGGAGGAACAATGGGATTTGTTAAAATAGGGGAAGAGGGAAGAACCGAGAAGGTGATTCGGTTGGCGAATCAATGGTTGGAGATGGAGGATTCGTTGGTGATGAGGGGTTGAGAATCAGCTGTTGGAGGGAGTTTGCACATGGCCATGGAAGGCTCGGGCGAGAGGTCGAGAGAGAGGCGGCTGATGGGGGCTGAGGGAGAGAGAAGCGAGAGTTAGGGTTTTCAAAACCCTAACTCGACTTTTTTAAACATCGAGAATCAGATTTTCCAAAAAAAGGCCTCTTTGAAAAGTTTTCTCTAAAACGGGTTTCTAAAAACTATTTTGCAATTTTCTTCATTTATTTTTGATTTTTTTTTTGGTTCTTTTCCGAGTATTTTTATTTTTTTTTGTATTTTGGGAAATACAAAATCCTAAAATGTACGGCAAAACAAGGATTTAAACTAATTTTTTTTTGTATTTTTGAGAAATATTTACAAAAAGAAGGTTTTCAAGGCTATTTTGAGGAAATTTCTTCAGAAAATGGGTTCGGACCCGAGTTTCGAGAAAATGTTTGAGTTTTTGAAGCTCGAATTGAGAAATACATGTGATGGATCCAAACGGATGTCGAATGGACTGTTCGAGCTATTTAAAGACTATTTTTGGTATTTTGTATAATTTAAATTTAAAATTTGAACAAGGAGATTCAGATTTGGATCTGGGCAATGGATCCAGATCCAAAATCAATTTAAACATATGAAATGATTTTAATTTCAATAAAACTTGAGAAATGAACTAGAATTTAGATTAAAAATGACTCATTTACTCAAAAAATGATTTTTGGGGCAAAAGGGGAATATTTAAAAGATTTTGAAAAATTTGGGGTGTTCACACCTTGCATCATGTGGACAAATGTCTGAGGCCTTAAAAGTTCATGAAGAAATCAAGCTTACAGGGTGTTGTCCAGAACCCAAAGTTGTCATCAGTCTTATTGAGCATACACAGTCTGACGGGGAGTTAGATCTGTTGCTTCAATTGCTTGGTGACTTGAATGATAAGTCTAGCTGGCGTGATGGGTGTGGTCGGATTGTTCAATACTGTATTCAGTACAAAAATCAAAGTTGTGCAATTGACCTACTAAGGCAACTTATAGAAAGAGGTGAATCGTGGTGATGTAGCAGGCGACATATGGCTCGCTTCCTGGGTACAATTCAAGTCGCATGTTAAAGACGTCCTTTTACAAGTGAAAGCTTAGTATAGCCAACTGAAAACAAAATAAAAAGACTGAAATGTTCCAGTTCTGCCTTTTTGTAGTTTTGCAACAAGTTGCTAGAGCAACTATTGCCGATCAGCATGAATATGAAGGAAGTTCTGATGTCATTTTCATGGCATAGTCATGATACTGTTAATAGCTTGCAAAGTCTGGAATGCTCCAATTCTGCCCTTTTGTTTTAGTCTTGCAACAGGTTGCTGAGGGCAACTATTGTCGATAAGCATGAATATGAAGGAGTTTCTGATATCATCTTCAAGGCAAAATTAGGACACTGTGAGCAGAACTAGGTCAAAGGCCCCGTTACTGACATTAATTTTTTTTCTGTTCTGAGAATGTCTCTGCATAGATGTGTTTGATTTATTGGCTGGCCTGCATTTTACATATAACATCTCCTGCACCCCTTCCATATTACTAGCTTCAAACATAGGAATAACCTCCATTTGCATCCCTACAGCTGGTTACATTCAGCACTACCTATAAAGTGCTCTGTTCATACCTCTGGTGCTTCCAGCTTTTACATATCTACCCGTTACTACCCCACTGATGTTACTGTTCCAGCTGTGCTCACCAAGCTACGGTGAGATCTTCACCCAATCACCTACCACACCCTCTTTACTATTTTGCAGCAATATCATCAGCACAAACTTCACTGTCATCAGCATCCCACTATCAATACAACTACACTTCACACCCACAGTCACTCATGTTATTCATTGTTGCATTCCCACTTTAACTAACAGCTATGTAAAATACTAAACTGGGGTTCCTTCTTACAACTAACAACCATATAAAGTATTGTTGCACCTGTCACCTCAGTATCCATAGCATGTAGTGGCTATATCTACTCTGCACAGTCTTGTCATCATCCCATCACAACCATGATTGCAATCATACAATTGTACCTCTCTACGCCAGCCCTTATGCCTACCACCAGGTCTGTTAAAAGTCTGAGTAAATGTTGGCCCAGGTCTGTCTATAGGTAGTTCTGTCATGACCTCTGGCCATTTCCTACACTTTTCACTCATTCGTTATTTATTTCATTTTGCTTCAGCACCCACATGTATTTAGCCCCTCATATAAATGCTGCTACGTTCATGTTCCCATTCCACACACATGCATAATGCTCGTATCCATTACACTCTGCTAAGCCTGTATAGGTCCAGCAGATGTGTAAATTCACCATTTTTGCTTGGGTCTGTAGACCCAACTCGTTGAGGTTCTGTGCATCCTTAAGCATAGTTACCCAGCATTTTCTGCACCTACACAGCCCTTATTCCACTTTTGTCTCATAACTAGTTGAATCTACCCTTCACCACTGTACCATTTTCATGCTCATTATGTAAGACACACACCCAATGTATCCTCATACACATTCATATGTCCATCATCATACTGCTACAGTACTGCTGGCAGCAACATTGGCACACCCTCATCCACCACCATTGCCCAGGCCTTTTCTCTAATATTTGCATATCTGTCATTCTCACACATTTGCCGAATCACCATACCATTCACTACACAGTAAACAAATTGTGTAAAGATACATTTTATCATTCATCCAAGGCAAAATTCTGAATATCTTTTTCATATGTAGCTTCTCATTTGATTTTATATGCTCTGTACTTATATACAAATATATATACATATATATGTCCATACACACATGTGTATACATATATATGTATATACATATATGCCCCTATGTTTTCCCAAGCTATTGATATATATACATATACCTATATATATACCCATATACATATATATGCATGTATATATATATATATATATATATATATATATATATATATCATTTTTTTTCATCTTTCCATCATATATATTTTGGCATATGAGCATTTTCACTATTGGTCTCCATGTGATATGTGCAATTTCCTTCTACTTTTTATACTAATCAAGTGTTTTGCAGGGAATATGTGGAAAACATCATTACTCGGAGTTGTAAATTCGAATTTTATGCATTGTAATAGTTAGATCTTAATAAGAATTTACATTTCCTGTTTTAGATAGAATGAATGAGCATTATAAATATCATAAATTGCTTATTTTCATGCTTTTTGCCTTTATTTCTCAAATTCTCATAAATGGTGAAACACGAATGGCACGTGCACCATTTCGTAAGAGGTAATTAATCCTAAGTTGATGATTTACACCAATGGCCATAGTCAGGATGTAAACAAAATTTAGGATTTTTATCTTTTATAAAATAACATTGGATCCCCACTGGATCCTTTTCAAAAATCATCATATTTTCTTTAAATATTTTCCTCTTTTATCAGAATTTAATTTAAAATTAATTCAATATATATACCAATGGCCATAGTCATGGTATATTGAGAGTTAATTTCATTTTAAATTCTATAAAAGCACAAAAATGTATTTTGTTCTTCATTTGAATTTAGATATGATTATTATATAATACATTCAATGACCATAGTCAGGAGTGTATTATATCACTAATCTTATTTACATTCATTTAAAGAATGAAATATGATTTTCAAAATCCAATTTCAAAGTTATTTAAATTCATTCATCATTTAGGATAGAATTGCATCATATTTTCAAAAACCCAAGTGATTTTGAACATCTTTCTTCAAATTTCTATTTTCAAATTCCAATTCTATCTCAAATTTCAAAGACCAATTTGACTTTGAAATTCCAAAATCATTTTGTATTCAAAACTTCAAATTTCCAACTCAATTCGAAATTCAATTTCAAAGTTCAATTTAACTTTGAAGTTTCTGATTCATCTTCTGTTTCAAAATCAAGTTTATTTTTCTCATCTCCAAATTCAAAATCAAAGTTTGAGATTGATTCTGAATCTCAAAAACTTAACTCTTCCTAAATTTTAAATTCAAATCTGGGTTTTTAAAAAACCCAGATCCATCTTCAGAAGTCCCGTTTGGACTTTCAGAATCCAAATCCAGAGTTAGATCCTAATCCCAACTTGGATCCAGATTTCTAAGTACAAATCTCAACCTTTTGGATCTCAGATCTCAGATCCAAAACCCATCTTAGGATACAGAATCCAATTACACCTTGGATCTTAGACTTCAGATCCAAAATCCAGTATAGGATCTAGAATCCAATTTCACCCTGGAGCTCAGACTTCAGATCCAAAATCCATTCTAGGATCCAGAACCCAATTCCACCTTGGATCTCAGGCTTCAGATCCACAATCCATTTAGGATCCAGAATTCAACTTCCATTTTTGGATCTCAGATTTCAGATCCAAATTCCCTTCAGGATCCAGAATCCAATTCCATTTTGGATCTTAGACTTCAGATCCAAAACCCATTTAGAATCCAGAATCCAATTCCATCTTGGATCACAAATTCCATTTCAAATTTTGTATCCAATTCCACCTTGGATCTCAGACTTCAGATCCAAATTCCATCTTTAATTCCAGATTTCTAATCAACTTTTATTCTCAATTCCAATTCTTAAATCCAATTCCATTTCATCCCAGATTTCAAATCCAATTCCCATTTTCGGATTCTAAAAATCCCGAATTCAATTTTGATCTCAATTTAGAATCCAGACTTTGGATTCAAATTTCATCTTGAATTCCAACTTTCAAACCAATTCTATTTTTCAATTCTATTTAGATTTCCCAAAATCTTCTTCTGATTTCAAACTTCAAAGCCAGAGTTCAACTCCATTTTAGACATTCATCGAGGTTCAAAATTCTAAATTCAAAGTCCATTTATGACTTTGAAATTTCCTTTCTTCTCCTTTTATCTCAACTTCAAAACCATTCCTTTCAAAGTCTAGATTTATTTTCCCAAACTCTGATTATTCCAAAAACTTAGAACTTTAAATCTCAAGTTCTAAGTTAGAAATCATTTCTTCACTCTATTATCAGATTCATCTCAGAAATACTTGGAGATTTTCAAAATTATTTTCAAAAAGAGCATACATCTTTTGCATTGCACAAGCATGATTCTTTGTGCATTTAGACTTAGGATAAATTCTTAGGTAATATTAAGGCAAAGCAAAAGGCATGAATTCGACCCTTGGTTCGATTACCCCTGGTAAAGGCGCTAGGAACAGTCGAACCTCGTACCGACGAGCGGATCCCTCTCCCAGTTTTCCCGCAAATATTTCAAAACGGAGGCGAGTTATTTTCTTAAATATTTTTAAAATCAAGGTCAAGTGAGACCCCGCAAAAGAGTTCCTCTTTCTCTTCTTTTATTTTATTTTCTCTTCTCTCTTCTTTCTGTCTTTTATTTTCTCCCTTCAAAAAGGAGGAAATAAAGGTTGGAAAGGAAAAGAGAGAAATACCAAGAGAGAAAACTTTTTTCGATGATCACAAAATCCAAATTTTTCACAAATTGTTTTCCACACCTCAATTACTCAATTGACCCTTATCTAAAATGCAACCTTATCTAATTAATGAAATTACACTATTACTCATATAATGAAACTACCCTCTAAATAATGCAATGAAAGGTTAGAATGGGAATGGGAAACATGATTTTTAAAAAGGATTTAATGTAGACAACACACCAAATTCAAAACTACCTAAACAAGACCACTAGACATTTTTGGACATTAACACACCACAAATGAATCTAGACTCTAGAATGAACTTACCTAATTCAAATCAAACTTACCAAACAATTGAACCTTCAGCTGGACCTCTAATGGCAGACGTCCGGCTTGGGGAAGAAAACCTATCAAACACTCTAACAAAAAACGACTTTTATCTAAACTAAGAAAAACGATAATAAAGAACGATTTTTTTTCTTTTTTTTTTTTTAAACACGATTTTCAATTTCAATGACAAATCAACTTCAACCTAACTGCAGCTAAAATCAAATTAACCTAAGACACGACTAACTGAATTTCTAACAAAAATTAAAATAAAAGGACAACTACACAAATCGCTAGAAATGAAAAAATACACACACTAATCGACCTCAACACATTAGCACCAATATTAGACACCAACATAGATTCAACATAAAATCTCACTAAAAGGGACTTTAATTTACTGGAACACTAACTAAATAACACACTTTGCTGTAAAAAAATTTCAGAGAACCGAAAATGAGAAAACGTCCCAATCGGCTAGAATAGATCTAGCTGATTTTGGGTTTTGGCTAAAACGAGTTTGCAAACTAAGACTCAATGACACACCTAGATCTAAAACAATGACCCAAAATGAAACTAAACTAAACTAAATAACGTTTAACACAGTTGACTACTGAAACAAATCTCAAAAAATAGAAGCTTAGAAAATGTTGGAATCGTCTAGACTAAATCTAGCTAATTTCCACTTTTTGACTAAAATGATTGATCTAACAACTATTACTTTTAATCTAGACCCAAAAACAACTTTCAAAAAGGGAAAATAAGGTAAAAACGACAATGGTTTACTGTCAAATAACAGGAAAAATCAGAGAATGGCTGAGATAGAAGAAAGGACTTTAGGTAGACTCAAATCTATCTAAAAGAACAGAGAAAGAGCAAGACCAACCTCAAGGGCGATCCGACGACTGTGGGGATGGAAAGAGAGGAATCAATCTTTGAGAACACGCCTCATCATCTTCTTTGATGCTGGAATATCACAATGAAGCTCTCCTTTGCAGTTGTACCACGTTTGAAGTCCACCGAGGGCGGAGAAGGAACCAATTCACGATCGGGTGGCGTAGAAGATCGGATGGAGGTAGAGCCGATCCTTCTTGTTGGAGTAGACATCACTCCACGCAAGAAAAGTGTCTTTAACCTCTGCTACACCTGCAAAACACAACAAACATGATCAATAACCAGCAAGGAGGAAAAGAAACGAAAAGATATGTAAGAAAAGACAAGAAGGAATGCTTGAAATTCAAGCAAAACTCCAAGCTTCAATGGAGGTGGCGTGGAATGAGTGGGGAAGAAGGTGGCTAGAGCAAGAATCAGCTAAGGAGGCATCAATCCCAAGGAAAAAAATGTGTAGGGTTTGCTAAAAACTTTTATTTATACTTTGGCTCTTTTTCAAAAAGAGGTTTATAAAGAAAATTATTGATAGGCGCCTCTTTTAGGAGGGTTTTTTTGAAAATATGTTCTAAATGGGTATTGGATCACGTGTGGAGTGGATTTTGATGTTTTTAACATTGATCCAAGGCCCACAAAGATCTCTTTGGGTCAGATATGGATCCGGTCCACCTCAAAATCCAGGCCCAAACACTAAAATAGCCATAACTCTCTCAATTTAACTTCGATTTTTCTGAAATTCAAACCATGACCCCTTTATGTCAAAATGCATCCAATCGTGGGTTCTAAACCTTAAAATCATCTAAAAATTCATGAATATCTTCATAACATGATGTGCATTTCATGCATCATCAAATACCCCTATGCTTGAATGTTTGTTAGTCTCTTAACAAACAACTGACTATGTTATGCAACTGAAAAATAAAGAAATAAATATGAACTAAACAATGAAAATCCTAACTCACTTTCGTAGAAATCACAGTTGCATTTATCTCATGCAACAAGCCCTTTAAACCCCTGGGTTACCCCAGTGGACGAGTAAGGTCTCGTGAGGGTTTGCAGAGATGCTACCCACAAACATCAATGTCATGCAAGAATCATTTTTCAGAAATAGTAGGCAATTAAGAACTCATTGTAAACCAATATTTCATGTAATCTACATTCTCATATCAAATTTAGAATTTTTATGCCACCATAGTAAAAAAAATTTCTTTCACTTTATAAACTATAATTATCTATGAATTCTCTCAGAAAGTCAAGTATCATTATGTTATTCTTCATTTATCCGCACTTGTATATTTTCTGCACAGTAATTCACAATTATTCCTAAGCAATAAATTTTTCTCATTAAGCTCATTCTTTTTCTTCTGATTTTCAATTTTTCACCATTTTTCAACTCCTTTCACTTGAGCATTCTTCTCACTTGAGCACTATTTCAAATATCTAGTTTCGTGACCCATGTAGCGAGCTTTGGGTCAGTGACTCCCAGGCCAGACGACCTTAGGGCACCAGATACAGAGTATCCCTCAGACCTAATTGATCGAGTCACTAGACCTTCTATTTGAATGAATTATATATAGTCTTCTTTCTCATCATGTGCAATGTCTCTATCTCTTAGGCTTTCTATGCAGTTCATGTAACAAGCTTTCAAATCGGTGGCTCCCAAACTAGATGGCTTTAAGGCACCAGGTGTAAAACACCCTTCAGACTCTACTTACTCGAACCACATAGGCCACAAATATCGACTAGACAAGAAGATGATCTCCTTCGTTATCCTTTTCGTCAAGATACTCAAACACTTCAACTTGTGTCTGAGTTTTACTACTAGGAATCACGAAGACATCAACAACTAAATGTAGCTCTTTTCTATTAAGCTCATTTTTCAAAACATCTTTCTATTGCTTATTTCTTTCATAAAACATATTGTGCATACTTATACTAAAGTGATTCAAAACTTTCTAATATTCAAATACTATCTTTTTTTTGAATTTTCTTTTTCATAAATAACTACTCTTTTTGGATCAGATCAGAAAAAAAAATTTACATGGGGCTTAAAAACTTCTAAATTGTCAGATTATGCAAAAACATTCATATATGCTACAAACTTGTTCTCAATGACCTAATTTTATGAGTTTTTAACTACCATGCATAAAAAAAATTTAGTGTGCATCTAAACCACCCCCCATGCTTGAATGACACTGTCCCTTGTGGCATACAAAATATGTAAACATGCAATACAAATGCACACTAAAAGACAATAAAGAAAATACGGGAGAAAGGATACATACAACCTGATATGTGTCGGGCCTCTGAAGTTGATTGACTTGACTTTGCATCACTCTATGACAACATAGTTTTCTGCTTATCTGGTCAATGGTCTGCTCTGAAAGCTTTGCCCTGCACCTGGTAACTAATTCTCACACATTGAATGTTAGATCAAACCTGCATGAATAAAAACAAATGTCAGTTCATATGAAATAAAATACTGAACAAAAGAGAATGCTGAACTGAAAAACAAAACTACTCTACTATGTACATATGATACACTCCTCTGCTCAAATCCTTATGCCTTCGTGAGATCCCAGACCTCACCCTCACCAACCTGTAAGGCATCTGAAATGTAGGGCTTCACTCTTTGCCCATTCACCTTGAATGTACCTTGGGTCTGTGGATCAAATAATGTCACTGCCCCATGTGGAAATACTTCTTTCACAATGTAGGGTCCATCCCATCATGACCTTAACTTTCCTGGGAATAGATGAAAATGAGAATTGAACAACCAAACTCTCTGCTCCGACTCAAACACTTTTCTGACAATGTGCTTATCATGAAATGCCTTAGTGCGAGCTTTATATAACATGGCATTCTCATATGCATCATTCCTAAGTTCTTCTAACTCGGTGAGCTGTAATGATCTTTCTTTTCTAGCCTGGGTGAGGTCGAAATTAAATTTCTTGATAGCCCAATATGCTATGTGCTCCAGCTCGACAAGGAGGTGGCATGCTTTCCCGAAAACAAGGTGATACGGGGACATGCCAATCGGAGTCTTGAATGTAGTCCTTGTTGAGAAACTCGTTTTTGATGTCACATAATATGATACACTGTCTTATTTGATTTTGTATGATATGATAATATGTTCTCTTGAAATAATGTTATATTATGACTGAATATGTTTTGCCTTAAATCTAACGAGTATTTGATGCAAGGATATCTCACCCAATAAGGATGGAGACTTCCTGTTCAAGTACAACTTTGTGCAATCATACTCCTTGAAGAAAAAGCTTGATGAGCCATGCTTTCCTAAAGTTCAAATGAAGATATCGGCTACCTCAAGATGAAGATTTTTTCTTTAGAGTCATATGTAACAGAACCTTCAGGATCTTGCATTTTGCATATTACATACTCATTCATACATTCTATATCATAAAAGTATACGAGAGTTTCAAAAAGCTTCTTTTTTGAAAACCAATAAGTGTACCTTCTTACAACTTTTTATGAAAAAGACTTTTTGTCATATAATAAGTGTACCTTCTTACAACCTTTTATGAAAAAGACTTTTTTCATTGTACCTTACACTATATACAAGACAACATGAAAAAAAAGGAATGTAGGAAAAAGACAAAAACATAAAATCGACTACATAAGAAAAACAAATAAAATATGTTTTTGAAAAGACCTTAGTTATCTTCTCTAATGAAATGTTTCTTAAATACAAAAAGAAGACAAAAACATAAATCGGCTACACATAAGAAAAACAAATGAAATATGGTTTTAAAAGGACTATAGTTACTTTTTCTCATTACCATAGAATGTCGACTTACTTGAAGTCATCATTCTCTTTACAAGGCATTAAAAGCCTTCTGTAACAAATCCTTATTAAATATCCTTCTCAAAGAATGTCGACCTTCTTTTTGGTCCTCATTCTCTCTGGAGACTTTGAAATACACAACATAAAGAAAACACTTGACATGACTATGTACAAATAAATATCTCAAAACACTCATAGTACTTACACTTATTTAAAGCAAAGAAGTACTAATGTACCTCAAATCATTAATTAGAATAAAGACAAAACTACAACCCAACGTTCAATGTACTATTGTAAGAAATAGACTTTTTACATAAAATATGTATTACCTAAAAACAAAACAACAACTAGTGTACCCTCTATTTTACTCTTATGGAAAAAGGCATTCTCGATCTTCTCTAAAAGATATTTTTGAAATGACATAACATTTCACATTTCAAAAAGTTACAATTCCAAAATGTAACGACTACTTTTTAAAAGGCTATATAAACACACTCAAATAAACTATTCAAACAAGAGGAATGGAATAGACGTGTGAGCTTACAAAGAGAAAAATTTCTATTCGTAATTTGAAAAGAGAGCCTTGAAAAAGAAAGAGAAAAAGAAAAAGGAAGAAAAGAGAAAAAGTCAAGTCCAGCTCTTTGACAAAGAGTATCCTTTGAGTGACAAACAGAACATTCTTAGAATCCTTCATTCGTGCATTCATATCATTCTGAAGGTTCTATAGGAAGAATTGTAACTCTGTTATTCACTGTATTCCTTCTTTAAAGAAGTAGACCTCTGTGAAAGAGGGTGTTGCCCTTTTCTGTTGAGAGAAGAAGACCTCTTGGGAAGAGGGTGTGCCCCTTCTCTGTTGAGAGAAAAAGACCTCTTGGGAAGAGGGTGTTGTACTATTTATCCGGTAACTCGGATGTTATAGTGGAATCTCAAGTGGTTTGCTTGGGGACTGGATGTAGGTCTGGATATTGACCGAACCAGTATAACTTCTGTGTTTTATGTGTTGTGCCTTATTGCTTAATTATTTTATTTTATCGATCATAATCATATTTCACTATTCACCCCCCCTCTAGTGGAATTTCATTTGGTATCAGAGCAGGTTTGCTGGTTTCGACGTAACAAGTCTTCCAGCACAAATGGCATCTACCTCTTATGCTCGTGATATTGAAGGTCAACACGCATCTCGTCCTCCCTTCTTCAATGGCTCCAACTATGGATATTGGAAGTGCAGAATGACTATCTTTCTCAAATCCATAGACTTTGTTGTATGGAAAATTGTTGAGCATCCATACACATCTCCATCCGCAGACTATAACTTATGGTCTGATGAAGAAAAGAAAATGGCAAACCTAAATGCAAAGGCTATGAATGCCTTATATTGTGCCATTGATCAGAATGAATTCAACAGAATATCTATATGTGAATCTGCATATGACATTTGGCATTCTTTGGAGATTATTCATGAAGGAACCAACAAAGTTAAAGAAGCCAAAATATCATCTCTTGTTAGAAAATATGAGTTGTTCAAAATGAACAAAGATGAACCCATCACAGAGATGTTTACCAGATTCACCAACATCACCAATGATCTGAAATCTCTGGGTGTAACATATTCCCAGACTGAAAAGGTGAAGAAAATCTTGAGATCTCTCACAACTGATTGGGAGAAAAAGACCACTGCTATTGAAGAAGCTCAAGATTTATCTAAGCTTACATTGGACGACTTAATAGGCAATCTTATGGCCTATGAAGTCCATATGAAAGAAAGAAGGGAAGAAGAGCAACCAGTAAAGAAAACTCTAGCTTTCCCAGCCCTATCTGAGAATGAAGACTCAGATAAAGAATCAGAAATTGCGCTACTTACCAGAAAATTCCAGCGCTTCATGAGAAGAAACCGGTTTCCAAACAGGCACAAGGAAAGAAAAGATCTTAAAGAAGATCCCATGTGCTTTCAGTGTAATAAGCCAGGCCACTTAAAACGTGACTGTCCCCTTCTCAAAAGAAAGTCCAAGACTGAAGAACCAAAGAAGAGGTTCTTCAAGAAAAAGGCTCTGCATGCTCAATGGGATGATTCAGAACCATCCACTAGTGAAGAGTCAAGTGATGATGAAGCCGAAACTGCAAACATGTGCTTCATGGCAAACGAAATTTCGGTAAGTGAAATCTCTGATTTTTCCTTTGAAGAACTTCTAGATGCTTTTCAAGAACTATTTGAAGAATCTAGAAAATTGAGTTTCAAAAATAAAGTTTTAAAATCTGAAAATTTAGAGCTTTCTCAAGAGAATGAAAAACTCAGCAGTAAAAATTCTGAGTTGAAAAAGAAAAATCTTTTGCTTATATCTGAAATTTCTTCTACTAGCTCCAAAACTAAAAATATGCAAGTAGAAATTTCAGAGCTAAAAAGTAAAACTGAGAACCTCATGAAAACGGTTTTCAAGTTTACTAAAGGTAAAGAGAACTTGGATAAACTCTTATCCTCTCAGAAGGTCTCCTTTTACAAGAATGGGATTGGCTATTCTCATTTCAAAAAACCTTCTTGTATAAATCAAAAGACCACGTTTGTGAAAAGTTCATCTGAACCAAATAAGGAGTATTATATTGATAATCTTTTTAACTCCTCTAAAGAGATAGACAAACCCAAATCCAAATGGATATGGGTTCCAAAGTCTAACAAAAAAGGACCCGATTGGGTACCAAAAAGAAGATTTACTTAATGTTTTGCAGGCTCCAAAGAAGAAGAACAGATGGATACTAGATAGTGGATGTTCAAAGCACATGACAGGACATCAAGACCTTTTTGCTGTTCTTCATCATAAAGAAGGAGGAACCGTCACCTTTGGAGATAACAACAAAGGTTTGATAATTGGTATTGGAAATATTGGTAACATAGACAAACCTCTTATCAAAGACGTTCTCCTTGTTAAAGGCTTAAAACATAACCTACTAAGTATCAGTCAAATGTGTGACACAGGTTATAATGTTAGCTTTAATCATGATGCATGCCTCATAGCTGACACAAATGAAAACATCATCTTAAAAGGTATAAGAAAGAATAATATATACGAACTATACCTAGAAAACATCACAGAACATTGTCTTATAGCTAATAATGACACTCAACATCTATGGCACATGAGAATGGGCCATGTCAATTCAAAATACATGTCCAAACTAGCTAAAAATAAATTAGTACGTGGGTTACCCAACATATCTTTTAAAAAAGATTATTTTTGTGATGCATGTCAATTAGGAAAATTGTCAAAATCTTCTTTCAAATCAAAAAATGTTATTTCAAGTAAAAGACCTTTAGAGCTTCTCCACCTGGACCTTTTTGGTCCTTCTAGGGTAGCTAGCCTTAATCATAATAGATATGCTTTTGTCATTGTAGATGATTACTCAAGATTTACTTGGGTAATATTTTTGAAAAACAAAAGTGACACGTTTTGTCAGTTTGAAATCTTGTGTAAAAAATTACAAAACGAAAAATCATGTTCTATTGTTAAAATCCGTAGTGACCATGGAGGAGAATTTGAAAATGAACTCTTTGAAAATTTTTGTAACTTGCATGGTATTTCTCATAACTTTGCCTTTCCTAGAGCTGCACCTCAAAATGGTGTAGTAGAAAGAAAGAATAGAACCCTTCAGGAATCTGCCAGGACTATGCTCCAACACAATAATCTTGCAAAATCTTTTTGGGCAAAAGCTGTTAATACTGCATGCTACATAACAAATAGAGTTCTCATTAGACCCTTATTAAATAAAACTCCCTATGAACTATTCTATGACAGAACTCCAAGAGTAGACTACTTCAAAGTCTTTGGATGTAAATGCTTTATCCTAAACACAAAAGATAGCCTGGATAAGTTTGATGCTAAATCTGTTGAAGGCATATTCTTAGGATATTCAAGTCATAGTAAAGCATACAGAGTTTTCAATAAGTGTCATAATACTATTGAAGAATCTATGCATGTTAGTTTTTGTGAATCTATTGATCAATCTGTTCATATACAAACTAATGATGATGATATTGAAAGTACAGATTTATTTTTAGATAACACAGCTAAGTCTAATGAAGATGATCACCAAAGAACCTTTGTCGATATCAAAGATCATCCTCAAAAGCAGATTTTAGGAGAACTAACAAAGGGGGTTCAAACTAGAGCTCAGCTAGAACGGATTGCAAACATGGCATTCATTTCTCAACTTGAACCAAAGAAGATTGATGAAGCCATCATTGATGAGTTCTGGATGCTAGCCATGACTGAAGAACTGAATCAATTCCAAAGAAGTGACGTTTGAGATCTTGTACCGAGACCAAAGGATTATCCAATCATTGGGACAAGATGGATCTTCAGAAACAAGCTAGACGAAACAGGTAATGTTATAAGAAACAAGGCCAGACTAGTAGCTCAAGGATACAACCAGGAGGAAGGTATTGACTTTGATGAAACATTTGCTCCTGTTGCTAGACTTGAATCTATTAGAATGCTCTTAGCATATGCAAGCTATATGGATTTCAAATTATTTCAAATGGATGTTAAAAGTGCTTTCTTAAATGGTTTTATAAATGAAGAAGTCTATGTAAAACAACCTCCAGGATTTGAAAATGAACAATACCCAGATCATGTTTTTAAACTCAAACGTGCTTTGTATGGTTTAAAACAAGCACCTCGTGCTTGGTACGAAAGACTTAAAACCTTTTTATTAAAAACTGGTTTTTCTGTTGGCAAAGCAGATTCTACACTATTTGTCAAAGTAGTGAATAATCATACCCTAATTGTTCAAATCTATGTCGACGACATCATCTTTGGATCTTCTAACAGCACTCTCTGTGAAGATTTTTCTAAGTCCATGCAGAAGGAATTCGAAATGAGTATGATGGGAGAACTCACCTACTTTCTTGGACTGCATATTAAGCAAACCAAGGATGGAGTTTTCATCAATCAATCTAAGTATGCTCGTGAACTTCTGAAGAGGTTCAACATGAACTCAACTGCTTCAAAAACTACTCCTATGAGCACTACTACTGTGTTGGACAAAGATGAAGATGGTAAGACTGTTGATACAAAGGTATACCGAGGTATGATAGGATCACTTCTTTATTTAACTGCTAGCCATCCAGATATAATGTTTAGTGTTTGCTTGTGTGCTAGATTTCAGTCAAATCCAAAAGAATCACATCTTAAAGCTGTAAAAAGAATAATGAGATATTTAAAAGACACAGTTGATTTTGGATTATTCTATTCAAAATCCTCTACATTTGATCTAATCTCATACAGTGATGCTGACTTTGCTGGAAGTAAATCTGACAGAAAAAGTACAAGTGGAACATGTCACATGCTAGGACACTCACTAGTATCATGGTTCAGTAAGAAACAAAATTGTGTATCATTATCAACTACTGAAGCCGAATACATTGCTGCTAGCCTAGCTTGTACTCAAGTCATCTGGATGAAACAAACTTTAAAAGATTTTGGTTTAAATTTTGAAAATACAACTATTTTCTGTGATAATACGAGTGCTATAAACCTATCTAAGAATCCTATTTTACACTCACGAACTAAGCACATTCAAATAAGACACCACTTCTTAAGAGAACAAGTCTTAAACAACATAATTAAACTAGAATTCATACCCACTAATCAACAGTTAGCAGACATATTCACTAAACCATTAAAACATGAAGACTTCACACGAATTAGAAGAGAACTAGGAATATGCAAACTAAGTGACTTATAAATTAATTACACTTAATATAATACTTCTTATAAGTCTTGTTTAAATCGTATTTTAAATTGCTTTCCTTATTATCATTTTTAGTTAGTCAAACTAAGTTTCCATATTCACGTATTCTTATAAGACACATTCTTTATGTCATTCAAACTTGTCATCTTTCAAGTACACATCCATTATAACTCCTTGTTCTATCTCCTTTCTCTCATATCCATAAGAACTAATTATATTAAAAGCCATCATAACAATGTTCACATCACTCTACTCCTTTATTATTTTTTTTTCCTTTTATAAAAACTTTTCGTACGATAAATGGTCCTACTTAGTTTATGAGACCTTATTACTCTTCATTAGTTAAAATCGAATGACTATTTAGTTCCTTTAACAGATCTAGTTGCTATATTCTCACGTAAATTATTTTTTTTACTATATCATATGTTATATCATAGCCCTACAAACTATCTATTCTCATCTCTTTCATATACATATTAAGCCTCCATTCTTGTCAACTCTTGTTTTAACCTAACCTTGTCAAGTTTCTTTAAGAATATAAATAATAATTCATATCAATCATAACCTCATGTCTTTCATCAACCTTTTTTATTACTTCTTTATCCTTCACAAAAATCCATATATGTCATCTCACCTCTCTCTATGACAACTCACATTTATTCATAAATATTTCTTTGTCTCCTCATTTCATCTCTCGAATACGTTTTTTTTATATACATTTTTGAAACCGACTCCTACATGTCTATTCTTATTTCAATTCTTATATATTTTTTTTAACTCTTTCTCCTTTTTATCTCATCATCTCTCTCACCACTAGTCTAAGTCCAAATATGTCCTTCTCATATCCACGTATACTCTTTAAAAAAATTACAAATATTAATCATAAAACATTTTGTTAAAATGTCATATCACATGATCACCCTATGACCTTTCTTTCCATCCGTGACCTTGTCTCTCTCTTATTGTATATCTCTCTAAAATCGAGAACCTTTATTTATTCTATCTTTACTTTATGTCATATCTCAATCAAGTAAATGTTGTCCTTTATTTTCTTTCTCTCCTCTCTAGATATCCACATCATCTTTTTTATGTCTTTAACTCTCCATTCACGAATTTAGAATCCCTTCACATAGAATAACAAGTTGTTTGTCTTGTTAGGCCATTATTCTCAAAGATCAATCATTTTGTTATTCAACATAACACCCCATACTCTATTAATGGGTTCTCTCACTAGTCGATAAACTCACCCATAGTAAAATCTATATATTTCAATAACTATGTCCTCCTCAATCTAATATAATACACTATCCTCAAACATTGATTTGATTTGTCATTCACAAGTCTATTAACTCACTCCTCACGGATTTCCTTATTTGACTAAAATCTAAAAATTACTCACTTCCAATGTCATTCATTTCATATCAACAATTATTTTCTTCCTTCTATTTAATCAATTGGTTCATCTCTTACCATTCCATTCGATCTTTTCTATCCTTATACAAACTTTCTCTCGGTTCTAGCTCCTTTAGCTTTATTTTCAAGACACTCGAAAATGGCTTCCTCCTCTACCAATGCGATCACCTCCGCAGATCTAAGATACCCCGACCTTATTCACCACTTTCAGTACATTAGCACCTTGCCAATTCAAACTGGCAAACTAGTAAACTTCGACGCCTTCACATCCTTTGACCTCCATACCTCTCTTCAAGTTTTTGTTCCCATCTTAGGAACGACTAACTCCATGACCTACTATCCTCATCTCATCAAAATTTTCTATACCAACCTCTCTGTAGACCGTGACCACACCACCATTACATCCATGGTACATGGAAAACTCATCTCCTTCAATATCTCTCAACTAGGCTGCATTCTAAACCTTTCCTCCTATGGCATTGAGCTTCCTAACATAGTTCCGATAGATCGAACTGTGTTTAAGAAAGTCCTTCTCTCCACTCGCTGCACCCATTTCCCATGGCATACGAGCAATCTCAAACCTCATGCTCTAATACTCTCACACATCCTCTCATCCAATGTCTTTCCAAAGCTTCCTTCCAAGGGTTTCGTGGCAAACGAAATCTCCCTTCTCCTGTATGCAATCTTCTGCACCTTTCCCATCAACTGGTCCAGTATCATTTTCAATAACATGATCAATTTTCGGGCCTTCCACTCTCTTCCTTTCGGGTACTTCATAACCCATATCCTTCAGCACTTCCAGGTGCCTCTCCACCAAGACATCATTCACCGGTCTGATCATGCTTTCAATGACTCATACCTCCCTGAGGAAGGGTCCCCTCGAGATCACTCTGATGATGAAAGCACCAGTGAAGCTGATCCTCCCGCAAGCTCTGACCCCGACATCTTCTCTACCCTCGTCGACATCCAAAATACCCAGGCTCTACTTCTCAGGAATCAAGCCTCTCTGCAACAGGCCTTTGACTCCTTGACAATGGGCCAAGATTCACGTCGCCGTCGCCGCAAGCTCAATACCACTGACTCTGACTAAGACTCATTTTTATTTTGTCTGTAATAACTTTTAAATTACTTTATGGTCTGTAATAACCTTCTTACTCTGATCCCTCCTTTTTGTCCATGACAAAGGGGGAGAAAACCTGTCTCCATTATTGGAGAAATATTCTCTCTTTAAACATTATTTCACCTTTTTTATCATATTATTATTTCTATGCATAATGTCTTTTTGACAGGGGGAGCATATTTTGTCATCATCAAAAAGGGGGAGAATGTTGAGAAACTCGTTTTTGATGTCACATAATATGATACACTGTCTTATTTGATTTTGTATGATATGATAATATGTTCTCTTGAAATAATGTTATATTATGACTGAATATGTTTTGCCTTAAATCTAACGAGTATTTGATGCAAGGATATCTCACCCAATAAGGATGGAGACTTCCTGTTCAAGTACAACTTTGTGCAATCATACTCCTTGAAGAAAAAGCTTGATGAGCCATGCTTTCCTAAAGTTCAAATGAAGATATCGGCTACCTCAAGATGAAGATTTTTTCTTTAGAGTCATATGTAACAGAACCTTCAGGATCTTGCATTTTGCATATTACATACTCATTCATACATTCTATATCATAAAAGTATACGAGAGTTTCAAAAAGCTTCTTTTTTGAAAACCAATAAGTGTACCTTCTTACAACTTTTTATGAAAAAGACTTTTTGTCATATAATAAGTGTACCTTCTTACAACCTTTTATGAAAAAGACTTTTTTCATTGTACCTTACACTATATACAAGACAACATGAAAAAAAAGGAATGTAGGAAAAAGACAAAAACATAAAATCGACTACATAAGAAAAATAAATAAAATATGTTTTTGAAAAGACCTTAGTTATCTTCTCTAATGAAATGTTTCTTAAATACAAAAAGAAGACAAAAACATAAATCGGCTACACATAAGAAAAACAAATGAAATATGGTTTTAAAAGGACTATAGTTAACTTTTCTCATTACCATAGAATGTCGACTTACTTGAAGTCATCATTCTCTTTACAAGGCATTAAAAGCCTTCTGTAACAAATCCTTGTTAAATATCCTTCTCAAAGAATGTCGACCTTCTTTTTGGTCCTCATTCTCTCTGAAGACTTTGAAATACACAACATAAAGAAAACACTTGACATGACTATGTACAAATAAATATATCAAAACACTCATAGTACTTACACTCATTTAAAGCAAAGAAGTACTAATGTACCTCAAATCATTAATTAGAATAAAGACAAAACTACAACCCAACGTTCAATGTACTATTGTAAGAAATAGACTTTTTACATAAAATATGTATTACCTAAAAACAAAACAACAACTAGTGTACCCTCTATTTTACTCTTATGGAAAAAGGCATTCTCGATCTTCTCTAAAAGATATTTTTGAAATGACATAACATTTCACATTTCAAAAAGTTACAATTCCAAAATGTAACGACTACTTTTTAAAAGGCTATATAAACACACTCAAATAAACTATTCAAACAAGAGGAATGGAATAGACGTGTGAGCTTACAAAGAGAAAAATTTCTATTCGTAATTTGAAAAGAGAGCCTTGAAAAAGAAAGAGAAAAAGAAAAAGGAAGAAAAGAGAAAAAGTCAAGTCCAGCTCTTTGACAAAGAGTATCCTCTGAGTGACAAACAGAACATTCTTAGAATCCTTCATTCGTGCATTCATATCATTCTGAAGGTTCTATAGGAAGAATTGTAACTCTGTTATTCACTGTATTCCTTCTTTAAAGAAGTAGACCTCTGTGAAAGAGGGTATTGCCCTTCTCTGTTGAGAGAAGAAGACCTCTTGGGAAGAGGGTGTGCCCCTTCTCTGTTGAGAGAAGAAGACCTCTTGGGAAGAGGGTGTTGTACTATTTATCCGGTAACTCGGATGTTATAGTGGAATCTCAAGTGGTTTGCTTGGGGACTGGATGTAGGTCTGGATATTGACCGAACCAGTATAACTTCTGTGTTTTATGTGTTGTGCCTTATTGCTTAATTATTTTATTTTATCGATCATAATCATATTTCACTATTCACCCCCCCTCTAGTGGAATTTCAGTCCTATATGCCCAAAGTGCATCATCTAAGCGCTAAGACCGATCCTTGCGGTCCGGACAAACTGTCTTTTCTAAAATCCGCTTTATTTCCCTATTTGAAACCTCGACCTGTCCACTAGTCTGTGAATGATAAGGAGTGGTGAATCTATGATTGACAGAATACCTTCTCAGCAGAGAAGCTATCTGTACATTCCTGAAATGCTTGCCACCGTCACTTATCATCGCACGTGGCACACCAAACCGACTGAAAATATTGTGCTTAATGAACTTAAGCACCACTCGATGATCATTGGTCTTGGTTGCCACAACCTCGACCCATTTGAACACATAATCTACCGCCACTAAGATGTACAAATTCCCGAATTATGGCAGAAATGGGCACATAAAATCTATGCCCCAAACATAAAAAATCTCAATGATCAAAATCGGGAGCAAGGGTATCATGTCCCTCTTGGACATGTTCCCAGTCTACTGACATCGAATACATTTTCTATAGAACTCATGTGCATCTCTGTGGAGTGTGGGCCAAAAAAATCCAGAATGCAAAACCTTTGCAGCTGTCTTTCTACTACTGAAATGCCCTCCACAGGCTAAAGAATGACAAAAACTGAGGATGGACTCATACTCCTCCTTTGGGATGCATCCTCTAATGATTTGGTCTGCACACTATTTGAACAACTCTGGTTCATCCCAATAATAATGCCTCACCTGAGATAAGAATCGCTCTCGCTCATTCTTATTCCAATGCTCAGGGATCTGTCTCGAAACCAGATAATTCACAATATCTACAAACCAGGGTAACTGCGATGTTCTGACTGTCATGATCTTCTCATCGGGGAAAGAATAACTGATCGGTCTCTGATCCAGCGTGGTCTCCATGATCAGTCTAGATAGATGGTCTACTACTACGTTCTCACTTCCCTTCTTATCTCGAATCTCAGGATCAAACTCCTATAGTAACATAACCCATCAGATGAGTCTCGACTTGGTGTATTTCTTGATCAAAAGGTACTTCAATGCAGCATGATCAGAATAGACAACCACCTTCGAACCCAGAAGATAGGACCTAAATTTATCCAATGCGAATACTACTGTGAGTAGTTCCTTCTCTGTCGTGGTATAATTCATCTGAGCATCAGACAAAGTTCTACTTGCATAGTATATCACATAGGGCTTCTTTTCAATCCTTTGTCCTAAAATGTCCCTCATAGCATAGTCAGAAGCATCACACATAATCTCGAATGGAAGCATCCAATCCGGAGGTCTCAAAATGGGAGCAGTAGTCAAGGCCTCTTTGAGTATCTCAAAGGCCTTCATGCAATCAACACTAAAATCAAAGGGCTGATCCTTCTCCAATAATGAACAAAGCAGTCGAGAGATTTTACTGAAATCCTTGATGAACCGCCTATAAAATCCGGCATGCCCTAAAAATGATCGAATCTGCCTCACAGTGGTGGGTGGAGTCAATCATGAAATAGATTCCACCTTCGCTCAATCAACCTCAATCTCTCTCTTGGACACAATGTGTCCCAACACAATCCCCTCTTGGACCATAAAGTGACTCTTTTCCCAACTCAGAACCAGGTTTGTCTCCGTACACCTACCCAGTACTTGAGTAAGTTTCTGGAGGCAATCCTCAAATAAAGAGCCATAAACAGAAAAATCGTCCATAAAAACTTCCATGACATCATCTAACATGTACCTCTGAAAAGTTGTCGGGGCATTGCAGAGCCCGAACGACATACGTCTAAATGCGAAGGTGCCATAAGGACAGGTAAATGTAGTCTTCTCATGGTCGTCAGAATGGACAACTACTTGATTATATCCTGAGTATCCATCTAAGAAGCAATAGTAGCTCTGTCCTGCGAGTCTCTCTAAAATCTGATCAATGAATGCCAACGGGAAGTGATCCTTCTGTGTAGCCACATTCAGCTTTCTTTAATCAATGCAGACTTGACACCCTGTGGTGGTCCTCATCGGAATTCTTTCCCCCTTTTCATTCTCCACAACAGTGAGTTCAGATTTCTTCGGTACTACCTGAATCAGACTGACCCACTGGCTATCAGAAATGGGGTAAATGATCCCAACATCCAACCACTTGACTACCTCATTCTTTACCACTTCTTTCATGTTGGGATTTAATCTTCTCTGCATATCCCGCACTGACTTGACTTCTTCATCACAATGAATCCGATGCATGTAGAATGAAGGATCAATCCCTTTCAAATCAGCCACTCCCTAGCCAATCGCTGCCTTGTGCTCTCGTAAAATATCAAGCAGTCTCTGCTCCTGCTCCTCAGTGAGCAGTGATGAGATAATCACAGGCAGAGCCTCACCCACTTCGAGATATGCATACTTGAGTGAATCCGGCAAGGGTTTCAGCTCAAGTTTCGGAGGGGACTCTATCGAGGATTTGGCGGGAGTCTCTGCAAGTGGTGGGAGAGGCTCAATGCTAGCTCTCCAAGGAGGTAATTCTGACGACACTCCAGACACATCTACACTAAATCTATAACTATCCTCTTCTGTATGATATAAATCTAAGGAATCCTCTGTCATGTACATATTTGGTTGTTCTTCCACTAAATCATGTGCGATATCGACTTGGAAGCACTCCATATCTCCCACTGGACCCATCGCAGCATTGAAAATGTTCAACTTTACTTTTCTATTGCCGAATGACAAATTCATAACTCCGGTTCTACAATTGATACGTGTATTGGCAGTAGCCAAGAATGGTCTGCCCAAAATGATCGGAGTCTGGTGCTGGCTATCTACTCCTTCCATATCAAGAATAATGAAATCGACTGAAAAATAGAAATCATCTACTTTAACTAGCACGTCTTCCAAGACACCTCTCAGTACCTTGACAGAACGATCTGCCAGCTGCAGTGTAATTGGAGTCGATCTCATTTCTCCTAGCCCAAATGAATCATAGAAATATCCGGGCAGAATGTTCATGCTTGCTCCAAGATCAAGTAAAGTGTGTTCTATTCGAATGTTCCCTATGGTATATGCAATGATAAAGGCTTCAGGGTCCTTGAGCTTTGATGGTGTATGATGCTGAATCACTGAACTCACCTACTTAGTCAGATGGACCTTGGTAGGAACTTTTCCTATAGCTTTCCTCTTCTAGGTACATAGTTCCTTCAAAATTTTGGCATATGCCGGCACCTGCTGAATGGCATCTAGCAAAGGCAGGTTGATCTGCACATGCTTGAATATCTCAACTCTGGGAAATTCTAATGCTTTGGGATAGGGTGGTTTGGGGATATACATCGGGTGTCCTCCTCTCTGTGAGAAGGCTCACTCCTATCCTGCTTATGAACTGGGGTGGGGGATTATAATGATGATGACTGAGCTGCAGAAGATGGAATACTCGAATCTGGCTCATCGGTCCTCTCTCTACTATCTCTACTCTCTCTACACTCGACATGATACTCACGTCCACTCCTCAGGGCCATAACAGATTTGGCCTGTTGCTGTGACTCAGTACTGTACATGCCTCCATTCATTTAATCCTTGCCCTTCGGGTTCATCACTGCCTGGCTCGACAAACTACCCTCAGGTCTCCTACTGGTCGCTTCTGCTAACTGTCCCATTTGCGACTCTAACTTCACAATAAACTGCGTATGTGAGCTCAAAATCTGACTACACTTCTCGAAAGCATTCTGATTAGAGGTTTTCACCTCTTGAAATGCTTGAAGAAGTCTCTCCTAGAAAGATAACTGCGGGACAGATTCTTGTGAGATCGGAGGAGGAAATGGAGTGTTCTAGAGATAGCTCGGCTTCTGAAATGTCTGAGTGAATGCTGGCGGCCGAGCCGGCTGAGAGGATGGAGGAAGCTGGGTGGAAGGCTGTGGGTTCTTCCATGAAAAATTGGAGAGGTTACGCCAACCCGGATTATATGTAGGTGAAAATGGATTGTTCTGGGGTCTGGCGTAACCTTGAGCAACCTGAACTTGTTCTTGGACAAATTCAGGGTACTGAGCTGCTGAAGGGCACTCAGTGATCGCATGTGCTGAACTGGCACATAGAGTACACACCTGCTGACTAGTAGATGGTCCCGTGAGAAGTTGATCCAACTTCTGCGCAATCATATCCACCTTGCACTGTAATGCAGTAGATGGACCAATCTCGAGAACACCACCCTTCTTTGGAATGCTAGGTGCGGTCCTATCCGAATGAGAACTAGAAGCATAGTGGAGAGAATTCTCTGCCAATGTATCAAATAGCCTCCATGCTTCATCTTCGCTCTTTGTGATCATCACAAAATATTTCCTCTTGTGGTTTCTCTCTCTTCCTTTCTCTTTTCCTTTCTCTTTTCCTTTCTAATCCCTATTTCCTCCTTTTTGAAGGGAGAAAAAAAAAGACAGAAAAAAAGAGAGAAGAGAAAAGAAAAGAAAGAAGAGAGAGAGGAACTCTTTTACGGGGTCTCACTTGACCTTGATTTGAAAATATTTAGCAAATAACTCACCTCCGTTTTTGAAATATTTGCGAGAAAAATTGGGAGACGGGGCTCGCTCGTCGGTACGAGGTTCGACCGTTCCTGGCGCCTTTACCAGGGGTAATCGAACCAAGGATCGAATTTATGCCTTTTTGCTTTGCCTAAATATTATCTAAGAATTTATCCTAAATCTAAATGCACAAAGAATCATGCATGTGCAATGCAAGGACGTATACTCTTTGAAAAAATGATTTGGAAATCTCCAAGTGTTTCTGAAATAAATCTGATAATAGAGTAAATAAATGGTTTCTAACTTAGAACTTGAGATTTTAAAGTTCTAAGTCTTTGAAATAATATGAGTTTTGGGAAAATAAATCTGGATTTTGAAAAGAATGATTTGAAGCTGAGACAAAAGGAAAGGAAATGAAGTTTCAAAGTCAGAAATTGACTTTGAATTTAAATGGATTTAGGAGAGAAAATGAAATTTGAAATGGAATTGAATTCCAATTTCGAAATTTGAAATCAGGATGGGACTTGAGAAATCCAAATTGAGTTTGAATAGAATTGGATTTAAGAGATCTAAATGGGAGGTGAAAATGGAATTGATTTTTGGAATTTGGGAATCAAGATAAACTTGGATTTGGAATCTGGCATCTTAAATGGATTTGGATCTGAAGTCTAAGATCTACGATAGAATTGGATTCTGGATCCTAAAAGGGATTTTGGATTTGAAGTCTGAGATCCAAGATGGAGTTGGATTCTTGATCCTAAAAATGGATTTTGGATCTGAAGTCTGAGATCCAAGATGGAGTAGAATCTTAAATGGGAATTGGATCCAAAATTTGAGATCCAATGGTGAAGTTGAATTCTGGATCCCAAATGGAATTGGATCCAAGTGTGATCATCGCAAAAATTTTCCTCTCTCGTTGGTTTCTCTCTCTTCCTTCTCTTTTCCTTTTCTAACTTCAATTCTCCTCCTTTTGAAGGGAGAAGAATAAAAGAAAGAAAAAGAAAGAGAGAAGAGAAAAGAAGAGAAAGAAAGAGAGAAGAGGAACTATTTTGCGCGGTCTCACTTGACCTTAATTTGAAAACATTTAGAAATTTAACTCGCCTCCGTTTTTGAAAATATTGCGAGAAAATGGAGAGACAGGATTCGCTCGTCGGTACGAGGTTCGACCGTTCCTGGCGCCTTTACCAGGGGTAATCAAACCAAGGATCGAATCTATGCCTTTTGCTTTGCCTATATATAATCTAAGAATTTATCTTAACTCTAAATGCACAAAGAATTCATGCTTGTGCAATGTAAGGATGTATGCTCTTTTGAAAATTTGATTTAGAAATTTCCAAGTATTCTGAGATGAACTTGGTAAAGGAGTGAAGAAATGATTTGATCTAACTTAGAACTTGAGATAGATCAGAGGAGTTCTAAGTTTTTGAAGTAAATCAGAATTGGAAGAATAAATGAGAAAGAATGATTTGAAGCTCTGAAAAGAAATGAAGTTTTAAAGTCAGAAATAGACTTTGAATTTAATCATGGATTTAGGAGAAGAAGATGAAATTTTTGAAGTGATATTGAATTTGAATCTTAGAATGGATCTGAGAAAATCAAATGGTATTTAAAAATAGAAATGGATTTAGGGAGTTTAAATGAGATTGGATTTGAAATCTAGAATTGGGAATAGAATTGGATCTTAAAATGGATTTAAGATCTGAAATCTGAGATCCAATGTAGAATTGGGTTCTTGATCCTAAAATGGATTTGGATCTGAAGACTGAGATCCAAAGTGGAATTGGATTCTGGACCCTAAAATGGATTTGAATCTGAAGTCTGAGATCCGAAGTAGAATTGGATTCTGGACCCTAAAATGGATTTGGATCTGAAGTTTTGTGATTCAATGTAGAGTTGGACTCTAGATCCTAAAATGGAATTGGATCAGAAGTTTGTGATCCAATGTAGAGTTGGATTCTGGGTCCTAGAATGGAGTGGATCTGAATTTGGAGCTTGAATTTGGAATTTTAGAAAATGAATCAAGAATTTCAAAGTTAAATTGAACTTTGAATTTTGATTTTCGAATATAAAACGAATTTGGAATTTTCAAAGTCAACTTGGACTTTGAAATCTGATTTGAAATGAATTTGGAATTTCAAAGTCAAATTGAACTTTGAAATCTGCTTTGAATTAAAAAAATGAATTTGGAATTTCAAAGTCAAATTGAACTTTGAAATCTGATTTGAATTGGAGATTTTGAATATAACATACATTTGAAATCTCAAAGTTAAATTGAACTTTTGAGATTTGAAAATGAAATAGAATTGAAAATAAACAGATGAATTGGTTTTTACAAGAATTGAAGATTGATTGAAGAAGATATTTACATCACTTGGAGTTTTGAAAAAGGAATTTTTGAAAAACATGATGCAGTTCTATCTTAAATGATGAATGAATTTGAAGAATTTGAATTTAAATTTTGAAAAGCTATTCCATTCTTTAGATGAATTAAAATAAGATGAAGATATAATACATCCTTGACTATGGTCATTGAATGTATTATATAATAATCTATATTTAAACTCAGGTGAAGAATGAAACACATTTGGTGCTTTTATAGAATTTAAAGTGAAATTAACTCTCAATATACCCTGACTATGGCCATTGGTATATATTTTGAGTCAATTTTAAGTTAAATTCTAATAAAAGAAAAAAAAAATATTTAAGAAAATATGATGAATTTTGAAAAGGATCCAGTATGGATCCAATATTATTTTATAAAAGATAAAAATCCTAAGTCTTGTTTACATCCCGACTATGGCCGTTGATGCAAATCATCAACTTAGAATTAATTATCTCTTACGAAATGGTGCAAGTGCCATTCGTGTTTCACCATTGTGAGATTTTGAGAAATAAAGGAAAAATGCATGAAGAACAAGTAATTTATGATATTTACAATGCTCATTCATTCTATCTACAAGCTGGAAATGTAAATTTTCATTAAGATCTAACCTATTACAATAATCAAAATTGAAAATACATTTCCCAAATAATGTACATATTCTCTGCAAAATAGCATTAACATAAAGGGGGAAATTTAAAATGTATGAATGTAAATGACCATTCCAACTCTTACACAGGATGGGACACCCTACCTTGGTTAGAAAACGTGCACCTACATTTATATATATGTATATACATATATACATAGGTAACGCCATGAAGATCTATATGTAATGAATGAAGGCAAGGGCCCGAATGGTTTAAGATGAACCATTGTGGAATATAGTGGTCATAGTAGTTCGTGATGAACTACTATGAGGAAAAAGAATGTGACTATAGTTGTTTTTGATGAGCTACTATAGCAAAAACTGATCGTAATGGTTCCTGGTGAACCTATATCAGAAAAAAAAAAATGACAGTGATGATGACTCTAGATGAACTATTATAACAAAGGAAAACCATAGTGGTTCCTTAAAAAATACTGTAAAAGAATAACAATTATGATATTTCTAGATGAACTAATATAACTAAGACAAGCTACAATGGTTCCCTGGAATCCACTGTAAAAGAATAACAATGATGATAATTCTAGATGAACTAATATAACTAAGACAAGCTACAGTGGTTCCCTGGAATCCACTGTAAAAGAATAACAATGATGATAATTCTAGATGAACTAATATAACTAAGACAAGCTACAGTGGTTCCCTGGAATCCACTGTAAAAGAATAACAATGATGATAATTCTAGATGAACTAATATAACTAAGACAAGCTACAGTGGTTCCCTGGAATCCACTGTAAAAGAATAACAATGATGATAATTCTAGATAAACTAATATAACTAAGACAAGCTACAGTGGTTCCCTGAAATCCACTGTAAAAGAATAACAATGATGATAATTCTAGATGAACTAATATAACTAAGACAAGCTACAGTGATTCCCTGGAATCCACTGTAAAAGAATAACAATGATGATAATTTTGGATGAACTAACATGACTAAGAAAAGCTACAGTGATTCCTTGGGATCCACTGTAAGAGAAAGGCAGTTATGATAGTTCTAAGTGACTATCATAACTAAAAAAAAGAGCTACAGTGGTTCCTTGGGAACCACTGTAAAGAAGAAAAATGCAGCAACCATGGTGGTTCCTTGTTGAATTATCATAAATTAAAGGAAGACATAGTGGTTCCTTGGGAACCACTGAAAAAAAATGCAGCAGCTATGATAGTTCATTGTTGAACTACCATAGATTGGAGGAAGGCCATGATGATTCTGTATGAACCATTGGGAAGAAGAAGAAGGAGAAAAAAAAAAAAGAAAAAAGAAGAAGAAGAATAAGAGTCATCTCTGGACGCTTAACTGTTAAGCCAATCTACCATCAACATTTTCAAACCATGACAGCACATGCTGTTTATAACAAAAGTCATTCATGCGACTCAACATAAAGCTAACTTTGCCATATTTGAATTACTAATATCACAAATAGTTGTAGTATCACATTCAATTGATGATTGTACTCCCAGAATTTATTCTACACCTTTGTTCAACAAACTGATTAGATGATAGCATGCATATCAATCTCATTTAACCGACACCTTTATATTCAGGACTCCAATGAATTAGAAAGTACATGACCTCTACAGATTAGAAACCGTCCAATAAACCACCACTATTCATTAATGGTAAAGATAGTATTTCATACCTTTCAATTGTATAGATTCTATTGGCAATGAATCTGTTCTTAGATGCCAATGTACTAAATGATCCACGTCTGCAACTTTTTGCAATAATCTAGAATGCTGGGGAAAACCTACAGAAAGATAAGGATATGAATAACCCAGCCAGCTTAAGCAATACTGAGGCATCAGATACTTGCCATATGCGGTCCATATTGCATATTGGATGTTGATAATAAGATGCTATCTTCCAATGGTAATGGCCAACTGTGGGGTATATACAGTGGGAAGCCATATGCAGGAATTATAAGACACTCAAAAAGTTAGATGCAGACGATATAATTAACTGACTCTTGTGTCAACAGTGACGGTTCTGAAAGCATAATTATCAAACACGAAAAAAAGAAAAAAAAAAAACTCCTGGAAGCAGAAAGATCATCAGAAGACACCCTATTTCTAATCCATTGTAAACCTTAGCAATTAAAAACTTAAATGCCTGAAGACATGATGATTTATATAAAAAAAAAATGATTATGGCCATCTTGAGTGAAAAACTAGATGATCAAAGATTTCAGAATGTGTCTAGTGCAGGTGACTCATAACAACACAATACATAAATGATAAAAGGACCAAATAATGAGCACATATTGCTGGTAACTTTATGCTACAAGAAGGACAGCATACCTTTGATCAGGGTACTAGAATTAGGCCTGGTTTGCTTCAAAATTAAAATGGCTAATCGACTTAGGTGAACACTCGATTCCCCATCAGCGTGGACTTACCACATTTCCTCACCACTGAACTGCTAAAAGCACTTTACTATGGCAATGCGGTTGGTGCCACAGTGGGATGGAATCCGACTTGCCTTAACAACATGTGACCATAATTATATATAGACAAGATCCAGAGTACTAGAAATAGAACAAGTCCAGAATATTCCAAACACAGAGCATATGAAAGCAACATAATAATATAAAGAAATTCTCGCTGCATAACTTCCCGTAAGGGATTTGGTTTATCAGAAAATGCAGATGAATTTGCAGAAGATATAGATTCATGTTCCAGCCACAGCAATAAATGAAATGAACAGCCTAAGGAAAAACCCATAGAGACTCTATGCCATAACGAGAGATCGAAGAATTTGGAGGCGCGGTCATGCATAGGCCTGACACTCGTTTTTTTTTTTTTTGCTTCATCCTCCCCATCCCATCTTAATTTCGATCTCTGCCATCAGCTGAATGGACCTTCGGTTCGCCAGCAGTGATCGAGACTGGGTAACCTGACTCAGGTGAAACCATTTCAAACTCCTGGCCTCTCACGCCATTGTGATACCCTTGTCTTCTGAGTTTACCGAAAGAGAAAAAAAAATTTCACGTTCCACCAACTGTCAAGATGGTGGAAAAGCCAGAAATATGCGCCATATGTGGATATCATAAGAGAAGTGAATGTCTGGGAATTTATTGGAAAGTTGTTTCCCTTGGAATAGACACTTCTCCATATCCAACCTCCAAAATTATTATATATATTCCCTTTTTTTTTTATATACATGCCTCTGATTCAACATTCAGCAGATTAGTCAACTATTTCTGATGCCTTTTAAGTGGTAACATTCTAACAACAAATGAGAAAACATATTGATCCAACAAGGCATAACGAAATGGAATGGCAGTAGATCTTAACACGGATCTGAAACCAGTGAGTGTATAGATCTGTAATTTGATCAAATCCTAATAATGGCTGCAAAGGATGCAGAGATTGATTCACAAGGGAACCTAACAAATACCCTAAGTCCAACATTCGCGGACCAATATAGGATGGAATATCCTATCATGAAGGCCATAGGTGGAGAAATAACAGAGCATATTGGAAATCCAGGTCGAACAAGCAATCGAATACAGAAAGAGAGAAAAAAAAAAAAGAAGAAAAGGAAAAGAAAAGAAGAGGGGAAAGAAGGGAAAAAAATTTGTAGGAATCCGACCATTCCGTTGATATAGCATTATGAAGACTGATGTTGCTATATGCAAATCAGGTTTTCAACGTATGCTTTAATGGATTTTAAAATAAGAGAAGAAAAAAAAGTATAAACACGATAGAGAGAGAAGGGATTTTACCGTGATCGAAGATTCAGGATCGGCTGAAACTTTGAATCGTTGTTATAACCTTTGTCCCTTTCAGTCGACTCAATGTCTTGAAGTGGAGAATAGATGATGAAGGAGTGTTATTGCCTCCGTTTGCAGAGATTCCGAAGAGACTGCTAGAAATCGATGATTTTGGAAGGATGAAGCGGATATGAATGATCGTCTCCCCCTTTCTTCTTTCTGAGTACCCTTTTTATAGGGGAAGAGGAGGCTTCTAGAAGGTGGGGATGACGGTTGTGCATCAAGGGCTGAGAGGATGAGCTCGCACATGGGGGTGTTCGGTGGAAGCTTCGTGAAGGGGGAAGGCCTGTGAAGCCGTTGGAGATGGACGAAGGAGGAGGAGGTGAGGTGATCGGAGGGTTCATGGAGGCTGTGATGGAGGTCGCACATGGGCGGGGGTCGGCCATGGAGGAAGACTCTCCTCCCTTAGAGGCGCCGCCCTCTCCTCTCTTACGAAGGAAAACCCTAAGCCACCAATTTACGAAAAAGGGCTCTTTAAAAAAAAAAATTTCAAAAAGTTGTTTTTCTAAGATGAGGTTTTTAGAAAAAGATGATTTTTAAAAGCTAAAACCCATTGGTTTTTCTCGTAAATTTTCCAATTTTTTTTTGGTTTTTAGTTTATTTTTCATTTTTTTGTATTTTTAGAATAAAAGTCTAAGACTTTACGAGAAAACAAAGATTAAAATACTAATTTTTTTGTATTTTTCTGAGAAATATTTACAAAAGTGTTTTTCCGAGAATTTCAGGCCATTTTGGGGAAAATTCTTTGGAAGAATGGTTTTTTTTTTTACTCAAGTTTTGAGAAAATATTCGAGTTTTGAAACTCGAATCGAGAAATACAATGCAGTGGATCCAAACGGATACCGGACGAACTGCTTGAGCTTTTCTAGAAGTTATTTTTGGAGATTTTGAGAATTTGATTTAAAATTGGATAATGAAGCTCAGATTTGATTTTGATAATGGATCCGGGTCCGAAGTTGAGTCAAATATATAAAATGAATTTAATTTCAGCAAAATTTGAGAAATAAAATAGAATTTAGATTTAAAACTGACTCAATTACCCAGAAAGTGGGGTCAGGGGTAAAAAGGGAAACATTTACAACATTTTGAAAAATTTGGGGTGTTCACAGATGCCCCTCATTGCTACTAAGCCGGTTGAAAGCCGAGCTTAGTGGCAAAGAAACACTCCAAATTTTGAAAAATGCCCCAGTCAGCTGATCCGAGCTGGGTGTGGAAGAATTATGGCTTTTTTGTTACGACAATGAAGCCATACATGATACTTCAAGTACAAGGTTTTGATGATGAGCAAGTAGAATCAACTGCATTTCAGCTAAGGCTATTAAGAAATTGAAGAATTCGGTGAAGAATCCTTGAAGACTAGTGTGCAAATGTTTAATTCATTAAATGTCTTAGATTCTTGTAAGAACCTTACTTAGAGTGCATATTTAGGTTGCATTTCACCTTAAAAGTCTTTAGAAAAACTTTTCTAAAAGAAACTTTTTTGAAAATCTTTTTAGAAAACTCTTTTCTTAAATTTTCATGTTTATTAGTCGACCAATAGACTTATCAGTCGACTAATCCTTTTCGCGCCATATTTTCTAAAAAGTCATTCGTGTCAAATTAGTCGTCCGAAGGTTTTATCAGTCGACTGGACAGAATGTCTGTTTTCTGGAAAATTAGCAGCAGTCGACTAATGGTTTTTCAGTCGACTGAACAAAACATGTGTTTTCTGAAAAAATTTAGCACCAGTCGACTAATGCTTTTTATCAGTCGACCGAACAGAATGTTTGTTTTTCAAAAGTTTTTAGCAGCAGTCGACTAAAAGGTTTTTCAGTCTACTGATGATATTATCAGTCGACTAACTTTTCTCAAGTCGACTAAGTTTCAAAAGTTCAGATTTTCAAACGGCTCGATTAACAGATCAGTCAACCGACGATAACTGTCAGTCTACTAATAACTAACTATTAGTCGACTAATTGATGTTTCAGTCGACTAATTTTGCCGTTTTCCTGAAACTTCCAAAAGGCGTGTCTTTTCATTTTTCAAACGTTTTGATCGTTCAAAATGGACAGTTTTGACACCCTTTTATACTCTCAACGTATGGAATCTTTTAACCATAAATATGAGTGCATTCTACACTCAAAAACATGAAATTCAATAGAATTATATTGAATTACTTCTTGCTTTTCACTCTTATCCATTCAAGTATTTGTTTTCTCACTCACGTGATATTTTCACTTCAGTTTTTCACTCAAATCACTTTGAGAGATAGTGAATTCGTGAGTAGAGTGTTTCAACAACCTCAAAAGCCAATTGCATTTCATTTGCATTCAAAAGGAAGGCTCATAGGTTGTATTGTAAGTTGTTATTTCTTTTGTGTAAAAAGAAGGACTCCTTGGTGTAAAGGAGTTGTTTGCTTTCAGTAGTATTGTTACTGAAAGTGGGACCGGTTATGGTCTGTGTGATCTTGTAGTTTACAAGGTTGATACTGGAAAATCTCAAGCGGGTTTTGCTTGGGGACTGGATGTAGGTCGGGTTTGACCGAACCAGGATAAAATCTTGTGTTCTTTGTGTGTTTGCTTTGAGATTTGCAAAATCATTCAATATACGGCAGAAAGTTTTAAAAGCACTATTCACCCCCCCTCTAGTGCTCGTTGCCTCGATCCTAGTGCACTTTCATTTGGTATCAGAGCACAGGTTTTCTATTACTTTGATTTGACCATCATCTAGCATGACAACTACAACATCTCAGCACAAAGAAGGAAGTTCCTCTGTTCGTCCTCCTCTCTTCGACGGAACAAACTATGGATACTGGAAAGTAAGAATGACAATATTCCTGCAATCCATGGATCTCGATATCTGGAGAGTTGTTTCAGAAAAGTACCAAACTCCATCAACTGATTTCAGTCGATGGACCGATGAAGAAAAGAAGACTGCTTCACTGAATGTCAAAGCCATGAATGCATTATATTGTGGCGTTGACAAGGTAGAGTTCAATCGCATCTCTCAATGCTCTACAACTAATGAAATCTAGCATACTCTTCTCGTAACTCACGAAGGTACGTCAAAGGTAAAGGAATCTAAAATTGCTTCTTTAGTTCATAAATTTGAATTATTCAAAATGAAGCAAAATGAATCTATATCAGACATGGTAACTAGAATGACCGATATAACTAACACTTTGAAATCCCTTGGAAAAGAATATTCACAAGTGGATTTAGTCAGAAAGATTCTAAGGTGTTTAACTCCTGAATGGGAGAGAAAAACCACTGCTATTGAAGAAGCAAATGATCTCAATACTCTCACTCTTGAAGACTTAGTTGGTAACCTAATGGCATATGAGGTCCAACTTCAAGACAGACAAGAAGAAGAGCCTAAAAAGAAGTCTCTTGCTTTTAAGGCTACTTCTGACTCAGAAAATTCTGAAGAAGATGAAGATGAAGATATTGCCCTCATCACAAGGCAATTCAGAAGATTCATAAAAAAGGGAAGATTTCAAAGAAAGGCAAAGAAAGCAGATTCTTCCATTCCCAATGAAGTAAAGTTCTTTAACTGCAAAAATGCAGGACATATCAAGAAAGATTGTCATCTTCTCAAATTCAAGCCCAAGGACCAATTCAAGAAGAAAAAGGCATTTCAAGCATGTTGGGATGATAGTGACTCCTCTTCCGATGAAGAATCAAATGAAGAAGTCGCCAATATGTGTTTTGTAGCACAAGAAGATTCGGTAAGTCAATTTGACTATGATGAGTTATTTGAAGCATTTAATGATTTATATGCTAAATTTAAGAGTCTTAATTCTAAAAATAAAGAGTTCAAAACTGAAAATTTAACTCTTGACTCTCAAAATAAAGTGTTACTTCAAGAAATAGAAGATCTCAAGAAGGAAAATTCTTGCCAAGCACTTGAGATAAAAGAAATTGGAGTTAGAACCAATCTCTTACAAAAAGAAATATCTAGTCTTAAAGAAAAGTCAAATGATCTTCTTTCTATAGTGACCAAATTCACAAATGGTCAAAAGAATCTAGAAAAACTTCTTGGTTCTCAAAGATGCTCGGTTAATAAAACCGGATTGGGATATAGCTTCTTTGATACTCAAAATAGACCAAACTATGTGGTGAAAAATCAAAGACATTATTCTCAACCTTTTGTTCATAAAACTAAATTTTCTAGTTCTAATAGAAATGCATCTAGAAATGATTATTCTAGAAATGTTTATTCTAAATCCTTTTATAGAAAGAATACTTATTATCAAAGGAAACCAAAATCCAAATGGATATGGGTTCCTAAGACTAACTCTCATGGACCTGAAAATAGAAAGGGGTCAAATGCTCTGTTTTCTGATTTTGTTGTAGGTACACAACATAAGGAGCAAATAGATATTGGACAATGGCTGTTCCAAACATATGACTGGAAGGCCGGAGTTATTTTCCACCCTCCAAAATAAGGATGGAGGAACCATCACCTTTGGTGACAATAACAAGGGAAAAGTGATAGGTATTGGTAATATTGGTAATCCAAAATTTCCCTTGATAGAAAATGTTCTTTTAGTGGATGGTTTAATGCATAATTTAATATCTATTAGTCAATTATGTGATAAAGGTTTTCATGTTTCTTTTAAAAATGATTTATGCTTAATTTCTGATTTTCAATCTAAAAAGATCATTTTTAAAGGTAAAAGAAGAAACAATGTGTATGAACTATATCTAGATGAATTACCCTCTTTTAATGAAAAATGTCTTATTGTTTCAAATGAAATTCAATGGTTATGGCACAAGAGACTTGGACATGTTAATTTTAAAATTATTTCAAAATTATCCAAGAATGATCTTGTAAGAGGCCTACCTAGAATACCATATAAAAAGGATCACTTATGTGATGCTTGTCAAAGGGGTAAACAAATCAAGAGTTCTTTTAAAGCTAAAGATATAGTTTCAACAAAACGTCCTCTTGAACTTTTACATTTAGATCTATTTGAACCATCTAGAATTCAAAGTTTGAATGGTAGCAAGTATGCTTTTGTTATAGTAGATGATTATTCTCGGTTTACATGGGTGATTTTTCTAAAAAGCAAAAATGATGCTTTTTCAGAATTTTCTAAACTTTGTAGAAGAATTACAAATGAAAAATCTACATCTATTATTAAAATTCGTAGTGATCATGGTGGTGAATTTGAAAATGAATCTTTTCTAAAGTTTTGTGATTTACATGGTATATCTCACAACTTTGCTTTTCCTAGAGCGGCTCCACAAAATGGAGTTGTTGAAAGAAAGAATAGAACTTTGCAAGAATGTGCTAGAACCATGCTTCAAGATAAAAATTTACCAAAATATTTTTGGGCTGAAGCAATTAATACAGCATGTTATGTCTTAAATCGTGTTCTTATTCGACCAATTTTACATAAAATATGTTTTGAATTATATTATGATCGTATACCAAAGATCTCATATTTCAAAAAATTTGGTAGTAAATGTTTTTTGTTAAATACCAAAGATAATCTTGATAAGTTTGATTCAAAATCAGATGAATCAATATTTCTTGGATATTCTTCTAGAAGTAAAGCATATCGTATTTTCAATAAAAGAACATCTTGTATTGAAGAATCTTTACATGTTGCATTTGATGAGAATTGTGAGCAGGTTATTCCTCTAAGCGAAGAAGAAGAAGCAATACTTCAAGAAGAACCCTTGATAGAGAGTACTTCTCAAGAAAATATTCCTCTTCAACCGGTTTGGAAAGAAGTTCCTAATCATCCACATGAACAAGTTATTGGTGAAATAAAGAGTGGTGTCCAAACTAGAAGGCAGTTAGAAAAATATATTGCAAATGTTGCTTTCATATCTAAATTAGAACCAAAAAATATCAATGAGGCATGTGATGATGAATTTTGGCTTTTGGCCATGTCTGAAGAACTTAACCAATTTACTAGGAATGATGTTTGGGATCTAGTTGATAGACCAAAGGATCATCCAGTAATTGGAACAAGATGGGTCTTCCGAAATAAGCTGGATGAAAATGGTGAAGTCATTCGAAACAAAGCAAGGCTAGTGTCACAAGGGTATAATCAAGAAGAAGGCATAGATTTTGATGAAACCTATGCACCAGTGGCTCGATTAGAGTCAATTCGTATGATGCTTGCTTTTGCTAGTTACATGAACTTCAAGTTATATCAAATTGATGTTAAAAGTGCATTTTTAAATGGACACATCAATGAAGAAGTTTATGTAGAGCAACCCCCAGGCTTTGAAAATGAGAAATATCCAGAAAAGGTCTACAAATTGAAAATAGCTCTGTATGGACTCAAACAAGCACCAAGAGCGTGGTATGAAAGACTACGAAATTTTCTAGAACAATCTGGTTTTTCCATTGGTCGGGTAGACTCCACTTTATTTATTAAACATTTTAATTCAGATATTCTTATTATGCAAATTTATGTTGATGACATAATATTTGGTTCTACTAATGATTCTCTTTGTAAAGAATTTGCTAAGGCTATGCAGGAAGAGTTTGAAATGAGCTTGATGGGCGAATTAAACTACTTCCTTGGACTTCAAATAAAGCAAACTGAAGAAGGAATCTTCATCAATGAGGGTAAGTATACAAAAGAACTTCTCAAGAGATTTGGGATGGACTCATCGAAATCAAGAAAGAATCCTATGAGTACAACTACTTCTCTTGATAAAGATAAAAATGGTAAAAGTATAGATACTAAGCTCTACAGAGGTATGATCGGATCTCTATTATACTTAACTGCTAGTCAACTTGATATTATGTTTAGTGTTTGTATGTGTGCAAGATTTCAAGCTAATCCAAAGGAATCTCATTTAACTGCAGTAAAACAAATTCTTCGATATTTGAAAGATACTTCAAATTTCGGTTTGTTTTACCCAAAATCATCTTCCTTTGATTTAGTTTCATACAGTGATGCAGATTTTGCAGGAAGTAAATCTGATCGCAAGAGTACTAGTGGAACTTGTCATTTCTTGGGAAATTCCTTAGTCTCTTGGTTTAGTAAAAAGCAAAATTCAGTATCACTCTCAACAACTGAAGCTGAATATATAGCAGCTAGTTTAGCATGTTCACAAGTACTTTGGATGAAACAGACCTTAAAAGATTTTGGTTTGAATTACTCCACAACAACTATTTATTGTGATAACACTAGTGCTATAAATCTTTCGAAAAATCCTATTAAGCACTCAAGAACTAAGCATATTGAAGTTAGACATCATTTTTTAAGAGATCATGAGTTAAAAGGAGATATTTCGTTAAATTTTATTTCCACTAAAGAACAACATGCCGATATCTTCACTAAACCTCTTAAAAATGAAGATTTTATGAGAATTAGGAGAGAACTAGGTATTTGCTCGTTTTTGGATTTATAAAAATGCTGATTTTTGAACAAAATCTCAAAATCGCACTATATTAGTCGACCGATAAAATTCTAGTCGACTGGTGTTTTTATATTTTGGAATGTATCGCATCATATTAGTCGACCGATATAGTTCTAGTCGATTGATGATATTTTTAGAATAAGTCGCACTTTTTTAGTCGACCGATAAAGTTTTAGTCGACTAAATTTTTTTTTAAAAAAAAATTTAAGTGAAGGGACCCGACACCCCTTGGATTTGTTTAAAACCCGTTTTTTTTTAAAAGAGGCATCGTTTCACTTCGTACCTTTTCGTTTTTTTCTTAAAAACGAAACCCTTAAAAATGAAAACCCCTCTTTCTCTCTTGCCTCTCTCTCTTTCGAAAAACCCTCGGAGTGCCGTTCGACTCCATCATCGCCGAGATTTTCTTACCATAACAGGGAGACGCCGGAATCTTCTGGCCGTGATATTGAAACGCCGAAATCCTCTTACAGTGACTGGCGCATCTTCAAAACACGCCGGAACTCTCTTGCCGTGTTTTAAAATAGAGATACGAGTTAAAAGTCTATTTTGCTTATGCTATTTTTGCCCTTACTCTTTTTGATTCTGACAAAGGGGGAGAAAAAGAAAAAGATAGCATTACATTGAAATTGCAGGAGATCTTGAGAAAAAGATGATAGCAATTACAAGAGATCTTGCATGAGAAATGCAAAATTAAGAGAAAAAGAAAGCTTTGAATGAATGTATTTCTAAATACATGAAGAAATGATGAATGGAAATGCAAACCAATCAATATGTGATATATGTGCTTTAAATGTGCTAACTTTTAATGTTTTGCAGCATATTGATAGGGGGAGTAAAATCTCCATCTATGCATCTAAATGCTTCATCTTTGATTAAGTTTGTCATCATCAAAAAGGGGGAGATTGTTACGACAATGAAGCCATACATGATACTTCAAGTACAAGGTTTTGATGATGAGCAAGTAGAATCAACTGCATTTCAGCTAAGGCTATGAAGAAATTGAAGAATTCGGTGAAGAATTCGGTGAAGAATCCTTGAAGACTAGTGTGCAAATGTTTAATTCATTAAATGTCTTAGATTCTTGTAAGAGCCTTACTTAGAGTGCATATTTAGGTTGCATTTCACCTTAAAAGTCTTTAGAAAAACTTTTCTAAAAGAAACTTTTTTGAAAATCTTTTTAGAAAACTCTTTTCTTAAATTTTCATATTTATTAGTCGACCAATAGACTTATCAGTCGACTAATCCTTTTCGCGCCATATTTTCTAAAAAGTCATTCGTGTCAAATTAGTCGACCGAAGGTTTTATCAGTCGACTGGACAGAATGTCTGTTTTCTGGAAAATTAGCAGCAGTCGACTAATGGTTTTTCAGTTGACTGAACAGAACATGTGTTTTCTGAAAAAAATTAGCAGCAGTCGACTAATGTTTTTTATCAGTCGACCGAACAGAATGTTTGTTTTTCAGAAGTTTTTAGCAGCAGTCGACTAAAAGGTTTTTCAGTCTACTGATGATATTATCAGTCGACTAACTTTTCTCAAGTCGACTAAGTTTCAAAAGTTCAAATTTTCAAACGGCTCGATTAACAGATCAGTCGACCGACGATAACTGTCAGTCTACTAATAACTAACTATTAGTTGACTAACTGATGTTTCAGTCGACTAATTTTGCCGTTTTCCTGAAACTTCAAAAAGGCGTGTCTTTTCATTTTTCAAACATTTTGATCGTTCAAAAAGGACAGTTTTGACACCCTTTCATACTCTCAACGTATGAAATCTTTTAACTATAAATATGAGTGCATTCTACACTCAAAAACATGAAATTCAATAGAATTATATTGAATTACTTCTTGCTTTTCACTCTTATCCATTCAAGTATTTGTTTTCTCACTCACGTGATATTTTCACTTCAGTTTTTCACTCAAATCACTTTAAGAGATAGTGAATTCGTGAGTAGAGTGTTTCAACAACCTCAAAAGCCAATTGCATTCAAAAGGAAGGCTCATAGGTTGTATTGTAAGTTGTTATTTCTTTTATGTAAAAAGAAGGACTCCTTGGTGTAAAGGAGTTGTTTGCTTTCAGTAGGATTGTTACTGAAAGTGGGACCGGTTATGGTCTGTGTGATCTTGTAGTTTACAAGGTTGATAGTGAAAAATCTCAAGCGGGTTTTGCTTGGGGACTGGATGTAGGTCGGGTTTGACCGAACCAGGATAAAATCTTGTGTTCTTTGTGTGTTTGCTTTGAGATTTGCAAAATCATTCAATATTCCGCAGAAAGTTTTAAAAGCACTATTCACCCCCCCTCTAGTGCTCGTTGCCTCGATCCTAGTGCACTTTCATTTTTGGGCTTAAAATCCTCATCCTGAATGGTCCTGGGGGGCGAAATCCTCGACAATTATACGATTGAATGATAAGAGTGTCTTCGTGATGGGACTTGTGGGCGAGGATCCCGAAGTGATGAAAGATTAGAAATTAGATCAAGTCTCGTGGATGAGACAAGATCAACTTTTGAAATGACTCAGGTTTAACCCTTAACCTGGATGGGAAAAAGATATATCAAGATAATTTGGATGGGGAAAGGAAACATAAACGAACCTCGATGGGACATTTTGAGAGAAATGCCTCGTGAGATGAAACTCAAGGATGATCCTTTCCTGGATGGATATACAAAGAACACGGATTCCTTTGCGGGGAAAACCATGATGGGACGGGAAGGATTACCTCGTCTAAACGAGGCTCAGGTTTAACCCAAACATGAAAGGAAGGTGCTTCATGGAGTGAGGTTCAGGCTTCTGTTATCATCGCAAAATTTTTAACTTTTGCGAGTCAAACTGACCTTTGAAAAAAGATTTTGAAAATAACTCGCCTCCGTTTTTAAAATGCGGAAAAATTCCGTAGAATGGGACTCGCCTGTCGGTACGAGGTTCAACCGTTCCTGCCACCTTTAACAGGGGTAATTGAACCAAGGATCAATCTTATGCTCTACTTTATTCAACTTGTCTAAATCATATTCTAATTTCTAAATGCACATAGAATCAGGCATGTGCTATGAATTTTTATAAAATGCACATTTGAAAACATGATGTTTGCTTTGAATGATTGAAATATTTAGAAAATGTAAATCTTGGAAATGATATCACATGAAAAATCGTGAAATGGGATTTGAAATGTACTTCTGAGAAAAGTAAAAAATCGATTTTGAGGAATCCTTGACATTTGGTGAAAATCGATTTTGAGAGACTTGGTTTCTCTGAATTCAAACTTTGAAATTGAAATTCTAACTTAGAAAATTTGAATTTGGAACTTGGGAAATACTTGAAATATTCTTTGAAATTCAATGCTTTTGGGAAAATCGATTTTGCTATAAGACTTAGGAGATTTTGAGGAATTCAATTTCCTTGACTTAGAATTTGAATTGGAATTGGCAAATGCATGAAATGAATGAATATGAATTTGAGAATTTGAGAATTTGAGAAATACTTTTTTGTATTTTTGAGAAATGCAGTGCATTTTTGAAGTTAGCCTAAGAGTGTAGGCTGAATGTGGCTAATGTGAAGATCATAAATCTAAGTATCATTCGTATTCTGACTATAGCCATAAATACAAATTCCACCAAGTTTATAAACTTCATAAAAGCTAGTGTATGTGCCATTCGTGTAGACCATAGTGAGTTTGAATATGCATGAATCATCATCCATCACACATTGACATTAAAAAAAATAAACTATATGCAATGCAACCTAAGCTAAGCAGGAAATGTAAATTCTTATTCCAAAGTTTAATTACAAATTACATCACTATTGAAATTTAAATACATGAAATTAAAGTCTTCAATGTACCTGCAAAACTAGAAAACTTGTTAGTGAATATATGTTGGCTTTTCTAGATTTATCCAGTAATATCTAGAAATTGCTGGATTTTGCTAGATATAAGCCTTTTTGCCATGATTCCCTTAAATCAAAATGATAAAGTATGAAATAAAATTAAATAAATATGAAAGAGAAGATATGAAATTTCGAAATTGGGGTCCAAATGACCAAAATACCCCTAATAACAAGACTATGGCCTTGAAATTAGGGTTTTTAGAAAGATATTTGGTAAAATGCAAGTTTTGAAATTCAAATGGAATAAGCTAAACTAAATATGATGTGACATGATTAAAAATAGGGAAATTAGGGTTAGGGATTTCGAAATTGAGGTCAAATGACCAAATTGCCCCCGATAGCAAGACTATGGCCTTGAAATCAGGGTTTTCTGAAATAGATTTTGGTAAAAACTTAGGTTTTATGCACTAAATGAAATCAAATGAGAATAAAATTAAACCTAAAGCATCCTAATATGATTATGAATATGATTAAACCCTAAAAATATATGCTTATACACGAAAATTCAAGAATATCACAAATTTTGTGATTTTTGCAGTGTTTTGAAATTCTTCGGGTACCCTGTTTTGCAATTTTATTAATTCAGACATCAAATGGATTCCAAAATCCATAAAATTTGGTACCTGCACTTGTTATAACCCTAGTTTTTACTTAGAATTATAAAAATAATTTTTTGACATTAAATTAACCCGAAAATTGCATCAAACCCTAAAAATATGCTATTTTGACCTAATTTATCAACCAGTTTCAATCCAAGACCCGAACCAGGGGTCAAATCTCTATGAAAATTTATGAAATTTTACAGAGACAAACTAAGAAGAAAAACAAAGATTTCTCAATTTACAGATCGGAAAAAGAATCTCCGGTTAGGGAGAAACTCTTCCGGCAATCGGAGCTAAAATATATCACTTTCAACAGGGATTAAAATGGCTACTTCAGATTGAAAATACAGACATAAATAGCAATCCTAAACAAAAATCTATGAAATTTTAGTGGTGAACATTAGACAGAAAAATAGTAATACTCACTTTTTAAAGATCATGAATCGGATCTGTGGTTTGGGATTTATGACTAACACAAGTCTGATCAGGATTTTGGTAAACCCTAACGAGTTCTAAATTTAAAAACAGATTTTCTGAAAGAGGAAAAATACTAAACAGTGATCAAAAAATTCAAAAATTTCACAGCAGACAGATCTACTCAATGTGAATCCATAGCACTTTACAGATTTAAAATTGGATATAAGATGAGAGAAATATCATAACAGCAAGTTACCTTCTTGATTTTAACCACGATTTTAAAGCTTTAAAAACCCGATTTGATGTCTGATTTTTTTTGACAGAGTTTCTGAAATCTAAAACCTCTGATTTTTCTACAGTAACTCAATAACTCATGCATGCATCACATATAAAAAAATCAGAAATAAACAATGAGTGCTTCAATCCTAAATAACATTATCTTTACTGTTCTAAACCTAACACACACAGAAATTTAAGAAACTTGAGAAACCATGCATTAACTAATGTAAATCCATAAAATAAACTATAAAACAGTAAATAAAAATTATTTATATGCTATATAACGTAAAACAAACATGAATAAACCATGAAAATAAAATAAAAACAGAGAATCAATGGCTGGAATTTGATATCACCTTTAAAACATAGATTTAACCCATTAAAAGGGTAAATCATGTATTTTATTGGTTAATAATGTAAAGAATCATATTAAAATTAATTCTAATGGATTAAAATCCCTGTAAATCACCCAAAACAGGGTTAGATCACCTTCTTGGATCGTTCTTTCTGATTCTTGAGGTGAAACCATGGTTGAATCCATGAAATAGGAGGTATTAATGGCTAAAATTGATTTAAAACTATTAAAAACATGAAATAAAAGCTAAAAATTAAACAAAATAATTACCTTGAGGTGGATGCAATAGAGGAAGGGCTGGAGAGGAGAGAGAATCTCCAAGAATCCCAAGGAGAGCAATTTGGAAAAATCGACCCCCCTATGGAGACTATTTATAGAATTTTTTTTAGGTTTAAAAATTGGGAATTTTGAATTTTTTGGACTATAACAAGGGGGGGCAATTTTTGGGTGGAAAGACGTACCTACCCCTAGCCTAAATTATCTAAACTAGTGCCTAATTAACCCCTAGACTTTCCTAAAAAATCCCCAAATGTAATGCCACTTGGCATTTTCTACATTTGGCTTTTTAAAACACCTTTAAAAACCTTTAAAAACACTAGTTTTAAAAACTAACTTTCAAAAATGACTTTTTCAAAATGGTTTTGACTCTTCTAAACCTCTAACACTAACCAAGACATCAACTAACCCTAGTCTAGCCCTGACTGACTCGAATATGGCACCACCCCGAGTGGGCCCTACTTGAGTTTTTCAAAAAGCGATTTTAAAACTTGAAATTGAAGGAGTTTTAAAAAGGATTTTCAAAGACAAACTTCAAAGTTATAATTTTTAAAATGGCATAGGGTCCTAACTAGGTTAGAACTCCTCTGGATATGGTGCCAACTGAGTGGGCCCACATCGAATTTTGAATAAACATTGAAAATGGCTTTGAAAAAGGGTTAAAATCGACATTTGAAATTCAAGATCTTTGAAAATAGGGTCTCAAGCGAACTGGAACTCCGAGTTAGAGTTCTGAACTCTTAGGACTCTGAGATTTTAAATTTTAGAATTCAAATGTAAAAATTTTTGAAAGATTTTACCAAGAAATGATGAAATAAGTCAGAAAATACAGTTAGGGTTAGACTCCTAACTCGACCGAACTCTAAAATAGAGTTTTGAACTAACTAGACTCTGTAAAATGACCTAAATTTTGACAATAATCGAAAAAGACTGAAAATGAAAGTAAAACAGATTTCAAAACAGACTCCTGACTGGATTAGGACTCTGGGACAGAGTCCTGATCGGACTGAAACTTTCAAAACTTTGAGAAATTTGATGAATAAAGGAATTCAGAAGCGACACCACCTCAATGGGTCTCATATGTGAATTGAAATCGATTAAAATTTGAATTTGAAATGAATCCAGATTGTTTCCTTGAGAAAATATTTCGAAATATAAAGTCCTGGGGTTGAAAAATGACAGAGTATTGAATAAAGTATTGAAAAATGACCCAAAATCATCTTCCTTTGATTTAGTTTCATACAGTGATGCAGATTTTGCAGGAAGTAAATCTGATCGCAAGAGTACTAGTGGAACTTGTCATTTCTTGGGAAATTCCTTAGTCTCTTGGTTTAGTAAAAAGCAAAATTCAGTATCACTCTCAACAACTGAAGCTGAATATATAGCAGCTAGTTTAGCATGTTCACAAGTACTTTGGATGAAACAGACCTTAAAAGATTTTGGTTTGAATTACTCCACAACAACTATTTATTGTGATAACACTAGTGCTATAAATCTTTCGAAAAATCCTATTAAGCACTCAAGAACTAAGCATATTGAAGTTAGACATCATTTTTTAAGAGATCATGAGTTAAAAGGAGATATTTCGTTAAATTTTATTTCCACTAAAGAACAACATGCCGATATCTTCACTAAACCTCTTAAAAATGAAGATTTTATGAGAATTAGGAGAGAACTAGGTATTTGCTCGTTTTTGGATTTATAAAAATGCTGATTTTTGAACAAAATCTCAAAATCGCACTATATTAGTCGACCGATAAAATTCTAGTCGACTGGTGTTTTTATATTTTGGAATGTATCGCATCATATTAGTCGACCGATATAGTTCTAGTCGATTGATGATATTTTTAGAATAAGTCGCACTTTTTTAGTCGACCGATAAAGTTTTAGTCGACTAAATTTTTTTTTAAAAAAAAATTTAAGTGAAGGGACCCGACACCCCTTGGATTTGTTTAAAACCCGTTTTTTTTTAAAAGAGGCATCGTTTCACTTCGTACCTTTTCGTTTTTTTCTTAAAAACGAAACCCTTAAAAATGAAAACCCCTCTTTCTCTCTTGCCTCTCTCTCTTTCGAAAAACCCTCGGAGTGCCGTTCGACTCCATCATCGCCGAGATTTTCTTACCATAACAGGGAGACGCCGGAATCTTCTGGCCGTGATATTGAAACGCCGAAATCCTCTTACAGTGACTGGCGCATCTTCAAAACACGCCGGAACTCTCTTGCCGTGTTTTAAAATAGAGATACGAGTTAAAAGTCTATTTTGCTTATGCTATTTTTGCCCTTACTCTTTTTGATTCTGACAAAGGGGGAGAAAAAGAAAAAGATAGCATTACATTGAAATTGCAGGAGATCTTGAGAAAAAGATGATAGCAATTACAAGAGATCTTGCATGAGAAATGCAAAATTAAGAGAAAAAGAAAGCTTTGAATGAATGTATTTCTAAATACATGAAGAAATGATGAATGGAAATGCAAACCAATCAATATGTGATATATGTGCTTTAAATGTGCTAACTTTTAATGTTTTGCAGCATATTGATAGGGGGAGTAAAATCTCCATCTATGCATCTAAATGCTTCATCTTTGATTAAGTTTGTCATCATCAAAAAGGGGGAGATTGTTACGACAATGAAGCCATACATGATACTTCAAGTACAAGGTTTTGATGATGAGCAAGTAGAATCAACTGCATTTCAGCTAAGGCTATGAAGAAATTGAAGAATTCGGTGAAGAATTCGGTGAAGAATCCTTGAAGACTAGTGTGCAAATGTTTAATTCATTAAATGTCTTAGATTCTTGTAAGAGCCTTACTTAGAGTGCATATTTAGGTTGCATTTCACCTTAAAAGTCTTTAGAAAAACTTTTCTAAAAGAAACTTTTTTGAAAATCTTTTTAGAAAACTCTTTTCTTAAATTTTCATATTTATTAGTCGACCAATAGACTTATCAGTCGACTAATCCTTTTCGCGCCATATTTTCTAAAAAGTCATTCGTGTCAAATTAGTCGACCGAAGGTTTTATCAGTCGACTGGACAGAATGTCTGTTTTCTGGAAAATTAGCAGCAGTCGACTAATGGTTTTTCAGTCGACTGAACAGAACATGTGTTTTCTGAAAAAAATTAGCAGCAGTCGACTAATGTTTTTTATCAGTCGACCGAACAGAATGTTTGTTTTTCAGAAGTTTTTAGCAGCAGTCGACTAAAAGGTTTTTCAGTCTACTGATGATATTATCAGTCGACTAACTTTTCTCAAGTCGACTAAGTTTCAAAAGTTCAAATTTTCAAACGGCTCGATTAACAGATCAGTCGACCGACGATAACTGTCAGTCTACTAATAACTAACTATTAGTTGACTAACTGATGTTTCAGTCGACTAATTTTGCCGTTTTCCTGAAACTTCAAAAAGGCGTGTCTTTTCATTTTTCAAACATTTTGATCGTTCAAAAAGGACAGTTTTGACACCCTTTCATACTCTCAACGTATGAAATCTTTTAACTATAAATATGAGTGCATTCTACACTCAAAAACATGAAATTCAATAGAATTATATTGAATTACTTCTTGCTTTTCACTCTTATCCATTCAAGTATTTGTTTTCTCACTCACGTGATATTTTCACTTCAGTTTTTCACTCAAATCACTTTAAGAGATAGTGAATTCGTGAGTAGAGTGTTTCAACAACCTCAAAAGCCAATTGCATTCAAAAGGAAGGCTCATAGGTTGTATTGTAAGTTGTTATTTCTTTTATGTAAAAAGAAGGACTCCTTGGTGTAAAGGAGTTGTTTGCTTTCAGTAGGATTGTTACTGAAAGTGGGACCGGTTATGGTCTGTGTGATCTTGTAGTTTACAAGGTTGATAGTGAAAAATCTCAAGCGGGTTTTGCTTGGGGACTGGATGTAGGTCGGGTTTGACCGAACCAGGATAAAATCTTGTGTTCTTTGTGTGTTTGCTTTGAGATTTGCAAAATCATTCAATATTCCGCAGAAAGTTTTAAAAGCACTATTCACCCCCCCTCTAGTGCTCGTTGCCTCGATCCTAGTGCACTTTCATTTTTGGGCTTAAAATCCTCATCCTGAATGGTCCTGGGGGGCGAAATCCTCGACAATTATACGATTGAATGATAAGAGTGTCTTCGTGATGGGACTTGTGGGCGAGGATCCCGAAGTGATGAAAGATTAGAAATTAGATCAAGTCTCGTGGATGAGACAAGATCAACTTTTGAAATGACTCAGGTTTAACCCTTAACCTGGATGGGAAAAAGATATATCAAGATAATTTGGATGGGGAAAGGAAACATAAACGAACCTCGATGGGACATTTTGAGAGAAATGCCTCGTGAGATGAAACTCAAGGATGATCCTTTCCTGGATGGATATACAAAGAACACGGATTCCTTTGCGGGGAAAACCATGATGGGACGGGAAGGATTACCTCGTCTAAACGAGGCTCAGGTTTAACCCAAACATGAAAGGAAGGTGCTTCATGGAGTGAGGTTCAGGCTTCTGTTATCATCGCAAAATTTTTAACTTTTGCGAGTCAAACTGACCTTTGAAAAAAGATTTTGAAAATAACTCGCCTCCGTTTTTAAAATGCGGAAAAATTCCGTAGAATGGGACTCGCCTGTCGGTACGAGGTTCAACCGTTCCTGCCACCTTTAACAGGGGTAATTGAACCAAGGATCAATCTTATGCTCTACTTTATTCAACTTGTCTAAATCATATTCTAATTTCTAAATGCACATAGAATCAGGCATGTGCTATGAATTTTTATAAAATGCACATTTGAAAACATGATGTTTGCTTTGAATGATTGAAATATTTAGAAAATGTAAATCTTGGAAATGATATCACATGAAAAATCGTGAAATGGGATTTGAAATGTACTTCTGAGAAAAGTAAAAAATCGATTTTGAGGAATCCTTGACATTTGGTGAAAATCGATTTTGAGAGACTTGGTTTCTCTGAATTCAAACTTTGAAATTGAAATTCTAACTTAGAAAATTTGAATTTGGAACTTGGGAAATACTTGAAATATTCTTTGAAATTCAATGCTTTTGGGAAAATCGATTTTGCTATAAGACTTAGGAGATTTTGAGGAATTCAATTTCCTTGACTTAGAATTTGAATTGGAATTGGCAAATGCATGAAATGAATGAATATGAATTTGAGAATTTGAGAATTTGAGAAATACTTTTTTGTATTTTTGAGAAATGCAGTGCATTTTTGAAGTTAGCCTAAGAGTGTAGGCTGAATGTGGCTAATGTGAAGATCATAAATCTAAGTATCATTCGTATTCTGACTATAGCCATAAATACAAATTCCACCAAGTTTATAAACTTCATAAAAGCTAGTGTATGTGCCATTCGTGTAGACCATAGTGAGTTTGAATATGCATGAATCATCATCCATCACACATTGACATTAAAAAAAATAAACTATATGCAATGCAACCTAAGCTAAGCAGGAAATGTAAATTCTTATTCCAAAGTTTAATTACAAATTACATCACTATTGAAATTTAAATACATGAAATTAAAGTCTTCAATGTACCTGCAAAACTAGAAAACTTGTTAGTGAATATATGTTGGCTTTTCTAGATTTATCCAGTAATATCTAGAAATTGCTGGATTTTGCTAGATATAAGCCTTTTTGCCATGATTCCCTTAAATCAAAATGATAAAGTATGAAATAAAATTAAATAAATATGAAAGAGAAGATATGAAATTTCGAAATTGGGGTCCAAATGACCAAAATACCCCTAATAACAAGACTATGGCCTTGAAATTAGGGTTTTTAGAAAGATATTTGGTAAAATGCAAGTTTTGAAATTCAAATGGAATAAGCTAAACTAAATATGATGTGACATGATTAAAAATAGGGAAATTAGGGTTAGGGATTTCGAAATTGAGGTCAAATGACCAAATTGCCCCCGATAGCAAGACTATGGCCTTGAAATCAGGGTTTTCTGAAATAGATTTTGGTAAAAACTTAGGTTTTATGCACTAAATGAAATCAAATGAGAATAAAATTAAACCTAAAGCATCCTAATATGATTATGAATATGATTAAACCCTAAAAATATATGCTTATACACGAAAATTCAAGAATATCACAAATTTTGTGATTTTTGCAGTGTTTTGAAATTCTTCGGGTACCCTGTTTTGCAATTTTATTAATTCAGACATCAAATGGATTCCAAAATCCATAAAATTTGGTACCTGCACTTGTTATAACCCTAGTTTTTACTTAGAATTATAAAAATAATTTTTTGACATTAAATTAACCCGAAAATTGCATCAAACCCTAAAAATATGCTATTTTGACCTAATTTATCAACCAGTTTCAATCCAAGACCCGAACCAGGGGTCAAATCTCTATGAAAATTTATGAAATTTTACAGAGACAAACTAAGAAGAAAAACAAAGATTTCTCAATTTACAGATCGGAAAAAGAATCTCCGGTTAGGGAGAAACTCTTCCGGCAATCGGAGCTAAAATATATCACTTTCAACAGGGATTAAAATGGCTACTTCAGATTGAAAATACAGACATAAATAACAATCCTAAACAAAAATCTATGAAATTTTAGTGGTGAACATTAGACAGAAAAATAGTAATACTCACTTTTTAAAGATCATGAATCGGATCTGTGGTTTGGGATTTATGACTAACACAAGTCTGATCAGGATTTTGGTAAACCCTAACGAGTTCTAAATTTAAAAACAGATTTTCTGAAAGAGGAAAAATACTAAACAGTGATCAAAAAATTCAAAAATTTCACAGCAGACAGATCTACTCAATGTGAATCCATAGCACTTTACAGATTTAAAATTGGATATAAGATGAGAGAAATATCATAACAGCAAGTTACCTTCTTGATTTTAACCACGATTTTAAAGCTTTAAAAACCCGATTTGATGTCTGATTTTTTTTGACAGAGTTTCTGAAATCTAAAACCTCTGATTTTTCTACAGTAACTCAATAACTCATGCATGCATCACATATAAAAAAATCAGAAATAAACAATGAGTGCTTCAATCCTAAATAACATTATCTTTACTGTTCTAAACCTAACACACACAGAAATTTAAGAAACTTGAGAAACCATGCATTAACTAATGTAAATCCATAAAATAAACTATAAAACAGTAAATAAAAATTATTTATATGCTATATAACGTAAAACAAACATGAATAAACCATGAAAATAAAATAAAAACAGAGAATCAATGGCTGGAATTTGATATCACCTTTAAAACATAGATTTAACCCATTAAAAGGGTAAATCATGTATTTTATTGGTTAATAATGTAAAGAATCATATTAAAATTAATTCTAATGGATTAAAATCCCTGTAAATCACCCAAAACAGGGTTAGATCACCTTCTTGGATCGTTCTTTCTGATTCTTGAGGTGAAACCATGGTTGAATCCATGAAATAGGAGGTATTAATGGCTAAAATTGATTTAAAACTATTAAAAACATGAAATAAAAGCTAAAAATTAAACAAAATAATTACCTTGAGGTGGATGCAATAGAGGAAGGGCTGGAGAGGAGAGAGAATCTCCAAGAATCCCAAGGAGAGCAATTTGGAAAAATCGACCCCCCTATGGAGACTATTTATAGAATTTTTTTTAGGTTTAAAAATTGGGAATTTTGAATTTTTTGGACTATAACAAGGGGGGGCAATTTTTGGGTGGAAAGACGTACCTACCCCTAGCCTAAATTATCTAAACTAGTGCCTAATTAACCCCTAGACTTTCCTAAAAAATCCCCAAATGTAATGCCACTTGGCATTTTCTACATTTGGCTTTTTAAAACACCTTTAAAAACCTTTAAAAACACTAGTTTTAAAAACTAACTTTCAAAAATGACTTTTTCAAAATGGTTTTGACTCTTCTAAACCTCTAACACTAACCAAGACATCAACTAACCCTAGTCTAGCCCTGACTGACTCGAATATGGCACCACCCCGAGTGGGCCCTACTTGAGTTTTTCAAAAAGCGATTTTAAAACTTGAAATTGAAGGAGTTTTAAAAAGGATTTTCAAAGACAAACTTCAAAGTTATAATTTTTAAAATGGCATAGGGTCCTAACTAGGTTAGAACTCCTCTGGATATGGTGCCAACTGAGTGGGCCCACATCGAATTTTGAATAAACATTGAAAATGGCTTTGAAAAAGGGTTAAAATCGACATTTGAAATTCAAGATCTTTGAAAATAGGGTCTCAAGCGAACTGGAACTCCGAGTTAGAGTTCTGAACTCTTAGGACTCTGAGATTTTAAATTTTAGAATTCAAATGTAAAAATTTTTGAAAGATTTTACCAAGAAATGATGAAATAAGTCAGAAAATACAGTTAGGGTTAGACTCCTAACTCGACCGAACTCTAAAATAGAGTTTTGAACTAACTAGACTCTGTAAAATGACCTAAATTTTGACAATAATCGAAAAAGACTGAAAATGAAAGTAAAACAGATTTCAAAACAGACTCCTGACTGGATTAGGACTCTGGGACAGAGTCCTGATCGGACTGAAACTTTCAAAACTTTGAGAAATTTGATGAATAAAGGAATTCAGAAGCGACACCACCTCAATGGGTCTCATATGTGAATTGAAATCGATTAAAATTTGAATTTGAAATGAATCCAGATTGTTTCCTTGAGAAAATATTTCGAAATATAAAGTCCTGGGGTTGAAAAATGACAGAGTATTGAATAAAAACCCAGGTTTTGAAATTGATTTTGAAATAAAAGCTTTAAAATTCAAATCTGGATTGAATGTTTTGAAATAGGAGTGCTGGATCTCGAAAATGAAATGCAATGACATGCAATGCTATGCAATGCGATGGAATGATATGCAGAATACATGCAATGATATGCAATAATCTGTGATGACCTATGAAATGGACAAACACTGGATGAGGGTGAAAAATTGGGGTGTTTACAGATGCCCCTCTTTGCTGCTAAGCCGGTTAGAAGACGAGCTTAGTGGCAAAGAAAACATACCAAATTTGAACCATAAAAATGCCCCAGTTAGATGAATCTGACTGGGTATGAAAGAATTAGTTCAAGTGATGATGGTAGATATGAAATGGAGAATTTTATTTCAAAAGAAGTGAGATTCAAGTTTTGCCCTTAACCTGGATGGGACGGGAAATACCTCGTATGGAACGAAGCTCAGGCTTAACCCTTAACCTGACTGGGAAATGAAATACCTCATCAAAGTGAGGCTCAGGTTTGTACCCTTGACCTGATTGGGCAGAAAATGGACGGAATCCTCGAAAGAAGAGACCGTGATGGAACCTTCGGATTTCCGCACAATGAATCCGATAGGGTTTTTGCAAAAGGAAGGAAATTGGGGTCCCTAAAGTTTGAAAAGGGATTGATTTTGGGCGTCTCATTGCTAAGACTAATTAACTTTTGAAATTGTCTTTTGTTGGAATTGGTGGCTTAACCTCAAGCCGAAATTGGACTGTCTATGGTGGGACAGTGGGGACACAGGGAAGTGTGCGAATCTGAGAGCCCGTGTGCTCAGATTATACCAAAGAAGGGAAGGAATCTTGAAAACTCCTGTAATCAAGTCCTAAAAGGGATAACTACTGATGTCAGGATGCGCCAAAGATGAACCTCAAGCTCTCGCTTCACGTCAGGATAGCTAGAAAATATTGTCAAAATGTTGAAAATTGTTGTTGATTGAAAATGATGCACATTGTTTTGAAAGTATTCCTTCTTTTCTACCTGAAGTATTACCTCCAACTGGGCTTAACTCCGTAGAATCAAGATTCGAATTCAAATTGCTTGCGATTGACTTTCTTTCAAGGAAGCTATCAATTTCCTTGATATGGACGGAAAAGAAAGTATTCTTGATATTGCGAGAGCTATTGGTGAAAGAATATTGATAAAAGAATTTCACAAAATTAAAGAAGATTCTTGATAGATTTGGAAGTCTGATATCCTGGGATTCTTTTCTCATGATGATCTTTCTGCACTCTCTTTTTAGCAGATTGGAGCTCTCTTGGATTTTTCGGGAATTACATCATCCTTCATTTTGGAGATGTCCTAACTTTTTTCTCTTTTTTTCTTGGGAAGGGTACGTCACAAACTCCTTCATCTCAGAGATGTTCCGATCCTTCTTTTCTCTCAGGGATTATCTTGATAATTATTGGCTCATTGGTTGGGAATCTCTTGATGATAGCTGGAATCAAATATCTTTTAGGGTTTGTCGGTAGGCTCATCACACTCGCCTTCATCTCGACGGTGATCTGAACTTTCCCTGGAAGGATCCGTCACAAACTCCGTCATCTTGGAGATGATCCAAATCTTCTTTGGCCCCGGGGGTCGACTCGCTTAATTCGCCTTCATCTTGACGACAATTGAGAGATCCCTTTTGCAGATATTTAATTGCAGCTTAGGTGATTGAGGAGATATGGAGATTGAGTGGATTTTTTAGTATCACCCAGGATATTTTGACTGCTTTATTCTTCAAGAATGGTCTTTAAAAATGTGCCATTGACTGTGATCAATATCAATCACTCATGGCTTTGCAACAACATTGAATTTTCTTTGCTGGCCATATCGCGGATTTATTCTTCATCCTTTTGGTTGGCCAATAAAAAGATTTTGAACTTTGAATCCTTTTTCGTGAAAGCATTGCCCTTTCAGAAGTAATAGTGGAGGTATTCTGAAATAATAATTTTGTGCAATAAAGATTTTTGAAATCAACAAATATTTAATGACAAATTGGCAAAAATTTTCTTGAAATCCTTTTGCGAAAGCGAGCATTTGAAACACAACGCAACACATTCATGACATAATTTCTCTTCTCCTTTCCCCAAAGGAGAAGATTCAGAAATTAGAATTTGGAAATTACTCCTCTCTTCCCTGAAGATGAGGTGTTTGCAAAACGAACTTTCGAAGAGAAATTAAGCTTTCGTCAAAACTTCCTAACATTAGGCTTCTCTTATGGAAAGGGGGGCGGAATTGGTGAGGTTGGTAAATTGGTCATGAAGGAACGAGTTCATCACACTCTCCCTGAAAAGAGGGTCCTTCATGATGAAATGGCCTAGTCTGAAATTATGGTTACAAGGAAAACGAACTTCCGTCGAAGCGCTCCCTGACCTAAGGGTTCCTTGTATGAAATTGGAATTTTGTTTTGTAAACGGTTCACAAAGGCACGAGTCCCTTCAAACTCTCCCTGAAAAGGGGCTAAGTGAACGAATTGGATAGCATGCGAAAAGAGCGAGCTCCCTCGAACTCTCCTTATAAAAAGGGTCTCTTGCAAGAGAAATTTTTTTTTTTGAATTGGGTATTGGGTGACCAAAAGGTCGAAATTTGGAATTTTGAATTTTGAATTTTGATATTTGAAATTAGAAATTAGAAATTGGAAGTTTGGAATTTGATATTCGGAAATTGAAAATTAGAAATTGGGAATTTTGGAGATTGATATTTGGAAATTGGAAATTAGAATTTTGGAATTTGGAAATTGATATTTGGAAATTGGAAATTAGAATTTTGGAATTTGGAAATTGATATTTGGAAATTGGAAATTAGAATTTTGGAATTTGGAAATTGATATTTGGAAATTGGAAATTAGAAATTGGGAATTTGACGAGTGATCAGCACGAAGACTGAACTGAAGAGGTCGACTGACATGACCATTCAGTGGAACACTAACACGAGTGCTCGATTTTGAAAGGATACTGGTATGCATACCGGTTTAAAAATGTACCAGTTTGGATACTGGATTTTGGTTCAGTTCTTGTGATTGTCTTTCAATCTTGAATCGTTAGGAATTGTGATGGGATTGATAGTTGAAATCTCAATACTGACCATATCGTTATTAATGCGATTGTATGCAAATGAATGCAAATTGATGCACATGAATGCACAAGTGCGTGAAATGAGAGATTTGTTTATCCTGCTTGCATACAGGGTATTTGTAGATAAAAACAAAATTTTAAAATGCCCCAGTGTAACTGGGAAAAAGAATTTTGATCATTATTGAAGAAAATTCAGAAGAATTACAAAGAATAGGAAATTGTGCAAGTATAGAATTTTTTCAAATGTCGAGCATTGATGGGATCTGGTAATTCTATTCCATCAGCATTGATGAGCCGATATGAATTGCGAGGTAGTGCCTCTTTGACAACATAAGGACCTTCCCAATTTGGCGACCATTTGCCACCCGGGCAGTGCCTGAGATAAGCTGTTGATCTGAGCACTAGATCATTGACCCGAAATTTTCTCTCAATGACAGATTTTGCATATTGTCGGGCTATCCTCTGGCGATAGGATTGAGCATGCTCTGCTGCTCTGAGCCTTCTTTCATCGAGCAAATCAAGCTGTACCAGTCGCTGTTGCTGATACTGATCAAGAGGTAATTCTAGAAGTGATGCAAATTTCAGAGCAGGTTTCTGAACATGTAGAGGTAGTACTACTTCAGTTCCGTAGACAAGTTCTGACGGAGTAGCATTCGTTGGAGTTCGAATGGTGGTTCTGTATGCCCATAATGCATCATGAATCTTTTCATGCCAGTCATGGCCCGTTTCTAAAGTTCTCTCCAGGATTCGAATCAGAATCTTGTTGGTGGCCTCTACCTGACCATTCCCTTGAGGATAATAAGGAGCGGAAAAATGATGATGAATTCTGAATTTTGAGCAGAATGTCCTCATTCTCTCATTCTTGAAATGACTGCCATTATCCGACACAATATCATGCGGTATACCGAAACGGCAAAGGATATTCTTATGGATGAAAGAAACGAGGTGTCGACCTTCTACTGTGCGTAGAGTGACTGCTTCTACCCATTTAGTAAAATATTCTGTTGCGGCAAGAAAATATTTATGACCATTGGAGGCTAAAGGAGTGATGGGGCCCACAACATCGAAAGCCCACATGGAAAATGGCCATGGCGAGACGACAGATTGCAAGTATGTCGCTGGCGCATGAATGGAAGGCGCATGCATCTGACATTGAACGCACTTCTTCACAAAACGATAGCAATCTTGATGCATAGTTCTCCAATAATATCCTGCTCGGATGATTTGTTTGACGAGAGTCTGATAGCCGACATGACCACCGCAAATGCCTTCATGTGCTTCTTGCACAACTTCTTTGGCTTCTTCTTCGTCCAAACATCTGGAATACTCAGAACTGAATCCACGACGATAAAGGACATCAACAAGAATAAAATATCGAGCAGACATGCGTTGAATTGCTCGCTGCTCTCTCTTTGATAATTCTGGAGGACATTCGCCAGTTTTAATGAAATTCTTGATATCATGATACCAGGGCTTCTTCTTTTGCTCAGCCTGGTTTATCTGCTCTACTGGGACGAAAGCGGGTTGATCGAGTCTGCCAATTTCAAATGAGCGACAAGATTCTCCACTCCTGAAAGACATGATGGATCCCAGATTAGCTAAACTGTCTGCAACTTGATTGAAATCTCTCTTGATATGAAAAAGTTGGAATTCTTCGAATTTGTTGGCAAGAGCTGAGACAATCTTCTGGTAAGGAAGTAATTTCTGATCTTTTACTTGCCATTCGACTAGGACTTGATTGACGACGAGCAAGGAGTCGCCATAAGCATGCACTCTTTTGACATTGAAGTCCTGTAGAATTTTCAGACCTTGTATCAAAGCTCCATACTCGGCCATATTGTGAGTGCACTGAAAATCTAATTTGAGAGAAAAGGGAATCATCTCTTTCTCTGGTGTGATTAGCAGAATTCTGATTCCTATGCTTGCCATATTCTTGGAACCGTCGAAGAATAAATTCCAAATTGGGGTGTAAGACCCGCAATTTTTCAGATAACTCTGAATAAATTCCTGAGGCATTCTTCAGTGAAAAATAGCGTTTTTATCGTAAAGCGAATCAAACTGATTCCTGCGATCCAAATATACTTAGGATATTCGTATCTTCACGAATATATGCTCAAACGCTCTGGAGATCATAACTTCCTCCCTGCTCGAAATCAAGAGATTCCTGCGAGCCAACTTTCTTAGTTGCATAAATACGAAGATAATGGCCTACTCAGAATTTTTCGGAAAAAATGCCGAAAACTCAACTTTTTTGCGGGACCCACGAAAATGTTGGTGGGACCCACATAAATATTCTTCAGAAAATATCCGGTGGGACCCACGAAAATATCTCATGGAAATATCTCAGATGGATAAGATCAAACAGTCAGATGGATAAGATCAAACAGTCAGATGGATAAGATCAAAGGGACTTTCTGAAAAAGCTATGGACTAAAATGGAAATTCTGAAACTTGGGGCTCAAGTTTCAGAATCTATAAATAGAGGAGCCCCCCTCCTTTGAAAAATCGTCTAGCCCTCTCTCTCTCCTCCTTTTCCAAACCTCCCCTACCTAGCCTAGCCCACCTGAGCCCACCTGACCTGGTCTGAACCTGCCTGACTTAGCCTGAGCCTGCCTGACCTGGTCCTAACCCACCTGACCTAGGTCTGAACCCACCTGACCTAGCTCAAACCCAGTTGACTTGACTTGAACCTAGTTGGGTTGGAAGTCAAAGTCAAAGTCCTTTTTGGTCCAGCTTTTGGTTTGGATTTCTGAACCCAGACTTAGCCTACTTGAGCTGAGTTCGAATCTGCTGAACCCAGTTGACTTGGATCAAACCCTGTTTGGTTCAAACCACTTAGGTTGAGTAGCTTGACCTGCTCTACCTCTTTCTCAACTAAGTCAGCTTCATCTGACTTAGTCTGACCTCTCGAAAGAAGGCTCGAAGCCGAAGAAGCAACCCGGAGCCGTTTCTTCCACGATTTGAAGTAAGTTCGCTTCATTAAACCATCTCTCTCAAGTATTTGATTGTTTGTATATAGCATATACTTTCTGAAGTAGTATCTTGCTTTAGTTCTTGGTTGAGCCCTCTAGGACACTTCGGTGTTCACTCGCTCGCCTCGTAACTATCGTTGGATACAGATCTAGGTGTATATCTGCTGATACTGCCGACGCGTCTTATATCGCACAGGCCATGTAATTTACCTTTGCCGTCGCGTCGTATGATGCCAAGGCTCCCTGCTTTCTGTACTTCCGATTACTGCACTTCCGATTATGCATTTACTTACGCCGTCGCGTCGAACGATGCCAAGGCTCCTGCTTTCTGCAATGTATTTACTTACGCCGTCGCGTCGAACGATGCCAAGGCTTCTGCTTTGTTATATATGTAGAATATTTCGTTCAGTTACACACCCTGAACAATAGTATATGCATTTCCTTTACGCCGCCGCTGTATAAAGCACAGGCTTCTGCTTATATTACATATATGGCGCGTAAGTGAGCGTTCAAATGGAGATCAACTCCAAAATCGCCCATGCGATTCCCTTACCGCTCCTCGTACAAGATTCTGCTTGACGAATGAAGCCCCTATTGGAAAGGCTTCGCCTTTTGGCAAAATGCTCTTTACGTAAAGACTAAATCAATTACGTATGGCCTGGCTATGGCCCAAGGTTCCTGCAACCTTGATGGATGCAAAGTACGCACAACGGTGCGCATCCATTTCCCAAGTTAAGCGTAGCGATTTCCCACCAAAGAGGGGAGATGCCGCTGAAATGGATAAAAGAAACGCACGCTTTCTCCGTAAAAGAGAGGAAGTGCTGCTAAAATTCCTGAAGGGCTAAGAATAGCTCAGAAAGAACGTAGCAGAAGTGCTACCCAGTTATGGAACGCCTTCTACGATGTAGAAAGGTTCGTCGCACCACTGCCGGTAGAGCAGAGAAGGTGTTGACAGAATGGTTGGCAGAAGAGCTGCCAAAACCAGTTAAGTGGCACAATGATGTCCTTTGTTGGAACGATGTCAGAATGACTCGTCTCCCTGACACCTGCAAGGGCATCATACTTGTAAGAGTCGTTGCGCCAAAGTAGTGGTAGCGCCTTGACAAGGTCCTGAGCTCGTTGCGTAAAAATACGCCGAGTAGCCGATCCGTAGAGATCGAGTCATGTGCATGCTCATTGAGAATTATCAGACAACCAGACTCGTAAGCGCCGCTGAGCCGGAGTGAGTTGTTTCCACCGAAAGAGGTGAAGTGCTCGTCAAGGCCGAAGTGCCGAGAGCAGAGTTAAGCATGCATATGAATAAAACCTTTGTTCCACGGTGAAAACTGTGTGGTTGATTGGGGTCGGGTACATACTTCTCAAAGGCTGCCCTATAGGCATGCAATGTTCGTCAAGTAATTGTAAGACCGGCAGGCCCCTTTCAGAATTTCTCACCGAGGAAGACGGTGATGGCGCAGCCTTGAGTGACATATATTTCACCCGAACCTAATAGAGTTCATTGATGGCCTTCGTCACTCAGAGGTATGGAGGTCGTGGCTATCCTTAAATATCTAAGGATTGAACCCAACTACTGCAGTAGCAGAATGCATTCGGATACCTAGTAAGGATCTCTTCCGGTATGTTGTACCGTCCTACTAGGGGGATGGGGTCAACAGGCCTCTGGGGTATCTAAAATACATAGAATAATCAACCCCCAGATCGTCGCGTTGTCTCCCAGATATGAGTCCCCTAAGCCCAGGGGGAGGTGCAATTATCGAAACAAAGCATTAGCTTAGGTACAGCGCTACTTTGAATGTATGAGTGGATGACGTTGTTGAGTCAGTCCTGCATAACCTTTGTGAAGGTGTCATGGTCGGTATACTACTGGACCGATTGGGAAAGAACCCCATTGATATCCGTACGACTAAGTGAAGCTCGGAGAGCTGTCCTTAGATTCGTAGGATACGGATGTGCCAAGCATAAAGGCTTGAGCTAGACATCCATTCGTGACTCTTAGGAAGTCAAGGCTAAGTCGTAGAGACTTAAGAGGTTATTCTAACTCACAGCCCTGAAGAGGCTTATGCGAAGTCATGACGACTTGCGTGGATGTTCAACTCATAGCCCTGATGAGGCTTTTACGATATACGCTAAGTCATGGAGGCTTGAGCGTCGTATTACGAACTGCGACCCTGAGTGGTCTATGCATTTACTTGAGTTGAATAGATAGGTGTTTGCCTACTTACCAGACCATCAGTGGTTCTGACCCCGTTTAATGGGGATTTCAGGTGTTGAACCTGCGTGGCGATATGCGGAGCAAGGCGGCATCAAGTTCCAGGGTTTCTCTAGACAGAGTTGTACTGCTTCCTTTTTATTGAACCTTCACTGCTTTTCTAAGCAGTAGTGTTGTAATAAACATGTGCTTTCGATAAAATGGAACACTTTGTTGGTCAATGAGTTGCTTGGCCACATACCTGCAACGTGCTCGGAGTTTTCTAAAACCGACGACTCATTATCGTCTTATTCCGCTGCTAAAAGCTTTTCTAAGTTCCGCTGCAAAGAAAAAAAAAAAAAGAAATCCATGAAAATTTTAACTTAGCTTTGTTTTGGAAATCCGGGGCGTTACATGGGGATTGTTGAATATTGCAGATCTGCTCATCGGGGAAATCATCCTCAGCTGTAACATCCTCTGCTAGAGGAAAATCTGCTAATTGGTCTGCAATCGCTTGGCCTTTGATAGATTGCTGAGAGACATATTCCAAGTCGTATTGCATTAATAGGACTTGCCATTTGGCGATTCGTCCGCTGAGAAATGGTTGTTCAAGAATGTACTTGAGAGGATTTAATTTAGATAGAATCTTGACTTCAGACGCCAATAGATAATGTCTCAATTTCTGACACATCCATACCAGAGCTAAACACGTCTTCTCTATCTGAGAGTATTTCTTCTCGTAATCAATAAAGGTCTTGCTCACATAGTAAATGGCATGTTCTATCAAGCTGCCTTCTTCGTATTGCGCCAAGAATCCGCCGCAAGCAACTTGATTAACTGAAATGTATACCAATAGGGGTTTCCCTAATTCTGGCGGCTTTAAAACAGGAGGATTGAGAAGATATTTCTTGATGCGTTAGAACGACTGCTGACACTCTGGTCCCCATTCGAACCTCACTCCTTTTCTGAGCAAATGATTGAAAGGCTCGCACCTCATAGCCAAATTGGAAATGAATCGCCGAATTGATTGCATACGTCCTTGAAGACTACGCAATTCTTTGAGATTAGTCGGGGACGGCATGCCAATGATAGCTTTGGCCTTAGCGGGATCCATTTCTATCCCCTTCTTGCTGACCAAGAAGCCTAGCAACTTGCCTGATTCGACTCCAAAGACACATTTTTGTGGATTGAGTCTTAGCTTGTAAAGAATGAGTCGCTTGAAGACTTGATTAAGAGCTTCGATGTGATCTTCCTCTTCTTTGGGTTTCACCAGAATATCATCGATATATGCATCCATAGTCTTGTGCATCTTGATCATGGAAAATAACAGCCATAGCGCGCTGATAAGTGGCTCCAGCATTCTTGAGCCCAAAAGGCATAACCGTGTAACAGAAAGTGCCCCATGGCGTGGTAAAGGATGTTTTGTATTGGTCACGAGCAGCCAACTTGATTTGATTATATCCGGAGTATCCGTCCATAAAGGAAAACATAGCATGCCCGGCTGTGCTATCGACTAGGAGATCAATGTTTGGGAGCGGATAGTCATCCTTTGGAGTGGCTTTATTGAGATCACGGAAGTCGATACAGATTCGCACTTTACCATTCTTCTTAGGAACTGCTACGATATTCGCCAACCAATCCAGGTAATCAATTGCTTGAATGAATCATGCTTTAAGCAGATCCTTAAGTCCTTCCTTGACCTGTTGCTCGATTCGAGGATCCATTTTTCTCAACTTCTGCTTGACTGGTTTCGCCTCAGGCTTCAGAACGAGGCGATGCTCCACCAATTTCGGATCTAAACCCGGCATATCCTCATAAGTCCATGCGAATACTTCTTCATGCTGCTTGGGGAAATTAGTGAGCCTTTCTTTCTCTCCTGGATTCAAACCACTGCCAATCTTGAGGATTCTAGGATCGTCTTTTGATCCGATATTGATATCCTCAGTCGTATGATGCCAAGGCCCCCTGCTTTCTGTACTTCCGATTATGCATTTACTTACGCTGTCGCGTCGAACGATGCCAAGGCTCCTGCTTTCTGCAATGTATTTACTTACGCCGTCGCGTCGAACGATGCCAAGGCTTCTGCTTTGTTATATATGTAGAATATTTCGTTCAGTTACACACCCTGAACAATAGTATATGCATTTCCTTTACGCCGCCGCTGTATAAAGCACAGGCTTCTGCTTATATTACATATATGGCGCGTAAGTGAGCGTTCAAATGGAGATCAACTCCAAAATCGCCCATGCGATTCCCTTACCGCTCCTCGTACAAGAATCTGCTTGACGAATGAAGCCCCTATTGGAAAGGCTTCGCCTTTTGGCAAAATGCTCTTTACGTAAAGACTAAATCAATTACGTATGGCCTGGCTATGGCCCAAGGTTTCTGCAACCTTGATGGATGCAAAGTACGCACAACGGTGCGCATCCATTTCCCAAGTTAAGCGTAGCGATTTCCCACCAAAGAGGGGAGATGCCCTGAAATGGATAAAAGAAACGCACGCTTTCTCCGTAAAAGAGAGGAAGTGCTGCTAAAATTCCTGAAGGGCTAAGAATAGCTCAGAAAGAACGTAGCAGAAGTGCTACCCAGTTATGGAACGCCTTCTACGATGTAGAAAGGTTCGTCGCACCACTGCCGGTAGAGCAGAGAAGGTGTTGACAGAATGGTTGGCAGAAGAGCTGCCAAAACCAGTTAAGTGGCACAATGATGTCCTTTGTTGGAACGATGTCAGAATGACTCGTCTCCCTGACACCTGCAAGGGCATCATACTTGTAAGAGTCGTTGCGCCAAAGTAGTGGTAGCGCCTTGACAAGGTCCTGGGCTCGTTGCGTAAAAATATGCCGAGTAGCCGCTCCGTAGAGATCGAGTCATGTGCATGCTCATTGAGAATTATCAGACAACCAGACTCGTAAGCGCCGCTGAGCCGGAGTGAGTTGTTTCCACCGAAAGAGGTGAAGTGCTCGTCAAGGCCGAAGTGCCGAGAGCAGAGTTAAGCATGCATATGAATAAAACCTTTGTTCCACGGTGAAAACTGTGTGGTTGATTGGGGTCGGGTACATACTTCTCAAAGGCTGCCCTATAGGCATGCAATGTTCGTCAAGTAATTGTAAGACCGGCAGGCCCCTTTCAGAATTTCTCACCGAGGAAGACGGTGATGGCGCAACCTTGAGTGACATATATTTCACCCGAACCTAATAGAGTTCATTGATGGCCTTCGTCACTCAGAGGTATGGAGGTCGTGGTTATCCTTAAATATCTAAGGATTGAACCCAACTACTGCAGTAGCAGAATGCATTCGGATACCTAGTAAGGATCTCTTCCAGTATGTTGTACCGTCCTACTAGGGGGATGGGGTCAACAGGCCTCTAGGGTATCTAAAATACATAGAATAATCAACCACCAGATCGTCGCGTTGTCGCCCAGATATGAGTCCCCTAAGCCCGGGGGAGGTGCAATTATCGAAACAAAGCATTAGCTTAGGTACAACGCTACTTTGAATGTATGAGTGGATGACGTTGTTGAGTCAGTCCTGCATAACCTTTGTGAAGGTGTCATGGTCGGTATACTACTAGACCGATTGGAAAAGAACCCCATTGATATCCGTACGACTAAGTGAAGCTCGGAGAGCTGTCCTTAGATTCGTAGGATACGGATGTGCCAAGCATAAAGGCTTGAGCTAGACATCCATTCGTGACTCTTAAGAAGTCAAGGCTAAGTCGTAGAGACTTAAGAGGTTATTCTAACTCACAGCCCTGAAGAGGCTTATGCGAAGTCATGACGACTTGCGTGGATGTTCAACTCATAGCCCTGATGAGGCTTTTGCGATATACGCTAAGTCATGGAGACTTGAGCGTCGTATTACGAACTGCGACCCTGAGTGGTCTATGCATTTACTTGAGTTGAATAGATAGGTGTTTGCCTACTTACCAGACCATCAGTGGTTCTGACCCCGTTTAATGGGGATTTCAGGTGTTGAACCTGCGTGGCGATATGCGGAGCAAGGCGGCATCAAGTTCCAGGGTTTCTCTAGACAGAGTTGTATTGCTTCCTTTTTATTGAACCTTCACTGCTTTTCTAAGCAGTAGTGTTGTAATAAACATGTGCTTTCGATAAAATGGAACACTTTGTTGGTCAATGAGTTGCTTGGCCACATACCTGCAACGTGCTCGGAGTTTTCTAAAACCGACGACTCATTATCGTCTTATTCCGCTGCTAAAAGCTTTTCTAAGTTCCGCTGCAAAGAAAAAAAAAAAAAAAAGAAATCCATGAAAAATTTAACTTAGCTTTGTTTTGGAAATCCGGGGCGTTACAGAATTGGTATCAGAGCATGAGTCTGAGAAACCTGGTTCAAGATCCGTCATGTTTGCGGTATCGCACTGTAAGTATAAATCTTATACTTTCTCTAATTTGGGTGTATTTGCATAAATAGATAAATGGCTCCTAAGGCGAGGAGAACCATGTCGAGCGAGGAGTCTCATACACAGGGCTTCCTGTTGGAGACGCTCAACAGGCTTGTGTCTGCCATTCGTGAATCAAGGCAAGCACCAACCCCGCCTCGCAATGAGCACTTTGGAGGAATAACTTATGAAAAGTTCCTTAAACTAGACCCACCAGTCTTCGTTGGCAGTGCCGATCCAGAGCTTGCAGAAAGCTGGATTGAGGAGACAGAGCGTGCAATCCTGGTATTGGGAGTACCAGAGGATAGAAAGACTAACTTCGGCACATATAGGCTGAAGGATAATGCACGAAAGTGGTGAGATACCACTAAGATTATCCAGTTCTCAGATCACGAAGTCATCACTTGGAATGATTTTCAGAGAGCATTTTTGGATAATTACTTCCCGTTGCACTCCAGGAATAAAAAGAAGATTGAGTTTTTGGAATTGGAGCAGGGTGGTATGAGTCTTATCGACTATACTACTAAGTTTCAGAACCTTGAGCGGTACTGCTCTCAGTTATTCGATACCGACCAAGAAAGGGCCGATAAATATATAAATGGATTGCAAGAAGGGTTGCGATCTCGTGTGATAACAAGCATGCCCTCGACTTTTCAAGCTGCTGTGGCAGCATCTTCAAAGATTAGCGAGGATTGGGCACGATCTAAGGGGATCATAACAAAGAGGCCCGTAGTTGATGGTGGGAACAATAAGAGGACGTTCTCAGGTGGCCAGGACTCACGACCACCTTTTTATAAGAAGTATTTTCAGGAGAACAACTTTACTCCACCGGCTGAGCAGCCATTGCAGATGGTAGAAGCCAATCAGCCCTACCAACAACCTAATTTTCGATGCCCGAGGTGTAGCTCAGATCATCCCGGAGGGGTTTGTCCTCGCGATACGGGAGGTTGCCTATATTGCGGCAAACCAGGGCATCGTGTGAGAGAATGTCGCAAGAAGGCCTCAGATCTTCAACGAAGAAATATGGGATCTGGAGGACCCTCTCAACAAATACAACAACAACGACTGCCACTACCCAGGATAGAGCAGAAACCTGTGTCAGGTCGTGTTTATGCGGTGACAGCCGAACAACTCACGGATAATGATCGTATCAAGGAATCTGAATACCTTGATAGATAGAGTTGTAATGGGTAAAAAGCTATCAAAGGACAAGATCCAATAATCGCTCGAGACAAGAGGCTTATGACCTTGTGTATGGTCATCTGGATCGATATGTATCCTTGCTCTCTAAAGTAATGTTGGATTTGTTAAATTAAATCTTAAGTGCTTATGCTCAAAATTTATGGCTATAGACCACATGATTGAGAAATTAAATTTGCGTAATTAGAACGTTAAAAGTTACTTAATAAAATAAACCATCGAGGAATTGTTCCCAAGAAGAGAGTCCTGTGAGGTTTTACATATTCAAGATCAGATCGTCTAGCCAAAGTGAGCCTATGAGGGTATACAGCTCCGTGCGAGTGTATATGTTCCAAAACCAGTAGCTTGGCTAGTATGATTCTGTGAGGGTGTACTGATCCAATATCAGGTAAGTCTGACGAAGGCGAACCTGTGAGGAGGTACGTTTCCAATACCAGGTAGTCTGACAGGGGACTTATTCCAATATGGTTAATCTCTAGAAGAATGATCTGTGTGTACAAAATAGTTACACAAGATGGCTATGTTAAATAGCCGGTTGGAAGAACGTTGATTCAACAAACTATCGTGGTTGTAGCATGATTTGAACTCAGATATGAGAAACATACCTCATCAATCATGAATCATGATATGAGGTAATGATTGGAATAAATACAATGTTGAACTAAGTGAATAAAATTATGAATCTAACATATGGGAGAAATATCCCGAGTTACGCACTTAGTACTCTTAACTGAATTTCGCGGACGAAATTCCTTTAAGAGGGTAATGATGTAAGACCCGCAATTTTTCAGATAACTCTGAATAAATTCCTGAGACATTCTTCAGTGAAAAATAGCGTTTTTATCGTAAAGCGAATCAAACTGATTCCTGCGATCCAAATATACTTAGGATATTCGTATCTTCACGAATATATGCTCAAACGCTCTGGAGATCATAACTTCCTCCCTGCTCGAAATCAAGAGATTCCTGCGAGCCAACTTTCTTAGTTGCATAAATACGAAGATAATGGCCTACTCAGAATTTTTCGGAAAAAATGCCGAAAACTCAACTTTTTTGCGGGACCCACGAAAATGTTGGTGGGACCCACATAAATATTCTTCAGAAAATATCCGGTGGGACCCACGAAAATATCTCATGGAAATATCTCAGATGGATAAGATCAAACAGTCAGATGGATAAGATCAAACAGTCAGATGGATAAGATCAAAGGGAATTTCTGAAAAAGCTATGGACTAAAATGGAAATTCTGAAACTTGGGGCTCAAGTTTCAGAATCTATAAATAGAGGAGCCCCCCTCCTTTGAAAAATCGTCTAGCCCTCTCTCTCTCCTCCTTTTCCAAACCTCCCTTACCTAGCCTAGCCCACCTGAGCCCACCTGACCTGGTCTGAACCTGCCTGACTTAGCCTGAGCCTGCCTGACCTGGTCCTAACCCACCTGACCTAGGTCTGAACCCACCTGACCTAGCTCAAACCCAGTTGACTTGACTTGAACCTAGTTGGGTTGGAAGTCAAAGTCAAAGTCCTTTTTGGTCCAGCTTTTGGTTTGGATTTCTGAACCCAGACTTAGCCTACTTGAGCTGAGTTCGAATCTGCTGAACCCAGTTGACTTGGATCGAACCCTGTTTGGTTCAAACCACTTAGGTTGAGTAGCTTGACCTGCTCTACCTCTTTCTCAACTAAGTCAGCTTCATCTGACTTAGTCTGACCTCTCGAAAGAAGGCTCGAAGCCGAAGAAGCAACCCGGAGCCGTTTCTTCCACGATTTGAAGTAAGTTCGCTTCATTAAACCATCTCTCTCAAGTATTTGATTGTTTGTATATAGCATATACTTTCTGAAGTAGTATGTTGCTTTAGTTCTTGGTTGAGCCCTCTAGGACACTTCGGTGTTCACGCGCTCGCCTCGTAACTATCGTCGGATATATATGTTCGAATACGCAGTATATGCGTTCTTCAAAATAGTATCTCACCCTAGTTCTTGGTTGAGCCCTCTAGGACACTTCGGTGTTCACTCGCTCGCCTCGTAACTATCGTTGGATACAGATCTAGGTGTATATCTGCTGATACTGCCGATGCGTCTTATATCGCACAAGCCATGTAATTTACCTTTGCCGTCGCGTCGTATGATGCCAAGGCCCCCTGCTTTCTGTACTTCCGATTATGCATTTACTTACGCTGTCGCGTCGAACGATGCCAAGGCTCCTGCTTTCTGCAATGTATTTACTTACGCTGTCGCGTCGAACGATGCCAAGGCTTCTGCTTTGTTATATATGTAGAATATTTCGTTCAGTTACACACCCTGAACAATAGTATATGCATTTCCTTTACGCCGCCGCTGTATAAAGCACAGGCTTCTGCTTATATTACATATATGGCGCGTAAGTGAGCGTTCAAATGGAGATCAACTCCAAAATCGCCCATGTGATTCCCTTACCGCTCCTCGTACAAGAATCTGCTTGACGAATGAAGCCCCTATTGGAAAGGCTTCGCCTTTTGGCAAAATGCTCTTTACGTAAAGACTAAATCAATTACGTATGGCCTGGCTATGGCCCAAGGTTTCTGCAACCTTGATGGATGCAAAGTACGCACAACGGTGCACATCCATTTCCCAAGTTAAGCGTAGCGATTTCCCACCAAAGAGGGGAGATGCCGCTGAAATGGATAAAAGAAACGCACGCTTTCTCCGTAAAAGAGAGAAAGTGCTGCTAAAATTCCTGAAGGGCTAAGAATAGCTCAGAAAGAACGTAGCAGAAGTGCTACCCAGTTATGGAACGCCTTCTACGATGTAGAAAGGTTCGTCGCACCACTGCCGGTAGAGCAGAGAAGGTGTTGACAGAATGGTTGGCAGAAGAGCTGCCAAAACCAGTTAAGTGGCACAATGATGTCCTTTGTTGGAACGATGTCAGAATGACTCGTCTCCCTGACACCTGCAAGGGCATCATACTTGTAAGAGTCGTTGCGCCAAAGTAGTGGTAGCGCCTTGACAAGGTCCTGAGCTCGTTGCGTAAAAATACGCCGAGTAGCCGATCCGTAGAGATCGAGTCATGTGCATGCTCATTGAGAATTATCAGACAACCAGACTCGTAAGCGCCGCTGAGCCGGAGTGAGTTGTTTCCACCGAAAGAGGTGAAGTGCTCGTCAAGGCCGAAGTGCCGAGAGCAGAGTTAAGCATGCATATGAATAAAACCTTTGTTCCACGGTGAAAACTGTGTGGTTGATTGGGGTCGGGTACATACTTCTCAAAGGCTGCCCTATAGGCATGCAATGTTCGTCAAGTAATTGTAAGACCGGCAGGCCCCTTTCAGAATTTCTCACCGAGGAAGACGGTGATGGCGCAGCCTTGAGTGACATATATTTCACCCGAACCTAATAGAGTTCATTGATGGCCTTCGTCACTCAGAGGTATGGAGGTCGTGGTTATCCTTAAATATCTAAGGATTGAACCCAACTACTGCAGTAGCAGAATGCATTCGGATACCTAGTAAGGATCTCTTCCGGTATGTTGTACCGTCCTACTAGGGGGATGGGGTCAACAGGCCTCTGGGGTATCTAAAATACATAGAATAATCAACCCCCAGATCGTCGCGTTGTCGCCCAGATATGAGTCCCCTAAGCCCAGGGGGAGGTGCAATTATCGAAACAAAGCATTAGCTTAGGTACAGCGCTACTTTGAATGTATGAGTGGATGACGTTGTTGAGTCAGTCCTGCATAACCTTTGTGAAGGTGTCATGGTCGGTATACTACTGGACCGATTGGGAAAGAACCCCATTGATATCCGTACGACTAAGTGAAGCTCGGAGAGCTGTCCTTAGATTCGTAGGATACGGATGTGCCAAGCATAAAGGCTTGAGCTAGACATCCATTCGTGACTCTTAGGAAGTCAAGGCTAAGTCGTAGAGACTTAAGAGGTTATTCTAACTCACAGCCCTGAAGAGGCTTATGCGAAGTCATGACGACTTGCGTGGATGTTCAACTCATAGCCCTGATGAGGCTTTTACGATATACGCTAAGTCATGGAGGCTTGAGCGTCGTATTACGAACTGCGACCCTGAGTGGTCTATGCATTTACTTGAGTTGAATAGATAGGTGTTTGCCTACTTACCAGACCATCAGTGGTTCTGACCCCGTTTAATGGGGATTTCAGGTGTTGAACCTGCGTGGCGATATGCGGAGCAAGGCGGCATCAAGTTCCAGGGTTTCTCTAGACAGAGTTGTACTGCTTCCTTTTTATTGAACCTTCACTGCTTTTCTAAGCAGTAGTGTTGTAATAAACATGTGCTTTCGATAAAATGGAACACTTTGTTGGTCAATGAGTTGCTTGGCCACATACCTGCAACGTGCTCGGAGTTTTCTAAAACCGACGACTCATTATCGTCTTATTCCACTGCTAAAAGCTTTTCTAAGTTCCGCTGCAAAGAAAAAAAAAAAAAGAAATCCATGAAAATTTTAACTTAGCTTTGTTTTGGAAATCCGGGGCGTTACATGGGGATTGTTGAATATTGCAGATCTGCTCATCGGGGAAATCATCCTCAGCTTTAACATCCTCTGCTAGAGGAAAATCTGCTAATTGGTCTGCAATCGCTTGGCCTTTGATAGATTGCTGAGAGACATATTCCAAGTCGTATTGCATTAATAGGACTTGCCATTTGGCGATTCGTCCGCTGAGAAATGGTTGTTCAAGAATGTACTTGAGAGGATTTAATTTAGATAGAATCTTGACTTCAGACGCCAATAGATAATGTCTCAATTTCTGACACATCCATACCAGAGCTAAACACGTCTTCTCTATCTGAGAGTATTTCTTCTCGTAATCAATAAAGGTCTTGCTCACATAGTAAATGGCATGTTCTATCAAGCTGCCTTCTTCGTATTGCGCCAAGAATCCGCCGCAAGCAACTTGATTAACTGAAATGTATACCAATAGGGGTTTCCCTAATTCTGGCGGCTTTAAAACAGGAGGATTGAGAAGATATTTCTTGATGCGTTAGAACGACTGCTGACACTCTGGTCCCCATTCGAACCTCACTCCTTTTCTGAGCAAATGATTGAAAGGCTCGCACCTCATAGCCAAATTGGAAATGAATCGCCGAATTGATTGCATACGTCCTTGAAGACTACGCAATTCTTTGAGATTAGTCGGGGACGGCATGCCAATGATAGCTTTGGCCTTAGCGGGATCCATTTCTATCCCCTTCTTGCTGACCAAGAAGCCTAGCAACTTGCCTGATTCGACTCCAAAGACACATTTTTGTGGATTGAGTCTTAGCTTGTAAAGAATGAGTCGCTTGAAGACTTGATTAAGAGCTTTGATGTGATCTTCCTCTTCTTTGGGTTTCACCAGAATATCATCGATATATGCATCCATAGTCTTGTGCATCTTGATCATGGAAAATAACAGCCATAGCGCACTGATAAGTGGCTCCAGCATTCTTGAGCCCAAAAGGCATAACCGTGTAACAGAAAGTGCCCCATGGCGTGGTAAAGGATGTTTTGTATTGGTCACGAGCAGCCAACTTGATTTGATTATATCCGGAGTATCCGTCCATAAAGGAAAACATAGCATGCCCGGCTGTGCTATCGACTAGGAGATCAATGTTTGGGAGCGGATAGTCATCCTTTGGAGTGGCTTTATTGAGATCACGGAAGTCGATACAGATTCGCACTTTACCATTCTTCTTAGGAACTGCTACGATATTCGCCAACCAATCCAGGTAATCAATTGCTTGAATGAATCATGCTTTAAGCAGATCCTTAAGTCCTTCCTTGACCTGTTGCTCGATTCGAGGATCCATTTTTCTCAACTTCTGCTTGACTGGTTTCGCCTCAGGCTTCAGAACGAGGCGATGCTCCACCAATTTCGGATCTAAACCCGGCATATCCTCATAAGTCCATGCGAATACTTCTTCATGCTGCTTGGGGAAATTAGTGAGCCTTTCTTTCTCTCCTGGATTCAAACCACTGCCAATCTTGAGGATTCTAGGATCGTCTTTTGATCCGATATTGATATCCTCAGTCGGATCTTGAACTAAGGTTGATGGCTCATCTTGCTTCTGAACCGATGCAAATTCTGGCAGTTCTTGAAGAGCTGAATTGAACTCTGCGGATTCTTCTGACTGCTTTGCAGTCTGACTACATTTTGTTCTTATTCTGACCTGATGAATTATTGCTGATTTCGAACAGGCTTTTGGATTAAAGACGAGCTTCTTGATAGATCGGGAAGACATTCTGAAAATTGGAGGATAAATTGATTTAGGGAAATTGCTCATCATGAAATAAATTGCTTTTATTGAAAATAATTGGAAAGATAAAAGAGAAAAATGATTTCAATTTTGTGAAGATTTAATATTGAGGAGTAAAGAGACAAATGGCACCAAGATAGACAAAGGAAACTTACAACTTTATTGAAAGATAGAATTAATCAAAATGACAATGATGAGAATGAAATGGGATATCATCCCGACAAAAGAATAGAAAAGGAAAGACAAATGAATTCTTCTAATGCGTTCCCTTAATGAAAACAGTCCCTTTCTGAGATCTTCGGCCATTAAAGCCCAATCCGGCCCTTTTAGGGCAATGTTGAGGAATCACTGGTTCAAGACGACCATCTTCATTTTTGCCTAGGCCTTGAAAAGGCTGGTAGCCGTGCTTCACTAGTAAATCAAATCCCTTTTTAGCCTTCATAAATTGGGAGAATAGAGGATGACCCTTAAGTGCGCTATAATCAATTCATCCTCCAATCTTGAAGAACTGTGAGCCTCCCCATCGGGTCGCAGCCACTGTATGCTCGGGTTGCTCTGCCGTCTGTATTATTCCTGAATCCTCTTCGAAGCTGACCTCTTCAATACCCCTAATGCTAGGGATATCAGTAGTGAAAGAGGGCCTGGGAACCATGGGCTGTGCTAGCCTCTGCTCCGGATCTTCGCCTAAGACTGTCGTGATCATACCACCATTTGACCACTTGATGCACTGATGCAGAGTAGACGGTACTGCGTTTGTGTTGTGGATCCATGGTCTCCCGAGAAGCAGATTATAAGTGGGCGGCACATTGACCACGTGAAAGAGAATTGAATGGACCGAGTAGTCAATGAAGATCTCTAGGAAGATTTTTCCTTTCGCTGTTTGGCCATGATTGTCGAACCCATAAATGGTGATTGGATCTGGAATGTTGTAAACACCCCAAATTTTCACTCACCTCCCCGACAGTCCACCGAGCATCATCATCCAGCCTCTGAAATCGCTGGAGGGCAAAATGGTCATTTTCTGAGCCCGGACCTTACAAAAGTCTAAATTTCATCTGCAACTCTCAAAATTTCTCTATTTTGTCTCAGATAGTCAAAATCTTACTCCTGACAGAAGACAGGAATCCTCAAGTCTTGGTTCAAGATTCCATTTCATAAGACATGACATTGCATATCATTGCATAAGCATTTCAAATCACTGCACTGCACAGCATGTCATTTCGAGGTCCAGAACTCTTGATTTCAAAATCTTCAATCCAGATTAGAATTTTAACTCTTTTCAAAATTGATTTCAAAACCCTGGGTCTTCAAAATTATCAATTTTTCCCATTTTACCCCCAGGACTCTGAATTTCAAAATATTTCCTCAGGAAAACCATCTGGATAGTTTTCAATATGGATTTCAGTCACTTCACCTCAGATTTTGCCCTTTTTGACAATTTCAAATATCTTTCTTTTACAAAATCGCCCTACAAGGGCCAACTCTTTCCAAAATTCCTGTTTTGCCCATTAGTCCAGATTTTATGAAAATTCCAAAAAAGAAGTTGTGGTTTTATCCTTATTTCAATAAAGAGGCAATGTGGGACCCACACTGAGGTGGTGTCACACAAGCTTTCCTTTTGAAAATTTGAATTTTGAAAAACCCAAAAATATAGGAGCCTTGTCCCCTAGATTGGTGCCACATGTCACGTTCCCTCTTCTGCCACGTGTCAGTGTGGGGCTACCCTAAGAAGTCGCCATGTCATCCCAATTATCTGTCATATGTCACCCTATCCATCCTGCGCCATGTGTCATTTCAAAGACTACCAGGAGATGCCAAGTGTCATAGGTTGTCCTGTCTAGAAAAAGTGGAGTTTGTCTCCTCTGAGGTGGCGCCACTTGAAGTGTGTCTCCTGCAGGGGACACGTGTCAACCCCTCCTTCCTTCTAGAAAAGTAGCCTGACACATGTCCTCTCCTTATTTTTTTCAGAAAAGTAGGAGACATGTGTCACTCCTAAATTCCTACAAAAAAGGTAGGCTTGTCTCCTCTGAGGTGGCGCCATCTGGAGTGTCTCCTGTAGAGGACACATGGCAAGCTCTCATTTCCTCAGAAAAAGCAAGTGCCATGTGTCATTTTCTGCTTTCCTCAGAAAAACTAGAATTCAAATCCCCATAGGTGGCGAAAATCAAGAACTCCTACCTTTTTCATCCTGTCTGAGATGGCGCCACATGGCTTGGCCCACCTTCTCTCCCCTCTGCCACGTGTCATTCTCTGCTTCTTTCAGAAAAAGTAGAGGACACATGTCTTCTCCCTACCTCTTTCAGAAAAGTAGGAGACACATGTCACTCCTGGCCTTCTTTAGAAAAAGCAAACCATTTAAAATTCAAACAAGGCACTAGGTGGCGAAAATCCGGAGCTCTGATTTTTCCAGATGGCCTATGAGGGCGCCACATGTCCCTTCCCTCCTTCTCATCCCTCTGCCACGTGTCATCTTCTACTTCTTTCAGGAAAAGAAGGTGACACATGTCTCCTTCTCATTCCTTCAGAAAAAGTAGAGGACACATGTCCTCTCCCTACTTTTTTCAGAAAAGTAGGAGACACATGTCCCTTCCCTCCTTTTCCTCCCTCTTGCCACATGGCATTGTAGGAGCCACCCTGAGGTGGCGCCACATGTCCATCCTCCATTCCTCCAGGGCCAACCTCCATTTGAATTTCAAACTTCCCCCTGAGGTGGCGCCATTTGAGAAAGCCTCTCCAGACAGCTGACACTTGTCCGCCACATGTCCAGACCTCCCTGCACCAGAAAAAGTAGAAAAAAACCCCCCCATGAGGTGGCGCATTTTGCTTCCTCCCTTCATGTTCTCCTGCCACATGGCATCGTAGGAGCCACTCTGAGGAAATGCCACATGTCAGCCCCTCCTTTCCTGCAGAAAAGCAAAATTTCAAACATTTGAACTCCCCAGAGGTGGCGCCACATGGCATGCCCCTACTGTTCCAACTTTTCACCTCAGATCACCTTTTGAGGTGGCACCATTCCAGGACTCCACTTGGCTCCATTTTCATTTTTTATTTTATTTTTAATAAAGGTAGCCCACCATGAGGTGGCGCCACCTGAGGACTCCCTACAAAAGGTGAGTTTGAATTTCAAATTCCAAGAGAGCACCCTCTGAGGTGGCGCCTTCTGGGAGCTCCCTGCACAGAGAATCAAGCAAACTTTTGAAAAATTCCAAATTCCCCCTGCTGAGGTGTCTCACCCACAAATTTCCATTTTTTTATTTTTCTCAAAAAAATCAAAATAGCCTTTTGAGGTGGCACCACCTGAGGGCTCCCTGCAGAAGACAAATTCGAATTTCAAACCCCTCAGATGACACCCCCTGAGATGGCGCCACATGGAGGGCTCAGATCCAGCCTGTTTGAATTTAAAAAATTTTCAGAAAAGTTATAAAAACAAGGGTTCACGCCCAGCCTAAGGGAGATCATTTCTTTTTAGCTCTTGTGAACTTGGAAAATCCGACCTAGCCTTCCTAACATCTGATTTTGAACCTTGGAAATTGTGCCCCCTTTGGCTCATTGAAGAAGGTGGAGTAGAGCTCGTGCTGTGGCGAATTCGATTCCAACAGAGGTCGATTTTTGTGAACCATCTGAAGCCCGGAGCGAAAAACGAAGGAAGCTCGTGATAGCTGCCCCTTTCAAGAGCTCCTACGCTGCGTAACGAAGCAAGGTGCACTTCTTTTCCCCTTGATGTGATTCTATAATCCGAATCGGGAGTCGTTTGAAGAAAAAGCTCAGCCGAGGGATGGATTGAGCTATTCTCATAAAACGACATATATAAAAATGTTTCATTATGCTTCCTTGATGATTTTAATATGCATGTAGTTAGCTAGGTTTAATTTGCATTTTATTTCATTCATTTAGCATATTTCATGAATTAATTAGGATTAATTTAGCCTTTATTTCAATTCTGCTTATTTTCAGTAGGTCTCTGTTTTTGTCAGTCAGTCCAAACGTCATTTTATGCATTTGTTTTTTATTAAAAATCCCAAAAAAATCACGGAATGCGCCCTTAGGTGTCCCTGAAATTTTGCCAAAAATTCGGAGGCATTTGAATTTGTTTACTGCGGTAAACATTCAAAATGGCAAGTCGGGTTTTGTTACCCGGGATACGTTTTGAAAATCATTTTTCGACTTGTAAAATCGAGAAATCCCTCATGGAAGATCCGATTTTCGATCCGAAAGATATTTGGAACTCGGGAGAATGTCTAGTTTTTAATATGATTTTATCAGATGTTTCTGATTTTTTTTAATGTCTGACAAAAATCCGAGATGCCGGTACACGTGTCAGAGCCTAATTTGGGCCTCTGAGATCTTGGATCGACTTAGGGCTATGGTTTATCTTTGTGTGTTGCTATAAATCCGAAACTGTAAAAAGTGAAAGTTATGTACGTGGTGTCCTCTGTTTGCATCTAAAAGCCTGTAATTTTTAGAACAGTGTTGACCCCTGCTTCGGATTTTTATTGTCAGCCCCCTGTTTTGCTACATTTGTCTGTTCTGTTAGTTTAGGCAGAAATAGTTATATTTTTATCAGTATTTATGTTGATCAAATGCCGAAGTCATAAACATAAAAGTTGTTCATGTAGGTGTCGTGCATAGCTCTGATTAATTTCATAAATTTCTATGGCCGTTTTGTATTTTTTTAGCATTTTACATCAGATTAGTGTGATTTTTACCTCTGTCTGAACTAAATCCCTGTTATTGAACTCACCATGGCTCAAATCCCGAGGCTGTAAAAACCAAAAATGTTCCATTTCGGGTCTTTTAGCAGTCTGCAAAATATCAGAAATTTCCATGGTGTAAATCTTGTGTTATCATATTAAACATTGCATTTGGTTCGGATCCATAGGCAAAATCCATCATTTTAGGACTTTCCTTGAATTGTAGCATTTAAATCATATCATTTCGTGATTTTTAGCATTCTAGGCTATTTATCAGAATAAGTAGATGCTTCATACCGAATTTGGTGCAATTTGGAATCCATTTGAGGTTCGGATTATCCACAATACCAAAACAGGGTCCCGCAGGACCCGGATCCAAGTGAAAAACAAGCGAAATTCGTTATTTTGGTTAAATTTCAAAATGTCAAATTCTGATTTTACAGTCCTAATGTGTTTAGAAGCATGTCATATTGCATTTCATCATCATTGAATTCAATTTGAATTTCAAAATCTCAATTTTACCAAGTTTTCCTTCAAAAAACCCTGATTTTAAAGGTGTAACTTTAATTTTAGAGGTATTTTGGTCATTTTGACCCCAATTCCGAATTTCAAACTGTTTTCCACTGAATTCCCTGCATTTACATCATTTCAAAACATCAAGGAAGCATGAGAATAGGGTTTATATCCAATTAAGTCCAATAATTTCATAATATTATTGGAAAATCTTGGAAAAACCCACATATTTGAGCTAACTTTATTTCAAGCTTGGCAGGGACATTCCAAAGAAGGAGCTGAAGTCTGCAAATTTCTTTTATTTCTTTTATTTAGTAATGTAATAATGTAAATTTTGGAATAAGAGATTTAATTTCCTGCTTAGACTAGGATGCATATCATATAGTTTGATTTTATGCAATATCCTGTTTCTATGATTCATGCATTTTATTTCAAAAGCACTATGAACGTTCACGAATGGCACGTGCACCAACTCTTAGGGAGTTGATGGACTCGGTGGGATCCATATTTACGGCCCTAGTCGGAATATGGACGAGACCCAGATCCATCATCTTTCTACTAGTCACATTGAGCCTACACTCTTAGGCTATCTTAAAATGCACATCATATTTCCAAAGTTTTCAAAATCATGTGCATCAAATCAACTAAATTCTGAACATATTCATGGCCACAGTCAGGATATGTGAAGGATTTATCTTGACTTAATGCACATTTTTCCAACAAATCTCTTAGAAAATCTTTTCAAAGTGCATTCATTCACTCATGACATTTACATCATGAAATCATTGATTTTCTCAAGATTTTCTCAAGAAAACTTCATTCTCAAGAAATCGATTTCTCAAGAAATTCTAAGGATTTTTCAAAATCGGTTTTCCAAAGACAAGCTTTTCCACAGTTTTCCCAGGAAAATGATATTTTCTTAAGATATTCAAAAGAGTTTTCCAATCTTTCTTCAAGATCCAAAATCGATTTCCGAGTATTTCAAAAAGGTAAAATTCCCAGGATTTCGATTCCCCAAGTTTTGAATTTCCTTCTCCAATGAGCTTTCCTATGAATTTCCATCATTTTCCTAAGAAAACTCTCAAAGTCCAAGTTTTCCTAAGAAGTGCTTCCCTTTTTAAAAAGTCCATCTTTTCTCAAGAATCACTTCCATTTTCCCAAGATTTTCAACTATTTCTGAATTTTCCACATCTTTATAAGCTTTCTCATGTTTTCAAAAACCCCTTTTTATCTGAGTTTCCTGAGAAATTGACCTTTTTCCTGAGAGATTCTTTCCAACTCCAAATGTTTTTCTAAGCATACATCATGTTTTCCAACTGGCATTTTCCAAAATCTCATAGCACATGCCTGAATTCTCTGTGCATTTAGGATAGAACATAACTTCGATAATTTAACCAAGTCAAGCATAGTTTTGGTCCTTGGTTCGATTACCCCTGTTAAAGGCGGCAGGAACGGTCGAACCTCGTACCAACAGGTCGAGCCCCATCCCATGGATTTTCCCGCAATTTTAAAAAACGGAGGCGAGTATTTCAAAACAATTTCCAAAATCCGGTCAAAGTTTGAAGCGCGAAAGCGTTTTCCTTCTCTCTCTCTTTCGCAAGGAAGGGAAGACGGGGGAAAAATTTCGTGACGATAACAGGTTTGGCGACCGTGATGGGACCTGTCCTCGTCTGGTCAAAGTAGTGCTTGACTTAGTTTAATTATCAAAATTGTGTTCACAAAATGTCAGATCTTTACTTTTGATATCATGCGAACCTAGGAGCCTAGATTCTGACCTAGCTGACATTGACTGCATGTAGCTTAGGCATGGTTTGGTAGGACTAGATTGAGGAGAAATTTTCATGCTCACATAGACTTAGGTCTAAATACAACTCTCCTCAATTTAGGATCTGAATGCTAACAATGTGTGCTTCTTCAAAGTTTTCAAAATTTATCTCTCTAGGACTTAGAGCCTTCTATTTCTTGCATGTGATCATTTTTTCAAAACTCCCTTACCTATCTTTACCCGGTCTTCACGTTGCTGGGCTCTCTTCCAGAACCATAGTTCGGGACAGAGCCTCACAACTGGGCCAACTATTTGGGTTAACACCCCCTACCACGTACCGCGGGCCACAGTCCGAAGTATATCGGTAGGCGCTCAAGGATGTTGAAAAACCTTTCCTTAGAACCGGAGTTGAAACTCTATGCCACGTACCTCGGATTTCGATTCGGGTATATCGGCATAACTGGATTGGACAAAGATGATCTGAACTTAGAGTTAGGATTAGGGTCCTACAGCTGTTTTCAAATTGATGCATTTAGAGTCAGCCTTTTAGGGAGTGCTGAATGTGCATAAATGTTTGTGCAGGATGTGATTGTATGTATGACTTTCTCAATTCTTTATATTTCCCAATGTTTTTCAACTCATTAGGTCTTTTTCCAAATATCCTTATTTTCCACGAGATCTTTTCTCAAACCCTGGATGATTTTTTCAAATATCCCATTTCTTTCAAAACTCCAGGCGATTTTACATTCTACCATTCTACTGGATCTCGAATTTCTAGCTGCATTTTTATCCTGCCTGCAAAATTTTTCAAAATTTCTCACATTTTCCTAAGTCTCATTCTGAGTCTTTCTCTGTTTTCAGTTCGATGGCATCCAGTCAAGTCGATCCTATCTTTCCTGAAGGTCACATCTCCTTCGAGGTGCGACAAGGTCGTCCTGAACATCGAGCTCTTAGCACCGGAACTTTCATTCCCCAGTGGTATTATTCCTGGCTAAAGAGCTTTTCCCGAATGTTCCCGGACCATTTGAGCGAGTGCGGATTAGAACTGGCATCAGCAGTCGGAAAGCAGACCATCAATGGAAACCTGATCCATGCAATGGCAGAGCGATGGAATCCTCGAACGTGTACCTTCTGGTTCCCGTGGGGAGAAATGACTGTTTTAATGGATGAATTTTCAGAAATCATGGGGTTGCCAGAACCAGCTGGTCGACCAAGCGACCCATTAGAGCATCAATTCCTTATCAATGTCAAGGGTTTGGACCCCCGAGACTCCTTAGCTCGTATGACAGGCCGCCGATCTTGGCCCCTGATCCAGTTAGAAGGAGATGAATATGTTGACCTACTTGAGTTGTACCGTCAGTACGGGACCTTCGTCGAAGTCAGCACGCTTTCAAGAACAGCCAAAGAAAAGATTCAGAATGCAATGGTTCTATGCACTGTAGGACTGTCCCTTTTCCCAGATGGACAGAACTACATGGACATCAGGATAATCCAGCTTATGAGGAGATGGGGAAGTCGGCAAACCAATCGCCTCTCCATAGCCATGGCAGCGCTCGCCTTCCTTTATCGAGGTCTGACTCGATTCTCACTCGGAGAGTCCATTTTAGTTGAAGGATGCATCTACGCACTTCAGTCCTGGTTTTTCCAGCACGTTCCAGCCCGAGCAAGCTCTTTCAGATACAATGGTCAAGAACTCCTTTCAGTGGCGCAGTACCGGTCTATGATCAACAACATTCAAGAGGATGACGTTGTTTGGGACTATTTTGATCGGCAAATATCTCCCCCCAGATATACCTACGCTTATGGCAAGCGGTTCAAGTTGCTGGGACCATTCTTCTGCACTTACTACCAACCAGAGAGATGTGTTCGGCAATTTTCTCAAAGGCAGCAGTACGTCGAAGCCCGCTTGTTATCAGGAGCTATGGCAGAGTTCGATCTCACTTCCGCACAATGGTCCGGGGCATATCATTCTGCCCGCTACAGCTGGGATTCCTTTGTCTCTCTCAAAATCTTTCCAAGTCCTAGAGTGTCTGCCGACTATCGTGAATGGTGGCAAATCGTCTGTCCTCCACCTCTTTGTCAAGATCAATAAAATCTTATTCTTCTCATTTTAATAAAATTCTCTTTCTTCCTATTGTGGTTTGACGACCTCGCCTAGGTAACAAGGCATATTTTCGTTGTTTATTTCTTTTGCAGAAGGAATGACAACACAATTGTCGTGATACCCACGACGACTCAGTCCCTAGTAATGGGACATCTTTTCCAAATTGTCTACCATATTTTCAGCAAATATTTCCTCCAAAATCTAATTCCCTCAAAATCTAAGCAGGTCTTTTGCCCTGCAGAGAGCATCCATACCATTTGATGGTCGAGACAAGATCGGGCAAAAGAACCACGGCATCCCAGTACTCGTCAGCCTCGGAAGAAGAGATGAGTTCCCCTCGATCTGAGAAGAGTCGAGAGCAGCAGCAAGAAGACGATGGCATAGACCCTCAAATGTATGCCATGTTCAGAAAAATGATGAACAAAATGATGAGTGAGCAGCCCGGGACCAGCTCAGAAAGGAACCCATTCAGAGAAAAGTTCCATGGTCACGGGGGTAAGAAGGCTCCCAAGAAGCAGATCCAGCTAGAAGAGATTTCAGATGAATCAGATTCCACTGAAGATACAGATAAAGAATATGAGGTGCCTCCGGCATTTCAGAAGCGTGGCCAAAGTAAAAGCCGCAGATCCAAGAGCAGAGATAAAGAAGAGCCTTTACAAGCGCAATTTAAAGAAATGGCCCCAATTGTCAAAGATCTGCAAGCCAGCGACAAGGGCAAGAAAGTCTTCACCAGTGAGGACTTCTATGACGGCTTAGAAGGGGATGATGATCTAGAAAATCTCCCCCGAAAATTCATCAAGTTCGATGGTTCTGGCGACCCAAAAGCTCATCTCGCCACATTCTTCTCAGAATGCTCGAGGTTCAGAAGGGATAACCGAGCATTGTTTCTATGTTTCCCCCGCAGCTTGGAAGGAGTTGCCGCCAAATGGTATGCTGAGCATATCAACCCCATCGAGCTCAAGGAGTTCGACAAAGTTGTGAATCTCTTTATTAAACGCTTCTTGTTCAACACAGAAGCGCTGCCTACATTAAGTCATCTCTGCAATTTGAGACAGAACGAGAATGAAAAAGCACGGGACTTCATTCACAGGTGGAGATCAGCCTGTAACAAGATGAGAGATCCTATCTCGGAAAGGCATGCATTGTCCTTAATCCTCAACAATTTCTCGCAGCCGTTAAGAGGATTAATCTCCACAGCGCCGTCCAGGACCTTCATTTAGCTGACTGAACGAGCCGAATGGCTCAAGCTGAGTGTGGAAAATGGAGTCTATGAAGGCTTCACCTTTTCCAAGAACAACTCCCATAGTGAGCAGAAAAAGAAAGCTCACTTCACTTATTCTGCTAACAACAACAACAAAGGCCGTAATCAGCACAAAGGGCAGTAGAAAGATTACTGCTACAGCTCAGGCAGTTCGAACAACAAGGACCAGAAAGCAAAGCCTGCTCCTCAGTACAGCAAGCCTCCTCAGCAGGATCAAGGGCCGAAGCTGCGCGAGAAAGCCAAACATGAAGGATGGAGTTACGACAGAAAGTTTACTCCTCTTGACCAATCACTCGAGGATGTGCTCGAGTACATGCTATCAAAAAAGATGGTCAAATTGCCTAGATTGGCCGATCCCCCTGTGCCCATGGGGAAATGGAAAGATCAGTTCTGCAAGTTCCACAGGACAGTGGGACACAACACCGAGAACTGCTTTGTTCTCAAAAACATCGTGCAAGATCTCATTGAAAAGAATCTATTGGTAGAAGGAGAAGAAGAAGAGAAAATGGACATTCTCAACCACCCCTTTCCTTCGCACACCACAGCAGTAGTGTCTGCACAACCCTTTCTACCGCATGAACATATCAAGCCATGTTCTGTGCAAGATCTTCAAGTTCAGCATCAGGTGACGGTGCTACGACAAGCAGCTCCAGATTCTAAGAAGATGGACTTAATTTCAGCATTCGGTAAAATGAAAGTTGCAGAAGCACCTGTGAAGTCAGTTCCCAAATCAAAAGGAACTCCTGACTTCTTCAAGCAAATCGTTAGACCAAGGCCAGAGAAGTCAAGTCAGAAGCCTCTGACTGCTTTATCCAATGTCTCCATCCTTGACTTGGCCAAGAATTCTAGCAAGCACCGACAAGTACTGGATGATCTGCTCAGGAAAATCAAAGTTAAGCCCAACACTACTCCTGAAGACATGGCACAGATTGTGAACTCCGCCATGACCAATGCGCCAATCACCTTTTCAGATGAGGACCTTCCAAAGCCTCATTCCTTTCACAATAATGCTCTTTACATTGTCGTTCGAGTCAGAGGAATGACGGTTCCCCATGTGCTGGTCGATGGAGGCAGTAGCCTCAACATATGTCCCGAAATGACCGCAAAGGCATTAGGGATCAAGGATGAAGAATATATTCCCGATCCCATCACTATCTATGGGTTTGACAATCATGGTCAAACGGCCAAGGGCAAGATATTCTTGGAGGTGTTTATCAACTATTCGGTGCACTCTGTCCTTTTTCATGTGGTTAATGTACCTCCAACTTACAACTTGCTGCTCGGTAGGACGTGGATTCACAATGCTAATGCAGTGCCTTCTACCCTCCATCAATGTGTAAAGTGGTCAAAAGGTGAAATGATTACCACAATACTGGGAGAAGACCCAGAAGAAAGGCTCCCGCAGCCCATGATTCCTCGGCCATCATTCAATGCAGACATTCCCAGCATCAGGGAAAGTGAAGAGATCAATCTCGGGGAGAATCGAGAAATACTTCAGGCACCATCAGAGCCATCTCTGCACACAGTAGCCACGACACAATGGAAAGGTCCTCAATTCTTCAAGGTTGGAGGTCGAATCGCTTACAGCACCATTAAGGATCATCCCTTGTTTCCTCAATTCATGAAGTCAAGAAAGAGATTTGATTTACTCCTGAAGCATGGCTATCAACCCTTCAAGGGACTCGGCAAGAATGAAGATGGCCGCATCGAGCCAATGATCCAGAAACATCGTCCCCACAGGGCAGGATTGGGGTTCTCCGGAGGAAGCTCATCAAGAAAGACTGTTTTTGTCAAAGGGGCACAATGAAGACCATTTGTTATTTCCTTTCTATTCTTTTCCAAATAAATGTCTCATTTTACCAATGTCATTGATCAATTCAATCAATAAAATTTCAAGTTTCTTTGTCTATCCGGATGCCATCTACTCCCTTCCTGTCTATCTCTTCATTTTATAATTCGATTTTATGTATGGTTCTCTTCAAATGATTGCTTGTCTTACTATAAGCCGATTTATCTGAACCAGATTTCTTCTCCAAAATTTCAGAATGACTTCTCGGACAATCAAGAAGCTCGTTCTCAATCCCAAGGCCTTTCAGAAGACGACAGCAATTCACAGAATCAAAGCAAGCACCGGAAATGACAAGAGTGCAAAGCAGTCGGATGATTGTGCAGAATATGATCAGTCTCTTCAGGAATTACCGGAGTTCGCCGCAGTTCAGGACGAACCATCTCCTCTAGTACAAGATCCAACTGAAGGTGTCAATATCGGTTCAGAGGAAGATCCAAAAATTCTCCAGATCGGAACCAGTCTGAGTCCAGAAGAAAAGAAAAGGCTTATAGATTTTCTCAAGCGGCATGAAGAAGTGTTCGCATGGACGTATGAAGACATGCCGGGCTTAGACCCCAAATTGGTCGAGCACCGTCTTGTCTTAAAGCCGGATGCTAAGCCAGTCAAGCAGAAGCTGAGAAAAATGGATCCCAGAATAGAACAACAAGTCAAGGAAGGACTCGAAGATTTGCTCAAAGCAGGATTCATCCGAGCTATTGACTACTCGGATTGGTTAGCCAATATCGTCGTTGTCCCAAAGAAAAGCGGCAAAGTAAGGATCTGCATAGACTTCAGAGACCTCAATAAGGCAACTCCGAAGGATGACTATCCACTTCCAAGCATCGATCTTCTAGTCGATAGCACGGCAGGACATGCCATGTTCTCTTTCATGGACGGATATTTTGGCTACAATCAGATTAAGTTGGCCGCCCGCGACCAATCGAAAACTTCCTTTACTACACCTTGGGGCACTTTTTGCTATACAGTCATGCCTTTTGGGCTCAAGAATGCTGGAGCAACATATCAACGGGCAATGGCTGTCATCTTCCACGATCAGATGCGCAAAATCATGGATGCGTATGTTGATGATATTCTCGTGAAATCTAAAGAGGGAGAAGATCACCTCGAAGCCCTTGATCAAGTCTTTAAAAGACTTATTCTTTACAAGTTAAGGCTTAACCCGCAAAAGTGTGTCTTCGGAGTCGAATCAGGCAAATTGTTGGGTTTTCTGGTCAGCAAAAGGGGAATTGAAGTTGACCCAGCCAAAGCAAAGGCTATCATTGATATGCCTCCCCCGAAGAATCTCAAAGAACTGCGTAGCCTTCAAGGACGTATACAGTCAATCCGACGATTCATTTCCAATTTGGCAATGAGATGCGAGCCTTTCAACCACTTGCTCAGAAAAGGAGTGAAGTTCGAATGGGGACCAGAGTGTCAGCAATCGTTCGATCGGATCAAGAAGTATCTTCTTAATCCTCCCATCCTGAAGCGCCAGAATTGGGAAAACCTCTTTTATTATACATCTCAGTTAATCAAGTTGCATGCGGTGGATTCTTGGCGCAATACAAAGAAGGCAGCCTGATAGAGCACGCCATCTACTACGTGAGCAAGACTTTCATAGATTATGAAAAGAGATACTCTCAAATAGAGAAGACCTGCCTAGCTCTGGTATGGATGTGTCAGAAGCTAAGACACTACCTGTTGGCATCAGAGGTCAAAATCTTGTCTAAACTCAATCCTCTCAAGTATATCTTAGAGCAACCTTTCCTCAGCGGACGAGTCGCAAAATGGCAAGTCTTACTGATGCAGTATGACTTAGAATATGTCTCGCAGCAATCAATCAAAGGCCAAGCAATTGCAGATCAATTGGCGGATTTTCCCCTGGCCGAAGAAGTGAAAGCCGAAGATGACTTCCCTGATGAGCAAATTTGCAACATCCAGCAATCTCCAGTCTGGAATTTATTTTTCGATGGTTCTAAGAATATAGCGGGAATAGGCATCGGAATTTTATTAATCACTCCGGAGAAGGAGATGATTCCATTTTCTCTCAAGCTAGATTTTCAATGCACTCACAATATGGCTGAATATGAAGCCCTGATTCAAGGTCTAAGGATTCTATTAGACTTCAATGTCAAGAGAGTACATGCCTACGGTGACTCACTACTTGTTGTCAATCAAGTTCGAGCCGAATGGCAGGTCAAAGATCAGAAGCTATTTCCCTATCAGAAAATTGTTTCAGCTCTTATCAACAAGTTTGAAGAATTCCAGCTCTTCCATATCAAGAGAGATTTCAATCAAGTGGCCGATAGTCTAGCCAGTTTAGGCTCCATTATGACATTTAAGAATGGAGAATCTTGTCGCTCTTTTGAAATTGGCAGACTTGACAAACCTGCTTTCCTTCCATCGGAGCAGGTAAACCAGGCTGAGCAAAAGAAGAAGCCTTGGTATTACAACATCAAAACTTTCATAGAAACTGGCAAGTTTCCTCCAGAACTCTCAAAGAAAGAGCAACGAGCAATCCAGCGTATGTCTACTCGATACTTCATTTTGGCCAATGTTCTCTATCGTCGCGGATTCAGTTCAGAGTATTCCAGATGTTTAGATGAAGACGAAGCCAAAGCAGTTGTGCGAGAAGCACACGAAGGCATTTGTGGTGGCCACGTCGGCTACCAAACCCTTGTCAAGCAAATCATCAGAGCAGGGTACTACTGGAAGACTATGCAACAAGACTGTTATCATTATGTGAAGAAGTGTGTGCAATGCCAGATACACGCACCTTCCATTCATGCTCCAGCAACTTATTTACAGTCTGTTGTCTCTCTATGGCCATTTTCTATATGGGCCTTCGATGTCGTAGGTCCCATCACTCCTTCAGCTTCAAATGGCCACAAATACTTCCTTGCCGCAACAGAATATTTCACCAAGTGGGTAGAAGCCATCAGTCTCCGCACAGTAGAAGGCCGACATATGGTCTCTTTTATTCACAAGAACATCCTTTGCCGTTTCGGCATCTCGCATGACATTGTGTCAGACAACGGCAGTCATTTCAAGAATGAAAAGATGAAGACATTCTGCTCAAAATTCAAGATCTATCACCATTTTTCCGCTCCATATTATCCTCAAGGGAATGGTCAGGCAGAGGCCACCAACAAGATTTTAATTCGTATTTTGGAGCGAACTGTGGAAACAGGCCGTGACTGGCATGAGAAGATCCACGATGCACTGTGGGCCTATCAGACCACCATTCGTACACCAACGAATGCTACTCCATCAGAACTGGTCTATGGAACAGAAGTAGTATTGCCGATACATGTTCAGAAGCCCGCTTTGAAATTTGCTTCACTTCTGCAATTACCTCTTGATCAATACCAGCAGCAGCGACTAGTGCAGCTAGACTTACTCGACGAGAGAAGGCTAAAAGCAGCAGAGCATGCTCAATCCTATCGCCAGAGAGTAGCCAGGCAATATGCGAAATCTATCATTGAAAGAAGATTCAAAGTCAATGATTTAGTACTTCGATCCACAGCTTATCTCAAGCATCGTCCCGGCGGCAAATGGTCGCCAAATTGGGAAGGTCCCTATGTTGTCAAAGAAGCATTACCCCGCAACTCATATCGACTCATCAATACCGATGGGGTAGAATTGCCAGATCCTATCAATGCTCGACACTTGAAAAAGTTTTATACTTGAAACATTTATCCTTCTCTTGTAATCCTTTCTGTTCTTTCAAATAATGATCCAACTTTCTTTCCCAGTTACACTGGGCATTTTAAAATTTTGTTCTATATGCAGGCAGGATAAACAAATTCTTCATTTCATGCACATGTGCATTCATATGCATCAATTCATATTCATTTGCATTCAATTGCATTAACAACAATCTGGTCAGTATTGGGATTTCAACAAACAGTCCCATCACGATTCCTAATGATTCAAAATCGAAAGGTCATCACCAATACTGAACCAAAACCCAGCGCTCAAACTGGTATTATTTCAAAATCCAGTACTCAAACTGGCACATTTTCAAAATCCCAATTTTTTAGAAAACCGAGTTCCGACTCGGGTTTTTTATTCAAATCATGTTCTTTTGTTGATCCGGGTTCCGACTCGTGATCTCATTACCTCGTTCAAGCTCAGATTTGAGCTCTTCATTTTTCTCTGTTGATCCGAGTTTCGACTCGTGATCTCATTATCTTATTCGAGCTCAGATGCGAGCTCTTCATTTTCTTCTGTTGATCCGGGTTCCGACTCGTGATCTCATTACCTCATTCGAGCTCTTCATTTTTTTTTCTCTGTTGATCCGAGTTCTGACTCGTGATCTCTCTACATCATTCGAGCTCAAATGCGAGCTCTTCATTTTCTTTTGCTGATCCGGGTCCCGACTCGTGATCTCTATTTTATTCGAGCTCTGACTCGAACTCATCATTCTCCTTTGATTAATCCAAGTCATTTCAATCATCAAAGTCTGTCAATTGCTCAAGTTTGACATTTTGCCCTCCAAATTTCAATTTAAATCCTCAAATCAGGCAATTCTCCAATTTCGACCTCTGGGTCACCCGATTTCCAATTCTCAATTTCAATTACCAATCTCAATTTCGACCTTCGGGTCTATCAATTTCCAATTTTCGACCTTCGGGTCAATCAAACTCCAATTTTCGACCTTCGGGTCAATCAATTTCCAATTTTCGACCTTCAGGTCAATCAATTTCCAAATTTCGACCTTTTGGTCAATCAATTCTCAATTTTGACCTTTTTGGTCAAATCAATTTCCAAATTTCGACCTTCGGGTCACCCAATTTCGACCTTTCGGTCAACCAATTCTCAATTTCGACTTTTTGGTCAAATCAATTCTCAATTTCGACCATCAGGTCATCCAATTTCGACCTTCGGGTCATTCAATTTCCAGCAACCAATTTTCCAATTTTCCATTTCGACCTTTGGGTCAATCAATCTCAATATCCAATTTCAATCATTTTCTCTTGCGAGAGACCCTTTTAGGGAGAGTTCGAGGGAGCTCGTTCTTTTCGCATACTATCCAATTCGTTCACTTAGCCCCTTTTCAGGGAGAGTTTGAAGGGACTCGCGTCTTTGTGAACCGTTTGCAAAACAATTTCCAATTTCACACAAGAAACCCTTTTTAAGGGAGAGACTCGACGGAGACTCGTTTCCTTGTGACCCCCCCCCCCAATTTCATACTAGGCCATTTTTCGTCATGAAAAGACCCTCTTTGCAGGGAGAGTGTGATGGACTCGTTCCTTTCATGACCCAATTTTCAGACCTCACTATTATCGCCCCCCTTTCCATAAGAGAAGCCTAATATTAGGGAGCTTTGACGAAAGCTCAATTTCTCTTCGAAAGTTCGTTTTGCAAACACCTCCTCTTTAGGGAAGAGAGGAGTATTTCCAATTTCCCATTCAGGTAAGGGCTAAGCCTGAGTCTCTCTTTTTGGGGAAAAAGAGAGGAGAATTTTCATCACGGATGCGTTGAGCCGGATTTCAAATACTCACTTTCACTAAGGATTTCAAGAAAATTTTGTCAATTTGTCAAATTATTTGCTGATTTCAGAATCTTTATTGCACTAGTCAGTTTACCCTCAGCATTACTTCCAAAAGAGCGAAGCTTTTGCGAAAAGGGATTCAAAATTCAAATTCTTTCTATTGGCCAACCAAAAGGATGAAGGATAAATCCTCGATATGGCCAGAAAAGAAGATTCAAGGTTATTGAAAAGCCGTAGATGATCGATATTGATCGCAGTCAATGGCGCATCGTTAAAGGCTATTCTTGTAAGGACGAGACAGTGGAAATATCCTGAGTGCTAGAAAAGAGAGAATTCGCCCAAACCCTGTCTCCTCAGAATCACCTAAGCTGCAATTAAATATCCGCAAAAGGGATCTCTCACCTGTCGTCAAGATGAAGGCGAATTAGGCGAGTAGACCCCCGGGGCCAAAGAAGATTCGAAACATCTCCAAGATGACGGAGTTTGTGACGGATCCTTCCAGGGAAAGTCCAAAGCACTGTCGAGATGAAGGCAGATGCGATGAACCTCTCGACAATCCCTAAAAGATATTTAATTTCAGCTATCGCCCAAAGATCTCCAAACCCATCATCCAAGAAGGATCGAAACATCTCCAAGTTGAAGGAGTTTGTGACGTATCCTTCCCAAAAGAGAGAAAGAGAGGAAAAAGAAAGAGAGAAAAAGTCAGAACATCTCCAAAATGAAGGAGAATGTAGCAAAAACCCAGAGAGTCAAAAGAGTGCAGAAAGATTATCAAGAGAGAAGCTCCCAGGATATCAAACTGCCAAATTTATCAAGAATCCTCTTTAACTTTGTGAAATTCTATTATCAATATTCTTTCATCAATTGCTTTCATAATATCAAATTCTCTTTCCTGCTCATATCAAGGAAATTGATAACTTCCTTGAAGAAGGTCAATTGCAAGCAATTTGGATTTCAAGTCTCGATTCTACAAAGTGAACCTTGTTTGGAGGTAATGCTTTGGGTAGAAAAGAAAGAATATCTTTGCAACAATGTGCAACATTTTCAAATATTTTGAATCAACAGCAAAATTTCCAACATTTTGACAATATTTTCTAGCTATCCTGACATGAAGTGAGAGCTCGATATCCGTCTTCGATGCATCCTGACACCAATTTTAAATCCCTCCTAAGGACTTGATTCCTTCCCTTCTTTGAGAGCATGAACTCTCAAATTTGCACACTTCCCTGTGTCCCCACTGTCCCACCATAGACAGTCCCATTTCGGTTCGAGGTCGAACCACCAATCATTTCCCGCAAAAGGCAATTTCAAAAGCTAATTTTAGTCTCAGCAATGAGACGCCCAAAACCAATCCCTTTTCAAGCTTTAGGGACCCCATTTTCCTTCCTTTTGCAAAAACCCTATTGGATTTATTATGCAAAATCCAAAGGTTCCATCATGGTCTCTTCCTTCGAGGATTCCATTTCATTTTCTGCCCGATCAGGATAAGGGTACAAACCTGAGCCTCAATCAAAGAGGTATTTCATTTTCCACCCGATCAGGATAAGGGTACAAACCTGAGCCTCACTCAAAGAGGTATTCCATTTTCCGCTCGATCAGGATAAGGGTACAAACCTGAGCCTCGATCAAAGAGGTATTCCATTTTCCGCCCGATCAAGATAAGGGTACAAACCTGAGCCTCAATCAAAGAGGTATTTCATCTTCCGCCCGATCAGGTTAAGGGTACAAACCTGAGTCTCATTTCGATGAGATATTCCATTCCCCAATCAGGTCAAGGGTCAAAACCTGAGCTTCGTTCCATGCGAGGTATTTCTGTCCCATCCAGGTTAAGGGCATAAACCTGAACTTCACTCTCATAGAGTGAATCTTTTCTCTCCATTCTTCGCTTCATATCTACCATCTTCCTCGAGCTAATTTCTTCACACCCAGTCAGATCCTTCTAACTGGGGCATTATTTTTATGTATAGCCCAAATTTGGTGTTTTTCTTTGCCACTAAGCTCGGCCATGAGCCGGCTTAGTAGCAAAGAGGGGCATCTGTAAACACCCCAAATTTTCACTCACCTCCCCGACAGTCCACCGAGCATCATCATCCAGCCTCTGAAATCGCTGGAGGGCAAAATGGTCATTTTCTGAGCCCGGACCTTGCAAAAGTCTAAATTTCATCTGCAACTCTCAAAATTTCTCTATTTTGTCTCAGATAGTCAAAATCTTACTCCTGACAGAAGACAGGAATCCTCAAGTCTTGGTTCAAGATTCCATTTCATAAGACATGACATTGCATATCATTGCATGAGCATTTCAAATCACTGCACTGCACAGCATGTCATTTCGAGGTCCAGAACTCTTGATTTCAAAATCTTCAATCCAGATTAGAATTTTAACTCTTTTCAAAATTGATTTCAAAACCCTGGGTCTTCAAAATTATCAATTTTTCCCATTTTACCCCCAGGACTCTGAATTTCAAAATATTTCCTCAGGAAAACCATCTGGATAGTTTTCAATATGGATTTCAGTCACTTCACCTCAGATTTTGCACTTTTTGACAATTTCAAATATCTTTCTTTTACAAAATCGCCCTACAAGGGCCAACTCTTTCCAAAATTCCTGTTTTGCCCATTAGTCCAGATTTTATGAAAATTCCAAAAAAGAAGTTGTGGTTTTATCCTTATTTCAATAAAGAGGCAATGTGGGACCCACACTGAGGTGGTGTCACACAAGCTTTCCTTTTGAAAATTTGAATTTTGAAAAACCCAAAAATATAGGAGCCTTGTCCCCTGGATTGGTGCCACATGTCACGTTCCCTCTTCTGCCACGTGTCAGTGTGGGGCTACCCTAAGAAGTCGCCATGTCATCCCAATTATCTGTCATATGTCACCCTATCCATCCTGCGCCATGTGTCATTTCAAAGACTACCAGGAGATGCCAAGTGTCATAGGTTGTCCTGTCTAGAAAAAGTGGAGTTTGTCTCCTCTGAGGTGGCGCCACTTGAAGTGTGTCTCCTGCAGGGGACACGTGTCAACCCCTCCTTCCTTCTAGAAAAGTAGCCTGACACATGTCCTCTCCCTATTTTTTTCAGAAAAGTAGGAGACATGTGTCACTCCTAAATTCCTACAAGAAAGGTAGGCTTGTCTCCTCTGAGGTGGCGCCATCTGGAGTGTCTCCTGTAGAGGACACATGACAAGCTCTCATTTCCTCAGAAAAAGCAAGTGCCATGTGTCATTTTCTGCTTTCCTCAGAAAAACTAGAATTCAAATCCCCATAGGTGGCGAAAATCAAGAACTCCTACCTTTTTCATCCTGTCTGAGATGGCGCCACATGGCTTGGCCCACCTTCTCTCCCCTCTGCCACGTGTCATTCTCTGCTTCTTTCAGAAAAAGTAGAGGACACATGTCTTCTCCCTACCTCTTTCAGAAAAGTAGGAGACACATGTCACTCCTGGCCTTCTTCAGAAAAAGCAAACCATTTAAAATTCAAACAAGGCACTAGGTGGCATAAATCCGGAGCTCTGATTTTTCCAGATGGCCTATGAGGGCGCCACATGTTCCTTCCCTCCTTCTCATCCCTCTGCCACATGTCATCTTCTACTTCTTTCAGGAAAAGAAGGTGACACATGTCTCCTTCTCATTCCTTCAGAAAAAGTAGAGGACACATGTCCTCTCCCTACTTTTTTCAGAAAAGTAGGAGACACATGTCCCTTCCCTCCTTTTCCTCCCTCTTGCCACATGGCATTGTAGGAGCCACCCTGAGGTGGCGCCACATGTCCATCCTCCATTCCTCCAGGGCCAACCTCCATTTGAATTTCAAACTTCCCCCTGAGGTGGCGCCATTTGAGAAAGCCTCTTCAGACAGCTGACACTTGTCCGCCACATGTCCAGACCTCCCTGCACCAGAAAAAGTAGAAAAAACCCCCCCCATGAGGTGGCGCATTTTGCTTCCTCCCTTCATGTTCTCCTGCCACATGGCATCGTAGGAGCCACTCTGAGGAAATGCCACATGTCAGCCCCTCCTTTCCTGCAGAAAAGCAAAATTTCAAACATTTGAACTCCCCAGAGGTGGCGCCACATGGCATGCCCCTACTGTTCCAACTTTACACCTCAGATCACCTTTTGAGGTGGCACCATTCCAGGACTCCACTTGGCTCCATTTTCATTTTTTATTTTATTTTTAATAAAGGTAGCCCACCATGAGGTGGCGCCACCTGAGGACTCCCTACAAAAGGTGAGTTTGAATTTCAAATTCCAAGAGAGCACCCTCTGAGGTGGCACCTTCTGGGAGCTCCCTGCAGAGAGAATCAAGCAAACTTTTGAAAAATTCCAAATTCCCCCTGCTGAGGTGTCTCACCCACAAATTTCTATTTTTTTATTTTTCTCAAAAAAATCAAAATAGCCTTTTGAGGTGGCGCCACCTGAGAGCTCCCTGCAGAAGACAAATTCGAATTTCAAACCCCTCAGATGACACCCCCTGAGATGGCGCCACATGGAGGGCTCAGATCCAGCCTGTTTGAATTTCAAAAATTTTCAGAAAAGTTATAAAAACAAGGGTTCACGCCCAGCCTAAGGGAGATCATTTCTTTTTAGCTCTTGTGAACTTGGAAAACCCGACCTAGCCTTCCTAACATCTGATTTTGAACCTTGGAAATTGTGCCCCCTTTGGCTCATTGAAGAAGGTGGAGTAGAGCTCGTGCTGTGGCGAATTCGATTCCAACAGAGGTCGATTTTTGTGAACCATCTGAAGCCCGGAGCGAAGAACGAAGGAAGCTCGTGATAGCTGCCCCTTTCAAGAGCTCCTACACTGCGTAACGAAGCAAGGTGCACTTCTTTTCCCCTTGATGTGATTCTATAATCCGAATCGGGAGTCGTTTGAAGAAAAAGCTCATCCGAGGGATGGATTGAGCTATTCTCATAAAACGACATATATAAAAATGTTTCATTATGCTTCCTTGATGATTTTAATATGCATGTAGTTAGCTAGGTTTAATTTGCATTTTATTTCATTCATTTAGCATATTTCATGAATTAATTAGGATTAATTTAGCCTTTATTTCAATTCTGCTTATTTTCAGTAGGTCTCTGTTTTTGTCAGTCAGTCCACACGTCATTTCATGCATTTGTTTTTTATTAAAAATCCCCAAAAAATCACGGAATGCGCCCTTAGGTGTCCCTGAAATTTTTCCAAAAATTCGGAGGCATTTGAATTTGTTTATTGCGGTAAACATTCAAAATGGCAAGTCGGGTTTTGTTACCCGGGATATGTTTTGAAAATCATTTTCCGACTTGTAAAATCGAGAAATCCCTCATGGGAGATCTGATTTTCGATCCGAAAGATGTTTTGAACTCGGGCGAATGTCTAGTTTTTAATATGATTTTATAAGATTTTGATGATTTTTTTAATGTCTGACAAAAATCCGAGATGTCGGTACACATGTCAGAGCCTAACTTGGGCCTCTGAGATCTTGGATCGACTTAGAGCTATGGTTTATCTTTGTGTGTTGCTCCAAATCCGAAACCGTAAAAAGTGAAAGTTATGTCTGTGGTGTCCTCTGTTTGCATATAAAAGCCTGTAATTTTTAGAACAGTGTTGACCCCTGCTTCGGATTTTTATTGTCAGCCCCCTGTTTTGCTACATTTGTCTGTTCTGTTAGTTTAGGCAGAAATAGTTATATTTTTATCGGTGTTTATGTTGATCAAATGCCAAAGTCATAAACATAAAAGTTGTTCATGTAGGTGTCGTGCATAGCTCTGATTAATTTCATAAATTTCCATGGCCGTTTTGTATTTTTTTAGCATTTTACATCAGATTAGTGTGATTTTTACCTCTGTCTGAACTAAATCCCTGTTATTGAACTCACCATGGCTCAAATCCCGAGGCTGTAAAAACCAAAAATGTTCCATTTCGGGTCTTTTAGCAGTTTGCAAAATATCAGAAATTTCCATGGTGTAAATCTTGCGTTATCATATTAAACATTGCATTTGGTTCACTAGAGGGGGGGTGAATAGTGAAATATGATAATGATCGATAAAATAAAATAATTAAGCAATAAGGCATAACACATAAAACACAGAATTTATACTGGTTCGGTCAGTATTCAGACCTACATCCAGTCCTCAAGCAAACCACTTGAGCTTTCCACTATAACATCCGAGTCACCGGATAAATAGTACAACACCCTCTTCCCCAGAGGTCTTCTTCTCTCAATAGAGAAGGGGCACACCCTCTTCCCAAGAGGTCTTCTTTTCTCAACAGAGAAGGGCAACACCATCTTTCACAGAGGTCTACTTCTTTCAACAAAGAAGGAATACAGTGAATAACAGAGTTACAATACTTCCTATAGAACCTTCAAAATGATATGAATGCACGAATGAAGGATTCTCAGAATGTTCTGTTTGTCACTCAGAGGATACTCTTTGTCAAAGAGCTGGACTTGACTTTTTCTCTTTCTTTTTCAAGGCTCTCTTTTCAAATATCGAATAGAAATTTTTCTCGTTGTAAGCTCACACGACTATTCCAATTCCATTGTTTGAATAGTTTATTTGAGTGTGTTTATATAGCTTTTAAAAAGTAGTCGTTACTTTTTGAAATGTGAAATGTTATGTCATTTCAAAAAATATCTTTTAGATAAATTCGAGAATACCTTTTTCCATAAAAGTAGAATAGAGGGTACACTAGTCGTTGTAATATTTTAGGTAATACATATTTTATGTAAAAAGTCTATTTCTTACAATAGTACATTGAACGTTGGGTTGTAGTTTTGTCTTTATTCTAATTAATGATTTGAGGTACATTAGTACTTCTTTGCTTTAAATGAGTGTAAGTACAATGAGTGCTTTGAGATATTTATTTGTACATAGTCATGTCAAGTGTTTTCTTTATGTTGTGTATTTCAAAGTCTCCAGAGAGAATGAGGACCAAAAGAAGGTCGACATTCTTTGAGAAGGATATTAACAAGGATTTGTTACAGGAGGCATTTAATGCTTTGTAAAGAGAATGATGACTTCAAGTAAGTCGACATTCTATGGTTATGAAAAAAGTAACTAGAGTCCTTTCAAAAACATATTTTATTTGTTTTTCTTTTGTGTAGCTGATTTATGTTTTTGTCTTCTTCTTATATTAAAAAACATTTCTTTAAAGAAGATAACTAAAGTCTTGTTAAAACATATTTTATTTGTTTTTCTTTTGTAGTCGATTTTATGTTTTTGTCTTCTTCTTATATTAAAAATATTTCTAGAGTCTTTTCAAAAACATATTATATTTGTTTTCTCCATGTAGCTGATTTTATGTTTTTGTCTTTTTCCTATATTCCTTTTCATGTTGTCTTGTATATAGTGTAAGGTACAATTATTATATGACAAAATATCTTTTTCATAAAAGGTTGTAAGAAGGTACAATTATTGGTTTTCAAAAAGAAGCTTTTTGAAACTATCGTATACTTTTATGATATAGTGTTTATGAATGAGTATGTAATATGGAATATGCAAGTTCCTGAAGGTTCTGTTACATATGACTCTAAAGAAGAAAAAAGTCTTCAACTTGAGATAGCCGATCTCTTCATTTGAACTTTAGGAATGCATGGCTCATCAAGCTTTTTCTTCAAGGAGTATGATTGCACCATAGTTGTACTTGAACAGGAAGTCTCCATCCTTATTGGGTGAGATATCCTTGCATCAAATACTCGTTAGATTTAAGGCAAAACATATTCAGTCATAATATAACATTTTTCAAGATGACATATTATCATATCATATAAAATCAAATGAGACAGTGTATCATATTATGTGACATCAAAACCAAATTTCTCAACATTCTCCCCCTTTTTGATGATGACAAAATATGCTCCCCCTGTCAAAAAGACATTATGCATAGAAATAATAATATGATAAAAAAATTGAAAAATGTTTTAAAGAAGAGTATTTCTCCAATAATGGAGACAGGTTTTCTCCCCCTTTGTCATGGACAAAAAGGAAGGGATCAGAGTAAAAGAGTTATTACAGACCAAATATTACAGTCCAAAAGTAAAGAAAATGAGTTTGTCATAGACAAAGAGTTTTAGTCAGAGTCAGTGGGATTGAGCTTGCGGCGGCGGCGACTTGAATCTTGGCCCATTGTCAAGGAGTCAAAGGCCTGTTGAAGAGAGGCTTGATTCCTGAGAAGTAGAGCCTGTGTATTTTGGATGTCGACGAGGGTAGAGAAGATGTCGTGGTCAGAGCTTGCTGAGGGATCAGCTTCACTGGTGCTTTCATCGTCAGAGTGATCTCGAGGGGACCCTTCCTCAGGGAGGTATGAGTCATCGAATGCATGATCAGACCGGTGAATGATGTCTTGGTGGAGAGGCACCTGGAAGTGCTGAAGGATATGGGTGATGAAGTACCCGAAAGGAAGAGAGTGGAAGGTCCAAAAATTGATCATGTTATTGAAAATGATACTGGACCAGTTGATGGGGAAGTTGCAGAAGATTGCATATAGGAGAAGGGAGATTTCGTTTGCCACGAAACCCTTGGAAGGAAACTTTGGAAAGACGTTGGATGAGAGGATGTGTGAGAATATTAGAGCATGAGGTTTCAGATTGCTCGTATGCCATGGGAAATGGGTGCAGCGAGTGGAGAGAAGGACTTTCTTAAACACAGTGCGATCTATCAGAACTATGTTAGGAAGCTCAATGCCATAGGAAGAAAGGTTTAGAATGCAGCCTAGTTGAGAGATATTGAAGGACATGAGTTTTCCATGTACCATGGATGTAATGGTGGTGTGGTCACGGTCTACAGAGAGGTTGGTATAGAAAATTTTGATGAGATGAGGATAGTAGGTCATGGAGTTAGTTGTTCCTAAGATGGGAACAAAATCTTGAAGAGAGGTGTGGAGGTCAAGGGATGTGAAAGCGTCGAAGTTTACTAGTTTGCCAGTTTGAATTGGCAAGGTGCTAATGTACTGAAAGTGGTGAATAAGGTCTGGGTAACGTAGATCTGCGGAGGTGATCACATTGGTGGAGGAGGAATCCATTATCGAATGTCTTGAAAATAAAGCACTGGGAGAGAATGGAGCTTGAAACGAAAGAGAGTTTGTATGAGAATAGAGAATTTCGAATGGAATGGTGAGAGATGAACCAATTGATTAAATAGAAAGAATAAAATAATTGTTGATATGAAATGAATGACATTGGAAGTGGGTGATTTTTAGATTTTAGTCAAATAAGGAAATCCGTGAGAAGTAAGTTAAGAGGCTTGTGAATGACAAATCAAATCAAGTTTGGAGGAAAGTGTATTATATTTGAGAAGAAGTCAAGGAGAACATGGTTTTGAATTATTCTTTTATGTAAGAAAGAATTGTTATGTGAGAGTTTTATCGAGTTGTGAGTTTGTGTCATGTATGGAGTGGCTTGATGTGTGATAAAGCCAAAAGAGTGAATTGTTCTATGGTTTTTAAAGAGAGGTGAAATAATGGCCTAATAAAAACAAATATCCTTTTATAAGATATTTTTACTTTATGGAGAGTATTCGTGAAGAGTGTGTTTGGAATAGGACAATATAGAGATGTGTGAGTGACATAAGATGAAGTTTTTGATAAATCTTGATTGGAGATAAAGATGTACAATATGAAAAAGGTCATGATTGCTAAAGACGATAATAGATGATATAGAAAAAATATTACGTGAAATGTAGCAACTATTCTATTGAAGATCGGCTAGCCTATTGTGAGAGAGAGAAGGAAAGAAGAAGATATTTTGATTAGACATAAAGTTGTTTTGAGAGAAACAAAGAGAAACTCGTGAAGAGAGAGAGAGAGAAAGTGAGAAATGATGGCCTACTAAAACAAGAAACAAGTGGGAGTTATTAAAATATAGTGCATGAGTTGAAGTGTAGAAGAGTATTATTCATATGAGGGGTTTTTACAAGAGGACAAAAGGTGATGAAAGGATGTTATGAGATGAGTGATATGAAAGAGTGTCATAATTACTTGTAATTAAAGAAGGTAGTACTCATGGGTATGCGTGGAGGAGGATAGGACAAAGTGTGATTATTAATGTGTACTTGAAAGGTGACATAAAGAATGTGTTGTTATTCATAGAAGTTTTAGTTTGAGGAACAAGGTTTTTGGAGGAATTCGATTGAAGGAGTTCATAGTTTCTTTAGGAGAAGAGTAAAGAAGTCAAAGTAATGAATGGAGATTCAAATCGTATGTGTGAGAGAAAGGTAACTAAAGTAACTATATAGTAAAGAGAAAGTCAAGTTATGAGAGACAATAATTGTGAGTCATGTAAAAGATGATATGACAAAAATGTACTTTGACATAAAGTTTCAACTTTTAAGGCAGTATGTGGTATTCGAGACCCTTAGAAGTGATTCTATTTAAAAAAATGTAAAAGGAAGATACGATTCTTAAATTTTTAAGGTTCTTTTAGTATCCTTATTAAGATGAATTTTGTAAATATTATGAACTCGAGTGAACTTAAGTTTTATATATCATTCAATTTACATATTCCTAGTTCTCTTCTTATTCTTATAAAATCTTCATTTTTTAAAGGTTTAGTAAAGATGTCTGCTAGTTGTTTATTGGTGGGTATAAATTCTAGTTTAATTATACTATTTAAGACTTGTTCTCTTAGGAAGTGATGTCTAATTTGAATGTGTTTAGTTCGAGAATGTAAAACAGGATTTTTGGAAAGGTTTATAGCACTTGTGTTATCACATAAAATAGTTGTATTTTCGAATTTTAAACCAAAATCTTTCAAAGTGTGTTTCATCCAGATGACTTGTGTACAGGCTAGGCTAGCAGCAATGTATTCGGCTTCAGTAGTTGATAAGGATACACAGTTTTGTTTCTTACTGAACCATGATACTAGTGAGTGCCCTAGCATGTGACATGTTCCACTTGTGCTTTTTCTGTCAGATTTACTTCCAGCAAAGTCAACATCGCTGTATGAGATTAGATCAACTGTAGAGGATTTTGAATAGAATAATCCAAAATCAACTGTGTCTTTTAAATATCTCATTATTCTTTTTACAGCTTTAAGATGTTATTCTTTTGGATTTGACTGAAATATAGCACACAAGCAAACACTAAACATTATATCTGGACGGCTAGCAGTTAAATAAAGAAGTGATCCTATCATACCTCGGTATACCTTTGTATCAACAGACTTACCATCTTCATCTTTGTCCAACACAGTAGTAGTGCTCATAGGAGTAGATTTTAAAGCAGTTGAGTTCATGTTGAACCTCTTCAGAAGTTCACAAGCATACTTAGATTGATTAATGAAAACTCCATCCTTGGTTTGCTTGATATGCAGTCCAAGAAAGTAGGTGATCATTTCGAATTCCTTCTGCATGGACTTAGAAAAATCTTCACAAAGAATGCTGTTAGAAGATCCAAAGATGATGTCGTCGACATATATTTGAACAATTAGGGTATGATTATTCACTATTTTAACAAATAATGTAGAGTCTGCTTTGCCAACAGAAAAACCAGTTTTTAATAAAAAAGTTTTAAGCCTATCATACCAAGCACGAGGTGCTTGTTTTAAACCATATAAAGCACGTTTCAGTTTAAAAACATGATCTGGGTATTTTTCATTTTCAAATCCAGGAGGTTGTTTTACATAAACTTCTTCATTTATAAAACCATTTAAGAAAGCACTTTTAACATCCATTTGAAATAATTTGAAATCCATATAGCTTGCATATGCTAAGAGTATTCTAATAGATTCAAGTCTAGCAACAGGAGCAAATGTTTCATCAAAATCAATACCTTCCTCCTGGTTGTATCCTTGAGCTACTAGTCTGGCCTTGTTTCTTATAACATTACCTGTTTCGTCTAGCTTGTTTCTGAAGATCCATCTTGTCCCAATGATTGGATGATCCTTTGGTCTAGGTACAAGATCCCAAACGTCATTTCTTTGGAATTGATTCAGTTCTTCAGTCATGGCTAGCATCCAGAACTCATCAATGATGGCTTCATCAATCTTCTTTGGTTCAAGTTGAGAAATGAATGCCATGTTTGCAATTCGTTCTAGCTGAGCTCTAGTTTGAACCCCCTTGGTTAGATCTCCCAAAATCTGCTTTTGAGGATGATCTTTGATATCGACAAAGGTTCTTTGTTGATCATCTTCATTAGACTTAGCTGTGTTATCTAAAAGTAAATTTGTACTTTCAACATCATCATCATTAGTTTGTGTATGAACAGATTGATCAATAGATTCAAAAAAACTAACATGCATAGATTCTTCAATAGTATTATGACTCTTATTGAAAACTCTGTATGCTTTACTATGACTTGAATATCCTAAGAATATGCCTTCAACAAATTTAGCATGAAACTTATCCAGGCTATCTTTTGTGTTTAGGATAAAGCATTTACATCCAAAGACTTTGAAATAGTCTATTCTTGGAGTTCTGTCATAGAATAGTTCATAGGGAGTTTTATTTAATAAGGGTCTAATGAGAACTCTATTTGTTATGTAGCATGCAGTATTAACAGCTTCTGCCCAAAAAGATTTTGCAAGATTATTGTGTTGGAGCATAGTCCTGGCAGATTCTTGAAGGGTTCTATTCTTTCTTTCTACTACACCATTTTGAGGTGCAGCTCTAGGAAAGGAAAAGTTATGAGAAATACCATGCAAATTACAAAAATTTTCAAAGAGTTCATTTTCAAATTCTCCTCCATGGTCACTACGGATTTTAACAATAGAACAAGATTTTTCGTTTTGTAATTTTTTACATAAGATTTCAAACTGACAAAACGTCTCACTTTTGTTTTTCAAAAATATTACCCAAGTAAATCTTGAGTAATCATCTACAATGACAAAAGCATATCTATTTTGATTAAGGCTAGCTACCCTAGAAGGACCAAAAAGGTCCAGGTGGAGAAGCTCTAAAGGTCTTTTACTTGAAATGTCATTTTTTGATTTGAAAGAAGATTTTGACAATTTTCCTAATTGACATGCATCACAAAAATAATCCTTTTTGAAAGATATGTTGGGTAACCCACGTATTAACTTGTCTTTAGCTAGTTTAGACATGTATTTAGAATTGACATGGCCCATTCTCATGTGCCATAGATGTTGAGTGTCATTATTAGCTATGAGGCAATATTCTCAGATGTTTTCTAGGTATAGTTCATATATATTATTCTTTCTTATACCTTTTAAGATGATGTTTTCATTGGTGTCAGCTATGAGGCATGCATCATGATTAAAGCTAACATTATAACTTGTGTCACACATTTGACTTATACTTAGTAGGTTATGTTTTAAGCCTTTAACAAGGAGAACGTCTTTGATAAGAGGTTTATCTATGTTACCAATATTTCCAATACCAATTATCAAACCTTTGTTATTGTCTCCAAAGGTGACAGTTCCTCCTTCTTTATGATGAAGAACAACAAAAAGGTCTGGATGTCCTGTCATGTGCTTTGAACATCCACTATCTAGTATCCATCTGTTCTTCTTCTTTGGAGCTTGCAAAATATTACGTAAATCTCCTTTTTGGTACCCAATCGGGTCCTTTTTTGTTAGACTTTGGAACCCATATCCATTTGGATTTGGGTTTGTCTATCTCTTTAGAGGAGTTAAAAAGATTATCATTATAATACTCCTTATTTGGTTCAGATGAACTTTTCACAAACGTGGTCTTTTGATTCATACAAGAAGGTTTTTTGAAATGAGAATAGCCAATACCATTCTTGTAAAAAGAGACCTTCTGAGAGGATAAGAGTTTATCCAAGTTCTCTTTACCTTTAGTAAACTTGAAAACCGTTTTCATGAGGTTCTCAGTTTTACTTTTTAGCTCTAAAATTTCTACTTGCATATTTTTAATTTTGGAGCTAGTAGAAGAAATTTCAGACATAAGCATAAGATTTTTCTTTTTCAACTCAGAATTTTCACTGCTGAGTTTTTCATTCTCTTGGGAAAGCTTTAAATTTTCAGATTTTAAAACTTTATTTTTGAAACTCAATTTTCTAGATTCTTCAAATAGTTCTTGAAACGCATCTAGAAGTTCTTTAAAGGAAAAATCAAAGATTTCACTTACCGAACTTTCGTTTGCCATGAAGCACATATTTGCAGTTTCGGCTTCATCATCACTTGACTCTTCACTAGTGGATGGTTCTGAATCATCCCATTGAGCATGCAGAGCCTTTTTCTTGAAGAACCTCTTTTTTGGTTCCTCAGCTTTGGACTTTCTTTTGAGAAGGGGACAATCACGTTTTAAGTGGCCTGACTTATTACACTGAAAGCACATGGGATCTTCTTTAAGATCTTTTCTTTCCTTGTGCCTGTTTGGAAGCCGGTTCCTTCTCATGAAGCGCTGGAATTTTCTGGTAAGTAGCGCAATTTCTGATTCTTTATCTGAGTCTTCATTCTCAGATAGGGATGGAAAAGCTAGAGTTTTCTTTACTGGTTGCTCTTCTTCCCTTCTTTCTTTCATGTGGACTTCATAGGCCATAAGATTGCCTATTAAGTCGTCCAATGTAAGCTTAGATAAATCTTGAGCTTCTTCAATAGCAGTAGTCTTTTTCTCCCAATCAGTTGCGAGAGATCTCAAGATTTTCTTCACCTTTTCAGTCTGGGAATATGTTACACCCAGAGATTTCAGATCATTGGTGATGTTGGTGAATCTGGTAAACATCTCTGTGATGGGTTCATCTTTGTTCATTTTGAACAACTCATATTTTCTAACAAGAGATGAGATTTTGGCTTCTTTTACTTTGTTGGTTCCTTCATGAATAACCTTCAAAGAATGCCAAATGTCATATGCAGATTCACATATAGATATTCTGTTGAATTCATTCTGGTCAATGGCACAATATAAGACATTCATAGCCTTTGCATTTAGGTTTGCCATTTTCTTTTCTTCATCAGACCATAAGTTATAGTCTGCGGATGGAGATGTGTATGGATGCTCAACAATTTTCCATACAGCAAAGTCTATGGATTTGAGAAAGATAGCCATTCTGCACTTCCAATATCCATAGTTGGAGCCATTGAAGAAAGGAGGACGAGATGCGTGTTGACCTTCAATATCACGAGCATAAGAGGTAGATGTCATTTGTGCTGGAAGACTTGTTACGTCGAAACCAGCAAACTTGCTTTGATACCAAATGAAATTCCACTAGAGGGGGGGTGAATAGTGAAATATGATAATGATCGATAAAATAAAATAATTAAGCAATAAGGCATAACACATAAAACACAGAATTTATACTGGTTCGGTCAGTATCCAGACCTACATCCAGTCCTCAAGCAAACCACTTGAGCTTTCCACTATAACATCCGAGTCACCGGATAAATAGTACAACACCCTCTTCCCCAGAGGTCTTCTTCTCTCAATAGAGAAGGGGCACACCCTCTTCCCAAGAGGTCTTCTTTTCTCAACAGAGAAGGGCAACACCATCTTTCACAGAGGTCTACTTCTTTCAACAAAGAAAGAATACAGTGAATAACAGAGTTACAATACTTCCTATAGAACCTTCAAAATGATATGAATGCACGAATGAAGGATTCTCAGAATGTTCTGTTTGTCACTCAGAGGATACTCTTTGTCAAAGAGCTGGACTTGACTTTTTCTCTTTTCTTTCTTCCCTTTTTCTCTTTCTTTTTCAAGGCTCTCTTTTCAAATATCGAATAGAAATTTTTCTCGTTGTAAGCTCACACGTCTATTCCAATTCCATTGTTTGAATAGTTTATTTGAGTGTGTTTATATAGCTTTTAAAAAGTAGTCGTTACTTTTTGAAATGTGAAATGTTATGTCATTTCAAAAAATATCTTTTAGATAAATTCGAGAATACCTTTTTCCATAAAAGTAGAATAGAGGGTACACTAGTCGTTGTAATATTTTAGGTAATACATATTTTATGTAAAAAGTCTATTTCTTACAATAGTACATTGAACGTTGGGTTGTAGTTTTGTCTTTATTCTAATTAATGATTTGAGGTACATTAGTACTTCTTTGCTTTAAATGAGTGTAAGTACAATGAGTGCTTTGAGATATTTATTTGTACATAGTCATGTCAAGTGTTTTCTTTATGTTGTGTATTTCAAAGTCTCCAGAGAGAATGAGGACCAAAAGAAGGTCGACATTCTTTGAGAAGGATATTAACAAGGATTTGTTACAGGAGGCATTTAATGCTTTGTAAAGAGAATGATGACTTCAAGTAAGTCGACATTCTATGGTTATGAAAAAAGTAACTAGAGTCTTTTCAAAAACATATTTTATTTGTTTTTCTTTTGTGTAACCGATTTATGTTTTTGTCTTCTTCTTATATTAAAAAACATTTCTTTAAAGAAGATAACTAAAGTCTTGTTAAAACATATTTTATTTGTTTTTCTTTTGTAGTCGATTTTATGTTTTTGTCTTCTTCTTATATTAAAAATATTTCTAGAGTCTTTTCAAAAACATATTATATTTGTTTTCTCCGTGTAGCCGATTTTATGTTTTTGTCTTTTTCCTACATTCCTTTTCATGTTGTCTTGTATATAGTGTAAGGTACAATTATTATATGACAAAATATCTTTTTCATAAAAGGTTGTAAGAAGGTACAATTATTGGTTTTCAAAAAGAAGCTTTTTGAAACTATCGTATACTTTTATGATATAGTGTTTATGAATGAGTATGCAATATGCAAGTTCCTGAAGGTTCTGTTACATATGACTCTAAAGAAGAAAAAAGTCTTCAACTTGAGATAGCCGATCTCTTCATTTGAACTTTAGGAATGCATGGCTCATCAAGCTTTTTCTTCAAGGAGTATGATTGCACCATAGTTGTACTTGAACAGGAAGTCTCCATCCTTATTGGGTGAGATATCCTTGCATCAAATACTCGTTAGATTTAAGGCAAAACATATTCAGTCATAATATAACATTTTTCAAGATGACATATTATCATATCATATAAAATCAAATGAGACAGTGTATCATATTATGTGACATCAAAACCGAATTTCTCAACAGTGCGGTGGAGATGAGGCCTTTTAGGGGCTGCGAGAAATTGCTTAAAATCAAGGACAAAGCATGCCCTTCTGATATGGGGTCTCTCATCTTGTTGCAAGCTGACCTCCAACGGTGGATAAAATCTCGGGCCTTTTTATTTTCTCTCTGTTTCAGGCCACAGAGATGGCTGAGGGTCGGGAGCGCCTCAGCGTTGAACAGAAAGCGCTCAATGAATATATTCACCACCTTATCAAATTCTTTCAGCTCTATGGGGTTGATGTGCTCCGAATACCATTTAGCTGCCATTCCCTCCAGACTGCGAGGGAAGCAAAGGAAGAGTGCCCGATTGTCACGCTTGAATCGTGAACATTCAGCGAAAAACATGGCGAGGTGAGCTTTAGGGTCGCCAGAACCATCAAACTTGATAAATTTTCTAGGGAGATTATCCAGATTGTCGTCCCCATCTAAACCATCATAGAAGTCTTCGCTGGTGAAGACTTTCTTGCCCTTGTCGCGGCGCTGCAGATCTTTAACCATTTTCATCATATCTTTTAGTTGCGACTGAGTAGGGTCATCAACAGACTGATTTTTGGATTTGTAAGCCGACCCCTGGCCTTGAGTCGACCTTTTGAATTCATGTTTATTTTCACATTCCTTGTCAGTATCATCTGCTAATTCTGATTCATCAGATACTTCCTCGTGACGACTCTGCTTTTTGCTGATCTTCACATTCTTGACGGCATGACCCTTATCTTTCTGTTTGGTCTGAATTTGCTCAGTACTGGCCTCAGCTTGCTCTGCCAGCATCTTGGTCATCATTTTCTTGAACATGACGTACATTTGAGGATCAATGTCATCCTCAACCTATTGTCCCTGATTTTTAGCTGATCGGGGGGAGTCCATCTCTTCTTCCGAAGCGATCGAGTATGCCACACCTTCGATTAATGAGGTTTTCTTTCTGGATCTTGTATGAGCCATCGGGTATCACAAATGTTCTCTTAGATATTGCTGATGCTCTCTGCAAGGTAGGATTGATGGTTAGGTTCTGAAGGAAGTTTGATTGGAGGAAAATATTTATTGAGAATTTTGGTAGACAATTGAAATAATAACCCATTACTAGGGATTGAGTCGTCGCTGGAATTACGACAATTGCGTTGCTAGTCTTTGCAAAATAAACAACTGGAAATATGCCTTGTTACCTAGGCGAGGTCGTCAAACCAAGGTGAAATGTAGAATAAAAGAATTTTATTGAGGGGAAAAGCATGATTTTATCAATAATACACTTGACAGAGGGGAGGGGGACAAACAATTTTCCACCACTCCGGATAATCAGAAGATACACGAGGACCAGGAAAAATAGTGAGAGTAACAAAGGAATCCCAGCCATGTCTGGCAGAATGGTATGCTCCGGAGCACTGATCTGATGAGAGGTCGAATTCTGGCAGAACCCCTGATAGTGGACGAATCTCTACGAGCTTCTACCTCTGAGAGAACTGCCTGACGCACCGCTCTGGATGATAGTATGCGCAGAAGAACGAGCCAAGTAGTCTGAACCGCTTGCCGTAAGCGTAAGTATATCTGGGAGGTGATTCCTGACGATCGAAGTAGTCCCATACGACTTCTTCCTTCTGAAGGTTGTCGATCAAGAACCGGTATCGCGCAACTGGAAGAAGCTTCTCTCCATTGTATCTGAATGAACTGGCTCGGGTGGGCACATGCTGGAGGAACCAAGACTGCAAGGCATAGGTGCACCCTTTGACTAGGATTGACTCTCCGAGTGCGAAACGAGTCAACCCTTGGTATAGAAAGGTGAGTGCGGCCATGGCTATCGAGAGGCGGCTGGTCTGTCGACTTCCCCATCTCCTTAGAAGCTGAACTATTCTGATATCCATGTAATTCCGTCCATCGGGAAAGAAAGCTAATCCCACCGTGCACAGAACCATCGCGTGCTGAATTCTCTCTCGAGCTGTCCTGGACAACGAGCTGACTTTCACAAATGTCCCATACTGTCTGTAGATTTCGAGCAGGTCCACATATTCTTTTCCATCCTCCTCTATCAATGGCCAAGACTTGCGTCCTGTCATGCGAGCTAAGGCATCCTTAGGGTCTAGACCCTTAACATTAATCAGAAACTGTTTCTCCAATGGATCTCCAGGCTGACCGGCTGGCTCGGGCAATCCCATAATCTCTGAAAATTCATCCATTAGTACTGTCATCTCGCCCCACGGGAACCAGAAGGTAGAAGTGCTCGGATTCCACCGCTCTGCTAGTGCATGGATCAAGTTGTCGTTGACTGTCTGTTTTCCCACTGCGGATGCCAGTTCTAACCCACAATCGTCCAAGTGCTCCGGAAACATACGAGAGAAATTCTTGAACCATAAATAGTACCACCGGAGAAAGAAGGATCCGGTGCTGAGGACTCGATGTTCTGGAAGACCTTGTCGCACCTCGTAGGAGATGTGACCCTCAGGAAAGACTGAATCAAGCTGACTGGATGCCATCAGACTAGAAAACATGGAAAATTGGAATAAGACTTGGGAAAATACAGGAAATTTGAGGGAAATGCAGGCAGGATAAAAATAAAGTAGGAAATTCGAGATCCAGAAGACAGGAAAGATGGGAAATCACCTAGAGTTTTGAAGGAAATTAAGGGAAATTTGGAAAATCGTCCAGGGTTTGATGAAATATGAAGAAATAAATGGAAAATGAAGTATTTGGAAAATCGTCCAAGGTTTAAAACATGGACAGTACATGAACATAGATTGGGGAATTTTGAGAAAATCGTCCAGTATTTTAGAAAATTGGGAAAATATGGAAAATAAAAGGAAATGACTATAACATATTCAATCACAACAAGTATGCACATACAACATTCCCTAAAAGCTGACTCTAGATGCACAAATTTTGAAATAGCTGTAGGACCTTAATCCTAACTCTAAGGTTCAGATCATCTGTGTCCAATCCAGTTATGCCTATATACTCAAGCCAATGCTCGATGTACGTGGCATAAAATCAATTTCTTCGGTTCTAGGTTCAAGTTTTCCAACATCCTTGAGCACCTGCCGATATACGTTGGACTATGGCCCTTGGTACGTGGCAGGGGGGTTTTCACCCAAATAGGTGGCCCAGTTGTGAGGCTTTGTCCCGAACTATGGTTCTGGAAGAGAGCCTAGCAACGTGAAGACCAGGACAATATAGGTAGGGTGATTTTTGAAATATGAGCACATGCAAGAAAACAGAGGGCTCTAAGTCCTAAAGAGATAGAATTTTGAAATATTTGAAGAAGCAAACATTGTTTTCATACAATTCCTAAATTGAGGAGTGTTGTATTAAACCTAAGTCTATGTGAGCATGAATAATTCTCCTCAATATGGTCCTACCAAACCATACCTAGTCTATATGCATTCCATGTCAGCTGGGTTCAAGTCTAGGCTCCTAGGTTCACATCATATCATAAAGCAAAGCTGACATTCCATGGAAATCGATTTTGACAATTTGAACTAAGTAGAGCATTAGATTGATCAGGCGAAGACAGGTCCCATCACGGTCGCCAAACCTGTTATCATCGCAAAATTTTTAAGTTTTGCGAGTCAAACTGACCTTTGAAAAAAGATTTTGAAAATAACTCGCCTCCATTTTTAAAATGCGGAAAAATTCCGTAGAATGGGACTCGCCTGTCGATACGAGGTTCAACCGTTCCTGCCACCTTTAACAGGGGTAATTGAACCAAGGATCAATCTTATGCTCTACTCTATTCAACTTGTCTAAATCATATTCTAATTTCTAAATGCACATAGAATCAGGCATGTGCTATGAATTTTTATAAAATGCACATTTGAAAACATGATGTTTGCTTTGAATGATTGAAATATTTAGAAAATGTAAATCTTGGAAATGATATCACATGAAAAATCGTGAAATGGGATTTGAAATGTACTTCTGAGAAAAGTAAAAAATCGATTTTGAAGAATCCTTGACATTTGGTGAAAATCGATTTTGAGAGACTTGGTTTCTCTGAATTCAAACTTTGAAATTGAAATTCTAACTTAGAAAATTTGAATTTGGAACTTGGGAAATACTTGAAATATTCTTTGAAATTCAATGCTTTGGGGAAAATCGATTTTGCTATAAGACTTAGGAGATTTTGAGGAATTCAATTTCCTTGACTTAGAATTTGAATTGGAATTGGCAAATGCATGAATTGAATGAATATGAATTTGAGAATTTGAGAAATACTTTTTTGTATTTTTGAGAAATGCAGTGCATTTTTGAAGTTAGCCTAAGAGTGTAGGCTGAATGTGGCTAATGTGAAGATCATAAATCTAAGTATCATTCGTATTCTGACTATGGCCATAAATACAAATTTCACCAAGTTTATAAACTTCATAAAAGCTAGTGTATGTGTCATTCGTGTAGACCATAGTGAGTTTGAATATGCATGAATCATCATCCATCACACATTGACATTAAAAAAAATAAACTATATGCAATGCAACCTAAGCTAAGTAGGAAATGTAAATTCTTATTCCAAAGTTTAATTACAAATTACATCACTATTGAAATTTAAATACATGAAATTAAAGTCTTCAATGTATCTGCAAAACTAGAAAACTTGTTAGTGAATATATGTTGGCTTTTCTAGATTTATCCAGTAATATCTAGAAATTGCTGGATTTTGCTAGATATAAGCCTTTTTGCCATGATTCCCTTAAATCAAAATGATAAAGTATGAAATAAAATTGAATAAATATGAAAGAGAAGATATGAAATTTCGAAATTGGGGTCCAAATGACCAAAATACCCCTAATAACAAGACTATGGCCTTGAAATTAGGGTTTTTAGAAAGATATTTGGTAAAATGCAAGTTTTGAAATTCAAATGGAATAAGCTAAACTAAATATGATGTGACATGATTAAAAATAAGGAAATTAGGGTTAGGGATTTCGAAATTGAGGTCAAATGACCAAATTGCCCCCGATAGCAAGACTATGGCCTTGAAATCAGGGTTTTCTAAAATAGATTTTGGTAAAAACTTAGATTTTATGCACTAAATGAAATCAAATGAGCATAAAATTAAACCTAAAGCATCCTAATATGATTATGAATATGATTAAACCTTAAAAATATATGCTTATACACGAAAATCCAAGAATATCACAAATTTTGTGATTTTTGCAGTGTTTTGGAATTTTTCGGGTACCCTGTTTTGCAATTTTATTAATTCAGACATCAAATGGATTCCAAAATCCATAAAATTTGTTACCTGCACTTGTTATAACCCTAGTTTTGACTTAGAATTATAAAAATAATTTTTTGACATTAAATTAACCCAAAAATTGCATCAAACCCTAAAAATATGCTATTTTTGACCTAATTTATCAACCAGTTTCAATCCAAGACCCGAACCAGGGGTCAAATATCCATGAAAATTTATGAAAATTTACAGAGAATAACTAAGAAGCAAAACAGAGATTTCCCAATTTACAGATCGGAAAAAGAATCTTCGGTTAGGGAGAAACCCTTCCGACAAGCTGAGCTAAAATATATCACTTTCAACAGGGATTAAAACGGCTACTTCAGATTGAAAATACAGATATAAATAGCAATCCTAAACAAAAATCTCTGAAATTTTAGTGGTGGACATTAGACAGAAAAATAGAAATACTCACTTTTTACAGATCATGAATCGGATCTGTGGTTTGGGATTTATGACTAACACAAGTCTGATCAGGGTTTTGGTAAACCCTAACGAGTTCTAAATTTAAAAACAGATTTTCTGAAAGAGGAAAAATACTAAACAGTGATAAAAAAATCCGAAAATTTCACAGCAGACAGATCTACTCAATGTAAATCCATAGCACTTTACAGATCTAAAATCGGATATAAGATGAGAGAAATATCATAACAGCAAGTTACCTTCTTGATTTTAACCACGATTTTAAAGCTTTAAAAACCCGATTTGATGTCTGATTTTTTTTGACAGGGTTCCCGAGTTCCAAAACCTCTGATTTTTCTACAGTAACTCAATAACTCATGCATGCATCACATATAAAAAAATCAGAAATAAACAATAAGTTCTTCAATCCGAAATAACATTATCTTTACTGTTCTAAACCTAAAACACACAGAAATTTAAGAAACTTGAGAAACCATGCATTAACTAATGTAAATCCATAAAATAAACTATAAAACAGTAAATAAAAATGATTTCTATGCTATATAACGTAAAACAAACATGAATAAACCATGAAAATAAAATAAAAACAGGGAATCAATGGCTGGAATTTGATATCACCTTTAAAACATAGATTTAACCCATTAAAAGGGTAAATCATGTATTTTATTGGTTAATAATGTAAAGAATCATATTAAAATTAATTCTAATGGATTAAAATCCCTGTAAATCACCCAAAACAGGGTTAGATCACCTTCTTGGATCGTTCTTGCTGATTCTTGAGGTGAAACCATGGTTGAATCCATGAAATAGGAGGTATTAATGGCTAAAATTGATTTAAAACTATTAAAAACATGAAATAAAAGCTAAAAATTAAACAAAATAATTACCTTGAGGTGGCTGCAATGGAGGAAGGGCTGGAGAGGAGAGAGAAGCTCCAAGAATCCCAAGGAGAGCAAGTTGGAAAAATTGACCCCCCTATGGAGACTATTTAAAGAATTTTTTTTAGGTTTAAAAATTGGGAATTTTGAATTTTTTGGACTCTAACAAGGGGGGGCGATTTTTGGGTGGAAAGACCTACCTACCCCTAGCCTAAATTATCTAAACTAGTGCCTAATTAACCCCTAGACTTTTCTAAAAAATCCCCAAATGTAATGCCACTTGGCATTTTCTACATTTGGCTTTTTAAAACACCTTTAAAAACACTAGTTTTAAAAACTAACTTTCAAAAATGACTTTTTCAAAATGGTTTTGACTCTTCTAAACCTCTAACACTAACCAAGACATCAACTAACCCTAGTCTAGCCCTGACTGACTCGAATATGGCACCACCCCGAGTGGGCCCTACTTGAGTTTTTCAAAAAGCGATTTTAAAACTTGAAATTGAAGGAGTTTTCAAAAGGATTTTCAAAGACAAACTTCAAAGTTATAATTTTTAAAATGGCATAGGGTCTTAACTAGGTTAGAACTCCTCTGGATATGGTGCCAACTGAGTGGGCCCACATCGAATTTTGAATAAACACTGAAAATGGCTTTGAAAAAGGGTTAAAATCGACATTTGAAATTCAAGATCTTTGAAAATAGGGTCTCAAGCGAACTGGAACTCCGAGTTAGAGTCCTGAACTCTTAGGACTCTAAGATTTTAAATTTTAAAATTCAAATGTAAAAGTTTTTGAAAGATTTTACCAAGAAATGATGAAATAAGTCAGAAAACACAGTCAGGGTTAGACTCCTAACTCGACCGAACTCTAAAATAGAGTTTTTAACTAACTAGACTCTGTAAAATGACCTAAATTTTGACAATAATCGAAAAAGACTGAAAATGGAAGTAAAACAGATTTCAAAACAGACTCCTGACTGGATTAGGACTCTGGGACAGAGTCCTGATCGGACTGAAACTTTCAAAACTTTGAGAAATTTGATGAATAAAGGAATTCAGAAGCGACACCACCTCAATGGGTCTCATCTGTGAATTGAAATCGATTAAAATTTGAATTTGAAATGAATCCAGATTGTTTCCTTGAGAAAATATTTCGAAATATAAAGTCCCGGGGTTGGAAAATGACAGAGTATTGAATAAAAACCCAGGTTTTGAAATTGATTTTGAAATAAAAGCTTTAAAATTCAAATCTGGATTGGATGTTTTGAAATAGGAGTGCTGGATCTCGAAAATGAAATGCAATGCTATGCAATGCGATGGAATGATATGCAGAATACATGCAATGATATGCAATAATCTGTGATGACCTATGAAATGGACAAACACTGGATGAGGGTGAAAATTTGGGGTGTTTACAGCTTCGCCCTTATCCTGAGAGGGACAACCATACAGAATCTTCGAGTGAAGGAACCATGATGGGACAACAAATGCACCGCCGAAGCGAGATTCAGGTTTAACCCTTGACCTGAGTGGGAGATGATGCGGAATCTTCGAATGGAGAAAACGTGATGGGACTAGAAAGGATATCTAGTCGGAATGGGACTCAGGTTTAACCCAAATCTGAATGGAAAGATACCTCGCGGAGCGAGGTTCAGGCTTAACCCTTAACCTGAAAGGGACGACCATACAGGATCCTCGGATGAAGAAACCATGATGGGACCTTCAGAATTTGGACGAACAAATTCGGAAGGGGTTTGCGAGAAGAGAGAAACAAGGGATTCCCTAAAACTTGGAAAGGGGATGATCTGGGGCGTTTCATTGCTGAGACTAAAATCAGCTTTCTAAAAAAACAGACGACCTCTCGTAGAAGGTTTTTTAGGTCACACCTCGAGGAGCGAGGTAACAGGTTTAATCCTTAGCCTAAATGGATACAGCATCCTCGAGGAGCGAGGAAAACTGTGATGGGCCTCTAGACTTTGCACAACAAGCCCGAGAGGGGTTTTTGCAAAAGAATGAAAATGGGGGTCCCTAAAGCTTTGAAAAGGGGTTGTTCTTGGGCGCCTCATTGATGAGACTAAAAAAAAAGCTTTTGACAATAACAGACCTTTTGCAAAAAGTTCAGGTTTAACCCTTATCCTGAGCAGGAACTGTCCATGGCTGGACAGTGGGGAACACAGGGAAGTGTGCGAATCTGAGAGCGCTCAGATCAGACGGAAGGAAAGGACTTTTCAGTCCTAAGGAGGGATGACGTCAGGATACGTCAAAACGACCTCAAGTTCACACTTCATGTCAGGATAACTAGAAAATATTGCCAATAAGATGCCAAAAATTGTAGTTGATTCAGAATGATTGAATTATGCTCATGTGTGAAAATATCACCTCTTTCTACTTAGAGTATTAATTCTAACAGGGCTAACTCTGTAGAAGTTAAGAATCAAATTCAAATTTGTTGTTGTTGAGTTTCTTCAAGGAAGATATCAATTTCCTTGATATGAAAGAGAGGAAACATTCTTAGCTTTATAAAAGCAATTAAGTGAAAAGATATTGATAAAGAATTTCACATAGATAAAGATGATTCTTGACAGTTTCGGGCAGTTTGATATCCTGGGCATTTCTCATGATGATCTTTTTGCACTCTTTTGAATCGTGGATCTTTTCTGGGTTCTTTTACATCCTCCTTCATTTTGGAGATGTCCTGACTTTTCTCTCTTTTTCAGGGAAGGGTACGTTACAAACTCCTTCATCTCGAAGATGCTCCGATCCTTCTTTTTCTTTTTCAGGAATTATGACATTGGTTCTTGAAATCTCTAGATGATAGCAGAAATCAAATATCTTTTAGGGTTTGTCGGTAGGTCCATCGCATCCGCCTTCATCTCGACGGTGATCCGAACTTTCCCTGGAAGGATCCGTCACAAACTCTGTCATCTTGGAGATGTTTCAAATCTTCTTTGGCCCCGGGGGTCTACTCGCTTAATTCGCCTTCATCTTGACGACAATTGAGAGATCCCTTTTGCGGATATTTGATTGCAGCTTAGGCGACTGAGGATATATGGATTGGGTAGGTTCTTTTTTACTGCCCAGGATATTTCCACTGTCTTACTGCCAGAAGAATGATTTTTAAGAATGTGCCATAGCTATGATCAAATATCAGTTCATATATGGCTTTTCAACATCATTGAATTTTCCTTTGCCGGTCATATCGAAGATTTTTCTTTATCCTCTTGGTTGACCAACAGAAACAGCTTGAATTTAGTTCTTATTTCGCAAAAGTCTTGCTCTTTTGGAAATAATACTAAGGGTAGTTTGAGACAATCCTTTATGTGATGAAAGCTTTGAGATCAACAATGACTTTTGATAGCAAATTGGCAAAAGTATTCTATAAATCCCTGATGAAAGAAATTGCTCGATATCGAATCGACACGTCCGTGACAAAATTCTCCTCTCTTTTACCCCAAAAAGAGAAACTCAGGCTTAAGCCCTTACCTGAATGGGAAGTTGGAAATACTCCTCTCTTCCCCAAAGAAGAGGTGTTTGCAAAACAGAACTTTCGAAGAGAAATTAAGTTTTCGTCAAAACTCCCTATCTCTAGGCTTCTCTTATGGAAAGGTGGCCCAAAAACAAAGCTGAGAAAGTATCGCAGAGGAACGAGTCCATCACACTCTCCCTAGAAGAGGGTCCTCTGTGAAGGGGTTGGCCAAAGATGATAAAAATAGGGGTCACAAAAGAAACGAGCTTCCGTCGAAGCTCTCCATGGAAAAAGGGTTCTCTTGTGTAAAGTTGGTTGTTGTTTTGCAAACTGTTCGCGAAGAAAACGAGTCCCTTCAAACTCTCCCTGAAAGAGGGTTCTTGCGAACAAAAGATGGTTGCATGCGAAAAGAACGAGCTCCTTCGAACTCTCCCTAAAGCGGGTCCTTCGCAAGAAAAAATTTTGAATTTTTGACAAAATGATAACCCGAGGGTTGAAATTTGAGAATTTAGAATTTGAATGATGATATTTGGTTAGTACAAAGACTGAACCTGGAGGGCTAACTGATTAGTCAGCCAAACACTAGCACGAGCGCTAGATGTACCAGCACGAGCACTGGATTTTGAAAAAATGCCCCAGTACGAGCGCTGTTTTTTTTTTTTTTTAAAATGCACACCAGTACGAGCACTGGATTTTCGAAATGCACACCAGTACGAGCACTGGGTTTTTCAAAAGGAGGATTTGAAAAATGAGACCGACATTCGAAGATACTTGAGGATTAAGCGAGAATGATTGCCAGTGTTTCAGGATTATCCCTTATCCTGAAGGGGAAGTTCAAGGAGAACTCCGCTTCACAAGTGAGCATTAGATTGGCAAGGAGATTCAAGTCAAAATTTTGAGAAAATGAGGATGTACAAAAGCGAAAATCCAAGTCGGGACTCAATTTTTCAAATATAAGAAATGGGTGAGAACTGAGCTTGAAAAACTCGAATTCTCCACATGACAATTCATCCAATACGAGCATTGGATTCAAAAGGAAGTTCAAGTCAGAACTTGAGACTTCAAAAATAAGAATATACAAAAAGGAAAATTCGAGTCAGAACCCGGTTTTTAAATGAGTGAGAATCGAGTTTGGAAAACTCAAATTCTCAAAACGATGATTTATCCAGCACGAGCATTGGATTCAAAAGGAAGTTCAAGTCGGAACTTGGGACTTCAAAAATAAGGATATACAAAAGGAAAATCCGAGTCGAAACCCGGTTTTTAAATGAGTGAGAATTGAGTTTGGAAAAACTCGAATTCTCAAAACAATGATTTGTCCAACACGAGCATTGGATTCAAAAGGAAGTTCAAGTCGGAACTTGAGACTTCAAAAATAAGGATATACAAAAGGAAAATCCGAGTCGGAACCCGGTTTTTAAATGAGTGAGAATTGAGTTTGGAAAAACTCGAATTCTCAAAACAATGATTTGTCCAACACGAGCATTGGATTCAAAAGGAAGTTCAAGTCGGAACTTGAGACTTCAAAAATAAGGATATACAAAAGGAAAATCCGAGTCGGAACCCGATTTTTAAATGAGTGAGAATTGAGTTTGGAAAAACTCGAATTCTCAAAACAATGATTTGTCTAACACGAGCATTGGATTCAAAAGGAAGTTCAAGTCGGAATTTGAGACTTCAAAAATAAGGATATACAAAAGGAAAATCCGAGTCGGAACCCGGTTTTCTTTAAAATAATGATAAAATGGAAGAACCCGAGTTTTTGAAAAACTCGAATATTCAAGGGTACGATCGGTTCCAACACGAGCGTTGAATCCGATAGGAAGTCCGAGTCGGAACTCGGAACTTCAAACGATATATAAAAGGAAAAGAACCCGAGTCGGAACCCGGATCTTGAAAACAAAAATGAAAACAAGACAAAACGAAAAAACTGAGTCGGAACTCAGACAGGAAGGAAATAATTACTACCCAAGAGTCGGATCGAAAGGATTTGACAAAGGCATGAATAGATTCTGATAAAGATTTATTCAAGATTCTTGACCCAAGATGGTCTGAACCTTGAATTATTTATGATGACTTCAAGATTTCCCTTATCCTGAAGGAGAATGAATAGAGATTGATATGAATGGAAGAATTTATGGGAAATAATTCTGGTCTATCCCTCAACCTGAAAGGGATGTACCTCAAAGAACGAGGTTCAGGTTTATCCCTTAACTTGAAAGGGGAAAGAACAAATGACAAATAGATTTTGAAGGATAAAGAAGAATTTAACAAAGAATCAACAAAATTGATAAAAATAAAAGTTGATAGAAAATTGAGAAAGAAATTGATGAGGAAAGACTTTAGGATTATCCTTTATCCTGAAGGAAGAAGGAAAATAAAAGAATGGGGAAGAATTTAAGGAAAATTTAAATGAAGAGAAATTGATATAAATTTAGAAAATCAAATGAAGGTTGATAAGACTTGTTATTTACAAAAGAATCCTCATAGGTAGCACTATCGCTCCTGCGAGGGGTTTCAGGATTCTCCCTTATCCTGAATGGGAACACCTCGGACAACGAGGGTCAGGTTTTTCCCTTAACCTGAGCGGGAAGATAAGAATAAAGGAAATACCTCATGGGAAAGAGGCATCAGGTTTATCCCTTAACCTGAAAGGGGTTTTTAAAGATAAAGGAATAAAATTTAATGAAATTTTGACAAATTGATAAAGTTGACAATAAACTGATAAAATTTGATTAGATAAAAAGAATGAAATGAACGCAATTTAATAAAGATAACCAACGTTAGCGAAGAGTTGGTAAGATTTTTAGGAAAAGAATTTGTCTGATCCTGCCTGCATTATAATGGAAGAAGATAAGTATAGATCAAAAATAAAAATGCCCCAGTATCAGGGAGAAGAATGTGAGAATTTAACGGAAGATTGATTGCTTTATTGAGAAAGACTTGTAAAGAGTACAAAGGCTAGGATGAACAATTCAAGTATAAAATCTTTTCAAATGTAAAGCATTAATAGGATCAGACAGTTCTACTCCATCTGCGTTGATCAGACGATAGGAATTGCGGGCAGCGCCTCTTTAACCACATAAGGGCCCTCCCAATTGGGTGACCACTTGCCCTTCGGCCGATGCTTTAGATGAGTTGTTGATCTGAGCACAAGGTCATTGACTCAGAATCTTCTCTCAATAACTGATTTGGTGTAGTGTCGAGCTATCCTCTGACGATAGGCCTGAGCGTGCTCTGCTGCCTTGAGTCTTTTCTCGTCTAATAGATCAAGCTGTACCAATCTCTGCTGCTGATACTGATCAAGCGGAAGTTCAATGAGTGACGCAAACTTGAGTGCGGGCTTGTGAATATGTAGAGGTAACACCACCTCCGTCCCATAAACAAGCTCTGAAGGCGTAGCATTGGTTGGGGTTCGAATGGTGGTTCGGTACGCCCAAAGTGCGTCATGCATCTTCTCGTGCCAATCACGGCCCGTCTCCACAGTTCTTTTTAGAATGCGGATCAAAATCTTGTTGGTGGCCTCTGCTTGGCCGTTCCCTTGGGAATAGTAAGGAGCTGAGAAGTGGTGATGAATCCCGAACTTTGAGTAGAAGGTCTTCATCTTCTCATTCTTGAAATGGCTGCCATTATCTGACACAATATCATGTGGGACACCGAAATGGCAAAGAAGATTCTTATGGATAAACGAGACCACATGTCGGCCCTTTACCGTTCGCAGAGTGATAACTTCAACCCATTTGGTGAAGTATTATGTGGACGCGAGGAAGTATTTGTGGCCATTAGAAGCCGAAGGAGTGATCAGACCGACTACATCAAAGGCCCACATCGAAAAGGGCCAAGGAGAGACTACGGATTGCAAGTATGTTGCTGGCGCGTGAATGGAAGGTGCGTGCATTTGACACTTGACGCATTTCCTTACAAATTGATGGCAATCCTGCTGCATGGTTTTCCAGTAGTATCCTGCCCGAATAATCTGCTTGACGAGTGTTTGGTAGCCGACGTGACCACCATAAATTCCCTCGTGTGCCTCTCGGACAACTTCCATGGCTTCATCCTTATCTAAGCATCTGGCATACTCAGAACTGAAACCACGACGATAGAGAATATCGGTGAGGATGAAGTAACGTGTTGACATGCGCTGAATCGCGTGTTGCTCCTTTTTTGGCATTTCCGCTGGAAATTCACCGGTTTTGATGAAATTTTTAATGTCCTGGTACCATGGCTTCTCTTTCTGAGTGACTTGACTCACTTGCTCAACTGGAATGTAGGCAGGTTGATCAAGTCTGCCGATCTCGAAAGAACGACAGGATTCACTGTCTTTAAAGGACAAAATAGAGCCTAAGCAGGCCAGGCCATCGGCTATGTGATTGTATTCCCTCTTGACATGATTGAGCTGAAATTCTTCAAGGTTGCCTATGAGAGCTAAGGGAATCTTCTGATAAGGGATTAACTTTGAATCCTTGACTTGCCATTCAGCATTAACTTGACTGACAACGAGTAATGAGTCACCGAAGGCGTGTACTCTCTTGACATCAAAGCCTTGCAAAATCTTGAGGCCTTGTATTAGAGCTTCATACTCGGCCATGTTATGAGTACATTGGAAGTTGAGTTTGAGGGAATAAGGGAGCATCTCCTTTTCAGGAGTGATCAACAAGATCCCAATCCCTACACCAGACATATTTCAGGCTCCATCAAAGAATAGAGTCCAAATTGGGGATTCTTGAATATTGCAAATACGATCGTCAGGGAAATCATCTTCCGCTTTGATCTCTTCAGTCAACGGGAAATCTGCCAATTGATCCGCGATGGATTGACCCTTGACTGACTTCTGGGAAACATATTCCAAATCATACTGCATTAGGAGGACTTGCCATTTCGCAATCCGTCCAGTAAGGAAAGGCTGCTCCAGGATGTATTTGAGAGGGTTGAGTCTTGACAGAATCTTGATCTCTGAGGCTATCAGATAATGTCTCAGCTTATGACACATCCATATTAAGGCTAGACATGTCTTTTCCATCTGAGAATATCTCTTCTCGTAATCGATGAAAGTCTTGCTGATGTAGTAGATGGCATGCTCTATCCAGCTGCCTTCCTCATACTACGCAAGAAATCCACCACAAGCATTGTGGTTGACGGAAATATATAAAAGGAGTGGTTTTCCGAGTTCTGGCGGCTTCAGAACTGGTGGATTGAGAAGATACTGCTTGATGCGCTTAAATGAGAGCTGGCATTCTGGTCCCCATTCAAATTTCACTTCTTTTCTCAGCAAGTGATTGAAGGGTTCGCATCTCATGGCCAAATTAGAGATAAAACGCTGAATTGACTGAATACGACCTTGAAGGCTTCGCAGCTCTTTAAGATTGGTGGGAGGCGGCATATCAATGATTGCCTTTGCCTTGGTAGGATCCACCTCTATGCATTTCCTGCTGATCATGTAGCCAAGCAACTTGCCTGACTCTACTCCGAAAACGCATTTCTGTGGATTGAGTCTCAACTTGTAGAGAATAAGTCTTTCGAAGACCTGGCCGAGAGCATCAAGATGATCCTCTCCTTCTTTGGACTTGACCAGGATGTCATCCACATAGGCATCCATGTTCTTGTGCATCTGATCATGAAAGATCACTGCCATAGCCCTCTGATAGGTTGCCCCAGCATTCTTGAGTCCAAACGGCATGACTGTATAGCAAAAGGTACCCCAAGGCGTGGTGAAGGAAGTTTTGGATTGGTCACGAGTGGCCAACTTGATTTGATTGTAGCCTGAGTATCCATCCATAAAGGAGAACATGGCATGGCCTGCCGTGCTATCGATCAGAAGATCGATGTTGGGGAGTGGATAATCATCTTTCGGGGTTGCTTTGTTCAGATCTCTGAAATCGATGCAAATTCGAACTTTGCCATTCTTTTTGGGAACTGCCACGATGTTTGCCAACCAGTCTGGATATTCAATGGTCCGAATGAATCCTGCTTTTAACAACTCCTCAAGTCCTTCTTTAACTTGCGGTGCTACTCGAGGATCCATTTTTCTTAATTTCTGCTTGATTGGTTTGCAATCCGGCTTCAACACAAGGCGATGCTCGACTAACTTGGAGTCTAAGCCTGGCATATCTTCATAAGTCCAAGCGAAGACTTCCTGATGCTGTTTGAGGAAGTATATGAGCTTTTCCTTCTCATCTAAACTTAGACTGGAACCAATTTTGAGGATTCTTGGATCGTCTTCCAAACCGATGTTGACATCCTCTGTTGGATCTTGAACCAATGGCGATGGTTCATCTTGCTTCTGAATGCTGGCAAATTCTGGCAGATCTTGAATTGTTGAGTCGAATTCTGCCAACTCTTCGACTTGCTCTATCACTTTGCTGACTTTTGCCTCTGCCTTTGTTTTGCAGATTCTGGTCGGTTTATTTTGACAAAAGTTGGTATTGATGACGAGCTTTTTGAACAATTTAAGAGCCATGATTCTGGCAATCTGAAAAGTGAAAAGGAGGTTTTTGAGAAAAAAAAGGTAAAACGTTCAAAAAATAGCCTTTTGTACAGAAACAGAAAATGACAACATAGACAAGAGAATTTCTGTACACCAAGATGAACATAGAAAACAAACTTTTCATTGATCAAGTAAACTTTGATATTTACAAGTGATTGTCTGAAGGAAAGAAAGAAACTGGGGCGGATCTTGCCCTTACAAGATGACAAAAAGAAAGGAAAACAGAAAACACTGGCATTGTCTTCTTTACTGGGCTCCCTTGACGAAGGTGGTCTTTCTGCCGGATGACTGACCCGTAAAACCCAAGCCGGTACCGGTGACATGCTGATCGGGGACGATCGGCTCCAGAATGCCGTCTTCATTTCTGCCCAAACCCCTGAAGGGTTGGTAACCGTGCTTCATTAGAAGATCAAATCCTTTCCTTGTTTTTGAGAACTGAGGAAAAAGTGGGTGATCTTTGAATGAAGTGTAATCGAGGCGTCCTCCTAGCTTGAAGAAGCGAGGTCCCTGCCACTGAACAACTGCGGTGACATTTTCTGTTGGCTGGACTTCTTTCAAATTTAGCATATTCAGACTTTCACTCAGATCAATTTCTTCGGCTTCCCGGATGCTCGGGATGTCGGCAGTGAAAGTAGGACGGGGAATCATCGGCTGCGGGAGTCGTTCTTCCGGATCCTCTCCTAGGATCGTGGTGATCGTGCCTCCCTTCGACCATTTGATGCATTGGTGCAAGGTTGATGGGACAGCATTGGCATTGTGAATCCAAGTGCGCCCGAGGAGTAGATTGTATGTAGGCGGCACATTGACCACATGGAACAGGACCGTATGCACCGAATAGTTGATAAAAATTTCGAGAAATATCTACCCCTTGGCTGTCTGCCTGTGGTTGTCAAAACCATAGATTGTGATCGGATCCGGGGTATATTCATCTTCTTTTAATCCCAAAGCCTTGGCTGTCATCTCAGGACAGATATTGAGGTTGCTGCCTCCATCGATGAGCACATGAGGGACTGTCATGTCCCTGGTTCGCACTACTATGTAAAGTGTGTTGTTATAAAAAGAGTGAGGTTTTGGCAAATCCTCATCAGAAAAGGTGATTGGTGCATTCGTCATGGCCTGATTGACGATTTGAGCCATGTCTTGCGGAGTCGTGCTAGGCTTGACTTTGATCTTTCTGAGTAGATCTTCTAGCACTTGCTGGTGTTCTGGGGAAGCGTGGGTCAGGTCCAGGATGGAAATGTTGGACAAAGCAGTGATTGGTTTCTGAACTGTCCCTGAAGCTTCTTCTTTCTTTGAAGCTGCCTTGATAAAGCGCTTCGGGATTCTGGGGACCATCTTGTCAATTTATGTCGTTGCCTTTGTTGGCTCCTGGCCTGGTTTCTTACTGCTGGAGAATGCAGTAATTCCCACCCTCTTGGCGGAAGACTGCGCTTGACGGAGGACGAGGACCTGATGCTGATCCTAAATGTCCCGACTAGAACATGGCTGGATACTGCCTTGAAGAGAGAATGCCTGCTCCGTGATGACCGAAGCTGAATGTTTAGGAAATGGCTTGGACAAGATTTCTGGCTGCTGCTCATCCTCGTCCTCAATCAGCATGTTTTTGTCAATACAATCTTGAATGATGTTTTTGAGGACAAAACAGTGTTCGATGTCGTGTCCGACAGTCCGATGGAATTTGCAGAATTTATCAGTCCATTTACCCATAGCGACGGGAGGATCTGCCACCTTGGAAAGTTTGATCATTCCTTTCGACATCATATATTCTAAGATGTCTTCGCGGGACTGCTCTAAAGCTGAAAATTCCCGATCATAACTCCAACCTTCGTGCTTCGGCTTTTCTGGCTGCTTTGCTTCTGGCTGGGGCACTGGCTGGACGGGCTGTGGCTTAACAAATTTCCCTTTCTGGGCCGCAGAGTTTGTCCTTTTGACCTTCGGGTGCCCTGCATTTTTGTTGCGGTTTTTCTTGCTCTTCTTTCTGCCAGAACTACCGCTGTTGTCTGAAAAAACCGTGGAATAAGCAGCATGAGCCTTTTTCTTCTGCTCAGGGTTTCCTCGGACGAAAGGGTAACCCTCATATAGGCCATTATCCAGGCCGGTCTCGAGTCACTCGGCTCTCTCAATCAGTTTGATGAATGATTTGGCGAGCGAAGTAGAAATGAGGTTCCTCAGAGGCTGGGCAAAATTATTCAGAATAATCTGCAGGGCGTGCTCCTCTGGGATGGGAACTTTCATTCTGTTACAGGTGCTTCTCCACCTGTGGATAAATTCGCTGGCTTTCTCATTCTCCATCTGTTTTAAATTGTACAGATGATTGAGGGTTGGTGAGGCTTCGACATTAAACATGAAGCGCTCAATGAACAAGTTCACGACCTTATCGAACTCTCGTAGTTCGATAGGATTAATGTGGTCTGCATACCACCTGGCCGCTACCCCTTCAAGGCTGCGAGGAAAGCATATGAATAACGCCCGATTGTCTTTCCTGAAACGGCCGCATTCGGCATAAAAGGTGGCTAAATGAGCCTTAGGGTTGCTAGTTCCGTCAAATTTAAGGAACTTGCGGGGGAGATTTTCCAGATTGTCATCCCCGTCCAGACCATGATAAAAATCTTCGCCAGAGTAGGTTTGCTTACCCTTGCTTTTGGCCTGGATATCCTTGATGGCCCAATTCATTTCTTTCATCTGCTCTTGCATTGGGTCATTAGCCGGAACGAGCTTGTTTATTGATTCGGGATCTGCAGCGGTCTTCACAAACTGCGGTGGAGGATTCTGATAAACAAACTGCTCTTCCTCTTCTGATTCATCTTCTACTGATTCCGCTTCTTCAGAAGTGGTGTCAGGCTGTACTTTCTTTCTAACAATCCTGACTGGTTTCTTTACAACCTTTTTCTTTGGCTTGCTTTTTGGAGCAACTTCTTTCTGACTGGCCTCCGCCTGTTCTGACATCATTTTGGTCATCATTCTTTTGAACAGATTATACATGGCAGGATCTATATCATCTGCTTGGTTCTGATTCTGTCCCCTGACTGATTTGGGAGAATCCATCCCTTCGGCCTCACTGTCGCCGTGTTGAGGAACTGTTTCTTTTCCTGCCCTTGTTACAACCATTTTGCCAATGCCAGTGATTTCCTGTGAAGGTGAAAGGAATGGTTAGGGTTCGGAGGAGATTTTTGAAAGTGCGATTTTTGAGAAAAGACATGAAAGAAGGAATTGATAGACAACTTTTTAGGTAAGTTATCCCACCACCAGGGATTGGGTTATCACAAGTTTTTGCAATGATTGTGTCACCCTTTTTGTGGCAACAAAATGCGCCTTTATGACCTAGGCGAGGTCGTCTATCATGACGAGAGATAATCGAAGAAGGAAAAAAATGGGTCTCATCACTGGGGATGAGTTCGTAACTACATGAAACAAAAATAAGATTTGGCCATAAAAAGCTTTTTATCAGAACAAAAGTTTGCATTTTCATTAATGACAAAATTTTAAATACAAAGAGAAGGTTGGCAGACAGTTTGCCACCATTCTCGATACTCTGATGATACATTAGGACCGGGAAATATAGACAAAGGAATGAAAGAGTCCCAAGTGTATTTGGCAACGTGGTATGCTCCAGACCACTGATCCGACCGTAAATCGAACTCTGGCATGCGGCCTGTCGGGAAGCGGGTATTGACACGAATCTGCCGCTGCGAGAACTGTCGAAGACACCTCTCTGGCTGATAGTCTACGCAGAAGAAAGGGCCGAGCAATCTGTAGCGCTTGTCACGAGCGTAAGTGTATCGAGGAACGGTCTCTCTTCTGTCGAAGAAGTCCCAAACGATTTCCTCCTGACGTAGTTTCTCGATCAAAGCTCGGCACTGAATGGATGACTTCGGCTGCTTGTTGCTGAATCTGAAAGAACTGGCTTTTGACGGCACATGTCGCAGGAACCACGACTGTAAGGCATACGTGCATCCTTCTACCAAAATGGTTTCTCCGAGGGCGAAACGAGCTAAACCTCTGTAGAGAAAAGCTAAAGCTGCCATGGAGACTGAAAGCTGACGGGTTTACTTGCTTCCCCATCTTCGAAAAAGTTGGGCGACTCTGACATCAATGAAATTCTGACCATCCTGAAAGAATGCCAGCCCCACTGTGCATAGGACCATGGCATGCTGAATTCTTTCTTTCGCTGCTCGAGATAAGGTATCGACTTCTTCGTAGGCCCCATACTTGTGATAGAGTTCGAACAGGTCGATGAACTGACTTCCGTTGATCTCTGTGAGAGGCCAGGATCTGCTCCCTGTAGCTCTGGCCAATGCTTCTCGAACATCTATCCCTTTGATATTAATAAAAAATTGTTGCTCGACCGAGTCGTCTGGCTGACCAGCTGGTTCTGGCAATCCCATGATATCACTGAACTCATCCATTAGCAAAGTCATCTCTCCCCATGGAAACCAAAACGTGCAGGTACGCGGATTCCACCGCTCTACCATAGCTGGAATCAGACTGTCGTTGATGGTTCGCTTGCCAACTGCCGATGCCATCTCCAATCCACAATCATTCAAGTGGTCTGGGAACATACGCGAGAAGGCGGTGAACCAAGAATAGTACCACCGAGGGAAGAAGGTACGAGACTGGATGACCCGATGATCCGGGGTTCCATCCCTTATTTGATAGAAGACATGATCCCAAGGAAAGATAGCATCAGGAGATTCGGATGCCATCAGAGTGATACTGAGGCAAAAAAGGGGAAGAGAATCAGATAGAATGCAGGACTTACAGACAGATTTTGATGAAAGAAGAGGATAGACACAACTCCTGGAAATTTTTGAAAGACCAAGGGGCTTAGGAAAAGACTTTCCAGGGCTTTTAAGAAAATTTTTGACACACAAAAAAAGAGAAAAGAATGTAGGTAAAGAAAAAATATACACCTGGTGTTTTTGAAAAATAGAGGAAAATTTTGAATAGTATACACCCAGGGTTTTGAAAAAAAGGTTCGACATATATAGGAGAATACAATAAAAAATTACACAATCATAGCTGCACAAACAAGGATGCGCACATAGCACTCCCTAAATGCTGACTCTATATGCAATATTTGAAATAGCTTGTAGGACCTTAATCCTAACTCTATGGTTCAGATCATCTGATTCCAATCAAGGTATGCCAATATACTCAAGCCGAAGCTCGAAGTACGTGACATAAAAGATAATTCTCCAGTTCTAAGGTAATGGCTTCCCAACATCCTTGAGCACCTACCGATATACCTCGGACTATGGCCCTTAGGTATGTGGTAGGGGGCGCGAACCCAAATAAGTGGTCCAGTTGTGAGGCTCTCTCTCGAACTATGGTTCAGTGAGACAACCCAGCAACGTGAAGACCGGGACAATATAGGTAGGGATGTTTTTCAAAATATGATCAACATGCAATAAAATCAGAAAGCTTTAATGCAAGTCCTAAAGAGATAGATTTAAATAAGGAGAAGCATACACTTGCATACATTGTTTTGCATCCAATCCCTAGAATTGAGGAGAGTTGTATTTCAGTCCTAAAATCTAATGTGAACATGGATATAATCTCCTCAATATGGTCCTACCAAACCATACTTAAATCCTATATGCAATGATGTCAGCTTAGGACAGAGTCTAAGCTCCTAAGGTTTGCATGGAAAATGTAGCTGACATATGTTAGAATAAAGACTTAGATTATATAAAAGCAAAGCAAAGGCATAATTTGACCAGACGGAGACAAGTCCCATCACGGTCGCCAAAACTGTGATCATCGCAAAATTTTTCCTCTCTCGTTGGTTTCTCTCTCTTCCTTCTCTTTTCCTTTTCTAACTTCAATTCTCCTCCTTTTGAAGGGAGAAGAATAAAAGAAAGAAAAAGAAAGAGAGAAGAGAAAAGAAGAGAAAGAAAGAGAGAAGAGGAACTATTTTGCGCGGTCTCACTTGACCTTAATTTGAAAACATTTAGAAATTTAACTCACCTCCGTTTTTGAAAATATTGCGGGAAAATGGAGAGACGGGATTCGCTCATCGGTACGAGGTTCGACCGTTCCTGGCATCTTTACCAGGGGTAATCGAACCAAGGATCGAATCTATGCCTTTTGCTTTGCCTATATATAATCTAAGAATTTATCTTAACTTTAAATGCACAAAGAATTCATGCTTGTGCAATGTAAGGATGTATGCTCTTTTGAAAATTTGATTTAGAAATTTCCAAGTATTCTGAGATGAACTTGGTAAAGGAGTGAAGAAATGATTTAATCTAACTTAGAACTTGAGATAGATCAGAGGAGTTCTAAGTTTTTGAAGTAAATCAAGATTGGAAGAATAAATGAGAAAGAATGATTTGAAGCTCTGAAAAGAAATGAAGTCTTAAAGTCAGAAATAGACTTTGAATTTAATCATGGATTTAGGAGAAGAAGATAAATTTTTTGAAGTGATATTGAATTTGAATCTTAGAATGGATCTGAGAAAATCAAATGGTATTTAAAAATAGAAATGGATTTAGGGAGTTTAAATGAGATTGGATTTGAAATCTAGAATTGGGAATGGAATTGGATCTTAAAATGGATTTAAGATCTGAAATCTGAGATCCAATGTAGAATTGGGTTCTGGATCCTAAAATGGATTTGGATCTGAAGACTGAGATCCAAAGTGGAATTGGATTCTGGACCCTAAAATGGATTTGGATCTGAAGTCTGAGATCCGAAGTGGAATTGAATTTTGGACCCTAAAATGGATTTGGATCTGAAGTTTTGTGATCCAATGTAGAGTTGGACTCTGGATCCTAAAATGGAATCGGATCAGAAGTTTGTGATCCAACGTAGAGTTGGATTCTGGGTCCTAGAATGGAGTGGATCTGAATTTGGAGCTTGAATTTGGAATTTTAGAAAATGAATCAAGAATTTCAAAGTTAAATTGAACTTTGAATTTTGATTTTCGAATATAAAACGAATTTGGAATTTTCAAAGTCAACTTGGACTTTGAAATCTGATTTGAAATGAATTTGGAATTTCAAAGTCAAATTGAACTTTGAAATCTGCTTTGAATTGAAAAATGAATTTGGAATTTCAAAGTCAAATTGAACTTTGAAATCTGATTTGAATTGGAGATTTTGAATATAACATACATTTGAAATCTCAAAGTTAAATTGAACTTTTGAGATTTGAAAATGAAATAGAATTAAAAATGAACAGATGAATTGGTTTTTACAAGAATTGAAGATTGATTGAAGAAGATATTTACATCACTTGGAGTTTTGAAAAAGAAATTTTTGAAAAACATGATGCAGTTCTATCTTAAATGATGAATGAATTTAAAGAATTTGAATTTAAATTTTGAAAAGCTATTCCATTCTTTAGATGAATTAAAATAAGATGAAGATATAATACATCCTTGACTATGGTCATTAAATGTATTATATAATAATCTATATTTAAACTCAGGTGAAGAATGAAACACATTTGGTGCTTTTATAAAATTTAAAGTAAAATTAACTCTCAATATACCCTGACTATGGCCATTGGTATATATTTTGAGTCAATTTTAAGTTAAATTCTAATAAAAGAAAAAAAAATATTAAAGAAAATATGATGAATTTTGAAAAGGATCCAGTGTGGATCCAATGTTATTTTATAAAAGATAAAAATCCTAAGTCTTGTTTACATTCCGACTATGGCCGTTGATGCAAATCATCAACTTAGAATTAATTATCTCTTACGAAATGGTGCACGTGCCATTCGTGTTTCACCATTGTGAGATTTTGAGAAATAAAGGAAAAATGCATGAAGAACAAGTAATTTATGATATTTACAATGCTCATTCATTCTATCTACAAGCTGGAAATGTAAATTTTCATTAAGATCTAACCTATTACAATAATCAAAATTGAAAATACATTTCCCAAATAATGTACATATTCTCTGCAAAATAGCATTAACATAAAGGGGGAAATTTAAAATGTATGAATGTAAATGACCATTCCAACTCTTACACAGGATGGGACACCCTACCTTGGTTAGAAAACGTGCACCTACATTTATATATATGTATATACATATATACATAGGTAACGCCATGAAGATCTATATGTAATGAATGAAGGCAAGGGCCCGGATGGTTTAAGATGAACCATCGTGGATTATAGTGGTCATAGTAGTTCGTGATGAACTGCTATGAGGAAAAAGAATGTGACTATAGTTGTTCTTGATGAGCTACTATAGCAAAAACTGATCGTAATGGTTCCTGGTGAACCTATATCAGAAAAAAAAAATGATAGTGATGATGACTCTAGATGAACTATTATAACAACGGAAAACCATAGTGGTTCCTTAAAAAATACTGTAAAAGAATAACAATTATGATATTTCTAGATGAACTAATATAACTAAGACAAGCTACAGTGGTTCCCTGGAATCCACTGTAAAAGAATAACAATGATGATAATTCTAGATGAACTAATATAACTAAGACAAGCTACAGTGGTTCCCTGGAATCCACTGTAAAAGAATAACAATGATGATAATTCTAGATGAACTAATATAACTAAGACAAGCTACAGTGGTTCCCTGGAATCCACTGTAAAAGAATAACAATGATGATAATTCTAGATGAACTAATATAACTAAGACAAGCTACAGTGGTTCCCTGGAATCCACTGTAAAAGAATAACAATGATGATAATTCTAGATGAACTAATATAACTAAGACAAGCTACAGTGATTCCCTGGAATCCACTGTAAAAGAATAACAATGATGATAATTTTGGATGAACTAACATGACTAAGAAAAGCTACAGTGATTCCTTGGGATCCACTGTAAGAGAAAGGCAGTTATGATAGTTCTAAGTGACTATCATAACTAAACAAAAGAGCTACAGTGGTTCCTTGGGAACCACTGTAAAGAAGAAAAATGCAGCAACCATGGTGGTTCCTTGTTGAATTATCATAAATTAAAGGAAGACATAGTGGTTCCTTGGGAACCACTGAAAAAAAATGCAGCAGCTATGATAGTTCATTGTTGAACTGCCATAGATTGGAGGAAGGCCATGATGATTCTGTATGAACCATTGGGAAGAAGAAGAAGGAGAAAAAAAAAAGAAAAAGAATAAGAGTCATCTCTGGACGCTTAACTGTTAAGCCAATCTACCATCAACATTTTCAAACCATGACAGCACATGCTGTTTATAACAAAAGTCATTCATGCGACTCAACATAAAGCTAACTTTGCCATATTTGAATTACTAATATCACAAATAGTTGTAGTATCACATTCAATTGATGATTGTACTCCCAGAATTTATTCTACACCTTTGTTCAACAAACTGATTAGATGATAGCATGCATATCAATCTCATTTAACCGACACCTTTATATTCAGGACTCCAATGAATTAGAAAGTACATGACCTCTACATATTAGAAGTCGTCCAATAAACCACCACTATTCATTAATGGTAAAGATAGTATTTCATACCTTTCAATTGTATAGATTCTATTGGCAATGAATCTGTTCTTAGATGCCAATGTACTAAATGATCCACGTCTGCAACTTTTTGCAATAATCTAGAATGCTGGGGAAGACCTGCAGAAAAGATAAGGATATGAATAACCCAGCCAGCTTAAGCAATACCGAGGCATCAGATACTTGCCATATGCGGTCCATATTGCATATTGGATGTTGATAATAAGATGCTATCTTCTAATGGTAATGGCCAACTGTGGGGTATATACAGTGGGAAGCCATATGCAGGAATTATAAGACAGTCAAAAAGTTAGATGCAGACGATATAATTAACTGACTCTTGTGTCAACAGTGACGGTTCTGAAAGCATAATTATCAAACACGAAAAAAAGAAAAAAAAAAAAAGAACTCCTGGAAGCAGAAAGATCATCAGAAGACACCCTATTTCTAATCCATTGTAAACCTTAGCAATTAAAAACTTAAATGCCTGAAGACATGATGATTTATAAAAAAAAAAACGATTATGGCCATCTTGAGTGAAAAACTAGATGATCAAAGATTTTAGAATGTGTCTAGTGCAGGTGACTCATAACAACACAATACATAAATGCTAAAAGGACCAAATAATGAGCACATATTGCTGGTAACTTTATGCTACAAGAAGGACAGCATACCTTTGATCAGGGTACTAGAATTAGGCCTGGTTTGCTTCAAAATTAAAATGGCTAATCGACTTAGGTGAACACTTTATTCCCCATCAGCGTGGACTTACCACATTTCCTCACCACTGAACTGCTAAAAGCACTTTACTATGGCAATGCGGTTGGTGCCACAGTGGGATGGAATCCGACTTGCCTTAACAACATGTGACCATAATTATATACAGACAAGATCCAGAGTACTAGAAATAGAATAAGTCCAGAATATTCCAAACACAGAGCATATGAAAGCAACATAATAATATAAAGAAATTCTCGCTGCATAACTTCCCGTAAGGGATTTGGTTTATCAGAAAATGCAGAAGATATAGATTCATGTTCCAGCCACAGCAATAAATGAAATGAACAGCCTAAGGAAAAACTCATAGAGACTCTATGCCATAACGAGAGATCGAAGAATTTGGAGGCGCGGTCATGCATAGGACTGACACTCGGTCTTTTTTTTTTTTGCTTCATCCTCCCCATCCCATCTTAATTTCGATCTCTGCCATCAGCTGAATGGACCTTCGGTTCGCCAGCAGTGATCGAGACTGGGTAACCTGACTCAGGTGAAACCATTTCAAACTCCTGGCCTCTCACGCCATTGTGATACCCTTGTCTTCTGAGTTTACCGAAAGAGAAAAAAAAAATTCACGTTCCACCAACTGTCAAGATGGTGGAAAAGCCAGAAATATGCGCCATATGTGGATATCATAAGAGAAGTGAATGTCTGGGAATTTATTGGAAAGTTGTTTCCCTTGGAATAGACACTTCTCCATATCCAACCTCCAAAATTATTATATATATTCCCTTTTTTTTTTATATACATGCCTCTGATTCAACATTCAGCAGATTAGTCAGCTATTTTTTATGCCTTTTAAGTGGTAACATTCTAACAACAAACGAGAAAACATATTGATCCAACAAGGCATAACGAAATAGAATGGCAGTAGATCTTAACACGGATCTGAAACCAGTGAGTGTATAGATTTGTAATTTGATCAAATCCTAATAATGGCTGCAAAGGATGCAGAGATTGATTCACAAGGGAACCTAACAAATACCCTAAGTCCAACATTCGCGGACCAATATAGGATGGAATATCCTATCATGAAGGCCATAGGTGGAGAAATAACAGAGCATATTGGAAATCCAGGTCGAACAAGCAATCGAATACAGAAAGAGAGAAAAAAAAAAAAAAGAAGAAAAGGAAAAGAAAAGAAGAGGGGAAAGAAGGAAAAGAAGGGAAAAAAATTTGTAGGAATCCGACCATTCCGTTGATATAGCATTATGAAGACTGATGTTGCTATATGCAAATCAGGTTTTCAATGTATGCTTTAATGGATTTTAAAATAAGAGAAGAAAAAAAAGTATAAACACGACAGAGAGAGAAGGGATTTTACCGTGATCGAAGATTCAGGATCGGCTGAAACTTTGAATTGTTGTTATAACCTTTGTCCCTTTCAGTCGACTCAATGTCTTGAAGTGGAGAATAGATGCTGAAGGAGTGTTATTGCCTCCGTTTGCAGAGATTCCGAAGAGACTGCTAGAAATCGATGATTTTGGAAGGATGAAGCGGATATGAATGATCGTCTCCCCCTTTCTTCTTTTTGAGTACCCTTTTTATAGGGGAAGAGGAGGCTTCTGGAAGGTGGGGATGACGGTTGTGCGTCAAGGGCTGAGAGGATGAGCTTGCACATGGGGGTGTTCGGTGGAAGCTTCGTGAAGGGGGAAGGCCTGTGAGGCCGTTGGAGATGGACGAAGGAGGAGGAGGTGAGGTGATCAGAGGGTTCATGGAGGCTGTGATGGAGGTCGCACATGGGCGGGGGTCGGCCATGGAGGAAGACTCTCCTCCCTCAGAGGCGCCGCCCTCTCCTCTCTTACGAAGGAAAACCCTAAGCCACCAATTTACGAAAAAGGGCTCTTTCGAAAAAAAAAAATCAAAAAGTTGTTTTTCTAAGATGAGGTTTTTAGAAAAAGATGATTTTTAAAAGCTAAAACCCATTGGTTTTTCTCGTAAATTTTCCAATTTTTTTTGGTTTTTAGTTTATTTTTCATTTTTTTTGTATTTTTAGAATAAAAGTCTAAGACTTTACGAGAAAACAAAGATTAAAATACTATTTTTTTTGTATTTTTCTGAGAAATATTTACAAAAGTGTTTTTCCGAGAATTTCAGGCCATTTTGGGGAAAATTCTTCGGAAGAATGTTTTTTTTTACTCAAGTTTTGAGAAAATATTCGAGTTTTGAAACTCGAATCGAGAAATACAATGCAATGGATCCAAACGAATACCGGATGAACTGCTTGAGCTTTTCTAGAAGTTATTTTTGGAGATTTTGAGAATTTGATTTAAAATTGGATAATGAAGCTCAAATTTGATTTTGATAATGGATCCGGATCCGAAGTTGAGTCAAATATATAAAATGAATTTAATTTCAGCAAAATTTGAGAAATAAAATGGAATGTAGATTTAAAACTGACTCAATTACCCAGAAAGTGGGGTCAGGGGTAAAAAGGGAAACATTTACAACATTTTGAAAAATTTGGGGTGTTCACACCAAGATCTGGAATCCAAGATGGAATTTGGATCTGAAGTCTGAGATCCAAGATGGATTTAGATTTTGGATCCTAAAGGGAATTTGGATCTGAATTGGGATTTGGTTCTAACTTCAGATTTGGATCTTGAAAGTCCAAATGGGACTTTTGAAGATGGGTCTGGGTTTTGAAAAACCCAGATTTGATTTTAAAGTTTAGGGGGAGTCAAGTTTTTGAGATTCAGAATCAATCTCGAACTTTGATTTTGAATTTGAAGAAGATAAACTTGATTTTGAATCAGAAGATGAGTCAGAAACTTTGAACTTTGAATTTTGATTTGGAAATTGAAGTTTTGAATATAACATGAAGTTGAAATTTCAAAGTCAATTTGGACTTTGAAATTGAATTTTGAATCTTCAAAATAAGATAGAATTTGAATTTGAAATAAAAACTTGAAGGAAGATATTTTAAGATCACTTGGGGTTTTGAAAAAGAACTTTGAAAATATGATGCAATTCTATCCTAAATGATGAATGAATTTGAAGAATTTTGAAATTGGATTTCGAAAAGCATATTTCATTCTTTAAACAAATTAAAATAAGATTGAAAATATAACACATCCTTGACTATGACCATTAAATGTATTATATAATAATCTGTATTTAAATTCACATGAAGAATAAAACATATTTTGGTGCTTTTATAGAGTTTAAAATGAAATTAACTCTCAATATATCCTGACTATGGCCATTGATATATATTTTGAGTTAATTTTAAGTTATACTCTGATAAAAGAAGAAAATATTTTGAAAAATATGATGATTTTTGAAAGGGGTCCAGGGTGGATCCAAATGTTATTCCATAAAAGATGACAATCCTAAGTTTTGTTCACATCCTGACTATAGCCATTGATGCAAATCATCAACTTAGGATTAATCACCTCCTATTAGAATGGTGCACGTGCCATTCGTGTTCCCATTCGTGAATTTTTGGAATAAAGAGGAAAATGATATGAAAAACAAGCAATTCTAGAAAATATACATGCTCATACATTCTAATCTATGCAGGAAATGTAAATTTCTCATTTACACCTAATTTATTACAATTTTGAATTGCAAATATCCAAGAAATTCAAGCTTCTTATACATTCCTGCAAAACAGAGTTAGCATAGGACATTGAACATATATAATAGACGGATGTTGTATTAAGAACCAATATGTATCTATGTAGGCAATATACATATATGGAAAATACCTATATATATACATATACATATATATATATATATATAATATATATATATATATATATATATATATATATATATATATATATATATATATATATATATAGAGAGAGAGAGAGAGAGAGAGAGAGAGTATGTGCTTATATTTTAACGAGGAATGAAAATGTCCATCCTACATGCTAGATGGAAATTAGGTATGACATAATACATAAGCTGAGGCCTATGTATTTATGCATCTAAGGTAAATATGAACATGATGGCAAATGAAGGTAAAAGCTAAAGAAAGAGAGAGAGCAGGTAAGCTATGACATGTTTGGGGAGTGATAGTGAATATGATGTGCTGGAAGCATGGGGGTGAGAGTGTTGTAGAATGAGTGCAGATGTAGGTGAGGATAATGTGAGCCTATGCCATGGGTTACTACTGCGAGTGTGGTGCCTAGTAGGTGGATGTTGGGCTAAAGGTGCCATTTTGAAGAAAACATCAAAATGCCTGAATGCTATGGCAAATGCAGCAGCAAGTTTGTAACAAAAAAAGAAAAGAAATGGTGAGCTGGAAAGTGGTGCTGAAGTTGTCACTGTAGCTACATCCATTCCTGCGGCTGGGCAAGAGACAATGGAACCTTGCGTCGAGATGCAATGTGCTTATGTCATGCACAGTGTCTGATGATGATGGAAGATATTGAAGGTGAGAAGTGAAGGACTGCATAGACATGTGGTAGATGGAAGGGATGAATGGTGGCTGGACATGGTGGACAGGCAACAGGGGTCGCCCAAGTTTCTGCTATGACAGTGGCTGCAGAAATGGATGAAGTGGGAGTGCACAGGTGACGATAATGTGTTGGAAATAAAGAGTAATAGGAAGGTGCCATATGCTGGGCTAAAAGGTGTACAGGTAAGTGAAGGGTGATGACAATGGTAATTTTGCAGGAAGATGATGACAGCAAGGTGTTGTTGGGGTGAATGCTGGTGTGACAACAAGAATGCTGTTGTGGTGGATACAACCATGATATGCTTAACTGTGAATAGATGACACAACAGATGAAGTTAGAAGTAGCTGTAGGGTATGAAGGCAATGTGAGTGATGTGAGCTATGTGGGTAGTAGTGGTTTGTGGGTTATTGCTGTGAGAGAATGTGATGATGGGTGAGTGTGTAAATGGTGCCACGTGATGCATCAAATATAGCTACAGGTAAGTGGAGGCTACTGATCATGGGCTGCTGGAGTTCAAGTGTAATAACAAGAAGATGTCACAGGTTGACTAGTGTGCATGGAAGGCTGAGAAGGTGAGGTGCTAAGGGGTTTGCTGGGAATGAAGATTGATATGTTGTGTAATGGTGATAGTTGAAAACAGGTGAAGGTAGGGTAAATGGTGATGTTGTGTAAGCTAAATAATGCTGGATAGGTGCTACTATGGGAGTCATAGCAGGTGATGATAAGGTAATGAAGAGGGTTGGTGGTGGCGGTGTTGGAGGATATAGAATGGTGCAAAGTAATGGAGATGTAGACTGAAAATAGACAATGAACAATATATTTTGCAGCACAATATGCATGATATAAGGTGGATGGTGAGGATAGTGTGCAGTGAAGTGTAAGCTGAGACATTGGTTGTTCCTTACTAAAAGATAGGAAAGTGGTATATAAAGATTTTGACAACAATCTGGAGCCCTGGTTATAGCAGATACGAAACAGTTGCTGATTCTTGCTGTAATTTTAGACAAAATTCACCAAAAACATTGATGTACTGGCAGATAAACACATAATTGGAATAGACTAGCCGATTTATGATATGTTTAGACATTGAGGCAAACAGATGGATGCATATCGGGTGTCGATCTGAGTTACTGATATCTACAATGCAATGATGCTTTAGCATGTCTAATGCAATGAACTATGGTAGCAGATGTTGTTTTGAAGCATTTAATAAAATTCGCTTGCAGACGCCTCTGCACTGAACTGGTCCAGTGGGGAATGATATACATCCTTTTGATTTGTCACGAAGGTTAGGCACAGGAGTGCCAAATTCAAAAATGACGACGCCCTTGACCACTTGAGACGCTAAGAGCAGTGGAACAAGCAACTCATAACACACAGTTGAATACATGAACCGGATGTCAGTGAATGTCACAAAATCCTGTGGAATGAAATGCTAAAATACCATGAGACATGAATTTCCGTGAGATGCAGTCGAAGTCATTCTTACCTGAGGCGCTGTGAATAGCAACCATTCAACTGAAGCATGCCTTACTGTGGAATTGAGATATACTATTATCCGACTATATCAAACATTCTGAAGTTCAAACGAACATAGAGCAGTTTACAGGAGACCCATGTGATACAGCGACTTGCGATAGGTTTAACCTCCAGCAACATAGAACAAAATATGCTTTCATAATGACTGCGAATCTCCCAATAAGTCTGTTGATTTAGAGTTTATTTCGCAGCAGACATGCTAGTTTCTGAACCGGGAAGACTACACGAGCCGAATTCATCATGTATGTAATCTTCATTAGCTTCGCAGAGGAATTCATTGCCTCTTAGTTCACAAAATCAAGTAATCCATGAGGAATCATCAGCTTCTGAGTCACCGAGATCCGTCTCCTTGCTTCCTGTATCTGAGGGCTCCATGGTGGGACGAGAATTGGGTTTGATGTCTTTGGATCTGGGGATGAAGGAAGGGATGCTATGCAAGAGAATGCAATAATGTGATTCATGGATGACCTGATGGGGATCGGGCGCAGGTAGGCAACAGCGTAGCCATGGGATATCGGCATCTATTCAGGCAACCTCAGAACACAGACACATCCGTAGATGGTTCCAGGGAGAATGGAAAACAACCTTTCGTGCTGTAGCAACACACGAATGTGTGTTGTAATCAAACTTGGAGGGATGGAGCCACTCAATTATGTTACAGAAAAGCGTAAATATGTGCTCACCTTAAAACCATAAGGATGATCATATATTCTTATGCTTCAACCAAATAAGAACACCCATCGTGAAAATGAGAAAAGGAAAAAAAAATCATACGAGGAGTAGCAAAAATTGAAGCAAGTGACAGAGTAACCCAGCTGTAATGAAATACAACAGAATTGGCAAGGAATTAAAAAGGGAAAACAGAAACTTAGAGATGGCTAGCTGAAGTAATAATAAAAAAAAATACAATAAAACAGGACATCAATGCGATGCTTAGAGAATGACATACTGAATTGAGAGAAATGAATTTGCAGAAAGGGAAACACCATGAACGAATGCATAAAAGAAAAGTTTCAACGAGAAGACAAAGATCATACATATACAACCTATTGTAGCCTCAGATACTGTGAGCATAGGGAAGACATTGATGTTGCAATACATATCCTTGAAACTGCGATGAGCAGATCAACGATACGAGTTTGCTTTAGATGGAAGATGGAAGTAAAAGAGAAAAAGAAAATAAAAAAATGAAAATAACACAGGAGAGAGGAATAGGGTGCTTACCTGGTTGCTGTAGGGGATCAGATTTCTTTCGAGCGATTACAGAGGAGGTGCTTTACACGGAGAGATCCTTCTTCAGCGTGACTTTGCTAAACTGAAGCAAAAGAAGGCTGGTGCCGATGGGAGACAGAGATAATCAACGAAGAAGGGACGAGACAGAAAAGGAAATCGGGAAGAAGGAGGGGAAGAAATCAGGGGAAGAAGAAAGGGTGAAGCGCGAGGAAAATGGATGGAATGAATTGTAATGGATGAAACTTCAAGAGGGGTGGGATGGATGGATTAGAAGAGGCTTGGAGGCCTCTTCTTAAAGACTGATCAGAATGCTCGAGAAGGTGAAGCAGTTAAGGATGGAAGGCCATCGAGCGGGAGCGAGGGCGATAGAGGGTGCGAACAGGAGTGGCCGTTGCAATTTTTCTTAAATTCCAAAGAGGGGGCTCCCTTAAAAAAAATTCATAAAAGGGGTTACAAGAGAGGGTTTTAACAAAAACAATTTTCAAAAGAGTTTAACTGCATATTTTCTGAATTTTTGGATTTTTTTTTATTTTTTCTTTTTGGATTTTCTTATTTTTTTGTTCTTTTCTTGAAATTTTCTACATATATAATTTTTTTGTATTTTTGAAAACAAAACTCTAAAAACTTATGGGATCTCTAAAACATTTATAAAATTTTACAAATATTTACCAAAGAAGGCTCTACTGAGAATTTGAGTTTATTTTTTGGAAAATTCCTTTAAAAAAATGGGTTTGGATTCAAAATTTGAGATGATTTTTGAGTTTTTAACCTCAAATTGAGAAATATAGGGTAATGAATCCAAACGGATGCCGGATGGACTGCTCGAGCTATTCAAAAACTATTTTTAGTATTTCTGTAATTGTAATTTGAAAATTGGGCAACAAGGTTCAGATTTGGATCTTTTACCCGGATCGGGATCCGAAACTGAGTCAGATGTATAAAATGAACTTAATTTCAATAAAATCTGAGAAATAACTGGAATTTAGATTTAAAACTGACTCGGTTGCTCAGAAGAATGGGGTCAGGGGCAAAAAGGGAATATTTACAATATTTTGAAAATTTTGGGGTGTTCACAGATGCCTCTCTTTGCTACTAAGCCGGTTGAAAGCCGAGCTTAGTGGCAAAGAAACACTCCAAATTTTGAAAAATGCCCCAGTTTAGCAAACCTGAACTGGATGTGGAAGAATTTATTTTGAAAGCATGGCTTTTCAGGCTTAAAACCTTATCCTGAATGGTTCTGGGGGGACGAAATCCTCGACAATGATATGACTGAATGATAAAAATGAAGAGATCGTGGTGGGACTTTGGATGAAGATCCTGAAATGATGAAAGATAATAATTTTGATCAAGTCTCCTGGATGAGACAAGATCAGCCTTTTGGAATGACTCAGGTTTAGCCCTTAACCTAGATGGGACGAAGATATATAAAAAAAAATTGAATAAGGAAAGGAATATAAGAGGACCTCGATGGGACATTTTTGAAAAATGCCTTGTGAGATGATGCTTAAGTAGGATCCTTTCCTGGATGGATATACAAAGCATGGATTCTTCGATGGGAAGAACCATGATGGGACTGAAGGAAAACACCTCGTCAAAACAGGGGACCTCGTTGGAACGAGACTCAAGTTTAACCTAAACCTGGAAAAGGAAGATACCTCGTGACACGAGGTTCAGGCTTAACCCTTAACCTGAAGAGGATGACCAAATGGAATCCTCGAATGAAGAAACCACGATGGGACCTTCGGAGTTTGGACGAACAAATCTGAAAGGGGTTTGCGAAAGGAGAAAAATGGGGGTTCCCTAAAGCCTGAAAAGGGATGACCTTGGGCGTCTCATTGCTGAGACTGAAATAGCTTTTGAAATGGATGGCTCTTCGCAGAAAGTTCAGGTTTGACCCTTAACCTAAGCAGGTACGACCATACGAAATTCTCGAATGAAGAAACCGTGATGGAACAGGAAGAGATACCTCTCATGAACGAGGCAACTCTTTTGGGAATGTGAGAGATAGAAAATAAGGAGATGTGAGGCAATTCTTTCGGCAAGATTAATAAGGTAACAGGACGCAAATCTTTTGATGGTGTGAAAGATAAATAAGGCGATCCTTTTAACAAGAGCAAGGTGATTTTTTGACAAAGCGAAATACGAGTAAGGCGATCCTATAATCAAGGAGAAGGAGAATCTCTCGAAAAGTCGAAAGAGGAAGAGGGCAATCGGAGAAGGCAAATCTTTCGATCAAAGTGGAAGATGAATAAGGCAATCCTTTTAGAAAGGAGAAGGCGAATCTTTCGATCAAAGCGAAAGATGAATAAGATGATCCTTTTGGCAAGGAGAATGCAAATCTTTCGATCAAAGCGGAAGATGAATAAGGTGATCCTTTTAGAAAGGAGAAGGCGAATCCTTCGATCAAAGCGAAAGATGAATAAGGCGATCCTTTTTAAAAAGGAGAAGGTGAGTCCTTCGATCAAAGCGAAAGATGAATAAGGCGATTCTTTTTTTTTTTAAAGGAGAAGGCGAATCTCTCGACAAAGCGAAAGATGAATAAGGCGATCCTTTTAGAAAGGAGAAGACAAATCTCTCGACAAAGCGAAAGATGAATAAGGCGATCCTTTTAGAAAGGAGAAGGCGAATCCTCCGATCAAAGCGAAAGATGAATAAGGCAATCCTTTTAAAAAGGAGAAGGTGAATCTTTCGATGAAAGCGAAAGATGAATAAGGCGATCCTTTTAGAAAGGAGAAGGCGAATCTCTCGACAAAGCGAAAGATGAATAAGGCGATCCTTTTAGAAAGGAGAAGGCGAATCTCTCGACGATGCGAAAGATGAGGAGGGCAATCCTTTTAGAAAGGAGAAGGCGAATCTTTCGATCAAAGTGAAAGATGAATAAGGCAACTCTTATGAAAGAGGGGAAGGCAACTCTTTCGACTATGCAAAAGAAGGAAAAGGCAACACCAAGATGTATCAAAACAGACATCCAGTTATTATTTCTCATTAGGAAAGCTGGAAAATTTTGCCAAAATGGTAAAAATTATAGTTGTTTCAAGGTAATTGAAGGTAAGCACTTTTGAAAGATGTTCCTTTTTCAACCTAGAGTATTACCTCCAACTGGGTTAACTCTATAGAATCCAGAATCAAAGTCAAATTATTGTTGTTGGTTTTTTTCAAGGAAGCTATCAATTTCCTTGATATGAAAAAAGAGGAAATATTCTTAGCTTCATAAAAGTGTTTGAATGAAAAGATATTGATAGAAGAATTTTACATAGATAAAAAGATTCTTGACAATTTGGGAAGTTTGATATCCTGGGCATTTTCCCATGATGATCTTTTTGCACTCTTTTAAGTCATGGAGCTTTCTTGGGCTTTTACATCATCCTTCATTTTGGAGATGTCCTGACTTTTTTCTCTTTTTTCGGGGAAGGGTACGTTACAAACTCCTTCATCTTGGAGATGCTCCAATCCTTCTTTTTCTTTCTCAGGAATTAGGCTTGATGATATTGGTTCTTTGGTCAAAATCTCTAGATGATAGCAGAAATCAAATATCTTTTAGGGTTTGCCGGGAGATTCATCGCAGTCACCTTCATCTTGACGGTGCTCAGAACGTTCATTGGAAGGATCCGTCACAAACTCTTTCATCTCGGAGATGATTCAAATCTTCTTTGGCCCTGGAGATCTAACTCACATATTCCTCTTCATCTTGACGACAATTGAGAGATCCCTTTTGTGGATATTTGATTACAGCTCAAATGACTGAGGAGATATGGATTGGGTAGGTCCCTTTTACTGCCCAGGATATTTCCACTGTCTTACCGCCAAAAGAATGATCTTTAAGAATGTGCCATAGCTATGATCAATATTAATGGCTTTTCAACATCATTGAATTTTCCTTCGCCAGTCATATCGAAGATTTTTCTTCATCCTCTTGGTTGACCAATAGAAAATTTGAAAATTGAGTCTTTCTTCACAAAAGCTTCACCCTTTTGGGAGGAATACTAAAGGAGATTTGAGGAAATTCTTTATGTAATAAAAATTTGAGATCAACAACTATTTTATGGCAATTTGGCAAGATGTTCCTGAAATCCTTGATGACGAAAACTTTGCTTAACATCGAGTTTTGACACATCAGTGGGATTCTGGAGAAGAATCCAACACGAGGCTGAATTTTGAAGGTAAATACCAATTTAGAGTTCTGAAGGCAAGCTTGGCATAAAACTGGATTTTGAAGGTAAGCCCAACTCAGAAGTTTGTTTTTTTTTAAAGAACATCTGAATCAGGACTCAGATTCTACAAGAAAAACTAGACAATTCGAGTCAAAACTCGAGCCTTCAAAGGAAAGCTAGTAAGTTTGGTTTCTAAGGAGAGAAAGTTCGGGTCGAAACCCAAATCTTCAAAGGAAAAACTAGACCAATTCAGATTTTTGAAGGGAATAAAATTCGAGTCGAAACTCAAATATTCAAAGGAAAGCTGGAAGGTTCGGGTCGGGGCTCGAATCTTCAAAGGAAAACTAGAAAGCTTAGACTTTGAAGAAATGAAGACTCGAGTTGAAACTCAAATCTTCGAAGGAAAGCTGGAAAGTTCGAGTCAAGGCTCGAATCTCAAAGGAAAACTGGAAAGTTCAGATTTGTGAAGGAAAAGAAGACTCAAGTTAAAACTCAAATCTTCGAAGGAAAGCTGGAAAGTTCGAGTCAAGGCTCGAATCTCGAGGAAAAAAGTTGGAAGTTCGAGTCGAAACTCGAATCTCAAAGGAGAGTTGATGAGAAGAGATAGAAATTAATGAAAGATTGACAAAAATTAAGGAAAATTAAGAAAAGACTATAACCTGAAGGCTTGAAATTGAGATTTGAATAACTCGAAGGTCAAAATTGGATTTAGAGATTTTGATTTTTGATGAATGGTTAGTGCAAAGACTGAACCTGAGGAGCTAACTGATCGGTCAGCTAGACAATAGCACAAGCGCTAGATGTACCAGTGTGAGCACTGGTTTTTTTTCAAGAAATACCCCAGTATGAGTACTGGGTTTTGAAATTGCACCAGTATGAGCGATGGGTTTTTGGATATACCAGCACGAGCACTGGGTTTTGAAAATGTACCCGCACAAGCTCTGGCTTTTCTGACCGAGAGTCGAAAGAGGAGACTGGCATCTTTAAGACACTTGGAAATTGAAGTGAGAAGGATTATCCCTTGTCCTGAAGAGGAAGAAGGAAATAATTTTGACAAAAGTGATAAGAGTTGGTGAAGAATAAAATTGATAAAAATTTAATTAAGAAAAGATTGATAAAGATTGACAAAGCATCAATAAAATTGATAAAAATCGATAAAAAATCAATAAAATTGACGAAGATTGACAAAGAATAAAAATTGATAAAAATTGACGAAAGTCTGGTGAAAATTTGGTAAAAAATGGTGGAAAATTTGATGATAAAGGACTTCAGGATTATCCTTTATCTTGAAGGAAGAAGGAGAAATGCCTAGATAAATGAGGTTCAGGTTTATCTTAACTGAAAGGAAAAAAAAATACCTCGATGGCCGAGGTTCAGGTTTATCCCTTGGCCTGAAAGGGAGAAGAAAATACCTCGATGGTCGAGGTTCAAGTTTATCCCTTGGCCTGAAAGGGAGAAGAAAATACCTTGAAGGCCGAGGTTCAGGTTTATCCCTTAACCTGAAAGGGTAAAAGATAAAGAAAAAGGAATACCTCATTGAAAAGAGGCATCAGGTTTATCCCTTAACCTGAAAGGGTAAAAGATAAAGAAAAAGGAATATCTCATTGAAAAGAGGCATCAGGTTTATCCCTTAACCTGAAAGGGTAAAAGATAAAGAAAAAAGAATACCTCATTGAAAAGAGGCATCAGGTTTATCCTTTAACCTGAAAGGGTAAAAAATAAAGAAAAAGGAACACCTCATTGAAAAGAGACATCAGATTTGTCCCTTAACCTGAAAGGGTAAAAAGTTGATAAAAGTTAAAAAAATTGAGGAAAAATTGATAAAACTTGATAAAACTTGATAAAATTGATGTAAACTTGATAAAAATATGAATAAACTAAATAAAAATAACAGAATTAACTGAAAATTTATAAGATTTGGTGAAAACGAGTTTGTCTGATCCTGCCTGCATATGGGATCTTTAAAGTGAGAGGAGAATTGTAAGACCCGCAATTTTTCAGTATCTTTCTGAAGAAATTCACGAGGCATTTTCAAGTAAAAATAACATCTGAACCCGAAATACAAATCAGATCGATTTGTACGAACCAGTTATACTTGAGATATTCGTCGCTTTGCGAATATATGCTCAAACACTCTGGAAGCCATAACCTCTTAACTAAACAAAAACAAAGGATTTCCTCGAGCCAACTTTCTTAGTTACGTCAATACGAAGAGAATGGCGTACTCAGAATTTTTCGGAAAAAAATCGCCGGAAACCCGAAATTCTTGCGGGACCCACGGAAATATTGGTGGGACCCACAGAAATATTCCTCAGAAAATATCTTGTGGGACCCACAAAATATCCTATGGAAATATCTAGTGGGCCCCACCTCAAAAGGAACCTCCTGGAATTAAAATAAAGCTCAGGGGCAAAAGGGGGATAAAAATTCCCAAGAGGAGGTGGGCTTGGGCTATAAATAGCCCTCCCCACTCTCTCTCTTCTCATAATTTCGACCCCCCCTCTCTCTCTTGCCTCCTCTCTCTCTCCTAAACCTCCCCTAGTGAGCCCAAGTGAGTCTGAGCCCACCTGACCTGGTCTGAGCCTGCCTGACTTAGCCTGAGCCTGGTCCTAACCCACCTGACCTGGGTCTGAACCCACTTGACCTGGTCCAAACCCAGTTGACTTGACTTGAACCTAGTTGGGTTTAAAGTCAAAGTCAAAGTCCTTTTTGGTCCAGATTCCGGTTTGGGTTTCTGAACCCAGACTTAGCCTACTTGAGCTGAGTTCGAACCTGCTGAACCCAGTTGACTTGGATCGAACCCTGTTTGGTTCAAACCACTTAGGTTGAGTAGCTTGACCTGCTCTACCTCTTTCTCAACTAAGTCAGCTTCATCTGACTTAGTCTGACCTCTCGAAGGAAGGCTCGAAGCCAAAGAAGCAACCCGGAGCCGTTTCTTCCACGATTTGAAGTAAGTTCGCTTCGTTGATCCATCTCTCTCAAGTATTTGATTGTTTGTATATAGAATATACTTTCTGAAGTAGTATCTTGCTTTAGTTCTTGGTTGAGCCCTCTAGGACGCTTCGGTGTTCACGCGCTCGCCTCGTAACTATCGTCGGATATATATGTTCGAATGCGCAGTATATGCGTTCTTCAAAAATAGTATCTCACCCTAGTTCTTGGTTGAGCCCTCTAGGACACTTCGGTGTTCACTCGCTCGCCTCGTAACTATCGTTGGATACAGATCTAGGTGTATATCTGCTGATTCTGCCGACGCGTCTTATATCGCACAGGCTATGTAATTTACCTTTGCCGTCGCGTCGTATGATGCCAAGGCTCCCTGTTTTCTGCACTTCCGATTACTGCACTTCCGATTATGCATTTACTTATGCCGTCGCGTCGAACGATGCCAAGGCTCCTGCTTTCTGCAATGTATTTACTTACGCCGTCGCGTCGAACGATGCCAAGGCTTCTGCTTTGTTATATATGTAGAATATTTCGTTCAGTTACACACCCTGAACAATAGTATATGCATTTCTTTACGCCGCCGCTGTATAAAGCACAGGCTTCTGCTTATACTACATATATAGCGCATAAATGAGCGTTCAAATGGAGATCAACTCCAAATCGCCCATGCGATTCCTTGACCGCTCCTCGTTCAAGATTCTGCTTGACGAATGAAGCCCCTATTGGAAAGGCTTCACTTTTTGGCAAAATGCTCTTTACGTAAAGACTAAGTTAATTACGTATGGCCTGGCTATGGCCCAGGGTTCCTGCAACCTTGATGGATGCAAAGTACGCACAACGGTGCGCATCCATTTCCCAAATTAAGCGTGGCGATTTCCTACCAAAGACGGGAGATGCTGCTGAAATGGATAAAAGAAACACACGCTTTCTCCGTAAAAGAGAGGAAGTGCTGCTAAAATTTCTGAAGAAGCTAAGAATAGCTCAGAAAGAACGTAGCAGGATACTCTGACATATAGCAGAGTGCTACCCAGTTCATTGTTTGCCCTCTACAACGTAGAAGGGTTCGTCACACCACTGCCGATAGAGCAGGGGAGGTGCTGACGAAATGGTTGGCAGAAGAGCTGCCTGAACCAATGGAACGGCATAATGATGTCCCTTGATGGAACGATGCCAGATCGGCTCGTATCCTTGTGCCTACAAGGGCACCTTGCTCGTAAGGGTCGCTGAGCCAGAGTAGAGGTTGCGCCTTGGCTAGGTTTGGACTCGTTGCGTAAAAATACGCCGAGTAGCCGATCTATTTAGATCGAGTCATATGCATGCTCATTGAGAACGGTTACACAACCAGACTCGTAAGGGCCGAAGAGCCAGAGTGTGTTGTTTCCACCCAAAGAGGTGTGATGCTCGTGGTGGCCGAAGTGCCAAAGAGCGGTGTTCTGCATGCATATGAATAAGACTTAAGGTCGCACATACTTCGCGGTTGAAGATCGTGTTAGGGGTACCCCCTCAGTAATGACTGTGTTGGGGCAGACTGAATGGGGTCGGGTACATACTCCCGTAGTGCTGAAAGCACGGGCTGCCTAAATGGCATGCAGATTCTGTCCAAGTAATTGTAAGACTGGCAGACCCCTTCAGGAATTATGCTCACTGTGGAATGACAGTGATGGTACAGCCTTGAGTGACATGTATTTTACTTTGGACCTGATAGAGTCCACGATGGCCTCAGTCACTCATGGGTTTTGGGGTCGTGGTTATCCTTAAGATCTAAGGATTGAACCCAACTACTGCAAGTAGAGGATGCATCCGAATATGGGCCTAGTAGGGTTCTCCCAGTTGAAACACACTGCCCTACTATGGATAGGGTCAACAGGCCTCTGGGGTATCTAAAATACATAGAATAATCAACCCCCAGAACGTCGCGTTGATGCCCGGACAATAGCTCTACCTGCGTACCAAAGGCGGGAGCGGTTAATTATCAAACAATGCATTAGTTCTAGGTACAACGATGTTTTGAATGTATGAGTGGATGACGTGTTGAGTCAGTCCTGCATAACCTTTGTGAAGGTGTCATGTTCGGTATACTACTAGACCGACTGGGCGAAGACCCGTGTTGTATCCGCACGACTAAGCGAAGCTCGAAGAGTTGTCCTTAGATGCGTGGGATACGGATGTGCCAAGTATGAAGACTTGAGCTAGACATCACTTTGAGACCCGGAAGAGGTCATGGCTAAGTTGTGGGGACTTATGCGGCTATTCAAATCACAGCCCTGAAAAGGCTTGCTCTAAGTCAAGAAGACTCGAGCGGATGTTCAACTCATAGCCCTGAGGAGGCTCCTGCGATATACGCTAAGTCTTGGAGGCTTGAGCGTCGTTATTGCGCATTGCGACCCTGAGTGGTCATTATTGTATTTGAGTTGAATGGATGTATGATTGCATGCTTACCAGACCATCAGTGGTTCTGACCCCGTTTTATGGGGATTTCAGGTGTTGGACCTGCGTGGCGATATACGGAGCAAGGCGGCATCGAGTTCCAAAGTTTCTCTAGACAGAGTTGTACTGCTTCCTTTTTATTGAACCTACACTGCTTTTCTAAGCAGTAGTGTTGTAATAAACATGTGGTTTTCGATAAAATGGAACACTTTGGTGGTCAATGAGTTGCTTGGCCACATACCTGCAACGTGCTCGGAGTTTTCTAAAACTGACGACTCATTATCGTCTGATTCCGCTGCTAAAAGCTTTTCTAAGTTCCGCTGCAAAGAAAAAAAAAGAAATTCATGAAAATTTTAAACTTAGCTTTGTTTTGGAAATCCGGGGCGTTACAAGAATGTTTATTTGAAAGGACAGGTGAAAATTTATTTTTGGGAAGGAAATCAACCGTGAGGTGAAATTGGAAGAATGATTAATGTGGGAACTGATCTTCGAAGAAGAACCACGAGGGTCGATTTCTGAAGAGAGATCATTATGAGGGTTTATTTTTTGAAAATGGTTCGAACCTATTTTGAAGAAGGAGATCAATAGCAGGGTTGATTTTTGAAAACAATTATCCGAAACTAGCTTTGTAAAATAAGATCAACACAAGGGTTGATCTTTTTGAAGATAATGATTCAAAACCAAATTTGAAAAGAAAATGAACACAAGGGTTGATTTTTGAAGATAATGGTTCAAAACCAATTTTGGAAAAGAAAATCAACACAAGGGTTGATTTTTGAAGATAATGATTTGAAACCCAATTTGAAAAGAAAATCAACACAAGGGTTGATTTTTTAAGATAATGGTTCGAAACCAATTTTGGAAAAGAAAATCAATACAAGGGTTGGTTTTCGAAAAAGATTGGACCAAAATATTGAACCCTTGGCGATCGTAACGAAGACTTTGCAAAAAACTTTCAAAATTTCATGATTTTGAAAAACCCTCATAGGTAATATCATTTCTCTCATGAACGATGTCAGGATCGTACCTCCTTCTGAGAAGAATAGGAATTTAATGTGGTTTAATAGAAGCTGATGATGAAGAAGATTTTTGAAATAAAAATATAATTTTTCAAAAACAAATGCCCCTGTGTTGGCAGAGGACGGAAGTATTTTGATATCAAAGATATGAAGAAAAATTGACATTTCATTGATAAGCAAAACTGATAACAAAAGACTGAAATATTTACAAGTACTTCGACCAAAAGGTCGCAAAAGACTGGGCTGACTGGCCCCTACAAGGTGACTGGAAAAAGGGGACGAAAGCAGAAAATTCTGGCATGATCAATCTTCTGAGTAGTCTGGGAAAGGCTTGGTCATGATGGCCAACTCGTCTTCCTCTTAGTCTTCAACAAGGATACTCTTGTCGATGCAATCCTGAACAATATTTTTGAAGACAAAACAGTGATCGATGTCATGCCCCACTGCCCGATGGAACTTGCAGAACTGATTCATGAACCTTCCCATGACTGTGGGAGGATTCGTGGCCTTTGGGAGTTTCACCAATCCCTTGGTCAGCATGAATTCAAGGGCTTCTTCGAGCGTTTGCTTCAGAGGAGTGAACTTGCGGTCATTACTCCAACCTTCACGTTTTAGCTTTTCCTTTTGTGGAAAGTTAGACTGAGACAGCTTGTCATTCTGCTTGGAAGACTTCTTCCCTTGAGTTGCACTGTGGTTCTGGCCACTATTGTTGTTATTTTTGTTTCTTCTGTTGCTGTCATGATCATGGCCGGAGGTATCAGCTGCATGAGTGAATGGTGCCTTCTTCTTCTGGTCTTGGATGCTCTTAATCAAAGGCATGCCCTCGTAGAGCCCATTTTCCATTCCTGACTCGAGTCATTTGGCTCGCTCAATCAACTTGATAACGGATTTTGCCAGAGAAGTGACAATGAGGCTTCTTAGGGGCTGAGAGAAATTGTTGAGGATTATTTGCAATGCATGCTCCTCTGGAATGGGAACCTTCATCTTGTTGCAGGTGCCTCTCCACCTGTGGATGAATTTGCCAGCTCTCTTATTTTCATTCTGCTTTAGGTTGTAAAGGTGATTGAGCGTAGGTGAAGCCTCAGTGTTGAATAAGAAGCGTTCAATGAACAAATTTACCACCTTATCGAACTCTCGTAGTTTGATAGGATTGATGTGGTTGGCATACCACCTGGCCGCTGTACCTTCTAAGCTGCGAGGAAAGCAAATGAACCGAGCCCTGTTATCTTTCCTGAACCGGCTGCACTCTGCATAAAATGTGGTCAAGTGGGCTTTAGGGTTGCCAGTTCCGTCAAACTTGAGAAACTTGCGAGGAAGATTCTTCAGGTTATCATCCCCATCTAGTCCATCATAAAAATCCTCGCCAGTGTAGGTCTGCTTGCCCTTACTCTTAGCTTGAATGTCCTTCATTGCTCGATTCATCTCCTTCATTTGCTTGCTCATTGGGTCCTCTGCTGGAATAAGTTTGTTCACAGATTCGAGTTCTGCAGTGATTTTCACAAACTGCTACGGAGGATTCTGATTGTAGACAAACTGTTCTTCCTCTTCTAATGCTTCCTCGGCTGATTATGATTCCTCAGAAGTGGTGTCAGGCTGGACCTTCTTTCTGACAATATGGTGATCATCACAAAAATTTTCCTCTCTTGTGGTTTTCTCTCTCTTCCTTCTCTTTTCCTTTCCAACCTCTATTTCCTCCTTTTTGAAGGGAGAAAATAAAAGACAGAATAGAAGAGAGAAGAGAAAAGAAAAGAAGAGAAGAGGAATTATTTTGCGGGGTCTCACTTGACCTTGATTTTGAAAATATTTAAGAAAATAACTCGCCTCCGTTTTGAAATATTGCAGGAAAATTGGGAGATGGGATTCGCTCATCGGTATGAGGTTCGACCGTTCCTAGCGTCTTTACTAGAGGTAATCGAACCAAGGGTCGAATTTATGCCTTTTTGCTTTTGCCTAAATATTATCTAAGAATTTATCCTAAGTCTAAATGCACAAAGAATCATACTTGTGTAATGTAAGAATTGTTATGATAATGAAGCCGTACATGATACTTCAAGTGCAAAATTTTGATGATGAGCAAGTGAATCAACTGCATTTCAGCTAAGGCGATAAAGAAAGATGACAAGCATTGAAGAAATCGATGAAGAATCTTTGAAGACTAGTGTGCATATGTTAAATTCATTAAAAGTCTTAGATTCTTGTAAGAGCCTTACTTAGAGTGCATATTTCGGTTGCATTTCACCTAAAAAGTCTTTAAAAAAACTTTTCTAAAAGAACTCTTCATGAAAATCTTTTAGAAAACTCTTTATTTAATTTTTCGTGTTTATTAGTCGACCAATAGACTCACCAGTCGACTAATCCTTTCGCGCCAAATTTTCTAAGCAAAATGTCATTTTTTATCAAATTAGTCAACCGAAGGTTTTATTAGTCGACCGGACAAAATGTCTGTTTTCTGGAAATTTAGCAGCAGTCGACTAATGCTTTTATCAGTCGACCGGACAGAACTTGTGTTTTTTTTCAAAAAAATTTAGCAGCAGTCGACTGAAAGGTTTTTCAGTCTACTGATGATATTATCAATCGACTAATTTCATCTCTAGTCGACTAAGTTTCAAAAGTTCAGATTTTCAAACCACTCGATTAACAAATCAGTCGACCGACGATAACTGTCAGTCTACTAATAACTAACTATTAGTCGACTAACTACTGTTCCAGTCGACTAATTTTGCCATTTTTCCTGAAACTTTAAAAAGGCGTGTCTTTTCATTTTTCAAACATTTTGATTATTCAAAATGGACTGTTTTGACATCCTTTCATACCCTCAACGCATGAAATGTTTCAACTATAAATATGAGTGCATTTTACACTCAAAAGTACTTCAATTCAATCAATTTGAATCAATTACTCTTTGCTTTTCACTCATATTCATTTTCTCACTCACGTGATATTTTTCACTTCAGTTTTTCACTCAAATTCCTTTGAGAGATAGTGAATTCGTGAGTAGAGTATTTCAACAACCTCAAAAGCCAATTTCATCTCATTTGCATTTAAAAAAAGGGCTCATAGGTTGTATTGTAAGTTGTTACTTATTTTCTGTAAAAGGAAGGACTCCTTGGTTTAAAGGAGTTGTTTGCTTTTAGTAGGTGTGTTACTGAAAGTGGGACCGGATTTGGTCTGTGTATGATCTTGTAGTTACACAAGGTTGATAGTGAAAATCTCAAGTGGGTTTTTGCTTGGGGACTGGATGTAGGTTGGTTGAATTTTTATAAATGCTCTTTTTAAAAGATAATTTTTCAGTAAAATCCTTGGAAAATTGTCAACCAAAAATAAATAACCAACTTTCCACAAAGTGGCAAGTACAGGTCGAATCCACAGAGAACGAGAATTACTCGATTATTTCTAAGGAATTCAATTTATTAATCACAAATACCAGTCTACAAGTAGAAGGCTAATAACAATTACAAATTAACATTAAAATAAAATGGAAAAGCACTTCAGTCTTCTATTGCACGCCAAGGGTATTTCTGTCTTTTTGACACTTCTCAAGTTTTCGCACTTGGACAAGAATCCCTGGAAAATTGTTATGCTTTTCAACCTAATAACATAGGAAAATACAAAGTTAGTAAATAACTCCAATAAATCAAAGTAGAAATGAAACTAAACCTAATTTTCAAGAAATTAACGAAACAAATCCTAATTACAATAAAATAATCAAATAAAATATTAAACTAATTCTAAAATTACCTAATCTAAGTCTAACAATGCTGGATGATACAAATTCAGTAATTAAAATGCAGAATATAATGAAAATAGACTGAAAATGACTAAAAGAATGAAATTATAAATCTACCCCTAAATAGTACAAAATAGACTTCTGAGAGCTCTCCGTAAACTGACTGTTTGACAAAGTAAACGAGGTCCGAATTTCCCAAAATTTGTTCTATTCTGTAACTAACATATTCAAGAATCTGACAGTTTTTACAGAATTGAAAAATGATATATGGAACTCCAGATATAAGTGTTTCAAAACCGGGAAAAATCTGGATATCGCAGGTCCCAAAATTTTAAAATCCGAAAAAGCTGTTTTCACAAAACGCTTAAAAATCAGACCAAATCAATTTGGATTGATCTGAAATTTAGTCTACAGACAGTTAACACACCAATAAAGTGAACAGAAAAAGAATTTTTGGAAAACTCAAAAATTTTGCACATGAAATAACGATTGTGCAATAGGAGAAAAATCAGGTTTTGAGTTCAATGTACTATTCACTTTAGAAATCTATTTTTCACACTAAGAATGCAATCTAACACTAATGCAAACCTAAATGATGTTGAATGACAGTTTATATGCAGACACTAAATGCAATTATACTAAATGTAATGAAAGTTGAATAAAATATACAAATTACGACTAGAGCTAAGTTAACTAATAAGTCAAATGCAACTAATATAATTAAAGGTGCAAACCTAACTATATGAAACAAAAGATGCAATTAATTAATACTAAACATAACTAACTATATGACATGCACCAACCAAACACACAATGCACCTTTATACGTTAAATCAACACTTGCTTCTAAGATATAACCAACCCAAGCAATATGACTAACTAGACTAACTGACACTATATCTAATATAACTTAAAACTAAAGTCAAATAAACACCTAAACACTAATGGGATGCGGTTATAAGTTTGACTTGAAAGATGTTCACGCCCCACCTAGATGAGTTGGTTGATATTTTGAAATGATCTTTTTAAAACAATTATTTTCAATAAAACTTTGGAAAATCGTCAACCAAAAATATAAAAACCGACTTTCCACAAAGTGGTAAGTACGGGTCGAATCCTCAGGGAACAGGAATTAAGCACAATATTTCTAGAAAATTTAATTTATTAATGACAAATGTCAATCTACAATTATCAAATTAATACAACTACAATTAATCACTAAAAGGAAAATAAACAAGCAATCAGTCTTCTGCTCCACACCAAGGGTCTTTCCGTCTTTTCGCCAATTAAAGAATCTTTGCACTTGGACGATAACCCTGGAAACTAAAATATGTTTTTCACCTAAAAATGCAGAAAATGCTAAGTTAGTATTCTATTCTAACAATGCAAACAATAACTAAAACTAGTTCTAATTTTACAAAAATAATAAAACAAATACTAATTATCCCACAAAAATTAAATAAAATATTAAGTTAATTCTAAAATTAACCAAAGTACTTCTACTAATGCTGTATGATGATTATGCAACTCCTAAAATGCAGAAACTACTGAAAACAAGTCTAAAATGCCGAAACTAGGAAAATTACGAAACTGCCCCTAACTAGTGTAAAATAGCATTCTGACAGGTTATCGGAAAACCGCTGTTTGACATGGCAAACGAGGTCCAATTTTCCCGAAATTTGTTCTGTTCTGCAACTGACAGATTAAACAAACTGACAGTTTTTACAGAATTGAAAAACAGTATCCAGAACTCCAGATATAAGCGTTTTAAATCTGGGAAAAATCAGGATATCGCAAGTCCTGTAATTTGAAATCCAGAAAAAACGGTTTTCGCAAAACGCTTAAAAATCAGACCAAATCAACTCCGAATGAGCTGAAATTTGGTCTGAAGTTAAATAACACGTCAATAAAGTGAATATAAGAAAAAAATTTGGAAAACACAAAGTTTTTGCACAGAAAATAATGCTAATGCGACAAGGCAAAAATCTGGTTTTTATTTGAGTGCACTATTCACTTTAAGAATCTATTTTAACACTCTAAAAGACAAATCAAACCTAATGCAATCTAAATGACACTGTATAACAGTGTATATGCAGATGATTATTATGAATACACTAAATGCACGACGAACAAAACACGATAAGCAAATTATGACTATAACTACGTTAACTAACCATGTAAATGCAACTATGCTAAACAATAAAATGCAATCTAACTACTAAGTTAACTAATATCTAACTATCATTCAATCCATCACAAAACACATCTCACACATACTAAACAAATACGATATACGTACACACACTTCTACACTAAAACTAAATTAGATAAATAAACTAATTAGTATAAAAATCAAAAGAAATAACACTAAATGGACTTACTTCACTAAAGAACAACGGCTAGGGTTAGGGTTTACACGGTCAACTCAACTAGGCTCGGTTTTGACTTGAGTAGGTTCGGATTGGGTTTGGATGAACTCGGATTGGATTAGGTAGGCTCGGTTTTGACTAGGTTGAGAGAGATAGGCTCGAGCTAAGGTGGACTCGACTCGGACTAATGTGGACTCGGCTAGGTTTGACCTAACTAGTTGGGTTTGGTTGACTTAGGTTAACTCGGTTTTGAGTTGACTTAGTCAACTAGGTTCGGTTGACTTAGGTTAAGGTTGACTCGACCTCGGTTTGGACTCACCCTGGGTTAGACTAAAACTTGACTCGGGTTAGCTCTTGGTCTTGGACTTAGGCTTATTAAGACTAGGTTGAACTCGGTTTAGGGTTGACCTAGTCACTAGGGTTGGTTGGGTTTAGGTGGGCTTGGACTAAGTTTGAATCAACTAGGTTTGACTTAGATAGGTTAGGTAGACTAGGTTGACCTAAACTTAGGTTAGGGTTGACTCCACTAAGCTTGACTAAGGTTGGGCTTTGGTCTTAGACTCGACCTAGGTGTGGTCTAGGCTTTGACTTAGGCTAGGCTAGATTTTGACTAGACTCAAAGGGGGTGTAGACTAGGGTTTGACTCGACCTAGGCTCGGTTTGACTAGGTTAGGTCTAGACTAAAGTAGTGACCTCCTAATTAATCTACAATTAATCCAAAGTTCACGATTTTAATGGAGAAGGTTGGGAAAATAAGGTAATAATGGTAATTGCTCAAACTTTGAAATAAATTGGATTCTCCATAAACCGTCCTACTTAATGAGGGAGTTACTCTCCTTAATTGTATTTAACTCTCACTTTGGAAAATGAAAAGTCCAACTTAGAAGAAAACCCCACGATTTTTGCTTTCCCAACTTGAGTAAAGAGCATTTATTCCTTTCTGAAAATCGTGGGACTTAATTTGGAATTTTAGTTTAATTTTCAAAAACACTTTCCAAGATCAAAGACTAACTCCTACTTTAATGCACATCCAAAATTTATTTCCTCCTTAAATATCCCACACGATTTTTGGGGAATCCACTCTTTCCAAAAACTTTTTAAATGCAATTACCTTAATTACCTCCCCTCTCAAAATCGCCAACTCTAAATTAAGAATATACTACCAAAGACTTTAAGACTCACCTAGGTAATGAAAAGGCCTAATTGAAAAACACGATTTTCTAAACTTAAATGCTTCCCTAATTACCAAAACCTACTTAATTAACCCCTAAAAACGGCTAGAAAAGAAAACCCTAATACATTGAACCTAGACACCTTCCTAACTCAACTAATGACAATTAAGGCTTTCTAAAAAAATCGACCAAGAGCTCAAGGGGAGCTCTAATGGCTGCCGCCCCACCTTGGGGAAGAAGAAGACTAATAAAATAAATAAAAAAAAACAAAATTTTCAAACTAAAAATTGAGTAACCTAAATAACAAACAATTTGAGAAACTAAATTAAATGATCTAAAACAAAACTCCTAATTACACAAATGAAAACATGAATAATACTATGCTGAAATTCATGAAAAACCGAAACACACTACATTACACAAACACTATAAAACCAAAACTCTACGAAAAATCGATTTTTGATAATTTTCCAATATGCTTAAAATACTCAAACAATAAAACACTCACACGTTCATTAGAAATATCATAAACTACTGAATTTACCCCCACACAACTCTACTAGACTGTAAAAATGTCAACCACACAAACAAATAACAAATTGAAACACAAAAATTACCCGCACTTCTAAAAAAAAATTTCTAAACCAAAGAGGAATAAACAAAAGAATTCAAAAGACAACATAAACTCAAAGCAAAATAAATCTACAGTAAACTTGCTGGAATATGATCTACGTAGGTTCAACTAACCCAGCTTTGATGCCAAAAACCGAACTAAGGCAAAACTTGAAAATAAATCAAAATCGGCTAGAATGGTTCTAGCCGATTTATGGATTTTTAATGAAAAACGCCTCTGTTCAAGCTCCCAACACCCAAAATAACTCAAACTAATCTTTTTGGAATGCTTTTTATGTAGAAATAACACAGCCACACACGTTGGAGAAGACAACCCAAATCGGCTAGAAGAAACTCTAGCCGATTTACCCGTTTTTCTTAAAAAATGATGAAAATCGATACTCGAACATGTAAACAATAAAACAAACCTAGATCTAACGTGCTGGTCTATGCACGGACTCTATTCTAAGGTTGAAAACAAAAAGAAAGCAAGAAACACTCAGAAAATAAAGAAAAGAAGACCAACACTCACTTTAGGTTTTAGCTAGAAGAGAAGGAAGAAGAAGACCTACCTTTTGGAAGATCCGACGACCGGGGGGATGAAGAAGAGCGGACCGTGGCTGGAGATGGACGTCCTATACAGTTCGAGAATGCTGTACTTCACCAAAAACGGCACCTTTTGCAGCTGCTACACGTTGGAGATCCACCGACGATGGAATGTGAGCCGATTCGCGATCGGAGGGTGTAGAAAGCCGGATGGAGATAGGGCCGGCTCACCTTGGTGGTGTGTTGCGCACTCCCGCCCAAGGTTAATGGTCTCCACCTCTGCTACACTTGCAAAAATACAGAAAAGTGGTGAAAAGACAGCAAGGAACAAGAAAGAAATGAAAAAAAACAAAAGAAAGATCGAAAATATGCTTGAAAATCAAGCATAGACCGGTCTTCAATGGCCAACACGTGGGGAAGATGGAGAGGAAGATGTTGCTGGAGTAGATTCACTGCAAGGGGCGTCCAAACACAGCCAAAGACGCCTAGGGTTTGCTGGAAACTATAATTTATACTTTTGATAGTTTTCAGAAACAAGGTTATAAAAAAATATTTTACTAGGCGCCACTTTCTGAGGGGTTTTCTGCAAAACTTTTTGAAATGGGTATGGATATGTGTGTGGGTTGGATTTTGGGCTTTTTAAGAATTGATCCAAGGTCCAATTGACCTAATTGGGTCAGATATGGATCCGATCCACCTCAAAATCCGTGCCCAAACACTGAAATAGCCATAACTCTCTCATTTTAACTCTGATTTTTCTGAAATTCGAACCATAGCCCCTTACTATCAAAACACATCTAAACATGGGTTTAAAACCTTAAACTTGATACAAAATGCATGAAAAACGTGTTTACATGATGTGCATTTCATGCATCATCATGAGTCAACTAGGTTGACTCAATTAACTAAGGATTAAATTAGAACCCGAAAGATTAAATTCTAATTAATTAAAACTGACAAGGATTATTAATACTAAAGACTCCATACCTAACACGCCTAATATATTAATCCTAATTAAGACTTGTCTAATTAGGGACTCAATCTTAATCCTAAAGTTTATGACCAATTAACTTAAATAAGTAATTCTAAATCTAACTTATACGCCTATGGAAAGATAACCAAGAGTAATTGAATGCCTACCAATGATATTTGGAAAGGTAATTTATCCAAAATCCGTCCAACCCAAAATGTTTGTCTTGACTTGCCTTAAATCTCAATTTGGAAAGATGGATGAGATGAAACCGTCCAGCCTAAGAGGAGTTATTGCCTTTCCTTAAATGCTTTGCAAAATGAATTTGAAAATCAATAAAATTGTCCAGCTCAACAAGGGCCACACATTTTGAACTTTCTCAAAATGATTGGAAGACATTTAAATGTTCTTTCTCAAAACCGTTGACACTTCTTTTGGTAACTCAATTGGAGTTTAAAATAAATTTCTAAAACCAAATAAGTAACTCCCTTCTATCTTAGTTCAATCACAAATTGAGGCTTTCTTTAATTGGATCCAACGAATTTGGATACACACCTTTCTCCAAACCGATCTGTTTTTCTTTTAACAATTACTCTACTATTTCAAATCAAACTTACCTAACACAACACCAAAACATTTTCTAAGTTAAAACCAATGAACTTGGACACTCCAATGAACCTTCTATATCCGAAAATAACCTATCAAAAGCAGCCAAGAGCTCTACTGGAGCTCTAATGGCTGACGCCCCTCCTTGGGGAAGATGACTATCTAAAACACCAAAATCAAAATATAAAAATTAAGCTAAAACTACCATGAAAATCATAAACCTAAATTAACACACCGCTATAACGAACTATCTAAACTAACAAAAACCTAAACAATTTATCTAATGTCTTGGAACTCAAAATAACATAAAACAACAAATTATCCAAACGCCTAGCCTAATGCACAAAGCATGGAAAATCAAAACTACTAAATCTATTTCAAAAGCAATATCTAACTTAACATAATATTAAGAACTGGAATGACATTAATTTCCTATCTAACAATCTATGGAACCTACAGCCGGCTGGACGACACCTACAACTCAGAAGCACAACTCAACATATATTTTCTTTTCTCAATTAAACTAAAACACCAAAAGAAAACAAAATGATATTTAGAAAGATCTTAATATGATGAACTCGACCAACACACACTCTATGAAACTGGGAAACTAACAAACACAACACTATGGAAATGACAAACCAACAAACAAAGCACATAAATTAACTAAAACTGTAAATCACACGCACTTACCTAACTTCAAACTTTTATTCAATGAAATTTTCAAAACCATTCACACGACACACCTAGACTCAAACCAACCTAGACCTTCAACGAAATCAAATTGAACCCAACATGAACGAAGTTTGCTAACCACATTCTACCAAAAAAAAAATCCAGACAAAATAAACACTACAATGCCAAGATCGACTAACATGAATCTAGTCGATTCTTGGGTTTTGACTCAAACAAGACCCCAACACAAATTCAACGACAACCGGGGCATAAAATATATTTTGAAATATGTTTTCTCTGCTAAACTAACACAAAAAAACAGAAATGAAAAACAACAAAAATTGGCTAGAACAAGATCTAGCCGATTTCCACGTTTTTGGGCTAAAACGATTAAAAACTAACACTCTAACACATCAAAATGAAAACCAACCTAGATCTACCGTGCTAGTCTGTGCACAAAAGCTACACTAAGGCTAGAACGATAAAAACACAACACATTAACAGAAAATAAAGTAAAACAAACGAGCACACTTGATTTGGGTTTTAACTAGAAGAATAGGAAGAAGAAGACCTACCTCTAGGGTGATCCGACGATTGTGGGGGAGAAGAGAGCGGACAATAGCTTTAGATTGATGTCTCAGATTGTTCGAGGATGCTGGAATATCACCACGAGCAGGGGTTTAACAGCTGCAACACATTGGAGATCCACCGAAGATGGAAAGGGTGCCGATTCGCGATCGAAGGGTTTAGAAAACCGGATGGAGGTAGGGCCGACTCATCTTGTTGGAGTGTTTCGCACTTTCACACAAGATAGATGTTCTCCACCTCTGCTACACCTGCAAAAACACAACAAACAATGGTTAATCATAGCAAGGATGAAGAAGAAACGAAAAGAATTGAAAAGGGAGAGAAAGCAATGCTTGAATTTCAAGCAAAACCCAATCTTCAAGGCAAATGAGGTGAGATGAGAGGTTGGAAGGGGGCTGGAGTGAGAATCACAATGGGGGGCGTCAATTCTAATGCCAAAAACGTCTAGGGCTCAGCCAAAAAGTATATTTATACTTTTGGCAATTTTCAAAAACAATGTTATAATAAAAAATTTTACCCTACGCCACTTTCTGAGCGGTTTTCTACAAATCTTTTGTAATTGGGTATGGATATGCATGTGGGTTGGATTTGGGCTCCCTAATGATTGGTCCAAGGTCCAAAACAGCCTAATTGGGTCGGATATGGATCCGATCCACCTTGAAATCCATGCCCAAACACTAAAATAGCCATAACTCTCTCGTTTTAACTCTGATTTCTCTGAAATTCGAACCACAACCCTTTGACATCCAAATACATCTAAACATGGGTTTTAAACCTTAAACTCACCACAAAATTTATGAATAACTCGCTAACATGATGTGCATTTCATGCATCATCATAGGTCGGGAAAGACCGAACCAGGATAAATTATGTGTTCTTTGTGTGTTTGCTTTTCAAATTGCAAAATCCGTCAATATTCCATAGACAATTTTTAAAAGCACTATTCACCCCCCCTCTAGTGCTCGTTGCCTCGATCCTACTGCACTTTCATTTGGTATCAGAGCAGGTTTGCTATTATTTTGATTTGATCATCATCTAGCATGACAACTACAACATCTCAGCACAAAGAAGGATGCTCCTCTGTTCATCCTCCTCTCTTCGACGGAACAAAATATGGACACTGGAAAGTGAGAATGACAATATTCTTGCAATCCATGGATCTCAAAATTTGGAGAGTTGTTTCAGATAAGTACCAAACTCCATCAACTGATTTCAGCCGATGGACCGATGAAGAAAAGAAGACTGCTTCACTTAATGTCAAGGCAATGAATGCATTGTATTGTGCCGTTGACAAGGTAGAGTTCAATCGCATCTCTGAATGCTCTACAACAAATGAAATATAGCATACTCTTCTTGTGACTCACGAAGATTTGGTTGGTAACCTAATGGCATATGAAGTCCAACTTCAAGACAGACAAGAAGAAGAACCCAAGAAGAAATCTCTTGCTTTTAAGGTTACTTCTAACTCTGAAAATTCAGAAGAAGAAGAAGATGAAGATATAGCCCTCATTACAAGGCAATTCAGAAGATTCATCAAAAAGGAAAAATTTCAAAGAAAGGTAAAGAAAGCGGATTCTTCCAATCCCAATGAAGTCAAGTGCTTTAACTGCAAAAAGGCAGGACATATCAAGAAAGATTGTCCTCTTCTTAAAATCAAGCCCAAGGACCAATTCAAGAAGAAAAAGGCATTTCAAGCATGTTGGGATGATAGTGACTCTTCTTTCGATGAAGAATCAAATGAAGAAGTCGCCAACATGTGTTTTGTAGCACAAGAAGATTCGGTAAGTCAATTTGACTATGATGATTTATTAGAAGCATTCAATGATTTATATGCTAAATTTAAGAGTCTAAGTTCTAAAAACAAATAGTTAAAAATTGAAAATTTAACTCTTGACTCTCAAAACAAAGTGTTACTTCAAGAGATAGAAGATCTCAAGAAGGAAAACTCTTGTCAAGCATTTGAGATAAAAGAAATTGGAACAAGAACCAATCTCTTACAAAAAGAAATAACTAGTCTAAAAGAAAAATCAAATGATCTTCTTTCTATAGTGACCGAATTCACAAATGGTCAAGAGAATCTAGAAAGACTTCTTGGTTCTCAAAGATGTTCAGTTAATAAAACCAGATTGGGATATAGCTTCTTTGATACTCAAAATAGACCAAACTATGTTGTGAAAAATCAAATACAATATTCTCAACCATTTGTTCAAAGAACTAAATTTTCTAGTAGAAATGCATCTAATCATGGAACTTATAATGCTTACAAGCCTAGACATGATTACTCTAGAAATGCTAAAGCTTGTTATAGAAAGAATACTTTTTATCAAAGGAAACCAAAATCCAAATGGATATGGGTTCCTAAGACTAACTCTCATAGACCCAAAAATAGAAAGGGGTCAAATGCTTTATCTTCTAATTTTGTTGTAGGTACACAAAATAAGGATCAAATGGATATTGGACAGCGGTTGTTCCAAACATATGACTGGAAGACCGGAGTTATTTTTCACCCTCCAAAATAAGGATGGAGGAACCGTCACCTTTGGTGACAATAACAAGAAAAAGTAATAGGTATTTGTAATATTGATAATCCAAAATTTCCCTTGATAGAAAATGTTCTTTTAGTAGATGGTTTAATGCATAATTTATTATCTATTAGTCAATTATGTGATAAAGGTTTTCATGTTTCTTTTGAACATGATTTATGCTTAATTTCTGATTTTTAATCTAAAAAGATCATTTTTAAAGGTAAAAGAAGGAACAATGTGTATGAACTTTATCTAGATGAGTTACCCATTTTTAATGAAAAATGTCTTATTGTTTCAAATGAAATTCAATGGTTATGGCACAAGAGACTTGGACATGTTAACTTTAAAATTATTTCCAAGTTATCCAAGAATGATCTTGTTAGAGGTCTACCTAAAATACCATATAAGAAAGATCACTTATGTGATGCTTGCCAAAGGGGTAAACAAATCAAGAGTTCTTTTAAAGCAAAAGATATAGTTTCAACAAAACGTCCTCTTGAACTTTTACATTTAGATCTTTTTGGACCGTCTAGAATTCAAAGTTTGAATGGTAGCAAGTATGCTTTTCTTATAGTAGATGACTATTCTTGATTTACATGGGTGATTTTTCTAAAAAGCAAAAATGATGCTTTTTCTGAATTTTCCAAACTTTGTAGAAGAATTACAAATGAAAAATCTACATCTATAATTAAAATTCGTAGTGATCATGGTGGTGAATTTGAAAATGAATATTTTCTAAAGTATTGTGATTTACATGGTATATCTCACAACTTTGCTTTTCCAAGAACGGCTCCACAAAATGGAGTTGTTGAAAGAAAGAATAGAACTTTGCAAGAATGTGCTAGAACCATGCTTCAAGATAAAAACTTACCAAAATACTTTTGGGCTGAAGCAATAAATACAACATGTTATGTTTTAAACTGTGTTCTTATTCGACCAACTTTACATAAAACATGTTTTGAATTGTATTATGATCGTATACCAAAGATCTCATATTTCAAAATTTTTGGTAGTAAATGTTTTTTGTTAAATACCAAAGATAATCTTGATAAATTTGATTCAAAATCAGATGAATCAATATTTCTTGGATATTCCTCTAGAAGTAAAGCTTATTGTATTTTTAATAAAAGAATATCTTGCATTGAAGAATCTTTACATGTTGCATTTGATGAGAATTGTGAACAGGTTATACCTCTAAGCGAAGGAGAAGAAGTAATACTTCAAGAAGAACCTTTGATAGAGAGTACTTCTCAAAATAATGTTCTTCTTCAACCGGTTTGGAAAGAAGTTTCTAATCATCCACATGAACAAGTTATTGGAGAAATAAAGAGTGGTGTCCAAACTAGAAGGCAATTAGAAAAATATATTGCAAATGTTGCTTTCATATCTAAAATAGAACCAAAGAATATCAATGAGGCTTGTAATGATGAATTTTGGCTTTTGGCCATGTCTAAAGAACTTAACCAATTTACTAGGAATGATGTTTAGGATCTAGTTGATTGTAAGATCCGCAATTTTTCAGAAAATATCTGAATAAAATTCACGAGGCATTTACCGGTAAACATAGCATTTTTCTCAGAATGAGAAATGAATCAATTCCTGTGAGCCAGTTATACTTAAGATATTCGTTGAATCGCGAATATATGCTCAAACATTCTGGAAGCCATAACCTCCTATCTGAACGAAATCAAAAGATTTCCTCCAGCCAACTTTCTTAGTTACGTCAATACAAAGAGAATGACGTACTCAGAATTTTTTGGAAAAAAATCGCCGAAAACCAGAAATTTTTGCGGGACCCACAGAAATATTGGTGAGACTCACAGAAATATTTCTCAGAAAAACATTCTAAAATATTCTAGAATGTTCCATCACCTTCCAGGACCTTTCTGCATGTTCCAGCACCTTCCAGGACCTTCCAGAGCCTTCCAGAGCCTTCCAGCACCTTCCATGGAAGAGATTCTCAGAAAAGCCTAAGGGCAAAAGGGTAAATGGGGTTGCTTAGCCCCTAAGCAACCTCCTCTATAAATAGAGGAGGCCCCCTTTAGAAAAAATCGCCAACCCCCCCTTTGCCTTCTCTCTCTCTTCCTTTTTTCAAACCTCCCCCACCTAGCCCAGTAGGTCTGAGCCTGCCTGACTTAGCCTGAGCCTGCCAGACCTAGTCTTAACCCACCTGACCTAAATCTGAACCTACCTGACCTAAGTCCAAACCCAGTTGACTTGACTTAAACCTGGTTTGGTTCAAAGTCAAAGTCCAAGTCCTTTTTTGTTCGAAGTTTAAAGTTGATCCTTTTCGAAGTCGAGCCTCGTTCGAAGCATCAAAGCATTCCAGAGTCGTTTCTTCCTCAAATTGAAGTAAGTTCGCTTCGTTGATCCATCTCTCTTAAGTATTTGATTGTTTGTATATAGCATATACTTTCTGAAGTAGTATCTTGCTTTAGTTATTGATTGAGCCCTTTTTGGATACTTCGGTGTTCACCCGCTCGTCTCGTAACTATCGTCGGATATATATGTTCAAATACGCAGTATATGCGTTCTTCAAAATGGTATCTCGCTTTAGTTCTTGGTTGAGCCCTTTAGAACACTTCGGTGTTCACCCGCTCGCCTCGTAACTATCGTTGGATGCAAATCTAGGTGTATATCTGCTGATTTTGTCGACGCGTCCTATATCGCACAGGCTATGTAATTTACCTTTGTCGTCGCGTCGTATGATGCCAAGGCTCTATGCTTTCTGCAATTTTCGATTAATGCACTTCCGATTATGCATTTACTTACGCCATCGTGTTGAATGACACCAAGGCTCCTGTTTTCTGCAAATATATATGTACAATATTTCGTTCGGTTAAACACCCCGAACAATAGTATATGTATTCCTTTACGCCGCCGTTGTATAAAGCACAGGCTTCTGCTTATACTACTTATATGGCGCGTAAATGAGCGTTCAAATGGAGATCAACTTCAAATCGCCAATGTGATTCCCTTACCGCTCCTCGTTTAAGATTTTGCTTGACGAATGAAGCCCCTATTGGAAAGGCTTCGCTTTTTGGCAAAATGCTCTTTATGTAAAGACTAAGTCAATTACGTATGGTCTGGCTATGACCCAGGGTTCCTGTAACCTTGATGGATGCAAGGTACGCACAACGATGTATATCCATTTCCCAAGTTAAGCATAGCGATTTCCCGCTAAAGAAGGGAGATGCCGCTGAAATGGATAAAAGAAACACACACTTTCTCCGTAAAAGAGAGGAAGTGCTGCTGAAATTTAAGAAGCTAAGAATAGCTCAGAAAGAACGTAGCAGGATACTCTGTCATACAGCAGAGTGCTACCCAGTTCATGGAATGCCTTCTACAACGTAGAAAGGTTCGTCGCACCACTACCGATAGAGCAGGAAGGGTGCTGACGAAATGGTTGGCAGAAGAGCTCCCAACACCAGTTGAATGGCATAATGATGTCCGTTGATAGAATGATGCCAGAACGGCTCGTATCTCTGCGCCTACGAGGGCACCTTGCTCGTAAGGGCCGCTGAGCCGGAGTAGAGGTTGCGCCTTTAATAGGTTTGGACTCATTGCGTGAAAATACGTTGAGTAGCCGATCTATTTAGATCGAGTCATGTGCATGCTCATTGAGAACGGTTACACAACCAGACTCGTAAAGGTCAAAAAGCCAGAAAGTGTTGTTTTTACCCAAAGAGGTGTGATGCTCACGGTGGCCGCAGTGCCAAGAGCGGTGTTCTGCATGCATATGAATAAGACTTAAGGTCGCACTTACCCCGCGGTTGAAAATCGTGTTAGGGGTACCCCCTCAGTTAATGACTGTGTTGGGGCGGACTGAATGGGGTCGGGTACATACTCCCGTAGTGCTGAAGCACGGGCTGCCTGAATGGCATGCTTATATCTGTCCAAGTAATTGTAAGACTGGCAGACCCCTTCAGGAATTATGCTCACTGCGGAATGACAGTGATGGTACAGCCTTGAGTGACACGTATTTTACTTTGGACCTGATAGAGTCTACGATGGCCTAAGTCACTCATGGGTTTTGGGGTCGTGGTTATCCTTAAGATCTAAGGATTGAATCCAACTACTGCAAGTAGAGGATGCATTCAAATATGGGTCTAGTAGGGTTCTCCCAGTTGAAACACACTGCCCTACTATGGATAGGGTCAACAGGCCTCTGAGGTATCTAAAATACATAGAATAATCAACCCCCAGAATGTCGAGTTGATGCCGGGACAATTGCTTCGCCCGCGTACCAAGGGTGGAAGAGGTTAAATATCGAAACAAAGCATTAGCTTAGGTTCAACGATGCTTGAATGTATGAGTGAATGACGTTGTTGAGTCAGTCCTGCATAACCTTTGTGAAGGTGTCATGTTTGGTATACGACTGGACCGACTGGGCAAAGTCCCATGTTGTATCCGTACGACTAAGCGAAGCTCGAGGAGTTGTCCTTAGATGTGTGGGATACGGATGTGCCAAGTATGAAGACTTGAGCTAGACATCCCTTTGAGACTCGGAAGAGGTCATGGCTAAGTCATTGAGACTTAAGCGGTTATTCAAATCACAGCCCCAAAAAGGCTTGCTCTAAGTCATGAGGACTCGAGCGGATGTTCAACTCATAGCCCTGAGGAGGCTCTTGCGATATGCGCTAAGTCTTGGAGGCTTGAGCGTCGCTATTACGAACTCTGACCCTGAGTGGTCAAACACATTGCTTGAGTTGAATGGTTATATGATTGCATGCTTACCAGACCATCAGTGGTTCTGACCCCGTTTAATGGAGATTTCAGGTGTTGTACCTCCGTGGCGATATGCGGAGCAAGGCGGCATCGAGTTCCAGGGTTTCTCTAGATAGACTTGTACTGCTTCCTTTTATTGAGCCCATACTGCTTATTCGAGCAGTTGTAATAACCATGGGGTTTCCGATAAAATGGAACACTTCGGTGGTCAATGAGTGGCTTGGCCACATACCTGCAACGTGCTCGGGGTTTTTAAAACTGACGACTCATTATCGTCTGATTCTGTTGCTAAAAGTTTTCTAAAGTTCCGCTGCAAAGAAAAAAAAATCATGAAAATTTTAACTTAGCTTCGTTTTGGAAATCCAGGGCGTTACAGAATTGGTATCAGAGCATGTGTCTGAGAAACCTGATTCAAGATCCGTCATAGTCACGATATTGCACTGTAAGTATATATTTTATACTTGTGTTCTGATCTGGGTGCATCTTTGTATAGATGGCAACTCACGACTTTCGAGGATAGTGCTATCGTTGCGGGATCATGCACGATGAGTGGGTATGCCCATATGAGGTCCAAGACTACCAGTTTTGTGGCGAAGAAGGGCATTCCGCCAACGAATGTCAAATGAAACATACCGCCGATATGGGTCGGCGGGGATCTCTTGGTCTTAGGGATGAGACCTCGCGTGTTAGTGGACCACATTACTCCAGTAGGGGGAGTAGCCGCACCCTAGCAACTTCAGATGAACTACCATCTCTGGTAGAATTTGACCTGAACTTCCTTGAGGGATTCGGTCAATCGCAAGGCTATCAACAGGCATCATGTACGCCTAGCTTGCACAGTCAGGATGAGGAATGCAATAACTTCTTCTATAATCCCATTATGATTTCGGATTCCTCGGATCATAGTGCTATTATATGGGAGAATAGAGCGGTTTCACAAACACCGAGCCTAAATGGCCAGGGAGAGGGATACAACTTCTATTATCCTGTTATGATCTCGAACTCCTTGAGTCATAATGATACTGAATGGGCAAGTGGACCGGCATCACTGATCTACCCACAAGATTCGCTTGAGAGCGCGGAAGTGCCACTCAAGCCGAAACTAGTTGTGTCTGCACCAAGGCCATGTGGCAATAGATGAACCTTTTTTACTTCATCTTCATCAAAGAAATCCAGGTCTTGAGGAGACTGGTGATGTTTTGGAGTCAATAAACTCATGTATATGGTTTCTCAACGCCTAAAGTCTGTCAGTGCGGCATGACGTTTTGTTTAAGGCGATGCTTGTGTAAATGTGATGTATATTAAGTAAATAAAGCTTTGCTTCGATATATACATTGAGAAACTAAAACACGTTGCTTGTATGTGATAGATAAATGGCTCCTACGACAAGGAGAACCATGCCGAGCGAGGAGTCCCATACTCAAGGATTCCTGATAGAAACGCTCAACAACCTGGTTACCGCCATCCGTGAAACGAGGCCAGAACCAGTCGTACCATGCAACGAGAACCTAGGAGGAATAACTTATGAGAAGTTCCTCAAGCTTGACCCGCCAATTTTCGTTGGCAGAGCCGATCCGGAGCTCGCAGATAGTTGGATCGAAGAGACAGAACGTGCCTTCTCAGTACTAGGAGTACTAGAAGAGAAGAAGACCAACTTTGGCACGTACCGGTTGAAAGATAATGCACGGAAGTGGTGGGATACCACTAAACTTATCCAGTTCTCACAAGTCGAAGTCATTCCTTGGACTGACTTTCAGAGGACTTTTATGGATAACTACTTCCCGTTGCATTCCAGAAACAAGAAAAAGATGGAGTTTCTGGAGTTAAAACAGGGCGGTATGAGTCTGATGAACTATACCACCAAATTTCAGAATCTAAAGCGCTACTGCTTTTGATTGTTCGAAACAGACCAAGAAAGGGTCGACAAATATGTGAATGGTCTACGCGAAGAGCTACAATCTCGAGTGATAACGAGCATGCCTACAACTTTTCAGGCTGCAGTGGCAGCAACTTCAAAAATCCAAGAGGATTGGGCGCGATCTAAAGTGATCGTAGCAAGGAAGCCCGTAGTGAATGGTGGGAATCGTAAGAGGACGTTCCCAAGTGGCCAGGGTTCACGACAACCCTTTCAAAAGAAGAAGTTCCAAGGAGAAAACAATACTCAGCAAGTCGTGAGGCCAAGATAGAACACGACTCCAAATGGTCAACAGTCCAGTTTGAGCTGCCCAAAGTGTCGTGTAAACCACCCCGGAAAGCCATGTCCTCGTGACATTGGTGGTTGCCTTTATTGTGGCAAGATGGGCCACTTTATAAGGGATTGCACCAAAAAGGCTGTAGATGAACAAAGGGGTAATGCCAGATCTTCCGGACCCTCTCGATCAGCACCACAGCGTTCGCAGTTCCAACGACCGCCCCCTAGGATCGAGCAAAGGCCTGCTGCAGGTCGTGTATATGCTGTAATGATTGAACAAGTCGAAAATGGTGACCTGATTGAAAGCACCGTACCTGTTAATGGACATGCAACTTACATCTTTTTTGATTGTGGTGCTACTCATATGTTTATCTCCGACGATTTCACTGAACAACTCCACGCCTCGGTGCAACCGGTTGATAAAATGATCGAAGTGTTGTGAACACCCCAATTTTTTCAAAAACTTTTAAATATTCCCTTTTTGCTCCTGACCCCATTTTCTGAGCAATTGAGTCACTTTTAAATCTAAATTCCAGTTCATTTCTCAAGTTTTACTGAAATTAAATTCATTTTATATGTCTGACTTGATTTCGGATCCGGGTCTATTGTCCAGATCCAAATCTGAGTCTTGTTGTCCAACTTTTAAATTAAAATTACAGAAAATACCAAAAATAGTTTTTAAATAGCTTGGACAATCTATCCGGCATTCGTTTGGATCCATCATATTGTATTTCTTGATTCGAGTGTCAAAACTGGAACATTTTCTCAAAACCTGAATCCAAACCCATTTTCTGAAGAAAATTCTAAAGTTCAAACCCAGATTTTCAGAAAACCTCTCTCTTTGTAAATATTTCTCAAAAAAAATACAAAAAAATAGTCTTGTCTCTCATATTACTTAGGTTTTTAGGGTTTTATTTCCAAAATTAAAAAATAAGAAAATACCCAGAAAAAGAAACAAAACAATCAAAATAATAAAAGAAAATGGTTTAAAAAAAAAAAAAACCCGTTTTGGAAAAATCTTCTTTAAAAAACCTCTTTTTGGAAAATTTAGGGAAAACCCCCTTACAAACCTCAAAAATCGAGTTAGGGTTTTAGGGAACCTTCTCAAGTTTTCTCTCTCTGGCCGCACCTCCTTCCTTCATCCCACTGAACCCTGGAAGCTTCCATCCTCCTTCTCTCGCCCAAAACTCCCCATGTGCAACCTCTCCATCGCTCTCCATTCTCATCTTTCAGCCACCCATCACCAACCGAACCCCCATCAACCCTTGATCCCCAACGGCTCGACCCCTCTGGATTCGGCTTCTTCTTCTTTAAGAAGGGATTGCATGGGCCTCTTCAATCCATCATGTTTCACCTCCCCACAGTTCAATCCATCCGTTTCCACCCTTTCTCTTTCCTTCAAAATCCACCGCTTCTTCACCACTGCACCCCCTTTTCTGTACAGGATCGCGTTTCACCTCTACGTTACCCCATTTCCTCCTTCAAAAAATCTGTTATCACCCCTCCCTGACCTTCTCCTCTGAATCCATTTTCATCCATCCCCTCTTCTTCATGCATCCTCAACTCTCCACCATTGCCCCCTTTTCTGCCTCTTTTTCCCCTCTTCCTCGTTTCACCCTTCTCATCTGCGACAGCTAAAAGAAGTCGATCATCCCAGCGACCAGAGCAGGCTGAAGGAGACCGATTACAGCAAGCAATCTCCAAGCCCCAGTGGCAACAACGTCCAGCAAGGTTGTTTTCCCCTTTTTCAACCAGAATCAGCTTTATCTACGGTAAACATCAATCTCCCTCTCTTATCTCTGGTCTTTTCTTCAGCTCTTCTTGTTAATCGCTCCACTAAAGCACTTCTGGCGGTGCCACTTTGCTCATAGCAATGTAGGACCACCTACGTGCGAGATCAAATGGAACAAAATCATGTTCTAATATTTTCTTTCGTATTTTTCAAGTTTTCCTAATTCTGGTTCGTGTCTCTCTTCTTTCCCTCTTAATCATAATTTGTTTTTGTATATCGACTATCTTTTGACCTTCCATTTCCTGCTTTCATCTTAATCTCACAGTTGATTTCTGGTTCTTTTTCTTGATTATCTTTTGGGTTTTGGCTTGGCATTTATGTCTTTATTTCTTATTTCCATTTCGAATTCCCGACCTACATTCAATTACATTTGATTTTCTTTTTGGCTTTGTTCTGTTCATTCCTTTTACTATATTTCATTTATCGTAAATCACATTTTACAACATCATATTTGATCGCTAATGGCAGGTACTTCTCCATGATCACAATGCATTCTCATTACATTTTTTTTTCTTATCTTAGTTTTATTCCATCACGCCAGAACAGACTCACGTTGAAAATCCATAATGTAATTTGAATATGTTATGAAAAGGGAGCCTGCAACAATCTGATTTCCTCTTGGGTTCACGGTTTCACTTATCTGATCTGACATACACCAGCCCAAAATTTCAGATACCCATGGTCATTCGAACAACATCCGCCACCCAAAGCAAAAATATGTGGCCCATTTCATGATTCTGATCTCGTTTTTGATAAATTGTTGTGTGAACACTTCAATTTAATAGCATTTACTTGAACTACTTGTGGTTACTTCTAGAAATACTGTTAAGCAGTTCGTAATATCATAATGTTTCACACTGATGGAGTCGGCTGTCTGTTCCAGAATCATCCTTTTGTTAGTATTTGGGTTAGCCCATCCATGACGTTATTGTTTGGTTACTCTGATCGTTGAGAGATGCTTCTTTGTGGAATGTCCAGGCATTACAAGTGATTATCATATAACTGCAACTCTTCAGCTACCCTATATGTTGCGAATGGATAGACGACATCATGTATGTGGCCCAGAAGATGTTATTCGTAGGTTGGAAGGATCATCGTATTAAGTATTTTATGATGTAGTCTCTCCTATGTTTCCATATCACGCACCCTACAATATTTCCCTATTCTCGATTTCTCTGTAGTCATGATAACGAAGCCTCTGATGACAGATCATTGGACAATTTTCTTTTCTTTTTACGTTAGATATGGATATTGTATTCTTTCACATCCCTTGGACGAGTGAGCAGATATCAGGTATGGAATCTCATTATAATCTCCGACATTTTCTCTCTTTTTTTATTTTTTGATCTGTATACTTACTATGATATGCTTTACTAAAGTAGATCCATGATAGATAAATCAGATTTTCCACCTGTTTTAAGCAAAGTATTGATGTCTTCTGTATTGTAAATGTTTTCAGGAGTTGTGAAATTTAACTGTTATGGATCCAGTCAATAAGATGCCACTCCAACTTCTTATTCAATTGCAGCTACTTCCTTTGCCTTGTGGTTTTCATTTTCTTTTCTGCATAAGTCTTTTGGTTATACTGTTTCCTGTTTTCATAATGTGGTTATTGTGTTTTAGTCTATCTATCACATGTATAAATCCATTTTATGCTGGTAGCAAATTATCTTTCTTCCACACATCCAATGCTTCTTGTTTAAACAGTTTTTCATTATAACAGAACTTATCCGTTAGGGTCTCATGTTTTGACTGGCTAGCTTTTTTTTTGAAATCTTGATTGACAGAAATTTAAGGCAATCCAAAGTGAATGTATATCAGGATCCCTCTGTTTGGTTGATTTATTGCTATTGTTAACTCTTCCATATTCTCCTTTGTGTTATAGTGCAATTCCCAGCTGATTGTGGGAAAGTGGTTTGTGGTGCATTAGGTATTCAAGACTGATTCTCCACACTTAACAATGTCTGATCCATAGATCTAGCTTTGAGCAGTAATCCTACTCAACACGATGAGAGGTTTGGACAGTTCCATCATGAGACCCTGGGCTGGTTTTTACTTCAATTCATCTACTGCTTGCATTCTCTATGTGGATATAATGGCTGAGCCCACTCACTGGATTCATCTGTTACGTGCATTCTCTGGTTGTTTTTTAATTCATCTGCTGCTGCATTATAAACCATTAGTTCTTCAGATAAGTTTTTCTCTTGCATAGAATCATATATGAAAGGGCTGTTACTTAGGTTTAAGCTTCTATTTTTGCTCTTTTCAGTTGTTTTCTTGTAATGTTAGCAAGATCATATATTTCTTGGTTACATGATACAAATCAAGTGTTCAAATTCTACCTTCATGTTTTCTTGTTACCTACACATTCCTTTCCAAGCCTGCTGCCACAGGAGCACCACTGGACATCCACTGGATTGGCAACTTCATTATAAGCAACTATTGGTACACCGCAATCTGATAGATTGAGGCAGTCACTCTGCATGGCCCTAACGTTTCTTGATGCTTATTTTACTACTACTTTGCGAGATCTCAATGGTTCTATCATATGTGCTCTGATTCCATTGCTAATGGCCAGGCATTCCACATCATTCCCAGATAAGAACTTTGCTGCCAGGACTTAGAGAAGCATATGACAGCGCTGAAAAGACTGAACTTGCATTGCAGTTATGCAACTTAACCATCCAGCTATGTATCTCAATTCATTCCCAATTATAAAACATCTTCTTTACATTCCAACACATCACACACTATGCACAGCAGTGTGGCACCCACTGTAGCAGAATAATGCTCACTTGCCGGTTGTGCATTACAGCTCCAGCAACCCTTGTTGTCACCCCTACATTTACAAGCAATGTAGGTGCTACTACCCTTGTTTGTTATCCGCAACACTTACATATTGTCATCTGTGCGTAACTCTTTATGCACTTTCCATTTGCAGGCTTGTCTGTCACTGTATCACAAGTCTCCCTACCCTCTGTATACTCATCTGGGCCATAAGACCATGATCTTCCATAATGGTTCACAAGGAACCATTGTAACCTATTTCTTTTCTATAGTAGTTCATCAAAGAACTACCATAGCTGTGAGTTTTCACCGTGGTTCACGAAGAACCACCGTGGCCTTTCTTTTTATGGTAGTTCATCAAAGAACTACTATAATGTGACTTTTCACTGTGGTTCACCAGGGACCATTGTGACCTACTCCTTTTTATGGTAGTTCATGAAAGAACTGCTATAGCTGTGATTTTTCAGTGATTCACAAGGAACCACTGTGGCCTTGTTTTCCTACAGTAGTTCATCAAGGAATTTTTGTGGTTGTAACCCTTCATAGTAGTTCACAATAGAACATCACAGTCTTTTATTTCCATGGTGTTTTCGTCGCGAAATTTTTCCCCGTCTTCCATTCCTTGCGGAAGAGAAAGAGGGAGAAACGCTTTCGCGGTTCAAACTTGACCGGATTTTGAGAATTGTTTTTGAAATACTCGCCTCCGTTTTTAAAAATTGTGGGAAAATCCATGGGATGGGGCTCGACCTGTCGGTACGAGGTTCGACCGTTCCTGCCGCCTTTAACAGGGGTAATCGAACCAAGGACCAAAATTGTGCTTGACTTAGTTAAATCATCAAAATCATGTTCTATCCTAAATGCACAGAGAATTCAGGCATGTGCTTATGAGGTTTTGGAAAATGGAAGTTGGAAAACATGATGTACGCTTGGAAAATATTTAGAGTTGAAAGCTATTTCTCAGGAAAGAGGTGATAGTCAATTTCTCAGGAAACTCAGATGAAAAGGGGTTTTGAAATCACGGGAAAGTTCATAAAGGTGTGGGAAAATCATGAATGGATGAAGATCCTGGGAAAATAGAAGGGATTCTTGAGAAAAAGGGTGAACATTCCAAAAGGGAAACACTTCTCAAGAAAACTTGGACTTTGAGAATTTTCTTAGGAAAATGATGGAAAATTTATAGGAAAACTCATTGGAGAAGAAAACTTAACTTGGGAAATTGAAATCTTGGGAATCTTAGCCTTAAAACCCTTGAAAATTTGATTCTTGAGAAAGATTGGAAAACTCTTTTGAATCTCTTAAGAAAATAACATTTTCCAGGGAAAACTGTGCAAAAACTTGACTTGGGAAAAACCGATTTTGGAAAATCTTCAGAGTTTCTTGAGAAATCAATTTCTTGAGAATGAAATTTTCTTAAGAGAATCATGAGAAAACCAATGATTTCAGGATGCAAATGATATGAGTGAATGAATGCATTTTGGAAGATTTTCTAAGAAATTTGTTGGAAAAATATGTATTAAGTCAAAATAAATCCTTCACATATTCTGACTGTGGCCATGAATATGTTCAGAGTTTAATTGATTTAATGCACAATGCTATGAAAACATTGGAAATATGATGTGCATTTTAAGATAGCCTAAGAGTGTAGGCTCAATGTGACTGGTAGAAAGATGATGGATCTGGGTCTCGTCCATATTCCGACTAGGGCCGTAAATATGGATTCCACCGAGTTCATCAACTCCCTAAGAGTTGGTGCGCGTGCCATTCGTGAACATCCATAGTGCTTTTTGAAATAAAAATGCATGAATCATATAAGCAGGATATTGCATAAATTTAAACTATATGATATGCATCCTAGTCTAAGCAGGAAATTAAAATCTTATTCCAAAATTTACATTATTACATCACTAAGTAAATGAAATAAATGGAAATTTGCAGACTTCAGCTCCTTCTTTTGAATGTCCCTGCCAAATCTTGAAATAAGGTTAGCTTAAATATGTGGGTTTTTCCAAGATTTTCCAATAATATTATGAAATTATTGGATTTAATTGGATATAAACCCTATTCTCATGCTTCCTTGATATTTAAAATGATGAAAATGCAAGAAATTCGGTGGAAAATAGTTTGAAATTCGGAATTGGGGTCAAAATGACCAAAATACTCCTAAAATTAAAGTTATACCTTTAAAATTAGGGTTTTTGAAGGAAATTTTGATAAAATTGAGATTTTGAAATTCAAATTGAATCAAATGATGATAAAATGCAGTAAGAGATGCTGCTAAACACATTAGGACTGTAAAATCAGAATTTGGCATTTTGCAATTCATCCAAAATAACGAATTTCGCTTGTTTTTCGCTTGGATCTGGGTCCTGCGGGACCCTGTTTTGATATTATGGCTAACCCGAACCTCAAATGGATTCCAAATTGCACCAAATTCGGTATGAAGCATCTACTTACTCTGATAAACAGCCTAGAATGCTAAAAATCACGAAATGATATGATTTAAATGCTAGAATTTAAAGAAAGTCCTAAAATGGTGGATTTTGCCTATGGATCCGAACCAAATGCAATGCTTAACATGATAATGTAATATTTACACCATGAAAACTTCTGATATTTTGCAGACTGCTAAAGGACCCGAAATGGAACATTTTTGGTTTTTACAGCCTCGGGATTTGAGCCATGGTGAGTTCGGTAACATGGATTTGGTTCTGACAGAGGTAAAAATGGAACTGATCTAACATAAAATGCTAAATAAATAGAAAACAGCTATGGAAATTTCTATTAGTTAACGGAGCTACTCACGACACCTATATGGACAACTTTCATGTTCATGACTTTGGCATTGGATCAACAAAAACACAGATAAAAATATAACTTTTTCTGCCTAAATTAACAGGACAGACAAATGTGACAAAACAGAGACTGACAAGAAAAATCCGAAACAGGTATTACGACTGTTCTAAAAATCACAGGCTTTCAGATGAAAACAAAGGACACTCGGACATAACTTGCACTTTTTACAGTTTTGGATTTGGAGCAACACACAAAGATAACCCATCAACCTAAGTTGATCCAATATCTCAGAGGCCCAAATCAGGCTCTGACACATGTCCCAAACTCTCGGATTTTTGTCAGACATAAAATAAAATCAGAAAAATATGATAAAATCAGGTTAAAAATTAGACATTCTCACGAGTTCATAACATTTTTCGGATTGAAAATAGGATCTCCCATGAGGGAGATCTCGATTTTACAAATCGGCAAATGATTTTCAAAACGCATCCTGGGTAACAAAACCTGACTTGCCATTTTGAATGTTTACCGCAGTAAACAAATTCAAATGCTTCCGAATTTTTGGAACAATTCTAGGGACACCTAAGGGCGCATTCCGGGATTTGTTTGGGATTTTTAATAAAAAATAAATGCATGAAATGATGTGTGGACTGACTGACAAAAACAGAGAACTACTGAAAATGAACAGAATTGAAATAAATGCTAGATTAATCCTAATTAATTCATGAAACATGCTAAATTAATGAAATAAAATACAAATTAAACCTAGCTAAATGCATGAATGCTAAAAATCATCAAGGAGGCATGATTGACTATTTTTATATATGTCGTTTCATAAGAATAGCTCAATCCATCCCTCGGATGAGCTCTTTCTTCAAACGACTCTCGAATCGAGTTATGAAATCAAATCAAGAGAAAAAGGGGTGCACCTTGCTTCATTAGGCAGCATTGAAGCTCTTGAAAAGGACAGCTACCACGAGCTTCGTTCGTCCTTCGCTTCGGGCTTCGAATGATTCACCAAGATCGATCCACCGTGCCTTCTTCACTGAGCCAAAGGGGGCGTGAATTCCAAAGTGCAAAAAATCGGATTTTCAGGAAGGCTAGGTCGAATTCCCAAGTTCACAAGAGCTAAAAAAAATGGTCTCTCTATGCTGGGCATGGAGCCTTGTTTTTATAGATTTTTTGAAAAAAATTTGAATTTCAAACAGGCTCAATCTGAGCCCTCCATGTGGCGCCATCTTAGGGGTGCTATTTTGATTTTTGAGAAAATAAAAAATGAGATTTTTGTGGGTGAGACACCTCGCAGGATTTGAAATTTTTCAAAATTTGGTTTGCTTGATTTTCTCTGCAGGAAGCTCGCAGATGGTGCCACCTTAGAGGGTGCTCTCTTGGAATTTGAAATTCAAACTTGCTTTTTGTAGGGAGTCCTCAGGTGGCGCCACCTCATGGTGGGCTACTTTTATTAAAATTAAAATAAAAAATAAAAATGAAGCCAAGTGGGAGCTCTGGAATGGCGCCACCTCAAAAGGTGTTTGACACATGTCAGAAGAGCAGAGCAGTGAGCTCAGAAGGTGCCACCTCAGAGGAGTTTGAATTCTACTTTTTCAGATAAAAGGAGATCTGGACATGTGGCAGTCCAGGATGGTTCCATACCTGACAAGTGTCAGCCTGCTGGAGGAGGTTCTTCAGATGGCGCCACCTCAGAGGGGGATTTGAATTTTAAATGGAGGTTGGCCCTGGATGAATGGAGGGTGGACATGTGGCGCCCCCTCAGGGTGTCTCCTACAATGCCATGTGGCAAGAGGGAGGAAAAGGAGGGAAAGGGACACGTGGTACCATCTCACACAAAATAGAAAAGATGAAGTTCAGGATTTGCGCCACCTCAGCCTGGAGTTTGAATATTTGAATTCTAGCTTTCTCTAAAGGAGGCAGAAAGTGACATGTGTCATTTGCTTTTTCTGAAGAAAGCAGAGAGAGACATGTGTCCCTTGCTTTTTCTGAGAAGAGCAGAGGGTGACATGTGTCACTTGCTTTTTCTGAGAAAAGCAGGGAGTGACATGTGTCTTCTACTTTTTCTAAAGGAAGCTGGAGATGACATGTGTCATCTACTTTTCTGAGAAAAATAGGAGGGAGACATGTGTCCTCTGCTTTTTCTGAAAGGAGCAGAGATTGACACGTGTCGCTTGCTTTTCCTGAGGAAAGGAGAGAGTGACATGTGTCACTTGCAAGAGACATAATTCAAATGGTGCCACCTCAGGGGAGACAAGTTCTACTTTTTCTGAACAGGACAACACATGACACGTGGCATCTCATGGTGACCTTGGAATGACACATGGCACAGGGTGAAGATGGTAGACATTGACACGTGGCATAAAATGAAGAGGATGACTAATGACATGTGGTGGCATCTTAAGGTGGCCCCATACTGACACATGTCAGAGGATGGCAGAAGAGAGAAGGTGACATGTGGCGCCACCTCTAGGTGAACCCTATGCTGACACATGGCAGGTAAATGGGAGGAGAGAGAAAGGACAAGTGGCGCCAATCTAGGGGACAAGGCTCCTATTTTTTTGGGTTTTTCAAAGTTCAGGTTTTTCAAAAGAAAAGCCTGTGTGACACCACCTCAGTGTGGGTCCCACATTGCTTCTTTATTTCAATAAGGATAAAACAACAACCTCTTTTTGGAATTTTCATAAAAATTTGGACTAATTGGCAAAACAGAAATTTTGAAAATAGTTGGCCCCTGTAGGGCGTTTTTGTAAAAGGAAGATAGTTGAAATAGCTAACAAAAGGCAAAATCTAAGTTGAAATTTATTGAAAATTATCCAGATTGTTTTCCTGAAGAAATATTTTGAAATTTAGAGCCCTGGGGGTAAAATGAGAAGAATTGATAACTTTGAAGACCCAGGGTTTTGAAATCAATTTTGAAAAGAGTTAAAATTCTAATATGGATTGAAAATTTTGAAATCAAGAGTTCTGGACCTCGAAATGACATGTTGTGCAGTGCAGTGATATGAAATGCTCATGCAATGATATGCAATGTCATGTCTTATGCAATAGAATCTTGAACCAAGACTTGGAGATGCCTGTCTCCTGTCAGGAATAAAATTTTGAACATCTGAGCTAAAAATAGAGAAATTTTGAGAGTTGCAGATGAAATTTGGACTTTTTCAAGGTTCGAGCTCCGAAAATGACCATTTTGCCCTCCGACGATTTCAAAGGTTGGATGATGGTGTTTGGTGGAAATGCTGGAGAGGTGAGTGAAAATTTGGGGTGTTTACAGATGCCCCTCTTTGCTACTAAGCCGGCTCGTGGCTGAGCTTAGTGGCAAAGAAAAATACACCAAATTTGGGCTATATAAAAAAAAATGCCCCAGTTAGAAGGATCTGACTGGGTGTGAGGAAATTAGCCTGAGGAAGATGGTAGATATGAAGCGAAGAATGAAGAGAAAAGACTCACTCTGTGAGAGTGAAATTCAGGTTTATGCCCTTGACATGGATGGGACAAAAATACCTCGCATGGAACGAGGCTCAGGTTTGACCCTTAACCTGATTAGGGAATGAAATATCTCATCGAAATGAGACTCAGGTTTGTACCCTTATCCTGATCGGGCAGGGAAATGAAATACCTCTTTGAATGAGGCTCAGGTTTGTACCCTTATCCTGATCGGGCGGAAAATGAAATACCTCTTTGATTGAGGCTCAGGTTTGTACCCTTATCCTGATTGGGCAGAAGATGAAATACCTCTTTGAATGAGGCTCAGGTTTGTACCCTTATCCTGATCGGGCGGAAAATGGAATACCTCTTTGATTGAGGCTCAGGTTTGTACCCTTATCCTGATCGGGTGGAAAATGGAATACCTCTTTAAATGAGGCTCAGGTTTGTACCCTTATCCTGATCGGGTGGAAAATGGAATACCTCTTTAAATGAGGCTCAGGTTTGTACCCTTATCCTGATCGGGCAGAAAATGAATGGAATCCTCGAAGGAAGAGACCATGATGGAACCTTCGGATTTTGCACAGTAAATCCGACAGGGGTTTTGCAAAAGGAAGGAAAATGGGGTCCCTAAAGCTTGAAAAGGGATTGATTTTGGGCGTCTCATTGTTGAGACTAAAATCAGCTTTTGAAATTGCCTTTCGCGAGAAAATGATTGGTGGTTCGACCTCGAACCGAAATGGGACTGTCTATGGTGGGACAGTGGGGACACAGGGAAGTGTGCAATCTGAGAGTTCATGCTCTCAAAGAAGGGAAGGAATCAAGTCCTTAAGAGGGATTTAAAATTGGTGTCAGGATGTATCAAAGACGGACATCAAGTTCTCACTTCATGTCAAGATAGCTAGAAAATATTATCAAAATGTTGAGAATTTTGTTATTGATCCAAAGTATTTGAAAATGTTGCACATGGTTGCAAAGATATTCTTTCTTTTCTACCGAAAGCATTACCTCCAAACAAGGTTCACTTTGTAGAATCGAGATTGGAAACCCAAATTGTTTGCAATTGACCTTCTTCAAGGAAGCTATCAATTTCCTTGATATGAGCAGAAAAGAGAATTTGATATTATGAAAGCAATTGATGAAAGAATATTGATAATAGAATTTCAGAAATTTAAAGAGGATTCTTGATAAATTTGGCAGTTTGATATTCTGAGAGCTTCTCTCATGGTAATCTTTCTGCACTCTTTTGGCCCTCTGGTGTTTTGCTATATTCTCCTTCATTTTGGAGATGTTCTAACTTTTTTCTCTCTTTCTTTTTCCTCTCTTTCTCTCTTTTGGGGAAGGGTACGTCACAAACTCCTTCAACTTGGAGATGTTTCGATCCTTCTTTAACGATGGGTTTGGAGATCTTTGGATGATAGCTGAAATTAAATATCTTTTAGGGATTGTCGAGAGGTTCATCGCATCTGCCTTCATCTTGACAGTGCTTTGGACTTTCCCTTGAAGTATCCGTCACAAACTCCGTCATCTTGGAGATGTTTCGAATCTTCTTTGGCCCCGGGGGTCTACTCGCCTAATTCGCCTTCATCTTGACGATAGGTGAGAGATCCCTTTTGCGGATACTTGATTGCAGCTTAGGTGATTCTGAGGAGACAGGGCTTGGGTGAATTCTCTCTTTTCTAGCACTCAGGATATTTCCACTGCCTCGTCCTTACAAGAATAGCCTTTAAAGATGCGCCATTGACTGCGATCAATATCGATCATCTATGGCTTTTCAATAACATTGAATCTTCTTTTCTGGCCATATCGAGGACTTTATCCTTCATCCTTTTGGTTGGCCAATAGAAAGAATTTGAAGTTTGAATCTCTTTTCACAAAAACTTCACTCTTTCGGAAGTAATGCTGAAGGTAAATTGAGATAGAGATTAGTGCAATAAAGATTCTTAAATTAACAATTAATTGATTGACAAATTTGATAAAATTTTCTTGAAATCCTTGGTGAAAATGAGTATTTGAAATCCGGCTCAACACATCCGTGACGAAAATTCTCCTCTCTTTTTCCCCAAAAAGAGAGACTCAGGCTTAGCCCTTACCTGAATGAGAAATGGGAAATACTCCTCTCTTCCCTGAAGAGGAGGTGTTTGCAAAACGAACTTTCGAAGAGAAATTGAGCTTTCGTCAAAGCTCCCTAATATTAGGCTTCTCTTATGGAAAGGGGGCCGATAATAGTGAGGTCTGAAAATTGGGTCATGAAAGGAACGAGTCCATCACACTCTCCCTGCAAAGAGGGTCTTTCATGACGAAAAATGGCCTAGTATGAAATTGGGGGGTCACAAGAAAAGCGAGTCTTCGTCGAGCCTCTCCCTTTGAAAGGGTTCCTTGTGTGAAATTAGAAATTGTTTTGCAAACGGTTCACAAAGACGCGAGTCCCTTCAAACTCTCCCTGAAAAGGGGCTAAGTCAACGAATTGGATAGCATGCGAAAAGAACGAGCTCCCTCGAACTCTCCCTAAAAAGGGTCTCTCGCAAGAGAAAATGATTGAAATTGGATATTGAGATTGATTGACCCAAAGGTCGAAATTGAAAATTGGAAAATTGGTTGCTGGAAATTGAATGACCCGAAGGTCAAAATTGGATGACCTGATGGTCGAAATTGAGAATTGATTTGACCAAAAAGGTCGAAATTGAGAATTGGTTGACCGAAAGGTCGAAATTGTGTGACCCGAAGGTCGAAATTGAGAATTGATTTGACCAAAAAGGTCGAAATTGTGTGACTCGAAAGTCGAAATTAAGAATTGAGTGACCTAAAGGTCGAAATTGAGAAATGAAGGTCAAAGATTGGAAATTGATTGACTCGAAGGTCGAAATTTGGAAATTGATTGACCCGAAGGTCGAAAATTGGAAATTGATTGACCCGAAGGTCGAAAATTGGAAATTAGTTGACCCGAAGGTCGAGAATTGGAAATTGATTGACCCGAAGGTCGAGAATTGGAAATTGATAGACCCGAAGGTCGAGAATTGGAAATTGATTGACCCGAAGGTCGAAATTGAGATTGGTAATTGAAATTGAGAATTGAAAATTGGGTGACCCAGAGGTTGAAATTGAAGAATTGCCTGATTTGAAGATTTAAATTGAAATTTGGAAGGCAAAATATCAAATTTGAGCAATTGACAGACCCTGATGATCGAAATGACTTGGATCAATAAAGGAGAATGATGAGTTCGAGTCAGAGCTCGAATAAAATACAGAGATCACGAGTCGGAACCCGGATCAATAAAAGAAAATGAAGAACTCGAATCAGAGCTCGAATGATGTAATGAGATCACGAGTCGGAACCCAGATCAACAGAGAAAAATGAAGAGCTCGAATCTGAGCTCGAATGAATAGAGAAATCTCGAGTCGGAACCCGGATCAACAAAAGAAAATGAAGAGCTCGAATCTGAGCTCGAAAGAATAAAGAGATCTCGAGTCGGAACCTGGATCAACAAAAGACAATGGAGAGCTCGAATCTGAGCTCGAATGATATAGAGAGATCACGAGTCGGAACCCGAATCAACAAAAGAGAATGAAGAGCTCGCATCTGAGCTCAAAGTAAAGAGATCTCGAGTCGGAACCCGGATCAACAAAAGAAAATGAGGAGCTCGAATCTGAGCTCGAATAAATAGAGAGATCTCGAGTCGGAACCCGGATCAACAAAAGACCATGGAGAGCTTGAATCTGAGCTCGAGTAAGATAATGAGATCACGAGTCGGAACCCGGATCAACAAAAGAAAATAAAGAGCTCGGGTCTGAGCTCAAATAATGAATAATGAGATCACGAGTCGGAACTCGGATCAACAAAAGAAGATGTTTTGAATAAAAACCTGAGTCGAAACTCAGTTTTCCAAAAAGTTGGATCTTGAAAATGTGCTAGTTTGAACACTGGATTTTGAAATAATACCAGTTCGAGCGCTGGGTTTTGGTTCAGTATTGGCGATGATCTTTCCATTTTGAATCATTAGGAATTGTGATGGGACTATTTGTTGAAATCCTAATACTGACCAGATTGTTGTTCATGCAGTTGAATGCAAATGAATATGAATTGATGCATATGAATGCACAAGTGCATGAAATGAGGAATTTGTTTATCCTGCCTGCATATAGAATGTTTGAAAACAAATTTTCAAAAAGATGCCCCAGTGTAATGGGAGAGAGATAATAACAAAAACAGAACAACCACAAGAAGAATGTCATAATTAAATGAGAAAAGTTGATGATTTTATTGATGCCTTAAAAAGGATGACAACTTGAAAAAGGAAAACAACTAGGTCTATATCGTCTTGACAAAAATAAATACGACAAAATGAGAAGGCATTGGCATTGTCATTCTTCCGAGTGATCTAGGAAAGGCTTAGTCAGGACTGCAACTCGTCCCTCTCTTTCTTCCGACACCAAAAGCTCTTTATCGATGTAGTCCTGTATAATATTTTTGAGAACGAAGCAGCGTTCAGTATTGTGCCCCATTGCCTGATGGAACTTGCAAAACTGATTCTTGAACCTTCCCATGATGGTGGGAGGAGTTGTGGCCTTTGGGAGCTTCACTAATCCCTTAATCAACATGAATTCAAGAACTTCGTCGAGTGGCTTGTCTATAGGAGTGAAATCTCGATCGCCGCTCCAGTTTTCGCGCTTTGGTTTTCCTTGATTTTTTTCCTTTTGCTGAGGGCTGGATTGAAAAGGTCTATTCTGGATTCTAGAATACTTTCCTTTCAAATCTTTAGACTCTTCTAACTTGCTGCTTTGTCTGCCTCTGTTTTTGTTGTTGCTGGGTTTAGAACTGGTTGCTCTGTTGTGGTCTCCAATGATGCTCATAGGGATGGTGATCGATGCCTCTTCTTTAACAGGAACTGTTCCGAGGTTGGCTTCAGCTTGCTCGGATAATATCTCAATCATCATTCTTTTGAACAAACGATATATAGCGGGATCAATCTCCTCCTTGATGGTCTGAGCTCCCTCTTTGACAGACTTTATGGAATCCATTTCTCACTCACTGTCTGTAACTAATGTGCTGAAGTAGCGCGGTCTTTGATCTTGTCAGGATCACACAACTATGCCAATGCCCTCTGCAGAACCACATGGGATGTTTAGCATGATGAAAAAAAAGAATTTTGAAAGCAACAATCTTGAGGGAAAAACAAATGATGGGATTGGAAGGACATGTCAAAAAAAAAATTTGGATAAAATTTGGAAGATATACTCGGAGATATGGAAAAGTTTTTGAAGCAAAATTTGAAATTTCAAAAATTTGCAGGCAGGATTGGAATAAGGCTGGAAATCCGAGATCCAGTAGAACGGGAGAATGTAAAATCACCTGGAGTTTTGAAAGAAATTTGATATTTGAGAAAATCTTCCAGGGTTTGAGAAAATATCTTGTGGAAAATAAGGATATTTTGAAAAAGCCCTAATATTTTGAAAAAAAATTGGGAAATACGAAGAACTGAGGAAATAAGATACATACAAACACATCCTGCACAAACATTTATGCACATTCAGCACTCCCTAAAAGGCTGACTCTAAATGCATCACTTTGAAAACAACTGTAGGACCTTAATCCTAACTCTAGGTTCAGATCATCTTTGTCCAATCCAGTTATGCCGATATACTCGAACCGAAATCCGAGGTACGTGGCATAGAATTTCAACTTCGGTTCTAAGGTAAGGTTTTTCAACATCCTTGAGCGCCTACCGATATACTTCGGACAGTGGCCCGCGGTACGTGGTAGGGGGGTGTTAACCCAAAAAATTGGCCCAGTTGTGAGGCTCTGTCCCGAACTAGGGTTCTGGAAGAGAGCCCAGCAACGTGAAGACCGGGTAATGATAGGTAATGGAGATTTGAAAAAATGATCACATGCAAGAAATAGATGGCTTTAAATCCTAGAGAGATAGATTTTGAAAATTTTGAAGAAGCATACATTATTTGCATTCAGATCCCAAATTGAGGAGAGTTGTATTTAGACCTAAGTCTATGTGAGCATGAAAATTTCTCCTCAATCTAGTCCTACCAAACCATGCCTAAGCTACATGCAGTCAATGTCAGCTAGGTCAGAATCTAGGCTCCTAGGTTCGCATGATATCAAAAGTAAAGAGCTGACATTTTGTGAACACAATTTTCATAATTGAACTAAGTCAAGCATAATTTAGGTGAGACAAGGACAGGTCCCATCACGGTCGCCAAACCTGTTTTCGTTGCGAAATTTTCCCCCGTCTTCCCTTCCTTGCGGAAGAGAAAGAGGGAGAAACGCTTTCGCGCTTCAAACTTGATCGGATTTTGGGAATTGTTTTTGAAATACTCGCCTCCGTTTTTGAAAATTGCGGGAAAATCCATGGGATGGGGCTCGACCTGTCGGTACGAGGTTCGACCGTTCCTGCCGCCTTTAACAGGGGTAATCGAACCAAGGACCAAAATTGTGCTTGACTTAGTTAAATCATCAAAATCATGTTTTATCCTAAATGCACAGAGAATTCAGGCATGTGCATATGAGGTTTTGGAAAATGGAAGTTGGAAAACATGATGTATGCTTGGAAAATATTTGGAGTTGAAAGCTATTTCTCAAGAAAGAGGTGATAGAAAATTTCTCAGGAAACTCAGATGAAAAGGGGTTTTGAAATCACGGGAAAGTTCATAAAGGTGTGGGAAAATCATGAATGGATGAAGATCCTGGGAAAATAGAAGGGATTCTTGAGAAAAAGGGTGAACATTCCAAAAGGGAAACACTTCTCAGGAAAACTTGGACTTTGAGAATTTTCTTAGGAAAATGATGGAAAATTTATAGGAAAACTCATTGGAGAAGAAAACTTAACTTGGGAAATTGAAATCCTAGGAATCTTAGCCTTAAAACCCTTGAAAATTTGATTCTTGAGAAAGATTGGAAAACTCTTTTGAATCTCTTAAGAAAATAACATTTTCCAGGGAAAACTGTGCAAAAACTTGACTTGGGAAAAACCGATTTTGGAAAATCTTCAGAGTTTCTTGAGAAATCAATTTCTTGAGAATGAAATTTTCTTAAGAGAATCATGAGAAAACCAATGATTTCAGGATGCAAATGATATGAGTGAATGAATGCATTTTGGAAGATTTTCTAAGAAATTTGTTGGAAAAATGTGTATTAAGTCAAAATAAATCCTTCACATATTCTGACTGTGGCCATGAATATGTTCAGAGTTTAATTGATTTAATGCACAATGCTTTGAAAACATTGGAAATATGATGTGCATTTTAAGATAGCCTAAGAGTGTAGGTTCAATGTGACTGGTAGAAAGATGATGGATCTGGGTCTCGTCCATATTCCGACTAGGGCCGTAAATATGGATTCCACCGAGTTCATCAACTCCCTAAGAGTTGGTGCGCGTGCCATTCGTGAACATCCATAGTGCTTTTTGAAATAAAAATGCATGAATCATATAAGCAGGATATTGCATAAATTTAAACTATATGATATGCATCCTAGTCTAAGCAGGAAATTAAAATCTTATTCCAAAATTTACATTATTACATCACTAAGTAAATGAAATAAATGAAAATTTGCAGACTTCAGCTCCTTCTTTTGAATGTCCCTGCCAAATCTTGAAATAAGATTAGCTTAAATATGTGGGTTTTTCCAAGATTTTCCAATAATATTATGAAATTATTGGATTTAATTGGATATAAACCCTATTCTCATGCTTCCTTGATATTTGAAATGATGAAAATGCAAGAAATTCGGTGGAAAATAGTTTGAAATTCGGAATTGGGGTCAAAATGACCAAAATACTCCTAAAATTAAAGTTATACCTTTAAAATTAGGGTTTTTGAAGGAAATTTTGATAAAATTGAGATTTTGAAATTCAAATTGAATCAAATGATGATAAAATGCAGTAAGAGATGCTGCTAAACACATTAGGACTGTAAAATCAGAATTTGGCATTTTGCAATTCATCCAAAATAACGAATTTCGCTTGTTTTTCGCTTGGATCTGGGTCCTGTGGGACCCTGTTTTGATATTATGGCTAACCCGAACCTCAAATGGATTCCAAATTGCACCAAATTCGGTATGAAGCATCTACTTACTCTGATAAACAGCCTAGAATGCTAAAAATCACGAAATGATATGATTTAAATGCTAGAATTTAAAGAAAGTCCTAAAATGGTGGATTTTGCCTATGGATCCGAACCAAATGCAATGCTTAACATGATAATGTAATATTTACACCATGAAAACTTCTGATATTTTGCAGACTGCTAAAGGACCCGAAATGGAACATTTTTGGTTTTTACAGCCTCGGGATTTGAGCCATGGTGAGTTCGGTAACATGGATTTGGTTCTGACAGAGGTAAAAATGGAACTGATCTAACATAAAATGCTAAATAAATAGAAAACAGCTATGGAAATTTTTACTATTTAACGGAGCTACTCACGACACCTATATGGACACCTTTCATGTTCATGACTTTGGCATTGGATCAACAGAAACACATATAAAAATATAATTTTTTCTGCCTAAATCAACAGGACAGACAAATGTGACAAAACAGCAGACTGACAAGAAAAATCCGAAACAGGTATTACGACTGTTCTAAAAATCACAGGCTTTCAGATGCAAACAAAGGACACCTCGGACATAACTTTCATTTTTTACAGTTTTGGATTTGGAGCAACACACAAAGAGAACCCATCGACCTAAGTCGATCCAACATCTCAGAAGCCCAAATCAGGCTCTGACACATGTCCCGAACTCTCGGATTTTTGTCAGACATAAAATAAAATCATCAAAATATGAGAAAATCAGGTTAAAAATTAGAAATTCTCGCGAGTTCATAACATCTTTCGGATTAAAAATAGGATCTTCCATGAGGGATATCTCGATTTTACAAATCGACAAGTGATTTTCAAAACGCATCCTGGGTAACAAAAACCGACTTGCCATTTTGAATGTTTACCGCAGTAAACAAATTCAAATGCTTCCGAATTTTTGGTACAGTTTTAGGGACACCTAAGGGCGCATTCCGTGATTTTTTTGGGATTTGTAATAAAAATTAAATGCATGAAATGACGTGTGGACTGACTGACAAAAATAAAGAACTACTGAAAATGAATAGAATTGAAATAAATGCTAGATTAATCCTAATTAATTCATGAAACGTGATGTCTTCTTTTAAATCGTTGTAATTTTGAAAAGATTTTTTATATGAAAAACATGTGAAAACCAGACATCAAATAATAAAAACCGGTTCTCACTAGTGGATGAGACCGGGTCGAACTCAGGGAACGGGAATATGTTGTATTTAAACATACAAGTCTAAACTATTCTTTATTGACGAATTTTTGAAATGTAAAGTGTTCAAGAAAAGTAAAAACAACTAACTATTACAACAAATGAATACCCTTCGCAGAGGGCGTAAAGTGCAATATTTACAAACCCAATTAAATGCCTAACTTCTAAAATAAAAGAAAAGAAAAGAAATCTTCTATCTTTATGTGCTTCGTGTCATAGGTGCACTTCAGCTTCACTCCTTTGCGATCCTGCACAAGTCCAACGAAACACAAGCAGTACACAATACAAGAATAAAACTAGAATGATGCTATCTAAAATGCACGAAATGAATGTTGAAAATTATATTGATATAAGCAATGATAATACTACACGAATGTAAGTATGACTATGCATGCATTGTTTACTAAATGAAATTTTTATGTTAAATTGAACATATACTAATGAAATCAAATGCTCTTAACCTAAATGCTAAACACTGATGTAATTGGTTGAAAACTAAACACTAACAAATCATTTTAACAATTCATCAATTCAATTAACAAAGCAATTACTAGAAAGTAACTAATAGCTAAACAGAAAAATCATTATATGATACCCGAACACCAAAATGGATTTCCATTACATTACAATCCATTTCCAGCAACACACTCTAGAGATCAACAATCAAACAATGGATTTTCATTACAGCAACACAAACAAATAGATTCTGATCAATCAAACAAAGAACACTAGGAAATCCAGTAACGCAAATTGGATTTTCATTACAGCAAAAATGGATTTCCACGGCATTACAAATGGATTCTGATCAGTCTTGCTTCACAAGAGATCAGATAATCTATTGCTGGAAAAACAACAGAGATGCCGGAAAAAGAAAACACGCTGATCAAAGATTAGAAACAAATGTATTGATTTGTTTTGTTAATCGATTGGAAATATCTCAATCCGGCTTCTTCAATTGATCAAACAAGGCTCACTCATGCTGGAATTTCTTAAACATCATTCGGTTAATCAATCCAGCTTTTGATTATCAAAGAATTACTCACCGGAAAACAATAGCCGCACGGTGATTAGAATTCAGAAATTCTGATTACAATATTTCTATCGGATTCAGATATCCGATTGATTTTTCACAATTTGTCACTAAAAATTCAATTAATAGACACTTCATGGAACTCAGCCAGATCAGTCATCAACAATTGCAGATCATCACAGCATTCCAGCAACATCCTCGTTCATCACCGGAGTTCTTTACAGAAACTTTTTTTTTTCTTTTTATGTTTCTTTTTTTTTTTTTTTTAAATTGAGATTCAGCAGATTATCATTCAGAAAGAATTAAAAACGAAGAAGAAGAAGAAGAAGAAGAAGAAGTAAGAAGAAGAAGAAGGAATAGATGACTTACCAGGAATTGAAGGAAGAGGTGGCTTCCACTTCATGCGCCGCCATCGATTGAAGAATTCCTTGCCACCGGATGATGAAGATCGGCTGCTGGAAGAAGAAGAAGAAGAAGAAGAAGAAGAAGAAGAAGAAGAAGAAGAAGTAAGAAATCCGGTGACTGGAAAAGGATAGCAAAGGGCGAAAATCAGAGAGGGAGGGAAAGAAATTTTGGTGCACAGAAAAATGAAAAGCCCCCTTCCGATTCTGCTTTACACCCTTTTTAAAAGGTTTCAAACCGGTTGGAACCGGTTTGTAACAACAACTGTTTATTTTCAAAACTTCCAAACCGGTTCCAGCCGGTTTGGTTTTCAATTTCATCTTTTTAGAAATACAAACCGGTTCCAACTGGTTTGTATTATTATTTATAATTTTTTTTCTCAATAATTTCAAAAATTACAAACCACAAAATGTTTTTTTTTATTATTATTTTTATTTTTATTCTTTACAAAAGTAAAGAAAACCGTATGAATCGGTTAATTATGAAAATTTTCAAAAACAAAACTATTTATAAAAGAAACTTCAAAAACTAATCTACTATATATTTTTTTCTTTTCTAAAAAACAAACACTTAAAATGAATATAAAACTATTTTTCTCCAATTTTTTTTTTTATTATTTTTTTTTTCTTTTTACTAAAAACTAAAACCAACTGCAAAAACTAAAATAGGCATAAGAATGTAAAATACAACTATTTTTCAGGCATTTTCTAATTTTAAATCATTTTAGAACTTTTACTCAAAAACTAACTTAAAATTGGGTTTTTGAAACATTATTTCATAAAATCATGCATATTTAAATGCTAATAAACCCTGAATTATATGCATGATCAAATACCCCCATGCTTATGTTTTGCTAGTCCTCGAGCAAAATAGAAAAATGCAAGAAATCAAACTATCACCTAACTCACTTTCGTAGGAATCACGGTTGCATTTAGCTCATGCAACAAGCCCTTTCAACCCATGGGTTACCCCAGTGGACGAGTAAGGTCTCGTGAGGGTTTGCAGTGATGCTACCCACAAACATCTCTGTCATGTATGCATAATATTACACATCCCCATAAGCAGTAGGTAATTAAAGACTTTATTTTCACAAATATTTCCTGTTATTTCAAAATCAAAATATAATTAGAGTTTTTTATGTACCACCACAGAAAAAGAATTTCTTTCACTTTTCTAAATATCACAGTTATTTATGTTTTATTCTTAGAAAATCCAATAAAAATATATTATTATTTACTTATCCTCACTCATATGTTTTCTGCACAGGTTTTCTCAATCGCACTTCTAAGCACTGAACTTTTCTCTCTTTTTCAGCTCTTTTCTAGATTTTTTCATTTTTTCACGCTTTTTTCTTTTTGCGCACTTATTTTTCTCTTATAGCTTGCGTGTGGTCTGCTTTTATGTCTTGTGCAATGTCAATATCTTCTATACTTTTTCAATACATACCAAAAGATATCAACTAAGACATAAAAGTGACTTCCTTCATTCACCTTTATAACATGAGAGTCAAATATTTCAACTTGTATCTGTTCTCAGTTACGTAGGATCACAAAGTTTTCCACTCTCCTTTTCCGAAATGGAATTAAAAGTTTCAACTTACATCTAATTTCCATCTACTAAGGATTGTGGAATTATCCAAACAACCTAACACATGCTATATTTTTTTTTCTTTTGAGCTCATTTTTTTTACACTTTTGTTCATTTGCTTAGTTTTTCAAAAATAGAACTGTGCATATTCATATTTATGATTCAAAATAAATTCTAACATGTATCTATCATCATTTCTTTGAAATCCGCATAAGCAACCATAAGTTTTAGATCTATGTCAGAAAAAATTTTCGTGGGGCTTAAAAAAAATCCTCTAAAAACATCAGATTTGAAATAACATTCATATAAGTTCAAACTCTTTCTTTAAAAATCTACTTTTCATGAGATATGTGTAAACATGTGCAAGAATGTAGACAAAAATATTCTGGTGAGCTACTACACCCTCCCCCATGCTTGAATTACACTGTCCCAGTGGCATTCCCCCATGCTTATGTGAAACTAGGTGAATGCACATGAGATAAAATCAATGAGGGAAAGAAAGTAAACTCAATGAAATCTAAAATGTGAAAATATGCCTACCCTGATCATGGTTTATGAATTATGCACATGAACTATATGAAAGTACTCTTAAAAAAAATTGTTTTTCTATGAATATTTACAAAATTTTAAAATATATACAAACATGTGTGAGTCCTAAACTTCTAAAAGATCAACATCCTCAATGTCTTGTCCTGTCACAGTATCTGAGATATAAGGCTTCAGCCGTTGCCCATTTACTTTAAAAATAGCACCCGTACGAGGGTCAAAAAGATCTATCGCTCCATATGGAAACACCCTATGCACAACAAATGGACCATTCCATCTTGACTTCAACTTACCTGGAAAAAGATGAAGACGTGAATGATAAAGCCATACCTTTTGCCCAGGCTCGAACTGTTTCCTAACAATATATCGATCATGAAAATGCTTAGTTCGATCCTTGTAAATCTTTGCACTCTCATAGGCCTCATTACGCAATTCCTCTAGCTCACTCAACTGTAATTTTCTCTCGACTCCAGCTTGGGTCATGTTGAAATTGAAATTTTTTATAGCCCAATATGCTCTATGTTCTAACTCAACAGGAAGATGGCAAGGTTTCCCGAAAACTAATCGAAATGGTGACATACCAATCGGGGTCTTGAAAGCAGTCCTATAAGCCCACAAGGCATCATCAAGGCGCTGAGACCAATCCTTGCGGTCTGGTCTAACTGTCTTTTCAAGAATCCTCTTTATCTCCCTGTTAGATACCTCAACTTGGCCACTGGTTTGTAGGTGGTAAGGTGTAGCAATCCGATGATGCACAGAATATTTCCTAAGTAAGGAAGCTACCTGCATATTACGAAAGTGCGTACCACCATCACTGATGATCGCTCTAGGAACTCCGAACCGACTAAAAATGTTGTGCTTGATAAATCGAAGCACCTCTTTATGATCATTGGTCCGGGTGGCCACAGCCTCGACCCATTTTGAAACATAATCAACCGCCACTAAAATATATGTAAATCCAAATAATGTCGGAAAAGGACCCATGAAATCAATGCCCCAAACATCAAAAATTTCCACAATCAGAATAGGTAAAAGAGGCATCATGTCGCGCTTGGTAATGCGACCTGTTTGCTGACATCGCAAACACTTCCTACAGAATTCGTGAGCATCTCTATGAAGTGTGGGCCACCAAAATCCAGACTGAAGGACCTTTGCAGCGGTCTTTCGACTAGAAAAATGACCTCCACAAGCTAAAGAATGACAAAAGGATAAAATGGAATGATACTCTTCTTCGGGCACACATCTCCGAATCATCTGGTCCGGGCATGATCTAAATAATTCTGGTTCCTCCCAAAAATAATGTTTCACTTGCGCAAAAAATCTATCTTTCTCATTCTGGTTCCAGTGCGCAGGATACTCTCTAGTAACCAGAAAATTTACGATATCCGCGAACCAGGGTAAACGCTTGACATGAAATAACTGCTCATCCAGAAAAGAATCAACAATCTGTCCTTGATCAATAGATAAATCTATAGTCAGTCTAGACAGATGATCTGCTACAAGATTCTTACAACCACTCTTATCTCGAATTTCAATATCAAATTCTTGTAACAAAAGAATCCAACGAATGAGACGCGGTTTAGCATCCTTTTTACTCATCAAATATCTCAATGCAGCATGATCTGAGTAAATGATAACTTTGGAGCCTAACAAATATGATCGAAACTTCTCAAGTGCAAATACAACGGCTAGTAACTCCTTCTCAGTGGTAGTATAATGCATTTGTGTGTCAGAAAGAGTCCTACTAGCATAATGAATAACATGAGATCGTTTCTCAATCTTCTGTCCTAAAATTGCTCCAACCGCATAATCTGAAGCGTCACACATAATCTCAAAAGGCACTGACCACTCAAGAGATCTGAGAATAGGAGCAGTGGTCAATGCTTCCTTTAGGGCTAAAAATGCCTTCAGACAGGCATCACCAAACACAAACGACTGATCTTTCGACAACAGGTTACACAACGGTCTAGAAATCTGACTAAAATCCTTAATGAACCGTCTATAGAAACCTGCATGCCCTAAAAATGAACGCACTTGCCTCACAGAGGTCGGTGGAGCTAATTTGACAATGGTCTCCACTTTGGCCTTATCGACCTCAATACCTTTCTCAGACACAATATGTCCAAGAACAATCCCCTGTTGTACCATGAAATGACTCTTTTCCCAACTCAACACTAGATTTGTCTCCCTACAGCGCTGAAGTACATGAGATAATTTTTGGAGACAATCATCAAAAGAAGAGCCATAAACCGAGAAATCGTCCATGAAAATATCAAGGACATCATCCATCATGTCAGAGAAAATCGCCATCATACATCTCTGAAATGTCGTCGGGGCATTACAAAGCCCAAACGGCATCCTCCTATACGCAAATGTACCATAGGGACAGGTAAATGTCGTCTTATCCTGATCCTCGAGATGAACGGCCACCTGGTTATATCCGGAATATCCATCTAAAAAACAATAATATTGCTGGCCTGCAAGTCTTTCTAAAATCTGGTCGATGAACGGTAACGGGAAATGATCCTTCCTAGTTGCACTGTTCAACTTCCTATAGTCAATACATACTCGCCATCCCGTAGTAATCCTCATAGGAATGCTCTCTCCTTTCTCATTCTTTTCCACAGTGAGCCCAGACTTTTTGGGAACAACCTGGGTAGGACTCACCCACTGACTATCGGAGATGGGATAAATAATCCCAGCATCTAACAATTTAACTACTTCCTTCTTCACCACTTCTTTCATGTGAGGATTTAATCTCCTTTGTGATTCTCTTGAGGGTTTAGCTCCCTCATCCATAATGATCCGATGCATACAAAAGGAGGGGTCAATCCCCTTTAAATCCGCTACAGACCATCCAATAGCTTCCTTGTGCTTATGCAAAATCTGTAACAACTGATGCTCCTGTGAATCTGTCAGGTTTGCAGAAATAATAACTGGGAGAGTCTGCTCTTTTCCTAAAAAGACATACTTGAGTGAAGCTGGTAAAAGCTTCAACTCCAACTCTGGGGGACTCTCTATCGATGGCTTTGCGGGCTTCTCAGCTAACTCTGGAAGTGGTTCGGAATGCCAAATCCCACTGACATTATCTGCCTCACTATTTATCATATCAAGGCGATCCTCTTTGAATGATTGATCAATCTCCTCTTGAGGTGGATCACTCAACAACCAATCATGTTCAGCTTCTATAATATCCTGAATGATATCAACCTCAAAAGAAGCTTCTTCAGTATCAGACTCCATCGATGCACAAAAAATGTTCATCCTCATTTTCCTATTTCCAAATGAAACATCCATCTCACCAGTGCGGCAATTAATGCACGCATTTGCAGTAGCTAGGAAAGGGCGACCAAGAATAATAGGAGTCTGTCTGATGCTATCAACTCCCTCCATATCTAATATCACGAAGTCGACAGGGAAATAACAATCCTCCACCTTGACTAAAACATCTTCAAGTATCCCTCTTGGGACCTTAATCGATCTATCTGCTAATTGAAGCATCATAGGTGTGGATTTCATCTCTTTCAATCCAAATTTGTCATAGAAGAAACCCGACAAAATGTTAACACTTGCCCCAAGGTCAAGCAAAGCACGCTCAACAGTAATGTTTCCTATGACACATGAGATGATAGGGGTCCCTGGGTCCTTAAGTTTGGGTGGAGTCTGGTGTTGCAATACTGCACTGATCTGCACCGTCAAATATATTTTCTTCTGCGCATGGGACCTCAACTTCCTTTTCTGCGTACAAAGCTCTTTGAGGAACTTTGCATATGCAGGGACTTGCTGGATGGCATCTAGTAAGGGAAGGTTTATATGGACGTGCTTGAATATCTCAAGCATCGCTTGCATGTTTACTCCCGACTTACCTAATGCTCTCAGTTTCTCTAACGCCTCAGGAAAGGGGGCTTTAGGAATATGGGTTGTGGAAGGCTCAAATGGAAGAACCTTCTCGCTTTCCTGAGGTACAACATTAGGGACATGCTGCTTCTTACTTATCTTCTCTCTTTCTTCTGCAGCCTCCCTAGAATGGTACTGCTTCCCACTTCTAAGGGTTACTACTGCCTGAGCTTGCTCTTGATGTGTATCTGTCATATGAAAACTCTGCAGAGGTTCTTTACCCCTAGGGTTAACTATAGGCTGACTAGGCAATGCTCCCTCACTTCTCCTGCTAAGTGCTTCAGCGAGCTGCCCCATTTGAGTTTCTAATTTTGCAATCGACTGGGTATGTGAGCTCAAAGCTTGCAAAATCTTATCCTCAAAAGATTGACTAGGTGAAGGCTCCTGAAAATGGGGTTCAGTATAAGCAGGTTGGGCTGGAGGGTCATTGGATCTTTGAAATCCAGGTGTATAACCATCTTGCCTGGATTGATTCTGGGAAGGGTTAGGAGCTTGGGCTTGTGAGTTATGCCATGAGAAATTTGGATGGTTTCGCCAGCCCGGTTGTAAGTATTGGCAAATGGATTGGGTGCGGGCCTAGCGAAGTTTTGAGCCATCTGAGCTTGCTCTTGGACAAACTCAGGATACTGTGACGCAGCTGGACACTGGAGAACATGGTGTGCAGGACTCGCACACAATGCACACACCTGCATGGCAGGAGAGGGACCCAACAACAATTGATCTAATTTCTGGGACAGTTGGTCTACCTTGTTGCTCAACTCAAGGTTCATCCCTATTTCGAAAATACCTGCCTTCTTAGCACTATCCTGTACAGGTGCAACTCTATCAGACCGTGAAGCTGTTGCATGGTGCATCGAATTCTCACTTAATGTCTCAAAGAGCAACCACGCTTCATCCTCACTCTTGAGCATGAAAGTGCCCCCACATGCGGCATCAACCATTTGACGATTCTTCTCAGTAAGACCGTCATAGAAATATTGCACCAGTTGCCATCGAGGCACCTGGTGGTGGGGACACTTGCGGAGAAGATCCTTCATCCTCTCCCAAGTCTCATGGAACAGTTCCCCCTCTATTTGCGTAAAACTGGTGATGGCTTTTCGATACTGATTCGTCTTACCGATTGGGAAATATTTCTTTAAAAATTCTCTTTGCATATGTTCCCATGTGGTAATTCTAACTGTATCTAATGCCTTCAGCCAGTGTTTGGCTTTATCCTTTAGAGAGAAGGGAAACAAGGTCAACCTCATAGCATCATCTCCAAAGTTATTTATTCTCACTGTCGAACAAATCTCTAAGAATTCGTCGAGATGACGATATGGGTCTTCATTGCTAAGGCCATAAAATGAGGGTAGCATTTGGATTACACTGGCCTTAATCTCAAACTGATTTGCTCCTACATCAGGTCTTGTGATGCAGGAGGCGGGAGTATAGGTGTTAGGCATGAAGTACTCCCTAAGGGGACGAGTAATCTGCTGATTCTCAGCCATGGTTGCAGATCTTTGGGCTCTCCTAATAAGGGACTCGGGGTCCTCAATCGGCTCTACCAGCTCAGGGTCAAGTGAGCGTCGCCCTTGCATACACCTCTTACTAGACTGGTGTCGCTCCCGTCCTAACTTTGGGTTTTCTACCTAACTAACGCACTAAGCGGCCAAACCACGCAAACCACAAAGCGAGTAAACTAAAAACAACAAAAACTAAACAAACACCACGCAGTTACACATAACAGAGATTATGCATGAGAAATATAAAATCTATGTGTACGGTACCAATCGTACACAGTCACCTCTAAGGGGATCCTATTAGGTGGGCTGTGCAGAAAAGTAAGCTCGTCTCTAAGATATGCACATACGTGGTTCTAAACCTAAATGCAACACAAACACTAGGCAATAAAGTGAATACTAATATTGCGCCGTTCCCCGGCAACGGCGCCAAAAAATTTGATGTCTTCTTTTAAATCGTTGTAATTTTGAAAAGATTTTTTATATGAAAAACATGTGAAAACCAGACATCAAATAATAAAAACCGGTTCTCACTAGTGGATGAGACCGGGTCGAACTCAGGGAACGGGAATATGTTGTATTTAAACATACAAGTCTAAACTATTCTTTATTGCCGAATTATTGAAATGTAAAGTGTTCAAGAAAAGTAAAAACAACTAACTATTACAACAAATGAATACCCTTCGCAGAGGGCGTAAAGTGCAATATTTACAAACCCAATTAAATGCCTAACTTCTAAAATAAAAGAAAAGAAAAGAAATCTTCTATCTTTATGTGCTTCGTGTCATAGGTGCACTTCAGCTTCACTCCTTTGCGATCCTGCACAAGTCCAACGAAACACAAGCAGTACACAATACAAGAATAAAACTAGAATGATGCTATCTAAAATGCACGAAATGAATGTTGAAAATTATATTGATATAAGCAATGATAATACTACACGAATGTAAGTATGACTATGCATGCATTGTTTACTAAATGAAATTTTTATGCTAAATTGAACATATACTAATGAAATCAAATGCTCTTAACCTAAATGCTAAACACTAATGTAATTGGTTGAAAACTAAACACTAACAAATCATTTTAACAATTCATCAATTCAATTAGCAAAGCAATTACTAGAAAGTAACTAATAGCTAAACAGAAAAATCATTATATGATACCCGAACACCAAAATGGATTTCCATTACATTACAATCCATTTCCAGCAACACACTCTAGAGATCAGCAATCAAACAATGGATTTTCATTACAGCAACACAAACAAATAGATTCTGATCAATCAAACAAAGAACACTAGGAAATCCAGTAACGCAAATTGGATTTTCATTACAGCAAAAATGGATTTCCACGGCATTACAAATGGATTCTAATCAGTCTTGCTTCACCAGAGATCAGATAATCTATTGCTGGAAAAACAACAGAGATGCCGGAAAAAGAAAACACGCTGATCAAAGATTAGAAACAAATGTATTGATTTGTTTTGTTAATCGATTGGAAATATCTCAATCCGGCTTCTTCAATTGATCAAACAAGGCTCACTCATGCTGGAATTTCTTAAACATCATTCGGTTAATCAATCCAGATTTTGATTATCAAAGAATTACTCTCCGGAAAACAATAGCCGCACGGTGATTAGAATTCAGAAATTCTGATTATAATATTTCTATCGGATTCAGATATCCGATTGATTTTTAACAATTTATCACTGAAAATTCAATTAATAGACACTTCATGGAACTCAGCCAGATCAGTCATCAACAATTGCAGATCATCACAGCATTCCAGCAACATCCTCGTTCATCACCGGAGTTCTTTACAGAAACTTTTTTTTTCTTTTTATGTTTCTTTTTTTTTTTTAAATTGAGATTCAGCAGATTATCATTCAGAAAGAATTAAAAATGAAGAAGAAGAAGAAGTAAGAAGAAGAAGAAGGAATAGATGACTTACCGGGAATTGAAGGAAGAGGTGGCTTCCACTTCATGCGCCGCCATCGATTGAAGAATTCCTTGCCACTGGATGATGAAGATTGGCTGCTGGAAGAAGAAGAAGAAGAAGAAGTAAGAAATCCGGTGACTGGAAAAGGATAGCAAAGGGCGAAAATCAGAGAGGGAGGGAAAGAAATTTTGGTGCACAGAAAAATGAAAAGCCCCCTTCCGATTCTGCTTTACACCCTTTTTAAAAGGTTTCAAACCGGTTGGAACCGGTTTGTAACAACAACTGTTTATTTTCAAAACTTCCAAACCGGTTCCAGCCGGTTTGGTTTTCAATTTCATCTTTTTAGAAATACAAACCGGTTCCAACCGGTTTATATTATTATTTATAATTTTTTTTTCTCAATAATTTCAAAAATTACAAACCCCAAAATGGTTTGTTTTTATTATTATTTTTATTTTTATTCTTTACAAAAGTAAAGAAAACCGTATGAATCGGTTAATTATGAAAATTTTCAAAAACAAAACTATTTATAAAAGAAACTTCAAAAACTAATCTACTATATATTTTTTTCTTTTCTAAAAAACAAACACTTAAAATGAATATAAAACTATTTTTCTCCAATTTTTTTTTTTATTATTTTTTTTTCTTTTTACTAAAAACTAAAACCAACTGCAAAAACTAAAATAGGCATAAGAATGTAAAATACAACTATTTTTCATGCATTTTCTAATTTTAAATCATTTTAGAACTTTTACTCAAAAACTAACATAAAATTGGGTTTTTGAAACATTATTTCATAAAATCATGCATATTTAAATGTTAATAAACCCTGAATTATATGCATGATCAAAACGTGCTAAATTAATGAAATAAAATGCAAATTAAACCTAGCTAAATGCATGAATGCTAAAAATCATCAAGGAGGCATGATTGACTATTTTTATATATGTCGTTTCATAAGAATAGCTCAATCCATCCCTCGGATGAGCTCTTTCTTCAAACGACTCTCGAATCGAGTTATAAAATCAAATCAAGAGAAAAAGGGGTGCACCTTGCTTCGTTAGGCAGCGTTGAAGCTCTTGAAAAGGACAGCTACCACGAGCTTCGTTCGTCCTTCGCTTCGGGCTTCGAATGATTCACCAAGATCGATCCACCATGCCTTCTTCACTGAGCCAAAGGGGGCGTGAATTCCAAAGTGCAAAAAATCGGATTTTCAGGAAGGCTAGGTCGAATTTCCAAGTTCACAAGAGCTAAAAAAAATGGTCTCTCTATGCTGGGCATGGAGCCTTGTTTTTATAGATTTTCTGAAAAAAAAATGAATTTCAAACAGGCTCAATCTGAGCCCTCCATGTGGCGCCATCTCAGGGGTGCTATTTTGATTTTTGAGAAAATAAAAAATGAGATTTTTGTGGGTGAGACACCTCAGCAGGATTTGAAATTTTTCAAAATTTGTTTTGCTTGATTTTCTCTGCAGGAAGCTCCCAGATGGCGCCACCTCAGAGGGTGCTCTCTTGGAATTTGAAATTCAAACTTGCTTTTTGTAGGGAGTCCTCAGGTGGCGCCACCTCATGGTGGGCTACTTTTATTAAAATTAAAATAAAAAATAAAAATGAAGCCAAGTGGGAGCTCTGGAATGGCGCCACCTCAAAAGGTGTTTGACACATGTCAGAAGAGCAGAGCAGTGGGCTCAGAAGGTGCCACCTCAGAGGAGATTGAATTCTACTTTTTCTGATGAAAGGAGATCTGGACATGTGGCAGTCCAGGATGGTTCCATACCTGACAAGTGTCAGCCTGCTGGAGGAGGTTCTTCAGATGGCGCCACCTCAGAGGGGGATTTGAATTTTAAATGGAGGCTGGCCTTGGAGGAATGGAGGGTGGACATGTGGCGCCCCCTCAGGGTGGCTCCTACAATGCCATGTGGCAAGAGGAAGGAAAAGGAGGGAAAGGGACACGTGGCACCATCTCACACAAAATAGAAAAGATGAAGTTCAGGATTTGCGCCACCTCAGCCTAGAGTTTGAATATTTGAATTCTAGCTTTCTCTGAAGGAGGCAGAAAGTGACATGTGTCATTTGCTTTTTCTGAAGAAAGCAGAGAGAGACACGTGTCCCTTGCTTTTTCTGAGAAGAGCAGAGGGTGACATGTGTCACTTGCTTTTTCTGAGAAAAGCAGGGAGTGACATGTGTCTTCTAGTTTTTCTAAAGGAAGCTGGAGATGACATGTGTCATCTACTTTTCTGAGAAAAATAGGAGGGAGACATGTGTCCTCTGCTTTTTCTGAAAGGAGCAGAGATTGACACGTGTCGCTTGCTTTTCCTGAGGAAAGGAGAGAGTGACATGTGTCACTTGCAGGAGACATAATTCAAATGGTGCCACCTCAGGGGAGACAAGTTCTACTTTTTCTGAACAGGACAACACATGACACGTGGCATCTCATGGTGACCTTGGAATGACACATGGCACAGGGTGAAGATGGTAGACATTGACACATGGCATAAAATGAAGAGGATGACTAATGACATGTGGCGGCATCTTAAGGTGGCCCCATACTGACACGTGTCAAAGGATGGCAAAAGAGAGAAGGTGACATGTGGCGCCACCTCTAGGTGAACCCTATGCTGACACATGGCAGGTAAATGGGAGGAGAGAGAAAGGACAAGTGGCGTCAATCTAGGGGACAAGGCTCCTATTTTTTTGGGTTTTTCAAAGTTCAGGTTTTTCAAAAGAAAAACCTGTGTGACACCACCTCAGTGTGGGTCCCACATTGCTTCTTTATTTCAATAAGGATAAAACAACAACCTCTTTTTGGAATTTTCATAAAAATTTGGACTAATTGGCAAAACAGAAATTTTGAAAAGAGTTGGCCCCTGTAGGGCGTTTTTGTAAAAGGAAGATAGTTGAAATAGCTAACAAAAGGCAAAATCTAAGTTGAAATTTATTAAAAATTATCCAGATTGTTTTCCTGAAGAAATATTTTGAAATTCAGAGCCCTAAGGGTAAAATGGGAAGAATTGATAACTTTGAAGATCCAGGGTTTTGAAATCAATTTTGAAAAGAGTTAAAATTCTAATCTGGATTGAAAATTTTGAAATCAAGAGTTCTGGACCTCGAAATGACATGCTGTGCAGTGCAGTGATATGAAATGCTCATGTAATGATATGCAATGTCATGTCTTATGCAATAGAATCTTGAACCAAGACTTGGAGATGCCTGTCTCCTGTCAGGAATAAAATTTTGAACATCTGAGCTAAAAATAGAGAAATTTTGAGAGTTGCAGATGAAATTTGGACTTTTGCAAGGTTCAAGCTCAGAAAATGACCATTTTGCCCTCCGACGATTTCAAAGGCTGGATGATGGTGTTTGGTGGAAATGCTGGGGAGGTGAGTGAAAATTTGGGGTGTTTACACATGGTAGTTCATCATGAATTACTATGGTTGCCGCTTTTTATGATGGCTCATCTTGGACCGTTATGGTTCTTGACTTCACCCATAGTATATACCTTTCTCATTCAGCATGAACATAGTATCTGGCATTAAAATCAACACAATCACATGCAATTTTACTCTCAACAAAGTGTTTTCTTCTACATTATGCTAACTCATTTCTTTGCAGGAAAGTCATGGAAAATCTTCTCAGATTAGAGAAGTTGTTTCAAATTTCAGTTTCAAAGATTGTAACAACTTAGATATCAATGAGAACTTACATTTCCTGTTTTAGATAGAATGTATGAGCATGCAAACTTCATAAATTATTTGTATTATCTCATTTCACCTTTAATTCTCAAAATTTCACAAATGGTGAAACACGAATGGCACGTGCACCATTTCGTAAGAGGTAATGAATCCTAAGTTGATAAAATACATCAATGGCCATAGTCAGGATGTAAACAAAACTTAGGATTCTTATCTTTTATAAAATAACACTAGATCCACACTGGATCATTTTCAAAATTCATCATATTTTCTTTAAATATTTTCCTCTTTTATCAGAATTTAATTTAAAATTAATTCAATATACATACCAATGGCCATAGTCAGAGTATATTGAGAGTTAATTTCATCTTAAACTCTATAAAAGCACCAAAATATGTTTTATTTTTCATTTGAATTTAAATGTGATTATTATGTAATACATTTAATGACCATAGTCAGGGATGTATTATATCTTCAAACTCACTTTTAATTCATTTAAAGAATGAAATATGATTTTCAAAAATCCAATTTCAAAAATTGTTTAGATTCATTCATCATTTAGGATAGAATTGCATCATATTTTCAAAATTCTTGTCCAAAATCCAAGTGATCTCAAATATCTTTCTTCAATCTCTATTCTAATCCCTTCTCCTATCTTATTGCGAAGATTTAAATTTCAATTTCAAAGTCCAATTTGACTTTGAAATTTCAAAATTCAATGTTATATTCAAAATAACATCTCCAAATTTAAGCCCAATTTCAAAGTTCAATTAACTTTGAAATCTCTGATTCATCTTCTGACTCCAAATTCATAGTCCAATTTGACTTTGAAATTCATTTGTATATTCAAAATTCCATTTCAAATCAAAATTCAAAATTCGAACTTTGGATTCAACTTCCACTTTGGATCTCAGACTCCAGATCCAATTCTATTCTAGGATTCAGAATCCAATGCCACCTTGGATCTCAGACTTCAGATCCAAAATCCATTTTAGGATCCAGACCCACCTTCACTTTTGGATCTCAGACTTCAAGATCCAAACCCATTTTTAGGATTCAGAACTCAATTCCATCTTGGATCTCAAATTTCATATCCAATTCCATTTTAGGGTCCAGAACCCAATTCTACTTTAGATCTCAGACTTCAGATCTAAGTCCATTTAGGATCCAGAATCCAACTTCACCTTGGATCTCAGACTTAAGATCCAACCTCCATTTAGGATCCAGAATCTAATTCCACCTTGGATCTCAAACTTCAGATCCAGATTCTATCTTTGGATTCTAAATTTTAGATCCAATTCCATTTAAAATTCAGAATCCAATTTCATCTTGGATCCCAAAATTCAAAACCAATTCCCATTTTCGGATTCTAAATCCAAAATTCAATTTTGATCTCAATTTAAAATACAGACTTTGGATTTAAATTCCAACTTTCAAATCAATCCCATTTCTCAATTCTATTTAGACTTCCCACATTTCATTCTTTTTTCAAACTTCAAAGTTAGAATTCAATTCCGTTTCATCTCTATTCTAATTCAAAGTCCATTTTTTACTTTAAAATTTCCTTCCTTTTCCCTTTTATCTCAGCTTCAAAATCATTTCTCTTAAAGATCCAGATTTATTTTCCCAAGCTCTGATTATTCCAAAAACTTAGAACTTTAAATTTTAAAGTTCTAAAGTTAAAAACCATTTCTTCACTCTATCATCATTCATCTCAGAAGCACTTGGGAAATTTTCAAAAGAACATACATCCTTGCATTTGCACAAGCATGATTCTTTGTGCATTTAGACTTAGAATAAATTTTTAGATAATTCCTTAGCAAAGCAAAAGGCATGAATTTGACCTTTGGTTCGATTACCCCTGGTAAAGGCGTCAAGAATAGTCGAACCTCGTACCGACGAGCGGATCCCGTCTCCCAGTTTTCCCACAAATATTTCAAAAACAGAGGTGAGTTATTTTCTCAAATATTTTCAAAATTAAGGTCAAGTGAGACCCCGCAAAAGAGTTCCTCTTCTCTTCTTTTCTTTTCTTTTCTTTTCTTTTCTTTTCTTTTCTCTTCTCTCTTTCTTTCTGTCTTTTATCTTCTATCTTCAAAAAGGAGGAAATAAAGGTTGGAAAAGGAAAAGAGAAGGAAGAGAGAGAATATTACGAGAGGAAAATTTTTGCGATGATCACAGTTTTGGCGACCGTGATGGGACTCGTCTTTGTTCGGTCGAATTTAATGCCTTTTTTCTTTTGCTTTGATATTATCTAAATCTTTATTCTATAAATGTCAGCTTCATTTTCATGCAAACCTTAGGAGCCTAGACTCTGTCCTGAGCTGACATCATTGCATATAGGATCTACGTATGGTTTGGTAGGACCATATTGAGGAGATTATTCCATGTTCACATTAGATTTAGGTTTGAAATACAACTCTCCTCAATTCTAGGGATTGAATGCAAACAATGTATGCAAGTGTATGCTTCTACTCATTTAAATTCTATCTCTTTAGGACTTGCATTAGAGCCTTCTGATTTTATTGCATGTTGATCATGTTTTTGAAAACATCTCTACCTATATTGTCCCGATCTTCACGTTGCTGGGTTGTCTCACTGAACCATAGTTTGGGAGAGAGCCTCACAACTGGACCACTTATTTGGGTTTGCGCCCCCCTACCACGTACCTAAGGGCCATAGTCCGAGGTATATTGGTAGGTGCTCAAGGATGTTGGGAAGCCATTACCTTAGAACCGGAGAAATATTTCTATGCCACGTACTTCGAGCTTTAGCTTGGGTATATCGGCGTATCTTGATTGGAATAAGATAATCTGAACCCTAGAGTTAGGACTAAGGTCCTATTAGCCATTTCAAAATACTGCATTTAGAGTCAGCCTCTAGGGAGTGTTGTTTGTGCATCCTTGTTTATACATCTGTGATTGTATGATATTTTTCCAAAACCCTGGGTATATATTACTCAAAAATTTTCTCTTTGCTTTTAAAACCCAGGTGTATTTTTTGTTTTCTTCTCCTAATTTCTTCTAATTCTTTTGATCCTGCCTGCAAATTCTTCAAAATCTTAAATCTTTGCCATCTACTTTCGAAATTCTTTTTTCTTTATATTCCTTACCTTCTTTTGCAATAAAATATCTTTTGTCAGGATATGTCCTTTTCAAAATTAATCTTTATTCATATTTTAATTATTTATCCTTCTTCACAGAAAAACAATGTGGTTGTCGCAAATTTTAGTGACAACCCAATCCCTCGTAATGGGATATTTTCATTGTCAGATTGTGATTTCCTCCTTTTTTAAAAATTCTTCTTAGATCTTTTCTAAAAACCCCCATTTTTGTTCATTAGAGAGCATTGTCGTTATCAGTTGAGTAAGGCAAAGATCAAAGATTGTACTGCTCTAACATCCCAGTTACAAGCAGAGAGAGTAAGGAATGGATTCTCAAAAGTCTGTCAGAGAGGGAATTCAGGACAACAAGACTGAGATTGATCCCGCGATATATCGATTATTCAAAAAGATGATGGTTGAGATATTATCCGAACAAGCTGAAGCCAGTTGCAGAAAAACTCCCACCAAAGGAAAGGCACCTGTCACCTTCCCCATAAATGAACGAAGCAATATCAATGCAAAAAATTCTAAAGCCAGCAGGGGCAGCAACCAAAGCAACCAGGGCAGCAACTTGGGAGTGTGTAAAGGCTAGATTGGGAAATGTTGTGAAAACAGTGATAGACTTCTTCAATACAGTCCTCAGCAAAAGGGCAATAAGCAGGAAACACCAAGGCGCAAGGATTGGAGCAAGGGTCGAGATTTTACTCCTTTAGGTGAGCCGCTCGACAAAATCCTCGAATACATGTTGACTAGCGGATTACTCAGGCTCCCAAAAGCCGCCAACCCTCCCACAATCATGAGAAAATATATAGACCAATTCTGTGGGTATCATTGAGCAACAGGGCATGACACTAACCATTGCTTTGACTTCAAGAATATAGTTCAAGACTGCCTTGATAAGAATCTCTTTGTCAAAAACGAAGAAAAAAGGCATCCAGATCTCCTAAACGTGCAAGCTCAGTCCAACTACCAAGCAGGGGTCAGCACTTAGTAGAAGTCAAGCAAGCCGAAGAAAGCAAAGCATGAGGGTTGGGGTTATGATCGCAAGCTTACTCCTTATAAACACCCCAAATTTTCACTCACCTCCCCGACATCTTCACCAAGCATCATCATTCAGCCTCTGAAATCGCCGGATGGCAAAATGGTCGTTTTCTGAGCCCGAACCTTACAGAAGTCTAAATTGCATATGCAACTCTCAAAATTTCTCTATTTTTAGCTCAGATGTTCAAAATTTTATTCCTGACAGGAGACAGGCATCTCCAAGTCTTGGTTCAAGATTTTATTGCATAAGACATGACATTGCATATCATTGCATGAGTATTTCATATCACTGCACTGCACAACATGTCATTTCGAGGTCCAGAACTCTCGATTTCAAAATTTTCAATCCAGATTAGAATTTCAACTCTTTTCGAAATTGATTTCAAAACCCTGGGTCTTCAAAATTATCAATTCTTCCCATTTTACCCCCAGGGCTCTGAAATTCAAAATAGTTTCTCAAGAAAACAATCTGGATAGTTTTCAATATGGATTTCAATCACTTCACCTCAGATTTTGCCATTTTCAAATATCTTCTTTTTACAAAATTGCCCTATAGGGGCCAACTCTTTCCAAAAATTTATATTTTACCAATTAGTCCAGATTTTATGAAAATTCCAAAAAGAGGTTGTTGTCTTGTCCTTATTTCAACAAAGAAGCAATGTGGGACCCACATTGAGGTGGTGTCACACAGGCTTTTCTTTTGAAAAATTTGAATTTTTGAAAAACCCAAAAAAATAGGAGCCTTGTCCCCTAGATTGGCGCCACTTGTCTTTTCTCTCTCCTCCCATTTCCATGCCAAGTATCAATATGGGGCTACCTTAAGAAGCCGCCACATGTCATCCCATTTATCTGCCATGTGTCAATATCCAACATATCCATCCTGCGCCATGTGTCATTCCACAGATCACCAGAAGATGCCAAGTGTCCTGTGTTGTCCTGTCCAGAAAAAGCAAAACTTGTCTCCTCTGAGGTGGCGCCATTTGAAGAGTGTCTCCTGCAGAGGACACATGTCAACCTCTCATTTCCTCAAAAAAAGCAAATGCCATGTGTCATCCTCTACTCTTTTCAGAAAAAGCAGGTGACATGTGTCATTCTCTGCTCTTCTCAGAAAAAGTAGATGCCACGTGTCATTTTCTGCTCTCTTCAGAAAAGCTAGAATTCAAATATTCAAATCTCTTCAAGAGGTGGTGCAAATCCTGAACTTCACCTCTTTCATTTTGTCTGAGATGGTGCCACATGGCTTGGACCTCCTTCTCTCCCCTCTGCCACGTGTCATTCTCTGCTTCTTTCAGAAAAAGTAGATGACACATGTCTTCTTCTGCTTTTCTCAGAAAAGTAGAGGACACATGTCATCTCCAGCCTCCTTCAGAAAAAGTAGAGGACACATGTCACTCTTGGCTTTCTTTAGAAAAAGCAACTATTCAAAAATTTTCAGACAAGAGCTAGGTGGCGAAAATCCTGGAGTTCTACCTTTTTCTACTTTGTCTATGAGGGCGCCACATGTCCCTTGCTTTTCCCTCCTGCCACATGGCATTGTAGGAGGCACTCTAAGGAACTGCCACATGTCCATCCTCCATTCCTCCAGAGCCAACCCCCATTTGAAATTCAAATCTCCTACTGAGGTGGCGCCAAATGTCAGCCTCTCCTTTCCTGCAGAAAAGTAGAATTTGAATTCCTCTGAGGTGGCACAGACTGCTTCTTCCACTCCTATCCTTCTGACACATGTCAAGAGCCTCTAGAGGTGGCGCCACATGGCATGCTCCTATTGTTTCCAACTTTACACCTCAGAACACCTTTTGAGGTGGCGCCAATCCAGAGCCCCACTTGGCTTCTTTTCTTTTATTTATTTTATTCTTTTAATAAAAATAGCCCCATGAGGTGGCGCCACCTGAGGACTCCCTACAAAAGGAAAAATTTGAATTTCAAACCCCAGGTAGCACCCTCTGAGGTGGCGCCATCTGATATCTTCCTGCAGAGAAAATCAAGCAGATCCAAATTTTAAAAAATTTCAAATCCTGCTGAGGTGTCTCACCCACAAATTTCCTATTTTATTTTCTAAAAAAAAAATCAAAATAGCACCCCCTAAGATGGCGCCACATGGAGAGCTCAGATTGAGCCTGTTTGAAATTCAAATTTTTCAGAAAAAATCTATAAAAACAAGGGCTCACGCCCAGCCTAGAGAGACCATTTTTTTGAGCTCTTTTGGACTTGGAAATTCGACCTAGCCTTCTTGAGGATCTGATTTTGAACTGTGGGAATTCACGCCCCCTTTGGCTCAGTGGAGAAGGTGCAGTGAAGTTCGTGCAGTGGCCAACTCGATTCAAGCATAGGTTAATTTTGGTGGATCATCCGAAGCCCGGATCGAAGGACGAACGAAGCCCTTGGTAGCAGTCTCTTTCAAGAGTTTCAAAGCTGCGTAACGAAGCAAGGTGCACCTCTTTTCCTCTTGATTTGATTTCATAATTTGATTCGGGAGTCGTTTGAAGAAAGAGCTCATCCGAGACATGGATTGAGCTATTCTCATAAAACGACATATATAAAAATACATGATTATGATTCCTTGATTATTTTAGCATTCATGCATTTAGCTAGATTTAATTTGCATTTTATTTTATTAATTTAGCATGTTTCATGAATTAATTAGGATTAATTTAGCATTTATTTCAATTCTGCTCAGTTTCAGTAGTTCTCTGTTTTTGTCAGTCAGTCCACACGTCATTTCATGCATGTAATTTTTATTAAAAACTCCAAAAAAATCATGGAATGCGCCCTTGGGTGTCCCTAGAAATTTTCCAAAAATTAGGAAGCATTTGAATTTGTTTACTGCGGTAAACATTCAAAATAGCAAGTCGGGTTTTGTTACCCGGGATGCGTTTTAAAAACTCTTTTCCAACTTGTAAAATCGAGATCTCCCTCTTGGAAGATTCGATTTTCAATCCTAAAGATGTTCTGAGCTTGGGAGGATGTCTAGTTTTTAATCAAAGTTTATGAGAGTTTTCTGATTTTTTTATATATCTGACAAAAATCCGAGAGTGCGGGACACGTGTCAGAGCCTGATTTGGGCCTTTGAGACTTTGGATCGACTTAGGTCGATGAGTTATCTTTGGGTGTTGCTCCAAATCCGAATATGTAAAAAGTGAATGTCATAGTCGGGATGTCCTTTAATTGCATCTGAAAGCTTGTGATTTTTAGAACAGTTGTGATACCTGTTTCAAATTTTTTCCGTCACTCTCTTGTTTGGCTACATATTCAAATCATATCATTTCGTGATTTTTAGCATTCTAGGCTGTTTGTCAGAGTAGGAAGATACTTCATACCGAATTGAGTGTAATTTGGAATTCATTTGAGGCTTGATTTAGCCATATCATCAAAACAGGGCCCCGCGTGACCCGGATCCAAGCGAAAAACAAGCGAAATCCGTTTCTTTGGATAAATTGTAAAGTGTCAAATTCTGATTTTACAGTCCTAATGTGTTTAGCAGCATGTCATCATGCCTCATTATGCATTTCATCATCATTTGATTCAATTTGAATTTCAAAATCTCAATTTTACCAAGTTTTCCTTAAAAAAACCCTGATTTTAAAGGTATAACTTTAATATTTGGGGTATTTTGGTCATTTTGACCACAATTTCGAATTTCAAACTATGTTCCACTGAATTTCTTGCATTTACATCATTTCAAATATCAAGGAAGCATGAGAATAGAGTTTATATCCATTTAAATCCAATAATTTCATAATATTATTGGAAAATCTTGGAAAAACCCACATATTTGAGCTAACCTTATTTCAAGTTTGACAGGGACATTCAAAAGAAGGAGCTAGAGTCTGCAATTTCTTTTATTTCATTTATTTAGTGATGTAATAATGTAAATTTTGGAATAAGAGATTTAATTTTATGCTTAAACTAGGATGCATATCATATAGTTTGAATTTATGCAATATCCTGCTTATGTGATTCATGCATTTTATTTCAAAAGCACTATGGATGTACACGAATGGCACGTGCACCAACTCTTATGGAGTTGATGAACTCGGTGGAATCCATATTTACGGTCCTAGTTGAAATATGGATGAGACCCAGATCCATCATCTTTCTACTAGTCACATTGAGCCTACACTCTTAGGCTATCTTAAAATGCACATCATATTTCTAATATTTTCAAAGTATTGTGCATTAAATCAATTAAACTTTGAACATATTCATGGCAACAGTCAGGATATGTGAAGGATTTATTTTGACTTAATGCACATTTTTCCAACAAATTTCTTAGAAAATCTTTCAAAGTGCATTCATTCACTCATATCATTTGCATCATGAAATCATTGGTTTTCTCATGATTTTCCCAAGAAAGTTTCATTCTCAAGAAATCAATTTCTCGATGAACTCTAAGGATTTTCCAAAATCGGTTTTCCCAAGTTAAGTTTTCACAGTTTTCCACGGAAACCAGTCTCTCAAGAAACTTATAAGTTGGACTTCCAAAATCAAAGTTTTCCCTCAATTTTCCCTAGAAAATGTTATTTTCTTAAGATTTTCAAAAGGAGTTTTCCAATCTTTCTCCAAGATCAAAATCGATTTCCAAGTATTTCAAGGGTAAAATTCCCAGGATTTCAATTTCACAAGTTTTGAATTTCCCTCTCCAATGAGTTTTCCTATAAATTTTCCATCATTCTCCTAAGAAAATTCTCAAAGTCCAAGTTTTCCTGAGAAGTGTTTCCCTTTTCAAATGCTCACCTTTTTCCCAGGATTTTCAACCATTCATGATTTTCCCACAACTTTATGAACTTTCCTGAGATTTCAAATCTTTTTCATCTGAGTTTCCTGAGAAATTGACTTTCATCTTTTTCCTGAAAGATTCTTTTCAACTCCAAATATTTTCCAAGCATACATCATGTTTTCCCAACTGGCATTTTACAAAATCTCATAGCACATGCCTGAATTCTCTGTGCATTTAGGACAGAACACAATTTCGATAATTTCACTAAGTCAAGCACAATTTTGGTCCTTGGTTCGATTACCCCTGTTAAAGGCGGCATGAACGGTCGAACCTCGTACTGACAGGTCGAGCCCCATCCCATGGATTTTCCCGCAATTTTCAAAATCGAGTCGAGTATTTCAAAATAAATTTCCAAAATCCGGTCAAGTTTGAAGCGCGAAAGCGTTTCCCTCTCTCTCTTCCGCAAGGAAGGGAAGACGGGGAAAAATTTCGCGACGATAACACTCCTCTAGGTCAGCCAATCGAAGAAGTTCTACAATACCTACTCGCAAAAGAGATGATCAAACTCCCAAAGCAGGATGATCCCTCTATCACCAAGGGGAAATGGAAAGATTGCTTTTGCAAGTTTCACCGAGCAAGGGGGCATGACACAGAGCGCTACTTCGTCCTCAAAAATATTGTGCAAGACTACATTGACAAAAAGCTTCTAGTGCCAGAGGAAGGAGAAGAGCAGACTGCAGTTCCGCCCGAACCATTTCCAGACTACTCAGAGAATTGAGAATGCCAAAAGTTATTCGCTTTCATCCCCTTTTGACAGTCACTTTATAGGGGCAAGTCAGCTGTTGTCGTCGCAAAATTTTTCCCGTCTTCCCTTCCTTGCGGAAGAGAGAAGGAAATGCTTTCGCGCTTCAAACTTGACCGGATTTTGGAAAATGTTTTGAAATACTTGCCTCCGTTTTGAAAATTGCGGGAAAATCCATGGGATGGGGCTCGACCTATCGGTACGAGGTTCGACCGTTCCTGTCGCCTTTAACAGAGGTAATCGAACCAAGGACCGAAATTGTGCTTTACTTAGTTAAATCATCGAAATTATGTTCTATCATAAATGCACAGATAATTCAGGCATGTGCTATGAGATTTTGGAAAATGGAAGTAGAAAAAACATGATGTATGCTTGGAAAATATTTGGAGTTGAAGGATATTTCTCAAAGAAAGTCAATTTCTCAGGAAACTCAGAAGAAAGGGGTTTTGAAATCACAAGAAAGTTCATAAAGTTGTGGGAAAATCATGAATGGTTGAAAATCCTGGGAAAATAGAAGTGATTCTTGAGAAAAAGGTGAACATTTGAAAAAGGAAACACTTCTTGGGAAAATTCGGACTTTGAGAATTTCTTAGAAAGATGATGGAAAATTTATAGGAAAACTCATTGGAGGAGAAAACTGAAACTTGGAAAATTAAAATCCTGGGAATCTTAGCCTTAAAACACTTGGAAATCGATTTTGAGAAAGGTGAGAGACTTCTTTTGAAAATCTTGGGAAAATAACCTTTTCCATGGAAAACTGTGGAAAAAAAAACTTGACTTGGGAAAACTGATTTTGAAAATTTCTCAGAGTTTCTTGAGAAATTGATTTCTTGAGAATGAAATTTTCTTAAGAAAATCATGAGAAAACCAATGATTTCATGATGCAAATGATATGAGTGAATGAATGCACTTTGAAAAGATTTTCTGAGAAATTTATTGGAAAAATATGTATTAAGTCAAAAGAAATCCTTCACATATTCTGACTGTGGCCATGAATATGTTCAGAGTTTAATTGATTTAATGCACAATACTTTGAAAATATTAGAAATATGATGTGCATTTTAAGATAGCCTAAGAGTGTAGGCTCAATGTGACTAGTAGAAAGATGATGAATCTGGGTCTCGTCCATATTCCGACTAGGGCCGTAAATATGGATTCCACCGAGTTCATCAACTCCCTAAGAGTTGGTGCACGTGCCATTCGTGTACATCCATAGTGCTTTTGAAATAGAATGCATGATTCATAAGATCAGGATATTACAAAATCAAACTACATGATATGCATCCTAATCTAAGTAGTAAAAGTAAGTATTATTCCAAATTGAATTGTTACATTTTTGACATAAAGCAACATAAATGAAATAGACAAAAAAAATATATAATGTAAAGAATCAGCATCCTCCAGATTTTCCTGCAAATGAGTTAATATCAGAAATAGCAATACAAAGTAGGCAAAGCAATTGGAGGCCTTACATTTGTGCTAAACCGCATATGATTGCATCTATGCTAATGTGTATATGATGACCCAAGCTTGTGCCTATGCTAAATAAGAGATTTTCAGGGCCATGCTTGAGAATATCATTTATGCAAAAGGAGAAATGTATAAGTCATAATGGCATCAAATGAATGGGGGACAATGATTTGACAAAAGGGAAGTAAGGATATGCTAAAATATGCAACATACATACACTATGTTCCACATGAGAGTTGCTTAAAATCAAAGACAAAAAAAAAATGTGTGTGGTGTATACACACCCTAATCGGATAACCTTGAAGGGTTGATGTCATAGAGGCGGGTATCTTTCTTAAATGTTTATACAAGATAGGTGTGGGTCTCATATCCTAGCCATGGGTTTTTCATGCATAACGGTTGTTTTGCTCCAATAGTCAGATTCGGTGAGCTGAATTTTTAAATACAGGATTCGTGGTACAGATTTCCTTCATTGATGGAAAATTGATGCCCATCAATCAGACTATGAGCAACACAAGCTTCTAATAACTCTTGCTATTGCCAACAAACAGGTATATCATCAATCTGTGTAGAATGAGGCTTAACATTTCATTTTACAATATACAAAAAGAAACCAATGAGCACCTGAAATAAAGCATCTATACAAACAACATGAACTTGTTAAAATCTCATATATCCAACATCTACAAAAGCAGAAGGACGACTTGGTGTTGGTGGGACTGGAATATCTGTAACAAGAAACTTTTTAGGCCTATCCTATAGATAAAGCAAATCACTGTCCTGATGATCAAAATATAGAAAATTTATTAGAGCTGGGCCAATAATGTACTTCTGAAATGGATTAACCGTGCCATGTGCAGAAATGACATGAGGAATGAGCTTTCAATAGATGCTAGGAGAAAATCTATGACATCAAAAGAGCTAATATGCGTGGAATCCAGCAACTATGGCTGTGACAATAAGACCTATACACAGCACAAAAAGAAAATATGCCATTAAACCTTAGGTATTTACTATATGATACAACAATGGAAATGATATAACAGTATGTCAGTAGAGTAAAAAAAAAAATTTAGAAGATGTTACAGATGGTGGAATTAGCTTAAGTGACTAAAAAAAAAGGGATAGCAAGAGGACATGCATGTGGCTACACAGGAAGCTGGAAAGTGGGCCTGGGTGATGCTGTACAGGGGTATCTCACAGACTCTACCTATATTTGCCCTACTGCTATGAAGAAAACAGAGCACGCTGGGGTAGATGGATACAATGTTTTGGATAATATGTATGTGTTGCGCAGGGTTCACCTAGACCTTTTGAGCTTGCTATTAGCTCCAGTGTCGAGGTTTTCTGCCATTATTACACTTACCTGGGTTGTGGATGCTGACATGAAAACTCAAAGAAATGTCGTAGATGAAGTCATAGATCAAAACTGCTGAAACCGCCTCTGTGTTAGGTAATAGGATGACTTGCAGAACAATCATCATCAAAGAAATGCCAAGTACAGGAGGATTTACTGTATCCTCTCTCTACATTCTCCAAAACACCACTAAAATTAATACCACCAGACATCATTTGCATGTCACCAATACAGAATGGAACAACAATCAATCTCATAGACTCAAAATTCAGAAAGATAACAGCATTTGACAAGTGGAAGCCGATTAAAGAGTGACAACACAAGCTCCACCCGATGAGTTCCTCATCCCCACAAAGAAATTATAGTGACAGGGAGATGTAAGTCATAGATGAGTAAAAGGTAGCTATCAAAACAACAAATGATACAAGATAAAAGGAGTGAATGGTCAACCTAATGGTTAGCATCGCAATGAACTCAAATCAAATATTAATGTTGTTAAAAAGATGCTCTGCAAAAAAAAAAAAAGGAAGAAAGGTCTAATGACAAAGAGGCTGCTTTCACAAATCGAAAATAACATAAAATCCAAATGCTTACAATGATGGATAGGGAAATGAAAGCAAAGTCAGATGGGCTGGATGTTAATGCCCTGGTTAAGAACATTGTTTACTATATGATGAGCTCTGTAAGCTATCATTTTATTCCATCGTATATAGGTATTTTCAGCAAAACCCATGTAATTTTGTGAAAACCGATGACATGCCAAAGTTTTCAAAACTAACTTAAAACAGGAAAACCATATGATGGTGAGGATATTGACACAGTTGACGCCTGAAGTCCTCGTTGTTGTGTTTTCAAAGATTGATAACTGAAATTTACTCTAAAAGAGATCACATAACTGACTGGGTTAGACATACACATGAAAGCCTTGAACTGAAATAAAGAGATCGTTTTGAAAAGTCCATGATATCATAGTGAATCATGTGAGAGTTTTGAAATAGGGACTTGATGGAGCCAAGATCTTTAGAACTGAAATGAGAATGCCATTGAGGGGCGTTATCATTTCTTAATGCACTGACTAAACCTGGAATGTAAACCACATCAACCATTGAAAAGGGTTTACAGAGCACATGACACGAACCTGAGATCTAATTCTTGTAGATGCAGAGTAAGACAGAAAAGAAAAAAAAAGACAAAAAAAAAAGAGAAAGAAAAAGAAAAAGAAAAAGAAAAAGAAAGGGCCTTTACCTTGGTTCGGCAGAGGTTGAAGGTGTGCTTCCTAACAGGGTGAGCTGACCCTCTAGAGGTATACGCAAGAGCTCCTGAGTGCCAATCGTTGAAGACTCGTCTTTCCTTTGGAGTGAGCTGTTGGACTGCTTCTGCTGCTGAGCTGAAGACACGGCTGGTCTCCTGCTGATGGGCTGAAAGGGAGGAGAAAGTAATCGACTGGGTTGAAGAAGATGAGAGCAGGCGCCCCTTTGAACGAGAGATGGCTGAGGTTAAGGGAAATCGCTCATCCCTTTTGCTGGGCCTCCCTCTTTCTTTAATAACTGATCTTTCAAAACCCACTCTTTTTCCTCCCCTTTAGCCGATCTTGATAGCTTTTAACAACAAACTTTTAAAAAATTTTGAAATCCTTTTGAGAAAGGGGGTTCGTCATTTTGAGAGGGGGCAACTCCTATTCTTCAAATGCTATTTGAAACTTAAGTAAAGTGAAGTTTTTGGTAGGGTTTTCACGGTGGCTCCATTTGGGGCTGAAAAGTAATAAAGATAAAGTAATAAAAAGATGAGTAAGAAAATGGGTTTTGTTTTGGTGATGCCACCTCAACTGAATTTGAAAACTTTGTGAGATAAAAATAAAATAAAATAAAATTTTGCTTTTCTTGGCAAGGAGCCTTAGAGGGGCGCCACCTGCGTGGGCCCACTAATTATTTTATCAAAATTTAAATCAAAATAAAAGAATTTTATAAATCGGTGCCACTTCTGGGTGGGCTCTGTTTTGAAAATAGGAGAAATTTTTGAGAATTTAAGTGTGATCCAACCTCGAGGCGGGTCCCACGTCACTTATTTGAAATAAAAGCTAAATGAGATATTTTGGAATTTTCACAATAATAGGCTAGTTTTGGAAAACACGAAGTGAATTTTGGTTTGATTTCAAAACTTAAAAAAAATGGTTCTTCAGGGCAAAATTTTGAGAGAAGTAGGGAAATTCTGAGCCTTTTTGTAAAAATTTGAAATAAGGTCTTATGCACATTGAAATTGTGTCCCCCTCTTTTCAACTGATGAAATTTTGAAAATGTCAAAGCCATCTAGATTGTTCTCTTGAGAAAACTTTTCGTAATTCGGGGTCCTGGGGGTAAAATGGGAAGAATTGATAATTTTGAAAACCCAGGGTTTTAAAATCTATTTTGAAAAGTTTAGAAATCAAATCTGGATTGATAATTTTGAAAGTCAGGAGTTCCGGATCTCGAAATGACATGCTGTGCAGTGCAGTGATATGAGATGCTCATGCAATGATATGCAATGTCATATCTTATGCAATAGAATCTTGAACCAAGACTTGGAGATGCCTGTCTCCTGTCAGGAATAAAATTTTGAACATCTGAGCTAAAAATAGAGAAATTTTGAGAGTTCCAGATGAAATTTGGACTTTTGTAAGGTCTGGGCTCAGAAAATGACCATTTTGCCCTTCATTGATTTCAGAGGCTGGAGGCTGATGCTTGGTGGAAATGTTGGAGAGGTGAATGAAAATTTGGGGTGTTTACAGATGCCCCTCTTTGCTACTAAGCCGGCTTGTGGGCGAGCTTAGTGGCAAAGAAAACACACCAAATTTGGGCTATATATAAAAAAATGCCCCAATTAGAAGGATCTGACTGGGTATGAGGGGAAATTAGCCCAGTGATCAAGATAGGTATGAAATGGAGAATGAAGAGAAAAGATTGGCTTTATGAGAGTGAAATTCAGGTTTTTGCCCTTATCCTGGATGGGACAGAAATACCTCGCTTGGAACGAAGCTCGGGTTTTAATCCTTGACCTGATATCTCATCGAAATGAGACTCAGGCTTGTACCCTTAACCTGATCGGGCGGAAAATGAAATACCTCTTTGAATGAGGCTCAGGTTTGTACCCTTATCCTGATTGGGCGGAAAATGGAATACCTCTTTGAATGAGGCCCAGGTTTGTACCCTTATCCTGATCGGGCGAAAAATGAAATACCTCGTTGATTGAGGCTCAGGTTTGTACCCTTATCCTTATTGGGCGGAAAATGGAATACCTCTTTGATTGAGGCTCAAGTTTGTACCCTTATCCTGATCGGGCGGAAAATGAAATACCTCTTTGATTGAGGCTCAGGTTTGTACCCTTATCCTGATTGGGCGGAAAATGGAATACCTCTTTGATTGAGGCTCAGGTTTGTAACCTTATCCTGATTGGGCGGAAAATGGAATACCTCTTTGATTGAGGCTCAGGTTTGTACCCTTATACTGATTGGGCGGAAAATGGAATACCTCTTTGATTGAGGCTCAGGTTTGTACCCTTATCCTGATTGGGCGGAAAATGGAATACCTCTTTGAATGAGGCTCAGGTTTGTACCCTTATCCTGATCGGGCGGAAAATGAAATGGAATCCTCAAAGGAAGAGACCATGATGGAACCTTCGGATTTTGCACAATAAATCCGACAGGGGTTTTGCAAAAGGAAGGAAAATGAAGTCCCTAAAGCTTGAAAGGGGGTTGATTTTGGGCGTCTCATTGCTGGGACTAAATAGCTTTTGAAATTGCCTTTTGCGAGAAATGATTGGTGGTTCGACCTCGAACCAAAATGGGACTGTCTATGGTGGGACAGTGGGGACACAGAGAAGTGTGCAAATCTGAGAGTTCATGCTCTCAAAGAAGGGAAGGAATCAAGTCCTTAGAAGGGATTTAAAATTGGTGTCAGGATGTATCAAAACGGATATCAAGCTCTCACTTCACGACAGGATAGCTAGAAAATATTGTCAAAATATTGAGAATTCTGTTGTTGATTCAAAGTATTTGAAAATGTTGCACATTGTTGCAAAGATATTCTTTCTTTTCTACCCAAAGCATTACCTCCAAACGAGATTCGCTTTGTAGAATCAAGACTGAGAATCCAAATTGCTTGCGATTGACCTTCTTCAAGGAAGCTATCAACTTTCTTGATATGAACAGGAAAGAGAATTTGATATTATAAAAGCAATTGATGAAAAAATATTGATAATAGAATTTCACAAGATTAAAGAGGATTCTTGATAGATTTGTGAGTTTGATATCCTGGAAGCTTCTCTCATGATAATCTTTCTGCACTCTTTTTGGGCTCTCTTGGATTTTGGGTTATATTCTCCTTCATTTGGGAGATGTTCTGACTTTTCTCTCTTTCTTTTTCCTCTCTTGCTCTCTTTTAAGAAGGGTACGTCACAAACGCCTTCATCTTGGAGATGTTTCGATCCTTCTTGGGTGATGTTGGCTCATGGGTTTGAGATCTTTGGATGATAGCTGAAATTAAATATCTTTTGGGGATTGTCGGGAGGTTCATCGCGTCTGCCTTCATCTCGACAGTGCTTTGGACTTTCCCTAGAAGGACCCATCACAAACTGCGTCATCTTGGAGATGTTTCAAATCTTCTTTGGCCCCGAGGGTCTATTCGGTTAATTCGCCGTCATCTTGACGACAAGTGAGAGATCCCTTTTGCGGATATTTAATTGCAGCTTAATTAGGTGATTTTGAGGAAACAGGGTTTTGATGAATGCTCTCTTTTTCTAGCGCTCAGGATATTTCCACTGCCTCATTTTACAAGAATAATCTTTTAAGATGCGCCATTGACTGCGATCAATATCAATCATCTATGACTTTTCAATAACATTGAATCTTCTTTTCTGGCCATATCGAGGATTTATCCTTTATCCTTTTGGTTGGCCAACGGAGAGAATTTGAGTTTTAAATCTCTTTTCGCAAAAGCTTCCTCTTTTGGAAGTAATGCTAAAGGTAAATCGAGATAGAGATTTGTGCAATAAAGACACTGAAATCAACAAATAATTTGATTGACAACTTGACAAAGTTTTCTTGAAATCCTGGGTGAAAGAGAGTATTTGAGGTCCGGCTCAACACATCCGTGACGAAAATTCTCCTCTCCTTTTCCCCAAAAAGAGAGACTCAGGCTTAGCCCTTACCTGAATGGGAAATGGGAAATACTCCTCTCTTCCCCGAAGAGGAGGTATTTGCAAAATAAACTTTCGAAGAGAAATTAAGCTTTCATCAAAGCTCCCTAATATTAGGCTTCTCTTATGGAAAGGGGCCGATAATAGTGAGGTCAGAAAATTGGGTCATGAAAGGAACGAGTCCATCACACTCTCCCTGACAAGAGGGTCCTTCATGACGAAAATGGCCTAGTATGGAATTGGGGGGTCACAAGAAAAGCGAGTCTTCATCGAGCCTCTCCCTTTAACAGGGTTCCTTGTGTGAAATGGGAAATTGTTTTGCAAACGGTTCATAAAGACGTGAGTCCCTTCAAACTCTCCCTGAAAAGGGGCTAAGTGAACGAATTGGATAGCATGCGAAAAGAACAAGCTCCCTCGAACTCTCCCTAAAAAGGGTCTCTCGCAAGAGAAAATGATTGAAATTGGATATTGAAATTGTTTGACCCAAAGGTCGAAATTGAAAATTGGAAAATTGATTTTTGGAAGTTAAATGACCTGGTGGTCAAAATTGGATGACCTAACGGCCGAAATTGGGAATTGGTTGACCAAAAGGTCAAAATTGTGTGACCCGAAGGTTGAAATTAAGAATTGGATGACCCGAAGGTCGAAAATTGGAAATTAAATGACCTGGAGGTCAAAATTGAGAATTTGGAATCGAGAATTGAGAATTGGAATTGAAATTGGAAATTGGAAATTGAGTGACCTAGAGGTCAAAAATTGGAAATTAGTAATTGAAATTGAGAATTGGAAATTGGGTGACCCGAAGGTTGAAAATTGAGAATTGCCTGATTTGAAGATTGGAATTTGGAGGGCAAAATATCAAATTTGAGCAATTGACAGACCCTGATGATTGGAAATGACTTGAATCAACAAAGGAGAATGATGATTTCGAGTCAGAGCTCGAATAAAATACAGAGATCGCGAGTCGGAACCCGGATCAACACAAGAAAATAAAAAGCTTGAATCAGAGCTCGAATGATGTAGAGAGATCACGAGTCGGACCCGGATCAACAAAAGAAAATGAAATGCTTGAATTTGAGTTCGAATGAATAAAGAGATCTCGAGTCGGAACCCGAATCAACAAAGAAATGAAGAGCTTGAATCTGAGCTCGAATGATGTAGAGAGATCACGAGTCAGAACTCGGATCAACAAAAGAAAATGAAGAGCTCGAATCAGGACTCGAGTAAATAAAGAGATCTCTAGTCGGAACCCGGACCAACAAAAGAAAGTGAAGTGCTCGAGTTAGAGCTTGGATAAGATAACGAGATCTCGAGTCGGAACCCGGATCAACAAAAGAAAATGAAGAGTTCGAGTCAGGACTCGAGTAAGGTAATGAGATCACGAGTCGGAACTCGGATCAACAAAGGAGGATAATTTGAGTAAAAACCCGAGTCGGAACTCAGTTTTCCAAAAAGTTGGATTTTGAAAATGTACCAGTTTGAACACTGGATTTTGAAATAATACTAGTTCGATCGCTGGGCTTTGGTTCAGCATTGGTGATTATCTTCTAATTTTGAATTATTAGGAATTGTGATGTGAATGTTTATTGAAATCCCAATATTGACCAGATTGTTGTTAATGTAGTTGAATGCAAATGAATATGAATTAATGCACATGAATGCACAAATGCAAAGGAATGAGGAATTTGTTTATCCTGCCTGCATACAGAACAAAATTTTAAAAATGCCCCAGTGTAACTGGGAAAAGAAAGTTTGATCATTATTTGAAAGAAATTAGGAGGATTATAAAGGAGGAATAATTGCTTCACGTATAAAACTTTTTCAAGTGTCGAGCATTAATGGGATCCGACAATTCTACCCCATCGGCGTTGATGAGCCGATATGAGTTGCGGGGTAATGCTTCTTTGACGACATATGGGCCTTCCCAATTTGGCGACCATTTACCGCCAGGATGATGCTTGAGATAGGCTGTGGATCGAAGCACTAACTCATTGACTTTGAATCTTCTTTTGATGACCGACTTTGCGTATTGTCTGGCTACTCTCTGGCGATAGGATTGAGCGTGCTCTGCTGCTTTTAGCCTTCTCTCATCGAGCAAGTCTAGCTGTACCAGTCGTTGCTGCTGGTATCGATCAAGGGGTAATTCTAGCAGTGATGCAAATTTCAAAGCGGGCTTCTGAACATGTAGCGGCAATACTACTTCTGTTCCATAGACCAATTCTGATGGAGTAGCATTCGTTGGAGTGCGAATGGTGGTCCGATAGGCCCATAGTGCATCGTGGATCTTCTCATGCCAGTCACGGCCTGTTTCCATAATTCGCTCCAAGATACGAATTAAAATTTTGTTGGTGGCCTCTGCGTGACCATTCCCTTGAGGATAGTAGAGAGCGGAAAAATGATGATAGATTTTAAATTTTGAGCAGAATGTCTTCATCTTTTCATTCTTAAAATGACTGCCATTGTCTGACACGATGTCATGTGGGATGCCGAAACGACAAAGGATGTTCTTGTGAATAAAAGAGACCACGTGTCGGCCTTCTACTGTACGGAGAGTGATAGCTTCTACCCACTTGGTGAAATATTTTGTTGCGGCAAGGAAGTATTTGTGGCCATTTGAAGCTGGAGTGATGGGACCTACGACATCGAAGGCCCACATGGAGAACGGCCATGGAGAAACAACAGATTGTAAATATGTTGCTGGAGCATGAATAGAAGGTGCATGTATTTGACATTGCACACACTTCTTCACATAATGATAACAGTCTTGTTGCATAGTCTTACAGTAGTAACCTGCTCTGATGATCTGCTTGACAAGGGTTTGGTAGCCGACGTGGCCACCACAAATGCCTTTGTGTGCTTCTCGCACGACTTCTTTGGCTTCGTCTTCATCTAAACATCTGGAATACTCTGAACTGAATCCTCGACGATATAGGATGTTTGCCAGAATGAAGTATCGAGTAGACATACGCTGGATTGCTCGCTGCTCTTTCTTTGAGAGTTCTGGAGGAAATTCACCAGTTTCTACGAAAGTTTTGATATTGTAATACCAAGGCTTCTTCTTTTGCTCAGCTTGGTTTACATGCTCTATTGGAAGGAAAGCAGGTTAGTCAAGTCTGCCAATTTCAAAAGAGCGACAAGATTCTCCATTTTTGAATGCCATAATAGAGCCTAAACTGGCTAGACTATCGGCCACTTGATTAAAATCTCTCTTGATATGGAAGAGCTGAAATTCTTCAAACTTGCTGACAAGAGCTGAAACAATTTTCTGATAAGGAAATAACTTTTGATCTTTGACTTGTCATTCGGCTCGAACTTGATTGACAACCAGTAATGAGTCGCTGTAGGCATGCACTCTCTTAACATTGAATTCTAGTAGAATCATCAGACCTTAAATCAGGATGTATCAAAACGGATATCAAGCTCTCACTTCACGACAGGATAGCTAGAAAATATTGTCAAAATATTGAGAATTCTGTTGTTGATTCAAAGTATTTGAAAATGTTGCACATTGTTGCAAATGTATTCTTTCTTTTCTACCCAAAGCATTACCTCCAAACGAGATTCGCTTTGTAGAATCAAGACTGAGAATCCAAATTGCTTGCGATTGACCTTCTTCAAGGAAGCTATCAACTTTCTTGATATGAACAGGAAAGAGAATTTGATATTATAAAAGCAATTGATGAAAAAATATTGATAATAGAATTTCACAAGATTAAAGAGGATTCTTGATAGATTTGTGAGTTTGATATCCTGGAAGCTTCTCTCATGATAATCTTTCTGCACTCTTTTTGGGCTCTCTTGGATTTTGGGTTATATTCTCCTTCATTTGGGAGATGTTCTGACTTTTCTCTCTTTCTTTTTCCTCTCTTGCTCTCTTTTAAGAAGGGTACGTCACAAACGCCTTCATCTTGGAGATGTTTCGATCCTTCTTGGGTGATGTTGGCTCATGGGTTTGAGATCTTTGGATGATAGCTGAAATTAAATATCTTTTGGGGATTGTCGGGAGGTTCATCGCGTCTGCCTTCATCTCGACAGTGCTTTGGACTTTCCCTAGAAGGACCCATCACAAACTGCGTCATCTTGGAGATGTTTCAAATCTTCTTTGGCTCCGAGGGTCTATTCGGTTAATTCGCCGTCATCTTGACGACAAGTGAGAGATCCCTTTTGCGGATATTTAATTGCAGCTTAATTAGGTGATTTTGAGGAAACAGGGTTTTGATGAATGCTCTCTTTTTCTAGCGCTCAGGATATTTCCACTGCCTCATTTTACAAGAATAATCTTTTAAGATGCGCCATTGACTGCGATCAATATCAATCATCTATGACTTTTCAATAACATTGAATCTTCTTTTCTGGCCATATCGAGGATTTATCCTTTATCCTTTTGGTTGGCCAACGGAGAGAATTTGAGTTTTAAATCTCTTTTCGCAAAAGCTTCCTCTTTTGGAAGTAATGCTAAAGGTAAATCGAGATAGAGATTTGTGCAATAAAGACACTGAAATCAACAAATAATTTGATTGACAACTTGACAAAGTTTTCTTGAAATCCTGGGTGAAAGAGAGTATTTGAGGTCCGGCTCAACACATCCGTGACGAAAATTCTCCTCTCCTTTTCCCCAAAAAGAGAGACTCAGGCTTAGCCCTTACCTGAATGGGAAATGGGAAATACTCCTCTCTTCCCCGAAGAGGAGGTATTTGCAAAATAAACTTTCGAAGAGAAATTAAGCTTTCATCAAAGCTCCCTAATATTAGGCTTCTCTTATGGAAAGGGGCCGATAATAGTGAGATCAGAAAATTGGGTCATGAAAGGAACGAGTCCATCACACTCTCCCTGACAAGAGGGTCCTTCATGACGAAAATGGCCTAGTATGGAATTGGGGGGTCACAAGAAAAGCGAGTCTTCATCGAGCCTCTCCCTTTAACAGGGTTCCTTGTGTGAAATGGGAAATTGTTTTGCAAACGGTTCATAAAGACGTGAGTCCCTTCAAACTCTCCCTGAAAAGGGGCTAAGTGAACGAATTGGATAGCATGCGAAAAGAACAAGCTCCCTCGAACTCTCCCTAAAAAGGGTCTCTCGCAAGAGAAAATGATTGAAATTGGATATTGAAATTGTTTGACCCAAAGGTCGAAATTGAAAATTGGAAAATTGATTTTTGGAAGTTAAATGACCTGGTGGTCAAAATTGGATGACCTAACGGCCGAAATTGGGAATTGGTTGACCAAAAGGTCAAAATTGTGTGACCCGAAGGTTGAAATTAAGAATTGGATGACCCGAAGGTCGAAAATTGGAAATTAAATGACCTGGAGGTCAAAATTGAGAATTTGGAATCGAGAATTGAGAATTGGAATTGAAATTGGAAATTGGAAATTGAGTGACCTAGAGGTCAAAAATTGGAAATTAGTAATTGAAATTGAGAATTGGAAATTGGGTGACCCGAAGGTTGAAAATTGAGAATTGCCTGATTTGAAGATTGGAATTTGGAGGGCAAAATATCAAATTTGAGCAATTGACAGACCCTGATGATTGGAAATGACTTGAATCAACAAAGGAGAATGATGATTTCGAGTCAGAGCTCGAATAAAATACAGAGATCGCGAGTCGGAACCCGGATCAACACAAGAAAATAAAAAGCTTGAATCAGAGCTCGAATGATGTAGAGAGATCACGAGTCAGACCCGGATCAACAAAAGAAAATGAAATGCTTGAATTTGAGTTCGAATGAATAAAGAGATCTCGAGTCGGAACCCGAATCAACAAAGAAATGAAGAGCTTGAATCTGAGCTCGAATGATGTAGAGAGATCACGAGTCAGAACTCGGATCAACAAAAGAAAATGAAGAGCTCGAATCAGGACTCGAGTAAATAAAGAGATCTCTAGTCGGAACCCGGACCAACAAAAGAAAGTGAAGTGCTCGAGTTAGAGCTTGGATAAGATAACGAGATCTCGAGTCGGAACCCGGATCAACAAAAGAAAATGAAGAGTTCGAGTCAGGACTCGAGTAAGGTAATGAGATCACGAGTCGGAACTCGGATCAACAAAGGAGGATAATTTGAGTAAAAACCCGAGTCGGAACTCAGTTTTCCAAAAAGTTGGATTTTGAAAATGTACCAGTTTGAACACTGGATTTTGAAATAATACTAGTTCGATCGCTGGGCTTTGGTTCAGCATTGGTGATTATCTTCTAATTTTGAATTATTAGGAATTGTGATGGGAATGTTTATTGAAATCCCAATATTGACCAGATTGTTGTTAATGTAGTTGAATGCAAATGAATATGAATTAATGCACATGAATGCACAAATGCAAAGGAATGAGGAATTTGTTTATCCTGCCTGCATACAGAACAAAATTTTAAAAATGCCCCAGTGTAACTGGGAAAAGAAAGTTTGATCATTATTTGAAAGAAATTAGGAGGATTATAAAGGAGGAATAATTGCTTCACGTATAAAACTTTTTCAAGTGTCGAGCATTAATGGGATCCGACAATTCTACCCCATCGGCGTTGATGAGCCGATATGAGTTGCGGGGTAATGCTTCTTTGACGACATATGGGCCTTCCCAATTTGGCGACCATTTACCGCCAGGATGATGCTTGAGATAGGCTGTGGATCGAAGCACTAACTCATTGACTTTGAATCTTCTTTTGATGACCGACTTTGCGTATTGTCTGGCTACTCTCTGGCGATAGGATTGAGCGTGCTCTGCTGCTTTTAGCCTTCTCTCATCGAGCAAGTCTAGCTGTACCAGTCGTTGCTGCTGGTATCGATCAAGGGGTAATTCTAGCAGTGATGCAAATTTCAAAGCGGGCTTCTGAACATGTAGCGGCAATACTACTTCTGTTCCATAGACCAATTCTGATGGAGTAGCATTCGTTGGAGTGCGAATGGTGGTCCGATAGGCCCATAGTGCATCGTGGATCTTCTCATGCCAGTCACGGCCTGTTTCCATAATTCGCTCCAAGATACGAATTAAAATTTTGTTGGTGGCCTCTGCGTGACCATTCCCTTGAGGATAGTAGAGAGCGGAAAAATGATGATAGATTTTAAATTTTGAGCAGAATGTCTTCATCTTTTCATTCTTAAAATGACTGCCATTGTCTGACACGATGTCATGTGGGATGCCGAAACGACAAAGGATGTTCTTGTGAATAAAAGAGACCACGTGTCGGCCTTCTACTGTACGGAGAGTGATAGCTTCTACCCACTTGGTGAAATATTTTGTTGCGGCAAGGAAGTATTTGTGGCCATTTGAAGCTGGAGTGATGGGACCTACGACATCGAAGGCCCACATGGAGAACGGCCATGGAGAAACAACAGATTGTAAATATGTTGCTGGAGCATGAATAGAAGGTGCATGTATTTGACATTGCACACACTTCTTCACATAATGATAACAGTCTTGTTGCATAGTCTTACAGTAGTAACCTGCTCTGATGATCTGCTTGACAAGGGTTTGGTAGCCGACGTGGCCACCACAAATGCCTTTGTGTGCTTCTCGCACGACTTCTTTGGCTTCGTCTTCATCTAAACATCTGGAATACTCTGAACTGAATCCTCGATGATATAGGATGTTCGCCAGAATGAAGTATTGAGTAGACATACGCTGGATTGCTCGCTGCTCTTTCTTTGAGAGTTCTGGAGGAAATTCACCAGTTTCTACGAAAGTTTTGATATTGTAATACCAAGGCTTCTTCTTTTGCTCAGCTTGGTTTACATGCTCTATTGGAAGGAAAGCAGGTTAGTCAAGTCTGCCAATTTCAAAAGAGCGACAAGATTCTCCATTTTTGAATGCCATAATAGAGCCTAAACTGGCTAGACTATCGGCCACTTGATTAAAATCTCTCTTGATATGGAAGAGCTGAAATTCTTCAAACTTGCTGACAAGAGCTGAAACAATTTTCTGATAAGGAAATAACTTTTGATCTTTGACTTGTCATTCGGCTCGAACTTGATTGACAACCAGTAATGAGTCGCTGTAGGCATGCACTCTCTTAACATTGAATTCTAGTAGAATCTTCAGACCTTAAATCAGGGCTTCATACTCAGCCATGTTATGGGTGCATTGAAAATCTAACTTGAGAGAAAATGGAATCATCTCTTTCTCAGGAGTGATTAATAGGATTCCAATGCCTATTTCAGCCATATTTTTAGAACCATCAAAAAACAAATTCCAGATCGGGTATCGCTGGATGTTGCATATTTGCTCATCTGGGAAATCATCTTCGGCTTTCACCTCTTCCGCCAAAGGAAAATCTGCCAATTGATCTGCAATTGCTTGGCCTTTGATTGATTGCTGCGAGACATATTCTAAGTCATACTGCATCAGTAAGACTTTCCATTTTGCGACTCGTCCGCTTAGGAAAGGTTGCTCCAAGATGTATTTGAGAGGATTGAGTTTAGACAGAATTTTGACCTCAGATGCCAGTAGGTAGTGTCTTAGCTTCTGACACATCCATACCAGAGCTAGACAAATCTTCTCTATTTGAGAGTATTTCTTTTTATAATCTATGAAAGTCTTACTCACATAATAGATGGCGTGCTCTATCAGACTGCCTTCTTTGTATTACGCCAAGAATCCTCTGCATGCGACTTGATTGACTGAGATGTATAGCAAAAGAGGTTTTCCCAATTCTGGCGGTTTCAGGATTGAAGGATTGAGGAGATACTTCTTGATTCGATCGAATGATTGCTGACACTTTGGTCCTCATTCGAACTTCACTCCTTTTCTGAGTAGGTGGTTGAAAGGTTCGCATCTCATTGCCAAATTGAAAAATAAATCGCCGAATTGATTGCATGCATCCCTGAAGGCTACGCAATTCTTTGAGATTTTTCGAGGGTGGCATATCGATAATAACCTTTGATTTGGCTGGGTCAACTTCAATTCCCTTTTTGCTGACTAAAAAACCCAACAGTTTGCCTGATTCGACTCCAAAAACACACTTTTGCGGGTTAAGCCTTAACTTGTAAAGAATGAGTCGCTTGAAAACTTGGTCAAGAGCTTCAAGGTGATCTTCTTCCTCTTTAGATTTCATGAAGATATCATCAACATACGCATCCATGATTTTGCGCATCTGATCGTGGAATATAATGGCCATTGCTCTTTGGTATGTTGCCCCCGCGTTCTTGAGTCCAAAAGGCATGAATGTATAGCAGAAAGTGCTCCAAGGCGTAGTGAAGGAAGTCTTCGATTGGTCGCGGGCGGCTAACTTAATCTGATTGTAGCCAGAATATCCATCCATGAAGGAGAACATGGCATGTTCTGCCGTGCTGTCGACTAGAAGATCGATGCTTGGAAGTGGATAGTCATCCTTCGGAGTCGCTTTATTGAGGTCCCTAAAGTCTATGCAGATCCTTACTTTGCCACTTTTCTTTGGGACAACGACGATATTGGCTAACCAATCTGGGTAGTCAATAGCTCGGATAAATCATGCTTTAAGCAGATCTTCAAGTCCTTCCTTGACTTGTTGTTCTATTCTAGGATCCATTTTTCTCAGCTTCTGCTTAACTGGTTTAGCATCTGGCTTTAAGACAAGACGGTGTTCGACTAATTTTGGGTCTAATCCCGGCATATCTTCATATGTCCATGCGAACACTTCTTCATGCCGCTTGAGAAAATTTGTAAGTCTTTCCTTCTCTTCTGGACTCAGACTGGTTCCGATCTGGAGAATTTTGGGATCTTCCTTTGAACCGATATTGACATCTTCAGTCGGATCTTGTACTAGAGGAGATGGTTCGTCCTGCTTCTGAACTGCGGCGAACTCTGGTAATTCTTAAAGAGACCGATCATATTCTGCACAATCATCTGATTGCTTTGCAATCTTGTCATTTCTTGTGCTTGCCTTGACTCTGTGAATTATTGTCGACTTCTGAAAAGCCTTGGGGTTGAGAACGAGCTTCTTGATTGTCCGAGAAGTCATTTTGAAATTTTAGATAAGAGATTTGGCTTAGATAAAATTGCCCTCCGTAAGACAAGCAATCATTTGAAGAGAACTTATGCATAAAATGGCATTAAAAATATAAAATGAAGAGATAGACGGAGAGGAGATAGATGGCATCCAGATAGACAAAGAAACTTGGAATTTTATTGATTTTGAATTGATCAAAGATGTTGATAAAATAAGACATTTATTTTAGAAAGAATAGAAAGAAAGTAACAAATGTTCTTCAATGTGCCCCTTTGACAAAAACAGTCTTCTTTGATAAGCTTTCTCCGGAGAACCCTAGTCCTGCTCTGTGGGGACGATGCTTCTGGATCACTGGCTCGATGCGGCCATCTTCATTTTTACCCAGTCCTTTGAAGGGTTGATAATCGTGCTTCAGGAGTAACTCAAATCCCTTTCTTGCCTTCATGAATTGAGGAAACAACGGGTGATCCTTAATGGTACTGTAGTTGATCCAGCCTCCAACCTTGAAGAATTGAGGGCCTCTCCACCGGGTCATGGCTACCATGTGCAGAGATGGTTCTGATGATGCCTGGAGTATTTCTCGATTTTCTTCGTGACTGATCTCTTCACTTTCCCTGATGCTAGGAATATCCGCATTGAATGAGGGCCGAGGAATCATTGGCTGCAGGAGCCTTTCTTCTGGGTCTTCTCCCAGTATTGTGGTAATCATTCCACCTTTTGACCACTTCACGCATTGATGGAGGGTGGAAGGCACTGCATTTGCATTATGAATCCACGTCCTTCCGAGCAGCAAGTTGTAGGTGGGTGGCACATTAACCACATGGAAAAGTACTGAATGCACCGAATAGTTGATGAGCACTTCCAGAAATATTTTTCCTTTGGCCGTTTGACCATGGTTGTCAAATCCGTAGATAGTGATGGGATCTGGAATATATTCTTCATCCTTGATCCCTAATGCCTTCACAGTCATCTCGGGACATATGTTGAGGCTACTGCCTCCATCGACCAACACATGAGGTACCGTCATTCCTCTCACTCAAAAAACGATGTACAAAACATTATTATGAAAGGAATGAGGCTTTGGGAGGTCCTCATCCGAGAAAGTGATTGGCGCATTGGTTATGGCGGAGTTCATAATTTGTGCCATGTCTTCAGGAGTGGTACTGGGCTTAACTTTGATTTTCCTGAGTAAATCATCCAGTACTTGCTGATGCTTGCGGGAATTCTTGGCCAATTCAAGGATGGAAACATTGGACAGAGCGGTCAGAGGCTTCTGAGTTGAAGTTTCTCCCTTTTTTGAGTGGGATTTGAGAAAACGCTCTGGGAGCCTCGGAATTTTACTGGCTACTGCAGGAAATACTTCGGCTGGCTCCGCTGCTACTTTTAGCTTGCCAAAAGCCGCAATTAGATCCACCTTCTTGGTGGCTGGTGTTGCTTGCCGTAGCACTGAAACCTGGTGTTGAACCTGGAGATCTTGTGCGGAACACGACTTGATGTGTTCGTGAGGCAGGAATGGTTGTGCAGACACTACTGCTGTGGTGTGTGAAGGAAAGGGCTGTTGTAGAATATCCATTTTCTCTTCTTTTTCTCCTTCCACTAAAAGATTTTTTCAATGAGATCTTGTACAATGTTTTTGAGAACAAAGCAGTTCTCGGTGTTGTGTCCCACTGTCCTGTGGAACTTGCAAAACTGATCTTTCCACTTCCCCATGGGCACAGGGGGATCGGCCAATCTGGGCAACTTAACCATCTCTTTTGATAGCATATACTCGAGCACATCTTCGAGTGATTGGTCTAAAGGAGTAAACTTTCTGTCATAGCTCCATCCTTCATGTTTGGTCTTCTCACGCAGCTTCAACCCTTGATCCTACTGAGGAGGCTTGCTATATTGAGGAGCAAGCTTTCCTTTCTGATCTTTGTTGTTTGAACTGCCTGAGCCGTAGCAGTAATCTTTCTTCTGCCCTTTGTACTGATTCCGACTGCTATTGTTGTTGGCAGAATAGATGAAGTGAGCTTTCTTCTTCTGCTCACCTGGAGGATTGTTCTTGGAAAATGTGAAGCCTTCATAGACTCCATTTTCCACACTCAGCTTGAGCCATTCGGCTCGTTCAGTTAGTTCGATAAAGGTCCTGAAAGGTGTTGTGGAGATTAATTCTCTTAACGGTTGCGAAAAGTTGTTGAGGATTAGGGACAGGGCGTGCCTTTCCGAGATAAGATCTCTCATTTTGTTGCAGGCTGATCTCCATCTGTGAATAAAGTCCTGTGCTTTTTCATTTTCATTCTGCCTTAGATTGCAGAGATGACTCAATGTAGGAAGCGCCTCTGTGTTGAACAAGAAGCGTTCAATAAACAAGTTTACCACTTTATCGAACTCCTTGAGCTCGATGGGGTTGATATGCTCAGCATACCACTTAGCTGTAACTCCTTCCAAGCTGCGGAGGAAGCATAGAAACAATGCTCGGTTGTCCCTCTTGAACCTCGAGCGTTCAGCAAAGAAAGTGGCAAGATGAGCTTTTCGGTCGCCAGAACCGTCGAACTTAATGAATTTACGGGGAAGATTCTCCAGATCATCTTCCCCTTCTAAGCTGTCGTAGAAGTCTTCGTTGGTGAAGACTTTCTTGCCTTTGTCGCGGGCTTGGAGATCTTTAACAACTCAGGCCATTTCCCTGAACTGTGCTTGCAGGGGTTTTTCTGCGTCCCGACCCTTTGATTTGCGGCCTTTCCTTTGTTCTTGGCCCCTTTTCTGAAATACCGAAGGCACTTTATATTCTTCATCTGTATCTTCAATTGAATCGGTTTCGTCTGAGATCTCTTCCAGCTGAACTTGCTTTTTGGAAGCTTTCTTGTCCCTGTGACCATGGAACTTTTCTCTGAAGGGATTCCTTTCTGAGCTGGTCCCGGGCTGTTCATTCATTATTTTATTCATCATTTTCCGAAACATGGCATACATTTGAGGGTCTATGCCATCGTCTTCTTGTTGCTGCTCTTGACTCCTTTCGGACCCGGGGGAACCCATTTCTTCTTCTGAGGCCGACGAGTACTGAGAAGTCGTTGTTCTTTCGCCTGATCTTGTCTGAACCATCAAATGTTATGGATGCGCTCTGCAGGGCAAAGACCTGATTAGATTCTGTAGGAATTGGTTTTTGGAAGAAATATTTGTTGAAAATATGGTAGACAATTTGAAAAAGATATCACATTACTAGGGACCGAGTCGTCGTGAGAATCACGACAATTGTGTTGTCATCCTTTTTGCGAGACAAATAAACAACAAAAATATGCCTTGTTACCTAGGCGAGGTCGTCAAACCACAATAGAAAGAGAGAGAATCTTATTGAAATGAGAAAAATATGATTTTATTGATCTTGACAAAGAGGTAAAGGACAGACAATTTGCCACCATTCACGATAGTCGGCAGACACTCTAGGACCAGGAAAGATTTTAAGGGAGACAAAAGAATCCCAGCTGTAGCGGGCAGAATGATATGCCCTGGACCATTGTGCGGAGGTGAGATCGAACTCTGCCATAGCTCCTGATAACAGTCGGGCTTCGACGTACTGCTGCCTCTGGGAGAACTATCGAACACATCTCTCTGGTTGGTAGTAAGTGCAGAAGAAAGGTCCAAGCAACTTGAACCGCTTGCCATAAGCGCATGTATATCTGGGAGGGGATAATTGCCGATCAAAATAGTCCCAAACTATGTCATCTTCTTGAATGTCGTCGATCATGGTTCGGTACTGTGACACTGGGAGAAGTTCTTGACCATTGTATCTGAAAGAGCTTGCTGGGGCTGGAACATGCTGGAAGAACCAGGACTGAAGCGCGTAGATGCAACCTTCAACTAAAATGGATTCTCCAAGTGAGAATCGAGTCAGACCTCGATATAGGAAGGCGAGCGCTGCCATGGCTATGGAGAGGCGATTGGTCTGCCGACTTCCCCATCTTTTCATAAGCTGGATTATTCTGATGTTCATGTAGTTTTGTTCATCTGGAAAGAGGGATAATCCTACAGTACACAGAACCATTGCATTTTGAATCCTTTCTTTAGCTGTCCTGGATAGTGAACTGACTTCAACGAAGGTTCTGTACTGGCGGTACAACTCAAGTAGGTCAACATATTCATTTCCCTCCAACTGGATCAGGGGCTAGGATCGACGGCCTGTCATACAAGCTAATGAATCTCTGGGGTCCAAACCCTTGACATTGATAAGGAATTGATGTTCTAATGGATCGCTTGGTTGACCGGCTGGTTCTGGCAACCCCATGATTTCTAAAAATTCATCCATTAAAACGGTCATTTCTCCCCATGGGAACCAGAAGGTGCACATCCGAGGATTCCATCGCTCCGCCATTGCGTGAATCAGGTTGTCGTTGACGGTATGCTTTTCGACTGCTGACGCCAGTTCTAATCCGCACTCGCTCAAATGGTCCGGAAACATTCGGGAAAAGCTTTTAGCCAAGAATAGTACCACTGGGGAATGAAAGTTCCGGTGCTGAGGGATCGATCTTCAGGACGACCTTGTCGCACCTTGTAGGAGATGTGACCTTCAGGAAAGATAGGATCGACTTGACTGGATGCCATCGAACTGAAAACAGAGGAAGACTTAGAATGAGACTTAGGAAAATGTGAGAAATTTTGAAAAATTTTGCAGGCAGGATATAAAATGCAGCTGGAAAATTTGAGATCCAGTAGAAAAGTAGAATGGAAAAACCATATGGAGTTTTGAAAGAAATGGGATATTTGAGAAAATCATCCAGGGTTTGAGAAAAACATCTCGTGGAAAATAAGGATGTTTTGAAAAAGGCCTAATAAGTTGGAAAACATTGGGAAATATGAAGAATTGAGAAAATAATACATATACAATCACATCCTGCACAAACATTTATGCACATTCAGCACTCCCTAAAAGGCTGACTCTAGATGCATTATTTTGAAAATAGTTGTAGGACCCTAATCCTAACTCTAGGCTCAGATCATCTTTGTCCAATCCAGTTATGCCGATATACCCAAATCGAAATCCGAGGTATGTGGCATATAATTTCAACTCCGATTCTAAGGTAAGGTTTTCCAACATCCTTGAGCGCCTACCGATATACTTTGGACTGTGGCCCGCGGTACATGGTAGGGGGGTATTAACCCAAATAGTTGGCCCAGTTGTGAGGCTCTGTCCCGAACTAGGGTTCTGGAAGAGAGCCCAGCAACGTGAAGACCGAGTAATGATAGGTAATTGAGATTTTGAAAAATGATCACATGCAAGAAATAGATGGCTCTAAAACCTAGAGAGATAGAATTTTGAAAATCTTCTAAGAAGCATACATTGTTTGCATTCAGATCCTAAATTGAGGAGAGTTGTATTTAGACCTAAGTCTATGTGAACATGAAAATATCTCCTCAATCTGGTCCAACCAAACCATGCCTAAGTTTTATGCAGCCAATGTCAGCTAGGTCAGAATCTAGGCTCCTAGGTTCGCATGATATAAAAAGTAAAAGAGCTGACATTTTGTGAACATAATTTCGATAATTGAACTAAATCAAGCATAATTTAGGTCAAACAAGGACAGTTCCCATCTCGGTCGCCAAACCTGTTGTCGTCGCAAAATTTTTCCCGTCTTCCCTTCCTTGCGAAAGAGAGAAGGAAATGCTTTCGCGCTTCAAACTTGACCGGATTTTGGAAAATGTTTTGAAATACTCGCCTCCGTTTTGAAAATTGCGGGAAAATCCATGGGATGAGGCTCGACCAATCGATACGAGGTTCGACCGTTCCTGCCGCCTTTAACAGGGCTAATCCAACCAAGGACCAAAATTGTGCTTGACTTAGTTAAATCATCGAAATTATGTTCTATCCTAAATGCACAGAGAATTCAGGCATGTGATATGAGATTTTGGAAAATGGAAGTAGGAAAAACATGATGTATGCTTGGAAAATATTTGGAGTTGAAGGATATTTCTCAAGGAAAGTCAATTTCTCAGGAAACTCAGAAGAAAGGGGTTTTGAAATCCCGAGAAAGTTCATAAAGTTGTGGGAAAATCATGAATGGTTGAAAATCCTGGGAAAATAGAAGTGATTCTTGAGAAAAAAGTGAACATTTGAAAAAGGACACACTTCTCGGGAAAATTCGGACTTTGAGAATTTCTTAGAAAGATGATGGAAAATTTAGAGAAAAACTCATTGGAGGAGTAAACTGAAACTTGGGAAATTGAAATCTTGGGAATCTTAGCCTTAAAACACTTGGAAATCGATTTTGATTTTGAGAAAGGTGAGAGACTTCTTTTAAAAATCTTGGGAAAATAACCTTTTCCATGGAAAACTGTGGAAAAAAAACTTGACTTGGGAAAACTGATTTTGAAAATTTCTCAGAGTTTCTTGAGAAATCGATTTCTTGAGAATGAAATTTTCTTAAGAAAATCATGAGAAAACCAATGATTTCATGATGCAAATGATATGAGTGAATGAATGCACTTTAAAAAGATTTTCTGAGAAATTTATTGGAAAAATGTGTATTAAGTCAAAAGAAATCCTTCACATATTCTAACTGTGGCCATGAATATGTTCAGAGTTTAATTGATTTAATGCACAATACTTTGAAAATATTAGAAATATGATGTGCATTTTAAGATAGCCTAAGAGTGTAGGCTCAATGTGACTAGTAGAAAGATGATGGATCTGTGTCTCGTCCATATTCCGACTAGGGCCGTAAATATGGATTCCACCGAGTTCATCAACTCCCTAAGAGTTGGTGCACGTGCCATTCGTGTACATCCATAGTGCTTTTGAAATAGAATGCATGATTCATAAGATCAGGATATTACAAAATCAAACTACATGATATGCATCCTAATCTAAGTAGTAAAAGTAAGTATTATTCCAAATTGAATTGTTACATTTTTGACATAAAGCAACATAAATGAAATAGTAAAAAATATATATATATATATATAATATAAAGAATCAGTATCCTCCAGATTTTCCTGCAAATGAGTTAATATCAGAAATAACAATACAAAGTAGGCAAAGCAATTGGAGGCCTTACATTTGTGCTAAACTGCATATGATTGCATCTATGTGTTATCATCGCAAAAATTTTCCTGTCTTCCCTTCCTTGCCAAAGAGAGAGGGAAATGCTTTCGCGATTCAAACTTGACCGGATTTTGGAAATTGTTTTGAAATACTCGCCTCCGTTTTGAAAATTGCGAGAAAATCCATGGGATGGGGCTCGACCTGTCGGTACGAGGTTCGACCGTTCCTGCCGCCTTTAACAGGGGTAATCGAACCAAGGACCAAAATTGTGCTTGACATAGTTAAATCATCGAAATTATGTTCGATCCTAAATGCACAGAGAATTCAGGCATGTGCTATGAGATTTTGGAAAATGGAAGTAGGAAAAACATGATGTATGCTTGGAAAATATTTGGAATTGAAAGATATTTCTCAGGGAAAAGGTCAATTTCTCAGGAAACTCAGATGAAAAAGGGTTTTTTGAAATCACGATAAAAGTTCATAAAGATGTGAGAAAATCATGAATAGTTGAAAATCCTAGGAAAGTAGAAGTGATTCTTGAGAAAAAGGGTAAACATTTGAAGGAAAATTGCTTGTCAGGAAAAGCTTCAAGTTTTGAAAAGTTTCTTTGGAAAATGATTGAAATTCATTGGAAAACCCTTGTGGAGAAGGAAAATTGAAACTTGGGAAATTGAAATCTTGAGAATCTTACCCTTGAAACCCTTGAAAACTGATTTTTGATTCTTGAGAAAGATTGGGAAACTCTTTTTGAAAATCTTAAGAAAATAGCATTTTTCAGGGAAAATCGAGGGAAAACTTTGATTTTGGAAATCCAACTTAGAAGTTTCTTGAGAGTGGTTTCCATGGAAAACTGTGAAAACTTAACTTGGGAAAACCGATTTTGGAAAATCCTCAGAGTTTCTTGAGAAATCAATTTCTTTGAGAAGGAAGTTTTCTTAAGAAAATCACGAGAAAACCAATGATTTCATGATGCAAATGATATGAGTGAATGAATGCACTTTGAAAGATTTTCTAAGAAATTTGTTGGAAAAATGTGTATTAAGTGAAAATAAATCCTTCACATATTCTGCTGTGGCCATGAATATGTTCAGAGCTTATTTGAGTTAATTCACAATACTTTGAAAATATTAGAAATATGATGTGCATTTTAAGATAGCCTAAGAGTGTAGGCTCAATGTGACTGATAGAAAGATGATGGATCTGGGTTTCGTCCATATTCTGACTAGGGCCGTAAATATGGATTCCACCGAGTTCATCAACTCCCTAAGAGTTGGTGGACGTGCCATTCGTGTACATCCATAGTGCTTTTGAAATAATGTGCATGAATCACATAAACAGGATATTGCATAAATTCAAACTATATGATATGCATCCTAGTCTATGCAGAAAATTAAATCTCTTATTCCAAAATTTACATTATTACATCACTAAATAAATAAAATAAATAGAAATTTCAGACTTCACCTCCTTCTTTTGAATGTCCCTGCCAAACTTGAAATAAGGTTAGCTCAAATATGTGGGTTTTTCCAAGATTTTCCAATAATATTATGAAATTATTGGATTTAATTGGATATAAACCCTATTATCATGCTTCCTTGATATTTGAAATGATGAAAATGCAAGAAATTCGGTAGAAAATAGTTTGAAATTCGGAATTGGGGTCAAAATGACCAAAATACCCCTAATATTAAAGTTATACCTTTAAAATCAGGGTTTTTTTTTTAAGGAATACTTGGTAAAATTGAGATTTCGAAATTCAAATTGAAACAAATGATGATGAAATGCAGTATGAGGCATGATGACATGCTGCTAAACACATTAGGACTGTAAAATCAGAATTTGACATTTTGCAATTTATCCAAAATAGCGAATTTCGCTTGTTTTTCGCTTGGATTCGGGTCCCGCGGGGCCCTATTTTAATGATGTGGATAAATCAAGCCTCAAATGAATTCCAAATTTCACCAAACTCGGTATGAAGCATCTACATACTCTGATAAACATCCTAGAATGCTAAAATTCATGAAATGATATGATTTAAATGCTAAAATTTAAAGAAAGTCCTAAAAATGGTGGACTTCGCCTACGGACACGAACCAAATGCAATGCTTAATATGATAATGCAAACATTATAAAATAAAAACTTCTGATATTTTGCAAACTGCTAAAGGACCCGAAATAGAACATTTTTGGTTTTTACAGCCTCGGGATTTGGGCCATGGTGAGTTCGGTAACAGGGATTTGATTCTGATGGAGGTAAAATCGACCTAATCTAACATAAAAATGCTAAATAAATAGAAAACAGCCATGGCAATTTCTTATATTTAACAAAGATACTCACGACACCTACAGAGACAACTTTCATGTTCATGACATTGGCATTTGATTAACATAAACATGGATAAAAATATAACTTTGCATTCCTAAATTGATAGAACAGACAAATGTGACCAAACAGGTAACTGACAAGAAAAATCTGAAACAGATGTCCCAACTGTTCTAAAAATCACAGGCTTTCAGATTAAAACCGAGGACATCTCGGACATAACATTCACTGTTTACAGATTTGGATTTAGATCAATACCCAAACAGAACCCATCGACCTAAGTCGATCCAAAGTCTCAGAGGCCCAAATCAGGCTCTGGCACGTGTCCCGCACTCTCGGATTTTTTTCTCACCTTAAAAAAATTCATAAAAATTCTAGAAAATCAGGTTAAAAACTAGACATCATTCCAAGTTCGTAACATCTTTCGGATTGAAAATCGGATCCCCCATGAGGGAGATCTCGATTTTACAAGTCGTAAGAGACATTTTAAAATGCATCCCGGGTAAAAAAAAACGTGACTCACCTTTTTGAACGTTTACCGCAGTAAACGAATTCAAATGCTTCCGCATTTTTGGAACATTTCTAGGGACACCTAAGGGCGCATTCCATGATTTTTTTAGAATTTTTAACAAGAATTAAATGCATGAAATGACATGTTGACTGACTGACAAAAACAGAGAACTACTGAAACTGAGCAGAATTGAAATAAATGCTAAATTAATCCTAATTAACTCATGAAACATGCTAAATTAACGAAATAAAATGCAAATTAAATCTAGCTAAATGCATGAATGTTAAAAATCATCAAGGAAGCACAATCATGTATTTTTATATATGTCGTTTTATGAGAATAGCTCAATCCATTCCTCGGATGAGCTCTTTCTTCGAACGACACGTGAATCAAACCAAAGGCATTATCATGGTGAAATCAATAGGAATGGAGGCTTACCTTGTGTTCTTCAGCGGTTTTGGAACTCCTGAAAAGAGCGGCTACCTTGATAAGGGGTTCCAGAGGGGCATGAATCCAAAGGACACAAAAAAAAATGGAATTATGAAGTTCAATTCTCAAACAGGGCTCCCCCTGAGTTGGGCATGGACTAGGGTATTTGTAGAAATTTTGGAGATTTTCAAAATTCAAACACAGTGAATCTGGACCTTCCATGTGGCGCCATCTCAGGGCATGCCATTTTGATTTTTTGAGAAAATAAAAATAAGAATTTTATGAGTGAGACACCTCAGCAGGGGAATTTGGAATTTTTCAAAAAGCTTGCTTGATTTTCTCTGCAGGAGTCTCCCAAATGGCGCCACCTCAGAGGATGTCCTCTTGGAGTTTGAAATTCAAAGCTTGGTTTTCCTGGAAGAAGGAGAGATTGCCATGTGGTGCCACCTCAAGGTGGCTCCACACTGCCATGTGTCAGAAGGTAGGAGCAGAAGAAGCAGAAGATGCCACCTTAGAGGGGTTTGAATTCTACTTTTTCTGATGAAAGGAGAGACTGACATGTGGCGCCATCTCAGGGTGGCTCCTACAATGACATGTGGCAAGAGGGAGGAAAAGGAGGGAAAGGGACACGTGGCGCCATCTCAAAAAATGAATTTAGGGAGGAGACTTCAGGATTTGCGCCACCTTAGCGTGGAGTTTGAATATTTGAATTGTTGCTTTTTCTGAAGGAGGCAGAAAATGACATGTGTCATTTGCTTTTTCTAAGAAGAGCAGAGAATGACATGTGTCATTTGCTTTTTCTGAGAAGAGCAGAGAATGACATGTGTCATTTGCTTTTTCTGAGAAGAGCAGAGAATGACATGTGTCATTTGCTTTTTCTAAGAAGAGCAGAGAATGACATGTGTCATTTGCTTTTTCTGAGAAGAGCAGAGAATGACATGTGTCATTTGCTTTTTCTGAGAAGAGCAGAGAATGACATGTGTCATTTGCTTTTTCTAAGAAGAGCAGAGAATGACACTTGTCACTTGCTTTTCTGAGAAGAGCAGAGGGTGACATGTGGCATTTGCTTTTTTTGAGGAAATGAGAGATTGACATGTGTCCTCTGCAGGAGACACACTTTAAATGGCGCCACCTCAGAGGAGACAAGCCTACCTTTTTCTGGAGGAAGCTAGGAGTGACACGTGTCCTCTGCAGGAGACACACTTCAAATGGCGCCACCTCAGAGAAGACAAGTTTTACTTTTTCTGGACAGGACAACACCTGACACTTGACATCTCAAGGTGATCTTTGGAATGACACATGGCGCAGGGTGAAGATGGTGGATGCTGACACATGGCATGGAATGAAGAGGGGGTCTAATGACATGTGGCAGCTTCTTAAGGTAGCCCCACACTAACACTTGGCAGATAGATGAGAGGAGAGAGAAAAGACAAGTGGCGCCAATCCAGGGGACAAGGCTCCTATATTTTTGGGTTTTTCAAAATTCAAATTTTTTTAAAAGAAAAGCCTGCATGACACCACCTCAGTGTGGGTCCCACATTGCTTCTTTATTGACATAAGGATAAAACAACAAAACCTCTTTTTGGAATTTTTATAAAATCTGGACTAATTCGTAAAACAGAAATTTTTGAAAAGAGTTGGCCCCTGTAGGGCGATTTTATAAAAGTGTGATAGTTGAAATAGCTGACAAAAGGCAAAATCTGAGTTGAAATTTATTGAAAATTATCCAGATCGTTTTCTTGAGGAAATATTTTGAAATTCAGAGTCCTACGGGTAAAATGGGAAGAATTGATAATTTTGATGACCCAGGGTTTTGAAATCGATTTTGAAAATAGTTGAAATTCTAATCTGGATTGAAAAGTTTGAAATCAAGAGTTCTGGACCTCGAAATGACATGCTGGGCAGTGCAGTGATATGAGATGCTCATGCAATGATATGCAATGCCATGTCTTATGCAATATAATCTTGAACCAAGACTTGGAGATGTCTGTCTCCTGTCAGGAATAAAATTTTGAACATCTGAGCAAATAATAGAGAAATTTTGAGAGTTGCAGATGAAATTTGGACTTTTGCAAGGTCCGGGCTCAAAAAATGACCATTTTGCTCTTCGATAATTTCAGAGGCTGGATGCTGATGCTTAGTGGAAATGTTGGGGAGGTGAGTGAAAATTTGGGGTGTTTACAGATGCCCCTCTTTGCTACTAAGCCGGCTTGTGGCCGAGCTTAGTGGCAAAGAAAAACACACCAAATTTGGGCTATACACAAAAAAATGCCCTAGTTTAGAAGGATTTGACTGGTTATAAAGAAATTAGCCCGAGGAAGATGGTAGATATGAAGCGAAAAATGGAGAATGAAGATGAAAGGTTCACTCTATGAGAGTGAAGTTCAGGTTTTTATGCCCTTAACCTGGATGGGACAGAAATACCTCGTATGGAACGAAGCTCAGGTTTGACCCTTAACCTGATTGGGGAATGGAATATCTCATCGAAATGAGACTCAGGTTTGTACCCTTAACCTGATCGGATGGAAGATGAAATACCTCTTTGATTGAGGCTCAGGTTTATACCCTTATCCTGATTGGGCGGAAAATGAAGTCCTTAAGAGGGATTTAAAATTGGTGTCAAGATGTATCAAAGATGGACATCGCGCTCTCACTTCGCATCCGGATAGCTAGAAAATATTGTCAAAACGTTGAGAATTTTGTTGTTGATCCAAAATATTTGAAAATGATGCATATTATTGCAAAAACATTCTTTCTTTTCTACCTGAAGCACTACCTCCAAACGAGATTCACTTCGTAGAATCGAGATTGGGAATCCAAATTACTTGCGATTGACCTTCTTCAAGGAAGCTATCAATTTCCTTGATATGAACAGGAAAGAGAATTTGATATTGTGAAAGCAGTTGATGAAAGAGTATTGATAATAGAATTTCACAAATTTAAAGAGGATTCTTGATAGATCTGACAGTTTGATATCCTGAGAGCTTCTCTCATGATAGTCTTTCTGCACTCTTTTGGCTCTCTTTGAGTTTTTTGGCTACATTCTCCTTCATTTTGGAGATGTTATGACTTTTTCTCTCTTTCTTTTTCCTCTCTTTCTCTCTTTTGAAAGGGTACGTCACAAGCTCCTTCATCTTGGAGATGTTTCGATCCTTCTTGGATGATGTTAGCTCATGGGTTTGAGATCTTTGGATGATAGCTGAAATTAAATATCTTTTAGGGATTGTCGAGAGGTTCATCACATCTGCCTTCATCTCGACAGTGCTTTGGACTTTCCCTGGAAGGATCCGTCACAAACTCCGTCATCTTAGAGATGTTTCAAATCTTCTTTGGCCCCGGGGATCTACTCGCTTAATTCGCCTTCATCTTGACGACAAGTGAGAGATCCCTTTTACGGATATTTAATTGCAGCTTAGGTGGTTTTGAGGAGACAAGGCTTGGATGAATTCTCTCTTTTCTAGCGCCCAGGATATTTCCACTGCCTCATCTTCACAAGAATGGTCTTTAAAAATATGCCATTGACTGCGATCAATATCAATCATTTGTGGCTTTGCAATAACATTGAATCTTCTTTGCTGGCCATATCGAGGATTTATCCTTCATCCTTTTGGTTGGCCAATAGAAAGAATTTGAATTTTGGATCTCTTTTCGCAAAAGCTTCACTCTTTTGAAAGTGATGCTAAAGGTAAATTGAGGTAGAGACTTGTGCAATAAAGACTCTGAAATCAACAAATAAATTGACAGATTGACAAAATTTCTCGAAATCCCTGGTGAAAGTGAGTATTTAAAGTTCGGCTCAATACATTCGTGATGAAAATTATCCTCTCCTTTCCTCAAAGGAGGCGACTATCAGTTCACTGGGAACAGTATCAGAACAACCATTGGTTCATTGGAAACAATATCAGTTCAATTAAGAACGTTCATCGCTGGGAATAATATCAGTTCAATTAAGAATGATCATCGGTTCGCTGGGAACTATATCAGTTCACTGAAGAACGACTATCAGTTCTCTGGGAACAATATCAGTTCAATGAAGAACGACTATCAGTTCGCTTGGAGCACTATCATTTCGATGAAGAACGACTATCAGTTCACTTGGAACACTATCAGTTCAATGAAGAACGACTATCAGTTCGCTTGGAACACTATCAGTTCAATGAAGAACAACTATCAGTTCGCTTGGAACACTATCAGTTTAATGAAGAACGACTATCAGTTCACTTGGAACACTATCAGTTCAATGAAGAACGACTATCAGTTCGCTTGGAACACTATTAGTTCAATGAAGAACAACTATCAGTTCGCTTGGAACACTATCAGTTCAATGAAGAACGACTATCAGTTCGCTTGGAAATGCTATCAGTTCAATGAAGAACAACTATCAGTTCACTTGGGAACACTATTAATTTGATGAGGAGCGACTATCAGTTCGCTTGGAAACAATATCAGTTCAATGAAGAACGATTATCAGTTCACTTGGGAACACTATCAGTTCAATGAAGAATGACTATCAGTTCTCTTGGAAGACTATCAGTTCAATGAAGAACGACTATCAGTTCACTTGGAACACTATCAGTTCAATGAAGAACGACTATCAGTTCACTTGGAACACTATCAGTTCACTTGGAACACTATCAGTTCGATAAAGAACGACTATCAGTTCACTTGGAACACTATCAGTTCGATGAAGAACGACTATCAGTTCACTTGGGAACGCTATCAGCTCAATGAAGAACAACTATCACTTCGCTTGGAACACTATCAGTTCGATGAAGAACGACTATCAGTTCACTTGGAACACTATCAGTTCGATGAAGAACGACTATCAGTTCACTTGGGAACGCTATCAGTTCAATGAAGAACGGAGACCATTATAGAAAGTTGGATCACTTCTATGAATGGTTTCAGGATTATTCCCTTATCCTGAACGGGGAATAGAAATCGGATGACCTGGCAGTCGAAATTGAGAATTTTGGTAATTTGAAAATTGGAAATTGGATGACCCGGAGGTCGAAACTGAAGAATTGAATGACCCGAGGATTTTAATTGGAATTGGTGGGCAAAATATCAAATTTGAGAAATCGACTGACCCTTGGATCAATGCAGAAGAATGAATGGCTCAAGTCAGAGCTCGAATAAATTAAAGAGATCACGAGTCGGAACCTGGATCAACAAATGAAAATAAAGAGCTCGGGTCAGAGCTCGAATAAATAGAGAGATCTCGAGTCGGAACCCGGATCAACAAAAGAAAAATGAAGAGCTCGAGTCAAGGCTCGAGTAAATAAAGAGATCTCGAGTCGGAACTCGGATCAACAAAAGAAAAATGAAGAGCTCGAATCAAGGCTCGAGTAAATAAAGAGATCTCGAGTCGAAACTCGGATCAATAGAGAAAAATGAAGAGCTCGAGTTAGAGCTCGAATAAATAAAGAGATCTCGAGTCGAAACCCGGATCAACAAAAGAAAAATGAAGAGCTCGAGTCAAGGCTCGAGTAAATAAAGAGATCTCGAGTCGGAACCCGGATCAACAAAAGAAAAATGAAGAGCTCGAATCTGAGCTCGAATGAATAAAGAGATCTCGAGTCGGAACTTGGATCAACAGAAGATGATGAAGAGCTCGAATCTGAGCTCGAAGAGATCTCGAGTCGGAACCCGGATCAACAAAAGAAAGATATGGACCAACTTGAAAGTTGGAGTTTGAAAGAAAGCTGAATCGGAATTCAGATTTTCAGAGGAGAACCCGGTTAGGGGATCAAAATTTTGCAAATCACCATTGTGGGGACTAGATTTTTGAAAAGAGGATTCTATCTGAAGAATTTTGAGGGAAAATCAATAGAGATTGTAAAGTGGAGATTGATGATTAAGATGAGAAATCATTCATAGTCTCAGGATTTATCCCTTATCCTGAATGGGAAATGGAATTGGGTGCATAGTTAATGCAAATGCAATGCCCATGCACATGAAATGCAAATGAAGTGCAAATGAATATGATTGAATGCAAATGAATGCAAAATTAATGCAAGTGAGTGCATATACATGCAAAATGAGAGAATGGTTTATCCTGCCTGCATACAGAATGTTTGAAAATGAATTTTCAAAAGATGCCCCAGTGTAACTGGGAAGAGGGAATAAAATTTAAAGAAAGCTCTCTGCAGGATCAAATTTTGAGGAAATTTTTGGATTTTGAGAAAAATATGGTAGACCATTGGAAGATTATCCCATTACTACGGATTGATTCATCGTAAGGCTTACGACAATTGTGTTGTCATCCTTTTGCAAGGGAAATAAACAACGGAAAATGTGCCTTGTTACCTAGGCGAGGTCGTCAACCACGAGGAAAACACCATTTTTGAAGAAAAGAGATATCTCTTGGAAAAACAATCCGCAAACGGATTTAGAATAAGGAGAAGGTAAATGGGTAAACAATTTCCACCACAAAAATCAAAGTATGCATAAGGAAAAGAAGGTGAAGAATTTTGCAAATAGACAAAATGATTGAAAATTCAATAAGAGAAAACATATGATTTTGAAAAATTGCAGGCAGGATAAAAATGCAGCTGGAAAATCGAGATCCAGTAGAAAGGGAGAATGGAAAATCACTTGGAGTTTTGAAAGAAATTGGATATTTTGAGAAGTCATCCAGGGTTTGAGAAAGTAAAGGGAAAGGATGAGAATATGGAAATTTGAAAATATTTTTGGGAAAATATAAGGAAATAGAGGTAACAAACAAACAATCACATCCTGCACAAACATTTATGCACATACAACACTCCCTAAAAGGATGACTCTAGATGCATCACTTTGAAAACAGCTGTAGGACCCTAATCCTAACTCTAGGTTCAGATTATCTTTGTCCAATCTAGTTATGCCGATATACCCGAATCGAAATCCGAGGTACGTGGCATATAATTTCAACTCCAGTTCTAAGGTAAGGTTTTCCAACATCCTTGAGCGCCTACCAATATACTTCGGACTGTGGCCCACGGTACGTGGTAGGGGGGTGTTAACCCAAATAATTGGCCCAGTTGTGAGGCTCTGTCCCGAACTAGGGTTCTGGAAGAGAGCCCAGCAACGTGAAGACCGGGTAATGATAGGTAATGGAGGTTTTGAAAAAATGATCACATGCAGGAGATAGAGGGCTCTAAGTCCTAGAGAGATAGATTTTGAAAATCTTTGAAGAAGCATACATTGTTTGCATTCAGATCCTAAATTGAGGAGAGTTGTGTTTAGACCTAAGTCTATGTGAGCATGGAAATATCTCCTCAATCTGGTCCTACCAAACCATGCCTAGTCTATATGCAGTCAATGTCAGCTAGGTCAGAATCTAGGCTCCTAGGTTCGCATGATATCAAAAGTAAAGAGCTGACATTTTGTGAACATAATTTCGATAATTGAACTAAGTCAAGCATAATTTTAATCAGACAAGGACAGGTCTCATCTCGGTCGCCAAACCTGTTATCATCGCAAAAATTTTCCCGTCTTCCCTTCCTTGCGGAAGAGAGAGGAAAATGCTTTCGCGATTCAAACTTGACCGGATTTTGGAAATTGTTTTGAAATACTCGCCTCCGTTTTGAAAATTGCGGGAAAATCCATGAGATGGGGCTCGACCTGTCGGTACGAGGTTTGACCGTTCCTGCCGCCTTTAACAGGGGTAATCGAACCAAGGACCAAAATTGTGCTTGACATAGTTAAATCATCGAAATTATGCTCGATCCTAAATGCACAGAGAATTCAGGCATGTGCTATGAGATTTTGGAAAATGGAAGTAGGAAAAACATGATGTATGCTTGGAAAATATTTGGAATTGAAAGATATTTCTCAGGGAAAAGGTCAATTTCTCAGGAAACTCAGATGAAAAAGGGTTTTTTGAAATCACGAGAAAAGTTCATAAAGATGTGGGAAAATCATGAATAGTTGAAAATCCTGGGAAAGTAGAAGTGATTCTTGAGAAAAAGGGTAAACATTTGAAGGAAAATTGCTTGTCAGGAAAAGCTTCAAGTTTTGAAAAGTTTCTTTGGAAAATGATTGAAATTCATTGGAAAACACTTGTGGAAAAGGAAAATTGAAACTTGGGAAATTGAAATCTTGAGAATCTTACCCTTGAAACCCTTGAAAACTGATTTTTGATTCTTGAGAAAGATTGGGAAACTCTTTTTGAAAATCTTAAGAAAATAGCATTTTCCAGGGAAAATCGAGGGAAAACTTTGATTTTGGAAATCCAACTTAGAAGTTTCTTGAGAGACTGGTTTCCATGGAAAACTGTGAAAACTTAACTTGGGAAAACCGATTTTGGAAAATCCTCAGATTTTCTTGAGAAATCGATTTCTTTGAGAAGGAAGTTTTCTTAAGAAAATCACAAGAAAACCAATGATTTCATGATGCAAATGATATAAGTGAATGAATGCACTTTGAAAGATTTTCTAAGAAATTTGTTGGAAAAATGTGTATTAAGTCAAAATAAATCCTTCACATATTCTGACTGTGGCCATGAATATGTTCAGAGCTTATTTGAGTTAATTCACAATACTTTGAAAATATTAGAAATATGATGTGCATTTTAAGATAGCCTAAGAGTGTAGGCTCAATGTGACTGGTAGAAAGGTGATGGATCTGGGTCTCGTCCATATTCCGACTAGGGCCGTAAATATGGATTCCACCGAGTTCATCAACTCCCTAAGAGTTGGTGCACGTTCTATTCGTGTACATCCATAGTGCTTTTGAAATAATGTGCATGAATCACATAAACAAGATATTGCATAAATTCAAACTATATGATGTGCATCCTAGTCTAAGGAGAAAATTAAATCTCTTATTCCAAAATTTACATTATTACATCACTAAATAAATGAAATAAATGGAAATTTCAGACTTCAGCTCCTTCTTTTGAATGTCCCTGCCAAACTTGAAATAAGGTTAGCTCAAATATGTGGGTTTTTCCAAGATTTTCCAATAATATTATAAAATTATTGGATTTAATTGGATATAAACCCTATTATCATGCTTCCTTGATATTTGAAATGATGAAAATGCAAGAAATTCGGTAGAAAATAGTTTGAAATTCGGAATTGGGGTCAAAATGACCAAAATACCCCTAATATTAAAGTTATACCTTTAAAATCAGGGTTTTTTTTTAAGGAAAACTTGGTAAAATTGAGATTTCGAAATTCAAATTGAAACAAATGATGATGAAATGCAGTATGAGGCATGATGACATGCTGCTAAACACATTAGGACTGTAAAATCAGAATTTGACATTTTGCAATTTATCCAAAATAATGAATTTTGCTTGTTTTTCGCTTGGATTCGGGTCCCGCGGGGCCCTATTTTAATGATGTGGCTAAATCAAGCCTCAAATGAATTCTAAATTGCACCAAATTCGGTATTAAGCATCTACATACTCTGATAAACATCCTAGAATGCTAAAATTCATGAAATGATATGATTTAAATGCTAAAATTTAAAGAAAGTCCTAAAAATGGTGGACTTCGCCTACAGACATGAACCAAATGCAATGCTTAATATGATAATGCAAACATTACACCATAAAAACTTCTGATATTTTGCAGAATGCTAAAGGACCCGAAATGGAACAATTTTTGTTTTTACAGCTTTGGGATTTGGGCCATGGTGAGTTCGGTAACAGGGATTTGGTTCTGACAGAGGTAAAATCGACCTGATCTAACATAAAATGCTAAATAAATAGAAAACAGCCATGGAAATTTCTGATATTTAACAGAGATACTCACGACACCTACAGGGACAACTTTCATGTTCATGACATTGGCATTTGTTCAACATAAACACGGATAAAAATATAACGTTGCATTCCTAAATCGACAGAACAGACAAATGTGACCAAACAGATAACTGACAAGAAAAATCCGAAACAGATGTCCCCACTGTTTTAAAAATCACAGGCTTTCAGATTAAAACCGAGGATATCTCGGACATAACATTCACTTTTTACAGATTTGGATTTGGATCAATACCCAAAGGGAACTCATCGACCTAAGTCGATCCAAAGTCTCAAAGACCCAAATCGGGATCTGACACGTGTCCCGCACTCTCAGATTTTTTTCAGACCCTAAAAAAATTCAGACAAATCTTAGAGAATCAGGTTAAAAACTAGACATCCTTATGAGTTCGTAACATCTTTCGGATCAAAAATCGGATCTCCCATGAGGGAGATCTTGATTTTACAAGTCGAAAGAGACATTTTAAAACGCATCCCGGGTAAAAAAAACCTGACTCACCTTTTTGAACGTTTACCACAGTAAACGAATTCAAATGCTTCCGAATTTTTGGAACATTTCTAGGGACACCTAAGGGCGCATTCCATGATTTTTTTAGAATTTTTAACAAGAATTAAATGCATGAAATGACGTGTGGACTGACTGACAAAAACAGAAAACTACTGAAACTGAGCAGAATTGAAATAAATGCTAAATTAATCCTAATTAACTCGTGAAACATGCTAAATTAACGAAATAAAATGCAAATTAAATCTATCTAAATGCATGAATGTTAAAAATCATCCAAGAAGCACAATCATGTATTTTTATATATGTCGTTTTATGAGAATAGCTCAATCCATTCCTCGGATGAGCTCTTTCTTCAAACGACACGTGAATCAAACCAAAGGCATTATCATGGTGAAATAAATAAGAATGGAGGCTTACCTTGTGTTCTCCAGCGGTTTTGGAACTCCCGAAAAGAGCAGCTACCTTGATAAGGGGTTCCAGAGGGGCGTGAATCCAAAGGACAAAAAAAAAATGGAATTATGAAGTTCAATTCTCAAACAGGGCTCCCCCTGAGTTGGGCATGGGCTAGGGTATTTGTAGAAATTTTGGAGATTTTCAAAATTCAAACATAGTGAATCTGGACCTTCCATGTGGCGCCATCTTAGGGCATGCCATTTTGATTTTTTGAGAAAATCAAAATAAGAATTTTGTTAGTGAGACACCTCAGCAGGGGAATTTGGAATTTTTCAAAAAGCTTGCTTGATTTTCTCTGCAGGAGTCTCCCAAATGGCGCCACCCCAGAGGATGTCCTCTTGGAGTTTGAAATTCAAAGCTTGGTTTTCCTGGAAGAAGGAGAGATTGCCATGTGGCGCCACCTCAGGGTGGCTCCACACTGCCATGTGTCAGAAGGTAGGAGCAGAAGAAGCAGAAGATGCCACCTCAGAGGGGTTTGAATTCTACTTTTTCTGATGAAAGCACAGACTGACATGTGGCGCCATCTCAGAGCATCTTCATTGACATGTGTCAGAAGGAAAGGCAGAGGATTCAGATGGTGCCACCTCAGAGAGAGTTTGAAATTTAAATTTCTGCTTTTTCTAAAGGAAAGGAGAGACTGACATGTGGCGCCATCTCAGGGTGGCTCCTACAATGACATGTGGCAAGAGGGAGGAAAAGGAGGGAAAGGGACACGTGGCACCATCTCAAAAAATGAATTTAGGGAGGAGACTTCAGGATTTGCGCCACCTCAGCCTGGAGTTTGAATATTTGAATTGTTGCTTTTTCTGAAGGAGGAAGAAAATGACATGTGTCATTTGCTTTTTCTAAGAAGAGCAGAGAATGACATGTGTCATTTGCTTTTTCTGAGAAGAGCAGAGAATGACATGTGTCATTTGCTTTTTCTGAGAAGAGCAGAGAATGACATGTGTCATTTGCTTTTTCTAAGAAGAGCAGAGAATGACATGTGTCATTTGCTTTTTCTGAGAAGAGCAAAGAATGACATGTGTCATTTGCTTTTTCTGAGAAGAGCAGAGAATGACATGTGTCATTTGCTTTTTCTAAGAAGAGCAGAGAATGACACGTGTCACTTGCTTTTCTAAGAAGAGCAGAGGGTGACATGTGACATTTGCTTTTTCTGAGGAAATGAGAGATTGACATGTGTCCTCTGCAGGAGACACACTTCAAATGGCGCCACCTCAGAGGAGACAAGCCTACCTTTTTTTGGAGGAAGCTAGGAGTGACACGTGTCCTCTGCAGGAGACACACTTCAAATGGCGCCACCTCAGAGAAGACAAGTTTTACTTTTTCTGGACAGGACAACAACTGACACTTGGCATCTCAGGGTGATCTTTGAAATGACACATGGCGCAGGGTGAAGATGGTGGATGCTGACACATGGCATGGAATGAAGAGGGGGTCTAATGACATGTGGCAACTTCTTAAGGTAGCCCCACAGTGACACTTGGCAGATAGATGAGAGGAGAGAGAAAAGATAAGTGGCGCCAATCCAGGGGACAAGGCTCCTATATTTTTGGGTTTTTCAAAATTCAATTTTTTTAAAAAGAAAAGCCTGCGTGACACCACCTCAGTGTGGGTCCCACATTGCTTCTTTATTGACATAAGGATAAAACAACAAAACCTCTTTTTGGAATTTTTATAAAATCTTGACTAATTGGTAAAATAGAAATTTTTGAAAAGAGTTGGCCCCTGTAGGGCGATTTTATAAAAGAATGATAGTTGAAATAACTGACAAAAGGCAAAATCTGAGTTGAAATTTATTGAAAATTATCCAGATCGTTTTTTGAGGAAATATTTTGAAATTCAGAGTCCTGGGGGTAAAATGGGAAGAATTGATAATTTTGAAGACCCAGGGTTTTGAAATCGATTTTGAAAATAGTTGAAATTCTAATCTGGATTGAAAATTTTGAAATCAAGAGTTTTGGACCTCGAAATTACATGTTGGGCAGTGCAGTGATATGAGATGCTCATGCAATGATATGCAATTCCATGTCTCATGCAATATAATCTTGAACCAAGACTTGGAGATGCCTGTCTTCTGTCAGGAATAAAATTTTGAACATCTGAGCTAATAATAGAGAAATTTTGAGAGTTGCAGATGAAATTTGGACTTTTGCAAGGTCCGGGCTCAGAAAATGACCATTTTGCCCTCCAGCGATTTCAGAGGCTGGATGTTGATGCTTAGTGGAAATGTTGGGGAGGTGAGTGAAAATTTGGGGTGTTTACAGATGCCCCTCTTTGCTACTAAGCCGGCTTGTGGCCGAGCTTAGTGGCAAAGAAAAACACACCAAATTTGGGCTATACATAAAAAATGCCCTAGTTTAGAAGGATCTGACTGGGTATAAAGAAATTAGCCCGAGGAAGATGGTAGATATGAAGTGAAAAATGGAGAATGAAGAGGAAAGGTTCACTCTATGAGAGTGAAGTTCAGGTTTTTATGCCCTTAACCTGGATGGGACAAAAATACCTCGTATGGAAGGAAGCTCAGGTTTGACCCTTAACCTGATTGGGGAATGAAATATCTCATCGAAATGAGACTCAGGTTTGTACCCTTAACCTGATCGGGCGGAAGATGAAATACCTCTTTGATTGAGGCTCAGGTTTATACCCTTATCCTGATTGGGCGGAAAATGAAGTCCTTAAGAGGGATTTAAAATTGGTGTCAAGCTATATCAAAGACGGACATCGCGCTCTCACTTCGTATCCGGATAGCTAGAAAATATTGTCAAAATGTTGAGAATTTTGTTGTTGATCCAAAATATTTGAAAATGATGCATATTATTACAAAAACATTCTTTCTTTTCTACCTGAAGCACTACCTCCAAACGAGATTCACTTCGTAGAATCGAGATTGGGAATCCAAATTACTTGCGATTGACCTTCTTCAAGGAAGCTATCAATTTCCTTGAGATGAACAGGAAAGAGAATTTGATATTGTGAAAGCAGTTGATGAAAGAGTATTGATAATAGAATTTCACAAATTTAAAGAGGATTCTTTATAGATCTGGCAGTTTGATATCCTGAGAGCTTCTCTCATGATAGTCTTTCTGCACTCTTTTGTCTCTCTTTGAGTTTTTTGGCTACATTCTCCTTCATTTTGGAGATGTTATGACTTTTTCTCTCTTTCTTTTTCCTCTCTTTCTCTCTTTTGGAAGGGTGCGTCACAAGCTCCTTCATCTTGGAGATGTTTTGATCCTTCTTGGATGATGTTGGCTCATGGGTTTGAGATCTTTGGATGATAGCTGAAATCAAATATCTTTTAGGGATTGTCGAGAGGTTCATCGCATCTACCTTCATCTCGACACTGCTTTGGACTTTCCCTGGAAGGATCCGTCACAAACTCCGTCATCTTGGAGATGTTTCAAATCTTCTTTGGCCCCCGGGATCTACTCGCTTAATTCGCCTTCATCTTGACGACAAGTGAGAGATCCCTTTTGCGAATATTTAATTGCAGCTTAGGTGGTTTTGAGGAGACAGGGCTTGGATGAATTCTCTCTTTTCTAGCGCTCAGGATGTTTCCACTGCCTCATCTTCACAAGAATGATCTTTAAAAATATGCCATTGACTGCGATCAATATCAATCATTTGTGGCTTTGCAATAACACTGAATCTTCTTTGCTGGCCATATCGAGGATTTATCCTTCATCCTTTTGGTTGGCCAATAGAAAGAATTTGAATTTTGGATCTCTTTTCGCAAAAGCTTCACTCTTTTGAAAGTGATGCTAAAGGTAAATCAAAGTAGAGATTTGTGCAATAAAGATTTTGAAATCAACAAATAAATTGACAGATTGACAAAATTTCTCGAAATCCCTGGTGAAAGTGAGTATTTAAAGTCCGGCTCAATACATCCGTGACGAAAATTATCCTCTCCTTTCCTCAAAGGAGGCAACTATCAGTTCACTGGGAACAGTATAAGTCAAAATAAATCCTTCACATATTCTGACTGTGGCCATGAATATGTTCAGAGCTTATTTGAGTTAATTCACAATACTTTGAAAATATTAGAAATATGATATGCATTTTAAGATAGCCTAAGAGTGTAGGCTCAATGTGACTGGTAGAAAGATGATGGATCTGGGTCTCATCCATATTCCGACTAGGGTCGTAAATATGGATTCCACCGAGTTCATCAACTCCCTAAGAGTTGGTGCCACCTCAGAGAGAGTTTGAAATTTAAATTTCTGCTTTTTCTAAAGGAAAGGAGAGACTGACATGTGGCGCCATCTCAGGGTGGCTCCTACAATGACATGTGGCAAGAGGGAGGAAAAGGGACACGTGGCACCATCTCAAAAAATGAATTTAGGGAGGAGACTTCATGATTTGCGCCACCTCAGCCTGGAGTTTGAATATTTGAATTGTTGCTTTTTCTGAAGGAGGCAGAAAATGACATGTGTCATTTGCTTTTTCTAAGAAGAGCAAAGAATGACATGTGTCATTTGCTTTTTCTGAGAAGAGCAGAGAATGACATGTGTCATTTGCTTTTTCTGAGAAGAGCAGAGAATGACACGTGTCATTTGCTTTTTCTAAGAAGAGCAGAGAATGACATGTGTCATTTGCTTTTTCAGAGGAAATAAGAGATTGACATGTGTCCTCTGCAGGAGACACACTTCAAATGGCGCCACCTCAGAGGAGACAAGCCTACCTTTTTCTGGAGGAAGTTAAGAGTGACACGTGTCCTTTGCAGGAGACACACTTCAAATGGCGCCACCTCAGAGGAGACAAGTTTTACTTTTTCTGGACAGGACAACACTTGACACTTGGCATCTCAGGGTGATCTTTGGAATGACACAAGGCGTAGGGTGAAGATGGTGGATGCTGACACATGGCATGGAATGAAGAGGGGGTCTAATGACATGTGGCGGCTTCTTAAGGTAGCCCCACACTGACACTTGGCAGATAGATGAGAGGAGAGAGAAAAGACAAGTGGCGCCAATCCAGGGGACAAGGCTCCTATATTTTTGGGTTTTTCAAAATTCAAATTTTTTTAAAAGAAAAGCCTGCGTGACACCACCTCAGTGTGGGTCCCACATTGCTTCTTTATTGACATAAGGATAAAACAACAAAACCTCTTTTTGGAATTTTATAAAATCTGGACTAATTGGTAAAACAGAAATTTTTGAAGAGTTGGCCCCTGTAGGGCGATTTTATAAAAGAATGATAGTTGAAATAGCTGACAAAAGGCAAAATCTGAGTTGAAATTTATTGAAAATTATCCAGATCATTTTCTTGAGGAAATATTTTGAAATTCAGAGTCCAGGGGGTAAAATGGGAAGAATTGATAATTTTGAAGACCCAGGGTTTTGAAATCGATTTTGAAAATAGTTGAAATTCTAATCTGGATTGAAAATTTTGAAATCAAGAGTTTTGGACCTTGAAATGACATGCTGGGCAGTGCAGTGATATGAGATGCTCATGCAATGATATGCAATGCCATATCTTATGCAATATAATCTTGAACCAAGACTTGGAGATGCCTGTCTCCTGTCAGGAATAAAATTTTGAACATCTGAGCTAATAATAGAGAAATTTTGAGAGTTGCAGATAAAATTTGGACTTTTGCAAGGTTCGGACTCATAAAATGACCATTTTGCCCTCCAGCGATTTCAGAGGCTGGATGCTGATGCTTAGTGGAAATGTTGGGGAGGTGAGTGAAAATTTGGAGTGTTTACACTATGCTAATGTGTATATGATGACCCAAGCTGGTGCCTATGCTAAATAGGAGATTTTCAGGGCCATGCTTGAGAATATCATTTATGCAAAAGGAGAAATGTATAGGTCATGATGGCATCAAATGAATGGGGGACAATGATTTGACAAAAGGGAAGTAAGGATATGCTAAAATATGCAACATACAGACACTATGTTCCACATGAGAGTTGCTTAAAATCAAAGACAAAAAAAAAATGTGTGTTGTGTATACACACCCTAATCGGATAACCTTGAAGGGTTGATGTCATAGAGGCGGGTATCTCTCTTAAATGTTTATACAAGATAGGTGTGGGTCTCATATCCTAGCCATGGGTTTTTCATGCATAACGGTTGTTTTGTTCCAATAGTCAGATTCGGTGAGCTGAATTTTTAAATACAGGATTCGTGGTACAGATTTCCTTCATTGATGGAAAATCGATTCCCATCAATCAGACTATGAGCAACACAAGCTTCTAATAACTCTTGCTATTGCCAACAAACAGGTATATCATCAATCTGTGTAGAATGAGGCTTAACATTTCATTTTACAATATGCAAAAAGAAACCAATGAGCACCTGAAATAAAGCATCTATACAGACAACATGAACTTGTTAAAATCTCATATATCCAGCATCTATAAAAGCAGAAGGACGACTTGGTGTTGGTGGGACTGGAATATCTGTAACAAGAAACTTTTCAGGCCTATCCTATAGATAAAGCAAATCATTGTCCTGATGATCAAAATATAGAAAATTTATTAGAGCTGGGCCAATAATGTACTTCTGAAATGGATTAACCGTGCCATGTGCAGAAATGACATGAGGAATGAGCTTTCAGTAGATGCTAGGAGCAAATCTATGACATCAAAAGAGCTAATATGCGTGGAATCCAACAACTATGGCTGTGACAATAAGACCTATACACAGCACAAAAAGAAAATATGCCATTAAACCTTAGGTATTTACTATATGATACAACAATGGAAATGATATAACAGTATGTCAGTAGAGTAAAAAAAAAAATTTAGAAGATGTTACAGATGGTGGAATTAGCTTAAGTGACTAAAAAAAAGGGACAGCAAGAGGACATGCATGTGGCTACACAGGAAGCTGGAAAGTGGGCCTGGGTGATGCTGTACAGGGGTATCTCACATACTCTACCTATATTTGCCCTACTGCTATGAAGAAAACAGAGCACGCTGGGGTAGACGGATACAATGTTTTGGATAATATGCATGCGCTGCGCAGGGTTCACCTGGACCTTTTGAGCTTGCTGTTAGCTCCAGTGTCGAGGTTTTCTGCCATTATTACACTTACCTGGGTTGTGGATGCTGACATGAAAACTCAAAGAAATGCCGTAGATGAAGTCATAGATCAAAACAGCTGAAACCACCTCTGTGTTAGGTAATAGGATCACTTGCAGAACAATCATCATCAGAGAAATGCCAAGTACAGGAGGATTTACTGTATCCTCTCTCTACATTCTCCAAAACACCACTAAAATTAATACCACCAGACATGATTTGCATGTCACCAATACAGAACGGAACAACAATCAATCTCATAGACTCGAAAATCAGAAAGATAACAGCATTTGACAAGTGGAAGCCGATTAAAGAGTGACAACACAAGCTCCACCCGATGAGTTCCTCATCCCCACAAAGAAATTATAGTGACAGGGAGATGTAAGTCATAGATGAGTAAAAGGTAGCTATCAAAACAACAAATGATACAAGATAAAAGGAGTGAATGGTCAACCTAATGGTTAGCATCGCAATGAACTCAAATAAAATATTAATGCTGTTAAAAAGATGCTCTGCAAAAAAAAAAAGGAAGAAAGGTCTAATGACAAAGAGGCTGCTTTCACAGATCGAAAATAACATAAAATCCAGATGCTTACACTGATGGATAGGGAAATGAAAGCAAAGTCAGATGGGATGGATGTTAATGCCCTGGTTAAGAACATTGTTTACTGTATGATGAGCTCTGTAAGCTATCATTTTATTCCATCGTATATAGGTATTTTCAGCAAAACCCATGTAATTTTGTGAAAACCGATGGCATGCCAAAGTTTTCAAAACTAACTTAAAATAGGAAAACCATATGACGGTGAGGATATTGACACAGCTGACGCCTGAAGTCCTTGTTGCTGCGTTTTCAAAGATTGATAACTGAAATTTACTCTAAAAGAGATCACATAACCGACTGGGTTAGACATACACATGAAAGCCTTGAACTGAAATAAAGAGATCGTTTTGAAAAGTCCATGATATCATAGTGAATCATGTGAGAGTTTTGAAATAGGGACTCGATGAAGCCAAGATCTTTAGAACTGAAATGAGAATGCCATTGAGGGGCGTTATCATTTCTTAATACACTAACTAAACCTGGAATGTAAACCACATCAACCATTAAAAAGGGTTTACAGAGCACATGACACGAACCTGAGATCTAATTCTTGTAGATGCAGAGTAAGACAGAAAAGAAAAAAAAGACAAAAAAAAAAAGAAAAAGAAAAAGAAAAAGAAAGGGCCTTTACCTTGGTTCGGCAGAGGTTGAAGGTGCGCTTCCTAACAGGGTGAGCTGACCCTCCAGAGGTATACGCAAGAGCTCCTGAGTGCCAATCGTTGAAGACTCGTCTTTCCTTTGGAGTGTGTTGTTGGACTGCTTCTGCTGCTGAGCTGAAGACACGGTTGGTCTCCTGCTGATAGGCTGAAAGGGAGGAGAAAGTAATCGACTGGGTTGAAGAAGATGAGAGCAGGCACCCCTTTGAACGAGAGATGGCTGAGGTTAAGGGAAATCGCTCATCCCTTTTGCTGGGCCTCCCTCTTTCTTTAATAGTCGATCTTTCAAAACCCCCTCCTTTTCCTCCCCTTTAGCCGATCTTGATAGCTTTTAACAACAAACTTTTAAAAAATTTTGAAATCCTTTTGAGAAAAGGGGCTCGCCGTTTTGAGAGAGGGCGACTCCTATTCTTCAGATGCTATTTGAAACTTTGGTAAAGTGAAGTTTTTGGTAGGGTTTTCACGGTGGCTCCATTTGGGGCTGAAAAGTAATAAAGATAAAGTAATAAAAAGATGAGTAAGAAAATGGGTTTTGTTTTGGTGATGCCACTTCAACTGAATTTGAAAACTTTGTGAGATAAAAATAAAATAAAATAAAATAAAATTTTGCTTTTCTTGGCAAGGAGCCTTAGTGGAGCGCCACCTGCGTGGGCCCACTAATTATTTTATCAAAATTTAAATCAAAATAAAAGAATTTTATAAATCGATGCCACTTCTGGGTGGGCACTGTTTTGAAAATAGGAGAAATTTTTGAGAATTTGAGTGTGATCCAACCTCGAGGCGGGTCCCACGTCACTTATTTGAAATAAAAGCCAAATGAGATCTTTTGGAATTTTCAGAATAGTAGGCTAGTTTTGAAAAACAAGAAGTGAATTTTGGTTTGATTTCAAAACTTAAAAAAAATGGTTCTTCAGGGCAAAATTTTGAGAGAAGTAGGAAAAGTCAGAGCCTTTTTGTAAAAATTTGAAATAAGGTCTTACGCACTTTGAAATTGTGTCCCCCTCTTTTCAACTGATGAAATTTTGAAAATGTCAAAACCATCCAGATTGTTCTCTTGAGAAAACTTTTCGTAATTCGGGGTCCTGGGGGTAAAATGGGAAGAATTGATAATTTTGAAAACCCAGGGTTTTAAAATCTATTTTGAAAAGTTTAGAAATCAAATCTGGATTGATAATTTTGAAAGTCAGGAGTTTCGGATCTCGAAATGACATGCTGTGCAGTGCAGTGATATGAGATGCTCATGCAATGATATGCAATGTCATATCTTATGCAATAGAATCTTGAACCAAGACTTGGAGATGCCTGTCTCCTGTCAGGAATAAAATTTTGAACATCTGAGCTAAAAATAGAGAAATTTTGAGAGTTTCAGATGAAATTTGGACTTTTGCAAGGTCTGGGCTCAGAAAATGACCATTTTGCCCTTCATTGATTTCAGAGGCTGGAGGCTGATGCTTGGTGGAAATGTTGGAGAGGTGAATACAAAATTTGGGGTGTTTACAGATGCCCCTCTTTGCTACTAAGTCGGCTTGTGGCCGAGCTTAGTGGCAAAGAAAACACACCAAATTTGGGCTATATATAAAAAAAATGCCCTAGTTAGAAGGATCCAACTGGGTATGAGGGGAAATTAGCCCGGTGATCAAGATAGGTATGAAATGGAGAATGAAGAGAAAAGATTTGCTTTATAAGAGTGAAATTCAGGTTTTTGCCCTTATCCTGGATGGGACAGAAATACCTCGCTTGGAACGAAGCTCAGGTTTTAATCCTTGACCTGATATCTCATCGAAATGAGACTCAGGCATGTACCCTTAACCTGATCGGGCGGAAGATGAAGTACCTCTTTGAATGAGGCTCAGGTTTGTACCCTTATCCTGATTGGGCGGAAAATGGAATACCTCTTTGAATGAGGCCCAGGTTTGTATCCTTATCCTGATCGGGCGGAAAATGAAATACCTCTTTGATTGAGGCTCAGGTTTGTACCCTTATCCTTATTGGGCGGAAAATGGAATACCTCTTTGATTGAGGCTCAAGTTTGTACCCTTATCCTGATCGGGCGGAAAATGAAATACCTCTTTGATTGAGGCTCAGGTTTGTACCCTTATCCTGATTGGGCGGAAAATGGAATACCTCTTTGATTGAGGCTCAGGTTTGTACCCTTATCCTGATTGGGCAGAAAATGGAATACCTCTTTGATTGAAGCTCAGGTTTGTACCCTTATCCTGATTGGGCGGAAAATGAAATACCTCTTTGAATGAGGCTCAGGTTTGTACCCTTATCCTGATCGGGCGGAAAATGAAATGGAATCCTCGAAGGAAGAGACCATGATGGAACCTTCGGATTTTGCACAATAAATCTGACAGGGGTTTTGCAAAAGGAAGGAAAATGGGCTCCCTAAAGCTTGAAAGGCGGTTGATTTTGGGCGTCTCATTGCTGGGACTAAATAGCTTTTGAAATTGCCTTTTGCGAGCAATGATTGGTGGTTCGACCTCGAACCAAAATGGGACTGTCTATGGTGGGACAGTGGGGACACAGAGAAGTGTGCAAATTTGAGAGTTCATGCTCTCAAAGAAGGGAAGGAATCAAGTCCTTAGGAGGGATTTAAAATTGGTGTCAGGATGTATCAAAACGGATATCAAGCTCTCACTTCACGACAGGATAGCTAGAAAATATTGTCAAAATATTGAGAATTCTGTTGTTGATTCAAAGTATTTGAAAATGTTGCACATTGTTACAAAGATATTCTTTCTTTTCTACCCAAAGCATTACCTCCAAACGAGATTCGCTTTGTAGAATCACGACTGAGAATCCAAATTGCTTGCGATTGACCTTCTTCAAGGAAGCTATCAATTTTCTTGATATGAACAGGAAAGAGAATTTGATATTATAAAAGCAATTGATGAAAAAATATTGATAATAGAATTTCACAAGATTAAAGAGGATTCTTGATAGATTTGGTAGTTTGATATCCTGGAAGCTTCTCTCATGATAATCTTTCTGCACTCTTTTTGGGCTCTCTTGGATTTCGGGTTATATTCTCCTTCATTTGGGAGATGTTCTAACTTTTCTCTCTTTCTTTTTACTCTCTTGCTCTCTTTTGGGAAGGGTACATCACAAACTCCTTCATCTTGGAGATGTTTCCATCCTTCTTGGGCGATGTTGGCTCATGGGTTTGAGATCTTTGGATGATAGCTGAAATTAAATATCTTTTGGGGATTGTCGGGAGGTTCATCGCGTCTGCCTTCATCTCGACAGTGCTTTGGACTTTCCCTCGAAGGACCCGTCACAAACTCCGTCATCTTGGAGATGTTTCAAATCTTCTTTAGCCCCGGGGGTCTATTCGCTTAATTCGCCTTCATATTGACGACAAGTGAAAGATCCCTTTTGCGAATATTTAATTGCAGCTTAGGTGATTTTGAGGAAAAAGGGTTTTGATGAATGCTCTCTTTTTCTAGCGCTCAGGATATTTCCACTGCCTCATTTTACAAGAATAATCTTTTAAGATGCGTCATTGACTGCGATCAATATCAATCATCTATGGCTTTTCAATAACATTGAATCTTCTTTTTTGGCCATATCGAGGATTTATCCTTCATCCTTTTGGTTGGCCAACAGAGAGAATTTGAGTTTTAAATCTCTTTTCGTAAAAGCTTCCTCTTTTGAAAGTAATGCTAAAGGTAAACCGAGATAAAGATTTGTGCAATAAAGACACTGAAATTAACAAATAATTTGATTGACAACTTGACAAAGTTTCTTGAAATCCTGGGTGAAAGAGAGTATTTGAGGTCCGGCTCAACACATCCATGACAAAAATTCTCCTCTCCTTTTCCCCAAAAAGAGAGACTCAGGCTTAGCCCTTACCTGAATGGGAAATGGGAAATACTCCTCTCTTCCCCGAAGAGGAGGGGTTTGCAAAACGAACTTTCGAAGAGAAATTAAGCTTTCGTCAAAACTCTCTAATATTAGGCTTCTCTTATGGAAATTGGCCGATAATAGTGAGGTTAGAAAATTGGGTCATGAAAGGAACGAGTCCATCATACTCTCCCTGACAAGAGGGTTCTTCACGACGAAATTGGCCTAGTATGGAATTGGGGGGTCACAAGAAAAGCGAGTCTTCATCGAGCCTCTCCCTTTAACAGGGTTCCTTGTGTGAAATGGGAAATTGTTTTGCAAACGGTTCACAAAGACGTGAGTCCCTTCAAACTCTCCCTGAAAAGGGGCTAAGTGAACGAATTGGATAGCATGCGAAAAGAACGAGCTCCCTCGAACTCTCCCTAAAAAGGGTCTCTCGCAAGAGAAAATGATTGAAATTGGATATTGAAATTGTTTGACCCAAAGGTCGAAATTGAAAATTGGAAAATTGATTTTTGGAAGTTGAATGACCTGGTGGTCAAAATTGGATGACCTAACGGTCGAAATTGGGAATTGGTTGACCAAAAGGTCGAAATTGTGTGACCTGAAGGTCGAAATTGAGAATTGGATGACCCGAAGGTCGAAAATTGGAAATTAAATGACCTGGAGGTCAAAATTGAGAATTTGGAATTGAGAATTGGAATTGAAATTGGAAATTGGAAATTGAGTGACCCAGAGGTCGAAAATTGGAAATTGGTAATTGAAATTGAGAATTGGAAATTGGGTGACCCGAAGGTCGAAAATTGAGAATTGCCTGATTTGAAGACTGGAATTTGGAGGGCAAAATATCAAATTTGAGCAATTGACAGACCCTGATGATTGGAAATGACTTGAATCAACAAAGGAGAATGATGAGTTCGAGTCAGAGCTCGAATAAAATATAGAGATCGCGAGTCGGAACCCGGATCAACACAAGAAAATAAAAAGCTTGAATCAGAGCTCGAATGATGTAGAGAGATCACGAGTCAGAACTCAGATCAACAAAAGAAAATGAAATGCTTGAATCTGAGTTCGAATGAATAAAGAGATCTCGAGTCGGAACCCGGATCAACAAAGAAATGAAGAGCTTGAATCTGAGCTCGAATGATGTAGAGAGATCACGAGTCGGAACCCAGATCAACAAAAGAAAATGAAGAGCTTGAGTCAGGACTCGAGTAAATAAAGAGATCTCGAGTCGGAACCCGGACCAACAAAAGAAAGTGAAGTGCTCGAGTTAGAGCTTGGATAAGATAACGAGATCTCGAGTCAGAACCCGGATCAACAAAAGAAAATGAAGAGCTCGAGTCAGGACTCGAGTAAGGTAATGAGATCACGAGTCAGAACTCGGATCAACAAAGGAGGATAATTTGAGTAAAAACCCGAGTCGGAACTCAGTTTTCTAAAAAGTTGGATTTTGAAAATGTACCAGTTTGAACATTGGATTTTGAAATAATACCAGTTCGATCGCTGGGCTTTGGTTCAACATTGGTGATTATTTTTTAATTTTGAATTATTAGGAATTGTGATGGGACTGTTTATTGAAATCCCAATATTGACCAGATTGTTGTTAATGCAGTTGAATGCAAATGAATATGAATTGATGCACATGAATGCACAAATGCAAAAAAATGAGGAATTTGTTTATCCTGCCTGCATACAGAACAAAATTTTAAAAATGCCCCAGTGTAACTGGGAAAAGAAAGTTTGATCATTATTTGAAAGAAATTAGGAGGATTACAAAGGAGGAATAATTGCTTCACGTATAAAACTTTTTCAAGTGTCGAGCATTAATGGGATCTGACAATTCTACCCCATCGGCGTTGATGAGCCGATATGAGTTGCGGGGTAATGCTTCTTTGACGACATATGGGCCTTCCCAATTTGGCGACCATTTACCGCCAGGATGATGCTTGAGATAGGCTGTGGATCAAAGCACTAACTCATTGACTTTGAATCTTCTTTCGATGACCGACTTTGCGTATTGTCTGACTACTCTCTGGCGATAGGATTGAGTGTGCTCTGCTGTATTTAGCCTTCTCTCGTCGAGCAAGTCTAGCTGTACCAGTCGCTGCTGTTGGTATCGATCAAGGGGTAATTCTAGCAGTGATGCAAATTTCAAAGCGGGCTTCTGAACATGTAGCGGCAATACTACTTCTGTTCCATAGACCAATTCTGATGGAGTAGCATTCGTTGGAGTGCGAATGGAGGTCCGATAGGCCCATAGTGCATCGTGGATCTTCTCATGCCAGTCACGGCCTGTTTCCACAATTCGCTCCAAGATACGAATTAAAATTTTGTTGGTGGCCTCTGCCTGACCATTCCCTTGAGGATAGTAGAGAGGGGAAAAATGATGATAGATTTTAAATTTTGAGCAGAATGACTTCATCTTTTCATTCTTGAAATGACTGCCATTATCTGACACGATGTCATGTGGGATGCCGAAACGGCAAAGGATGTTCTTGTGAATAAAAGAGACCACGTGTCGGCCTTCTACTGTACGGAGAGTGATAGCTTTTACCCACTTGGTGAAATATTCTGTTGCGGCAAGGAAGTATTTGTGGCCATTTGAAGCTGAAGGAGTGATGGGACCTACGACATCGAAGGCCCACATGGAGAACGGCCATGGAGAAACAACATATTGTAAATATATTGCTGGAGCATGAATAGAAGGTGCATGTATTTGACATTGCACACACTTCTTCACATAATGATAACAATCTTGTTGCATAGTCTTCCAGTAGTAACCTGCTCTGATGATCTGCTTGACAAGGGTTTGGTAGCCGACGTGGCCACCACAAATGCCTTCGTGTGCTTCTCGCACGACTTCTTTGGCTTCGTCTTCATCTAAACATCTGGAATACTCTGAACTGAATCCTTGACGATATAGGATGTTCGCCAGAATGAAGTATCAAGTAGACATATGCTGGATTGCTCGTTGCTCTTTCTTTGAGAGTTTCGGAGGAAATTCACCAGTTTCTACGAAAGTTTTGATATTGTAATACCAAGGCTTCTTCTTTTGCTCAGCTTGGTTTACATGCTCTATTGGAAGGAAAGCAGGTTGGTCAAGTCTGCCAATTTCAAAAGAGCGACAAGATTCTCCATTTTTGAATGCCATAATGGAGCCTAAACTGGCTAGACTATGGGCCACTTGATTAAAATCTCTCTTGATATGGAAGAGCTAAAATTCTTCAAACTTGCTGACAAGAGCTGAAACAATTTTCTGATAAGGAAATAACTTTTGATCTTTGACTTGTCATTCGGCTCGAACTTGATTGACAACCAGTAATGAGTCGCTGTAGGCATGCTGTAAACACCCCAAATTTTTCAAAATCTTTTAAAATATTCCCTTTTTGCCCCTAAATTCATTTTCTGAGCAAATGGGTCATTTCAAATCTAAATTCCAGTTCATTCCTCTAGTTTTATTGAAATTAAATTCATTTCATATGTTTAAATTGATTTTGGATATGGATCCATTGTCCAAATCCAAATCTGAGTCTCCTTGTTCAAATTTTAAATCAAAATTATAGAAAATATCAAAAATAGCCTTTAAATAGCTCGGACAATCCATTCGACATCCGTTTGGATCCATCACATTGTATTTCTCGACTCGAGTGTCAAAACTCGAACATTTTCTCAAAACCTGGGTCAAAAACCCCTTTTTCTGAAGAAATTCTCTCGAAATGGATTAAAATTCTCAGAAAAATACTTTTGTAAATATTTCTCAGAAAATTACAAAAAAATAGTAGTTAAAACTTAGTTTTCTTTTAAAATCTTAGTTTTCTACTACAAAAATACAAAAAAATGAAAAAAACAATACAAAAAAAACAAAAATTGAGGGAAGCAAAGGGTTTTAAAACTTGAAAAATGGAATTTTTGCGAGAAAACCCTCCTTTTTTACCATTTTTTAGAAAAGTTCTGAAAAGGAGCCCCCCCCTGGGAATTTTAGAAAATCTCCAACAACCATCTCCCGCGCATTTCTTTTCTCTCTCTCCCACCGTTGATCTCAAAACAACCCTCTCATTTTTTTACCCTCCATCTTCAACCATCGGGCTTCAGATCTTCTTTAAGAAGAGGCACCCGAGCCTCTTCTGAGGAGGAGCCTTTTCTCTGGAGGATCCCCTCTCGCATCAAGTATCTACGGCTTCTCTTTTCCCTGGGGTCCCCATCTTTTCTCTTCTGATAAGAGAAAGAAATCCGGTTGGTAAACAGAGGAACCCTCTCTTCCCAAGATCGATTGGAGCTAAACCGGTAAGTTTTTTTTTTCTTCCCTTCCTGTTCTTTCTTCAATCTGATTTCCTGCAATTTGTACATAAAACTTCTAATTACAATCATATTAGGCGTATTAACTTTAGCACATCCTGTTTTCTGTAACAAGTTTAGAAGATAAGATTGCAAAATCATAACGATTGATCGAGTGGTGATCTTTCCGACAAATGTTTTCTAAATTTGTTTCAAAAGGGGAAAAACAGATCAACCGTTTCAATGTTCGGTTGATTGTCTATAATTCATCAAAGACCTGATTTATAATAATCGAGTTATGGAATTCCAGTGATTGACCATGAGATTTCCAGTGACTGAAATCTGATTTGTAAAAGAGTAATCGATCATCTGATCGTTTTATTACTCATTTCCGGCGATAAAATGGTGGAATTCGGTGACAGTATGATCACCAGATCTACTGATCTCTGATTCAATTGGAAGTTTGGATCAACCTGAACGGAGTTCTGCTGGAATTTTGTTCATATTCTACCTGATTAAAGGCCATCAGAAATTTGGAATCGGACGCCTGAAGTTTCTACCAGCTCCATCAATCTCCGGTGAGTATTACCGGACCTCTGCCAGAATCCTTTTGACTTTGGGTTTCCTTCAGCATCGCTCAGGTTCCTGGATCAATTCTGATTGGTAGGAGTCTGATTAAAGCTTAAACCATTGATTATTTGCATATTGCTGGGTGGTAATTTGATTGCCGGCAAGTTGTTTGATCGATGATCGTCGGGACTCCAGCACTCGATCATCTGAATTCCAACTTGACATTTGAAACCAGATTTGTGCTTCATTTCCAAATTCGTTTGTTTAAAATCTGGCATTGACCATTTGATTGTCTGCAATTGAGATAATATCATAACTATGATTCATCCCTGGTATTAAGTGATCGATCATTTGATTTCGATCAAACGACTACCTAAATGTCTGAACCAACTATTCAACCTCTGACAAAGGGGATTTCTTCCCAGGTAAATTTTAATTGTGTTTCTTTATCAGAATTATTTAGGATTATCCTGTTTTGATCACTTGTAAATAATAACTTGATTTTACTCTGTTTTTATCAGAATGATTTATCTCTGGATTCATCCTAATGATCGGATCCTCACTGTTTGAACATGTGATTACTGATAAGCGGTTATTTTAAAGAGCATTACAGATAAATTGATAACAATCTGAGTGTTTGATCAATTGTTTATTGATCTCTGGCGTGAATAACCATTGATCTGTTGAGTTTTCCGGCTTAATTAGACATCATCTATTGAGATCTCCTGTGAGTACTGTTTTGAAAGTAAATCAACTAATCCTCTGCGTTAATCGATTCACTGAATGTCAAATTCCTGTTGATTGTTTAAGTTCTAGTTGTTAATGTTTTGATGTCATATTCAGGACCTTTTACTTTCTGAGTTCTAACTTTTATCATTGATATTACATTTATAACTTTTCACTGTGGCATTCTAAACTGTCGATTGTTGTCTAATGAATCTGTCGGTTTGACTTCTGGTCTATTAATTGTTGTTGGCAAAGCTATTGTCTATTTGATCTTTCAAATGTTGAGTCGAAGTGAGCAAAATGAATGGTCTAGTTATTTTACATTATTCTAGGTTCATCGCCTAACAACATAGTAAATCTGAAACATTTGATCTTGTTATGACATGATCAAAGAGATCACATTAGTATTACTGTCATAAGCTATCATATTTTACATTTCTATCATCTATACATCACATTTTCAATCTCATGATATCATTATTTCTCATTTAAGTACATTTCTTCTCTTTTATCTCATACATCTAAATCCTACCTTTACTTCCCTTCTTCGTAACTGTTATGTTGTCCTTGTCCCTTTTTGCCTCTTGTTTTTGCAGGTAAGTGCGAAAAATTGTCTTCGCTCTTGGATTAGGAGATTTTATTATCCATTTCTTTTAGAATTGTAATAATCCCATTTAATGAGAATTTTTTATTTCCTGTTTAGATAGAATAAATGAGCATTATAAATACCATGAATTACTTGTTCTCATATTTTCTCCTTTATTTCTCAAAATTCACAAATGGTGAAACACGAATGGCACGTGCACCATTTCGTAAGAGGTAAATTAATCCTAAGTTGATGATCCATATCAATGGCCATAGTCAGGGTGTGGACAAAACTTAGTATTTTTATCTTTTCCGAAATAACACTGGATCCACACTGGATCCATTTTCAAAATTCATCATATTTTCCTTAAATATTTCTTCTTTTATCAGAATTTAACCTAAAATTAATTCAAAATATATACCAATGACCATAGTCAGGGTATATTGAGAGTTAATTTCATTTTAAATTCTATAAAAGCACCAAATGTGTTTCATCCTTCACCTGAGTTTAAATATAGATTATTATATAATACATTCAATGACCATAGTCAAGGATGTATTATATCTTCAATCTTATTTTAACTCATTTAAAGAATGGAATAGCTTTTTAAAATCCAATTTCAAAAATTTAAATTCATTCATCATTTAGGATAGAATTGCATCATATTTTTAAAATTTCTTTTTCATAAATACAAGTAATTTTTTCCTTCATTTCTCGGATCAAATCCTATTTATAAATTCGAATTCAATTCTATTTCTCAAAAGGATTCAAGAATTCAATTTCAAAGTCCCATTTGACTTTGAAACTTCAGAAACATCTTGTATTTCAAATTCCAAATTCTATCTTAAATTTAAAATCCAATTTAAACTTTGAAATTCATTTGTATATTCAAGATTCAATTTCTAAAAATCATTTTCCAAGTTCAAATTAAACTTGGAAGTTCTTGATTCATCTTCTGAATTTAACTCCAAATCCATTTTAGGATCCAGGATTCAACACTCATATTGGATCTCAGACTTCAGATCCAATTCCTCTTTAGGATCCAGAGTCCAATTCCACTTTCTAGATCTCGGACTTTAGATCCAATTCCCCTTCAGGATCCAGATTCCAATTTCACTTTGGATCTTAGACTTCAGATCCAATTCCGTGTTAGGATCCAGAATCCAACTTCACCTTGGATCTCAAATTACAAATCCAAAATCCATCCTAGGATCCGGAAACCAATTCTACTTTGGATCTCAGACTTCAGATCCAAATCCATTTTAGGATCCAGAACCCAATTCTACATTCGGATCTCAGACTTCAGATCCAAATCCACCTTAGGATCCAGAACCCAATTTTATATCAGATCTCAGATATTAAATCCATCTTTAGATCCAATTCCATTCCCAATTTCAGATTTCAAATCCAATCCCATTTTCAGATATTATCTAAACTCCCTAAATCCATTTCTATCCTGAAATACCATTTGATTATCTCGGATCCATTCCAAATTTAAAAATCTAAAATCAATTCCATCTCAAGTATTCATTTCCTTTCATAAATTCAAGTTCAAATTCAAAATCCATTTTTGACTTTGAAAATTCATTTTACTTCATTTCAAAGCTTCAAGTCATTCTTTCTCATTTATTCTTCCGATCCTGATTTACTTCAAAAACTTAAAACTCCTCTGATCTATCTCAAGTTCTAAGTTAGATTAAATCATTTCTTCATCCCTTTACCGAGTTCATCTCAGAATACTTGGAAATTTCTATATCAATTTTCAAAAGAGCATACATCCTTGCATTGCACAAGCATGATTCTTTGTGCATCTTTTAGACTTAGAATAAATTCTTAGATTATATTTAGGCAAAGCAAAAGACATAGATTCGATCCTTGGTTCGATTACCCCTGGTAAAGGCGCCAGGAACGGTCGAACCTCGTACCGACGAGCGAATCCGTCTCTCCATTTTTTCCCGCAAATTTTCAAAACAGAGGCGAGTTATTTGCTAAATATTTTTCAAATTTAGGTCAAGTGAAAACCCGCAAAAGAGTTCCTCTTCTCTCTCTCTTTCTTTTCTCTTCTCTTTTCTCTTTCTTTTCTTTCTTTTATTCTTCTCCCGTCAAAAAGGAGGAGAATAGGGGTTAGAAAAGGAAAAGAGAAGGAAGAGAGAGAAACAACGAAAGAGGAAAAATTTTGCGATGATCACAGTTTTGGCGACTGTGATGGGACCCGTCTTCGTCCGGTTGAATCTATGCCTTTGCTTTGCTTTAATATTTTCTAAGTCTTTATTCTAACATATGTCAGCTTCATTTCCATGCGAACCTTAGGAGCCTAGACTCTATCCTAAAGCTGACATCATTGCATATAGGATCTAAGTATGGTTTGGTAGGACCATATTGAGGAGAATAATCCATGTTCACATTAGATTTAGGTCTTAAATACAACTCTCCTCAATTTTAGGGATTGAATGTAAACAATGTATGCAAGTGTATGCTTCTTTTCATTTAAATCTATCTCTTTAGGACTTGCATTAGAGCCTTCTGATTTTATTGCATGTTAATCATATTTTGAAAACATCCCTACCTATATTTGTCCCAGTCTTCACGTTGCTGGGCTGTCTCACTGAACCATAGTTCGGGAGAGAGCCTCACAACTGGACTACTTATTTGGGTTCGCGCCCCCCTACCACGTACCTAAGGGCCATAGTCCGAGGTATATCGGTAGGTGCTCAAGGATGTTGGGAAGCCTTTACCTTAGAACCGGAGAAATATCTTATATGCCATGTACTTCGAGCTTCGGTTTGAGTATATCGGCATACCTTGATTGGAATCAGATGATATAAATCTTAGAGTTAGGATTAAGGTCCTATCAGCCATTTCAAATATTGCATATAGAGTCAGCTTTAGGGAGTGTTGTTTGTGTATCCTTGCTTGTATATCTGTGATTGTATGATATATATATATATATATATCTTCTTCCTTATATTTTCCAAAACCCTGGGTATATATTTCAAAATGTCCTCTTTATTTTTAAAAACCCAGGTGTATTTTTCTTTATCCTTTTCTTCTTCTTCTTCTAAAAATTCTTCCAAATTCTTCTGATCCTGCCTACAAGTTCTTCAAAAGTTTGAATCCTTACCATTTATTCTCAAAATTCCATTTTTTCTTTTATTTTTCTTCTGTTTTTATATTCTTGTTTATATTTTCATAAAAATCTCTTTCCATCAAGAGATATCCTTTTCAAAAATAATATTTTCTTTTCATATTTTCAGTTGGTTACTCTCCCTCGTAGAGTAAACAACGCAATTGTCACAAATTTTGGTGGCGACTCAATCCCTAGTAATGGGATACAATTAAATTTTTAACCTAAATCCTTCCTCTTTGTCAAAATATCTCCAAAAAGTTTCTTTGGTCTAAAAACCTCCATTTTTCCTCCACAGAGAGTTCTGATATTTCAAAAATGGTCACTACAAGAGGGGGAAAAGAAACAATTCCTCAACTCAGCGACAGTGAGGCAAAAGAGATAAGCTCTCCTAAATCAGTCAGGGGACAGAGTCAGAGCAAGAAGGATGACATCGACCCCGCTATGTATGACATGTTCCAAAAGATGATGGCGAGGATGATGTCAGAGCAAGCCAAGGCCAAGCTGAAAGAGGCAGTTCCTAAAAGCAAGCTGAGGAAGAAGCCTGTAAAGAAGCAAGTCAGAATCATCAGAAAGAAGGTGCAGCCAGACACTGCTTCTGAGGAATCAGAGTCAGTCGAGGAAGAGTCAGAAGAGGAAGAGCAGATTGTCTACAAGCAGAATCCTCCGAGACAGTCTGTAAAGATAGTTGCGGAAGAGCCCGAATCTGTCAACAAGCCCAAGTCTGGGGCTCCAGCAGAGGACCTGATGAGTAAACAGATGAAGGAGATGAATCGAGCTATTAAAGATATTCAAGCCAAGGGTAAGGGCAAGCAGACCTATACTGGCGAAGATTTTTACGATGGTCTAGATGGGGACGATAACCTAGAGAATCTTCCTCGCAAGTTTCTCAAATTTGATGGGACTGGCAACCCGAAAGCCCACCTGGCCACATTTTATGCAGAGTGCAGCCGTTTCAGGAAAGATAACAGGGCTTTATTCATCTGTTTTCCCCGCAGTCTGGAGGGTGTAGCAGCCAGATGGTATGCTGATCACGGGAATCCTATCGAACTGCGAGAGTTCGATAAGGTAGTAAATCTGTTCATCGAGCGCTTCTTATTCAACACAGAAGCCTCACCTACATTAAATCATCTTTACAACCTGAAGCAAGGAGAGAATGAAAGAGCAGGTGATTTCATTCACAGGTGGAGAAGCACCTGTAATAAGATGAAGGTACTCATTCCTGAGGAACACGCATTGCAGGTGATCCTCAATAATTTCTCTCAGCCTATAAGGAGCCTCATCGCCACTTCCCCGGCGAAATCCTTCATCAAGTTAATTGAGCGAGCTGAATGGCTCGAAGCAGGAATAGAAAGCGGACTGTACGAGGGCACGCCTCTGGTCAAGAATGTCCAAGACCAAAAGAAGAAGGCGCAGTTTGCTCATTCAGTTGATGCCTCCTGCAATAATCTTGGTAGTAGCAGCAAAGGAAACAAGAACAACAGTGGCAGCGGTCCGAGAGTAGATCAAGGCAATGGGCAGAAGGAGAGAGCGTATAAGAACAATGACAAGCCGCTTCCAATTGGCATCCAGCAGAAAGGGGATCTTCAAGAGAAGCCCAAGTACATCAAGTGGGAGAAAGATCGAGTCTTCACTCCTTTAGATCAAACTATGGAAGTAATTCTGGATTACCTGTTAAAGCACGGGATGATCAAACTCCCTAAAATAGCGGATCCTCCCGTAATCTTGGGAGAGTTCAAGGACCAATTTTGCAAATATCATCGGGCAACGGGGCATGACACAGAACATTGCTTCGTCCTCAAGCACATGATACAAGACTGCATTGATAGAAGTATTTTGATAGAGGACGAGGAAGAAAAGCAGCCAACAGTCCTGACAGAACCATTCCCGGACCACTCAAAGAATTGATAAAGCCAAAGTTTTGTTTGCTTTCGTCTCTTTTTGTCAGTTGTCTTGTAGGGGCTAGTCAGCTCAGTCTTCTATGAGTCTTTTTCCTTTTCAAGTTCTTGTAAATATTCAGTTGTTATCAAACCTTTGCTTATCAAATGAAATGTCAATTTCCTTTATATCTTTTATATCCAATGCTTCTTTTCTCTTTGCCATACTGGGGCATTTTAATTCCGGTTCTTTTTCAGAATGCGGGGCAATCCTGAAATCATTCATGAGAGAAATGATATTACCTATGAGGGCTTTTTCAAAAATCATGAAATTTTAAAAAATCTTCGTTATGACCAAGGAGTTCAAATATTCCTTGGTCTAACCTTTGACAAAAAAATCAACCCTCGTGTTGATCATGTCTTCAAAAATAAGTTTTCAAACCATTATATTGAAAGATCAACCCTTGTGTTGGTCCTGTCTTCCAAAATGAATTTTTAACTTTTATATTCAAAGATCAATCCTTGTGTTGGTCTTATCTTCCAAAATGAATTTTTAACTTTTATATTCAAAGATCAATCCTTGTGTTGGTCTTATCTTCCAAAATGAATTTTTAACTTTTATATTGAAAGATCAACCCTTGTGTTGGTCTTATTTTCCAAAATAAATTTTAAACTTTTATATTCGAGGATCAATCCTTGTGTTGATCTTATCTTTCAAAATGGATTTTAAAAGATCAATCTTTGTGTTGATCTTATCTTTCAAAATGGATTTCAAATCTTTATAGATCAAACCTTATCTTTCAATGTGGATTTCAAAGCCTTTATATTCAAACAATCCTGGTATTGATCTTATCTTCCAAAATGGCTTTCAAATCTTTTTATTCAAAAGATCAACCCTTGCGTTGGTCTTATCCTCCAAAATTGATCTCAAAGCTTTTCAAAGATCAACCCTGGCGTTGTTCTTATCTTTTAAAATGGATTATAAATCATCATATTCAAAGATCAATCATTGCATTGATCTTATCTTCCAAAAATGGGTTTTAAATCATTATATTCAAAGATCGACCCTGTGTTGGTCTTATCTTCCAAGGATGGTTTTTAAGCATTACCTCCAACGATCAACCCTTGTGTTGATCTTATTATCAATTTCGAGCTGTTATTTTTAGAAATCAGATCTATTGTTGATCTTCTTCTTCAAAATTAGGTATTCAAAACCATTGCCTTCGAAAAATAACCCTCATGATGATCTCTCAGGTTTGGTTTAAAGGATCAGATCTCGCGCTGATCATTCTTCTTGTGGTGGATTTTCTTCACCCAAAATGATTTCTCATTTATCTTTTAAAATAAACATTTTCCTTCCAAGATCCCATATGCAGGCAGGATTAGGAAAACTCTTTTTTCTCAAATCTTGTAAATCTTCAGTTAATTTTGATATCTTTATCAGTTTCATTCATTTTATTCATATTTTTATCAAGTTTACATCAATTTTATCAAGTTTTATCAAGTTTATCAAATATTGTTTTTCAAAATTCCATTAAATTTTATCAATTCCAATACCCCTTTCAGGTTAAGGGAAAAACCTGACCCTCGTTGTCCGAGGTGTTCCCATTCAGGATAAGGGATAATCCTGAAACCCCTCGTAGGAGAAATAACGCTACCTATGAGGATCCTTTTGTAAATACAAGTTTTATCAATCTTTGCTGATTTTCTAGATTTATATCAATTTCCCTTTGTTAAATTTTCTTAAATTCTATTCTTTTCCCATTCAGGATAAGGGAAAATCCTGAAACCCCTCGTGGGAGCCACTATGCTACCTATGAGGATTCTTTTGTAAATACAAGTTTTATCAATCTTTATTAATTTTCTAGATTTATATTAATTTCCCTTCGTTAAATTTTCTTAAATTCTATTCTTTTTCCCATTCAGGATAAGGGAAAATCCTGAGACCCCTCGTAGGAGCAACAACGCTACCTATGAGGATTCCTTTTTAATACAAGTTTCGTAAACCTTCATTGATTTTCTAAATTTATATCAATTTCTCTTTATTTAAATTTCTTAAAATTCTTTTCCCATTCAGGATAAGGGATAATCCTGAAACCCCTCGTAGGAGCAATAACGCTACCTATGAGGATTCTTTTGTAAATACAAGTTTTGTCAATCTTTTGTTGATTTTCTAGATTTATATTAATTTCCCATTTAATCTCTTTAAAAATTCTATTGTTTTTCCCATTCAGGATAAGGGATAATCCTGAAGATCACTCATAGGGGCAACCATGCTACCTGTGAGAAATTCTTTTTATAAAAATAAATCAATTTCCTCAAATGTTCTATATCCTTTTGTCTTCTGAGAGTTTATTCTTTTTATATCCCCCGTTACATACCTGGTCCACCTAAATCATAGGTCATAAATTCTAAATCTTGTCATAAATTCAAGTATCAAGTTATCTCTTCACAAAGTCCTCTTCCCCTTTTAGGTTAAGGGATCAAAACCTAAACCATTGTCCTAAATTCTCTTCAAATGTATATTCTTTTTCCCCTTCAGGTTAAGGGATAATCCTGAATCATTCTTTTCCTAAATTTCTCATCAAATGTCTATTCCATTTCCCCTTCAGGGTAAGGGATAAACCTGAATCATTCTTTTCCTAAATTTCTCATCAAATGTCTATTCCATTTCCCCTTCAGGGTAAGGGATAAACCTGAATCATTCTTTTCCTAAATTTCTCATCAAATGTATATTTCATTTCCCCTTCAGGATAAGGGATAATCCTGAAAACCCGGCCTTTCTTCTTGCTTTGATTTCTAAATATCTTAAATAGGCCAATCTCCTTCCCGAATCTCAGTTGAAAAACCTAGTGTTCGCATTGGGTATTTTGCTAAGTTTCTAAATCTAAAAATCAAGTTCATCAGTCCTCGTGCTGTTTGTCTCTCAAAAAGTCTCAATCTTAAAATCAAGCCATTAAATGAAATGTCCTAGCTACTTCGCTGGTCATTAAATGATTAAATGAAATGTCCCAGCTACTTCGCTGGTCATTAAATGATTAAATGAAATATCCCAGCTACTTCGCTGGTCGTTAAATGATTAAATGAAATATCCCAGCTACTTCGCTGGTCGTTAAATGATTAAATGAAATGTCCCAGCTACTTCGCTGGTCGTTAAATGATTAAATGAAATGTCCCAGCTACTTCGCTGGTCGTTAAATGATTAAATGAAATGTCCTAGCTACTTCGCTGGTCGTTAAATGATTAAATGAAATGTCCCAACTACTTCGCTGGTCGTTAAAAGATTAAATGAAATGTCCCAGCTACTTCGCTGGTCGTTAAATGATTAAATGAAATGTCCCAGCTACTTCGCTGGTCGTTAAATGATTAAATGAAATGTCCCAGCTACTTCGCTGGTCGTTAAATGATTAAATGAAATGTCCCAGCTACTTCGTTGGTCGTTAAATGATTAAATGAAATGTCCCAGCTATTTCGCTGGTCGTTAAATGATTAAATGAAATGTCCCAGCTATTTCGATGGTCGTTAAATGATTAAATGAAATGTCCCAGCTACTTCGCTGGTCGTTAAATGATTAAATGAAATGTCCCAGCTACTTCGCTGGTCGTTAAATGATTAAATGAAATGTCCCAGCTACTTCGCTGGTCGTTAAATGATTAAATGAAATGTCCCAGCTATTTCGCTGGTCGTTAAATGATTAAATGAAATGTTCCAGCTACTTCGCTGGTCGCTAAATGAAATGTTCCAGCTACTTCGCTGGTCGCTAAATGAAATGTTCCAGCTACTTCGCTGGTCGTTAAATAAAATGTTCCAACTCCTTCGTTGGTCGTTAAATGAAATGTCCCAGTTTTCACTAGTCATTAAATGAAAGGTTTCAGCTCCTTCGCTGGTCGTTAAATGAAAGGTTCCAGTTTTACTGATCAGAATGTCCAAAATCATAAAATGCAACTAAAGGTCGCATCAAAATCTATATTGAGTAAATATTTCACATAGAAGTCATGAAAACTTTGCCAACCTGCTAAAAATATTTGTTGATTCCAAATAAATCTTACTGCATAAAAGAATTACCTCGGATTACCTCTAGTATTTTGTTCATAAACGGTGAAACTCTTTGCGAAAAAGAGGTAAAATTCAAATCTTTTTCCTGGTGATCAACCAAAAGAATGAAAGAAATATCCTCGGTATGATTAGTGAAATAAATATTCGATGACATTGAAAAGCCGGAAGCGAATTGATATTGATCATAGCTATGATGCATGTTTAAAGATGATTTCCTGGCAATTAGACAGTGGAAATATCCTGAGCCATAAAAGAATCCACTTAATCCATATCACCTTATCCAGTTTAAAGCTGCAATCAAATATCGGCAAAAGGGATCTCTCAATTGTCGTCAAGATGAAGGCGAATTAAGCGAGTAGACCCCCGGGGCCAAAGAAGATTTGGATCATCTACCAAGATGAAGGAGTTTGTGAAGGATCCTTCCAGGGAAAGTTCAGATCACCGTCGAGATGAAGGCGAGTGTGATGGACCTACCGACAAACCCTAAATGATATTTGATTCCAGCTATCATCTAAAGACTTTTGAGCCAATATCATATATAATCCCTGAGAAAATGAAGGATCGGAACATCTTCAAGATGAAGGAGTTTGTGACGTACCCTTCCTTGAAAAAGAGAGAAGATTCAGGACATCTCCAAAATGAAGGATGATGTAAAAAGCCCAAAAAAGCCCAATGACTCAAAAAGAGTGCAAGAAGATCATCATGAGAAAACACTCAGATATCAAACTGCCTAAATTGCCAGAAATCATCTTTTCTTATGCAAAATATCTTTTATCAAATGTCTTTTCACTACTTGCTTTTATGAAATTGAGAATATTTCTTCTCTTCTCATACCAAGAAAATTGATAACTTCCTTGAAGAAAATCATCAGCGCTAAAATTTTGAATTTGACTTTTAAGACCGAGAAGTTAACCTCGTTGGAGGAAATACTCTAGGTAAAAGAGGGGATATCTTTGCACATATATGCACATTTTCAAGCGTTGAAGTCAACTATAAATTTATCTTATTGGCAAAATTTTCTAGATATTCTAAAGACTGAAATAAATATTCGATATCCATTTTTGGTGCAACCTAGCGTTGTTTATATCTTCCAGAAGAGTTACCCCATTCAGTTGAAGTATCTCTCCTGTCCCATCACGGTTTCGAGAAATCTGTATGGTTGTTCCCACTCAGGTTAAGGGTCAAAAACTGTACTTCCTGCGAGAGATCATTAAATTCAAAAGTTGGTTTCAGTCTCAGCAATGAGACGCCCAAGTTCATCCCTTTTTCAAGCTTTAGGGAACCCCATTTCCTTCCTCCTTTCGCAAACCCCTGTCGGATTTGTTCGTCCAAACTCCGAAGGTCCCATCATGGTCTCTTCACTCGAGATTCCATATGGTCGTCCCCTTCAGGTTAAGGGTTAAGCCTGAACCTCGAGCATCGAGGTATCTTCCTTTTTCAGGTTTGGGTTAAACCTGAGTCTCGTTCTAAAGAAATTTCTCGTTTTGACGAGGTGTTTCCTCCCAAGTCCCATCATGACTCTTTCCATCAAGGAGTCCACGCTTTGTATATCCATCCGTAATAAAATCCTACTTGCGCTTTATCTCATGAGACGTTTTCTCAAAAATGTCCCATCAAAGTCCTCATATATTCCTTTCCCCATTCAGATTATTTTGATATATCTTTGCCCCATCCAGGTTTAGGGCTAAAACCTGAGTCATTCCAAAAAACTGATCTTGTCTCACCCACGAGACTTGATCTAAATCCTTATCCTTCATCATTTCAGTATCATCACCCAAAGTCCCATCACGATTTCCTCATTTTCTACTCAGTCATATCACGTTCGAGGATTTCGTCTTCCAAAAGCCATCCAAGGATAAAATTTGAAAAACCATGTCTTTTAAATCAAATTCTTCCACACCCAGTTCAGATCTGCTGACTGGGGCATTTTCAAAATTTGGAGTGTTGTCTTTGCCACTAAGCTCGGCTCTCAACCGGCTTAGTAGCAAAGAGAGGCATCTGTAAACACCCTAAATTTTTCAAAATCTTTTAAAATATTCCCTTTTTGCCCCTAAATTCATTTTCTGAGCAAATGGGTCATTTCAAATCTAAATTCCAGTTCATTCCTCTAGTTTTATTGAAATTAAATTCATTTCATATGTTTAAATTGATTTTGGATCTGGATCCATTGTCCAAATCCAAATCTGAGTCTCATTGTTCAAATTTTAAATCAAAATTATAGAAAATACCAAAAATAGCCTTTAAATAGCTCGGACAATCCATTCGACATCCGTTTGGATCCATCACATTGTATTTCTCGACTCGAGTGTCAAAACTCGAACATTTTCTCAAAACCTGGGTCAAAAACCCCTTTTTATGAAGAAATTCTCTCGAAATGGATTAAAATTCTCAGAAAAATACTTTTGTAAATATTTCTCAGAAAAATACAAAAAAATAGTAGTTAAAACTTAGTTTTCTTTTAAAATCTTAGTTTTCTACTACAAAAATACAAAAAATGGAAAAAACAATACAAAAAAAACAAAAATTGAGGGAAGCAAAGGGTTTTAAAACTTGAAAAATGGAATTTTTGCGAGAAAACCCTCCTTTTTTACCATTTTTTAGAAAAGTTCTGAAAAGGAGCCCCCCCTGGGAATTTTAGAAAATCTCCAACAACCATCTCCCACGCATTTCTTTTCTCTCTCTCCCACCGTTGATCTCAAAACAACCCTCTCAATTTTTTTACCCTCCATCTTCAACCATCGGGCTTCAGATCTTCTTTAAGAAGAGGCACCCGAGCCTCTTCTGAGGAGGAGCCTTTTCTCTGGAGGATCCCCTCTCGCATCAAGTATCTACGACTTCTCTTTTCCCTGGGGTCCCCATCTTTTCTCTTCTGATAAGAGAAAGAAATCCGGTTGGTAAACAGAGGAACCCTCTCTTCCCAAGATCGATTGGAGCTAAACCGGTAAGTTTTTTTTTTCTTCCCTTCCTGTTCTTTCTTCAATCTGATTTCCTGCAATTTGTACATAAAACTTCTAATTCCAATCATATTAGGCATATTAACTTTAGCACATCCTGTTTTCTGTAACAAGTTTAGAAGATAAGATTGCAAAATCATAACGATTGATCGAGTGGTGATCTTTCCGGCAAATGTTTTCTAAATTTGTTTCAAAAGGGGAAAAACAGATCAACCGTTTCAATGTTCGGTTGATTGTCTATAATTCATCAAAGACCTGATTTATAATAATCGAGTTATGGAATTCCAGTGATTGACCATGAGATTTCCAGTGACTGAAATCTGATTTGTAAAAGAGTAAGCGATCATCTAATCGTTTTATTACTCATTTCCGGCGATAAAATGGTGGAATCCGGTGACAGTATGATCACCAGATCTACTGATCTCCGATTCAATTAAAAGTTTGGAATCGGACGCCTGAAGTTTCTACCAGCTCCATCAATCTCCGGTGAGTATTACCGGACCTCTGCCAGAATCCTTTTGACTTTGGCTTTCCTTCAGCATCGCTCAGGTTCCTGGATCAATTCCGATAGGTAGGAGTCTGATTAAAGCTTGAACCATTGATTATTTGCATATTGCTGGGTGGTAATTTGATTGCCGGCAAGCTGTTTGATCGATGATCGTCGGGACTCCAGCACTCGATCATCTGAATTCCAACTTGACATTTGAAACCAGATTTGTGCTTCATTTCCAAATTCGTTTGTTTAAAATCTGGCATTGACCATTTGATTGTCTGCAATTGAGATAATATCATAACTATGATTCATCCCTGGTATTAAGTGATCGATCATTTGATTTCGATCAAACGACTACCTAAATGTCTGAACCAACTATTCAACCTCTGACAAAGGGGATTTCTTCCCAGGTAAATTTTAATTGTGTTTCTTTATCAGAATTATTTAGGATTATCCTGTTTTGATCACTTGTAAATAATAACTTGATTTTACTCTGTTTTTATCAGAATGATTTATCTCTGGATTCATCCTGATGATCGGATCCTCACTGTTTGAACATGTGATTACTGATAAGCGGTTATTTTAAAGAGCATTACAGATAAATTGATAACAATCTGAGTGTTTGATCAATTGTTTATTGATCTCTGGCGTGAATAACCATTGACCTGTTGAGTTTTCCGGCTTAATTAGACATCATCTATTGAGATCTCCTGTGAGTACTGTTTTGAAAGTAAATCAACTAATCCTCTGCGTTAATCGATTCACTGAATGTCAAATTCCTGTTGATTGTTTAAGTTCTAGTTGTTAATGTTTTGATGTCATATTCAGGACCTTTTACTTTCTGAGTTCTAACTTTTATCATTGATATTACATTTATAACTTTTCACTGTGGCATTCTAAACTGTCGATTGTTGTCTAATGAATCTGTCGGTTTGACTTCTGGTCTATTAATTGTTGTTTGCAAAGCTATTGTCTATTTGATCTTTCAAATGTTGAGTCGAAGTGAGCAAAATGAATGGTCTAGTTATTTTACATTATTCTAGGTTCATCGCCTAACAACATAGTAAATCTGAAACATTTGATCTTGTTATGACATGATCAAAGAGATCACATTAGTATTACTGTCATAAGCTATCATATTTTACATTTCTATCATCTATACATCACATTTTCAATCTCATGATATCATTATTTCTCATTTAAGTACATTTCTTCTCTTTTATCTCATACATCTAAATCCTACCTTTACTTCCCTTCTTCGTAACTGTTATGTTGTCCTTGTCCCTTTTTGCCTCTTGTTTTTGCAGGTAAGTGCGAAAAATTGTCTTCGCTCTTGGATTAGGAGATTTTATTATCCATTTCTTTTAGAATTGTAATAATCCCATTTAATGAGAATTTTTTATTTCCTGTTTAGATAGAATAAATGAGCATTATAAATACCATGAATTACTTGTTCTCATATTTTCTCCTTTATTTCTCAAAATTCACAAATGGTGAAACACGAATGGCACGTGCACCATTTCGTAAGAGGTAAATTAATCCTAAGTTGATGATCCATATCAATGGCCATAGTCAGGGTGTGGACAAAACTTAGTATTTTTATCTTTTCCGAAATAACACTGGATCCACACTGGATCCATTTTCAAAATTCATCATATTTTCCTTAAATATTTCTTCTTTTATCAGAATTTAACCTAAAATTAATTCAAAATATATACCAATGACTATAGTCAGGGTATATTGAGAGTTAATTTCATTTTAAATTCTATAAAAGCACCAAATGTGTTTCATCCTTCACCTGAGTTTAAATATAGATTATTATATAATACATTCAATGACCATAGTCAAGGATGTATTATATCTTCAATCTTATTTTAACTCATTTAAAGAATGGAATAGCTTTTTAAAATCCAATTTCAAAAATTTAAATTCATTCATCATTTAGGATAGAATTGCATCATATTTTTAAAATTTCTTTTTCATAAATACAAGTAATTCTTTCCTTCATTTCTCGGATCAAATCCTATTTATAAATTCGAATTCAATTCTATTTCTCAAAAGGATTCAAGAATTCAATTTCAAAGTCCCATTTGACTTTGAAACTTCAGAAACATCTTGTATTTCAAATTCCAAATTCTATCTTAAATTTAAAATCCAATTTAAACTTTGAAATTCATTTGTATATTCAAGATTCAATTTCTAAAAATCATTTTCCAAGTTCAAATTAAACTTGGAAGTTCTTGATTCATCTTCTGAATTTAACTCCAAATCCATTTTAGGATCCAGGATTCAACACTCATATTGGATCTCAGACTTCAGATCCAAATCCTCTTTAGGATCCAGAGTCCAATTCCACTTTCTAGATCTCGGACTTTAGATCCAATTTCCCTTCAGGATCCAGATTCCAATTTCACTTTGGATCTTAGACTTCAGATCCAATTCCGTGTTAGGATCCAGAATCCAACTTCACCTTGGATCTCAAATTACAAATCCAAAATCCATCCTAGGATTCGGAAACCAATTCTACTTTGGATCTCAGACTTCAGATCCAAATCCATTCTAGGATCCAGAACCCAATTCTACATTCGGATCTCAGACTTCAGATCCAAATCCACCTTAGGATCCAGAACCCAATTTTATATCAGATCTCAGATATTAAATCCATCTTTAGATCCAATTCCATTCCCAATTCCAGATTTCAAATCCAATCCCATTTTCAGATATTATCTAAACTCCCTAAATCCATTTCTATCCTGAAATACCATTTGATTATCTCGGATCCATTCCAAATTTAAAAATCTAAATTCAATTCCATCTCAAGTATTCATTTCCTTTCATAAATTCAAGTTCAAATTCAAAATCCATTTCTGACTTTGAAAATTCATTTTACTTCATTTCAAAGCTTCAAGTCATTCTTTCTCATTTATTCTTCCGATCCTGATTTACTTCAAAAACATAAAACTCCTCTGATCTATCTCAAGTTCTAAGTTAGATTAAATCATTTCTTCATCCCTTTACCGAGTTCATCTCAGAATACTTGGAAATTTCTATATCAATTTTCAAAAGAGCATACATCCTTGCATTGCACAAGCATGATTCTTTGTGCATCTTTTAGACTTAGAATAAATTCTTAGATTATATTTAGGCAAAGCAAAAGGCATAGATTCGATCCTTGGTTCGATTACCCCTGGTAAAGGAGCCAGGAACGGTCGAACCTCGTACCAACGAGCGAATCCCGTCTCTCCATTTTTTCCCGCAAATTTTCAAAACGGAGGCGAGTTATTTGCTAAATATTTTTCAAATTTAGGTCAAGTGAAAACCCGCAAAAGAGTTCCTCTTCTCTCTCTCTTTCTTTTCTCTTCTCTTTTCTCTTTCTTTTCTTTCTTTTATTCTTCTCCCGTCAAAAAGGAGGAGAATAGGGGTTAGAAAAGGAAAAGAGAAGGAAGAGAGAGAAACAACGAAAGAGGAAAAATTTTGCGATGATCACAGTTTTGGCGACTGTGATGGGACCCGTCTTCATCCGGTTGAATCTATGCCTTTGCTTTGCTTTAATATTTTCTAAGTCTTTATTCTAACATATGTCAGCTTCATTTCCATGCGAATCTTAGGAGCCTAGACTCTATCCTAAAGCTGACATCATTGCATATAGGATCTAAGTATGGTTTGGTAGGACCATATTGAGGAGAATAATCCATGTTCATATTAGATTTAGGTCTTAAATACAACTCTCCTCAATTTTAGGGATTGAATGTAAACAATGTATGCAAGTGTATGCTTCTTTTTATTTAAATCTATCTCTTTAGGACTTGCATTAGAGCCTTCTGATTTTATTGCATGTTAATCATATTTTGAAAACATCCCTACCTATATTTGTCCCAGTCTTCACGTTGCTGGGCTGTCTCACTGAACCATAGTTCGGGAGAGAGCCTCACAACTGGACTACTTATTTGGGTTCGCGCCCCACTACCACGTACCTAAGGGCCATAGTCCGAGGTATATCGGTAGGTGCTCAAGGATGTTGGGAAGCCTTTACCTTAGAACCGGAGAAATATCTTATATGCCACGTACTTCGAGCTTCGGTTTGAGTATATCGGCATACCTTGATTGGAATCAGATGATATAAATCTTAGAGTTAGGATTAAGGTCCTATCAGCCATTTCAAATATTGCATATAGAGTCAGCTTTAGGGAGTGTTGTTTGTGTATCCTTGCTTGTATATCTGTGATTGTATGATCACGTGAATCCTATCGAACTGCGAGAGTTCGATAAGGTAGTAAATCTGTTCATCGAGCGCTTCTTATTCAACACAGAAGCCTCACCTACATTAAATCATCTTTACAACCTGAAGCAAGGAGAGAATGAAAGAGCAGGTGATTTCATTCACAGGTGGAGAAGCACCTGTAATAAGATGAAGGTACCCATTCCTGAGGAACACGCATTGCAGGTGATCCTCAATAATTTCTCTCAGCCTATAAGGAGCCTCATCGCCACTTCCGGCGAAATCCTTCATCAAGTTAATTGAGCGAGCTGAATGGCTCGAAGCAGGAATAGAAAGCGGACTGTACGAGGGCACGCCTCTGGTCAAGAATGTCCAAGACCAAAAAAAGAAGGCACAGTTTGCTCATTCAGTTGATGCCTCCTGCAATAATCTTGGTAGTAGCAGCAAAGGATACAAGAACAACAGTGGCAGCGGTCCGAGAGTATATCAAGGCAATGGGCAGAAGGAGAGAGCGTATAAGAACAATGACAAGCCGCTTCCAATTGGCATCCAGCAGAAAGGGGATCTTCAAGAGAAGCCCAAGTACATCAAGTGGGAGAAAGATCGAGTCTTCACTCCTTTAGATCAAACTATGGAAGTAATTCTGGATTACCTGTTAAAGCACGGGATGATCAAACTCCCTAAAATAGCGGATCCTCCCGTAATCTTGGGAGAGTTCAAGGACCAATTTTGCAAATATCATCGGGCAACGGGGCATGACACAGAACATTGCTTCGTCCTCAAGCACATGATACAAGACTGTATTGATAGAAGTATTTTGATAGAGGATGAGGAAGAAAAGCAGCCAACAGTCCTGACAGAACCATTCCCGGACCACTCAAAGAATTGATAAAGCCAAAGTTTTGTTTGCTTTCGTCTCTTTTTGTCAGTTGTCTTGTAGGGGCTAGTCGGCCCAGTCTTCTATGAGTCTTTTTCCTTTTCAAGTTCTTGTAAATATTCAGTTGTTATCAAACCTTTGCTTATCAAATGAAATGTCAATTTCCTTTATATCTTTTATATCCAATGCTTCTTTTCTCTTTGCCATACTGGGGCATTTTAATTCCTGTTCTTTTTCAGAATGCGGGGCAATCCTGAAATCATTCATGAGAGAAATGATATTACCTATGAGGGCTTTTTCAAAAATCATGAAATTTTAAAAAATCTTCGTTATGACCAAGGAGTTCAAATATTCCTTGGTCTAACCTTTGACAAAAAAATCAACCCTCGTGTTGATCATGTCTTCAAAAATAAGTTTTCAAACCATTATATTGAAAGATCAACCCTTGTGTTGGTCCTGTCTTCCAAAATGAATTTTTAACTTTTATATTCAAAGATCAATCCTTGTGTTGGTCTTATCTTCCAAAATGAATTTTTAACTTTTATATTCAAAGATCAATCCTTGTGTTGGTCTTATCTTCCAAAATGAATTTTTAACTTTTATATTGAAAGATCAACCCTTGTGTTGGTCTTATTTTCCAAAATAAATTTTAAACTTTTATATTCGAGGATCAATCCTTGTGTTGATCTTATCTTTCAAAATGGATTTTAAAAGATCAATCTTTGTGTTGATCTTATCTTTGAAAATGGATTTCAAATCTTTATAGATCAAACCTTATCTTTCAAAGTGGATTTCAAAGCCTTTATATTCAAACAATCCTGGTATTGATCTTATCTTCCAAAATGGCTTTCAAATCTTTTTATTCAAAAGATCAACCCTTGCGTTGGTCTTATCCTCCAAAATTGATCTCAAAGCTTTTCAAAGATCAACCCTGGCGTTGTTCTTATCTTTTAAAATGGATTATAAATCATCATATTCAAAGATCAATCATTGCATTGATCTTATCTTCCAAAAATGGGTTTTAAATCATTATATTCAAAGATCGACCCTGTGTTGGTCTTATCTTCCAAGATTGGTTTTTAAGCATTACCTCCAACGATCAACCCTTGTGTTGATCTTATTATCAATTTCGAGCTGTTATTTTTAGAAATCAAATCTATTGTTGATCTTCTTCTTCAAAATTAGGTATTCAAAACCATTGCCTTCGAAAAATAACCCTCATGATGATCTCTCAGGTTTGGTTTAAAGGATCAGATCTCCCGCTGATCATTCTTCTTGTGGTGGATTTTCTTCCCCCAAAATGATTTCTCATTTATCTTTTAAAATAAACATTTTCCTTCCAAGATCCCATATGCAGGCAGGATCAGAAAAACTCCTTTTTCTCAAATCTTGTAAATCTTCAGTTAATTTTGATATCTTTATCAGTTTCATTCATTTTATTCATATTTTTATCAAGTTTACATCAATTTTATCAAGTTTTATCAAGTTTATCAAATATTGTTTTTCAAAATTCCATTAAATTTTATCAATTCCAATACCCCTTTCAGGTTAAGGGAAAAACCTGACCCTCGTTGTCCGAGGTGTTCCCATTCAGGATAAGGGATAATCCTGAAACCCCTCGTAGGAGAAATAACGCTACCTATGAGGATCCTTTTGTAAATACAAGTTTTATCAATCTTTGCAGATTTTCTAGATTTATATCAATTTCCCTTCGTTAAATTTTCTTAAATTCTATTCTTTTCCCATTCAGGATAAGGGAAAATCCTGAAACCCCTCGTGGGAGCCACTATGCTACCTATGAGGATTCTTTTATAAATACAAGTTTTATCAATCTTTATTGATTTTCTAGATTTATATTAATTTCCCTTCGTTAAATTTTCTTAAATTCTATTCTTTTCCCATTCAGGATAAGGGAAAATCCTGAAACCACTCATGGGAGCCACTATGCTACCTATGAGGATTCTTTTGTAAATACAAGTTTTATCAATCTTTATTGATTTTCTAGATTTATATTAATTTCCCTTCGTTAAATTTTCTTAAATTCTATTCTTTTTCCCATTCAGGATAAGGGAAAATCCTGAGACCCCTCGTAGGAGCAACAACGCTACCTATGAGGATTCCTTTTTAATACAAGTTTCGTAAACCTTCATTGATTTTCTAAATTTATATCAATTTCTCTTTATTTAAATTTCTTAAAATTCTTTTCCCATTCAGGATAAGGGATAATCCTGAAACCCCTCGTAGGAGCAATAACGCTACCTATGAGGATTCTTTTGTAAATACAAGTTTTGTCAATCTTTTGTTGATTTTCTAGATTTATATCAATTTCCCATTTAATCTCTTTAAAAATTCTATTGTTTTTCCCATTCAGGATAAGGGATAATCCTGAAGATCACTCATAGGGGCAACCATGCTACCTGTGAGAAATTCTTTTTATAAAAATAAATCAATTTCCTCAAATGTTCTATATCCTTTTGTCTTCTGAGAGTTTATTCTTTTTATATCCCCCGTTACATACCTGGTCCACCTAAATCATAAGTCATAAATTCTAAATCTTGTCATAAATTCAAGTATCAAGTTATCTCTTCACAAAGTCCTCTTCCCCTTTTAGGTTAAGGGATCAAAACCTAAACCATTGTCCTAAATTCTCTTCAAATGTATATTCTTTTTCCCCTTCAGGTTAAGGGATAAACCTGAATCATTCTTTTCCTAAATTTCTCATCAAATGTCTATTCCATTTCCCCTTCAGGGTAAGGGATAAACCTGAATCATTCTTTTCCTAAATTTCTCATCAAATGTCTATTCCATTTCCCCTTCAGGATAAGGGATAATCCTGAAAACCCGGCCTTTCTTCTTGCTTCGATTTCTAAATATCTTAAATAGGCCGATCTCCTTCCCGAATCTCAGTTGGAAAACCTAGTGTTCGCATTGGGTATTTTGCTAAGTTTCTAAATCTAAAAATCAAGTTCATCAGTCCTCGTGCTGTTTGTCTCTCAAAAAGTCTCAATCTTAAAATCAAGCCATTAAATGAAATGTCCTAGCTACTTCGCTGGTCATTAAATGATTAAATGAAATGTCCCAGCTACTTCGCTGGTCATTAAATGATTAAATGAAATATCCCAGCTACTTCGCTGGTCGTTAAATGACTAAATGAAATGTCCCAGCTACTTCGCTGGTCGTTAAATGATTAAATGAAATGTCCCAGCTACTTCGCTGGTCGTTAAATGATTAAATGAAATGTCCCAGCTACTTCGCTGGTCGTTAAATGATTAAATGAAATGTCCCAGCTACTTCGCTGGTCGTTAAATGATTAAATGAAATGTCCCAGCTACTTCGCTGGTCGTTAAATGATTAAATGAAATGTCCCAGCTACTTCGCTGGTCGTTAAATGATTAAATGAAATGTCCCAGCTACTTCGCTGGTCGTTAAATGATTAAATGAAATGTCTCAGCTACTTCGTTGGTCGTTAAATGATTAAATGAAATGTCCCAGCTATTTCGCTGGTCGTTAAATGATTAAATGAAATGTCCCAGCTATTTCGATGGTCGTTAAATGATTAAATGAAATGTCCCAGCTACTTCGCTGGTCGTTAAATGATTAAATGAAATGTCCCAGCTACTTCGCTGGTCGTTAAATGATTAAATGAAATGTCCCAGCTACTTCGCTGGTCGTTAAATGATTAAATGAAATGTCCCAGCTATTTCGCTGGTCGTTAAATGATTAAATGAAATGTTCCAGCTACTTCGCTGGTCGCTAAATGAAATGTTCCAGCTACTTCGCTGGTCGCTAAATGAAATGTTCCAGCTACTTCGCTGGTCGTTAAATAAAATGTTCCAACTCCTTCGTTGGTCGTTAAATGAAATGTCCCAGTTTTCACTAGTCATTAAATGAAAGGTTTCAGCTCCTTCGCTGGTCGTTAAATGAAAGGTTCCAGTTTTACTGATCAGAATGTCCAAAATCATAAATTGCAACTAAAGGTCGCATCAAAATCTATATTGAGTAAATATTTCACATAGAAGTCATGAAAACTTTGCGAACCTGCTAAAAATATTTGTTGATTCCAAATAAATCTTACTGCACAAAAGAATTACCTCGGATTACCTCTAGTATTTTGTTCATAAAAGGTGAAACTCTTTGCTAAAAAGAGGTAAAATTCAAATCTTTTTCCTGGTGATCAACCAAAAGGATGAAAGAAATATCCTCGGTATGATTAGTGAAATAAATATTCGATGACATTGAAAAGCCAGAAGCGAATTGATATTGATCATAGCTATGATGCATGTTTAAAGATGATTTCCTGGCAATTAGACAATGGAAATATCCTGAGCCATAAAAGAATCCACTTAATCCATATCACCTTATCCAGTTTAAAGCTGCAATCAAATATCGGCAAAAGGGATCTCTCAATTGTCGTCAAGATGAAGGCGAATTAAGCGAGTAGACCCCCGGGGCCAAAGAAGATTTGGATCATCTACCAAGATGAAGGAGTTTGTGAAGGATCCTTCCAGGGAAAGTTCAGATCACCGTCGAGATGAAGGCAAGTGTGATGGACCTACCGACAAACTCTAAATGATATTTGATTCCAGCTATCATCTAAAGACTTTTGAGCCAATATCATATATAATCCCTGAGAAAATGAAGGATCGGAACATCTTCAAGATGAAGGAGTTTGTGACGTACCCTTCCTTGAAAAAGAGAGAAAATTCAGGACATCTCCAAAATGAAGGATGATGTAAAAAGCCCGAAAAAGCCCAATGACTCAAAAAGAGTGCAAGAAGATCATCATGAGAAAACACTCAGATATCAAACTGCCTAAATTGCCAGAAATCATCTTTTCTTATGCAAAATATCTTTTATCAAATGTCTTTTCACTACTTGCTTTTATGAAATTGAGAATATTTCTTCTCTTCTCATACCGAGAAAATTGATAACTTCCTTGAAGAAAATCATCAGCGCTAAAATTTTGAATTTGACTCTTAAGACCGAGAAGTTAACCTCGTTGGAGGAAATACTCTAGGTAAAAGAGGGGATATCTTTGCACATATATGCACATTTTCAAGCGTTGAAGTCAACTATAAATTTATCTTATTGGCAAAATTTTCTAGATATTCTAAAGACTGAAATAAATATTCGATATCCATTTTTGGTGCAACCTAGCGTTGTTTATATCTTCCAGAAGAGTTACCCCATTCAGTGGAAGTATCTCTCCTGTTCCATCACGGTTTCGAGAAATCTGTATGGTTGTTCCCACTCAGGTTAAGGGTCAAAAACTGTACTTCTTGCGAGAGATCATTAAATTCAAAAGTTGGTTTCAGTCTCAGCAATGAGACGCCCAAGTTCATCCCTTTTTCAAGCTTTAGGGAACCCCATTTCCTTCCTCCTTTCGCAAACCCCTGTCGGATTTGTTCGTCCAAACTCCGAAGGTCCCATCATGGTCTCTTCACTCTAGATTCCATATGGTCGTCCCCTTCAGGTTAAGGGTTAAGCCTGAACCTCGTGCATCGAGGTATCTTCCTTTTTCAGGTTTGGGTTAAACCTGAGTCTCGTTCTAAAGAAATTTCTTATTTTGACGAGGTGTTTCCTCCCAAGTCCCATAATGACTCTTTCCATCAAGGAGTCCACGCTTTGTATATCCATCCGTAATAAAATCCTACTTGCGCTTTATCTCATGAGACGTTTTCTGAAAAATGTCCCATCAAAGTCCTCATATATTCCTTTCCCCATTCAGATTATTTTGATATATCTTTGCCCCATCCAGGTTTAGGGCTAAAACCTGAGTCATTCCAAAAAACTGATCTTGTCTCACCCACGAGACTTGATCTAAATCCTTATCCTTCATCATTTCAGTATCATCACCCAAAGTCCCATCACGATTTCCTCATTTTCTACTCAGTCATATCACGTTCGAGGATTTCGTCTTCCAAAAGCCATCCAAGGATAAAATTTGAAAAACCATGTCTTTTAAATCAAATTCTTCCACACCCAGTTCAGATCTGCTGACTGGGGCATTTTCAAAATTTGGAGTGTTGTCTTTGCCACTAAGCTCGGCTCTCAACCGGCTTAGTAGCAAAGAGAGGCATCTGTAAACACCCCAAATTTTTCAAAATCTTTTAAAATATTCCCTTTTTGCCCCTAAATTCATTTTCTGAGCAAATGGGTCATTTTAAATCTAAATTCCAGTTCATTCCTCTAGTTTTATTGAAATTAAATTCATTTCATATGTTTAAATTGATTTTGGATCTGGATCCATTGTCCAAATCCAAATCTGAGTCTCCTTGTTCAAATTTTAAATCAAAATTATAGAAAATACCAAAAATAGCCTTTAAATAGCTCGGACAATCCATTCGACATCCGTTTGGATCCATCACATTGTATTTCTCGACTCGAGTGTCAAAACTCGAACATTTTCTCAAAACCTGGGTCAAAAACCCCTTTTTATGAAGAAATTCTCTCGAAATGGATTAAAATTCTCAGAAAAATACTTTTGTAAATATTTCTCAGAAAAATACAAAAAAATAGTAGTTAAAACTTAGTTTTCTTTTAAAATCTTAGTTTTCTACTACAAAAATACAAAAAAATGGAAAAAAAAATACAAAAAAAACAAAAATTGAGGGAAGCAAAGGGTTTTAAAACTTGAAAAATGGAATTTTTGCGAGAAAACCCTCCTTTTTTACCATTTTTTAGAAAAGTTCTGAAAAGGAGCCCCCCTTGGGAATTTTAGAAAATCTCCAACAACCATCTCCCGCGCATTTCTTTTCTCTCTCTCCCACCGTTGATCTCAAAACAACCCTCTCATTTTTTTTACCCTCCATCTTCAACCATCGGGCTTCAGATCTTCTTTAAGAAGAGGCACCCGAGCCTCTTCTGAGGAGGAGCCTTTTCTCTGGAGGATCCCCTCTCGCATCAAGTATCTACGGCTTCTCTTTTCCCTGGGGTCCCCATCTTTTCTCTTCTGATAAGAGAAAGAAATCCGGTTGGTAAACAGAGGAACCCTCTCTTCCCAAGATCGATTGGAGCTAAACCGGTAAGTTTTTTTTTTCTTCCCTTCCTGTTCTTTCTTCAATCTGATTTCCTGCAATTTGTACATAAAACTTCTAATTCCAATCATATTAGGCGTATTAACTTTAGCACATCCAGTTTTATGTAACAAGTTTAGAAGATAAGATTGCAAAATCATAACGATTGATCGAGTGGTGATCTTTCCGGCAAATGTTTTCTAAATTTGTTTCAAAAGGGGAAAAACAGATCAACCGTTTCAATGTTCGGTTGATTGTCTATAATTCATCAAAGACCTGATTTATAATAATCGAGTTATGAAATTCCAGTGATTGACCATGAGATTTCCAGTGACTGAAATCTGATTTGTAAAAGAGTAATCGATCATCTGATCGTTTTATTACTCATTTCCGGCGATAAAATGGTGGAATCCGGTGACAGTATGATCACCAGATCTACTGATCTCCGATTCAATTAAAAGTTTGGATCAACCTGAACGAAGTTCTGCTGGAATTTTGTTAATATTCTACCTGATTAAAGGCCATCAGAAATTTGGAATCGGACGCCTGAAGTTTCTACCAGCTCCATCAATCTCCGGTGAGTATTACCGGACCTCTGCCAGAATCCTTTTGACTTTGGGTTTCCTTCAGCATCGCTCAGGTTCCTGGATCAATTCCGATAGGTAGGAGTCTGATTAAAGCTTGAACCATTGATTATTTGCATATTGTTGGGTGGTAATTTGATTGCCGGCAAGCTGTTTGATCGATGATCGTCGGGACTCCAGCACTCGATCATCTGAATTCCAACTTGACATTTGAAACCAGATTTGTGCTTCATTTCCAAATTCGTTTGTTTAAAATCTGGCATTGACCATTTGATTGTCTGCAATTGAGATAATATCATAACTATGATTCATCCCTGGTATTAAGTGATCGATCATTTGATTTCGATCAAACGACTACCTAAATGTCTGAACCAACTATGCAACCTCTGACAAAGGGGATTTCTTCCCAGGTAAATTTTAATTGTGTTTCTTTATCAGAATTATTTAGGATTATCCTGTTTTGATCACTTGTAAATAATAACTTGATTTTACTCTATTTTTATCAGAATGATTTATCTCTGGATTCATCCTGATGATCGGATCCTCACTGTTTGAACATGTGATTACTGATAAGCGGTTATTTTAAAGAGCATTACAGATAAATTGATAACAATCTGAGTGTTTGATCAATTGTTTATTGATCTCTGGCGTGAATAACCATTGACCTGTTGAGTTTTCCGGCTTAATTAGACATCATCTATTGAGATCTCCTGTGAGTACTGTTTTGAAAGTAAATCAACTAATCCTCTGCGTTAATCGATTCACTGAATGTCAAATTCCTGTTGATTGTTTAAGTTCTAGTTGTTAATGTTTTGATGTCATATTCAGGACCTTTTACTTTCTGAGTTCTAACTTTTATCATTGATATTACATTTATAACTTTTCACTGTGGCATTCTAAACTGTCGATTGTTGTCTAATGAATCTGTCGGTTTGACTTCTGGTCTATTAATTGTTGTTTGCAAAGCTATTGTCTATTTGATCTTTCAAATGTTGAGTCGAAGTGAGCAAAATGAATGGTCTAGTTATTTTACATTATTCTAGGTTCATCGCCTAACAACATAGTAAATCTGAAACATTTGATCTTGTTATGACATGATCAAAGAGATCACATTAGTATTACTGTCATAAGCTATCATATTTTACATTTCTATCATCTATACATCACATTTTCAATCTCATGATATCATTATTTCTCATTTAAGTACATTTCTTCTCTTTTATCTCATACATCTAAATCCTACCTTTACTTCCCTTCTTCGTAATTGTTATGTTGTCCTTGTCCCTTTTTGCCTCTTGTTTTTGCAGGTAAGTGCGAAAAATTGTCTTCGCTCTTGGATTAGGAGATTTTATTATCCATTTCTTTTAGAATTGTAATAATCCCATTTAATGAGAATTTTTTATTTCCTGTTTAGATAGAATAAATGAGCATTATAAATACCATGAATTACTTGTTCTCATATTTTCTCCTTTATTTCTCAAAATTCACAAATGGTGAAACACGAATGGCACGTGCACCATTTCGTAAGAGGTAAATTAATCCTAAGTTGATGATCCATATCAATGGCCATAGTCAGGGTGTGGACAAAACTTAGTATTTTTATCTTTTCCGAAATAACACTGGATCCACACTGGATCCATTTTCAAAATTCATCATATTTTCCTTAAATATTTCTTCTTTTATCAGAATTTAACCTAAAATTAATTCAAAATATATACCAATGACTATAGTCAGGGTATATTGAGAGTTAATTTCATTTTAAATTCTATAAAAGCACCAAATGTGTTTCATCCTTCACCTGAGTTTAAATATAGATTATTATATAATACATTCAATGACCATAGTCAAGGATGTATTATATCTTCAATCTTATTTTAACTCATTTAAAGAATGGAATAGCTTTTTAAAATCCAATTTCAAAAATTTAAATTCATTCATCATTTAGGATAGAATTGCATCATATTTTTAAAATTTCTTTTTCATAAATACAAGTAATTCTTTCCTTCATTTCTCGGATCAAATCCTATTTATAAATTCGAATTCAATTCTATTTCTCAAAAGGATTCAAGAATTCAATTTCAAAGTCCCATTTGACTTTGAAACTTCAGAAACATCTTGTATTTCAAATTCCAAATTCTATCTTAAATTTAAAATCCAATTTAAACTTTGAAATTCATTTGTATATTCAAGATTCAATTTCTAAAAATCATTTTCCAAGTTCAAATTAAACTTGGAAGTTCTTGATTCATCTTCTGAATTTAACTCCAAATCCATTTTAGGATCCAGGATTCAACACTCATATTGGATCTCAGACTTCAGATCCAATTCCTCTTTAGGATCCAGAGTCCAATTCCACTTTCTAGATCTCGGACTTTAGATCCAATTCCCCTTCAGGATCCAGATTCCAATTTCACTTTAGATCTTAGACTTCAGATCCAATTCCGTGTTAGGATCCAGAATCCAACTTCACCTTGGATCTCAAATTACAAATCCAAAATCCATCCTAGGATCCGGAAACCAATTCTACTTTGGATCTCAGACTTCAGATCCAAATCCATTCTAGGATCCAGAACCCAATTCTACATTCGGATCTCAGACTTCAGATCCAAATCCACCTTAGGATCCAGAACCCAATTTTATATCAGATCTCAGATATTAAATCCATCTTTAGATCCAATTCCATTCCCAATTCCAGATTTCAAATCCAATCCCATTTTCAGATATTATCTAAACTCCCTAAATCCATTTCTATCCTGAAATACCATTTGATTATCTCGGATCCATTCCAAATTTAAAAATCTAAATTCAATTCCATCTCAAGTATTCATTTCCTTTCATAAATTCAAGTTCAAATTCAAAATCCATTTCTGACTTTGAAAATTCATTTTACTTCATTTCAAAGCTTCAAGTCATTCTTTCTCATTTATTCTTCCGATCCTGATTTACTTCAAAAACTTAAAACTCCTCTGATCTATCTCAAGTTCTAAGTTAGATTAAATCATTTCTTCATCCCTTTACCGAGTTCATCTCAAAATACTTGGAAATTTCTATATCAATTTTCAAAAGAGCATACATCCTTGCATTGCACAAGCATGATTCTTTGTGCATCTTTTAGACTTAGAATAAATTCTTAGATTATATTTAGGCAAAGCAAAAGGCATAGATTCGATCCTTGGTTCGATTACCCCTGGTAAAGGCGCCAGGAACGGTCGAACCTCGTACCGACGAGCGAATCCCGTCTCTCCATTTTTTCCCGCAAATTTTCAAAACGGAGGCGAGTTATTTGCTAAATATTTTTCAAATTTAGGTCAAGTGAAAACCCGCAAAAGAGTTCCTCTTCTCTCTCTCTTTCTTTTCTCTTTTCTTTTCTCTTTCTTTTCTTTCTTTTATTCTTCTCCCGTCAAAAAGGAGGAGAATAGGGGTTAGAAAAGGAAGAGAGAGAAACAACGAAAGAGGAAAAATTTTGCGATGATCACACATGCACTCTCTTAACTTTGAATTCTAGTAGAATCTTCAGACCTTAAATCAGGGCTTCATACTCAGCCATGTTATGGGTGCATTGGAAATCTAACTTGAGAGAAAATGGAATCATTTCTTTCTCAGAAGTGATTAATAGGATTCCAATGCCTATTCCAGCCATATTTTTAGAACCATCGAAAAACAAATTCCAGATCGGGTATCGCTCGATGTTGCATATTTGCTCATCTGGGAAATCATCTTCGGCTTTCATCTCTTCCGCCAAAGGAAAATCTGCCAATTGATCTGCAATTGCTTGGCCTTTGATTGATTGCTGCGAGACATATTCTAAGTCATACTGCATCAGTAAGACTTGCCATTTTGCGACTCGTCCGCTTAGGAAAGGTTGCTCCAAGATGTATTTCAGAGGATTGAGTTTAGACAGAATTTTGACCTCAGATGCCAGTAGGTAGTGTCTTAGCTTCTGACACATTTATACCAGAGCTAGACAAGTCTTCTCTATTTGAGAGTATTTCTTTTCATAATCTATGAAAGTCTTACTCACATAATAGATGGCGTGCTCTATCAGGCTGCCTTCTTTGTATTGCGCCAAGAATCCTCCGCATGCGACTTGATTGACTGAGATGTATAGCAAAAGAGGTTTTCCCAATTCTGGCGGTTTCAGGATTGGAGGATTGAGGAGATACTTCTTGATTCGATTGAATGATTGCTGACACTCTGGTCCCCATTCGAACTTCACTCCTTTTCTGAGTAGGTGGTTGAAAGGTTCGCATCTCATTGCCAAATTGAAAATAAATCGCCGAATTGATTGCATGCATCCCTGAAGGCTACGCAATTCTTTGAGATTTTTTCGGGGTGGCATATCGATAATAGCCTTTGCTTTGGCTGGGTCAACTTCAATTCTCTTTTTGCTGACCAGAAAACCCAACAGTTTGCCTGATTCAACTCCAAAGACACACTTTTGCGGGTTAAGCCTTAACTTGTAAAGAATGAGTCGCTTGAAAACTTGGTCAAGAGCTTCGAGGTGATCTTCTTCCTCTTTAGATTTCACGAAGATATCATCAACATACACATCCATGATTTTGCGCATCTGATCATGGAATATAATGGCCATTGCTCTTTGGTATGTTGCTCCCGCGTTCTTGAGTCCAAAAGGCATGAATGTATAGCAGAAAGTGCCCCAAGGCGTAGTGAAGGAAGTCTTCGATTGGTCGCGGGCGGCTAACTTAATCTGATTGTAGCCGGAATATCCATCCATGAAGGAGAACATGGCATGTTCTGCCGTGCTGTCGACTAGAATATCGATGCTTGGAAGTGGATAGTCATCCTTCGAAGTCGCTTTATTGAGGTCCCTGAAGTCTATGCAGATCCTTACTTTGCCACTTTTCTTTGGGACAACGACGATATTGGCTAACCAATCTGGGTAGTCAATAGCTCGGATAAATCCTGCTTTAAGCAGATCTTCAAGTCCTTCCTTGACTTGTTGTTCTATTCTAGGATCCATTTTTCTCAGCTTCTGCTTAACTGGTTTAGCATCTGGCTTTAAGACGAGACGGTGTTCGACTAATTTTGGGTCTAATCCTGGCATATCTTCATATGTCCATGCGAACACTTCTTCATGCCGCTTGAGAAAATTTGTAAGTCTTTCCTTCTCTTCTGGACTCAGAATGGTTCCGATCTGGAGAATTTTGGGATCTTCCTTTGAACCGATATTGACATCTTCAGTCGGATCTTGTACTAGAGGAGATGGTTCGTCCTGCTTCTGAACTGCGGTGAACTCTGGTAATTCTTGAAGAGACTGATCATATTCTGCACAATCATCTGACTGCTTTGCAATCTTGTCATTTCCTGTGCTTGCCTTGACTCTGTGAATTGTTGTCGACTTTTGAAAAGCCTTGGGGTTGAGAACGAGCTTCTTGATTGTCCGAGAAGTCATTCTGAAATTTTAGATAAGAGATTTGGCTCAGATAAAATTGCCCTTCGTAAGACAAGCAATCATTTGAAGAGAACTTATGCATAAAATGGCATTAAAATTATAAAATGAAGAGATAGACAGAGAGGAGATAGATGGCATTCAGATAGACAAAAAAACTTGGAATTTTATTGATTTTGAATTGATAAAAGATGTTGATAAAATAAGACATTTATTTTAGAAAGAATAGAAAGAAAGTAACAAATGTTCTTCAATGTGCCCCTTTGACAAAAACAGTCTTCTTTGACGAGCTTTCTCCGGAGAACCCTAGTCCTGCTCTGTGGGGACGATGCTTCTGGATCACTGGCTCGATGCGGCCATCTTCATTTTTACCCAGTCCTTTGAAGAGTTGATAATCGTGCTTCAGGAGTAACTCAAATCCCTTTCTTGCCTTCATGAATTGAGGAAACAACGGGTGATCCTTAATGGTACTGTAGTTGATCCAGCCTCAAACCTTGAAGAATTGAGGGCCTCTCCACCGGGTCATGGCTACCGTGTGCAGAGATGGTTCTGATGATGCCTGGAGTATTTCTCGATTTTCTCCGTGACTGATCTCTTCACTTTCCCTAATGCTAGGAATATCCGCATTGAATGAGGGCCGAGGAATCATTGGCTGCGGGAGCCTTTCTTCTGGGTCTTCTCCCAGTATTGTGGTAATCATTCCACCTTTTGACCACTTCACGCATTGATGGAGGGTGGAAGGCACTGCATTTGCATTATGAATCCACGTCCTTCCGAGCAGCAAGTTATAGGTGGGTGGCACATTAACCACATGGAAAAGTACTGAATGCACCGAATAGTTGATGAACACTTCCAGAAATATTTTGCCTTTGGCCGTTTGACCATGGCTGTCAAATCCGTAGATAGTGATGGGATCTGGAATATATTCTTCATCCTTGATCCCTAAAGCCTTCGCGGTCATCTCGGGACATATATTGAGGCTACTGCCTCCATCGACCAACACATGAGGTACCGTCATTCCTCTCACTCGAACAACGATGTATAAAACATTATTATGAAAGGAATGAGGCTTTGGGATGTCCTCATCCGAGAAAGTGATTGGTGCGTTGGTCATGGCGGAGTTCATAATTTGTGCCATGTCTTCATAAGTGGTACTGGGCTTAACTTTGATTTTCCTGAGTAAATCATCAAGTACTTGCTGATGCTTGCCGGAATTCTTGGCCAATTCAAGGATGGAAACATTGGACAGAGCGGTCAGAGGCTTCTGAGTTTAAGTTTCTCCCTTTTTTGAGTGGGATTTGAGAAAACGCTCTGGGAGCCTCGGAATTTTACTGGCTGCTGCAGGAAATACTTCGGCTGGCTCCGCTGCTACTTTTAGCTTGCCAAAAGCCGCAATTAGATCCACCTTCTTGGTGGCTGGTGTTGCTTGCCGTAGCACTGAAACTTGGTGTTGAACCTGGCGATCTTGTGCGAAACACGGCTTGATGTGTTTGTGAGGCAGGAATGGTTGTGCAGACACTACTGTCGTGGTGTGTGAAGGAAAGGGCTGTTGTAGAATATCCATTTTCTCTTCTTCTTCTCCTTCCACTAAAAGATTTTTTTCAATGAGATCTTGTACAATGTTTTTGAGAACAAAGCAGTTCTCGGTGTTGTGTCCCACTGTCTTGTGGAACTTGCAAAACTGATCTTTCCACTTCCCCATGGGCACAGGGGGATCGGCCAATCTTGGCAACTTAACCATCTCTTTTGATAGTATATACTCGAGCACATCTTCGAGTGATTGGTCTAAAGGAGTAAACTTTCTATCATAGCTCCATCCTTCATGTTTGGTCTTCTCACGCAGCTTCGGCCCTTGATCCTGCTGAGGAGGCTTGCTATATTGAGGAGCAGGCTTTCCTTTCTGATCTTTGTTGTTTGAACTGCCTGAGCCGTAGCAGTAATCTTTCTTCTGCCCATTGTACTGATTCCGACTGCTGTTGTTGTTGGCAGAATAGATGAAGTGAGGTTTCTTATTCTGCTCACCTGGAGGATTGTTCTTGGAAAATGTGAAGCCTTCATAGACTCCATTTTTCATACTCAGCTCGAGTCATTCGGCTCGTTCAGTTAGTTTAATAAAGGTCCTGGAAGGTGCTGTGGAGATTAATCCTCTTAACGGTTGCAAAAAGTTGTTGAGGATTAGGGACAGGGCGTGCCTTTCCGAGATAAGATCTCTCATTTTGTTGCAGGCTGATCTCCATTTGTGAATAAAGTCCCGTGCTTTTTCATTTTCATTCTGCCTTAGATTGCAGAGATGACTCAATGTAGGAAGCGCCTCTGTGTTGAACAAGAAGCGTTCAATAAACAAGTTTACCACTTTATCGAACTCCTTGAGCTCGATGGGGTTGATATGCTCAGCATACCACTTAGTTGCAACTCCTTCCAAGCTGCGGGGGAAGCATAGAAACAATGCTCGGTTGTCCCTCTTGAACCTCGAGCATTCAGCAAAGAAAGTGGAAGATTCTCCAGATTATCGTCCCCTTCTAAGCCGTCGTAGAAGTCTTCGTTGGTGAAGACTTTCTTAACTTTGTCGCGGGCTTGGAGATCTTTAACAACTCGGGCCATTTCCCGAAACTGTGCTTGCAGGGGTTTTTCTGCGTCCTGACCCTTTGATTTGCGGCCTTTCCTTTGTTCTTGGCCCCTTTTCTGAAATACCGGAGGCACTTCATATTCTTCATCTGTATCTTCAATTGAATCGGTTCCGTCTGAGATCTCTTCCAGCTGAACTTGCTTTTTGGAAGCTTTCTTATCCCTGTGACCATGGAACTTTTCTCTGAAGGGATTCCTTTCTGAGCTGGTCCCGGGCTGTTTATTCATCATTTTCCGAAACATGGCATACATTTGAGGGTCTATGCCATCGTCTTCTTGTTGCTGCTCTTGACTCCTTTCGGACCCGGGGGAACCCATTTCTTCTTCTAAGGCCGACGAGTACTGAGAAGCCGTTGTTCTTTCGCCTGATCTTGTCCGAACCATCAAATGTTATGGATGCGCTCTGCAGGGCAAAGACCTGATTAGATTCTGTAGGAATTGGTTTTTGGAAGAAATATTTGTTGAAAATATGGTAGACAATTTAAAAAAGATATCCCATTACTAGGGACCGAGTCATCGCGAGAATCACGACAATTGTGTTGTCATCCTTTTTGCGAGAGAAATAAACAACGAAAATATGCCTTGTTACCTAGGCGAGGTCGTCAAACCACAATAGAAAGAGAGAGAATCTTATTGAAATGAGAAAAATATGATTTTATTGATCTTGACAAAGAGGTGAAGGACAAACAATTTGCCACCATTCACGATAGTCGGCAGACACTCTAGGACCAGGAAAGATTTTAAGGGAGACAAAAGAATCCCAGCTGTAGCGGGCAGAATGATATGCCCTGGATCATTGTGCGGAGGTGAGATCGAACTCTGCCATAGCTCCTGATAACAGTCGGGCTTCGACGTACTGCTGCCTCTGGGAGAACTGTCGAACACATCTCTCTGGTTGGTAGTAAGTGCAGAAGAAAGGTTCCAGCAACTTGAACCGCTTGCCATAAGCGTATGTATATCTGGGAGGGGATAATTGCCGATCAAAATAGTCCCAAACTATGTCATCTTCTTGAATGCCGTCGATCATCGTTCGGTACTGTGACACTGGGAGAAGTTCTTGACCATTGTATCTGAAAGAGCTTGCTCGGGCTGGAACATGATGGAAGAACCAGGACTGAAGCGCGTAGATGCAACCTTCAACTAAAATGGATTCTCCAAGTGAGAATCGAGTCAGACCTCGATATAGGAAGGCGAGCGATGCCATGGCTATGGAGAGACGATTGGTCTGCCGACTTCTCCATCTTCTCATAAGCTGGATTATTCTGATGTTCATGTAGTTTTGTTCATCTGGAAAGAGGGATAATCCTACAGTACACAGAACCATTGCATTCTGAATCCTTTCTTTAGCTGTCCTGGATAGTGAACTGACTTCAACGAAGATTCTGTACTGGCGATACAACTCAAGTAGGTCAACATATTCATTTCCCTCCAACTGGATCAGGGGCTAGGATCAGCGACCTGTCATACGAGCTAATGAATCTCTGGGGTCCAAACCCTTGACATTGATAAGGAATTGATGTTCTAATGGATCGCTTGGTTGACCGGCTGGTTCTGGCAACCCCATGATTTCTGAAAATTCATCCATTAAAACGGTCATTTCTCCCCATGGGAACCAGAAGGTGCATGTCCGAGGATTCCATCGCTCCGCCATTGCGTGAATCAGGTTGTCGTTGACGGTCTGCTTTCCGACTGCTGACGCCAGTTCTAATCCGCACTCGCTCAAATGGTCCGGGAACATTCAGGAGAAGCTTTTTAGCCAGGAATAGTACCACTGGGGAATGAAAGTTTCGGTGTTGAGGGCTCGATGTTCAGGACGACCTTGTCGCACCTTGTAGGAGATGTGACCTTCAGGAAAGATAGAATCAACTTGACTGGATGCCATCGAACTGAAAACAGAGGAAGACTTAGAATGAGACTTAGGAAAATGTGAGAAATTTCGAAAAATTTTGCAGGCAGGATATAAAATGCAGCTGGAAAATTCGAGATCCAGTAGAAAAGTAGAATGGAAAAACCACATGGAGTTTTGAAAGAAATGGGATATTTGAAAAAATCATCCAGGGTTTGAGAAAAACATCTCGTGGAAAATAAGGATGTTTTGAAAAAGGCCTAATAAGTTGGAAAACATTGGGAAATATGAAGAATTGAGAAAATAATACACATACAATCACATCATGCACAAACATTTATGCACATTCAGCACTCCCTAAAAGGCTGACTCTAGATGCATTATTTTGAAAACAGTTGTAGGACCCTAATCCTAACTCTAGGCTCAGATCATCTTTGTCCAATCCAGTTATGCCGATATACCCGAATCGAAATCCGAGGTACGTGGCATATAATTTCAACTCCGATTCTAAGGTAAGGTTTTCCAACATCCTTGAGCACCTACCGATATACTTCGGACTGTGGCCCGCGGTACTTGGTAGGGGGGTATTAACCCAAATAGTTGGCCCAGTTGTGAGGCTCTGTCCCAAACTAGGGTTCTGGAAGAGAGCCCAGCAACGTGAAGACCGGGTAATGATAGGTAATTGAGATTTTGAAAAATGATCACATGCAAGAAATAGATGGCTCTAAAACCTAGAGAGATAGAATTTTGAAAATCTTTGAAGAAGCATACATTGTTTGCATTCAGATCCTAAATTGAGGAGAGTTGTATTTAGACCTAAGTCTATGTGAACATGAAAATATCTCCTCAATCTGGTCCTACCAAACTATCCCTAAGCTATATGCAGTCAATGTCAGCTAGGTCAGAATCTAGGCTCCTACGTTCGCATGATATAAAAAGTAAAAGAGCTGACATTTTGTGAACATAATTTCGATAATTGAACTAAGTCAAGCACAATTTAGGTCAGACAAGGACAGGTCCCATCTCGGTCGCCAAACCTGTTGTCGTCGCAAAACTTTTCCCGTCTACCCTTCCTTGTGGAAGAGAGAAGGAAATGCTTTCGCGCTTCAAACTTGACCGGATTTTGGAAAATGTTTTGAAATACTCGCCTCCGTTTTGAAAATTGCGGGAAAATCCATGGGATGGGGCTCGACCTATAGGTACGAGGTTCGACCGTTCTTGCCGCCTTTAACAGGGGTAATCGAACCAAGGACCAAAATTGTGCTTGACTTAGTTAAATCATCGAAATTATGTTCTATCCTAAATGCACAGAGAATTCAGGCATGTGATATGAGATTTTGGAAAATGGAAGTAGGAAAAACATGATGTATGCTTGGAAAATATTTGGAGTTGAAGGATATTTCTCAGGGAAAGTCAATTTCTCAGGAAACTCAGAAGAAAGGGGTTTTGAAATCACGAGAAAGTTCATAAAGTTGTGGGAAAAACATGAATGGTTGAAAGTCCTGGGAAAATAGAAGTGATTCTTGAGAAAAAGGTGAACATTTGAAAAAGGAAACACTTCTCGGGAAAATTCGGACTTTGAGAATTTCTTAGAAAGATGATGGAAAATTTATAGAAAAACTCATTGGAGGAGAAAACTGAAACTTAGGAAATTGAAATCCTGAGAATCTTAGCCTTAAAACACTTGAAAATCGATTTTAATTTTGAGAAAGGTGAGAGACTTCTTTTGAAAATCTTGGGAAAATAACCTTTTCCATGGAAAACTGTGGAAAAAAAAACTTGACTTGGGAAAACTGATTTTGAAAATTTCTCAGAGTTTCTTGAGAAATCGATTTCTTGAGAATGAAATTTTCTTAAGAAAATCATGAGAAAACCAATGATTTCATGATGCAAATGATATGAGTGAATGAATGCACTTTGAAAAGATTTTCTGATAAATTTATTGGAAAAATGTGTATTAAGTCAAAAGAAATCCTTCACATATTCTGACTGTGGCCATGAATATGTTCAGAGTTTAATTGATTTAATGCACAATACTTTGAAAATATTAGAAATATGATGTGCATTTTAAGATAGCCTAAGAGTGTAGGCTCAATGTGATTAGTAGAAAGATGATGGATCTAGGTCTCGTCCATATTCCGACTAGGGCCGTAAATATGGATTCCACCGAGTTCATCAACTCCCTAAGAGTTGGTGCACGTGCCATTCGTGTACATCCATAGTGCTTTTGAAATAGAATGCATGATTCATAAGATCAGGATATTACAAAATAAAACAACATGATATGCATCCTAATCTAAGTAGTAAAAGTAAGTATTATTCCAAATTGAATTGTTACATTTTTGACATAAAGCAACATAAATGAAATAGTAAAAAAAATATATATAATGTAAAGAATCAGCATCCTCCAGATTTTCCTGCAAATGAGTTAATATCAGAAATAGCAATACAAAGTAGGCAAAGCAATTGGAGGCCTTACATTTGTGCTAAACCGCATATGATTGCATCTATGCTAATATGTATATGATGACCCAAGCTTGTGCCTATGCTAAATAGGAGATTTTCAGGGCCATGCTTGAGAATATCATTTATGCAAAAGGAGAAATGTATAGGTCATGATGGCATCAAATGAATGGGGGACAATGATTTGACAAAAGGGAAGTAAGGATATGCTAAAGTATGCAACATACAGACACTATGTTCCATATGAGAGTTGCTTAAAATCAAAGACAAAAAAAAAATGTGTGTGGTGTATACACACCCTAATCGGATAACCTTGAAGGGTTGATGTCATAGAGGCGAGTATCTCTCTTAAATGTTTATACAAGATAGGTGTGGGTCTCATATCCTAGCCATGGGTTTTTCATGCATAACGGTTGTTTTGCTCCAATAGTCAGATTTGGTGAGCTGAATTTTTAAATACAGGATTCGTGGTACAGATTTCCTTCATTGATGGAAAATCGATTCCCATCAATCAGACTATGAGCAACACAAGCTTCTAATAACTCTTGCTATTGCCAACAAACAGGTATATCATCAATCTGTGTAGAATGAGGCTTAACATTTCATTTTACAATATGCAAAAAGAAATCAATGAGCACCTGAAATAAAGCATCTATACAGACAACATGAACTTGTTAAAATCTCATATATCCAGCATCTACAAAAGCAGAAGGACGACTTGGTGTTGGTGGGACTGGAATATCTGTAACAAGAAACTTTTCAGGCCTATCCTATAGATAAAGCAAATCATTGTCTTGATGATCAAAATATAGAAAATTTATTAGAGCTGGGCCAATAATGTACTTCTGAAATGGATTAACCATGCCATGTGCAGAAATGACATGAGGAATGAGCTTTCAGTAGATGCTAGGAGCAAATCTATGACATCAAAAGAGCTAATATGCGTGGAATCCAGCAACTATGGCTGTGACAATAAGACCTATACACAACACAAAAAGAAAATATGCCATTAAACCTTAGGTATTTACTATATGATACAACAATGGAAATGATATAACAGTATGTCAGTAGAGTAAAAAAAAAAATTAGAAGATGTTACAGATGGTGGAATTAGCTTAAGTGACTAAAAAAAAAGGGACAGCAAAAGGACATGCATGTGGCTACACAGGAAGCTGTAAAGTGGGCCTGGGTGATGCTGTACAGGGGTATCTCACAGACTCTACCTATATTTGCCCTACTGCTATGAAGAAAACAGAGAACGCTGGGGTAGATGGATACAATGTTTTGGATAATATGCATGTGCTACGCAGGGTTCACCTGGACCTTTTGAGCTTGCTGTTAGCTCCAGTGTCGAGGTTTTCTGCCATTATTACACTTACCTGGGTTGTGGATGCTGACATGAAAACTCAAAGAAATGCCGTAGATGAAGTCATAGATCAAAACTGCTGAAACCACCTCTGTGTTAGGTAATAGGATCACTTGAAGAACAATCATCATCAGAGAAATGCCAAGTACAGGAGGATTTACTGTATCCTCTCTCTACATTCTCCAAAACACCACTAAAATTAATACCACCAGACATCATTTGCATGTCACCAATACAGAACGAAACAACAATCAATCTCATAGACTCGAAAATCAGAAAGATAACAGCATTTGACAAGTGGAAGCCGATTAAAGAGTGACAACACAAGCTCCACCCGATGAGTTCCTCATCCCCACAAAGAAATTATAGTGACAGGGAGATGTAAGTCATAGATGAGTAAAAGATAGCTATCAAAACAACAAATGATACAAGATAAAAGGAGTGAATGGTCAACCTAATGGTTAGCATCGCAATGAACTCAAATCAAATATTAATGTTGTTAAAAAGATGCTCTGCAAAAAAAAAAAAGGAAGAAAGGTCTAATGACAAAGAGGCTGCTTTCACAGATCGAAAATAACATAAAATCCAGATGCTTACACTGATGGATAGGGAAATGAAAGCAAAGTCAGATGGGCTGGATGTTAATGCCCTGGTTAAGAACATTGTTTACTGTATGATGAGCTCTGTAAGCTATCATTTTATTCCATCGTATATAGGTATTTTCAGCAAAACCCATGTAATTTTGTGAAAACCAATGACATGCCAAAGTTTTCAAAACTAACTTAAAACAGGAAAACCATATGACGGTGAGGATATTGACACAGCTGACGCCTGAAGTCCTCGTTGTTGCATTTTCAAAGATTGATAAGTGAAATTTACTCTAAAAGAGATCACATAACCGACTGGGTTAGACATACACATGAAAGCCTTGAACTGAAATAAAGAGATCGTTTTGAAAAGTCCATGATATCATAGTGAATCATGTGAGAGTTTTGAAATAGGGACTCGATGGAGCCAAGATCTTTAGAACTGAAATGAGAATGCCATTGATGGGCATTATCATTTCTTAATGCACTGACTAAACCTGGAATATAAACCACATCAACCATTGAAAAGGGTTTACAGAGCACATGACATGAACCTGAGATCTAATTCTTGTAGATGCAGAGTAAGACAAAAAAGAAAAAAAAGACAAAAAAAAAAGAGAAAGAAAAAGGAAAAGAAAGGGCCTTTACCTTGGTTCGGCAGAGGTTGAAGGTGCGCTTCCTAACAGGGTGAGCTGACCCTCCAGAGGTATACGCAAGAGCTCCTGAGTGCCAATCGTTGAAGACTCGTCTTTCCTTTGGAGTGTGTTGTTGAACTGCTTCTGCTGCTGAGCTGAAGACACGGCTGGTCTCCTGCTGATGGGCTGAAAGGGAGGAGAAAGTAATCGACTGGGTTGAAGAAGATGAGAGCAGGCACCCCTTTGAACGAGAGATGGCTGAGGTTAAGGGAAATCGCTCATCCCTTTTGCTGGGCCTCCCTCTTTCTTTAATAGCCGATCTTTCAAAAACCCCTCCTTTTCCTCCCCTTTAGCCGATCTTGATAGCTTTTAACAACAAACTTTTAAAAAAAATTGAAATGATTTTGAGAAAGGGGGCTCGCCGTTTTGAGAGGGGGCGACTCCTATTCTTCAGCTGCTATTTGAAACTTAGGTAAAGTGAAGTTTTTGGTAGGGTTTTCATGGTGGCTCCATTTGGGGCTGAAAAGTAATAAAGATAAAGTAATAAAAAGATGAGTAAGAAAATGGGTTTTGTTTTGGTGATGCCACCTCAACTGAATTTGAAAACTTTGTGAGATAAAAATAAAATAAAATAAAATTTTGCTTTTCTTGGCAAGGAGCCTTAGTGGGGTGCCACCTGCGTGGGCCCACTAATTATTTTATCAAAATTTAAATCAAAATAAAAGAATTTTATAAATCGGTGCCACTTCTGGGTGGGCACTGTTTTGAAAATAGGAGAAATTTTTGAGAATTTGAGTGTGATCCCACCTCGAGGCGGGTCCCACGTCACTTATTTGAAATAAAAGCCAAATGAGATATTTTGGAATTTTCACAATAATAGGCTAGTTTTGGAAAACACGAAGTGAATTTTGGTTTGATTTCAAAACTTAAAAAAAAAGGTTCTTCAGGGCAAAATTTTGAGAGAAGTAGGGAAATTCTGAGCCTTTTTGTAAAAATTTGAAATAAGGTCTTATGCACTTTGAAATTGTGTCCCCCTCTTTTCAACTGATGAAATTTTGAAAATGTCAAAACCATCTAGATTGTTCTCTTGAGAAAACTTTTCGTAATTCGGGGTCCTGGGGGTAAAATGGGAAGAATTGATAATTTTGAAAACCCAGGGTTTTAAAATCTATTTTGAAAAGTTTAGAAATCAAATCTGGATTGATAATTTTGAAAGTCGGGAGTTTCGGATCTCGAAATGGCATGCTGTGCAGTGCAGTGATATGAGATGCTCATGCAATGATATGCAATGTCATATCTTATGCAATAGAATCTTGAACCAAGACTTGGAGATGCATGTCTCCTGTCAGGAATAAAATTTTGAACATCTGAGCTAAAAGTAGAGAAATTTTGAGAGTTCCAGATGAAATTTGGACTTTTGCAAGGTCCGGGCTCAGAAAATGACCATTTTGCCCTTCATTGATTTCAGAGGCTGGAGGCTGATGCTTGGTGGAAATGTTGGTGAGGTGAATGAAAATTTGGGGTGTTTACATCAGCCCAGTCTTTCGTGACTTTTTGGTTAAATACTTGTAAATATTCAATTTTATTATCAACTTTTGCTTCTCAATGAAATGTCGATTTTTCTTTATAGCTTTGATATTCAATACTTCCTTTTTTTTGCTATATTGGGGCATTAAATTCCTTTTCTTTTCAAAAATACAGGACAATCCTGATATCATTCATGAGAGAAATGATATTACCTATGCGGGTCTTTCAAAGATCATGAAAATTTTAGTTCAAATATTTTAGTCCAACCTTTTTCAAAGATCAACCCTCTTGTTGATCATCTTTTCCAAAAAATAGGTTTTCAACCATTATGTTCAAAGATCAACCCTTGTGTTGATCATATTGATTTTGAATCATTGCATTTCAAAGATCAACCCTTGTGTTGATCATATTTTCTAAAAATTGATTTTGAATCATTGCATTTCAAAGATCAACCCTTGTGTTGATCATATTTTCTAAAAATTGATTTCGAATCATTACATTCAAAGATCAACCCTTGTGTTGATCATATTTTCTAAAAATTGATTTTGAATCATTACATTCAAAGATCAACCCTTGTGTTGATCATATTTTCTAAAAATTGGTTTCGAACCATTGTATTCAATGATCAACCCTCGTGTTGATCATAATTTCTAAAAATTGAGGTCGAATTATTGCATTCAAAAATCAACCCTCGTGTTGATCATATTTTTCTAAAAATTGGTTTTCAAATCATTGCTTCAAAAAATTAACCCTCATGATGATCTCTCATGAATGATCCCCTTTCAAAGATCAGCTTCCATGGTTGATCTTTCTTTCCAAAAATGATTTTCTCATATTCTTCTCTCATTTTAAAGATCCCACATGTAGGCATGATCAAATAAACTCTTTTTTTCAACTTTTATCAAATTTTTTATTTATCAAATCTTCTTTCAGTCTTATCGGTTTTATTCATCTTTATCAAATTTTATTAAAATTTTATTCATCCATTTTTATTAATTCTTCTTGTCAATTCCTATTTCAAAACTTTTTCAGGTTAAGGGATAAACCTGATGCCTCCCTTCAATGAGGTTTTTTTTTTCTCTTTTCCCTTTCAGGTTAAAGGATAAACCTGATGCCTCTTTCCCATGAGGTATTTTTTTTCCTTCTTCTTCCCCCCCCCCCCCCCTTCAGGTTAAGGGATAAACCTGAAACCTTGTTCTACGAGGTCCTTCTTTCTTTAGGATAATGGATAATCCTGAAATTTCTTTTAAAGCTTCATTAATCTCTGCCAAATCTTTTTAAAATCTTATTCTTCACCCAATTTTGTCAAATTTACCTTTATCCAATTTTGTTAATTCTTCCAAAGCCTTTTCATCAATCTTTGCCAAAATTTCTTTCCTTTCCCATTCAGGATAAGGGATAATCCTGAAACCCCTCATAGAAGTAACAATGCTATCTATGAGAATTCTGTTACAAAGATAAACTCCATAAAATTCCCTTGATTCATCTCTTTTGTCAAATCTTCCATCAATTTTTATCTCTCCTCGTCAGTTCTTTTCAAATTTTATTTCCTCTGCAGTCAAGATAAGGGGGCAATCAGATCACATGCAAATAAATTCAGTCCCCGAAATGGTCATTCTCAATCTTAGATCCGGTCCTCGCATTGACAAATTTTCAAAAACTCAATCTTGATCAAAACTTTTTGTCAAAAACCCGAGTTTCGACTCGGGCTTCTCCTTTTTGGATCCAATGCTCGCGTTGGAACCAATCATTTCTTTAGAAATTCAAGTTTTCAAAACTCAGGTTTCTCTTTTATCTTTTATTTTCTGAAGATCCGAGTCCCAGCTCGAGTTTTTCCTCTATTATTTTCATTTGAAGTTCTAAGTTCCGACTAGGACTTCCTTTTGAATCCAACGCTTGTGTTGGAAACCAATCATTTCTTTAGAAATTCAAGTTTTTAAAACTCGGGTTTCTCTTTTATCTTTTATTTTCTGAAGATCCGAGTCCCAACTCAGGTTATTCCTCTATTATTTTCATTTGAAGTTTTAAGTTCCGACTAAGACTTCCTTTTGAATTCAATGTTCGCATTGGAAACCAATCATTTCTTTAGAAATTCGACTTTTCAAAACTCGGGTTTCTCTTTTATCTTTTATTTTCTGAAGATCCGAGTCCCAGCTCGGGTTTTTCCTCTATTATTTTCATTTGAAGTTCTAAGTTCCGACTAGGACTTCCTTTTGAATCCAATGCTTGTGTTGGAAACCAATCATTTCTTTAGAAATTCGAGTTTTCAAAACTCGGGTTTCTCTCTTATCTTTTATTTTCTGAAGATCCGAGTCCCAGCTCTGGTTTTTCCTCTATTATTTTCATTTGAAATTCCGAGTTCTGACTAGGACTTCCTTTTGGATCCAATGCTCACGTTGGGACCAATTGATTGCGTCGAGAATTCGAGTTTTCCAAACTCAAAATTTCTCTCTTATCTTTCATCTTGAACATCCGGGTTCCGACTCGGGTTCTCTCCTTTTATTTCATTTTCCTTTTTAGATACACGAGTCCCGACTTGGACTCTCTTCTTTTTCAAAAACCCCAAAATGTCAGGCGGGACCTTCTTTCAAAATCCAGCCTTCCGGCTGATCCACCTTCAGGATTATTCTCTCTACAAATCCTTCTTGTCCTTTTAGGATAAGGGATAAACCTGATGCCTCCTGCTAACGAGGTATTTCTTCCTTTTCCCTTCAGGTTAAGGGATAAAACCTGATGCCTCCTGCTAACGGGGTATTTCTTTCCTTCTTTCCCCGTTCAGGATGAGGGGATAAGTCCTGAAAGCCGACCACATGCAATTAAACTATGATGGTCCATTAATTTTTCACCAAGGATCTTTGATTCCTCAATTCTTTTTTTTAGCTCATCTTTAAAACCCAGTCCTCGCACTGGTTATTCCTCAAACCTTTCAATCCTATATTTAGCTCATTTTTAAAATCCGGTCCTCGCACCGGTAGCTTCCTAAATTTCAAACCTTCTGATCAAAGTTTTCCCTTCTACAAATCAAGTTCCAACTTAAACTTCCAAATTTGATGTATTTCAAAAACATTTCATCTTTTTGCTAGTCAGGTATTTAAACATTCCAGCTTTCGCTGGTCAGGCATTTCAAAAGATCCAACACTCGTTGGTCATGTATTTTCAAACGTTCCAGCTTTTTACTGGTCATGTATTTCAAACGTTCCAGCCTTCGCTGGTCAGGCATTTCAAAAGATCCAACAGTCGTTGGTCATGTACTTCCAAACGTTTCAGCTTTTTGCTGGTCATGTATTTTAAACGTTCCAGCCTTCGCTGGTCAGGCATTTCAAAAGATCCAACACTTGTTGGTCATGTATTTCCAAACGTTTCAACTATTTTGCTGGTCAGGTATTTCAAACGTTTCAGCTTTTGCTGGTCATGTATTTTCAAATGTTCCAGCTTTTGCTGGTAATGTATTTCAAACGTTCCAGCTTCTGCTAGTCATGTATTTCAAAAGTTCCAACTTTTTGTTGGTCATGTATTTCCAAAATAAAAAATTCAGCTCAAGGTCTCATCAAGATCTATATTGAGTGGTTATTTCACAAAAGAATTCTGGAACATTATGCCAATTTGCTAAAAACATTTGTTGATTCCAAATATTCTTACTACACAAAAGAAATTCCTCAGATTACCTCTAGTATTTTCTTTCCAAAAAGGTGAAACTTTTTGCGAAAAAGAGGAAAAATTCAAAATCTTTTCCTATTGATCAACCAAAAGGATATAAGAAATGTCCTCGATATGATTAGTGCAAGAAATCTTCGATGATGTTAAAAATCCAGAAGCGAATTGATATTGATCTTGGCTATGGCGCATGTTTAAAAAATGACTTTCGGGCAATCAGGCAGTGGAAATATCTTGAGCTATAAAAAGAATCCACTCAACCCATGTCTTCATATTCATTTAAAGTTGAAATCAAAATATCTGCAAAAGGGATCTCTCAACTGCCGTCAAGATGAAGATGAATATGCGAGCTAGACCCCCGGGGCCAAAGAAGATTTGAATCATCTTCGAGATGAAGGAGTTTGTGAAGGATCCTTCCAGGAAAAGTTCAGATCACCGTCGAGATGAAGACAAGTGTGATGAACCTACCGACAAACCCTAAAAGATATTTGATTTCTGCTATCTAAAACCCCTTTTGAGCCAATACCATCAATATAATACCTGAGACAAGAAGAAGGATCAGAACATCTCCAAGATGAAGGAGTTTGTGACGTACCCTTCCCTGAAGAAGAGAGAAAAGTCAGGACATATCCAAATGAAGGATGATGTTAAAAACCCGAGAAAGTCCAGTGACTCAAAAAGAGTGCAAAAGGATCATCATTGGAAAACACCCAGATATCAAACTGCCAAAGTTGCCAGAAGTCATCTTTTCTCATGTAAAATTCTTTTATCAATATCTCTTCATTACTTGCTTTTATGAAATTAAGAATATTTCTTCTCTTCTCATATCAGGGAAATGGATAGCTTCCTTAAAGAAAATCATCAACGCTAAAATTTTGAATTTGACTCTTAGAACTGAGGAGTTAACCTCATTGGAGGAAATACTCTAGGTAAAAGAGGGAATATCTTTGCACATACGTACACATTTTCAAGCATTTGAATCAACTATAACTTTGTCTTATTGGCAAAATTTTCTAGCTATTCCAAGAATGAAATAAAAATTTGATATCCATTTTGATGCAACCTAGCGTTGCTTATATCTTCCAGAAAAAAGTTGCCTCATTCAGTTAAAATATCTCTTCCTGTCCCATCACGGTTTTTCTCATTGAAGAATTCCGTATGGACGACCCACTCGGGTTAAGGGTAAAAACCTGAATTTTCTGCGAAAGGTCATTGATTTCAAAAGCTATTTCAGTCTCAACAATGAGACACCCAATTTCTTCCCCTTTTCAAAGCTTTAGGGAACCATATTTTCCTCCTTTTGCAAAAACCCCTTTTCGGATTTGTTCATCCAAACTTCGAAGGTCCCATTATGGTTTCTCCATTTGAGAAATTCGTATGGTAGATTCCCCACTCAGGTTAAGATCAAACCTGAACCTTCTGCGAGAGGTCATAGATTTCAAAAGCTATTTCAGTCTCAGCAATGAGATGCCCAATTTCTTCTCCTTTTCAAAGCTTTAGGGAACCCTATATTTCTCCTTTCGCAAAACCCTTTTCAGATTTGTTCGTCCAAATTCCGAAAGTCCCGTTATGGTTTCTCCATTTGAGAAATCCGTATGGTAGATTACCCACTCAGGTTAAGATCAAACCTGAACCTTCTGCGAGAGGTCATAGATTTCAAAAGCTATTTCAGTCTCAGCAATAAAATGCCCAATTTCTTCCCATTTTCAAAGCTTTAGGGACCCCTATATTTCTCCTTTCACAAAACCCCTTTCGGATTTGTTCGTCTAAATTCCGAAGGTCCCATTATGGTTTCTTCATTTGAGAAATCCGTATGGTAGATTTCCCGCTCAGGTTAAGATCAAACCTGAACCTTCTGCGAGAGGTCATAGATTTCAAAAGCTATTTCAGTCTCAGCAATAAGACGCCTAATTTCTTCCCCTTTTCAAAGCTTTAGGGAACCCTATATTTCTCCTTTCGCAAAACCCCTTTCAGATTTGTTCGTCCAAATTCCGAAGGTCCCATTATGGTTTCTCCATTTGAGAAACCCGTATGGTAGATTTCCTATTCAGGTTAAGAGTTAACCCGGAACCTCGCTTTGCGAGGTATCTTCCTTGCAGGTTTGGGTTAAACCTGAGTCTCGTTCCAACGAGATTTCTCATTCTAACGAGATGTTTCCTTCCAGTCTCATCATGGTTCTTCCCATCAAGGAACCCATGCTTTGTATATCCATCCAGGATAGGATCCTACTTGAGCTTCATCTCATGAGGCATTTTCTCAAAAATGTCTCATCAAGGTCCTCATGTATTTCTTTCCTCATTCAATTCATTTTTGATATATCTTCGTCCCATCCAGGTCAAGGGCTAAACCTGAATCATTCCAAAAGCTGATCTTGTCTCACCCATGAGACTTGATCAAAATGCTTATCTTTTATCTTTCTGGGATCTTCGCGCAAAGTCCTATCACGATTTCCTCATTTCTATTATTCAGTCATATCATCTTCGAGGATTTTGTCTCCCCAAAGCCATTCAGGATAAGGTATTAAGCCTGAGAAGCCATAATTCTTCCACACCCAGTTCAGATCTCTTGACTGGGGCATTTTTCAAAATTTGGAGTGTTATCTTTGCCACTAAGCTTGGCTTTCAACCGGCTTAGCAGTAAAGAGGGGCATCTGTGAACACCCCAATTTTTTCAAAAACTTTTAAATATTCCCTTTTTGCCCCTAACCCCATTTTCTGAGCAATTGAGTCACTTTTAAATCTAAATTCCAGTTCATTTCTCAAGTTTTACTGAAATTAAGTTCATTTTATATGTCTGACTTGTTTTCGGATCCGGGTCCATTGTCCAGATCCAAATATGAGTCTCGTTGTCCAACTTTTAAATTAAAATTACAGAAAATACCAAAAATAGTTTTTAAGTAGCTTAGACAATCCATCCGGCATCCGTTTGGATCCATCGTACTGTATTTCTCGATTTGAGTGTCAAAACTCGAACATTTTCTCAAAACCTGGATCCAAACCCATTTTCTGAAGAAAATTCTAAAGTTTAAACCCGGATTTTCAGAAAACCTCTCTCTTTGTAAATATTTCTCAAAAAAAAAATACAAAAAAATAGTCTTGTCTCTCATATTACTTAGGTTTTAGGGTTTTATTTCCAAAATAAAAAAATCAGATAATACCCAGAAAAAGAAACAAAACAATCAAAATAATAAAAGAAAATGGTTTAAAAAAAAAAAAGAAACCCGTTTTGGAAAAATCTTCTTTAGAAAACCTCTTTTTTGGAAAATTTAGGGAAAACCCCCTTACAAACCTCAAAAATCGAGTTAGGGTTTTAGGGAACCCTCTCGAGTTTTCTCTCTCTGGCCACACCTCCTTCCTTCATCCCACCGAACCCTGGAAGCTTCCATCCTCCCTCTCTCACCCAAAACTCCCCATGTGCAACCTCTCCATCTCTCTTCATTCTCATCCTTCAGCCACCCATCACCAATCGAACCCCCATCAACCCTTGATCCCCAACGGCTCGACCCCTCTGGATTCGGCTTCTTCTTCTATAAGAAGGGATCGCATGGGCCTCTTCAATCCATCGCGTTTCACCTCCCCACAGTTCAATCCATCTGTTTCTACCCTTTCCCCCTTTCTCTTTCCTTCAAAATCCACCGCTTCTTCACCACCGCACCCCCTTCTCTGTACAGGATCGCGTTTCACCTCTACGTTACCCCATTTCCTCCTTCACAAAATCCGTTATCACCCCTCCCTGACTTTCTCCTCTGAATTCATTTTCATCCATCCCCTCTTCTTCATGCATCCTCAACTCTCCACCATTGCCCCCTTTTCTGCCTCTTTTTCCCCTCTTCCTCGTTTCACCCTTCTCATCTGCGACAGCTGAAAGAAGTCGATCATCTCAACAACCAGAGCAGGCTGAATGAGACCGATTACAGCAAGCAATCACCAAGCCCCAGTGGCAACAGCGTCCAGCAAGGCCGTTTTCCCCTTTTCAACCAGAATCAGCTTTATCTACGGTAAACACCAATCTCCCTCTCTTATCTCTGGTCTTTTCTTCAGCTCTTTCTGTTAATTTCTCCACTAAAGCACTTTTGGCAGTGCCACTTTGCTCATAGCAATGTAGGACCACCTACGTGCGAGATCAAATGGAACAAAATCGTGTTCTAATATTTTCTTTCGTATTTTTCAAGTTTTCCTAATTCTGGTTCGTGTCTCTCTTCTTTCCCTCTTAATCATAATTTGTTTTTGTATATAGACTATCTTTTGACCTTCCATTTTCTGCTTTCATCTTAATCTCACAGTTGATTTCTGGTTCTTTATCTTGATTATCTTTTGGGTTTTGGCTTGGCATTTATGACTTTATTTCTTATTTCCATTTCGAATTCCCGACCTACATTCAATTACATTTGATTTTCTTTTTGGCTTTGTTCTGTTCATTCTTTTTACTATATTTCATTTATCTTAAACCACATTTTACAACATCATGTTTGATCGCTAATGGCAGGTACTTCTCCATGATCACAATGCATTCTCATTACATTTTTTTTTCTCATCTTAGTTTTATTCCATCACGCCAGAACAGACTCATGCTGAAAATCCATAATGTAATTTGAATATGTTATGAAAAGGGAGCCTGCAACAATCTGGTTTCCTCTTGGGTTCACGGTTTCACTTATCTGATCTGACATACACCAGCCCAAAATTTCAGATACCTATGTCATTCGAACAACATCCGCCACCCAAAGCAAAAATATGTGGCCCATTTCATGGTTCTGATCTCGTTTTTGATAAATTGCTGTGTGAATACTTCAATTTAATAGCATTTACTTGAACTACTTGTGGTTACTTCTAGAAATATTGTTAAGCAGTTCGTAATATCATATTGTTTCACACTGATGGAGTCGGCTATCTGTTCCAGAATCATCCTTTTGTTAGTATTTGGGTTAGCCCATCCATGACGTTATTGTTTGGTTACTCTGATCGTTGAGAGATGCTTCTTCGTGGAATGTCCAGACATTACAAGTGATTATCATATAACTGCAGCTCTTCAGCTACCCTATATGTTGCGAATGGACAGACGACATCATGTATGTGGCCCAGAAGATGTTATTTGTAGGTTGGAAGGATCATCGTATTAAGTATTTTATGATGTAGTCTCTCCTATGTTTCCATATCACGCACCCTGCAATATTTCCCTATTCTCGATTTCTCTGTAGTCATGATAACAAAGCCTCTGATGATAGATCATTGGACAATTTTCTTTTCTTTTTACGTTAGATATGGATATTGTATTCTTTCACATCCCTTGGACGAGTGAGCAAATATCAGGTATGGAATCTCATTATAATCTCTGACATTTTCTCTTTTTTTTTTATCTGTATACTTACCATGATATGCTTTACTAAAGTAGATCCATGATAGATAAATCAGATTTTCTACCTGTTTTAAGCAAAGTATTGATGTCTTCTGTATTGTAGATGTTTTCAGGAGTTGTGAAATTTAACTGTTATGGATCCAGTCAATAAGATGCACTCCAACTTCTTATTCAATTGCAGCTACTTCCTTTGCCTTGTGGTTTTCATTTTCTTTTCTGCACAAGTCTTTTGGTTATACTGTTTCCTGTTTTCATAATGTGGTTATTGTGTTTTAGTCTATCTATCATATGTATAAATCCATTTTATGCTGGTAGCAAATTATCTTTCTTCCACACATCCAATGCTTCTTGTTTAAACAGTTTTTTATTATAACAGAACTTATCAGTTAGGGTCTCATGTTTTGACTGGCTTGCTTTTTTTTTGAAATCTTGATTGACAGAAACTTTGGGCAATCTGAAGTGAATGTATATCGGGATCCCTCTGTTTTGTTGATTTATTGTTGTTGTTAACTCTTCCAGATTCTCCTTTGTGTTATAATGAAATTCCCAGCTGACTGTGGGAAAGTGGTTTATGGTGCATTAGGTATTCAAGACTGATTCTCTACACTTAACAATGTCTGATCCATAGATCTACCTTAGAGCAGTAATCCTACTCAACACGATGAGAGGTTTGGATAGTTCCATCATGAGAGCCTGGGCTGGTTTTTACTTCAATTCATCTGCTGCTTGCATTCTTTGTGTGGATATAATGGTTGAGCCCACTCACTGGATTCATCTGTTACGTGCATTCTCTGGCTGGTTTTTAATTCATCTGCTGTTGCATTATAAACCATTAGTTCTTCAGATAAGTTTTTCTCTTGCATAGAATCATATATGAAAGGGCTGTTACTTAAGTTTAAGCTTCTATTTTTGCTCTTTTCAGTTGTTTTCTTCTAATGTTAGCAAGATCGTATATTTCTTGGTTACATGATACAAATCAAGTGTTCAAATTCTACCTTCATGTTTTCTTGTTACCTACACATTTCTTTCCAAGCCTGCTGCCACAAGAGCACCACTGGACATCCACTGGATTGGCAACTTCATTATAAGCAACCATTGGTACACCACAATCTGATAGATTGAGGCAGTCACTCTGCATGGCCCTATGGTTTCTTTATGCTTATTTTACTACTGCTTTGCGAGATCTCAATGATTCTCTCATATGTGCTCTGATTCCATTGCTAATGGCCAGGCATTCCACATCATTCCCAGATAAGAACTTTGCTGCCAGGACTTGGACAAGCATATGACAACGCTGAAAAGACTGAACTTGCATTGCAGTTATGCAACTTAACCATCCAGCTATGTATCTCAATTCATTCCCAATTATAAAACATCTTCTTTACATTCCAGCACATCACACACTATGCACAGCAGTGTGGCACCCACTGTAGCAGAATAATGCTCACTTGCCAGCTGTGCATTACAGCTCCAGCAACCCTTGCTGTCACCCCTACATTTACAAGCAATGTAGGTGCTACTACCCTTGTTTGTTATCCATAGCACTTACATATTGTCATCTGTGCGTAACTCTTTATGCACTTTCCATTTGCAGGCTTGTCTATCACTGTATCACAAGTCTCCCTACCCTCTGTATACTCATCTGGGCCATAGGACCATGATCTTCCATAACCATTGTAACCTATTTCTTTTCTATAGTAGTTCATCAAAGAACTACCACAGCTGTGAGTTTTCACCATGGTTCACGAAGAACCACTGTGGCCTTTCTTTTTATTGTAGTTCATCAAAGAACTACTATAACTGTGACTTTTCACTGTGGTTCACCAGGGACCATTGTGACCTACTCCTTTTTATGGTAGTTCATGAAAGAACTGCTATAGCTGAGATTTTTCAGTGATTCACAAGGAACCACTGTGGCCTTGTTTTCCTACAGTAGTTCATCAAGGAATTTCTGCGGTTGTAACCCTTCATAGTAGTTCACAATAGAACATCACAGTCTTTTATTTACATGGTAGTTCATCATGAATTACTATGGTTGCCGCTTTTTATGATGGCTCATCTTGGACCGTTATAGTTCTTGACTTCACCCATAGTATATACCTTTCTCATTCAGCATGAACATAGTATCTGGCATTAAAATCAACACAATCACATGCAATTTTACTCTCAACAAAGTGTTTTCTTCTGCATTATGCTAACTCATTTATTTGCAGGAAAGTCATGGAAAATCTTCTCAGATTAGAGAAGTTGTTTCAAATTTCAGTTTCAAAGATTGTAACAACTTAGATATCAATGAGAACTTACATTTCCTGTTTTAGATAGAATGTATGAGCATGAAAACTTCATAAATTATTTGTATTATCTCATTTCACCTTTAATTCTCAAAATTTCACAAATGGTGAAACACGAATGGCACGTGCACCATTTTGTAAGAGGTAATGAATCCTAAGTTGATGATTTACATCAATGGCCATAGTCAGGATGTAAACAAAACTTAGGATTCTTATCTTTTATAAAATAACACTGGATCATTTTCAAAATTCATCATATTTTCTTTAAATATTTTCCTCTTTTATCAGAATTTAATTTAAAATTAATTCAATATATATACCAATGGCCATAGTCGGGGTATATTGAGAGTTAATTTCATCTTAAACTCTATAAAAGCACCAAAATATGTTTTATTCTTCACTTGAATTTAAATGTGATTATTATGTAATACATTCAATGACCATAGTCAAAGATGTATTATATCTTTAATCTCACTTTAATTCATTTAAAGAATGAAATATGATTTTCAAAAATCCAATTTCAAAAATTGTTTAGATTCATTCATCATTTAGGATAGAATTGCATCATATTTTCAAAATTCTTTTCCAAAATCCAAGTGATCTCAAATATCTTTCTTCAATCTCTATTCTAATCCCTTCTTCTATCTTATTGCAAAGATTTAAATTTCAATTTCAAAGTCCAATTTGACTTTGAAATTTCAAAATTCCATCTCCAAATTTAAGCCCAATTTCAAAGTTCAATTAACTTTGAAATCTCTGATTCATCTTCTGACTCCAAATTCAAACTCCAAATTCAAAGTCCAATTTGACTTTGAAATTCATTTGTATATTCAAAATTCCATTTCAAATCAAAATTCAAAATTCGAACTTCGGATTCAACTTCCACTTTGGATCTCAGACTCCAGATCCAATTCTATTCTAGGATTCAGAATCCAATGCCACCTTGGATCTCAGACTTCAGATCCAAAATCCATTTTAGGATCCAGACCCACCTTCACTTTTGGATCTCAGACTTCAAGATCCAAACTCATTTTTTGGATCCAGAACCCAATTCCATCATGGATCTTAGATTTCAGATCCAATTCTATTTTAGGGTCCAGAACCCAATTCTACTTTGGATCTTAGACTTCAAATCCAATTTCATTTTAAGATCCAGAACCCAATTCTAATTTGGATCTCAGACTTCAGATCTAAGTCCATTTAGGATCCAGAATCCAACTTCACCTTGGATCTCAGACTTCAGATCCAACCTCCATTTAGGATCCATAATCCAATTCCACCTTGGATCTCAGACTTCAGATCCAGATTCCATCTTTGGATTCTAAATCTTAGATCCAATTCCATTTAAAATTCAGAATCCAATTTCATCTTGGATCCCAAAATTCAAAACCAATTCCCATTTTCGGATTTTAAATCCAGAATTCAATTTTGATCTCAATTTAAAATACAGACTTTGGATTCAAATTCCATCTTGAATTCCAACTTTCAAATCAATCCCATTTCTCAATTCTATTTAGACTTCCCACATTTCATTCTTTTTTCAAACTTCAAAGTCAGAATTCAATTCCATTTCATCTCTATTCTAATTCAAAGTCCATTTTTGACTTTGAAATTTCCTTCCTTTTCCCTTTTATCTCAGCTTCAAAATCATTTCTCTTAAAGATCCAGATTTATTTTCCCAAGCTCTGATTATTCCAAAAACTTAGAACTTTAAATTTTAAAGTTCTAAAGTTAAAAACCATTTCTTCACTCTATTATCATTCATCTCAGAAACACTTGGGAAATTTTCAAAATCATTTTTGAAAGAACATACATCCTTGCATTTGCACAAGCATGATTCTTTGTGCATTTAGACTGAGAATAAATTTTTAGATAATTTTTTAGCAAAGCAAAAGGCATGAATTCGACCCTTGGTTCGATTACTCCTGGTAAAGGCGCCAGGAACAGTCGAACCTCGTACCGATGAGTGGATCCCGTCTTCCAGTTTTCCCGCAAATATTTCAAAAATAGAGGCAAGTTATTTTCTCAAATATTTTCAAAATTAAGGTCAAGTGAGACCCCGCAAAAGAGTTCCTCTTCTCTTCTTTTCTTTTCTTTTCTCTTCTCTCTTTAATTCTATCTTTTATCTTCTCTCTTTAAAAAGGAGGAAATAAAGGTTGAAAAAGGAAAAAAGAAGAAAGAGAAAGAATATTACGAGAGGAAAAATTTTGCAATGATCACAAGTGTATAACTCGTTGGGTTCACGCACCAAATGTATCTGGTGTGTGAAGAACTTAGATATTGAGATAACAGGGCAACACTTGCCTACTGACTCCATCCTGATCGATATGATACAGTACGATGTCATTCTGGGAATGAATTGGTTGGCTCAGAATAATGCCAAGATTCTGTGCCGCGAGGGCAGAGTGATTCTATCTCGACCCGGATTGCCTAAGATGAAATACCGGTTATCCAAACCAGTTCCACAAAAAAGGCTTATATCAGCACTTATGGTACAAAAATACCTTAGGAAGGATTGTGTGGCCTTCCTGTTGAGTCTCTCGGTAGAAAAATCCAACAACCAGCCCCTTGAGAGTTTGGAAGTGGTACGGGAGTTTTCTGATGTATTTCCTGAGGAATTGTCAGGACTTTCACCACTTTGTGAGGTTGAATTTGGAATTCAATCCTTACCTAGAACAACGCCAATATCCAAAGCCCCGTATCGAATGGCGCCAGCTGAACTCAGAGAGTTAAAATGTCAGTTGGAAGAACTGATGGAACAAGGGTTCATCCATCCTAGCGTATCACCGTGGGGAGCTCCGGTGCTGTTTGTGAAGAAGAAGGATGGATCCCTTTGGTTATGCATTGATTATCGGATGTTTAACCAGGCAACTGTTAAAAATAAGTACCCGTTGCCTCAGATTGAGGACTTATTCGATCAGCTCATAACAACGAGAGTATTCTCCAAGATCGACCACAGGTCTGGGTATCATCAGCTCAAAGTTAAAGAAAAAGATATACCTAAGACTGCCTTCAGAACGAGATATGGCCATTATGAGTTTGTAGTGATGCCCTTCAGACTAACTAATGCGCCTGCTGCCTTTATGGATCTAATGAACCAGATATTTAGACCATATTTGGATAGCTTTGTCATTGTCTTCATCAATGCCATTCTTGTATATTCAGAGAACAAGGAACAACACGTGGAGCACTTGAGAATTGTCCTGAAAACCCTTCAGGATAACCAACTCTTTGCTAAGTTTTCAAAATGTGAATTCTGGCTAGATAAAGTGATGTTCCTTGGCCATGTGATCTCGAAAGATGGAATCGCAGTGGATTCTGTGAAGGTGGAAGCTGTGATGGACTGGAAGTAGCCAGAAAATATCACTGAGGTCCATAGCTTCCTAGGACTTGCCGGATATTATCAGAAGTTCATACAAGACTTCTGCCGAATCGCCGTACCCATAACGAAACTGTTGAAAAAGGAAGTCAAGTTCGAATGGACTGATCAGTGTAAGGAATGCTTTGAGATTCTCAAATAGAGGCTTACCACTACCCCTGTCCTTACCTTACCTTCTGGTCAGGGAGGCTTTGTTGCTTATACCGATGCCTCGGGAATAGGTCTGGGTTGCGTGTTGATGCAGCATGGCAAAGTAATCACCTATGTGTCACGACAGTTGAGAGTCCATGAGAAAAACTATCCAACCCACGATCTTGAGCTTGTTGCGGTGGTGTTTGCGCTTAAAATCTGGCGACACTACCTATATGGAGAGAAATTTGAGGTCATGTCGGACCATAAAAGCCTAAAATACCTATTTTCTCAAAAAGAACTCAATATGCAGCAACGGCGATGGCTGGAATTCCTCAAATACTATGAATTCACGCTTTCCTATCACCCTGGAAAGGCGAATGTCATAACAAATGCCCTTAGTTGTAAGACTGTTAGCACTCTGGCAAACCTCACCGGACAATGGAAGCTGATGGAGGATTTCGTCAGTTGGAAGCCATTCCTGGCTGATCCAGGAAAGATTCGATTGTCATGTTTGACGATCCATATCGAGATCCTCGATCGCATCGTAGCCGAACAATTTAAGGATCCCCAGTACTTGGAATTAAAAGCTCGTGATGAAAAGGATGATACTTTCTTCCATTTAAAAAAAATGGAGGAATATGGATGGAAGAAAGGATTTGGGTTCCAAATAACCCTGAGCTAAGACAGGAAGTACTCCAGGAGGCTCATAGTAGCAAGTACACTATCCACCCTGGAGGTACAAAAATGTTCTAGGATTTACAGAGAAAGTACTGGTGGAGGGGTATGAAACGTGATGCGGCTATGTTTGTCTCAAAATGTTTGATCTACCAGCAAGTAAAAATCGAGCATCAACGACCTGGCGAAAAAATGCAACAGATCGAGATTTTGAAATGGAAATGGGCAAGCATTACGATGGATTTCATTGTTTGATTGTCTCGATCCAAGAGACAACACAATTCAATATGGGTGATCGTGGACAAACTCACCAAGTCTGCTCACTTCCTGCCAATCAACACCAGATATTCAACTGAACGATTGGTGGAAATCTACGTTCGGGAAATCGTTAGACTCCATAGAGTGCTGATTTTGATCATATTTGATTGTGACCCGAAGTTCACCTCTCACTTTTGGGAGCAGCTTCAGAGAGCCTTGGGGATGAAACTCCAGTTCAATACAACATTCCATCCCCAAACAGATGGGCAATTAGAACGAACCATACAAACTCTTGAAGATATGCTAAGAGCCTGTATGCTGGAATGGAAAGGTGATTGGGATTCTTACCTAGCGTTGGCTGAATTTGCTTATAATAATAGCCATTATGCTAGCATTGGGATGGCACTGTATGAAGCCTTGTATGGGCGACCCTGTCGATCACCAATCCATTGGGGTGAAGTGGGTGAGCGAACCTTGGACTCGCCCATTGTGTTACAACATTATATTGAGCAGGTCCACATGATCAGGAAGAAGCTACTGACTGCTCAGAGTCGACAGAAGAGCTACGCCGATCAACGACGTAGGGAGCTCACTTTTGCGGTTGGAGATAAGGTTTTTATCAAGGTCTCTCTAACCAAAAGTGTGTTTCGTTTTGGAAAGAAGGGGAAACTCAGCCCAGATTTGTAGGTCCCTTCGAAATTTTGAACTGAATCAGAGAGACTGTCTACGGTGTAGCATTGCCACCGCAATACACACAAATACATGATGTATTTCACATGTCAATGCTAAGTACGTTCATGATCCTTCTCACGTCATTCAACATGAAGACATTGACATTCGAGAAGATATGACGGTGGAAGAAAGGCCAGTAGAGATCATGGACCGCCGGGAGCAAGTGCTAAAGACGAAGGTCATTCCACTTGTTAAAGTGAGGTGGTAGCATCATGGAATCGATGATTGCACTTGGGAGCCCGAATCGGATATGCAGGATAAATATCCTGAACTCTTCGCTTTGTACTCTTAGCTGAATTTCGCGGATGAAATTCCTTTAAGGGGGTAATGATGTAAGACCCGCAATTTTTCAGAAAATATCTGAATAAAATTCATGAGGCATTTACCGGTAAAAATAGCATTTTTCTCAGAATGCGAAATGAATCAATTCCTGCGATCCAGTTATACTTAGAATATTCGCCGAATCGCGAATATATGCTCAAACATTCTGGAAGCCATAACTTCCTATCTGAACGAAATCAAAAGATTTTCTCGAGCCAACTTTCTTAGTTATGTCAATACAAATAGAATGGCATACTCAGAATTTTTCCGAAAAAAATCACCGAAAACCCAAAATTTTTGTGAGACCCACGGAAATATTGGTGGGACCCACAAAAATATTTCTCAGAAAAACATTCTAGAATATTCTAGAATGTTCCAGCACCTTCCAGGACCTTCCAGAGCCTTCCAGCATGTTCCAGCACCTTCCATGGAAGGGATTCTCAGAAAAGCCCAAGAGCAAAATGGTAAATGGGGTTGCTTAGCCCCTAAGCAACCTCCCCTACAAATAGAGGAGGCCCCCCTTTAGAAAAAATCGCCAATCCTCCTTTGCCTTTTCTCTCTCCTCCTTTTTCCAAACCTCCCCCACCTAGCCCAGTAGGTCTGAGCCTACCTGACCTGGTCTGAGCCTGCCTGACTTAGCCTGAGCCTGCCTGACTTAGCCTGAGCCTGCCTGACCTGGTCCTAACCCACCTGACCTAGGTCTGAACCTACCTCACCTAAGTCCAAACCCAGTTGACTTGACTTAAACCTGGTTTGGTTCAAAGTCAAAGTCCATGTCCTTTTTCGTCCGAAGTTTAAAGTTGATCATTTTCGAAGTCGAGCCTCATTCGAAGCATTGAAGCATTCCAGAGTCGTTTCTTCCTCAAATTGAAGTAAGTTCGCTTTGTTGATCCATCTCTCTCAAGTATTTGATTGTTTGTATATAGCATATACTTTCTGAAGTAGTATCTTGCTTTAGTTCTTGATTGAACCCTTTTTGGACACTTCAGTGTTCACCCGCTCGTCTCGTAACTATCGTCGGATATATATGTTCAAATACACAGTATATGTGTTCTTCAAAATGGTATCTCGCTTTAGTTCTTGGTTGAGCTCTTTAGAACACTTCAGTGTTCGCCCGCTTGCCTCGTAACTATCGTTGGATGCGGATCTAGGTGTATATCTGCTGATTCTGCTGTAAACACCCCAAATTTTCATTCACCTCTCCAACATTTCCACCAAGCATCAGCATCCAGCCTCTGAAATCGCCAGAGGGCAAAATGGTCATTTTTCTGAGCCCGAACCTTGCAAAAGTCTAAATTTCATCTGCAACTCTCAAAATTTCTCTATTTTTAGCCCAGATGTTCAAAATTCTACTCTTGACAGGAGACGGGAATCCCCAAAGCCCGGTTCAGGATTACATTTCATAAGACATGGCATTGCATATCATTGCATGAGCATTTCATATCACTGCACTGCACTGCATGTCATTTCGAGGTCCAGAACTCTCGATTTCAAAATTTTCAATCCAGATTTGAATTTCAACTCTTTTCAAAATTGATTTCAAAACCCTGGGTCTTCAAAATTATCAATTCTTCCCATTTTACCCCCAGGACTCTGAATTTCAAAGTATTTTCTCAAGAAAACGATCTGGATAGTTTTCAATATGGATTTCAGCCACTTCAACTAAGATTTTGCCTTTTGTCAGCTATTTCAACTATCTTCCTTTTACAAAATCGCCCTACAGGGGGCCAACTCTTTCCAAAATTTTTTGTTTTACCAATTAGTCCAGATTTTATGAAAATTCCAAAAAGAGGTTGTTGTCTTGTCCTTATTTCAATAAAGAAGCAATGTGGGACCCACATTGAGGTGGTGTCACACAGGCTTTTCTTTTGAAAAATTTGAATTTTGAAAAACCCAAAAATATAGGAGCCTTGTCCCCTTAATTGGTGCCACTTGTCTTTTTCTCTCTCCTCCCATTTACCTGCCAAGTGTCAGCGTGGGGTTCACCTAGAGGTGGCGCCACATGTCATTTTCTCTCTCCTCCCATTTCCATGCCAAATGTCAGTGTGGGGCTACCTTAAGAAGCCGCCACATGTCATCCCATTTATCTGCCATGTGTCAGTATCCAACATATCCATCATGCGCCATGTGTCATTCCAAAGATCACTCTGAGATGCCAAGTGTCATAGGTTGTCCTGTTCAGAAAAACAAAAAAAAAAGCAAAACTTGTCTCCTCTGAGGTGGCGCCATTTGAAGTGTGTCTTCTGTAGAGGACACGTGTCAACCTCTCCCTCTTTCAGAAAAGTAGACTGACACATGTCTCTTCCTACTTTTCTCAGAAAAGTAGGAGACGCGTGTCATTCCTAGCTTCCTCCAGAAAAGGTAGGCTTGTCTCCTCTGAGGTGGCGCCATTTGAAGTTTGTCTCTTGTAGAGGACACATGGCATCCTCTACTATTTTCAAAAAAAGAAAGTGACATGTGTCATTCTCTGCTCTTCTCAGAAAAAGTAGATGCCATGTGTCATTTCCTGCTCTCTTCAGAAAAACTGGTATTAAAATATTCAAATCTTTCCAGAGGTGGCACAAATCCTGAACTTCACCTTTTCCATTTTGTCTGAGATGGCGCTACATGGCTTGGACCTCCTTCTCTTCCCTCTGCCACGTGTCATTCTCTGCTTCTTTCAGAAAAGGCAGATGACACGTGTTTCCTTCAATTTTTCTCAGAAAAAGTAGAAGACACATGTCATCTCCAGCCTCCTTCAGAAAAAGTAGAGGACACATGTCATCTCCAGCTTTCTTCAGAAAAGGTAGAGGACACATGTCACTCTTGGCTTTCTTCAGAAAAGCAACCATTCAAAAATTTTCAGACAAGAGCTAGGTGGCGAAAATCCTGGAGTTCTACCTTTTCCTACTTTGTCTATGAGGGTGCCACATGTTCCTTGTTTTTCCCTCCTGCCACATGGCATTGTAGGAGCCACTCTGAGGAAATGCCACATGTCCATCCTTCATTCCTCCAGGGCCAACCTCCATTTGAAATTCAAATCTCTTTTTGAGGTGGTGTCATTTGAGAAAACTCCTCCAGACAGCTGACACTTGTCTGCCACATGTCCAGACCTCCCTGTATCAGAAAAAGTAGAAAAACTCCCCCTCTGAGGTGGCGCATTTTGCTTCTTCCATTCCTGTTCTTCTGCCACATGGCATTGTAGAAGCCACTCTAAGGAACTGCCACATGTCAGCCTCTCCTTTCCTGCAGAAAAGTAGAATTTGAATTCCTCTTAGGTGTTACAGTCTGCTTCTTCCACTCCTATCCTTCTGACATGTGTCAAGAGCCTCCAGAGGAGGTGCCACATGGCATGCTCCTATTGTTTCCAACTTTACACCTCAGAACACCTTTTGAAATGGCGCCAATCCAGAGCCCCACTTGGCTTCATTTCTTTTATTTATTTTATTTTTTTATAAAAATAGCCCCATGAGGTGGCGCCACCTGAGGGCTCCCTACAAAAGGCAATTTTGAATTTCAAACCCCAGGTATCACCCTCTGAGGTGGCGCCATCTGGGAGCTTCCTGCAGAGAAAATCAAGTAAACCCAATTTTGAAAATTTTCAAATTCTGCTGAGGTGTCTCACCCACAAAATTTCCCATTTTATTTTCTCAAAAAAATCAAAATAGCACCCCTGAGATGGCGCCACATGGAGGGATCAGATTGAGCCTGTTTGAAATTCAAATTTTTCAGAGAAATTCTATAAAAATAAGGGCTCACGCCCAGCCTAGGGGAGACCATTTTTGATAGCTTCTTTTGGACTTTGAAATTCGAACCTAGACTTTCTTCAGAACCCGATTTTTGAACCTTGGAATTCACGCCCCCTTTGGGCTCAGTGAAGAAGGTGCAGTGGGTCGATCTTGGTGAATCATCCGAAGCCCGGAGCGAAGGACGAACAAAGCCCTTGGTAGCCGTCCCTTTCAAGAGCTTCAACGCTGCATAACGAAGCAAGGTGCACCTCTTTTCTTCTTGATTTCATATCATGATTTGATTCGGGTGTCGTTTGAAGAAAAAGCTCATCCGAAGGATGGATTGAGCTATTCTCATGAAACGACAAATATAAAAATACATAATTATGCTTCCTTGATGATTTTTAGCATTCATGCATTTAGCTAGATTTAATTTGCATTTTATTTCGTTAATTTAGCATGTTTCATGAGTTAATTAGGATTAATTTAGCATTTATTTCAATTCTGCTCAGTTTCAGTGGTTCTCTGTTTTTGTCAGTCAGTCTACACGTCATTTCATGTGTGTAACTTTTGTTAAAAACTCCAAAAAAATCATGGAATGCGCCCCTAGTCCCTAGAAATGTGCCAAAAATTCGGAGAGATTTGAATTCGTTTACTGTGGTAAACGTTCAAAATGGTGAGTCGGGTTTTATTACCCAGGATGCGTTTTAAAATATCTTCTCCGACTTGTAAAATCGAGATCTCCCTCATGGGAGATCCGATTTTCGATCCGAAAGATGTTATGAACTTGGGAGGATGTCTAGTTTTTAACCTGATGTTCTCAGATTTTTCTGAGTTTTTTTTATGTCTGACAAAAATCCGAGAGTTAGGGACACGTGTTAGAGCCTGATTTGGGCCTCTGAGACTTCGGATCGACTTAGGTCGATGGGTTCTCTTTAGGTATTACTCCAAATCCAAATCTGTAAAAAGTGAATGTTATGTCCGAAATGTCCTATGTTTTCATCTGAAAGACTATGATTTTTAGAACAGTTGTGATACCTATTTCGGATTTGTTTTGTCAGTCACCTGTTTGGTCACATTTGTTTGTTCTGTCGATTTAGGAATAAAAAGTTATATTTTTATCCGTGTTTATGTTGATCAAATGCCGAAGTCATGAACATGAAAGTTGTTTATGTAGGTCTTGTGAGTAGCTCTGTTAAATATCAGAAATTTCCATGGCTGATTTCTATTTTTATAGCATTTTATATTAGATTATGTCGATTTCTACCTTCGTCAGAACTAAATCCCTGTTACCAAACTCACCATGGCTCAAATCCCGAGGCTGTAAAAACCAAAAATGTTCCATTTCGGGTCCTTTAGCAGTCTGTAAAATATCAGAAGTTTTCATGGTGTAAATTTTGTATTATTATATTAAGCATTGCATTTGGTTCGGGTCCGTAGGCGAAATCCACCATTTTTAGAACTTTCTTTAAATTTTAGCATTTAAATCATATCATTTCATGATTTTTAGCATTCTAGGCTGTTTATCAGAGTAGGTAAATGCTTCATACCGAATTTGGTTTAATTTTGAATTCATTTGAGGCTTGATTTAGCCATATCATCAAAACAGGGCCCCGCGGGACCCCGATCCAAGCGAAAATCAAGCAAAATTCATTATTTTTTATGAAGGATAGCGTGTCAAATTCTGATTTTACAGTCCTAATGTGTTTAGAATCATGTCATAATGTCTCATACTGCATTTCATATTAAGCATTGCATTTGGTTCAGGTTCATAGGCAAAATCCACCCTTTTTAGGACTTTCTTTAAATTTTAGCATTCAAATCATATCATTTCGTGATTTTTAGCATTCTAAGCTGTTTATCAAAGTAGGTAGATGATTCATACCGAATTTGGTGTAATTTGGAATTCATTTGAGGCTCGGTTTAGCCATATCATCAAAACAGGACCCCGCGGGACCCAGATCCAAGCGAAAAACAAGCGAAATTCATTATTTTGGATAAATTGCAAAATGTCAAATTCTGATTTTACAGTCTTAAGGTGTTTAGAAGCATGTCATCATGTCTCTTACTGCATTTCATCATCATTTGATCCAATTTGAATTTCAAAATCTCAATTTTACCAAAATTTCCTTCAAAAACCCTGATTTTAAAGGTATAACTTTAATATTAGGGGTATTTTGGTCATTCTGACCCCAATTCCGAATTTCAAACTATTTTCACTGAATTTCCTGCATTTACATCATTTCAAATATCAAGGAAGCATGAGAATAGGGTTTATATCCAATTAAATCCAATAATTTCATAATATTATTGGAAAATCTTGAAAAAACCCACATATTTGAGCTAACCTTATTTCAAGTTTGGCAGGGATATTCAAAAGAAGGAGCTGAAGTCTGCAAATTTCTTTTATTTCATATATTTAGTGATGTAATAATGTAAATTTTGGAATAAGATTTTAATTTCCTGCTTAGACTAGGATGCATATCATATAGTTTAAATTCATGCAATATCCTGTTTCTATGATTCATGCATTTCATTTCAAAAGCACTATGGATGTTCACGAATGGCACGTGCACCAACTCTTAGGGAGTTGATGGACTCGGTGGAATCCATATTTACGGCCCTAGTCGGAATATGGACGAGACCCAGATCCATCATCTTTCTACCAGTCACATTGAGCCTACACTCTTAGGCTATCTTAAAATGCACATCATATTTCTAATATTTTCAAAGTATTGTACATTAAATCAATTAAACTCTGAACATATTCATGGCCACAGTCAGGATATGTGAAGGATTTATTTTGACTTAATGCACATTTTTCTAACAAATTTCTTAGAAAATCTTTCAAAGTGCATTCATTCACTCATATCATTTGCATCATGAAATCCTTGGTTTTCCCATGATTTTCTTAAGAAAACTTCATTCTCAAGAAATCGATTTCTTAAGAAACTCTGAGGATTTTTCAAAATCGGTTTTTCCAAGTCAAGTTTTCACAGTTTTCCATGAAAATCAGTCTCTCAAGAAAATTTTAAGTTGGATTTCCAAAATCAAAGTTTTCCCTCAATTTTCCCTGGAAAAGGTTATTTTCTCAAGATTTTCAAAAGAAGTCTCTCACCTTTCTCAAAGATCAAAATCAATTTCCAAGTGTTTCAAGGCTAAAATTCTCAAGATTTCAGTTTCCCGAGTTTCAATTTTCCTTCCCCAAACGGGGTTTCCAATGAATCTTCAAGCATTTTCCAAAGAAAGCTTTCAAAAACTTGAAGCTTTTCCTGACAAGCATTTTCCCTTCAAATGTTTACCCTTTTCTCAAGAATTCCTTCCATTTTCCCGAGATTCTCGTTTCTTCATGATTTTTCAAATATTTATAAACTTTCCCGAGATTTCCAATCCCTTTCATCTGAGTTTCCCGAGAAATTAACCTTTTCCTTGAGAAATATCTTTCAACTCCAAAGGTTTTCTGAGCATACATCATATTTTCCCACTGGCATTTTACAAATTTTCATAGCACATGCCTGAATTCTCTATGCATTTAGGATAAAACATGATTTTGGTAATTTAGCTAAGTCAAACACAATTTTGGTCCTTGGTTCGATTACCCCTGTTAAAGGCAGCAGGAACGGTCGAACCTCGTACCGACAGGTCGAGCCCCATCCCATGGATTTTCCCACAATTTTCAAAACGAAGGCGAGTATTTCAAAACCATTTTCCAAAATCCGGTCAAGTTTGAAGCGCGAAAGCATTTTCCTTTTTCTCTCCCGCAAGGAAGGGAAGACGGGGAAAATTTCGCGACGATAACATCTGCCGACGCGTCCTATATCGCGCAGGCTATATAATTTACCTTTGCCGTCACGTCGTATGATGCCAAGGCTCCCTGCTTTCTGCAATTTCCGATTAATGCACTTTCGATTATGCATTTACTTACGTCGTCGTGTTGAATGACACCAAGGCTCCTGCTTTCTGCAAATATATATGTAGAATATTTCGTTCGGTTAAACACCCCGAACAATAGTATATGCATTCCTTTACACTGCCGTTGTATAAAGCACAAGCTTCTGCTTATACTACTTATATGGCGCGTAAATGAGCGTTCAAATGAAGATCAACTCCAAATTGCCAATGTGATTCCCTTACCGCTCCTCGTTCAAGATTCTGCTTGACGAATGAAGCCCCTATTGGAAAGGCTTCGCTTTTTGGCAAAATGCGCTTTACGTAAAGACTAAGTCAATTACGTATGGCCTGGCTATGGCCCAGGGTTTCTGTAACCTTGATGGATGTAAGGTACGCACAATGGTGCACATCCATTTCCCGAGTTAAGCGTAGAGATTTTCCACTAAAGAAGGGAGATGCCGCTGAAATGGATAAAAGAAACGCACGCTTTCTCCGTAAAAGAGAGGAAGTGTTGCTACAATTTCTGAAGAAGCTAAGAATAGCTCAGAAAGAACGTAGCAGGATACTCTGTCATACAGCAGAGTGCTACCCAGTTCATGAAATGCCTTCTACAACGTAGAAAGGTTCGTCGCACCACTGTCGATAGAGCAGGGGAGGTGCTGAAGAAATGGTTGGCAGAAGAGCTGCAGGAACCAGTTGAACGACATAATGATGTCTGTTGATGGAACGATGTCAGAACGGCTCGTATCCCTGTGCCTACGAGGGCACCTTGCTCGTAAGGACCGCTAAGCTGGAGTAGAGGTTGCACCTTGAATAGGTTTGGACTCATTGCGTGAAAATACGCCGAGTAGCCGATCTATTTAGATCGATTCATATGCATGCTCATTGAGAACGGTTACACAACCAGACTCGTAAGAGCCGAAGAGCCAGAGTGTGTTGTTTTCACCCAAAGAGGTGTGATGCTCATGGTGGCCGCAGTGCCAAGAGCGGTGTTCTGCATGCATATGAATAAGACTTAAGGTCGCACTTACCCCACGGTTGAAAATCGTGTTAGGGGTACCCCCTCAGTTAATGACTGTGTTGGGGCAGACTGAATGGGGTCGGGTACATACTCTCGTAGTGCTGAAGCACGGGCTGCCTGAATGGTATGCTTATATCTGTCCAAGTAATTTTAAGACTGGCAGACCCCTTCAGAAATTATGCTCACTGCGGAATGACAGTGATGGTACAGCCTTGAGTGACATATATTTTACTTTGGACGTGATAGAGTCCACGATGGCCTCAGTCACTCATGGATTTTGGGGTTGTGGTTATCCTTAAGATCTAAGGATTGAACCGAACTACTGCAAGTAGAGGATGCATCCGAATATGGGCCTAGTAGAGTTCTCCCAGATGAAACACACTGCCCTACTATGGATAGGGTCAACAGGCCTCTGGGGTATCTAAAATACATAGAATAATCAACCCCCAGAACGTCGAGTTGATGCTTGGACAATTGCTTTGCCCGCGTACCAAGGGTGGAAGAGGTTAAATATCGAAACAATGCATTAGCTTAGGTTCAACAATGCTTGAATGTATGAGTGGATGACGTTGTTGAGTCAGTCCTGCATAACCTTTGTGAAGGTGTCATGTTCGGTATACGACTGGACCGACTGGGCAAAGTCTCATGTTGTATCCGTACGACTAAGCGAAGCTCGAGGAGCTGTTCTTAGATGCGTGGGATACGGATGTGTCAAGTATGAAGACTTGAGCTAGACATCCCTTTGAGACCCGGAAGAGGTCATGGCTAAGTCATGGAGACTTAAGCGGTTATTCAAATCACAGCCCCAAAAAGACTTGCTCTAAGTCATAAGGACTCGAGCGAATGTTCAACTCATAGCCTTGAGGAGGCTTTTGCGATATACGCTAATTCTTGGAGGCTTGAGCGTCGCTATTATGAACTGCGACCCTGAGTGGTCAAACACATTGCTTGAGTTGAATGGTTATATGATTGCATTCTTACTAGACCATCAGTGGTTCTGACTCCGTTTAATGGGGATTTCAGGTGTTGTACCTGCGTGGCGATATGCGGAGCAAGGCGGCATCGAGTTCCAGAGTTTCTCTAGACAGAGTTGTACTTCTTCCTTTTATTGAGCTCATACTGCTTATTCGAGCAATTGTAATAACCATGGGGTTTCCGATAAAATGGAACACTTCGGTGGTCAATGAGTGGCTTGGCCACATACCTGCAACGTGCTCGGTGTTTTTAAAATTGATGACTCATTATCGTCTGATTCCGTTGCTAAAAGCTTTCTAAAGTTCCGCTGCAAAGAAAAAAAAAAGAAATTCATGAAAATTTTAACTTAGCTTCGTTTTGGAAATCTAGGGCGTTACATTGATAGACCAAAGGATCATCCAGTAATTGGAACAAGATGGGTCTTTCGAAATAAGCTGGATGAAAATGGCGAAGTCATTCAAAACAAAGCAAGGCTATTAGCACAAGGCTATAATCAAGAAGAAGGCATAGATTTTGATGAAACCTATGCACCACTGGCTCGATTGGAGTTAATTCGAATGATGCTTGCTTTTGCTAGTTACATGAACTTTAAGTTATATCAAATTGATGTTAAGAGTGCATTCTTAAATGGACACATCAATGAAGAAGTTTATGTAGAGCAACCTCCAGGCTTTGAAAATGAGAAATATCCAGAAAAAGTCTACAAGTTAAAAAGAGCTTTTTACGGACTTAAACAAGCACCAAGAGCATGATATGAAAGACTACGAAATTTTCTATAACAATCTGGTTTTTCCATTGGTCGGATAAACTCCACTTTATTTATTAAAAATCTTAATTCAGATATTCTTATTATATAAATTTATGTTGATGACATAATATTTGGTTCTACTAATGATTCTCTTTGTAAAGAATTTGCTAAAGCTATGCAGGAAGATTTTGAAATGAGCTTGATGGGCAAATTAAACTACTTCCTTGGACTTCAAATAAAGCAAACTGAAGAAGGAATCTTCATCAATCAAGCTGAGTATACAAAAGAACTTCTCAAGAGATTTGGGATGGACTCATCGAAATCAAGAAGAAATCCTATGAGTACAACTACTTCTCTTGATAAAGATAAAAATGGTAAAAATGTAGATACTAAGCTCTACAGAGGTATGATTGGATCTCTATTATACTTAACCGCTAGTCGACTTGATATAATGTTTAGTGTTTGTATGTGTGCAAGATTTCAAGCTAATCCAAAGGAATCTCATTTAACTGCAGTAAAACAAATTCTTCGTTATTTGAAAGATACTTTAGATTTTGGTTTGTTTTACCCAAAATCATCTTCCTTTGATTTAGTTTCATATAGTGATGCAGATTTTGCAGAAAGTAAATCTGATCGCAAGAGTACTAGCAGAACTTGTCATTTCTTAGGAAATTCCTTAGTCTCTTGGTTTAGTAAAAAGCAAAATTCAGTGTCACTCTCAACAACTGAAGCATAATATATAGCAACTAGTTTAGTGTGTTCACAAGTACTATGGATGAAACAGACCTTAAAAGATTTTGGTTTGAATTACTCCACAACAACTATTTATTGTGATAACAATAGTGCTATAAATCTTTCAAAAAATCCTGTTCAGCACTCAAAAACTAAGCATATTGAAGTTAGACATCATTTCTTAAGAGATCATGTGTTAAAAAGAGATATTTCGTTAAATTTTATTTCCACTAATGAACAACATGCCGATATCTTCACTAAACCACTTAAAAATGAAGATTTTATGAGAATTTGGAGAAAACTAGGCATTTGCTCATTTTTGGATTTATAAAATGTTGATTTTTGAACAAAATCTCAAAATCGCACCATATTAGTCGAACGATAAATTTCTAGTCGACTGATGCTTTAAAATTTTTTACAGAAGGTATCGTACCTTATTAGCCGACCGATAAAATTCTAGTCGACTGATATTTTTAATTTTTTTTTTAAAAGGACCCGATACCCCTTGGTTTTTAACACATCATTTCATTTTTATGCACCTTTTCGTTTTTCTTAAACGAAACCCTTTGAAAAACGAAACCCTCTCTCTCTCTCTCCTCTCTCTCTTCTGAAAAACCCTCAGAGTGTCGTTCGAACCTCTCCTCGCCAGAATCTTCTGGCCGTGACAGGGAGTCTCTTGACTTTTTGCCGGAATCCTCTTGCCGTGAGCGGTGCCTCTTCAGTCCTCGTCGGAATTTGTGGCAGCCTCCTCTCACCTGCCGTCATCCACTGCGGACTCCTCCTTGTCTCTTCCCTCTTGCTTAAAATTTGTGGAGAATCGACATCCCTTTTCAGTGGGTTGTTACTGTTGCTTATTTTGGCCACTACCAACGAATTTGAAGGCACATCGTTCACTCTGCATAAAGTGTTTCTATTGCACGATGACAGATATCTTCCTCCCACCGGACATCATTTGGAAGCCGACATCAACACCATCTTCAACTGTTCTTCTCAACAACTGTGTTGCTCAATCATTCTCTGCAACTGAATTTTTTTTTGTGAATCTGTTTCACCCATACCTCCTCAGAAGACTGCATCCACAAAAGGTTCTCCTCCTCCTACACCTCTAGCAAAATATGGATTTTCTCTCAGATTACTTCGAAATCCTCTTTTATATGATACTTTTGGATCGGTTTCTGCACTTCCTATTTTACCAGGCCGAAATGTCCTCTTTCACATGTTTTCTCGTTACAAAATCAGAGAATTATTTCCAAGTATTTCACATCTTTTTGATGCCTGTGCAGACACCCTTCATTATCCTTTTCTGATTCACTTGTTTTATACAAATTTACAAATTGATCATGAAACTGGAGTTCTTTCCTCTCTTGTTTGTGATGTTGAAATTGAGTTTGATTCTAAACTACTTGGACAAATCCTAGAAATTCCACCTTCAGATACTCTTTTCAATACTATTGAACTTAATGATGAAAGAATTTTTGAACAAATTTTTCTTCCCGGTGCACCTCATTGTCCTCCTTTCAAAAATACTAATCTTCAAACTCGTGCACGCATTGCTGGATGAATCCTTGCCCACAATGTTCTACCTAAAATTGGTTCTTTTGATTACTATTCCATAGATCTCTCTACGGCTCTTTATGTTTTATTTGGAAATATTTCTGTAAATTGGGCCAACGTGTATTTTACTAATTTGTGGAAACAAAAACCATTTCTTCCATATGGATGTCTTCTTACTCGTATTTTCAGACATTTCAAAGTTCCCTTAACCAATGAAAAATATATTGAGAAAAAGGAGTTCTTTGATCAAACTATTTTTAAACGAATGAAAATCAAATATCTGCCTCCTTTAAACTTTGATCAAACTGAACCATCTGATCCTACTGAATCATCAATTTCTGAACCCTCACCATCTTCTGTGACACCTTCATCTCAAGCAAAATGAAAGAAATTTTCTACTAGTCAAGACAATGATGAAGTTTTGCAGCGACTGAAAGTTTTAGAGCTGCATCAACACACTTTTCGTGAAGATGTGACTCAACAACTTTCTTCGATTGAGAAAGATATTACTGAAATTAAGGACTTGCTCAACTCACTTTTCTGATCTTTGTTTTTTTTCTTTACTGAACTTTGATACTTTATGGGTTGTAATATTTTAAACTTGAATTTACATTTTGCTTATGCTATTTCTGCCCTTACTCTTTTTTATTATGACAAAGGGGGAGAAAAAGATAGAATTTGGTAGACACATGCATGGAAATTGCAGGAGAAAAAGATAGACCTTGCATGAGAAATGAGAAATTAAAAGAAAAAGATAGAAATTGCATATTGCATTATGACATGGAAATTACATGAAAGTATTGAAAATTACATTTATAAAAAAGTTTTTAAAAATGCATGAAGTAATGATGAAAATCCAAACCAATCAATATGTGATATATGTTCTTTGAATGTACTAACTTTTAATGTTGTGCAACATATTGATAGGGGGAGTAAAATCATCATCTATGCATCTAAATGCTTCATCTTTGATTAAGTTTGTCATCATCAAAAAGGGGGAGATTGTTACGACAATGAAGCCATACATGATACTTCAAGTACAAGATTTTGATGATGAGCAAGTGAATCAACTGCATTTCAGCTAAGGCGATGAAGAAAGATGACAAGCATTGAAGAAATCGATGAATAATCTTTGAAGACTAGTGTGCATATGTTAAATTCATTAAAAGTCTTAGATTCTTGTAAGAGCCTTACTTAGAGTGCATATTTCGGTTGCATTTCACCTAAAAAGTCTTTAGAAAAACTTTTCTAAAAGAACTCTTTATGAAAATCTTTTTAGAAAACTCTTTATTTAATTTTTCGTGTTTATTAGTCGACCAATACTCTCACTAGTCGACTAATCCTTTCGCGCCAAATTTTCTAAGCAAAATGTCATTTTTATCAAATTAGTCGACCGAAAGTTTTATTAGTCGACCGGACAGAATGTCTGTTTTCTGGAAATTTAGCAGCAGTCGACTAATGCTTTTATCAGTCGACCAGACAGAACTTGTGTTTTTTTTTCCAGAAAAATTTAGCAGCAGTCGACTGAAAGGTTTTTCAGTCTACTGATGATATTATCAGTCGACTAATTTTATCTCTAGTCGACTAAGTTTCAAAAGCTTAGATTTTTAAACGGCTCGATTAACAGATCAGTCGACCGACGATAACTGTCAGTCTACTAATAACTAATTATTAGTCGACTAACTACTGTTCCAGTCGACTAATTTTGCCATTTTTCCTGAAACTTTAAAAAGGTGTGTCTTTTCATTTTTCAAACATTTTGATCGTTCAAAATGGACCGTTTTGACACCCTTTCATACCCTCAACGTATGAAATGTTTCAACTATAAATATGAGTGCATTTTACACTCAAAAGTACTTCAATTCAATCAATTTGAATCAATTACTCTTTGCTTTTCACTCATATTCATTTTCTCACTCACGTGATATTTTTCACTTCAGTTTTTCACTCAAAGTCCTTTGAGAGATAGTGAATTCGTGAGTAGAGTATTTCAACAACCTCAAAAGCCAATTGCATCTCATTTGCATTCAAAAGAAGGGCTCATAGGTTGTATTGTAGGTTGTTACTTATGTTCTGTAAAAGGAAGGACTCCTTGGTTTGAAGGAGTTGTTTGCTTTCAGTAGGTGTGTTACTAAAAGTGGGACCAAATTTGGTCTGTGTATGATCTTGTAGTTACACAAGGTTGATAGTGGAAATCTCAAGCGAGTTTTTGCTTGGGGACTGGATGTAGGTCGGGAAAGACCGAACCAGGATAAATTATGTGTTCTTTTTGTGTTTGCTTTTCAAATTGCAAAATCCGTCAATATTCCGCAGACAATTTTTAAAAGCACTATTCACCCCCCCTCTAGTGCTCGTTGCCTCGATCTTACTACACTTTCAAGAATGTATACTTTTTGAAAAAAAAATGATTTGAAAATCTCCAAGTATTTCTGAGATGAATTTGATAATAGAATGAATAAATGATTTAAAGGATTGATTTGGATCTTAGATTTGGAATCCAATTCATAATTTGAAATGGGTCGGGAAGAAGAGATTTGTATTTCCAAGTTTTTGGAATGATCAGGATTTAGGGTGTAAGATCCACTATTCTAATTTTGATGTATATTGTGTAATTATATGGGAATCGATGAATTCTTATGTTTTGGCAACTTCTAGAGTTTTGCTTATTTTGAGAATTGGGTTAATCGCGTAAATTTATGTAAAAAGAGCGATTTCAAGAAATCCAGACTGAATCAACCTCTAAAACTTTTAGGGTAAGTTTGGAATAGGGCTGTAGAGATACACCCTGAATTTGAGATCCGAACGACGAAAGAACCTCGTCAGTGCATGTGAATTACGAGTTTCGACCTAATTTTGGACCCAAAACTAAGAACGCTTAATTTCAGCGAACAAGAGGTGATTTCCTCAAGAGGCAACATTCGTTTTATGTTAATTAGGGTTATAAAGAGAACTAAATAATTTGTTGGAATTAAATTATCATTTTGATTCATTAACCAAGCATTTTCTTATGACATACATGGTATGCGAGTTTGGTTTTTGGATCCGGGGCACATAGCGGATCCAAGACCCATGGACGACCCCTATAGTTGATGTCCATGGCCATGGTTGACCAGCTGGTCAAGGGCTGACCAGCTGGATGGCGTTTTTGAAAAAGATCTTGCATGGATTTAAGCTTAGGCCTTCATTGGCCATGTGTCTTTCCAACACCCTCATGATGAAGCCTAGGCTCCATCGTGAGGGGCACCATTTTCAAAAGGAAGCCATGGGGCTGGCGCCCCATGGCAGGTTTGTTATAATTACAAAAGCTTTTGAATGCTCAAAGTCGATTGGGCTTGTGGGGTGGCAGCCAAGGGCGCCTCCTTGTAAAATTTCAAACTTTTAATGGCTTTTAATGATGGCGTTTTTGAAATTCTTGCAAAGCCTTTTGGAAGGCTTGACATGCATTGGTTGTTGGGGGGCGTGGAGCTCTCCAACCCTTCATCTTGGAGGGATTAAATCCCAGCCATCCATCCCTAAAGCAACTTCTATAAAAACTTTAGAAAAAAATGGCCCTCTCTCTAGTGGGCGATTTTTCCAAACTTTCTCTCTCCCAAATCTCCTCTCTTCTCCTCTTGTCTCCTACCTACAACCGTGGGTATCTCTTGGAGTAGAGGGCTGCTACCTATCTTCTTCTCCAAGCTGCTAAGGTGAGGAAACATCTTTCAATGCTCTCTTTATTCAACGTGAAGCCAAGGTTGAGAACACACCTATGCGTGCGAGCTCCTTCGGTGGATTAGAGTAATGAGATCTTTACAAAGTTTTTCCTTGGGTTATTGTTTTTTATTGGCTCATGTGAAAGGATTTTATCTAGTCCACCATGTTTTCTTTTTTTCCTTGGATGCATGATTCCACGTTTGGATTCCAATACATGTTATGTCATCTTCTTACTTCTCCTTTGTTTTTGTTATTATTCTTCATTCTTGGTGAAGTCGATTTTGAAGTGGCTATTTACCTTTTCTTGTGCTGGATAGGTTGAGTTGTTGGGGTGCACTGGATCGAGCTGGGTTGGTCCAGCATGCGCCCAGCTTATGGTGTATGCAGTGGGTAACTGCCAGTACCGTGGAAGCCTTTCAGCCGGCAACGCCCAAATGGATCAGTTCGGCGTTGTGGGTGCAACCTAGTCCCAACCAATGGGACTGGTGCTACAGCCGCGGGTGGCCTGGAACATAAGGTGCTCCAGTCTCCCCCTTCCTTCTAAGGGAAAACCGTGAATTTCAAAATAGAAAAAAAATATATAGATATAAATTTTATCTTTCATTTACATTGTTTGTTCTCCTCTCTTTCTTTGGTCTTGTTGGATTATGTTTGCAAGTTGGGACCGGCCCATGGCAGGCGCCCAGCTCCTTCCTTTCGTTTGGGTGTGAGCCTTAGGCTCTTGCCCTAGGTGTTGGGTTGGCACGGTCTGGTCCTATGGACCAGACCCATCAGCCGTTCACGTTGAGCCGTGGAGGGGCTGGTGTTTTTCTGTTGGCCCATGAGCCCAGCCTATGCTGCACGCAAATGTTTTTTCTTTTTTTTATTATATCTTGTTTCATTATTTTCATGGGGTTTAGACCTGGCTAGGTGCAGGTCTGAACCGGAGGGTTCAGACCAGCACCATAGCCTGGTCCGAACCTGTTGTGCGGCGTGAACCAGTCTAGTCGATCCCCTTGACTGGAGCTGGGTGCACACTGCACGGGTGCGGGGTGCACCCTTAACTTTCGTTCTAGCTTGAGGGTGCAGGCCTGAACCTCTTGGCAGCCCAGCTAGTACCTAGTGCTAGCCGCGGCTCCACCATGTTGGAGCCAGGAGCCGGCCATGAGTTGATGGACACCCTGGGTCTTTTTCCTTTCGGTTGAACCTTGTAGGTCCTGGTTTGAACTAAGCAGTTCAGACCTTGGCATGGTCCAACAGTTGTTGGGTCCAAGGAACCAGGCACTCCGACCTACCGTTTTACCCCCCCTTTTTTCTTTAGACCTGTCGGGTTACCCTTGTTAGGGGCTGGAACCAGCCCAACCGAACCTTTGTAGTAGTCAGACCAGAACCCTTTCGGTGTGGATGTGGCAGCGGAGTCTGATGGACCAGACCCATATCCTAGTTGCAACCTTTTGGCAGCAAGTGCTCGGATCCAGGTATAGGCACACTTGCAGCCTCGTTCATGCCACTATTGTGGCTATTGACCTTCTTCGCTATTAAAAATCAGTCCAAGCTTACTTAGAACCGAACCATAGTGGGTTCGGGCTAGCCTTTGATTGGCACCACACCCTTTTGTTAGTCGGTTAAGGTTTTTGGCATAAGTATGCATGCCTCGGGTTTCAAAGAGTTTGATATATATATATATATATATATATATATATATGTGTGTGTTTGTATATATATATGTATTTTGGTGCCAATAAATATTTATGTATGTGTACATATAGATGTGTGCATGTAAGGTCATATCTTATGGAGTGCAAATGAAATGGGAAACATGTATGTAAACACATATACATATTAGTATAGCTAAGTACATACATACTTGTCAAAACACTTAAATGTTCACTTCAATATGACCGTATGGACACGCGACACTCTGATGTCCCGTCCTTGGGTTTTCCTTAGTTGTTTCCACTTTCTGAACCAGGTGGGAGTCACATATTGTGGCCCTGCGTTCGTTTTTGGCAAACGGTTTGTTGCGGGTCTGTTATCATCGCAAAAATTTTCCCTCTTCCCTTCTCTTGCGGGAGAGAAAGAGGAAAACGATTTCTGCGAGTCAAACTTGACCAGAAATTTGGAAATTTGTTTTGAAATACTCGCCTCCGTTTTTGAAAATAGCGGGAAAATCCATGGTATGGGGCTCGACCTGTCGGTACGAGGTTCGACCGTTCCTGCCGCCTTTAACAGGGGTAATCGAACCAAGGACCAAAATGTGCTTGACTTAGTTAAATAATCAAAATCATGTTCTATCCTAAATGCACAGAGAATTCATGCATGTGCTATGAAATTTTTGTAAAATGTAGGTTGGAAAACATGATGTATGCTCATAAAATGCTTTGGAGTTGGAAAATATTTCTCAGAAAAAGGATGAAAGTCAATTTCTCAGGAAATTCAGATGAAAGGGTTTTGAAATCACGAGAAAGTTCATAAAGGTGTGGGAAAATCATGAATGGATGAAAATCCTGAGAAAATGGGAAGAATTCTTGAGAAAATGCTTGTCAGGAAACACTTCAAGTTTTGAAAGCTTTCTTTGGAAAATGATTGAAATTCATTGGAAAACCCGTTTGGGAAAGGAAAATTGAAACTCAGGAAACTGAAATCCTGAGAATCTTAGCCTTGAAACACTTGGAAATTGATTTTGATCCTTGAGAAAGATGCGAAATTCCTTTTTTTTGAAAATCTTAAGAAAATAACATTTTCCAGGGAAAATCACGGGAAAACTTAACTTGGACAGTCCAATTTTGAAAAATTCTCAGAGTTTCTTGAGAAATTGTTTTTTTTTAGAATGAGATTTTCTTGAGAAAATCATGGGAAAAGCAGATGATGCCATGATGCAGAAGATTTGAATGGATGAATGCACTTTGAAAATAACATTTGGAAAGATTTTCTGAGAAATTTGTTGGAAAATGTGTATTAAGTCAAAGTAAATCCTTCAAATATTCTGACTGTGGCCATGAACATGTTCAGAGTTTAATTGATTTAATTCACAATATTTTGCAAAATTGGAAATATGAGGTGCATTTTTTAAGATAGCCTAAGAGTGTAGGCTCAATGTGACTGATAGAAAGATGATGGATCTGGGTCTCGTCCATATTCCGACTAGGGCAGTAAATATGGACTCCACCGAGTTCATTAACTCCTTAAGAGTTGGTGCATGGGTCATTCGTGTACATCCATAGTGCTTTTGAAATAAAATGCATGAATCACATAAACAGGATATTGCATAAATTCAAACTATATGATATGCATCCTAATCTAAGCAGAAAATAAAATTTCTTATTCCAAAATTTACATTATTACAACACTAATTGAATGAAATAAAAAGAAATTGCAGACTTCAGCTCCTTCTTTTGAATGTCCCTGCCAAACTTGAAATGGGGTTAGTTCAAATATGTGGGTTTTTCCAAGATTTTCCAATAATATTCTGAAATTATTGGACTTAATTGGATATAAACCCTATTATCATGCTTTCTTGATATTTAAAATACAAAAAATTCAGTAAGAAATAGTTTGAAATTCGAAATTGTGGTTAAAATGACCAAAATACCCCTGATATTGAAGTTACACCTTTAAAATCAGGGTTTTTTGAAGGAAATTTTGGTGTAAAATTGAGATTTTGAAATTTAAATTGAACCAAATGATGATGAAATGCAATATGGGGCATGATGACATACTGCTAAACACATTAGAACTGTAAAATCAAAATTTTGACATGCTATCATTCATCAAAAATAATGATTTTCGCTTGATTTTCGCTTGGATCAGGGTCCCGCAGGGCCCTGTTTTGATGATATGGCTAAACCGAGCCTCAAATGAATTCCAAAGGCTGTCAAATTCGGTATGGAGCATCTACCTATTCTGATAAACAGCCTAGAATGTTAAAACTCACGAAATGACATGGTTTAGATACTAAAATTTAAAGAAAATCCTAAAAAGAGCGGATTTCGCCTGCGGACCCGGACCAAATGTAACACTTAATGCAGTAATACGAGAATTCCATCATAGAAACATCTGATATTTTTCATACTGCTAAATGACATGAAAATAAGCAATTTTGTATTTTACAGCTTCGGGATTTGAACTACGGTGAGTTCGGTAACGAGAATTTGGTTCTAACGGAGGCTAAATCAACCTGATCCGATGTAAAATTACATAAAAAATAGCATCTGACCATAGAAATTTCTGATATTTAACTGTGAAACTAACCACACACACAGGCACAACTTTTATTTTTATGATTTTGGCATTTGATCAACAAAAACCGAGATAAAAATACGACTTTTCATGCCTAAATCAATAGAGCAGATAAATATCACAAAACAGGAGGCTGAAAAGAAAAATTCAAAACTGATAGTAAGACTGTTCTAAAAATTATAAAATTTCAGATGAAAACAGAATACATCCCGAACATGACATTCACTTTTTACATATTCAGATTTGGAGCAATACCCAAAGAGAACCTATCAACTTAAGTCGATCCAAATTCTCAGCGGCTCAAATCAAGCTCTGACACGTGTCCCGAACTCTTGGATTTTTTTCAGACATCAAACAACTTTATAAAAATCTAAAAAAACTAAGGGAAAAATCTAAAAAAACTAAGGGAAAAACTAGACATCATCCCGAGTTCAGAACATCTTTCAGATCAAAAATTGGACCTCATATGAGAGAGATCTCGATTTTAAAAGTCGAAAATGAATTTTTAAAACGTATCCCGGGTAACAAAACCCGACCTACCATTTTGAATTTTTACCATAATAAACAAATTCAAATCATTCCAAATTTTTGGCAGATTGTTAGTGACACCTAAGGGAAAATACTATGAGTTTATTAGTATTTTTAACAAAAAATAAATGCATGAAATGACGTGTGGACTGACTGACAAAAACAGAGAGCGACCTAAATGAAGATGAGTGCATGAAACATAAAAAAAAAATCATAGAGCATGCTATTTTGATGAAATAAAATATAAATCTACCCTATTTTAATGCATGAACATGATGAAATGCAAAAATTTGAATCAAGGAAGCATAAAAAAATACTTTTGATATATGTCATTTTATGAGAATAGCTCGATCCATCCATCGGATGAGCTCTTTCTTCAAAACGACAATACGAATCAAACCAAAGGCATTGTCATGATAAAATCGATTGGAATAGGGGTTTACCTTACATTCTCCTGCAGTTTTGGAACTCCCGAAATGAACGACTACCTTGATGATGGGCTCCAGAAGGGGCGTGAATCCAGAGGAAACCAAGAAAGAAAAAAATGGAATTTTGAAGTTCAGTTCTCAAACCAGAGCTCTCCTTATACTGGGCGTGGGCTAGGGTATTTCTAGAAATTTTGGAGATTTTCGAAATTCAAACACAGTGAATCTGGACCTTCCATGTGGCGCCATCTCAGGGCATGCCATTTTGGATTTTTGAAATAAATAAAATATGAATTTTGTGGGTGAGACACCTCAGCAGAGGAGTTTGAAAATTTTCAAAACTTTGCTTGATTTTCTCTGCAAGAATCTCCCTTATGGCGCCATCTCATAGGGGTTTGAATTCTACTTTTTCTAATAAAAGGAGATCTGGACATGTGGCAGTCCAGGATGGTTCCATATCTGACAAGTGTCAGCTTGCTGGAGGAGGTTCTTCAGATGGCGCCACCTCAGGGAAGAAATTTGAAATTCAAATGAGGTTGGCTCTGAAAGAAGGGAGGGTGGCCATGTGACACCACCTCAGGGTGTCTCTTACAATGCCATGTGGCAGGAGGGAGGAACAAGGAACATGTGGCGCAATCTCAGGCCAGATGGAAAAAGTAAAGTTCAGGATTTGCGCCACCTAGGCCTTGTTTGAATTTTTTTGAATGGTTGCTTTTTCTGAAAAAGGCCAAGAGTGACACGTTCCCTCTACTTTTTCTGAAGGAAGCTAGGTGTAAGACCCATAATTTTTCAGTATCTTTCTGAACAAATTTCACGAGGCATTTTCAAGTAAAAATAGCATTTGAACCCGAAATACAAATCAGATCGATTGGTACGAGCCAGTTATACTTAGGATATTCGTCGAATTGCGAATATATGCTCAAACACTCTGGAAGCCATAACTTCCTAACTAAACGAAATCAATAGATTCGTACGAGCCAACTTTCTTAGTTACGTCAATACGAAGAAAATGGCGTACTCAGAATTTTTCGGAAAAAATCGCCGGAAACCTGAAATTCTTGCGGGACCCACGGAAATATTGGTGGGACCCACAGAAATATTCCTCAGAAAATATCTTGTGGGACCCACAAAATATCCTATGGAAATATCTTGTGGGCCCCACCTCAAAAGGAACCTCCAGGAATTTAAAAGAAGCCAAGGGGTAAAAGGGGCATGGAAAAACCCAAGAGGAGGTGGGCTTGGGCTATAAATAGCCCTCCCCACTCTCTCTCTTCTCATAATTTCGACCCCCCCTCTCTCTCTTGCCTTCTCTCTCTCTCCTAAACCTCCCCTACCTAGCCTAGCCCACCTAAGCCCACCTGACATGGTCTGAGCCTGCCTGACTTAGCCTGAGCCTGCCTGACCTGGTCCTAACCCACCTGACCTGGGTCTGAACCCACTTGACCTGGTCCAAACCCAGTTGACTTGACTTGAACCTAGTTGGGTTTAAAGTCAAAGTCAAAGTCCTTTTTGGTCCAGATTCCGGTTTGGGTTTCTGAACCCAGACTTAGCCTACTTGAGCTGAGTTCGAACCTGCTGAACCCAGTTGACTTGGATCGAACCCTGTTTGGTTCAAACCACTTAGGTTGAGTAGCTTGACCTGCTCTACCTCTTTCTCAACTAAGTCAGCTTCATCTGACTTAGTCTGACCTCTCGAAGGAAGGCTCGAAGCCAAAGAAGCAACTCAGAGCCGTTTCTTCCACGATTTGAAGTAAGTTCGCTTCGTTGATCCATCTCTCTCAAGTATTTGATTATTTGTATATAGAATATACTTTCTGAAGTAGTATCTTGCTTTAGTTCTTGATTGAGCCCTTTTTGGACACTTCGGTGTTCACCCGCTCGTCTCGTAACTATCGTTGGATATATCTATGTTCAAACACGCAGTATATGCGTTTTTAAAATGGTATCTCGCCCTAGTTCTTGGTTGAGCCCTTTAGAACACTTCGGTGTTCACCCGCTCGCCTCGTAACTATCGTTGGATGCGGATCTAGGTGTATATCTGCTGATTCTGCCGACGCGTCTTATATCGCACAGGCTATGTAATTTACCTTTGCTGTCGCGTCGTATGATGCCAAGGCTCCCTGCTTTCTGCACTTCCGATTACTGCACTTCTGATTATGCATTTACTTACGCCGTCGCGTCGAACGATGCCAAGGCTCCTGCTTTCTGCAATGTATTTACTTACGCCGTCGCGTCGAACGATGCCAAGGCTTCTGCTTTGTTATATATGTAGAATATTTCGTTCAGTTACACACCCTGAACAATAGTATATGCATTTCTTTACGCCGCCGCTGTATAAAGCACAGGCTTCTGCTTATACTACATATATGGCGCATAAATGAGCGTTCAAATGGAGATCAACTGCAAATCGCCAATGCGATTCCTTGACCGCTCCTCATTCAAAACTCTGCTTGACGAATGAAGCCCCTATTGGAAAGGCTTCGCTTTTTGGCAAAATGCTCTTTACGTAAAGACTAAGTTAATTACGTATGGCCTGGCTATGGCCAAGGGTTCCTGCAACCTTGATGGATGCAAAGTACGCACAACGGTGCGCATCCATTTCCCTGAATTAAGCGTGGCGATTTCCTACCAAAGAGGGGAGATGCCGCTGAAATGGATAAAAGAAACGCACGCTTTCTCCGTAAAAGAGAGGAAGTGCTGCTGAAATTTCTAAAGAAGCTAAGAATAGCTCAGAAAGAACGTAGCAGGATACTCTGACATATAGCAGAGTGCTACCCAGTTCATGGTTTGCCCTCTATAACGTAGAAGGGTTCGTCGCACCACTGCCGGTAGAGCAGGGGAGGTGCTGACGAAATGGTTGGCAGAAGAGCTGCCGGAACCAATGGAACGGCATAATGATGTCCGTTGATGGAACGATGCCAGAATGGCTCGTATCTCTATGCCTGCAAGGGCACCTTGCTCGTAAGGGCCGTCGAGCCAGAGTAGAGGTTGTGCCTTGACTAGGTTTGGACTCGTTGCGTAAAAATACGCCGAGTAGCCGATCTATTTAGATCGAGTCATATGCATGCTCATTGAGAACGGTTACACAACCAGACTCGTAAGGGCTGATGAGCCAGAGTGTGTTGTTTCCACCCAAAGAGGTGTGATGCTCATGGTGGCCGAAGTGCCAAGAGCGGTGTTCTGCATGCATATGAATAAGACTTAAGGTCTCACATACCCCGCGGTTGAAAATCGTGTTAGGGGTACCCCCTCAGTAATGACTGTGTTGGGGCAGACTGAATGGGGTCGAGTACATACTCCCGTAGTGCTAAAAGCACGGGCTGCCTAAATGGCATGCAGATTCTGTCCAAGTAATTGTAAGACTGGCAGACCCCTTCAGGAATTATGCTCACTGTGGAATGACAGTGATGGTACAGCCTTGAGTGACATGTATTTTACATTGGACCTGATAGAGTCCATGATGGCCTCAGTCACTCATGGGTTTTGGGGTCGTGGTTATCCTTAAGATCTAAGGATTGAACCCAACTACTGCAAGTAGAGGATGCATCCGAATATGGGCCTAGTAGGATTCTCCCAGTTGAAACACACTGCCCTACTATGGATAGGGTCAACAGGCCTCTGGGGTATCTAAAATACATAGAATAATCAACCCCCAGAACGTCGCGTTGATGCCCGGACAATAGCTCTACCTGCGTACCAAAGGCGGGAGCGGTTAATTATCAAACAATGCATTAGTTCTAGGTACAACGATGCTTTGAATGTATGAGTGGATGACGTGTTGAGTCAGTCCTGCATAACCTTTATGAAGGTGTCATGTTCGGTATACTACTGGACCGACTGGGCGAAGACTCGTGTTGTATCCGCACGACTAAGCGAAACTCGAGGAGTTGTCCTTAGATGCGTGGAATACGGATGTGCCAAGTATGAAGACTTGAGCTAGACATCACTTTGAGACCCGAAAGAGGTCATGGCTAAGTCGTGGAGACTTATGCGGCTATTCAAATCACAGCCCTGAAAAGGCTTGCTCTAAGTCATGAAGACTCGAGCGGATGTTCAACTCATAGCCCTGAGGAGGCTCCTGCGATATACGCTAAGTCTTGGAGGCTTGAGCGTCGTTATTGCGCATTGCGACCCTGAGTGGTCATTATCGTACTTGAGTTGAATGGTTACATGATTGCATGCTTACCAGACCATCAGTGGTTCTGACCCCGTTTTATGGGGATTTCAGGTGTTGGACCTGCGTGGCGATATGCGGAGCAAGGCGGCATCGAGTTCCAGAGTTTCTCTAGACAGAGTTGTACTGCTTCCTTTTTATTGAACCTACACTGCTTTCCTAAGCAGTAGTGTTGTAATAAACATATGTTTTCGATAAAATGGAACACTTTGGTGGTCAATGAGTTGCTTGGCCACATACCTGCAACGTGCTCGGAGTTTTCTAAAACTGACGACTCATTATCGTCTGATTCCGCTGCTAAAAGCTTTTCTAAGTTCCGCTGCAAAGAAAAAAAAAGAAATTCATGAAAATTTTAACTTAGCTTTGTTTTGGAAATCCGGGGCATTACAGAATTGGTATCAGAGCATGAGTCTGAGAAACCTGGTTCAAGATCCGTCATGTTTGCGGTATCGCACTGTAAGTATAAGTCTTATACTTTCTCTGATTTTGGGTATATTTGCGTGAATAGATAAATGGCTCCTAGGACGAGGAGAACCATGCCGAGCGAGGAGTCTCATACACAGGGCTTCCTGCTGGAGACACTCAACAGGCTTGTGTCTGCCATTCATGAATCAAGGCAAGCACCAGCCTCACCTCGCATTGAGAACCTTGGAGGAATAACATATGAAAAGTTTCTCAAACTCGACCCACCTGTTTTCGTTGGCAGTGCCGATTCAGAGCTTGCAGAAAGCTGGATCGAGGAAACAGAGCGTGCATTCCTGGTATTGGGAGTACCAGAGGATAGAAAGACTAACTTCGGCACATATAGGCTGATGGATAATGCACGAAAGTGGTGGGATACCACTAGGATTATCCAGTTCTCACATCACGAAGTCATCCCTTGGAATGATTTTTGGAGGGAATTTTTGGATAACTACTTTCCGATACACTCCAGAAATAAGAAGAAGATGGAGTTTCTCGAACTAGAGCAGGGTGGTATGAGTCTTATCGACTATACTACCAAGTTTCAGAACCTTGAGCGGTACTGCTCTCGGTTATTCGATACTGACCAAGAGAGGGCCGATAAATATATCAATGGATTTCGGGAAGGGCTACGATCTCGAGTCATAACTAGCATGCCCCAAACATTTCAAGCCGCTGTGGCAGCAGCTTCAAAGATTAGTGCAGACTGGGAGCGATGCAAAGGGGTCGTAGTAAAGCGACCGATAGCAAGTAATGGGAACAATAAGAGGACGTTCCCCGGTGGCCAAGAATCACAACCACCTTTTATAAGAGGGATTTTCAGGAGAACAACTTTACTCCACCGGCCGAGCAGCCATTGCAGATGGTAGAAGCCAATCAGCCCTACCAACAACCTAATTTTCGATGCCCGAGGTGTAGCTCAGATCATCCCGGAGGGGTTTGTCCTCGCAATACGGGAGGTTGCCTGTATTGCGACAAACCAGGGCATCGTGTGAGAGAATGTCGCAAGAAGGCCTTAGATCTTCAACAGAGAAATATGGGATCTGGAGGACCCTCTCAACAAATACAACAACAACAACTGCCACTATCCAGAATAGAGCAGAAACCTGTGGCAGGTCGTGTTTATGCGGTGACAGCCGAACAACTCACGGATAATGATCGTATCAAGGAATCTGAATACCTTGATAGATAGAGTTGTAATGGGTAAAAAGCTATCGAAAGACAAGATCCAATGAATGCTTGAGACAAGTGGCTTATGACCTTGTGTACGGTCATCTGGATCAATATGTATCCTTGCTCTCTAAAGTAATTTTGGATTTGTCAAAATAAAATCTTAAGTGCTTATGCCCAAAGGTTGATGGCTATAGACCCCACGATTGAGAAATTAAGTTTGCGTAATTAGAACGATAAAAGTCACTTAATAAAATAAACCATCGAGGAATTGTTCCCAAGAAGAGAGTCCTGTGAGGTTTTACATATTCAAGATCAGATCGTCTAGCCAGAGCGAGCCTGTGAGGGTATACAGCTCCGTGCGAGTGTATATGTTCCAAAACCAGTAGCTTGACTAGTATGATTCTGTGAGGGTGTACTGATCCAATATCAGGTAAGTCTGACGAAGGCGAACCTGTGAGGAGGTACGTTTCCAATACCAGGTAGTCTGACAGGGGACTTATTCCAATATGGTTAATCTCTAGAAGAATGATCTGTGTGTACAAAATAGTTACACAGGATGGCTATGATAATAGCCGGTTGGAAGAACATTGATTCAACAAACTATCGTGGTTGTAGCATAATTTGAACTCAGATATGAGAAACATACCTCATTGATCAGGAATCATGATATGAGGTTATGATTGGAATAAATACGATGTTGAACTAAGTGAACAACATTATAAATCTAACATATGGGAGAAATATCCCGAGTTACGCACTTAGTACTCTTAACTGAATTTCGCGGACGAAATTCCTTTAAGGGGGTAATGATGTAAGACCCATAATTTTTCAGTATATTTCTGAACAAATTTCACGAGGCATTTTCAAGTAAAAATAGCATCTGAACCCGAAATACAAATCAGATCGATTGGTACGAGCCAGTTATACTTAGGATATTCGTCGAATTGCGAATATATGCTCAAACACTCTAGAAGCCATAACTTCCTAACTAAACGAAATCAATAGATTCGTACGAGCCAACTTTCTTAGTTACGTCAATACGAAGAAAATGGCGTACTCAAAATTTTTCGGAAAAAATCGCCGGAAACCCGAAATTCTTGCGGGACCCACGGAAATATTGGTGGGACCCACAGAAATATTCCTCAGAAAATATCTTGTGGGACCCACAAAATATCCTATGGAAATATCTTGTGGGCCCCACCTCAAAAGGAACCTCTAGGAATTTAAAAGAAGCCAAGGGGTAAAAGGGGCATGGAAAAACCCAAGAGGAGGTGGGCTTGGGCTATAAATAGCCCTCCCCACTCTCTCTCTTCTCATAATTTCGACCCCCCCTCTCTCTCTTGCCTTCTCTCTCTCTCCTAAACCTCCCCTACCTAGCCTAGCCCACCTGAGCCCACCTGACATGGTCTGAGCCTGCCTGACTTAGCCTGAGCCTGCCTGACCTGGTCCTAACCCACCTGACCTGGGTCTGAACCCACTTGACCTGGTCCAAACCCAGTTGACTTGACTTGAACCTAGTTGGGTTTAAAGTCAAAGTCAAAGTCCTTTTTGGTCCAGATTCCGGTTTGGGTTTCTGAACCCAGACTTAGCCTACTTGAGCTGAGTTCGAACCTGCTGAACCCAGTTGACTTGGATTGAACCCTGTTTGGTTCAAACCACTTAGGTTGAGTAGCTTGACCTGCTCTACCTCTTTCTCAACTAAGTCAGCTTTATCTGACTTAGTCTGACCTCTCGAAGGAAGGCTCGAAGCCAAAGAAGCAACTCGGAGCCGTTTCTTCCACGATTTGAAGTAAGTTCGCTTCGTTGATCCATCTCTCTCAAGTATTTGATTGTTTGTATATAGAATATACTTTCTGAAGTAGTATCTTGCTTTAGTTCTTGATTGAGCCCTTTTTGGACACTTCGGTGTTCACCCGCTCGTCTCGTAACTATCGTTGGATATATCTATGTTCAAACACGCAGTATATGCGTTTTTAAAATGGTATCTCGCCCTAGTTCTTGGTTGAGCCCTTTAGAACACTTCGGTGTTCACCCGCTCGCCTCGTAACTATCGTTGGATGCGGATCTAGGTGTATATCTGCTGATTCTGCCGACGCGTCTTATATCGCACAGGCTATGTAATTTACCTTTGCCGTCGCGTCGTATGATGACAAGGCTCCCTGCTTTCTGCACTTCCGATTACTGCACTTCCGATTATGCATTTACTTACGCAGTCGCGTCGAACGATGCCAAGGCTCCTGCTTTCTGCAATGTATTTACTTACGCCGTCGCGTCGAACGATGCCAAGGCTTCTGCTTTGTTATATATGTAGAATATTTCGTTCAGTTACACACCCTGAACAATAGTATATGCATTTCTTTACGCCGCCGCTGTATAAAGCACATGCTTCTGCTTATACTACATATATGGCGCATAAATGAGCGTTCAAATGGAGATCAACTCCAAATCGCCAATGCGATTCCTTGACCGCTCCTCGTTCAAAACTCTGCTTGACGAATGAAGCCCCTATTGGAAAGGCTTCGCTTTTTGGCAAAATACTCTTTACGTAAAGACTAAGTTAATTACGTATGGCCTGGCTATGGCCAAGGGTTCCTGCAACCTTGATGGATGCAAAGTACGCACAACGGTGCGCATCCATTTCCCCGAATTAAGCGTGGCGATTTCCTACTAAAGAGGGGAGATGCCGCTGAAATGGATAAAAGAAACGCACGCTTTCTCCGTAAAAGAGAGGAAGTGCTGCTGAAATTTCTGAAGAAGCTAAGAATAGCTCAGAAAGAACGTAGCAGGATACTCTGACATATAGCAGAGTGCTACCCAGTTCATGGTTTGCCCTCTACAACGTAGAAGGGTTCGTCGCACCACTGCCGGTAGAGCAGGAGAGGTGCTGACGAAATGGTTGGCAGAAGAGCTGCCAGAACCAATGGAACAGCATAATGATGTCCGTTGATGGAACGATGCCAGAATGGCTCGTATCTCTGTGCCTGCAAGGGCACCTTGCTCGTAAGGGCCGTCGAGCCAGAGTAGAGGTTGTGCCTTGACTAGGTTTGAACTCGTTGCGTAAAAATACGCCGAGTAGCCGATCTATTTAGATCGAGTCATATGCATGCTCATTGAGAACGGTTACACAACCAGACTCGTAAGGGCTGATGAGCCAGAGTGTGTTGTTTCCACCCAAAGAGGTGTGATGCTCGTGGTGGCCGAAGTGCCAAGAGCGGTGTTCTGCATGCATATGAATAAGACTTAAGGTCTCACATACCCCGCGGTTGAAAATCGTGTTAGGGGTACCCCCTCAGTAATGACTGTGTTGGGGCAGACTGAATGGGGTCGGGTACATACTCCCGTAGTGCTAAAAGCACGGGCTGCCTAAATGGCATGCAGATTCTGTCCAAGTAATTGTAAGACTGGCAGACCCCTTAAGAAATTATGCTCACTGTGGAATGACAGTGATGGTACAGCCTTGAGTGACATGTATTTTACTTTGGACCTGATAGAGTCCACGATGGCCTCAGTCACTCATGGGTTTTGGGGTCGTGGTTATCCTTAAGATCTAAGGATTGAACCCACCTACTGCAAGTAGAGGATGCATCCGAATATGGGCCTAGTAGGATTCTCCCAGTTGAAACACACTGCCCTACTATGGATAGGGTCAACAGGCCTCTGGGGTATCTAAAATACATAGAATAATCAACCCCCAGAACGTCGCGTTGATGCCCGGACAATAGCTCTACCTGCGTACCAAAGGCGGGAGCGGTTAATTATCAAACAATGCATTAGTTCTAGGTACAGCGATGCTTTGAATGTATGAGTGGATGACGTGTTGAGTCAGTCCTGCATAACCTTTGTGAAGGTGTCATGTTCGGTATACTACTGGACTGACTGGGCGAAGACCCGTGTTGTATTCGCACGACTAAGCGAAACTCGAGGAGTTGTCCTTAGATGCGTGGGATACGGATGTGCCAAGTATGAAGACTTGAGCTAGACATCACTTTGAGACCCGAAAGAGGTCATGGCTAAGTCGTGGAGACTTATGCGGCTATTCAAATCACAGTCCTGAAAAGGCTTGCTCTAAGTCATGAAGACTCGAGCGGATGTTCAACTCATAGCCCTGAGGAGGCTCCTGCGATATACGCTAAGTCTTGGAGGCTTGAGCGTCGTTATTGCGCATTGCGACCCTGAGTGGTCATTATCGTACTTGAGTTGAATGGTTACATGATTGCATGCTTACCAGACCATCAGTGGTTCTGACCCCGTTTTATGGGGATTTCAGGTGTTGGACCTGCGTGGCGATATGCGGAGCAAGGCGGCATCGAGTTCCAGGGTTTCTCTAGACAGAGTTGTACTGCTTCCTTTTTATTGAACCTACACTGCTTTCCTAAGCAGTAGTGTTGTAATAAACATATGTTTTCGATAAAATGGAACACTTTGGTGGTCAATGAGTTGCTTGGCCACATACCTGCAACGTGCTCGGAGTTTTCTAAAACTGACGACTCATTATCGTCTGATTCCGCTGCTAAAAGCTTTTCTAAGTTCCGCTGCAAAGAAAAAAAAAAAGAAATTCATGAAAATTTTAACTTAGCTTTGTTTTGGAAATCCGGGGCGTTACACTAGAAGTGACATGTGTCACCTACTTTTCTAAGAAAAGTAGGGAGAGACATGTGTCAGTCTGCTTTTTTTGAAGAAGGGAGAGAGTGACACGTGTCTCTTGCAGGAGACACATTTCAAATGGCGCCACCTCAGAGGAGACAAGCTTTACTTTTTCTAAACAGGGCAGCACATGACACGTGGCATCTCATGGTGACCTGGGAATGACACATGGCACAGAGTGAAGATGGTGAACATGTGGCGCCATCTTAAAGAGGCCCCACACTGGCACTTGGCAAAGAAATGGAAAGAGAGAGAAGATGACAAGTGGCGCCACCTCTAGGTGAACCCCATGCTGACACATGGCAAGTAAATGAGAGAAGATGGAAAAGACAAGTGGCGCCAATCCAGGGACAAGGCTCCTATATTTTTGGGTTTTTTTCAAAATTCAGGTTTTTCAAAAGAAAAGTTTATGTGACACCACCTGAGGGTGGGCCCCACATCGCTTCTTTTTTGAAATAAGGACAAGACAGTAAAACCACTTTTTGGAATTTTCATAAAATTTTGGACTAATTGGCAAAACATAAATTTTGAAAAGAGTTGGCCCCTATAGGGCGATTTTGTAAAAGGAAGATATTTGAAATTGTTGACAAAAGGGCAAAATCTAAGATAAGGTGGCTGAAATCCATATTGAAAACTATCCAGATCATTTTTATGAGGAAATATTTTGAAATTCAGAGTCCTGGGGGTAAAATGGGAAGAATTGATAATTTTGAAGACCCAGGGTTTTGAAATTGATTTTTAAAAGAGTTGAAATTCGAATCTGGATTAAAATTTTGAAATTGAGAGTTCTGGACATCGAAATGACATGTTGTGCAGTGCGGTGATATGAAATGCTCATGTCCTGATATGAAATGTCATGTTTTATGAAATGTAATCCTGAACCAGGATTTGGAGATTCTCGTCTCTTGTCAGGAGTAGAATTTTGAACATCTGAGCTAAAATAGAGAAATTTTGAGAGTTGCAGATGCAAATTGGACTTTTGCAAGTTCCGAGCTCAGAAAATGACCATTTTGCCCTTTGGCGATTTCAGAGGCTGGATGATGATGCTTGGTGAAAATGTCGGAGAGGTGAATGAAAATTTGGGGTGTTTACAAATGCCCCTCTTTGCTACTAAGCCGGCTTGTGGCCAAGCTTAGTGGCAAAGAAAAACACACCAAATTTGGGCTATATATATAAAATGCCTCAGTTAGAAGGATCTGACTGGGTATGAAGAAATTAGCCCGAGGAAGATGGTAGATATGAAATGGAGAATGAAGAGAAATAGATTTACTTTATGAGAGTGAACTTCAGGATTTTGCCCTTAACCTGGATGGGATACAAAATGCTTTGTATGGAACGAAGCTCAGCTTTGACCCTTAACCTGATTGGGGAATGAAATTTCTCATTGAAATGAGATTCAGATTTGTACCCTTAACCTGATCGGGCGAAAAATGAAATACCTCTTTGATTGAGGCTCAGGTTTGTATCCTTATCCTGATCGGGCGAGAAATAGAATACCTCTTTGAATGAGGCTCAGGTTTGTACCCTTATCCTGATCGGGCGGAAAATGGAATACCTCTTTGAATGAGGCTCAAGTTTGTACCCTTATCCTGATCGGGCGAGAAATGGAATACCTCATCAAAGGAGGCTCAGGTTTGTGCCCTTATCTTGATCAGGCGGAAAATGAAATGGAGTCCTCGAAAGAAGAGACCATGATGGAACCTTCAGATTTTGCATAATAAATCTGACAAGGGTTTTGCAAAAGGAAGGAAAATGGGGTCCCTAAAGCTTGAAAAGGGGTTGATTTTGGGCATCTCATTGCTGAGACTAAATAGCTTTTGAAATTGCCTTTTGCGAGAAAATGATAAGTGGTTCGAGCTCGAACCAAAATGGGACTGTCTATGGTGGGACAGTGGGGACACAGGAAAGTGTGTGAATCTGAGAGCTCACGCTCTCAGACAAGGGAAGGAACCAAGTCCTTAAGAGGGATTGAAAATTGGTGTCAGGATGTATCAAAAACGGACATCAAGCTCTCACTTCACGTCAGGATAGCTAGAAAATATTGTTAGAATGTTGAAAATTTTGTTGTTGATTCAAAATATTTGAAAATGATGCACATTGTTGCAAAGATATTCCTTCTTTTCTACCTGAAGTGTTACCTCCAAACGAGATTGACTTCGTAGAATCGAGATTTGAAATCCAAATTGCTTGCAATTGACCTTCTTCAAGGAAGTTATCAATTTCCTTGATATGAACAGGAAAGAGAATTTGATATTATGAAAGCAATTGATAAAATGATATTGATAATAGAATTTCACAAGTTTAAAGAGGATTCTTGATAGATTTGGTAGTTTGATATCCTGGGAGCTTCTCTCATGATAATCTTTCTGCACTCTTTTTGGGCTCTTTTGGGTTTTGGCTACATTCTCCTTCCTTTTGGAGATGTCTTGACTTTTCTCTCTTTCTTTTTCCTCTCTTTCTCTCTTTTGAGAAGGGTACGTCACAAGCTCCTTCAACTTGGAGATGTTTTGATCCTTCTTCGACGATGTTGGCTCATGGGTTAGAGATCTTTAGATGATAGCTGAAATTAAATATCTTTTGGGGATTGTCGGGAGGTTCATCGCATCTGCCTTCATCTCGACAGTGCTTTGGACTTTCTCTGGAAGGATCCGTCACAAACTCTGTCATCTTGGAGATGTTTCAAATCTTCGTTGGCCCCGGGGGTCTGCTCGCTTAATTCACCTTCATCTTGACGACAATTGAGGGATCCCCTTTGCGAATATTTAATTGCAGCTTATGTGATTTTGAGGAAACAAGGCTTGGGTGAATTCTCTCCTTTTATAGCGCTCAGGATATTTCCACAGTCCCATCTTTACAAGAATAATCTTTAGACATGTGCCATAACTGCGATCAATATCAATCACCTACGACTTTTTAATAACATTGGATCTTCTTTTCTGGCCATATCGAGGATTTATCCTTCATCCTTTTGGTTGGCCAATAAAAAGAATTTGAATTTTGAATCTCTTTTCGCAAAAGCTTCACTCTTTTGGGAGTAATGCTAAAGGTATTCTGAGGTAAAAATTTATGCAATTAAGATTTTGAAATCAACAGGTAATTGATTGACAGATTGACAAAATTTTCTTGAAATCCTTGGTGAAAGAGAGCCTTTGAGGTCTGACTCAATACATCCGTGACGAAAATTATCTTCTCCTTTCCCCAAAGGAGGCGACTATCAGTTCACTGGGAACAATATCAGTTCAATTAAGAACGATCATCGCTGGGAATAATATCAGTTCAATGAAGAACGACCATTGGTTCATTTGGAAATGCTATCAGTTCAATTAAGAACGACTATCAGTTTACTCGGAACATTATCAGTTCAATGAAGAACAACTATCAGTTCACTTGGAACACTATCGGTTCAATTAAGAACGACTATTAGTTCACTTGGAACATTATCAGTTCAATGAAGAACAACTATCAGTTCACTTGGAACACTATCAGTTCAATGAAGAACGACTATTACTTCACTGCAAACATTATCAGTTCAATGAAGAATGACTATCAGTTCGCTGGGAACACTATCAGTTCAAGGAAGAACGATTATCAGTTCGCTGGGAACATTATCAGTTAAAAGAAGAACGACTATCAGTTCATTGGGAACATTATCAGTTCAATGAAGAACGACTATCAGTTCGCTAGGAACACTATCAGTTCAAGGAAGAACGATTATCAGTTCGCTGGGAACATTATCAGTTCAATGAAGAACGACTATCAGTTCGCTGGGAACACTATTAGTTCAAGGAAAAACGACTATCAGTTCGCTGGGAACATTATCAGTTCACTTGGAACACTATCAGTTCACTTGGAACACTATCAGTTCAATGAAGAACGACTATCAGTTCGCTTAGAACACTATCAGTTCAATGAAGAACGACTATCAGTTCACTTGGAACACTATCAGTTCAATGAGGAACGACTATCAGTTCGATGGGAACACTATCAGTTCAATGAAGAACGACTATCAGTTCGCTTAGAACACTATCAGTTCAATGAAGAATGACTATCAATTCGATGAAGAACGACTATCAGTTCACTTGAAACACTATCAGATCGATGAAGAACGATTATCAGTTCGCTTAGGAACACTATCAGTTCACTTGGAACACTATCAGTTTAATAAAGAACGACTATCAGTTCGATGAAGAACGACTATCGGTTCACTTGAAACACTATCAGTTCGATGAAGAATGATTATCAGTTCGCTTGGAAACACTATCAGTTTGATGAAGAACAATTATCAGTTCGCTTGGAACACTATAAGTTCAATGAAGAACGACTATCATTTCACTTGGAACACTATCAGTTCGATGAAGAACGACTATCAGTTCGCTTGGGAACACTATCAGTTTGATGAAGAACGATTATCAGTTCGCTTGGAACACTTATCAGTTCACTTTGAACACTATCAGTTCAATGAAGAACGATGTGATCATCGCAAAAATTTTCCTCTCTTGTGGTTTCTCTCTTTTCCTTTTCTAACCTCTATTCTCCTCCTTTTTGAAAGGAGAAGGATAAAAGAGAGAAAATAAAGAGAGAAGAGAGAAGAAGAGAGAGAAACTCTTTTGCGGGGTCTCACTTGACCTTGATTTGAAAATATTTAGAAAATTACTCGCCTCCGTTTTGAAATATATTGCGAGAAAAATGGAGAGACGGGATTCGCTCATTGGTACGAGGTTCCACCGTTCCTGGCGCCTTTACCAGAGGTAATCGAACCAAGGATCAAATTTATGCCTTTTGCTTTGCCTAAATATCATCTAAGAATTTACCCTAAATATCTAAATGCACAAAGAATCATGCTTGTGCAATGCAAAGATGTATGCTCTTTTTGAAAAATGTTTTGAAAATTTCCAAGTATTCGGAGATGAACTTGAAGAAATGATGGAATCGAACTTTGAGATAGATCAGGGAAGTTCTAAATTTTTGAAGTAACTCAGAGTTGGAACAATAAATCTTGATTTTGAGAAAGAATGACTTGAAACTTTGAAAATGAAGTTTCAAAGTCAGAAATGGACTTTGAATTTGAACTTGAATTTAGGAAAGGAAATGAATACTTGAGATGGAATTGAATTTAGATTTTGAAGTTTGAAATTTAGAATGGATCTGAGAAATCCAAATGGTATTTAAAAATAGAGATGAATTTAAGGAATTCAGATGTGATTTGTAGATGGATTTAGATTTGAAATATGGAAATGAAATGAAATTGGATTTGAAAAAGTTGGATTTGGGAATGAAATTGGATTCTGGATCCTGGAATGGATTCGGATCTTGAAGTCTAAGTTTTTGGATTTGAGTTTTTGAAAGTCAAAAATGGGACTTTTGAGTATGGATCTGGGTTTTGAAAACCCAGATTGAATTTAAAACTTAGAAAAGGCCAAGCTTTTGAGATTCAGGAACAATCTCAAACTTTGATTTTTGGATTTGGAAGATGAACTTGGTTTTGAATTTGAAGATGAGTCAGAAGTTTCAAAGTTAATTTGAACTTTGAATTTTCATTTAGATTTGGAATTTTGGATATACAAGTGAATTTCAAAGTCAATTTGGACTTTGAATTTGAAGTTAGAATTTGAATTTTGGATATACAAGTGGATTTCAAAGTCAAATTGGACTTTTGAATTTTGAAGTTAGAATTTGGGATCAGGAGATGAATCAGAATTTCCAATTGAATTTAGAAATTGAATCTTGAATATACAAATGAATTTCAAAGTCAAATTAGACCTTGAATTTTGAAGTTTGAATTTTGAAACTTTAGAAAATGAATCAAGAATCTCAAAGTTAAATTAAACTTTGAGTTTGATTGGAGTTTTGAATATAAAATGAATTTGAAATTTCAAAGTCAAATTGAACTTTGATATCTGATTTGAGTTTTGAATATAAAATGAATTTGAAATCTCAAAGTTAAATTGAACTTTGAGATTTGAAAATGAAATAGGATTTGAAAAATGAAAGGATGGATTGGATTTTATAAGAATTGAAGATAGATTGAGGAGATATTTACATCACTTGGAGTTTTTGAAAAAGGAATTTTGAAAAATATGATGCAGTTCTATCCTAAATGATGAATGATTTTAAAGAATTTAAAATTTGGGTTTTTGAAAAGCTATTACATTCTTTAAATGAATTAAAACAAGATTGAAGATATAATACATCCTTGACTATGGTCATTGAATGTATTATATAATAATCTATGTTTAGATTCAAGTGAAGAATGAAACATATTTTGTGCTTTTATAGAGTTTAAAATGAAATTAATTCTCAATATACCCTGACTATGGCCATTGGTATATATATATATTGAATTAATTTTAAGTTAAACTCTGATAAAAGATGAAATATTTAAAAATATGATGATTTTTAAAAAAGGATCCAGTGTGGACCTAGTGTTATTTTGTAAAAGATAAAAATACTAAGTTGTGTCCACATCCTGACTATGGCCATTGATGTGGATCATCAACTTAGGATCAATTACCTCTTACGAAATGGTGCACGTGCCATTCGTGTTTCACCATTGTGAGAATTTGAGAAATAAGGGCAAAATGTATGAAAACAAGCAATTCATGATGTTTACAATGCTCATTCACTCTACCTAAAGCAGGAGATGTAGACTCTCATTAAGATCTAACTATTACAATACATAAAATTTAAATTTATAACTCTAAGTAATGATATTTTTCATGTATTCCCTGCAAAACAACTGGTTAGTATGCAAAGGGGAAGAAAATTTGTACATACCATATGGGTGTGAATAGTAAAAGAATGCTCACATGCCGAAGCATTTGAGACCTAAAAGTGTGGAAGTATGATATTATATATATATATATATATATATATATATATATATATATATATATATATATATATATATATATATATATATACCTATATACATATATGTATATATACGTATATATCTATATATAGGAGGAATGATATGGTAAACAAGTGTTTCATATTTAAGCCAGAGATGTGTTGCCGAACGGGCCCGAAATCCGTTTTTTCCTATGAAAGGATGATGCTCAGTAGCTTCCGGGTTGAATTCAATTCATCATAGAAGTTGGGTTTGACACAATCAGTGGCTAGAATTACTACATGGGATGGTGACTCTTGCTTATTGATTCATTGTTTTAACAATGGATGAATCAGTGAATCAGGCCATGAATGTGTCACTGTGAAAATATGGATGGACCAATGGGAACTGCTGCGGCAAGGAAATCCTAGAACACAAAAAAATGAATAAAAGAAAACTGAGAGAAGGGCATCGGCCACAGGGGATGGCCATGGAGCCGTGGGAATGGGCAACTCTTGGATTGCTGGGAGTGTACAGTGGAGTTGAAATATGAAAAGTGTTGTGAAACAGGGGGTGAAAAGTACACAATAGGTTGGAATGCTACAAGAAATAGAAACTACATTCCTATGTCCAGCAAACTGGGCTAGGATGACATGCCCAACTTAATCCTTCAATGATCAATCCAGTAGTCGGATCAATGACTACCGACATTCCATCAATTGCTTCCCTTTAATGTCATCTCTTAGTTGAAATTATTTAACACAGCAGAACATGAGGACAATGGTTTAACTAAATTTGTTTGATACTTAACCATAAATAATTTTGGCAGTCATGACAGTCATGGAGCAATGTAACCATAAGAATGAACAACTGTTACAGCTATACATTTGGAATTTAAATAACATGTTACAGTTTTATTTACCTATCAAGATGACTGTTGATCTTGGATTTAAAAAAAAAAAAAACTTTCAAGATATCTATTGTGAGCCCACCGGTAAAGAATATTTCAATCTAACTGATAAAACTAATTGCAGAAACTACTCTGAATGAACAGATGATCATGCATATAATTTAGAGTTTATTAACATTTAAATATGCATGATTTTATGAAATAATGTTTCAAAAACCCAATTTTATGTTAGTTTTTTAGTAAATGTGCTAAAATGATTTAAAATTAGAAAATGAATAAAAAATAGTTTTATTTTACATTCTTATACCTATTTTAGTTTTAGTTGGTTTTAGTTTTTATTAAAAAGAAAAAAAAAATAAAATATAAAAAAAATTAGAAAAATAGTTTTATTCAATTTAAGTGTTTTTTTTTTTTTAGAAAAGAAAAGAAAAAAATATAGTAGATTAGTTTTGAAGTTCTTTTATAAATAGTTTTGTTTTTGAAAAGTTTCACAGTTTTCTTTACTTTTGAAAAGAAAAAAAAATAATTAAAAAAAAAAAAAATTAAAACGAAGAAGAAGAAAAACTAATTAGAAGAAGAAGAAGAAGAACGACTTATCGGTGAAGGAAGAGGTGGCTTCCACTTCAGGCGCCGCAATCGACTGGAAATTTCCTTGCCACCGGATGAGGATGATCGGCTGCTGCTGCTGCTGGAAAAAGAAGAAGAAGAAGAAGAAGAAGGAAATGAGGGAATCCGACAATTAGGAAAAACAGAAGGAAGAGATGAAAAACAGAGGGGGAAAAGAGAATTTTTGGCGCACAAAACTGGAGCCCCTTCCGATCTGTTGTACGCCCCTTTTTAAAAGGGTTTAAACCGGTTGGAACCGGTTTGAAACAACCCCTTTTTATTTTCAAAACTTCCAAACCGGTTCCAGCCGGTTTGGTTTTTACTTGCTACTTTTTTTTAAAAATACAAACCGGTTCCACCCGGTTTGTATTCTTATTTATTTTTTTTTATTTTTTTTTTATTTTTTTTTATTTTTTTTTCTTTTCAAAAGTAAAGAAAACTGTGAAACTTTTCAAAAACAAAACTATTTATAAAAGAACTTCAAAACTAATCTACTATATTTTTTTCTTTTCTTTTCTAAAAAAAAAAACACTTAAATTGAATAAAACTATTTTTCTAATTTTTTTTATATTTTCTTTTTTTTTCTTTTTAATAAAAACTAAAACCAACTAAAACAAAAATAGGTATAAGAATGTAAAATAAAACTATTTTTTATTCATTTTCTAATTTTAAATCATTTTAGCACATTTACTCAAAAACTAACATTAAATTGGGTTTTTGAAACATTATTTCATAAAATCATGCATATTTAAATGTTAATAAACTCTGAATTATATGCATGATCAAATACCCCCATGCTTATGTTTTGCTAGTCCTCGAGCAAACTAGAAAAATGCAAGAAATCAAACTATCACCTAACTCACTTTCGTAGGAATCACGGTTGCATTTAGCTCATGCAACAAGCCCTTTCACCCCCTGGGTTACCCCAGTGGACGAGTAAGGTCTCGTGAGGGTTTGCAGTGATGCTACCCACAAACATCTCTGTCATGTATGCAAAATATTACACATCCTCATAAGCAGTAGGTAATCAAAGACTTTATTTTCACAAATATTTCCTGTTATTTCAAAATCAAAATATAATTAGATTCTTTTATGCACCACCACAGAAAAGAATTTCTTTCACTTTTCTAAAATATCACAATTATTTATGTTTTATTCTTAGAAAATCCAATAAAAACATATTATTATTTACTTATCCTCACTCATATGTTTTCTGCACAGGTTTTCTCAATCACACTTCTAAGCATTGAACTTTTCTTTCTTTTTAAGCTCTTTTATCTCTCTTTTTTTTTTCTTTTCTTTTCACGCTTTTTCTTTTTGCGCACTTATTTTTCTCATATAGCTTGCGTGTGATCTGCTTATATGCCTTGTGCAATGTCAATATCTTCTATACTTTTTTTCATACCAAAAGATATCAACTAAGACATAAAAGTGACTTCCTTCATTCACCCTTATAACATGAGAGTCAAACATTTCAACTTGTATCTGTTCTCAGTTACTTAGGATCACGAAGTTTTCCACTCTCCTTTTCGAAAATGGAATTAAAAGTTTCAACTTACATCTAAGTTCCATCTACTAAGGATTGTGGAATTATCCAAACAACCTAACGCATGCTTTTTCTCAGTTTTTGAGCTCATTTTTATGCTTTTGTTCATTTGCTTAGTTTTTCAAAAATAAAACTGTGCATATTCATATTTATGACTCAAAATAAATTCTAACATGTATCTATCATCATTTCCTCGAAATCCGCATAAACAACCATAATTTTTAGATCTATGTCAGAAAAATTTTCGTGGGGGCTTAAAAATCCTCTAAAAACATCAGATTTGAAATAACATTCATATAAGTTCAAACTCTTTCTTTAAAAATCTACTTTTTATGAGAGATGTGTAAACATGTGCAAGAACGTAGACAAAAATATTCTGGTGAGCTACTACACCCTCCCCCATGCTTGAATTACATTGTCCCAGTGGCATTCCCCCATGCTTATGTGAAACTAAGTGAATGCACATGAGATAAAATCAATGAGGGAAAGAAAGTAAACTCAATGAAATCTAAAATGTGAAAATATGCCTACCATGATTATGGTTTATGAATTATGCACATGAACTATATGAAAGTACTCTTAAAAAAATTGTTTTTCTATGAATATTTACAAAATTTTTAAAATATATACAAACATGTGTGAGTCCTAAACTTCTAAAAGATCAACATCCTCAATGTCTTGTCCTGTCACAATATCTGAGATATAAGGCTTCAGCCGTTGCCCATTTACTTTAAAAATAGCACCCGTACGAGGGTCAAAAAGATCTATCGCTCCATATGGAAACACCCTATGCACAACAAATGGACCATTCCATCTTGACTTCAACTTACCTGGAAAAAGATGAAGACGTGAATGATAAAGCCATACCTTTTGCCCAGGCTCGAACTGTTTCCTAACAATATATCGATCATGAAAATGCTTAGTTCGAGCTTTGTAAATCTTTGCACTCTCATAGGCTTCATTACGCAATTCCTCTAGCTCACTCAACTGTAATTTCTCTCGACTCCAGCTTGGGTCATGTTGAAATTGAATTTTTTTATAGCCCAATATGCTCTATGTTCTAACTCAACAGGAAGATGGCAAGGTTTCCCGAAAACTAATCGAAATGGTGACATACCAATCGGGGTCTTGAAAGCAATCTTATAAGCCCACAAGGCATCATCAAGGCGCTGAGACCAATCCTTGCGGTCTGGTCTGACTGTCTTTTCAAGAATCCTCTTTATCTCCCTGTTAGATACCTCAACTTGGCCACTGGTTTGTGGGTGGTAAGGTGTAGCAATCCGATGATGCACAGAATATTTCCTAAGTAAGGAAGCTACCTGCACATTACGAAAATGCGTACCACCATCACTGATGATCGCTCTAGGAACTCCGAACCGACTAAAAATGTTGTGCTTGATAAACCGAAGCACCTCTTTATGATCATTGGTCCGGGTGGCCACAGCCTCGACCCATTTTGAAACATAATCAACCGCCACTAAAATATATGTAAATCCAAATGATGGCGGAAAAGGACCCATGAAATCAATGCCCCAAACATCAAAAATTTCCACAATCAGAATAGGTAAAAGAGGCATCATGTCGCGCTTGGTAATGCGACCTGTTTGCTGACATCGCAAACACTTCCTACAGAATTCGTGAGCATCTCTATGAAGTGTGGGCCACCAAAATCCAGACTGAAGGACCTTTGCAGCGGTCTTTCGACTAGAAAAATGACCTCCACAAGCTAAAGAATGACAAAATGATAAAATGGAATGATACTCTTCTTCGGGCACACATCTCCGAATCATCTGGTCCGGGCATGATCTAAATAATTCTGGTTCCTCCCAAAAATAATGTTTCACCTGGGCAAAAAATCTATCTTTTTCATTCCAGTTCCAGTGCGCAGGATACTCTCTAGTAACCAGAAAATTTACGATATTCGCAAACCAAGGTAAACGCTTGACATGAAATAACTGCTCATCTGGAAAAGAATCAACAATCTGTCCTTGATCAATAGATGAATCTATAGTCAGTCTAGACAGATGATCTGCTACAAGATTCTTACATCCACTCTTATCTCGAATCTCAATATCAAATTATTGTAACAGAAGAATCCAACGAATGAGACGCGGTTTAGCATCCTTTTTACTCATCAAATATCTCAATGCAGCATGATCTGAGTAAATGATAACTTTGGAGCCTAACAAATATGATCGAAACTTCTCAAGTGCAAATACAACAGCTAGTAACTCCTTCTCAGTGGTAGTATAATGCATTTGTGTGTCAGAAAGAGTCCTACTAGCATAATGAATAACATGAGATCGTTTCTCAATTTTCTGTCCTAAAATAGCTCCAACCGCATAATCTGAAGCGTCACACATAATCTCAAAAGGCACTGACCACTCAGAAGATCTGAGAATAGGAGCAGTGGTCAATGCTTCCTTTAGGGCTAAAAATGCCTTCAGACAGGCATCATCAAACACAAACGACTGATCTTTCGACAACAGGTTACACAACCGTCTAGAAATCTGACTAAAATCCTTAATGAACCGTCTATAGAAACCTGCATGCCCTAAAAATGAACGCACTTGCCTCACAGAGGTCGGTGGAGCTAATTTGACAATGGTCTCCACTTTGGCCTTATCGACCTCAATACCTTTCTCAGACACAATATGTCCAAGAACAATCCCCTGCTGTACCATGAAATGACTCTTTTCCCAACTCAACACTAGATTTGTCTCCCTACAGCACTGAAGTACACGAGATAATTTTTGGAGACAATCATCAAAAGAAGAGCCATAAACCGAGAAATCGTCCATGAAAATCTCAAGGACATCATCCATCATGTCAGAGAAAATCGCCATCATACATCTCTGAAATGTAGCCGGGGCATTACAAAGCCCAAACGGCATCCTCCTATACGCAAATGTACCATAGGGACAGGTAAATGTCATCTTATCTTGATCCTCGGGATGAACGGCCACCTGGTTATATCCGGAATATCCATCTAAAAAGCAATAATATTGCTGGCCTGCAAGTCTTTCTAAAATTTGGTCGATGAACGGTAACGGGAAATGATCTTTCCTAGTTGCACTGTTCAACTTCCTATAGTCAATACATACTCGCCATCCCGTAGTAATCCTCATGGGAATGCTCTCTCCTTTCTCATTCTTTTCCACAGTGAGCCCAGACTTTTTGGGAACAACCTTGGTAGGACTCACCCACTGACTATCGGAGATAGGATAAATAATCCCAGCATCTAACAATTTAACTACTTCCTTCTTCACCACTTCTTTCATGTGAGGATTTAATCTCCTTTGTGATTCTCTTGAGGGTTTAGCTCCCTCATCCATAATGATCCGATGCATACAAAAGGAGGGGTCAATCCCCTTTAAATCCGCCACAGACCATCCAATAGCTTCCTTGTGCTCATGTAAAACCTGTAACAACTGATGCTCCTGTGAATTTGTCAGGTTTGCAGAAATAATAACTGGGAGAGTCTGCTCTTTTCCTAAAAAGACATACTTGAGTGAAGCTGGTAAAGGCTTCAACTCCAACTCTGGGGGACTCTCTATCGATGGCTTTGCGGGCTTCTCAGCTAACTCTGGAAGTGGTTCAGGATGGCAAATCCCACTGACATTATCTGCCTCACTATCTATCATATCAAGGCGATCCTCTTTGAATGATTCATCAATCTCCTCTTGAGGTGGATCACTCAACAACCAATCATTTTCAGCTTCTATAATATCTTGAATGATATCAACCTCAAAAGAAGCTTCTTCAGTATCAGACTCCATCGATGCACAAAAAATGTTCATCCTCATTTTCCTATTTCCAAATGAAACATCCATTTCACCAGTGCGGCAATTGATGCACGCATTGGCGGTAGCTAGGAAAGGGCGACCAAGAATAATAGGAGTCTGTCTGATGCTATCAACTCCCTCCATATCTAATATCACGAAGTCGACAGGGAAATAACAATCCTCCACCTTGACTAACACATCTTCAAGTATCCCTCTCGGGACCTTAATCGATCTATCCGCTAATTGAAACGTCATAGGTGTGGATTTCATCTCTTTCAATCCAAATTTGTCATAGAAGAAACCCGGTAAAATGTTAACACTTGCCCCAAGGTCAAGCAAAGCACGCTCAACAGTAATGTTTCCTATGACACATGAGATGATAGGGGTCCCTGGGTCCTTAAGTTTGGGTGGAGTCTGGTGTTGCAATACTGCACTGATCTGCTCTGTCAAATATATTTTCTTCTGCGCATGGGACCTCAACTTCCTTTTCTGCGTACAAAGCTCTTTGAGGAACTTTGCATATGCAGGGACTTGCTGGATGGCATCTAGTAAGGGAATGTTTATATGGACGTGCTTGAATATCTCAAGCATCTCTTGCATGTTTACTCCCGACTTACCTAATGCTCTCGGTTTCTCTAACGCCTCAGGAAAGGGGGCTTTAGGAATATGGGTTGTGGAAGGCCCAAATGGAAGAACCTTCTCGCTTTCCTGAGGTACAACATTAGGGACAGGCTGCTTCTTACTTATCTTCTCTCTTTCTTCTGCAGCCTCCCTCGAATGGTACTGCTTCCCACTTCTAAGGGTTACTACTGCCTGAGCTTGCTCTTGATGTGTATCTGTCATATGCAAACTCTGCAGAGGTTCTTTACCCCTAGGGTTAACTATAGGCTGACTAGGCAATGCTCCCTCACTTCTCCTGCTAAGTGCTTCAGCGAGCTGCCCCATTTGAGTTTCTAACTTTGAAATTGACTGGGTATGTGAGCTCAAATTTGCCTTAATATCTGAAAATGCTTGTATCATTTTGTCCTCGAAAGACTGACTATGTGAAGGCTCCTGAAAATGGATTTGATTATACGCAGGTTGGGCTGAAGGATCATTGGATCTGTGAAATCCAGGTGTATAACCACCTTGCCTGGATTGATTCTGGGAAGGGTTAGGAGCTTGGGCTTGTGAGTTACGCCATGAGAAATTTGGATGGTTTCGCCAGCCCGGGTTGTAAGTATTGGCAAATGGATTGGGTACGGGCCTAGCGAAGTTCTGAGCCATCTGAGCCTGCTCTTGGACAAACTCAGGATACTGTGACGCAGCTGGACACTGAAGAACATGGTGTGCAGGACTTGCACACAACGCACACACCTGCATGGCAGGAGAGGGACCCAACAACAATTGATCTAATTTCTGGGACAGTTGGTCTACCTTGTTGCTCAACTCAAGGTTCATCCCTATTTCAAAAATACCTGCCTTCTTAGTACTATCCTGTACAGGTGTAACTCTATCAGACCGTGAAGCTGTCGCGTGGTGCATCGAATTCTCGCCTAATGTCTCAAAGAGCAACCACGCTTCATCCTCACTCTTGAGCATGAAAGTGCCCCCACATGCGGCATCAACCATTTGACGATTCTTCTCAGTAAGACCGTCATAGAAATATTGCACAAGTTGCCATCGAGGCACCTGGTGGTGGGGACACTTGCGGAGAAGATCCTTCATCCTCTCCCAAGTCTCATGAAACAGTTCCCCCTCTATTTGCGTAAAACTGGTGATGGCTTTTCGATACTGATTCGTCTTACCGATTGGGAAATATTTCTTTAAAAATTCTCTTTGCATATGTTCCCACGTGGTAATTCTAACTGTATCTAATGCCTTCAGCCAGTGTTTGGCTTTATCCTTCAGAGAGAAGGGAAACAGGGTCAACCTCATAGCATCATCTCCAAAGTTGTTGATTCTCACTATAGAACAAATCTCTAAGAATTCGTCGAGATGACGATATGGGTCTTCATTACTAAGGCCATAAAATGAGGGTAGCATTTGGATTACACTGGCCTTAATCTCAAACTGATTTGCTCCTACATCAGGTCTTGTGATGCAGGAGGCGGGAGTATAGGTGTTAGGCATGAAGTACTCCCTAAGGGGACGAGTAATCTGCTGATTCTCAGCCATGGTTGCAGATCTCTGGGCTCTCCTAATCAGGGACTCGAGGTCCTCAATCGGCTCTACCAACTCAGGGTCAAGTGAGCGTCGCCCTTGCATACACCTTGTAGTAGACCGGTGTAGCTCACGTCCTAACTTTGGGTTTTCTACCTAACGCACTAAGCGGCCAAACCACGCAAACCACAAAGCGAGTAAACTAAAAACAACAAAAACTAAACAAACACCACACAGTTACACATGACAGAGATTATGCAAAGAAATATAAAATCTATGTGTACGGTATCAATCGTACACAGTCACCTCTAAGGGAATCTTAATAGGTGGGCTGTGCAGAAAAGTAAGCTCTTCTCTAAGATATGCACATACGTGGTTCTAAACCTAAATGCAAAGCAAACACTAGGCAATAAAGTGAATACTAATATTACGCCGTTCCCCGGCAACGGTGCCAAAAATTTATTGTCTTTTTGCAATCGTTGTAAAATTTTGAAAAGATTTTTTTATGAAAAGCATGTGAAAACCAGACATCAAATAATAAAAACCGGTCTCATCCACTAGTGAGAACCGGTTTTTATTATTTGATGTCTGGTTTTCACATGCTTTTCATAAAAAAATCTTTTCAAAATTTTACAACGATTGCAAAAAGACAACAGAGTACCTTGTATTTGACATATATTATTTTTTTTTATCAGTAAGAATCCTTACGCAAGGCAGCAACCCCTGACCTTATGGGAAATCTCCTTTTCCCCGATTTAATATTACCTCCAAATCATAATCACGGGAAGGAGAAAGGATCATTTCGCCAGTTTATATGACACAAGATTTTCAGCAAATTCATTTCTCAGATATAAGGTCTTCAAATTCTCACAGGATTGACTAAAACAAGCATGCTGAAAAGAAACAAATGGAAGATGAGCCTCTTACCGTAGATGCAAAAATGGTGATTGCACACTGTCAATGTGCTGGCGTACTATAAGGTCCTGCAACAAACAAAGGTAGATCAAAATTAGAATGAGAAACTGGAGCAAGCAACCTGACAACAACAAAACCTTTGGTTGAGTAAGACGAGAGACAACATTTGGCCTTGCTTCTGATTGATCCAAAACCTTCCTTGATATTAGATCGCAAGATTGTGTCACGCTGAACTTTGGTTTTCATCTAGTGAAATATGTAGTGCATCTTACACTGTTAAGGAATGCAACTTCCGTTTTCCCTATGATAGGCAAACCAAAAAAAAATGGGGATCGTCTGTAGTGAAGCAAGTAAACCAACAGAGTGAATGATAGCCATTTTCAAGGCAGCAAGATCGTAATTGAAATATACGAATATACATATAGGCATGACTAACGTGAATTTGATTTCTCAAAACAGGAGAATAGCTTAATCTTCTCTAGTGACTAAGATAAAGACTGAAACTAAAAATAAAATTCCTGTTCAATCTTGGATGATCGCAACTTCTGGGGTTGACATCTAGATCGCAAGTTAAATCCCAATCTCCTGAGTTCTTGGCAGACTGGTTTGATGTTCAACTTAGCAGATCATCTTAGCTTATTATCCAGCCCTCACCGAGAGCTTAATACCTGATTTTTAAGAGAAGGATTTCCATAGAAGCTGTACCCGATTCATGGTGAGGATTGCAGCAGAGTCCAAAGTAGGTTTTATCGTGAATCTGAATCGATTCATGATGAAATTGTTACAGCAAAGACATTGTAAGCAACAACATTATATATTACCCAATACCAAAACGATCGAACAGGTGGGTGCTGAACAAATTACTCAAAAAAAAAATGCTCAATGATCGACACAAAAAAAAAAAAATTTTGTGGGAACACAAGGGTTCCGTTAATCTCGCAACACACAGGTCGGTAGTGCTAGAGGCAAAACCGCCACTGCAGATGATGCTTTTGATAAAAGAATAAGGTGCCAAATTAAACAGGGAGGTGTTGACGGAGGATTTTACAGGAAGGTAAAAGAGAAAGGGAAGCGATTTATTTACCGTGAGTCAGTGGAGGATTCGGTTACTGAAGCAAACCATGGCTCCTTCGATACTCTCTGCAGCCAATATTCTACTGAAATTCTGAAGGAGGGACAAGGGGCCTTCCCTTCGTTCTGTGACAAAGACCGTCTATTGCTGAAGGAGAGGGGATTAAGGGAAGATGAGAAGCAGATGCATGAGGAAGGAGAATTTGAAGGTCGATCGATCGACTTCCAGATAGACAAAGATCCTACGGTTCACCAAAGGAGAAGCTTCAGGGAGGAGACAATGGGGAAAAGAAGAAAAGAGGGCAGAAGCAAATGTACGAAGGGTGGAGGGGTGAAGGCCATTTGCTATTTTCCCAAATTTACAAAAAGGGGTCTCCTTTTCAGAACTTTTCTAAAAAATGGTTTTTATTTTCAAAAGGAGGTTTCAAGACAGGGTTTTAACAAAACAGTTTTCAAAAAAAAGGTTTCAATTGCATATTTTTCTGAATTTTTGGAATTTTTCTATTGTTTTCTTTTTCATTTTTCTTATTTTTTTGTTGTTTTCTTTGAAATTTTAAACATATTTTTGTATTTTTGAAAACAAAACTCTAAAAACTAAGAAAACTAATACTAATTTTACAAAATTTAAAAATATTCATAAAAGAAAGATTTTTCTGAAAAATCAAGGTTATTTTGGAGAAATTTCTTCAGGAGAATGGGTTTGGACCTAGGTTTTGAGAAAATGTTCGAGTTTTGATACTCGAATCGAGAAATACAACATGATGGATCCAAATGGATGTCGGAGGGACTGTGTGAGCTATTTGAAAACTGTTTTTGGTATTTTCTATAATTTTTTAATTTAAACTTTGGACAACGAGACTCAGATTTGGATATAAATAATGGATCCGTATTCGAAATCATGCCAGACATATAAAATGAATTTAATTTTAGTAAAACTCGAGAAATGAACTGAAATTCAGATTTAAAAGTGGCTCAATTGCTCAGAAAATGATATCAGAGGCAAAAAGGGAATATTTAAAAGATTTTGAAAATTTTGAGATATTCACAGATGCCCCTCTTTGCTACTAAGCCGGTTAAAAGCCGAGATTAGTGGCAAAGATAACACTCCAAATTTTGAAAAATGCCCCAGTCAACAGATCTGAACTGGGTGTGGAAGAATTTTATTTTAAAAGACATGGTTTTTCAGGTTTAAAATCTTATCCTGAATGGCTTGGGGAAGACGAAATCCTCGAAAATGATATGATTGAGTAGAAAATGAGGAAGTCGTGATGGGACTTTGGGTGATGATCCTGAAATGATGAAAGATAGGAGTTTTGATCAAGTCTCATGGGTGAGGCGAGCTCAATCTTTGTGGAATGACTCAAGTTTAGCCCTTAACCTGGATGGGACAAAGATATATCAAGATAACTTGGATGGGGAAAGGAATATATGAGGACCTTGAAGGGACATTTTTGAGAAAATGCTTCATGAGATGAAGCTCAAGTAGGATTTTATTCTGGATGAATATACAAAGCATGGATTCCTCGATGGGAAGAACCATGATGGGACTGGAGGAAAACACCTTGTCGAAACGAGGGAAACTCGTTGGAACGAGATTCAGGTTTAACCAAAACCTGAAAAGGAAGATACCTCGAAGGGCGAGGTTCAGGATTAACCCTTAACCTGAAGGGGACGACCATACGGAATCCTCGAGTGAAGAGACCATGATGGGACCTTCGGAGTTTGGACGAACAAATCCGAAAGGGGTTTGCGAAAGGAGGAAATGGGGTTCCCTAAAGCTTTGAAAAAGGGATGAACTTGGTGTTGAGAAACTCTGTTTTGATGTCACATAATATGATACACTGTCGTATTTGATTTTATATGATATGATAATATGTCCTCTTGAAAAATGTTATATTATGACTGAATATGTTTTGCCATAAATCTAACGAGTATTTGATGCAAGGATATCTCACCCAAAAAGGATGGAGACTTCCTGTTCAAGTACAACTATAGTGCAATCATACTCCTTGAAGAAAAAGCTTGATGAGCCATGCATTCCTAAAGATCAACTGAAGAGATCGGCTACCTCAAGATGAAGATTTTTTTTCTTCTTTAGAGTCATATGTAACAGAACCTTCAGGAACATGCATATTGCATATTACATACTCATTCATAAAAGCTATATCATAAAAGTATATGATAGTTTCAAAAAGCTCCTTTTTGAAAACTAATAATTGTACCTTCTTAAAACCCTTTATGAAAAAGGTATTTTGACATGATTTCAAAATGTAATAATTGTACCTTACATCATATACAAGACAACATGAAAAGAAATATAGGAAAAAGACAAAACATGAAATCGGCTACATAAAGAAAAACAAATATAATATGTTTTGAAAAGACTCTAGTTACCATCTTTAAAGGAATGATTTCAAATATAGGAAAAAGACAAAACATGAAAATCGGCTACACAAAAGAAAACAAATATAATAAATGTTTTGAAAAGACTCTAGTTACCTTTTTACAAACCCATAGAATGTCGACTTACTTGAAGTCATCATTCTCTTTATACAGCATTAAATACCTCCTGTAAGAAATCCTTGTTAAATATCCTTCTCAAGAATGTCGACTTTCTTGTAGTCCTCATTCTCTCTGAAGACTTTGAAAAACACAACATAAAGAAAACACTTGACATGATTATGTACAAATAAATATCTCAAAGCACTCATTGTACTTACACTCATTTAAAGTAAAGAAGTACTTATGTACCTCAAATCATTAATTAGAATAAAGACAAAACTACAATCCAACGTTCAATGTACTATTGTAAGAAATAGACTTTTTACATAAAATATGTATTACCTAAAATATTACAACGACTAGTGTACCCTATATTTTACTTTTATGGAAAAAGGCTTTCTCGAATTTCTCTAAAGATGTTTTTGAAATGACTTAACATTTCACATCTCAAAAAGGCTACGATTTCAAAATGTAACGAATACTTTTTTAAAAAGCTATATAAACACACTTAAATAAACTATTCAATAATGGAATGGACATGTGAGCTTACAACGAGAAAAATTCCTATTCGATATTTGAAAAGAGAGCCTTGAAAAAGAAAGAGAAAAAAAAAGAAAGAAAAGAGAAAAAGTCAAGTATAGCTCTTTGACAAAGAGTATCCTCTGAGTGACAAACAGAACATTATGAGAATCCTTCATTCGTGCATTCATATAATTCTGAAGGTTCTATAGGAAGTATTGTAACTCTGTTATTCACTGTTTTCCTTCTTTGTTGAAAGAAGTAGACCTCTGTGAAAGAGGGTGTTGCCCTTCTCTGTTGAGAGAAGAAGACCTCTGTGAAAGAGGGTGTTGTCCTTCTTTGTTGAGAGAAGAAGACCTCTGTGGAAGAGGGTGTGCCCCTTCTCTGTTGAGAGAAGAAGACCTCTGAGGAAGAGGGTGTTGTACTATTTATCCAGTGACTCGGATGTTATAGTGGAAAGCTCAAGTGGTTTGCTTGGGGACTGGATATAGGTCTGGGTATTGACCGAACCAGTATAAATTCTGTGTTTTATGTGTTGTGCTTTATTGCCTGATTATTTTATTTTATCGATCTTTATCGTATTTCACTATTCACCCCCCCTCTAGTGGAATTTTATTTGGTATTAGAGCAGGTTTGCTAGTTTCGACATAACAAGTCTTCCAGCACAAATGACATCTACCTCTTATGCTCGTGATATTGAAGGTCAACACGCATCTCGTCCTCCTTTCTTCAATGGCTCCAACTATGGATACTGGAAGTGCAGAATGGCTATATTTCTCAAATCCATAGATTTTGCTGTATGGAAAATTGTTGAGCATCCATACACATCTCCATCCGCAGACTATAACTTATGGTCTGATGAAGAAAAGAAAATGACAAACCTAAATGCAAAGGCTATGAATGCCTTATATTGTGCCATTGATCAGAACGAATTCAATAGAATATCTATATGTGAATCTGCATATGATATTTAGCATTCTTTAGAGGTTATTCATGAAGGAACCAACAAAGTGAAAGAAGCCAAAATGTCATCTCTTGTCAGAAAATATGAGTTGTTCAAAATGAACAAAGATGAACCCATCATAGAGATGTTTACCAGATTCACCATCACCAACGATCTGAAATCTCTGGGTGTAACATATTCCCAGACAGAAAAGGTGAAGAAAATCTTGAGATCTCTCACAACTGATTGGGAGAAAAAGACTACAGCTATTGAAAAAGCTCAAGATTTATCTAAGCTTACTCTGGACGACTTAATAGGCAATCTTATGGCCTATGAAGTCCACATGAAAGAAAGAAGGGAAGAAGAACAACCAATAAAGAAAACTCTAGCTTTCCTAGCTCTATCTGAGAATGAAGACTCAGATAAAGAATCCGAAATTGCGCTACTAACCAGAAAATTCCAGCGCTTCTTGAGAAGGAACCGGCTTCCAAACAAGCACAAGGAAAGAAAAGATCCTAAGAAAGATCCCATGTGCTATCAGTGTAATAAGCCAGGTCACTTGAGGCATGACTGTCCCTTTCTCAAAAGAAAGTCCAAGACCGAGGAACCAAAGAAGAGGTTCTTCAAGAAAAAGGCTCTGCATGCTCAATGGGATGACTCAGAACCATCCACCAGTGAAGAGTCAAGTGATGATGAAGCCGAAAATTCAAACATGTGCTTCATGGCAAACGAAAGCTCTGTAAGTGAAATTTCTGATTTTTCCTTTGAAGAACTTCTAGATGCTTTTCAAGAACTATTTGAAGAATCTAGAAAATTAAGCTTCAAAAATAAAACTTTAAAATCTAAAAATTTAGAGCTTTCCCAGAAAAATGAAAAACTCAGCAGTGAAAACTCTGAGTTGAAAAAGAAAAATCTTCTTATTACTTCTGAAATCTTATCTACTAGCTTCAAGACTAAAAAACTTGCAAGTAGAAATTTCAGAATTAAAAAGTAAAACTGAAAACCTTATGACAACGGTTTTCAAGTTTACTAAAGGAAAAGAGAACTTGGATAAACTCCTATCTTCTCAAAAAGTCTCTTTCTACAAGAATGGTATTGGCTACTCTCATTTCAACAAGCCTTCTTGTATGAATCAAAAGACCACTTTTGTGAAAAGTTCGTCTGAACCAAATAAGGAGTATTATAATGTTAATTTTTTTAACTCCTCTAAGGTTGTAGACAAACCCAAATCCAAATGGATATGGGTTCCAAAGTCTAACAAAAAGGGACCCGATTGGGTACCAAAAAGAAATTTTACTTAATGATTTGCAGGCTCCAAACAAGAAGAACAGATGGATTCTAGACAGTGGATATTCAAAACACATGACTGGACATTCAGACCTCTTTGTTGTTCTTCATAAAAAAGGAGGAACCGTCACCTTTGGAGATAACAACAAAGGTTTGATAATAGGTATTGGTAATATTGGAAATATAGATAAACCTATTATCAAAGACGTTCTCCTGGTTAAAGGCTTAAAACATAACCTTCTAAGTATTAGTCAAATGTGTGATACAGGTTATAATATTAGCTTTAATCATAATGCTTGTCTTATAGCAGACACCAACGAAAATATTATCTTAAAAGGTATAAGAAAAAATAATATATATGAACTATACCTAGAAAACATCATAGAACATTGCCTCATAGCTAATAATGACTCAACATCTATGGCACATGAGAATGGGTCATGTCAATTCTAAATACATGTCTAAATTAGCTAAAGATAAGTTAGTACGTGGGTTACCCAAAATATCTTTTAAAAAGGATTATTTTTGTGATGCATGTCAATTAGGAAAACTGTCAAAATCTTCTTTCAAATAAAAAAATATCATTTCAAGCAAAAGACCTTTATAGCTTCTCCACCTGGATCTTTTTGGTCCTTCTAGGGTAGCTAGTCATAATCACAATAAATACATTTTTGTCATTGTAGATGACTACTCAAGATTTACTTGGGTGATATTTTTGAAAAACAAAAGTGATACGTTTTGTCAATTTGAAATTTTATGTAAAAAATTACAAAATGAAAAATCTTGTTCTATTGTTAAAATCCGTAGTGACCATGGAGGAGAATTTGAAAATGAACTTTTTGAAAATTTTTGTAACTTGCATGGTATTTCTCATAACTTTGCCTTTCCTAGAGCTGCACCTCAAAATGGTGTAGTAGAAAGAAAGAATAGAACCCTTCAGGAATCTGCTAGAACTATGCTCCAACACAATAATCTTGCTAAATCTTTTTGGGCAGAAGCTGTTAATACTGCATGCTACATAACAAATAGAGTTCTCATTAGACTCTTATTAAATAAAACTCCCTATGAACTATTCTATGACAGAACTCCAAGAATAGACTACTTTAAAGTCTTTGGGTGTAAATGCTTTATCCTAAACACAAAAGATAGCCTAGATAAATTTGATGCTAAATCTATTGAAGGCATATTTTTAGGATATTCAAGTCATAGTAAATCATACAGGGTTTTCAATAAGTGTTCTAAGTCTATTGAAGAATCTATGCATGTTAGTTTCTGTGAATCTATTGATCAATCTGTTCATAAGCAAACTAATGATGATGATGTTGAAAGTACAGATTTATTTTTAGATAACATAGCTAAGTCTAATGAAGATGATCATCAAAGAACATTTGTCGATATCAAAGATCATCCTCAAAAGCAGATTTTGGGAGAACTGACAAAGGGGGTTTAGACTAGAGCTCAGCTAGAACGGATTGCAAATATGGCATTCATTTCTCAACTTGAACCAAAGAAGATTGATGAAGCCATCATCGATGAGTTCTGGATGCTAGCCATGACTGAAGAACTGAATCAATTCCAAAGGAATGAAGTTTGGGATCTTGTACCAAGACCAAAGGAGCATCCAATCATTGGGACAAGATGGATCTTCAGAAACAAGCTAGATGAAACAGGTAATGTTATAAGAAACAAAGCAAGACTAGTAGCTCAAGGATACAACCAGGAGGAAGGTATTGATTTTGATGAAACATTTGCTCCTGTTGCTAGACTTGAATCTATTAGAATGTTTTTAGCATATGCAAGCTATATGGATTTCAAATTATATCAAATGGATGTTAAAACTGCTTTTCTAAATGGTTTTATAAATGAAGAAGTTTATGTAAAACAACCTCCAGGATTTGAAAATGAACAATATCCAGATCATGTTTTCAAACTCAAACGTGCTTTGTATGGTTTAAAACAAGCACCTCGTGCTTGGAATGATAGATTTAAAACTTTTTTATTAAAAATTGGTTTTTCTGTAGGCAAAGCAGACTCTACTTTATTTGTGAAAATAGTGAATAATCATACCCTAATCGTTCAAATATATGTGGACGATATCATCTTTGGATCTTCTAACAACACTCTTTGTGAAGAATTTTCTAAGTTCATGCAGAAAGAATTTGAAATGAGTATGATGGGAGAACTCACCTACTTTCTTGGACTGCATATTAAGCAAACCAAGGATGGAGTTTTCATCAATCAGTCTAAGTATGCTCGTGAACTTCTGAAGAGGTTCAACATGAACTCAACTGCTTCAAAATCTACTCCTATGAGCACTACTACTATTTTGGACAAAGATGAAGATGGTAAGTCTGTTGATACAAAGGTATACCGAGGTATGATAGGATCACTTCTCTATTTAACTGCTAGCCGTCTAGATATTATGTTCAGTGTTTGCTTGTGTGCTAGATTTCATTCAAATCCAAAAGAATCACATCTTAAAGCTGTAAAAAGAATAATGAGATATTTAAAAGACACAGTTGATTTTGGATTATTCTATTCAAAATCCTCTACATTTGATTTAATCTCATACAGCGATGCTGACTTTGCTGGAAGTAAATTTGACAGAAAAAGCATAAGTGGAACATGTCATATGCTAGGGCACTCACTTGTATCATGGTTCAGTAAGAAACAAAACTGTGTATCCTTATCAACTACTGAAGCCGAATACATTGCTGCTAGCTTAGCCTGTACACAAGTTATCTGGATGAAACAAACCTCAAAAGATTTTGGTTTAAATTTTGAAAATACAACTATCTTCTGTGATAATACTAGTGCTATAAACTTATCTAAGAATCCTATTTTACACTCACGAACTAAGCACATTCAAATAAGACACCACTTCTTAAGAGAACAAGTCTTAAACAAAATAATTAAATTGGAATTCATACACACTAATCAACAGTTAGCAGACATATTCACTAAACCATTGAAACATGAAGACTTTACACGAATTAGAAGAGAACTAGGAATATGCAAACTAAGTGACTTATAAATTAATCACACTTATTATAATACTTCTTATAAGTTTTGTTAAAATCTTATTTTAAAAGTTTTTTTTCTTCTTATCGATTTTTGTTAGTCAAACTAGGTTTCCATATTCACGTATACTCTAAACTCTTATAAGACACATTCTTTATGTCTTTCAACTTGTCATCTTTCAAGTACACATCCATTATGACTCCTTGTCCTATCTCCTTTCACTCATATCCATAAAAACTAATTATATTAAAAGCTATCATAACATTGTTCACATCACTCATCTCATAACTCCTTTATTATTTTTGTCCTTTTGTAAAAACCTCTCTTACGATAAATTGATTCACCTTCAACATGATAATATATTAGTTTATGAGAAATCTTGCTTTTCAAATTGTTAGTTAAAATCGAATGATTATTTTTTTGGTTCTTTTACCTTTTTCTAAAGATTTAGTTGCTATGTCCTCACGTAAATTTTTTTTACTATGTCATTTGATATATCATATATTACGTACACTTTATTATATCTCACGTAAATTTATACTATATCATCTTTTATATCATAGCCTAAAGAACTATCTATTATCATCTCTTCATGCTTTACATCCTTTACAAAAAGTATTGTAAAAACTCTTGTACTCCACCCATTAGTACGTCTTGCATCACCTTTTATCTCTCTCTACATTTTACGAAGCTCCTTTTCATCCGTGACCATGACTCTCTCATATATTTTATATCTCTCTCCAATCGAGACTCATTAAAACCTTGTCCTTCATATTTTTTTATTTCTCATTAGTACCTTTAGTACTTTCTCTCTCTCTCATACGAATTGAGCCTCCATTCTTGTCAATCCGTGTTTGTGACTCCTTTACTAGTTTAAAACTTAACTTTATTCTCTAAAAACTATGGACTTTCTCAAATGGAGTTTCTTTAAAAATATGTTTATCAAATAAATAATAATTCATGTCAATCATAACTTTATTTTATGTCTTTTATCTCATATCAATCATGATTTTTTATTACTTCTTATCCTACTCGAAAATCCATATATGTCATCTCACTTTTCTCTATGACTACTCTCACTCCTTCCACGCATATCCATAAAAATATTTCTTTTATAAGCAATTATTACTCTTCACTCATGAATATCTTCTTGTCTCATCATCTCTCTTACCACTATTCCTAGTCAAAGTGTGTCCCTCTCATATTTATGTATACTCATAAAAATTACAAATGTGAAGACACATTAATCATGACACATTATTTAAGGCATTCTTTTCTTTTAAAAATGTCATATCTTTCAAACCACATATCCGTATCACCCTTCTTTATGTCTATTCATTCTTTTTCCACACATATCAAAATATATACTTATTAAATAACAAATTATTGCCTCTCACTCACTTATCTTTGTTTGTCTTATTCCAAAATCACTCTTCACGAATTTGGAATGCTTCCACATCAAGTAATATCATGTAGAAAAAGTTGTTTGTTTTATTAGGCCATTATTTTCTTCACTCTCTTCAATATGACACTCCATACTCAATTCATGACATTTCTCACTACTCGATAAACTCTCCCATAGTATATTTGTTCAAAACTATGTCCTTATTAACATACATGCCAATATAATACACTATCTTCCACCATTGATTTGATTTGTCATTCACAAGCCCCTTAACTTACAACTCACGAGTTTCCTTATTCAAACTACAATCCAAAAAAACATTCACTTCCATTGTCATTCAATTATTGTCACAATTATTTTTTCTCTTCTATTTAATCGATTGGTTCATTCCTCACCAATACCACTCGTATCTCACTATCTTCATACATACTTTCAAACTCGTTCCTTCTCTCTCAACTCCCTTTTGCAATGGCTTCCTCCTCAAACTCTGCAATCACTGCCGCAGATCTAAGGTATCCAGATCTTTTCCACTTCTACAACTCCCTTTGTTCTCGACCAATTCATGAAGGAAAGTTGGTTCACTATGAAGACTTCATGCTATTTGACCTAGACAGCTCTCTCCCAGAACTCAAACACCTACTAGGATCTTCATCCCAAGCTGCCTACTATCCTGAACTAGTTCGACTATTCTATACAAATTTTTCTTCTGATCATGAACAAACTACCATCACCACCAAAGTACGCGGACGTCTGATGTTCTTCGATGCTTCCGACCTAGGTAGAATTCTAAACCTTCCTTCCACCGGCACAGACCTCAACAACATAGTACCACTCGAACGATCGGTACTTCGAAAAATTCTTCTCTGCACCAACTGCTCACAACTTCCCTGGCATATGAGGAATCTCCAACCTCATGCTCAACTACTTGCCTAGATTCTTCTCCACAATATCTATCCCAAGCCTCCACGCAAGGGATTAGTACCAAGAAAAATCTCTCTCCTTCTCTACGCAATTTTTTCTTCTACTCCGATAAACTGGTCCAACATTCTTTTCGACCTTTTTATTCGTTATCAAAAATTCCAGCCTCTTCTTTTCGGGTGTTTTATAACTCCCATCCTAAAATACTTCAAAGTACCCCTTCACAACGAAGTTATCCTCCATCCCTCTCAGGTCCTCGATGCTACTTCCTTCAATCTCAGGTCGTTGCACCTGCCCGGCTCTGATGAAGATGCTTCAACATCCAACAACTTATCTTTTAGACTGTACTAGTTGTACTTTATTCGGTCTGTATTAACTTTTTATTACTTTTGGTCTGTAATAACACTCTTACTCTGATCCCTTCCTTTTTGTTTATGACAAAGGGGGAGAAAACCTGTCTCCATTATTGGAGAAATACTCTCTTTAAACATTTTTCAATATTTTATAATATTATTATTTCTATGCATAATGTCTTTTTGACAGGGGGAGCATATTTTGTCATCATCAAAAAGGGGGAGAATGTTGAGAAACTCTGTTTTGATGTCACATAATATGATACACTATCGTATTTGATTTTATATGATATGATAATATGTCCTCTTGAAAAATGTTATATTATGACTGAATATGTTTTGCCATAAATCTAACAAGTATTTGATGCAAGGATATCTCACCCAAAAAGGATGGAGACTTCCTGTTCAAGTACAACTATAGTGTAATCATACTCCTTGAAGAAAAAGCTTGATGAGCCATGCATTCCTAAAGATCAACTGAAGAGATCGGCTACCTCAAGATGAAGATTTTTTTTCTTCTTTAGAGTGTAAACACACCAAATTTTTACCTTCATCCAGTGTTTGTCCATTTCATAAGTCATCACAGATCATTGCATGTCATTGCACGCATTCTGCATAGCATTGTATGACATTGCATCTCATTTTTGAGATCCAGCACTCCTATTTCAAAACATTCAATCCAGATTTGAATTTTAAAGCTTTATTTCAAAATCAATTTCAAAACCTGGGTTTTTATTCAATACTCTGTCATTTTCCAACCCCAGGACTTTGAATTTCGAAATATTTTCTTAGAAAACAATCTGGATTCCTTTCAAATTCAAACTTTAATCGATTTCAATTCACAGATGAGACCCATTTAGATGGTGTCGCTTTTGAATGCCTCTATTCATCAAATTTCTAAAATTTTTGAAAGTTTCAGTCCGATCAGGACTCTGTCTTAGAGTCCTAATCCGGTCAGAAGTCTGGTTTTTAAGTCTGGTTTTTAAGTCTGTTTTAATTCCATTCTCAATCTTTTTCGATTATTTTCAAAATTTAGGTCATTTTACAGAGTCCAGTTAGTTCAGGACTCTATTTTAGAGTTCGGTCGAGTTAGGAGTCTAACCCTGACTGTGTTTTCTAACTTATTTCATCATTTCTTGATAAAATCTTTTGAAAATTCTTTCATTTGGCTTTTAAAATCTAAAATCTCAGAGTCCTAAGAGTTCAGGACTCTAACCCGGAGTTCCAGTTCACTTGAGACCCTATTTTCAAAGATCTTGAATTTCAAATACTGATTTTAACCCCTTTTCAAAGCCATTTTCAGTGTTTATTTCAAAAATGTTCAAAATTCGATGTGGGCCCACTCAGTTGGCACCATATCCAGAGGAATTCTAACTCAGTTAGGACCTTATGCCATTTCAAAAATCCTAATTTTAAGTTTACTTTTGAAAATCTTTTGAAAACTCCTTCAATTTCAAGTTTTAAAATCGCTTTTTGAAAAAACTCAAGTAGGGCCCACTCGGGGTGGTGCCATATTCGAGTAAGTCAGGGCTAGACTAGGGTTAGTTGATGTCTTGGTTAGTGTTAGAGGTTTAGAAGAGTCAAAACCATTTTGAAAAACTCATTTTTTTAAAGTTAGTTTTTAAAACTAGTCTTTTTAAAGGTTTTTAAAAGTGTTTTAAAAACCCAATGTGAGAGAATGCCAAGTGGCACCACATTTGGGGGATTCTTAGGTTTAGCTAGGGGTTAATTAGGAATTATTTAGGATAATTTAGACTAGGGGTAGATAGGTAACTCCACCCCAAAATCGCCCCCCTTAGAAGAGTCCAAAATTTTCAAAATTGTCAATTTTCAAAACCTAAAAAAATTCTATAAATAGAGACCCATAGGGGGTCAATTTTTCCATCTCTCTCTTATTGGATTCTTGAAGCTTCTCTCTCCTCTCCATCCCTTCCTCCATTGTTGCAACTCCAAGGTATGAACTTCTTCACTTTTCTTATTTTATTTAATGCTTTTTAATGCTTTAAACCTAGATTTAGGCTTGGACACCCCTCCTTATGGAAGATCAACCATGGTTTCACCTCAAGAACCATCAAGAACCAGCAAGAACAATCCAAGAAGGTGATCTAACCCTGTTTTGGATAATTTACAGAGATTTTAATCCATTAGAATTGATTTTAACATGATTCTTTGCATTATTAACCAATAAAATATATGATTTACCCTTTTTAATGGGTTAAATCTATGTTTTAAAGGTGATATCAAATTCCAGCCATTGATTCCCTGTTTTTAATTTATTTTCATGGTTTATTCATGTTTGTTTTACGTTCTATAGCATAGAAATAAGTTTTATTTACTGTTTTATGGTTTATTTTATTGATTTACATTAGTTAATGCATGGTTTTTCAAGTTTCTTAAATTTCTGTGTGTTCTAGGTTTAGAACAGTAAAGATGATGTTATTTCGGATTGAAGCACTCATTGTTTATTTCTGATTTTTTTATATGTGATGCATGCATGAGTTATTGAGTTACTGTAGAAAAATAAGAGGTTTTGGATCTCGGGAACCCTGTCAAAAAAATCAGACATCAAATCGGGTTTTTAAAGCTTTAAAATCGTGGTTAAAATCAAGAAGGTAACTTGCTGTTATGATATTTCTCTCATCTTATATTCAATTTTAGATCTATAAAGTGCTATGGATTTACATTGAGTAGATATGTCTGCTGTGAAATTTTCGGATTTTTTGATCACTGTTTAGTATTTTTCCTTTTTAGAGAATCTGTTTTTAAATTTAAAACTCGTTAGGGTTTACCAAAACCCTAATCAGACTTGTGTTAGTCATAAATCCCAAACCACAGATCCGATTTTAGATCTGTAAAAAGTGAGTATTATTATTTTTATGTCTACTGTTCACCACTAAAATGTCAGAGATTTTTGTTTAGAATTGCTGTTTATGTCTGTATTTTCAATCTGGAATAGCTGTTTTAATCCCTGTTAAGAGTGATATATTTTAGCTCAGATTGTCGGAAGGGTTTCTCCCTAACCGGAGATGATTTTTCAGATCTGTAAATTGGGAAATCTCTGTTTTTCTTCCTAGTTAGTCTCTGTAAAATTTCATAAATTTACATGGAGATTTGACCCCTGGTTCAGGTCTTGGATTGAGACTGGTTGGTGAATTAGGTCAAAAATAGCATATTTTAGAATTTAATGCAATTTTCGTATTAATTTAATGTCGAAAAATTATTTTTATAATTCCAACTCGACATTAGGGTTATAACAAGTGCAGGTACCCATTTTTATGGATTTTAGAATCCATTTGATGGCTGAATCAAGCAAATTGCAAAACCGGGTTCCTGAAAGATCCAAAACACTGCTAAAATCACAGTTTTTGTGATATTATTGAATTTTCGTGCATAGGCACATATTTTTAGGGTGTAATCATGTTCATAATCATATTAGGATGCTTTAGGTTTAATTTTGTGCTCATTTGATTTCATTTAGTGCATAAAACCTAAATTTTTACCAAAATCTCTTTCTAAAAACCCTGATTTCAAGGCCATAGTCTTGCTATCGGGGGCAATTTGGTCATTTGACCTAAATTTCGAAATCCCTAACCCTAATTTTCATATTTTTAAGCATGTCATATCATATTTAGCTTAGTTTATTACATTCAAATTTCAAAACTTGCATTTTATCAAAATATCTTTTTAAAAAACCCTAATTTCAAGGCCATAGTCTTGTTATTAGGGGTATTTTGGTCATTTGGACCCCAATTTCGAAATTTCATATTTTATCTTCCTTATTTATTCAATTTTATTTCATACTTTATCATTTTGATTTAAGGGAATCATGGCAAAAAGGCTTATATCTAGCAAAATCCAGCAATTTCCTGATATTGTTGGATAAATCTAGAAAAGCCAACATATATTCATTAACCAAGTTTTCTAGTTTTGCAGGTACATTGAAGACTTTATTTTTCATGTATTTAAATTTCAATAGTGATGTAATTTGTAATTAAACTTTGGAATAAGAATTTACATTTCCTGCTTAGCTTAGGTTGCATTGCATATAGTTTATTTTTATAATTTTAATGTGTGATGGATGATGATTCATGCATATTTTTACAAATTCACCATGGTCTACACGAATGGCACATGCACTAGCTTCTATGAAGTTTATAAACTTGGTGGAATTTGTATTTATGGCCATAGTCAGAATACGAATGATACTCAGATTTATAATCTTCACATTAGCCACATTCAGCCTACACTCTTAGGCTAACTTCAAAATGCACTGCATTTCTCAAAAATACAAAAAGTATTTCTCAATTCCTTAAATCCATATTCATTCATTTCATGCATTTGCCAATTCCAATCTCAATTCAAAGAAGTTCATTTTCTCAAAATCTCCTAAGTCTTATAGCAAAATCAATTTTCCCAAAGACATTGAATTTCAAAGGATATTTCAAGTATTTCCCAAGTTCCAAATTCAAATTTTCTAAGTTAGAATTTCAATTTCCAAGTTTGAACTCAGAGAAACCAAGTCTCTCAGAATCGATTTTCACCAAATGTCAAGGATTTCTCAAAATCGATTTTTATTTCTCTCAGAAGTACATTTCAAATCCCATTTCACGATTTCTCATGTGATATCATTTCCAAGATTTACATTTTCTAAATATTTCAAAGCAAACATCATGTTTTCAAATGTGCATTTTCTGAAAATTCATAGCACATGCCTGATTCTATGTGCATTTAGAAATTAGAATATGATTTAGACAAGTTGAATAGAGTAGAGCATAAGATTGATCCTTGGTTCAATTACCCCTGTTAAAGGTGGCAGGAACGGTTGAACCTCGTACCGACAGGCGAGTCCCATTCTTCGGAATTTTCCCGCATTTTAAAACGGAGACGAGTTATTTTCAAAAACTTTTCAAAGGTCAGTTTGATTTGCAAAAGTAAAAATTTTGCGATGATAACATAGAGTCATATGTAACAGAACCTTCAGGAACATGCATATTGCATATTACATACTCATTCATAAAAGCTATATCATAAAAGTATACAATAGTTTCAAAAAGCTCCTTTTTGAAAACTAATAATTGTACCTTCTTACAACCCTTTATGAAAAAGGTATTTTGACATGATTTCAAAATGTAATAATTGTACCTTACATCATATACCAGACAACATGAAAAAAAATATAGGAAAAAGACAAAACATGAAATCGGCTACATAAAGAAAAACAAATATAATATGTTTTGAAAAGACTCTAGTTACCATCTTTAAAGGAATGATTTCAAATATAGGAAAAAGACAAAACATGAAAATTGGCTACACAAAAGAAAACAAATATAATAAATGTTTTGAAAAGACTCTAGTTATCTTTTTACAAACCCATAGAATGTCGACTTACTTGAAGTCATCATTGTCTTTATATAGCATTAAATACCTCCTGTAAGAAATCCTTGTTAAATATCCTTCTCAAGAATGTCGACTTTCTTGTAGTCCTCATTCTCTCTGAAGACTTTGAAAAACACAACATAAAGAAAACACTTGACATGATTATGTACAAATAAATATCTCAAAGCACTCATTGTACTTACACTCATTTAAAGTAAAGAAGTACTTATGTACCTCAAATCATTAATTAGAATAAAGACAAAACTACAATCCAACGTTCAATGTACTATTGTAAGAAATAGACTTTTTACATAAAATATGTATTACCTAAAATATTACAACGACTAGTGTACCCTATATTTTACTTTTATGGAAAAAGGCTTTCTCAAATTTCTCTAAAGATGTTTTTGAAATGACTTAACATTTCACATCTCAAAAAGGCTACGATTTCAAAATGTAACGACTACTTTTTTAAAAAGATATATAAACACACTTAAATAAACTATTCAACAATGGAATGGACATGTGAGCTTACAACGAGAAAAATTCCTATTCGATATTTGAAAAGAGAGCCTTGAAAAAGAAAGAGAAAAAGAAAAGAAAGAAAAGAGAAAAAGTCAAGTATAGCTCTTTGACAAAGAGTATCCTCTGAGTGACAAACAGAACATTCTGAGAATCCTTCATTCGTGCATTCATATCATTCTGAAGGTTCTATAGGAAGTATTGTAACTCTGTTATTCACTGTTTTCCTTCTTTGTTGAAAGAAGTAGACCTCTGTGAAAGAGGGTGTTGCCCTTCTCTGTTGGGAGAAGAAGATCTCTGTGAAAGAGGGTGTTGTCCTTCTCTGTTGAGAGAAGAAGACCTCTGTGGAAGAGGGTGTGCCCCTTCTCTGTTGATAGTAGAAGACCTCTGAGGAAGAAGGTGTTGTACTATTTATCCGGTGACTCGGATGTTATAGTGGAAAGCTCAAGTGGTTTGCTTGGGGACTGGATGTAGGTCTGGGTATTGACCGAACCAATATAAATTCTGTGTTTTATGTGTTGTGCCTTATTGCCTGATTATTTTATTTTATCGATCTTTATCGTATTTCACTATTCACCCCCCCTCTAGTGGAATTTCACTTGGGAGTCTCATTGCTGAGACTGAAATAGCTTTTGAATTTAATGACCTTTCGCAAAAAGTACAGGTTTGACCCTTAGCCTGAGTGGGAACAAACATACGAAATTCTCGAAACCGTGATGGGACAGGAGAGATACTTCAACTGAATGGGGTAACTCTTCTGGGAATGTAAGAGATGGAAAATAAGGAGATGTGAGACAAAATGAATGATGAATAAGGTAACAGGAGGCGAATCTTTTGATGGGGTAAAAGATGAATAAGGCAAACCTCTTATCAAGGAGACGAATCTCTTGACAAGGCGAAAGATGGAAGAGGGCAAATCCTTTGGACAGGAGAAGGTGAAAGCGAGAAGATGGTGATGAAGATGGCAATCCTTTTAGCAAGGAGAAGGTAAAATATGAAATATGAAGATGGCAATCATTTTGGTAAGGAGAAGGCAAAAATGTGAAATATGAAGAAGACAATCCTTTTGGCAAGGAGAAGGCAAAAATGTGAAATATGAAGAAGGCAATCCTTTTGGCAAGGAGAAGGCAAAATGTGAGATATGAAGAAGGCAATCCTTTTAACAAGGAGAAGGCAAAATGTGAAATATGAAGAAGGCAATCCTTTTGGTAAGGAGAAGGCAAAATGTAAAATATGAAGAAGGCAATCCTTTTGGTAAGGAGAAGGCAAAATGTGAAATATGAAGAAGGCAATCTTTTTGGTAAGGAGAAGGCAAAATGTGAAATATGAAGAAGGCAATCCTTTTAACAAGGAGAAGACAAATCTGTTGATTAAGGCAAAAGATGAATAAGGTGATCCTTTTATCAAGGAGAAGGTGAGTCTTTCGACAAAGCGAAAGATGGGGAAGGCAATCCTTTTATCAAGGAGAAGGCGAGTCTCTCGACAAAGCGAAAGACGAAGAAGACAATCCTTTTATCAAGGAGAAGGCGAGTCTCTCGACAAAGCGAAAGACGGGGAAGACAATCCTTTTATCAAGGAGAAGGCGAGTCTCTCGACAAAGCGAAAGACGGAGAATATAAACAACTCTAGATTGCATGGATATTGAATATTTATTTTATTCTTAGAATATCTAGAAAATTTTGCCAATAAGATAAAATTGTAGTTGACTCAAAACGCTTTAAAATGTGCACGTATGTGCGAAAGAGATTCCCTCTTTTACCTAGAGTATTTCCTCCATCGAGGTTAACTCCTCGGTCTTTAAAAGTCAAATTCAAAATTTCAGCGCTGATGACTTTCTTCAAGGAGGCTATCCATGTCCCCGATATGGGAAGAGAAGAAATATTCTTAATTTCATAAAAACAAGTAGTGAAAGGATATTGATAAAAGAATTTTGCATAAGAGAAGATAACTTCTGGCAATTTAGGCAGTTTGATATCTGGATGTTTTCCCATGATGATCTTTTGCACTCCTTTTGAGTCATTGGGCTTTTTGGGCTTTTATATCATCTGACTTTTCTCTATTTTTTAGGGAAGGGTACGTCACAAACTCCTTTATCTCGAAGATGTTCTGATCCTTCTTTTTCTCAGGGATTATATATGATGGTATTGGCTCAAAGGTCTTTAGGTGATAGCAGAAATCAAATATCATTTAGGGTTTGTCGGTAGGCCCAACACACTCGCCTTCATCTTGACGGTGATCTAAACTTTCCCTGGAAGGATCCTTCACAAACTCCTTCATCTCGGAGATGATCCAAATCTTCTTTGGCCCCGGGGGTCTGCTCACCTATTCGCCTTCATCTTGACGACAATTAAGAGATCCCTTTTGCAGATATTTGATTTGCAACTTTAAAATGAGAGGATATGGATTAAGTGAATTCTTTTTGTAGCTCAGGATATTTCCACTGTCTGATTGCCAGAAAATTATCTTTAAACATGCGTCATAGCCATGATCAATATCAATTCGCTTCTGGCTTTTCAACGTCATCGAATATTTCTTTCGCCAATCATACCGAGGATATTTCTCTCATCCTTTTGGTTGATCAACAGGAAAAAGATTTGAATTTTACCTCTTTTTTCGCAAAAAGTTTCACCTTTTTAGAAATAATACTAAAGGTAATCAGAGGTGATTCTTTTGTGCATTTAAGAATATTAGAATCAACATATACTTTTAGCAAATTGGCAAATTTTTCATGACTTCTATGTGAAATACTTACTCAATATAGATTTTGATGCGACCTTTAGTTGCAATTTATGATTTTGGACATTCTGACCAGTAAAACTGGGACCTTTCATTTAACGACCAGCGAAGTAGATGGAACCTTTCATTTAATGATCAGTAAAAACTGGGACCTTTTATTTAACGACCAACGAAGGAGCTGGAACATTTCATTTAATGACCAGTAAAACTGGGATCTTTCATTTAACGACCAGCGAAGTAGCTGGAACCTTTCATTTAACGACCAACGAAGTAGCTGGGACATTTCATTTAACGACCAACGAAGGAGTTGAAACATTTCATTTAACGACCAGCGAAACAGCTGGGACATTTCATTTAATCATTTAACGACCAGCGAAGTAGCTGGGACATTTCATTTAATCATTTAACGACCAGTGAAGTAGCTGGGACATTTCATTTAATCATTTAACGACCAGCGAAGTAGCTGGGACATTTCATTTAATCATTTAACGACCAACGAAGTAGCTAGGACTTTTCATTTAATCATTTAACGACCAACGAAGTAGCTGGGACATTTCATTTAATCATTTAACGACCAGCAAAGTAGCTGGGACTTTTCATTTAATCATTTAACGACCAGCGAAGTAGCTAGGACATTTCATTTAATCATTTAACGACCAGCGAAGTAGCTGGAACATTTCATTTAATCATTTAACGACTAGCGAAGTAGCTGGGATATTTCATTTAATCATTTAACGACCAGCGAAGTAGCTGGGACATTTCATTTAATCATTTAACGACCAGCGAAGTAGCTGGGACTTTTCATTTAATCATTTAACGACCAACGAAGTAGCTGGGACTTTTCATTTAATCATTTAACGACCAGCGAAGTAGCTGGGACTTTTCATTTAATCATTTAACGACCAGCGAAGTAGTTGGGATATTTCATTTAATCATTTAACGACCAGCAAAGTAGTTGGGACTTTTCATTTAATCATTTAACGACCAGCGAAGTAGCTGGGACATTTCATTTAACGACCTGATTTAAGATTGAGGCTTTTGAAAGACAACCAGTATGAGGACTGAGTTTTGTGACTGAACTTGATCTTTAGATTTGAAAATTCAGCGAAATAACCAGTGCGAGCACCGGGTTTTCCAATTGAGAGTCGGGAAGGAGACCGGCATTTTAGAGATTGAAGCGGAAATAATTGTCGGGGTTTCAAGATTATCCCTTATCCTGAAGGGGAAACATAGAATAGACATTTAAAGAGAATTTAGGAAAAATGATTCAGGTTTTATCTCTTAACCTGAAAGGGAGAAGAGTAGACATTTGATAAGAATTTAGAATGATTCAGGTTTATCCCTTGACCTGAAGGGGGAATAGAAGATTTTGTGAAGAGATAACCTGAGACTTGAATTTAGAAGGGATATGACAAGATTTAGAATTTACGATCTATGATTTAGATGGACCAGGTATGCGGTCCAATTTTCAGGATTAAACCGTTATCCTAACGGGGAATATAAAAAGAATAAACTTTGAGAAGACAGAAGGATATAGAACTTTGAAAAAATGTAGAACATTTGAGGAAATTGATTTATTTTTGTAAAAAGAATTCTCACAGGTAGCATTGTTGCTCTTATGAGTGATCTCAGGATTATCCCTTATCCTGAATGGGAAAAAGAATAGAACTTTAAAGAAAAATTGATATAAATTTAGAAATCAATAAAGATCGGTAAAACTTATATTTGCAAAAAGAATTCTCATAGGTAGCGTTGTTGCCCCCCACGAGAGGTCTCAGGATTTTCCCTTATCCTGAATGGGAGAAAGAATATAATTTAAGAAAATTTAGTGAAGGCAAATTGATATAAATCTATAAAATCAATAAAGATTGAAAAAACTTGTATTTACAAAAGAATCCTCATAAGTAGCGTCATTGCTCCTACAAGGGGTCTCAGGATTATCCCTTATCCTGAATGGGAACACCTCGGACAACGAGGGTCAGGTTTATCCCTTAACCTGAAAGGATACACCTCGGACAACGAGGGTCAGGTTTATCCCTTAACCTGAGGGGGAACACCTCAGACAACGAGGGTCAGGTTTATCCCTTAACCTGAGGGGGAAAAAGAATAAAGAAAATACCTCATGGGAAAGAGGCATCAGGTTTTATCCCTTAACCTGAAAGGGAAATGAATTTGAAAATATTTAATAAAATTGAGGGAAAACTTGATAAAATTGATATAAAAATGAATGAAACTGATAAAGATATCCAATTTAACTGAAATTTTATAAGATTTAAGAAAAAAAAGATTTTTTCTGATCCTTCCTGCATATGGGATCTTGAAAGGAAAAAGGTTTATTTAAAAGGTAAGTGAGAAATCATTTTGGGAGGAAAAAATCATTTGTAAGAAGAATGATCAGCGCGAGATCTGATCCTTTAAAAAGGAGAATCATCATGAGAGATCATCATGAGGTTTGATTTCGAGGATAGTGGTTTAAAAACCAATTTTAAGAGAGAAAACAAACACGAGGTGATGATTTCTAAGACAAATGGTTTTCAAAGCCTAATTTAGAGAAGGAAAATCAACATGTTAGTTTATTTAAAAGGGATTTAGATCAAAATATTTGAATCTTTTGAAGACTTTTGCAGAAATTTTATGATTTTGAAAATCCTCATAGGCAATATCATTTCTCTCATGATGGAGGAAAACAAATTTTGAAAATAGATGACAAGGATTTAAAATTTTTGAAAAATAGCAGGCAGGATCAAAAGTTTTGAAGAAATCAGAAGAAAAGACAATACACCTGGGTTTTAAAGAGGAAAATTTGAATAATATATACCCAGGATTTTGGAAAATATAAGGAAGATATATATATAAAATATCATACAATCACAGATATACAAGCAAGGATGCACAAACAACATTCCCTAAAGCTGACTCTAAATGCAATATTTGAAATGGCAAATAGGACCTTAATCCTAACTCTAAGATTTATATCATCTGATTCCAATCAAGGTAAGCCGATATACTCAAGCCAAAGCTCGAAGTACGTGGCATATAATATATCTCTCCGGTTCTAAGGTAATGGCTTCCCAACATCCTTAAGCACTTACCGATATACCTCGGACTATGGCCCTTAGGTACGTGGTAGGGTGGCGCGAACCCAAATAAGTGGTCCAGTTGTGAGGCTCTCTCCCGAACTATGGTTCAGTGAGACAGCCCAGCAACGTGAAGACCGGGACAATATAGGTAGGGATGTTTTCAAAATATGATTAACATGCAATAAAATCAGAAGGCTCTAATGCAAGTCCTAAAGAGATAGATTTAAATAAAGAGAAGCATACAGTTGCATACATTGTTTTGCATTCAATCCCTAAAATTGAGAAGTGTTGCATTTCAGACCTAAATCTAATGTGAACATGGATATAATCTCCTCAATATGGTCCTACCAAACCATACTTAGATCCTATATGCAAATAATGTCAACTTAGGACAGAGTCTAGGCTCCTAAGGTTTGCATGGAAAATGTAGCTGATATATGTTAGAATAAAGACTTAGATTATATAAAAGCAAAGCAAAGGCATAATTCGACCAGACGGAGACGTGTCCCATCACGATCGCCAAAACTGTGATCATCGCAAAAATTTTCCTCTCTTGTGGTTTCTCTCTTTTCCTTCTCTTTTCCTTTTCTAACCTCTATTCTCCTCCTTTTTGAAGGGAGAAGGATAAAAGAGAGAAAAGAAAGAGAGAAGAGAAAAGAAGAGAAAAGAAGAGAGAAGAAGAGAGAAGAAGAGAGAGAGGAACTCTTTTGCAGGGTCTCACTTGACCTTGATTTGAAAATATTTAGAAAATTACTCGCCTCTGTTTTGAAATATACTGCGGGAAAAATGGAGAGACGGGATTCGCTCGTCGGTACGAGGTTCGACCGTTCCTGGCGCCTTTACCAGAGGTAATCGTACCAAGGATCAAATTTATGCCTTTTGCTTTGCCTAAATATCATCTAAGAATTTATCCTAAATATCTAAATGCACAAAGAATCATGCTTGTGCAATGCAAAGATGTATGCTCTTTTTGAAAAATGTTTTGAAAATTTCCAAGTATTCGGAGATGAACTTGAAGAAATGATGGAATCTAACTTTGAGATAGATTAGGGAAGTTCTAAATTTTTGAAGTAACTCAGAGTTGGAAGAATAAATCTTGATTTTGAGAAAGAATGACTTGAAACTTTGAAAATGAAGTTTCAAAGTCGGAAATGGACTTTGAATTTGAACTTGAATTTAGGAAAGGAAATGAATACTTGAGATGAAATTGAATTTAGATTTTGAAGTTTGAAATTTAGAATGGATCTGAGAAATCCAAATGGTATTTAAAAATAGAGATGAATTTAAGGAATTCAGATGTGATCTGTAGATGGATTTAGATTTGAAATATGGAAATGAAATGGAATTGGATTTGAAAAAGTTGGATTTGGGAATGAAATTGGATTCTGGATCCTGGAATGGATTCGGATCTTGAAGTCTGAGATCCAATGTAGAATTGGATTCTGGATCCTAAGATGGAATTGGATCTGTAATCTGAGATCCAAGGTAGATTTATATTTAGAAAACTGGACTCAAGTTGATCTAATTTTGGATTTGAGTTTTTGAAAGTCAAAAATGGGACTTTTGAGTATGGATCTGGGTTTTGAAAACCCAGATTGAATTTAAAACTTAGAAAAGGCCAAGCTTTTGAGATTCAAGAACAATCTCAAACTTTGATTTTTGGATTTGGAAGATGAACTTGGTTTTGAATTTGAAGATGAGTCAGAAGTTTCAAAGTTAATTTGAACTTTGAATTTTCATTTAGATTTGGAATTTTGGATATACAAGTGAATTTCAAAGTCAATTTGGACTTTGAATTTGAAGTTAGAATTTGAATTTTGGATATACAAGTGGATTTCAAAGTCAAATTGGACTTTTGAATTTTGAAGTTAGAATTTGGGATAAGGAGATGAATCAGAATTTCCAATTGAATTTAGAAATTGAATCTTGAATATACAAATGAATTTCAAAGTCAAATTAGACCTTGAATTTTGAAGTTTGAATTTTGGAACTTTAGAAAATGAATCAAGAATCTCAAAGTTAAATTAAACTTTGAGTTTGATTGGAGTTTTGAATATAAAATGAATTTGAAATTTCAAAGTCAAATTGAACTTTGATATCTGATTTGAGTTTTGAATATAAAATGAATTTGAAATCTCAAAGTTAAATTGAACTTTGAGATTTGAAAATGAAAGGATGGATTGGATTTTATAAGAATTGAAGATAGATTGAGGAGATATTTACATCACTTGGAGTTTTTGAAAAAGGAATTTTAAAAAATATGATGCAGTTCTATCCTAAATGATGAATGATTTTAAAGAATTTAAAATTTGGGTTTTTGAAAAGCTATTACATTCTTTAAATGAATTAAAACAAGATTGAAGATATAATACATCCTTGACTATGGTCATTGAATGTATTATATAATAATCTATGTTTAGATTCAAGTGAAGAATGAAACATATTTTGTGCTTTTATAGAGTTTAAAATGAAATTAATTCTCAATATACCCTGACTATGGCCATTGGTATATATATATATTGAATTAATTTTAAGTTAAACTCTGATAAAAGATGAAATATTTAAAAATATGATGATTTTTAAAAAAGGATCCAGTGTGGACCCAATGTTATTTTGCAAAAGATAAAAATACTAAGTTTTGTCCACATCCTGACTATGGCCATTGATGTGGATCATCAACTTAGGATCAATTACCTCTTACGAAATGGTGCACGTGCCATTCGTGTTTCACCATTGTGAGAATTTGAGAAATAAGGGCAAAATGTATGAAAACAAGCAATTCATGATGTTTACAATGCTCATTCACTCTACCTAAAGTAGGAGATGTAGATTCTCATTAAGATCTAACTATTACAATACATACAATTTAAATTTATAACTCTAAGTAATGATATTTTTCATGTATTCCCTGCAAAACAATTGGTTAGTATGCAAAGGGGAAGAAAATTTGTACATAACATATGGGTGTGAATAGTAAAAGAATGCTCACATGCCGAAGCATTTGAGACCTAAAAGTGTGGAAGTATGATATATATATATATATATATATATATATATATATATATATATATATATGCACATGAATGTATATATACGTATATATCTATATATAGGAGGAATGATATGGTAAACAAGTGTTTCATATTTAAGCCAGAGAAGTGTTGCCGAACGGGCCCGAAATCGGATTTTTCCTATGAAAGGCTGATGCTCAGTAGCTTCCGGGTTGAATCCAATTCATCATAGAAGTTGGGTTTGACACAATCAGTGGCTAGAATTACTACCTGGGATGGTGACTCTTGCTTATTGATTCATTATTTCAACAATGGATAAATCAGTGAATCAGGCAATGAATGTGTCACTGGGAAAATATGGATGGACCAATGGGAACTGCTGCTGCCAGGAAATCCTAGAACACAGAAAAATGAATAAAAGAAAACTGAGAGAAGGGCATTGGCCACAGGGGATGGCCATGGAGCCGTGGGCATGGGCAACTCTTAGATTGCTGGGAGTGTACAGTGGAGTGGAAATATGAAAAGTGTTGTGAAACAGGGGGTGAAATGTACACAATAGGTTGGAATGCTACAAGAAATAGAAACTACATTCCTATGTCCAGCAAACTGGGCTAGGATGACATGCCCAGCTTAATCCTTCAATGATCAATCCAGTAGTCGGATCAATGACTACCGACATTCCATCAATTGCTTCCCTTTAATGTCATCTCTTAGTTGAAATTATTTAACACAGCAGAACATGAGGACAATGGTTTAACTAAATCTGTTTGATACTTAACCATAAATAATTTTGGCAGTCATGACAGTCATGGAGCAATGTAACCATAAGAATGAACCACTGTTACAGCTATACATTTGGAATTTAAATAACAGGTTACAGTTTTATTTACCTGTCAAGATGACTGTTGATCTTGGATTTAAAAAAAAAAAAAACTTTCAAGATATCTATTGTGGGCCCACCGGTAAAGAATATTTCAATCTAACTGATAAAACTAATTGCAGAAACTAATCTAAATGAACAGAGTACCTTGTATTTGACAGATATTATTTTTTTTTTATCAGTAAGAATCCTTACGCAAGGCAGCAACCCCTGACCTTATGGGAAATCTCCTTTTCCCCGATTTAATATTACATCCAAATCATAATCACAGGAAGGAGAAAGGATCATTTCACCAGTTTATATGACACAAGATTTTTAGCAAATTCATTTTTCAGATATAAGGTCTTCAAATTCTCACAGGATTGACTAAAACAAGCATGCTGAAAAGAAACAAATGGAAGATGAGCCTCTTACCGTAGATGCAAAAATGGTGATTGCACACTGTCAATGTGCTGGCGTACTATAAGGTCTTGCAGCAAACAAAGGTAGATCAAAATTAGAATGAGAAACTGGAGCAAGCAACCTGACAACAACAAAACCTTTGGTTGAGTAAGACGAGAGATAACATTTGGCCTTGCTTTTGATTGATCCAAAACCTTCCTTGATATTAGATCGCAAGATTGTGTCACCCTGAACTTTGGTTTTCATCTAGTGAAACATGTAGTGAATCTTACACTGTTAAGGAATGCAACATCCGTTTTCCCTATGATAGGCAAACCAAAAAAAAATGGGGACCATCTGTAGTGAAGCAAGTAAACCAACAGAGTGAATGATAGCCATTTTCAAGGCAGCAAGATCGTAATTGAAATATACGAATATACATATAGGCATGACTAACGTGACTTTGATTTCTCAAAACAGGAGAATAGCTTAATCTTCTCTAGTGACTAAGATAAAGACTGAAACTAAAAATAAAATTCATGTTCAATCTTGGATGATCGCAACTTCTGGGGTTGACATCTAGAGCGCAACTTAAATCCCAATCTCTTGAGTTCTTGGCAGACTGGTTTGATGTTCAACTTAGCAGATCGTCTTAGCTTATTATCCAGCCCTCACCGAGATTTTAATACCTGATTTTTAGCAGGAGGATTTCCAGAGAAGCTGTACCCGATTCATGGTGAGGATTGCAGCAGAGTCCAAAGTAGGTTTTATCGTGAACCCGAATTGATTCATGATGAAATTGTTACAACAAAGACATTGTAAGGAACAACATTATATATTACCCAATACCAAAACGATCGAACAGGTGGGTGCTGAACAAATTACTCAAAAAAAAATGCTCAATGATCGACACCAAAAAAAAAATATTTTTGTGGGAACACAAGGGTTCCGTTAATCTCGCAACACACAGGTCGGTAGTGCTAGAGGCAAAACCGCCACTGCAGATGATGCTTTTGATAAAAGATGAAGGTGCCAAATTAAACAAGGAGGTGTTGATGGAGGATTTTACAGGAAGGTAAAAGAGAAAGGGAAGCGATTTATTTACCGTGAGTCAGTGGAGGATTCGGTTACCGAAGCAAACCATGGCTCCTTCGATACTCTCTGCAACCAATATTCTACTGAAATTCTGAAGGAGGGACAAGGGGCCTTCCCTTCGTTCTGTGACAGAGACCTTCAATTGCTGAAGGAGAGGGGATTAAGGGAAGATGAGAAGCAGATGCGTGAGGAAGGAGACCTTTTGTGACAGAGACCTTCTGTTGTCTCTCCATGGCCATTCTCTATGTAGGCCTTCAATGTCGTAGGTCCCATCACTCCTTCTGCTTCAAATGGCCACAAATACTTTCTCGCCGCAACAGAATATTTCACCAAGTGGGTAGAAGCTATCACTCTCCGCACAGTAGAAGGCCGACACGTGGTCTCTTTTATTCACAAGAACTTCCTTTGTCGTTTCGGCATCCCACATGACATTGTGTCAGATAATGGCAGTCATTTCAAGAATGAAGACCTTCTGCTCAAAGTTCAAGATCTGTCATCATTTCTTTGCTCCTTACTATCCTCAAGGGAATTGTTAGGCAGAAGCCACCAACAAAATCCTAATTCATATCTTGGAGCGAACTGTAGAAACTGGCTGTGACTGGCATGAGAAGATCCATGATGCACTATGGGCCTATCAGACTACCATTCACACTCCAACAAATGCTACTCCATCAGAACTGGTCTATGGAACAGAAGTAGTATTACCTCTGCATGTTGAGAAGCCCGCTTTGAAATTTGCTTCACTGCTAAAATTACCTCTTGATCAATACCAGCAGCAGCGACTGGTACAACTAGACTTGCTCGATGAGAGAAGACTAAAAGCAGCCGAGCATGCTCAATCCTATCACCAGAGAATAGCCAGGCAGTACGCAAATTCTGTCATTGAAAGGAGATTCAAAGTCAATGATTTAGTGCTTCGAGCCACAACCTATCTAAAACATCATCCCGGCGGCAAATGGTCACCAAATTGGGAAGGTCCCTATGTCGTCAAAGAAGCATTATCCTGCAACTCATATCGGCTCATCAATGCCGATGGGGTAGAACTACCAGATCCCATTAATGCTCGACACTTGAAAAAGTTCTATACTTGAAGCATCTATTTTTCCATTGTAATCCTACCATTTTCTTCAATCAAACTTTCTTTCTTAGTTACACAGGGACATTTTAAAATTTTGTTTTGTATGCAGGCAAGATAAACAAATCTCTCATTTTACGCACTTGTGCATTCATGTGCATCAATTTGCATCCATTTGCATTCAATTGCATTAACATTCATTTGGTCAGTGTCAGGATTTCGACAAACAGTCCCACCACAATTCCTAATTGTTATTCAAAATTGAAAAACAACCATTAATATTGAACCAAAATCCAGTGCTCAAACTGGTATTATTTCAAAATCCAGTGCTCAAACTGGCATTATTTCAAAATCCCACTTTTAAAGTTGGTTCGACTCGGGTTTTCCTTCAAATCATTTTCCCCGGTTGATCCGAGTTCTGACTCGTGATCTCTTTACCTTATTTGAGCTCTGATTCGAGATCTTCAATTTCCCTGGTTGATCCGAGTTCTGACTTGTGATCTCTTTACCTCATTCGAGCTCTGATTCGAGCTCTTCATTTTCCTTATTGATCCGAGTTCCGACTCGTGATCTCTTTACTTTACTCGAGCTCTGATTCGAGCCCTTCATTTTCCTTTGCTGATCCGAGCTTCGACTCATGATCTCATTAATTTATTCGAGCTCTGACTCGAACTCATTATTCTCCTTTGTTGATCCAAGTCACTTTGATCTTCAGGGTCCGTCAAATTCAACATTTTGCCCACCAATGTCCAATTTAAATCTTCGAATCATTCAATTCTTCAATTTTGACCTCCGGGTCACCCAATTCCAATTTTCCAAGTTCAATTTCCAATGTTGACCTTCGGTTCACCCAATTCTCCAATTTCGACCTTCGGGTCACTCAATTCTCAATTTTGACCGTCAGGTCATCCAATTTTGACCTCCGGGTCACACAATTTCGACCTTCGGGTCAACCAATTTTCAATTTCGACCGTCAATTCATTCAATTATCCAATTTCGACCTCCGGGTTATCCAATTTCCGATAATCAATTTCCAATATCCAATATCCAATTTCGACCTTTGTGTCAATCAATTTCAATATCCAATTTCAAATCATTTTCTCTTGCGAAAGACCCTTCTTAGGGAGAGTTCGAGGGAGCTCATTCTTTTCGCATGCTATCCAATTCGTTCACTTAGCCCCTTTTCAAGGAGAGTTTGAAGGGATGCGTCTTCGTGAACCGTTTACAAAACAATTACCAATTTCACACAAAGAACCCTTTTAAAGGGAGAGGCTCGACGGAGACTCGCTTTTCTTGTGGCCCCCCAATTTTCATACTAGGCCATTTTCGTCATGAAGGACTTTTTTTTTAGGGAGAGTATGATGGACTCATTCCTTTCATAACCCAATTTTCCGACCTCACTACTATCAGCCCCCTTTCCATAAGAGAAGCCTAATATTAGGGAGCTTTGACGAAAGCTTAATTTCTCTTCGAAAGTTCGTTTTGCAAACACCTCCTCTTCAAGGAAGAGAGAAGTATTTTTCATTTCCCATTCAGGTAAGAGCTAAGCCCGAGTCTCTCTTTTTTGGGGAAAAAGAGAGGAGAATTTTTGTCATGGATGTGTTGAGCCGGACCTCAAACGCTCTCTTTCACCCAGGATTTCAGGAACATGTTGTCAATCTTTCAATCAATTACTTGTTGATTTCAAAAACTTTATTATACAAATCTTTACCTCAGTTTACCTTCAGCATTACTTCCAAAAGAGAGAAGCTTTTGCGAAGAGAGATTCAAAATTCAAGTTCTTTCTATTGACCAACCAAAAGGATGAAGGATAAATGCTCGATATGGCCAGAAAAGAAGATTTAATGTTTTGCAAAGCCATAGAAGATTGATATTGATCGCAGTTATGGCACATCTCTAAAGATTATTCTTAAAAGACAAGGCAGTGGAAATATCCTGAGCGCTAGAAAAAGAGAGCATTTATCCAAGCCCAGTCTCCTCAAAATCACCTAAGCTACAATTAAATATCTGCAAAGGGGACCTATCACTTGTCGTCAAGATGAAGGCGAATTAAGCGAGCAGACCCCTGGGGCCAAAGAAGATTTGAAACATCTCCAAGATGACGGAGTTTGTGACGGATCCTTCCAGGGAAAGTCCAAAGCACTGTCGAGATAAAGGCAGTTGTGATGAACCTCCCAACAATCCCTAAAAGATATTTAATTTCAACTATCATCCAAAGATCTCTAACCCATGAGCCAATTTCATCAAGATAACCCTGAGGCAAAGAAGGATCTAAACATCTCCAAGTTGAAGGAGTTTGTGACGTACCCTTCCAAAAGAGAAATAGAGAGGAAAAAGAAAGAAATAAAAGTCAAGATATCTCCAAAATGAAGGAGAATGTAACTGAAACCCAAGAAAGCCAAAAGAGTGCAGAAAGATTATCATGAGAGAAGCTTTCAGGATATCAAATTGTCAAATCTATCAAGAATCTTCTTTAAACTTGTGAAATTCTATTATCAATATCCTTTCATCAATTGCTTTCATAATATCAAATTCTCTTTCTTGTTCATATCAAGGAAATTGATAGCTTCCTTGAAGAAGGTCAATTGCAAGCAATTTGGATTCCCAATCTTGATTCTACGAAGTGAAGCTCATTTGGAGGTAATACTTCAGGTAGAAAAGAAGGAATATTTTTGCAACAATATGCATCATTTTCAAATACTTTGAATCAACAACAAAATTCTTAATATTTTCTAGCTATTCTGACGCGAAGTGAGAGCTTGATGTCCATTCCTTGATACATCATGACACCATTTTCAATCCCTCTTAAGGACTTGATTCCTTCCCTTCTTTAAGAGCATGAACTCTCAGCTTCGCACACTTCCTTGTGTCTCCACTGTCCCACCATAGATAGTCCCATTTTGGTTCGAGGTCGAACCACCAACCATTTTCTCGCAAGAGGCCATTTCAAAAGCTATTTAGTCTCAGCAATGAGACGCCCAAGATCAACCCCTTTTCATGCTTTAGGGACCACATTTTCCTTCCTTTTGCAAAACCCCCATCGGATTTATTGTGCAAAATCCGAATGTTCCATCATGGTCTCTTCCTTCGAGGATTCCATTCCATTTTCCGCCCAATCAGGATAAGGGTACAAACCTGAGCCTCTTTTGATGAGGTATTTCATTTTCCGCCCGATCAGGTTAAGGGTACAAACCTGAGCCTCATCTGATGAGGTATTTCATTTCCTGCCCAATCAGGATAAGGGTACAAACCTGAATCTCATTTCTATGAGATATTTCATTCCCCAATCAAGTTAAGGGTCAAACTTGAGCTTCGTTCCATACGAGGTATTTCTGTCCCATCCAGGATAAGGGCAAAACCTGAACTTCACTCTCACAGAGCAAATCTTTTTTTCTTTATTCTCCATTTTATATCTACCATCTTCCCCGGGTTAATATCTCCATACCAAGTCAGATCCTTCCAACTGAGTCATTTTGTTATATAGCCCAAATTTGGTGTGTTTTTCTTTGCCACTAAGCTCGGCCACAAGCCGGCTTAGTAGCAAAGAGGGACATCTGTAAACACCCCAAATTTTCACTCACCTTCTTGACATTTCCACCAATCATCACATTTCAGTTCTCTGGAATCAATGAAGGGTAAACTGGTCATTTTTCTGAGATTGAACCTTGTAGAAAGTCCTAAATTTCATCATCGAGTCTCAAAATCTCTCTGTTTAGGCTCAAAAATATCTTTCAACTGCAAAATTTCAAAATCCTATGCCTTACAAGAAATCAGAGTTCCCAATTCCTGATTTAGAGGGGCATTTCAGGAAACATGTCCTTACATAGCATTGCATGAGCATTTCATATCACCGCATTGCATAACATGTCACTTTGAGATCCAGAACTCCTGATTTTCAAAAGTGTCAATCCAGATTCGCATTTCAACTCTTTTCAAAATTGATTCCAAAATCCTGGGTCTTCAAAATTATCAATTCTTCCCATTTTACCCCCAGGACTCTGAATTTCAAAATATTTTCTCAGGAAAATGATCTGGATAGTTTTCAATATGGATTTCAGCCACTTTATCTCAGATCTTTCCCCTTTTGTCAGCAATTTCAACTATCATTCTTTTGCAAAATTACCCTATAGAGGCCAACTCTTTTCAAAATGTCTGTTTTGACAATTGGTCTAGATTTTTATGAAAATTCCAAAAAAGAGGTTTACTGTCTGTCCTTATTTCAATAAAGAAGCAATGTGGGGTCCACCCTAAAGTGGTGTCACATAGGCTTTTCTTTTGAAAAAAACTGAATTTTGAAAAACCCAAAAATATAGAAGCCTTGTCCCTGGATTGGCGCCACTGGACCATTTTATCTCTCCTCCCATTTCCCTACCATGTGTCAGAGTGGGGTTCACCTAGAGGTGGCGCCACATGTCATTTTTTCTCTCCTTCCATCCTCTGACACGTGTCAGTGTGGGGCCACCTTAAGATGCCGCCACATGTCATTAGACATCCTCTTCATTCTATGCCCCGTGTCAGTGTCCACCATCTTCACCCTATGCCATGTGTCATTCCAAGGTTACCCTGAGATGCCATGTGTCATGTGCTGCCCTGTCCAAAAAAGTAGAGTTGTCTCCTCCAGAGGTGGCGCCATCTGAGGTGTTCCCTCCTGTAGAGGACACATGTCACCCTCTGCTTTCCTCAGAAAAAGCAAGTGACACATGTCACTCTCTGCTTTTCTTAGAAAAAGCAGACTGACACATGTCTCTCCCTACTTTTCTCAGAAAAGTAAGTAACACATGTCATTCCTAGCTTTCTTCAGAAAAAGTAGAGGACACGTGTCACTCTTGGCCTCCTACAGAAAAAGCAACAACTCAAAAAAAATTCAAACACGGGCTTAGGTGGCGCGAATGCTGATTTTCCCCCATAAATTCATTTTTTATTTTATTTTTGAGGTGGCGCCACATGGCTCTTCTCCTCCTTCTCTTCCCTCCTGCCATGTGTCACTGCAGGATCCCCCAGAGGTGCCGCCACATGTCCACCCTCCATTCTTCCAGAGCCAGCCTCATTTGAATTTCAAATCCTACCCTGAGGTGGCGCCATTTGAAGAGTCTCCTCCAGCTAGCTGACACTTGTCAAAAGCAGAACCATCCTGAACTGTCACATGTCCAGACCTCCCTGCATCAAAAAAAGTGAAAATAACTCTCCTCTGAGGTGGCGCATCCTGCTTCCTCTGTTCCTGTCATCTTGCCACATGGCAGTGTGGAGCCATCCTGAGGTGGCGCCACGTGTCAGCCCCCTGCTTCCTCCAGAAAAAGCAAAATTTTAAATATTCAAATTCCTCAGAGGTGGCGCCACTTGAGCCCACTACCCTGTCCTTCTGACACGTGTTAGTATGGAGCCATCCAGAAGTGGCGCCACATGGCATGCTCCTACTTCTTCCAGCTTTAAATCTCAAACCCCTTTTGAGGTGGCACCATTCCAGAGCTCCCACTTGGCTTCATTTTTTTATTTTTATAAAAGTAGCCCACCATGAGGTGGCGCCATATGAGAAGCCTCAGAAAAAACAGATTTTGAATTTCAAACCCCCAAGCAACACCCTCTGAGGTGGCGCCATTTGGGAGACTCCTGCAAAGAAAATCAAGCTAAATTTTGAAAATTTTCAAACTTCTCTGCTGAGGTGTCTCACCCACAAAATTCACATTTTTATTTTCTCAAAATTTCAAATGGCATGCCTTGAGATGGCGCCACATGGAAGGCTCAGATTAAGCCTGTTTGAATTTCAAAATTTTCCAAAATGGCTACAAAAACCATAGCCCACGCCCAACTTGAGGAGGCTCCTTTTGGATTTTGAACTTCAACCTGAATTTTCTTCAGAACTTGACTTTGATTTTCTGAATTTACGCCCTCTTGGGCTTAGTTGAGAGGGTGCATTGAAGCACCAACCTTGCTTGCATCATTTCCAATTCAATCTAGGTGTGTAGATCGATTTTTGCGAACCATCCGAAGCTCAGATTAAAGGATGAGAGAAGCCATTCATAGCCACTCACATCAGGAGTTCCAAAGCTGCAGGAAAATGCAAAGTGCACTTCTATTCCCATTGATTTCATTATAGTAATATCATTGCCTGATTCGTATTGTCGTTTTGAAGAAAGAGCTCATCCGATGGATGGATCGAGCTATTCTCATAAAATGACACATATCAAAAGATGTTTCTTATGCTTTCTTGATTAGATTTTTGCATTCCATCATGTTCATGCATTAAAATAAGTTAGATTTACATTTTATTTCATTAAAATGGCATGTTCCATGAATTTATTTGATATTTCATGCATTCAGCATCATTTATGTAATTTCCTGTTTTTGTCAGTCAGTCCACACGTTATTTCATGTATTTATTTTTCGTTAAAAATGCTAAAAAAAATCATAGTGTGCGACCTTAGGTGTACCTAACAATATGCAAAAAATTCGGAATGATTTGAATTTTTTTACTGCATTAAAAGTTCAAAATGGTAGGTCGGGTTTTGTTACTCGGGATACGTTTTAAAAATTTATTTCTGACTTGTAAAATAGAGATCTCTCTCATATGAGATCTGATTTTCAATCCGAAAATTTTTATGAATGCATAATGATGTCTAGTATTTACTCTGATTGTTTCAAGGTTTTCTGAATTTCTTTGGCATCTAACAAAAATCTGAGAGTTCGGGACACGTGTCAGAGATTGATTTGAGGCTCTGAGACTCTGGATCGACTTAAGTTGATGGGTTCTCTTTGGGTATTGCTCTAAATCACAATCTGTAAAAAATGAATGTCATGTTCGGGAAGTCCTTTCTTTGCCTTTGAAATTTTATGATTTTTAGGACAGTCTTAGTATCAGTGTCGGATTTTTCTTGTCAGTCTTTTGTTTTGTTATGCTTATCTGTTCTATTGATTTAGGCAAGTAATGTTGTATTTTTATCTCTGTTATTGTTTATCAAAGTCCAAAATTATAAAAATGAAAGTTATTTCTGTAAGCGTCATTAATTTCTTATTTAAATATTAGAAATTTCTAGGGTTGGCTGCTATTTTTTATGCAATTTTACATCAGAACAGGTTGATTTTACCTCCGTCAGAACCAAATCCCTATTTATGAACTCACCGTAGTTCAAATCTCGATGCTGTAAAATCCAAAATTGTTAATTTTCATGTCATTTAGCAGTCTGAAAAATATCAAAGGTTTATATGGTGGAATTTTTGTATTATCACATTAAGTGTTACATTTGGTTCGGGTCCGTAGGCAAAATTTGCCCATTTTAGGATTTTCTGTAAATTTTCGCACTCTAATCATGTCATTTCATGAGTTTTAGCATTCTAGGCTGTTTATAATGGCAGAGGGATGTTTCATACCGAATTTGGTGTGTTTTGGAGTTCGTTTGATGCTCGGTTTAGCCGTATCATCAAAACAGGGCTCCGCGAGACCCTTATCCAAGCAAAAAACAAGCAAAATTTGTTAATTTTAATGAATGGTAGCATGTCAAAACTCTGATTTTACAGTCCTAATGTGTTTAACAGCATGTCATCATACCTCATACTGCATTTCGCCATCATTTGGTTCGATTCAAATTTTAAAATCTCAATTTTGCCAAAATTTCCTTCAAAAAACCCTGATTTTAAAGGTATAATTTCAATACTAGGGGTATTTTAGTCATTTTGACCACAATTTCGAATTTCAAACTATTTCTTACTGAATTTCTCGCATTTATATCATTTCAAATATCAAGAAATCATGAAAATAAGGTTTATATCCAATTAAATCCAATAATTTCATAATGTTATTGGAAAATCTTGAAAAAACCCACATATTTGAGCTAACCCCATTTCAAGTTTGGCAGGGATATTCAAAGGAAGGAGCTGAAGTACGTAATTATCTTTATTTCTTTTTATTTAGTGATGTAATAATGTAAATTTTGGAATAAGAGATTTAATTTTCTGCTTAGACTAGGATGCATATCATATAGTTTGAATTCATGCAATATCCTGATTATGTGATTCATGCATCTTATTTCAAAAGCACTATGGATGTACACGAATGTCACGCGCACTAACTCTTAGAGAGTTGATGAACTCGGTGGAGTCCATATTTACGGCCCTAATCGGAATATGGACGAGACCCAGATTCATCATCTTTCTACCAGTCACACTGAGCCTACACTCTTAGGCTATCTTCCAAAATTTCACCGCATATTTTCAATTCTACAAAATATTTTAGAATTGACTAAGTAAATTATAAACATATTCACGGCCCTAGTCGGAATATGTGACAATTCTACTTAGTTTACTCCTAAAATAGCATATTTTCTGAAAAGAGGCTTTTACAAAATGACATTCATTCATGTCATTTGCATCATGAAACCACTGGTTTTTCTCATGATTTTCTCAAGAAAATTTCATTCCACGAAAATCGATTTCTCTAGAAACTCTGAAAATTTTCAAAAGTTGGATTTTCCAAATCAAGTTTCCCATGATTTTCCCTAGAAAATACTCCTTTCTTAAAATTCATTTTCAAAAGAAATTTCTCATCTTTATCAAGAATCAAAATCGATTTTCAAGTGTTTCAAGGATAAGATTCTCAGGATTTCATTTTCCCGAGTTTTGATTTTCTTTCCCCAAAGAGTTTTCCAATGTATTTCAATCATTTTCTAAAGAAAGTCTTCAAAGTTGGAATTTTCCCTGACAAGCATTTTTTCCCTTCAAATGTTTACTCTTTTCCAAAGAATTACTTCTATTTCCCAGGATTTTCAACCATCCATGATTTTCTCAAAGCTTCATAAAATCACTAGAGATTTCAAATCCTTTTCATCCGAGTTTCTTAAGAGACTAATTTCCATCTTTTTCCTGAGAAATATTTCTCCCAAATGTTTTCTAAGCATACATCATGTTTTCCAACTTGCATTTTACAAAATTTCATAGCACATGCCTGAATTCTCTGTGCATTTTATGATATAACACGATTTCGATGATTTAACTAAGTCAAGCACATTTTTGGTCCTTGGTTCGATTACCCCTGTTAAAGGCGGCAGGAACGGTTGAACCTTGTACCGACAAGTCGAGCCCCATCCCATGGATTTTCCCGCTATTTTCAAAACAGAGGCGAGTATTTCAAAACAATTTTCAAAACTCTCGTCAAATTTGACTCGCGAAAGCATTTTCCTCTCTCTCCCGCAAGGGAAGGGAAGAAAATTTTGCGACGATGACATAGGAGCATTTTTTAAAACATTTTCAACAAGCAATAAATCAGATGGCTCTAATGCAGAGTCCTAGAAAGATAGAATTTAATAATAAAGAAGCATACACTTGCATACATTATTTTCATTCAATCCCTAGAATTGAGGAGAGTTGTATTTTAGACCTAAGTCTAAGTGAGCATGTAATAATCTCCTCAATATGGTTCTACCAAACCATACTTAAATCATATATGCAATATGCCAGCTTTAGAACAGAGTCTAGGTGTAACGCCCCAAAATTTCAAACTTGCGAACCTTTCAGAAAACAGGCAAGAGACTTGGAAAAGTATCTTTCCTTCAGAGTTTGTTTATGAAATCAGTGGAAGACTATTCTTTTGTTAAATTCAGAAAGGTAAGCTGACAACTTTGGGCACGTTAGCTAAAAGAACCGAAACTCGCAAAATTTGGATACCCAAGGAAAATCTGTTACAAACCCAAAACGTCCAGGAGGCGAGCTAAGAGCAGGAAGAAGAAGTCTTGAAGCCATCTTGTCATCGCGCCATCGCCCATGATGTACCTAATCATCACCTTGTAAACACCCCAAATTTTCACCCTTATCTAGTGTTTACATTTCATATATCATCGCAATATCATTTCATCCATTTGACATACCATTTCATTGCATTGCATAGCATTGCATGTCATTGCATCTCATCATCGAGATCCAGGACTATTGTTTTCAAAATATTTAATCCAAATTTGGGTTTTTAAAACTCTTCTTTCAAAATCAATGTTAAAACCTAGGTTTTTAATCAACATTCTGTCATTTGCCAACCCCCAGGACCTTATATTTTGAAGTGTTTTTCTCATAAAACAATCTGGATTCGTTATAAACTCAATTTTCAACTGATTTCAATTCTTAGATGAGGCCCATTTAGGTGGTGTCGCTTCTGGATTCCTTTATTTATCAAAAATCTCAAAAATTTTAGAGTCTTAATTGGATCATGACTCTTTTTCCAAGAGTCCAGTCGGATCAGGACTCTTCTTTAGAGTTTTAATCAGATTAGGACTCTAATCTTTTACAGCTATTTTATCTATTTTAATCAAATCTTTCAAAATCTTTCAAAATGAATCAGAAACTCAGAGTTTTAGTCAAAATAGGACTTGGTTTGGAGAGTCCTAGTTGGATCAGGACTCTGATCCTGATTTCAATTTTGAAAGAATCTTTTAAAAATCTTTCCATCTATCAAAATTGCTATACTTTTATCAAAGAATTTCAAAAATCTGAGGTTTTATCCCAGAGTCCTGATCAAATTAGGACTCTGCCCCAGAGTCCTGATCAAAGTAGGACTCTATCCAAAATTGATTTTCTCACATCATTTTCACTGGTTTTCAAAAGCTTTGCTTAAAATTCATCATTTGCTTACCAGAAAAACCAAAATTCTTAGAGTTCTGATTGAATCAGGACTCTTTCTCAGAGTCCTAATTAGATAAGAACTCTGAACCAAAACTTCAATTTCATCCTGTTTTCACTTGTTTTTCAAAATCCTCTCATTTGATTTCTTAGAAAATCCAAAAATTGGAGAGTCCTAGTTCAATTAGGACTCTGTCCCCAGAGTCTCAGTTGAATCAGAACTCTATTTTATTTCAATATTTGTTATTGTTTTCACTGTTTTGACAAGTTCTTTAATTTGTTTTTCAGAAAATACCAAAAAATCTAGAGTTTCAGTCCGATCAGAACTCTGTCCCAGAGTCCTAATCCAGTCAAGAGTCTGTTCTAGAGTCTGTTTTTACTTCTATTTTCATTTATTTCCATTTGTTTTCAAAAATTAGGTCATTTTATAGAGTCTAGTTAATTCAGGACTCTATTTCAGAGTTCTGATCGAGTTAGGAGTCTAACCCTGACAGTATTTTCTGACTTATTTAATCATTTTTTATAAAGTCTTTTCAAAAATTCTTTCATTTGGCTTTTAAAACCCAAAATCTCAGAGTCCTAAAAATTCAGGACTCTAACCCGGAGTTCCAGTTCGCTTGAGACTCTACTTTCAAAGATCTTGAATTTCAATTATTCATTTTAACCTCTTTTCAAAGTTATTTTTAGTGTTTATTTCAAATTTCTCAAAACCTGGTGTGGGCCCACTTAGTTGGTGCCACATCCAGAGGAGTTCTAACTCAGTTGAAACTCTATGCCATTTCAAAAATTTTAATTTCAAGTTTGCTTTTGAATCTCTTTTGAAAAACCTCTCATTTTCAAGTTTTAAAATCGTTTTTGAAAATTCAAGTGGGGCCCACTCGGGGTGGTGCCACATTTGAAGAAGTCAAGGTTAGACTAGGGTTAGTCATTATCCTAGTTAGTCTAGGGGTTTAGAGGAGTCAAAAGCAATTTTAAAAATCCATTTTATTTAAGTTTTAAACCATTGGTTTTTAAAGGTTTTAAATTCAAGTTTTAAAAACCAAATGTGGGTCCATACTAGGTGGTGCCACATTTGGACTTTCTAGGGTTTAATTAGGTGTTAATTAGGGACTAATTAGAGTCCATTTAGGTTAGAATTCTTCAAAAAAATCGTCCTCCCCATATGGTTTAGCAAAAACAATTAAAAAGAGTCCAAAAAAATCAAAACTGTTCCTAAACAAAAAAAAAAATCTATAAATAGGGGACCTAAAGGGGGTCAAAGAGAGCTCTTTTCTCTCAAATTTTCGTGGTCTCCCTCCTCTCTCCAGCTCCTCTCCTTCCTCCATTGTTGCATCCCCAAGGGATTCTAATCCATTAGAATCGATTTTAGAATTGTCTTTTGCATTATTAACCAATAAAACATGTGATTTACCCTTTTAATGGGTTAAATCCATGCTTTTAAAGGTAAAATTGAATTCCAACCATTGATTCCCTAATCTTTATTTATTTATTTGTTTATTCATGTTTATTACACGTTTTCTAGCATAGAAATAATTTTTATTTTACTGTTTTAGTGTTTATTTTATTGTTTTTCACTAGTTAATGCATGTTTTCTCAAATTTCTTAGATTTTTGTGTGTTTTAAGTGTAGAATAGTAAAGAGCAGGCTGTTTCGGATTGAACTATTTACTGTTAATTCTTGATTTTTTTATATGTGATACATGCATGTGTAATTGAACTACTGTAAAAAAATCATAGGTTTTGGGATTCGGGAACCTTGTCAGAAAAATCAGACATCAAATCGAATTTTTGAAACTTTAAAATCGTTGTTAAAATCAGAAGGGTAAATTGCACTTGTGTGGGTTTTTTCATCCGATGTCCGATTCAAGATCTGTAAAGTTCCATGGATTCATATTGATGATATCTATTTACTGTGAAAGTTTGGGAATTTTTTATCTATGTTTAGTATTTTTCCTTTGTCAAAGAATCTGATTTTAAATTTAAAGTTCGTAAGGGTTTACCGAAACTCTAATTAGACTTGTGTTATTCATAGTTCCCAAACCACAGATCTGATTCATAATCTCTAAAAAGTGAGTATTGTTATTTTTCTGTTCACTGTTAACTGCTAAAATTTCTGAAATTTTTTATTAGGTTTGCTATTTATTTATGTATTTTCAATCCTAAGTAGTTGTTTTAACCCCTGTTAGATTTGTTAAATTTTATTTCAGATTGCCGGAAGGGTTTCTCCCTAACCGGAGATGCATTTTCCAATCTGTAAATTGGTGAATCTCTGTTTTTCTTCCTAGTTTATCTCTGTAAAAATCCATAAGTTTTCATGGAAGATTGTTCCCTGATTCGGGTCTAACTCTGAAACTGGTTTGTGACCTAGGTTAAAAATAGCTTATTTTAGGTTGTTAATGCAATTTTCGAATTAAAATAATGTCAAAAAATTATTTTTATGATTTCAATCTGACTTCAGGGACATAACAAGTGCAGGTACCAATTTTTATGAAATTTTGAATCCGTTTGATGCCTGAATTAATAAAATTGCAAAACAGGATCCCTAAAAGATCCAAAAGCACTACCAAAATCACAATTTTTGTGATATTTCTTGATTTTCGTGCATAAGTGTGTGATTTTAGGGTTTATTCATATCTAGAATCATATTAGGGTGTTTCATGTTTGATTTTATGTTTATTTCAATCATAAATCTCAAGTTTTTACCAAAATCTATTTCAGAAAACCCTGATTTCAAATTCATAGTCTTGCTATCAGGGGTAATTTGGTCATTTGATCTCAATTTCGAAATTCTAAACCCTAATTTTCATATTTTTAATCATGTCATATCTTACTTAGTTCAATTTCTCATTATTTGCCTCTCAAAAGTTACATTTTATAAAATCTATTTTTGAAAACCCTGATTTCAAGGCCATAGTCTTGCCATCAGGGGTATTTTGGTCATTTTGACCCCAATTTCGAAATTTCATATTTTATCTTCCTTATTTATTCAATCTTATTTCATATTTCATCATTTTGATTTAAGGGAATCATGGCAAAATGGCTTATATCTAGTAAAATCCAGCAATTTCCAAATATTGCTGGATAAATCTAGAAAAGCCAACATATCTTCACTAACCAGTTTTTCTAGTTTTGCAGGAACATTGAAGACTTTACTTTCCTTTATTTTTCTGTATTTAAATTCAATTAGTGATGTAAATTAAATATAAATTTGGAATAAGAATTTCAATTCCTGCATAGAATAGGATGCATTGCATATAGTTTTAAGCTTTGATATATAACTGCTATGTATGCCAATTCATGCATATTTTTACCAATTCACTATGGTCTACACGAATGGCACGTGCACTAGCTCTTATGGAGTTGACAAACTTGGTGGAATTTGTATTTATGGCTATAGTCAGAATACGAATGATACCCAGATTTGTAATCTTCGTATTAGCCACATTCAGCCTACACTCTTAGGCTAACTTCAAAATGCACTGCATTTCTCAAAAATACAAAAAGGATTTTCTCAATTCCTCAAAATCAAGTCTTTCAAATCCATATTCATTCAATTCATTCATTTGCAAATTCCAATTTCAATTCAGAGAAATCAATTTTCTCAAAATTTCTAAGTCTTATTCTAAAATCGATTTTCTCAAAACTCTAAGTTTTCAAATGATATTTCAAGTATTTTTCAAAGTTCAAAATTCGATTTTCCAAGTTATAGCTTCAATTTCAAAGTTCTAATTCAAAGAAATCAAGTTTTTCCAAGTTATATAAAATTCCTTAGAAATCGATTTTCATAAAACCACTGAAATTCTTTAGAAATCGATTTTCATTTTCCTCAGAAATATTCTCTCACTAAGTTCATGATTTTCCAAGTGTTATCTTTTCCAAGAATTCTTCAAGTATTTCAAATCTCAAAGCAAACATCATGTTTTCAAATATGCATTTTCAGAAAATTCATAGCACATGCCTGATTCTTTATGCATTTAGGAAATAGAACATGATTTAGACAAGTTGAGCAAAGTTAAGCATACAATTGATCCGTGGTTCAATTACCCCTGGTAAAGGCGCCAGAAACGGTTGAACCTCGTACCGACAGGCGAGTCCCATTCTTTGGCATTATCTCGCATTTTAAAACGGAGGCGAGTTATTTTCAAAATCTTTTCAAAGGTCAGTTTGACTCGCGCAAAAGTAAAAATTTTGCGATGATAACACACCTGTACCCATAGAATGGGTTAGTTTCGCAAAAAACTAGTAGGTGCACAAGAGAGACTATAGGAAACTGAATTAAGTACATCTAATTCAGTATGCTAAGCAGTTTAAAGCAGATATGCAATTAAATAGGTAAACCGTGCAAGCAGTAAAACCCACCTTAAACTAACAAACGCTTTGTCCTAAACCACCTTAAACTATTCCCATCTCTTAAGGCCTTACGCGGCCAACTGTCACCGATTATGACCCACTAAGGTGTCATACTTTCTCAGAAAAACCCACCCTTCTGTAGAAGGTCCAAAACATGATCATGATCTAAAATTGCTAAAGATCTGATTCTCACATCAGGGATCAGCATGTAATCATGCTAAACCAGAAAGCCAAAACTATAGATTTATAACCGGCTATCTCAAACAATCTGAGAAGATCATCACAGCTTACCATAACCTTTTATGGTAAGCAAAACCACAAGATCCACGTCAGATCGCTCGGTCCAGGAGATATACGACCTGACAAGGAATTACCGCCCTAGAGAGTATACCTGGTCTTGGACCATAAACTTCCTCACAAGAGTTCACCATCTTTGCGGTTACCCGTTCGTGGACAGTGTACATCCTCACAGAGATTCTATCGCTCTAGCCGGATCACCTGGTCTGGGAAATGTACAACCTCACAAGGAATTACCGCCCTAGATGGTATATCTGGTCTTGGACCATACACTTCCTCATAGGAGTTCACCGTCTTTGCGGCTACCCGTTCGTGGACAGTGTACATCCTCACAGAGAATCTACCACTCTAGCCGGGTCACCTGGTCTTGATCATACATACCCTCATAGCGAAACCTTTGGGAAGCCAGTCCCCAACAAATGTCATATATAATAAAAACCATTGTAATACATGCATTAACACAAATGACCGCTCTCAGGGTTGATAGCCACTATTACAATCAGCGCCGGATCACCTCGTCTGGGAAATGTATAATTTCACAAGGAATTCCGCCCTAGATGGTATACCTGGTCTTGGACCATACACTTTCTCACAGATAATCCTTTGGAGATCAGGTCCTCAACAGATACCACACTCAGTGATACATGCATCAATACAATCGACTGCTCCGAACAATTGACCGCTCTTGGGGTCAGTAGCCACAATATGGGCACAAGCATGTATATCAACAATATGCATCGTACCACTTCACATGGTAAAACAAAACACAAGATCACCCATTCCTCCAATAAGGTTCCATGAACCATGAACATATTATCGCATACTCTCAACATTTGTTATCACGTGGCACATCAATCATATCACACAAAAGCATATAATATTACGCATCAAATTATTGCCACAAAGAACATTACAATTCTCAAATAGGACCTCAAAGCATGCATAAACGACACATGAGAATACGTAGATATGGTAATCAAGCTGATTCTATAGGCGAAGAGTAACTAACTCTATCCGACAGCCAAACAAAACAACTGAATAAGACAAGCACTCATAACAATGCTTGTGATACATACAATTACCATCAATTAGCTCAGTCCATCAACAAGTAATTAAATTAATCATAAGGCATAAACCATTGCTTCGCAAGCCATTCATAAGCTATACATGATAAACAATCATACGACAACAGTTATATCACAATATGTAAGCAGCTTATAAGACAAGCGGCCACATCAATCCTAGTTGCCACCAGTTCGTAGATTACGAGTTGTAAGCAATCACATCAATCATAAGAGATGCAAGCCAACAAGTGTTATGCTACAACAAGCACCAAACAGTTCGACCAAGGGGTAAATTAAGTCACATGCTAATATGTAGCAACTAGCATAATGCTATTATTATAAGCACTTAACTAGTATGAGAAGCTAGTTATTACTCAACAAAAAATTGCGGAAGTAGTTTAACCAAAAAGAGTAACGCCTTGACAGACGTGCATAGCTCAACGAGTAGCATACTGAACTATCGAGCAAACAAGAAATCAACCAGTGTGAACAAACTTTATGTTTCGATATTACTGGCCTGTGGGTATGCGCAGGCAAAATGTAGAAACAACTGAGACTAGTTCAGGCGTCTGTTATTCTATGTATTTTCAATAATCTGAATAGCTAGTTGAGTCCGCTCCTAAAGGGACGGTTTTAGCCGAGCGAGAATTTACCAAAAGCAAGTAAGCAGTGCCACGGATGCATCCAACTTCTGCAGAAGTATTGAGCTAACTATTGTAGCTATTTTCCCCTAACTCCAATAACTGGGGAGGCCAGATCATTGCCCGTGGAGTGGTTGTTAACAACCTATCCATTGGAGTTTTGTACCGCTCTGTCTTCTCCCTTGATAGACAACAAGAAGCAAATGGGTGCGTTAGAAGTTGCTTAACTAACGACCCATTCTATGTTGTGGTCATTAAACCACTCGAGCATCTTGCTTGTGAAGGTGAATGTGAGGCCATTTTATGTGATTACAATATTGTGCATTTAGCACTGTTCGAGGTTGCACGACTGTCTCATCCGATCAACGCAGTACTAGCGTGTAGTACACAACTACAAGTACTCTAGGATGAAAGGGGTATAGCTCCTCAATAGGAACCTCATCAGAAGTATTTCACAAAGATGTAATGCTTCTCAAACTATACTTTGACATTCTTTGTCTTTTGAAACAGCCAACAACTTGTGCCAATATTTGGCATGTGATTATCTCGAATCTCATCCGCTATTGGGGTATCTACATGCCTCGCATGACTCGATACTGGCCTCGATAGAAGAGATACAGGTTTCTCAACAAAACTAGCCAATCACCTCCTTCCAAATGCTTCGATTTGGGCAGTCTTTGATGCTTTTGCGCAGCTCTCTAAAATCTCAAGTCGACTCTGCAGGATTGCATACACGAAGAGCCAGAATCCTTGCGAGGTATCCCTCTCCTTAGATGAGGATGTATCACTATCTCCTGACTCAACTTTTGTTGCAAGAGGGAGAGTGATAGATGTCTCTTGCATCCTCCACGAGGATGCCTCAAATGCGTATGCAATTAGCAAAAACCTGAGCGTCATTTGCAATAGCAAAGCAGTAACAACACATATGCAAAAGCAAGAGTCTAGGCGAAAAGCGTGATGGCAAGGTAAAGACTGTAAGCAGAAGTGCAACGCAAAACCTTTGCGCAATGCGCAACGGCAAAGTAAAGACTGTAAGCAAGAGTGCAACGCAAAATCTCGGTGCAATGCACGACGACAAGGTAAAGACGGTAAACAAGAGTGCAACGCAAAACCTCGGCGCAATGCGCTATGGCAAGGTAAAGACTGTAGACAGGTAAAGGGCAAGAATCGCGAACCGCATGCTTGAGTTAAATGCGTAATCATATAAATATATATATAAGTTGAGCAAAGTTGAGCATACAATTGATCCTTGGTTCAATTACCCCTGGTAAAGGCGCCAGGAATGGTTGAACCTCGTACCGACAGGCGAGTCCCATTCTTCGAAATTATCCCGCATTTTAAAACGGAGGCGAGTTATTTTCAAAATCTTTTTCAAAGGTCAGTTTGACTTGCGCAAAAGTAAAAATTTTGCGATGATAACAGGTTTGGCGACCGAGATGGGACCTGTCTTCGCCTGATCAATTGTGTTCTTAACTTAGTTCAAATTGTTAAAATCGTGTTCCATGGAATGTCAGCTTTTTATTTCATGATATCATGTGAACCTAGGAGCCTAGACTTGAACCCAGCTGACATGGATTGCATATAGACTAAGTATGGTTTGGTAGGACCATATTGAGGAGAAAATTTTCATGCTCACATAGACTTAGGTCTAATACAACCCTCCTCAATCTAGGAATTGTATGAAAACAATGTTTGCTTATTCAAAAAATTTAAAATCTCTATCTCTTTAGGTTTTAGAGCCTTCTGATTTTCTTGCATGTGATCATATTTTCAAAAACCACCCCACCTACTTTTACTCGGTCTTCACGTTGCTGGGCTCTCTTCCAGAAACCATAGTTTGGGACAGAGCCTCACAACTGGGCCACCTATTTGGGTTAACACCCCCCTGCCACGTACCAAGGGCCATAGTCCAACGTATATCGGCAGGTGCTAAAAGATGTTGGAAAACTTGAACCTAGAACCGGAGAAATTGATTTTATGCCACGTACATCGATCCTCGGCTCGAGTATATAGGCATAGCATGATTGGACACAGATGATCTGAACCTTAGAGTTAGGATTAAGGTCCTACAGCTATTTCAAAACTTGTGCATCTAGAGTCAGCCTTTAGAGAATGTTGTATGTGCATACTTGTTTGTACATGATGACATTGAATGATAGCTTCTTTTATTCCATTTTATTACATTTACCACAAGTTTTCTAAAATACTGGACGATTTTCAAAAGTCCCCAATTTCTTCATCTGTTTCCATGTAATGTCTAGAAATTCTCGTTTTATTCAAACCCTGGACGATTTTTCAAATTCTCCTTTATGCACTAGTACCTTCTGGTTCCCATGGGGGGAAATGACTTTGTTGATGGATGAGTTCTCAAAGATTATGGGATTACCTGAACCAGTTGGTCAGCCTAGAGATCCATTGGAGAAACAATTTTTTATCAATGTCAAGGGTCTGGATCCCCGAGACGCTTTAGCTCGCATGATAGGACGCAAGTCTTGGCCATTGATTAAGGAGAATGGAAGCGAATATGTAGACCTGCTCGAAATCTACAGACAATATGGGGCATTTGTGAAAGTCAATTCCTTATCTCAAACAGCTCGAGAGAGAATCCAGCATGCAATGGTCTTATGCACTGTGGGATTAGCTCTCTTTCCAGATGGACGAAATTACATGGATATCAGGATAGTTCAACTTCTACGAAGGTGGGGAAGTTGACAGACCAGCCGCCTCTCTATAGCCATGGCCGCACTCACTTTTCTATACCGAGGGTTAACCCGTTTCACACTCGAAGAATCAATTATAGTCGAAGGGTGCACTTATGCATTGCAATCTTGGTTCCTCCGGCATGTGCCAGCCCGAGCCAGTTCATTCAAATACAATGGTGAAAAGCTTCTCTCAGTTGCTCGATACTAGTTCTTGATCGACAACCTTCAGGATGAAGAAGTCATATGGGACTACTTTGATCGTCAGGAACACTTCCTAGGTATACTTATGCATATGGCAAACGATTTAGGCTACTTGGCCCATTCTTCTGCGTATACTACCATCCAGAGCAGTGTGTCAGACAATTCTCTCAGAGACAGAAGCGCATAGAAATTCGCCCACTATCAGGGATCTTGCCAGAGTTTGATCTCACATCAGATTAGTGGTCTGGAGCATACCATTCTGCCAGACATGGCTGGAATTCTTTTATTACTCTCACTATTTTTCCTGGTCCTCGAGTGTCCTCTGATTATCAGGAGTGGTGGAAAATTGTTTGTCCCCCTCCCCTTTGTCAAGTTTATTATTAATAAAATCATGTTTTTCCTTTCTTCAATAAAATTCTTTTAAATTTCATCCTATCTTGGTTTGACGACCTCGCCTAGGTAACAAGGCATATTTTTCAGTTGTTTATTTTTGCAAAGGAATGACAACGCAATTGTCGTAATCCCAGCGACGACTCAATCCCTAGTAATGGGATACTCTTTCAATTGTCTACCAAAATTCTCAATAAATGTTTTCCCCAATCAGAATTTCTTTCAAAAGCCTAACCATCAATTCTGCTCTGCAGAGAGCATTAGTGACATTCAAGAGAGCACTTACATCCTTATATGGTTCAGACGAGGTCCGGAAAAAAGACCGCACCAATCCAGCCTATCAGTTCTCTGCCAGCTTCAGCACAAGAAATGGCCTCTTCACAATCTGCTGGAAATGGAAGTCAGCAAGCTAATGACGACATCAACCCACAGATATATTCGTTGTTCCGAAGAATGCTGAGCAAAGTATTGTCTGAGGAAACAGGAGCCGGTTTAGGAAAATTCCACAATAAGAAAAAGATTAAAAGCCGAACAACGAAGAAGAGTGTGAAGATCACCAGAAAGCAAAATCGTCGCGAAGAAACATCTGATGAATCAGCAGAAGATACTGATGGCGAATATGAAACTCACCAGGCATTTAGAGGGTCTACTCAAAAGCAAGAGTCAGCCTATAAATTTGGGAGTCAGTCAGTCAATGACCCTACTCAGCCATAACTCCGAGATATGATGAAAATAGTCAAGGATCTACAGGCCCGTGACAAGGGTAAAAGGGTCTTTACGAGCGAAAACTTTTATGATGGACTGGATAGGGATGATGATCTTGACAATCTCCCCAAGAAATTTATCAAATTTGATGGTTTGGGTGACCCAAAGGCACACCTCGCCCTTTTCTTTGCAGAATGTTCCAAGTTCAGAAGAAATAACCGAGCCTTATTTCTTTGCTTCCCTCACAGTTTGGAGGGTATCACAGCAAAGTGGTATTCAGAACATATCAACCCGATCGAACTGAAAGAATTTGACAAGGTGGTAAACATGTTCATCGAGTGATTCCTTTTTAATGCTGAAGCACTTCCCACCCTCAGTCATCTTTGTGGCCTCAAACAGAAATAAGATGAGAAGGTCCGAGATTTCATTCATCGATGGAGGTCAGCTTGCAACAAGATGAGAGACCCGATATCAGAGGGACATGCATTGTCACTAATCTTGAATAATTTTTTATAACCCTTGAGGGGTCTCATTTCCACGACACCGTAAAAAACCTCCATCGAACTGACAGAACGAGCCAAGTGGCTCAAGCTAAGCATGGAAAATGAAGTTTATGAAGGCTTCATCTTTACAAAGGGTAACAATCAGAATGAGCAGAAGAAGAAGGCTCACTTCACTCTTTTTGCCAATGATAGCAAAAGTAATAAGAAGAATCATGATAACTATTCAGAGGGATCCAAGGGCCGAAAAGGAAAGTTCTTCAACAATGATAAGCCTCTTCAATCTAGTCCTCAGCATAAAAAGAAAGATCAAGAAAAGCCAAAGCGCAAGGATTGGAGTACGGATCGAAAGTTCACCCCTCTGGACCAGACACTAGAGAGTGTTCTGGAATACATGCTCGCAAAAGATATGATCCGTTTACCTAAAGCAGTTGATCCCACAACAATCATGGGCAGATTCAAAGAAAAATTTTGCAAATTTCATCGGGCAGTAGGACATGACACTGAGAATTGTTTCGTCCTGCAGAATATCATCCAAGATTGCATCGACAAGAATATCCTTATTGAAGATGAGGAAAATACCAGTCGACCATCCTGAGCAAGTTTTCTAAAAAATTGACAATGTCGAGACTATGTCATTTTCATCATTTTGTCATTTTGAAAGGACAATGCAGTCCCAATTCTTCTATCAATTTGTTACTTCCTTCTTTAATGCATTAATAAATTTGTCAATCTTTCTTATGGCCTAGCATCATCTTTTATATTCCTCATTTGCAAATGTTTAAATGTCTTCTTACAAGGGGTAACCTTTTTCAAAGTGCCTCTCTGATCAACTAAGAAGCTCATTGTCAGTTTTTTACCTCGTTATCTTCAGAGAATTCTCATCAAATATCAAATGCTTATCCTTTCATCCAGCATCTTATTCCCCAGTTACACTAGGGCATTTTTCTTGAAAATTTGTTTTTTTAAAATATTCTATATGCAGGCAAGATCAAACAAATCTCCCATTTTGCACGCATGTGCACCCATTTATATCATTTTGCATACATTTGCATTAATTTGCATTCATTTGCATTTGCATCAAGCTTCCCCGCTCAGGAGAAGGGGTTAATCCTGAAAATAGGCTTTGAAAAGCTAACTATGATGGTCCATTCAAATCATGAACTAAGAATTTTTATTTCCCAAATTCAAAACCCATAAGTTGAACTCTTCCTTCTTAAATTGTGATCCTTAGGTTAAATCCCTAGGAAATTGATAGTTCGTAGGCTGAATCCCTATTGAACCCATGTCGTTCCCAGTGAACCAATGTCGTTCTTAATTGAACCAATGTCGTTCTTAGGCTGAATCTCTATTGAACCCATGTCGTTCCCAGTGAACCAATGTCGTTCTCAACTGAACCTATGTCGTTCTTAGGCTGAATCCCTATTGAACCCATGTCGTTCCCAGTGAACCAATGTCGTTCTCAACTGAACCTATGTCATTCTTAGGCTGAATCCCTATCGAACCCATGTCGTTCCTAGTGAACCAATGTCGTTCTCAAATGAACCAATGTCATTCTTAGGCTGAATCCCTATTGAACCCATGTCGTTCCCAGTGAACCAATGTCGTTCTTAAATGAACCAATGTCATTCTTAGGCTGAATCCCTATTGAACCCATGTCGTTCCCAGTGAACCAATGTCGTTCTCAATTAAACCAATGTCGTTCTTAGGCTGAATCCCAATTGAACCCATGTCGTTCCCAGTGAACAAATGCCGTTCTCAATTGAACCAATGTCGTTCTTAGGCTGAATCCCTATTGAACCCATGTCGTTCCCAAGGAACCAATGTCGTTCTCAATTGAACCAATGTCGTTCTCAATTGAACCAATGTCGTTCTTAGGCTGAATCCCTATTGAACCCATGTTGTTCCCAGTGAACCAATGTCGCTCTTAGGCTGAATCCCTATTGAACCCATGTCGTTCCCAGTGAACCAATGTCGTTCTCAATTGAACCAATATCGTTCTTAGGCTGAATCCCTATTGAACCCATGTCGTTCCCAGTGAACCAATGTCATTCTCAATTGAACCAATGTCGTTCTTAGGCTGAATCCCTATTGAACCCATGTCATTCCCAGTGAACCAATGTCGTTCTCAATTGAACCAATGTCGTTCTTAGGCTGAATCCCTATTGAACCCATGTCGTTCCCAGTGAACCAATGTCGTTCTCAATTAAACCAATGTCGTTCTCAATTGAACCAATGTCGTTCTTAGGCTGAATCCCTATTGAACTCATGTCGTTCCCAGTGAACCAATGTCGTTCTCAATTGAACCAATGTCGTTCTTAGGCTGAATCCCTATTGAACCCATGTCGTTCCCAGTGAACCAATGTCGTTCTCAATTGAACCAATGGCGTTCTTAGGCTGAATCCCTATTGAACCCATGTCGTTCCCAGTGAACCAATGTCGTTCTTAGGCTGAATCCCTAATGAATCCATGTCATTCCCAGTGAACCAATGTCGTTCTCAATTGAACCAATGTCGTTCTTAGGCTGAATCCCTATTGAACCCATGTCATTCCCAGTGAACCAATGCCGTTCTCAATTGAACCAATGTCGTTCTTAGGCTGAATCCCTATTGAACCCATGTCGTTCCCAGTGAACCAATGTCGTTCTCAATTGAACCAATGTCGTTCTCAATTGAACCAATGTCGTTCTTAGGCTGAATCCCTATTGAACTCATGTCGTTCCCAGTGAACCAATGTCGTTCTCAATTGAACCAATGTCGTTCTTAGGCTGAATCCCTATTGAACCCATGTCGTTCCCAGTGAACCAATGTCGTTCTCAATTGAACCAATGGCGTTCTTAGGCTGAATCCCTATTGAACCCATGTCGTTCCCAGTGAACCAATGTCGTTCTTAGGCTGAATCCCTAATGAATCCATGTCATTCCCAGTGAACCAATGTCGTTCTTAATTAAACCAATGTCGTTCTTAGGCTGAATCCCTATTGAACCCATGTCGTTCCCAGTGAACCAATGTTGTTCTCAATTGAACCAATGTCGTTCTCAATTGAACCTATGTCGTTCTTAGGCTGAATCTCTATTAAACCCATGTTGTTCCTAGTGAACCAATGTCGTTCTCAATTGAACCAATATCGTTCTTAGGCTGAATCCCTATTGAACCCATGTCGTTCCCAGTGAACCAATGTTGTTCTCAAATGAACTAATGTCATTCTTAGGCTGAATCCCTATTGAACCCATTGAAATTCCACTAGAGGGGGGGTGAATAGTGAAATATGATAATGATCGATAAAATAAAATAATTAAGCAATAAGGCACAACACATAAAACACAAAAGTTATACTGGTTCGGTCAATATCCAGACCTACATCCAGTCCCCAAGCAAACCACTTGAGATTCCACTATAACATCCGAGTTACCGGATAAATAGTACAACACCCTCTTCCCAAGAGGTCTTCTTCTCTCAACAGAGAAGGGACACACCCTCTTCCCAAGAGGTCTTCTTCTCTCAACAGAGAAGGGACACACCCTCTTCCCAAGAGGTCTTCTTCTCTCAACAGAGAAGGGCAACACCCTCTTTCACAAAGGTCTACTTCTTTAAACAAAGAAGGAGTACAGTGAATAACAGAGTTACAATACTTCCTATAGAACCTTCAGAATGATATGAATGCACGAATGAAGGATTCTAAGAATGTTCTGTTTGTCACTCAGAGGATACTCTTTGTCAAAGAGCTGGACTTGACTTTTTCTCTTTTCTTTCTTTTTCTTTTTCTCTTTCTTTTTCAAGGCTCTCCTTTCAAATCACGAATAGAAATTTTTCTCTTTGTAAGCTCACACGTCTATTTCATTCCATTGTTTGAATAGTTTATTTGTGTGTGTTTATATAGCTTATAAAAAGTAGTCGTTACATTTTGGAATTGTAACTTTTTGAAATGTGAAATGTTAGGTCATTTCAAAAACATCTTTTAGAGATGTTCGAGAATGCCTTTTTCCATAGAGGTGAAATAGAGGGTACACTAGTCGTTGTAATATTTTAGGTAATACATATTTTATGTAAAACGTCTATTTCTTACAATAGTATATTGAACGTTGGGTTGTAGTTTTATCTTTATTCTAATTAATGATTTGAGCTACATTAGTACTTCTTTACTTTAAATGAGTGTAAGTACTATGAGTGCTTTGAGATATTTATTTGTACATAGTCATGTCAAGTGTTTTCTTTATGTTGTGTATTTTAAAGTCTCCAGAGAGAATAAGGACCAAAAGAAGGTCGACATTCTTTGAGAAGGATATTTAACAAGGATTTGTTACAGAAGGCATTTAATGCTTTGTAGAGAGAATGATGACTTCAAGTAAGTCGGCATTCTATGGTTATACAAAAAGGTAACTAGAGTCCTTTTAAAAACATATTTTATTTGTTTTTCTTATGTGTAGCCGATTTATGTTTTTGTCTTCTTCTTGTATTAAGAAACATTTCATTAAAGAAGATAACTAAAGTCTTTTCAAAAACATATTTTATTTGTTTTTCTTATGTAGTCGATTTTATGTTTTTGTCTTCTTCTTATAAAAAATATTTTTTTAAAGAGGGAAAACTAGAGTCTTTTCAAAAACATATTTTATTTGTTTTCTCCATGTAGTCGATGTTATGTTTGTTTGTCTTTTTCCTACATTCCTTTTTTCATGTTGTCTTGTATATAGTGTAAGGTACAATGACAAAATGTCTTTTTCATAAAAGGTTGTAAGAAGGTACAATTATTATATGACAAAATATCTTTTTCATAAAAGGTTGTAAGAAGGTACACTTATTGGTTTTCAAAAAGGAGCTTTTTGAAACTATCGTATACTTTTATGATATAGTGTTTATGAATGAGTATGTAATATGCAATATGCAAGTTCCTGAAGGTTCTGTTACATATGACTCTAAAGAAGAAAAAAATCTTCATCTTGAGGTAGCCGATCTCTTCATTTGAACTTTAGGAAAGCATGGCTCATTAAGCTTTTTCTTCAAGGAGTATGATTGCACCATAGTTGTACTTGAACAGGAAGTCTCCATCCTTATTGGGTGAGATATCCTTGCATCAAATACTCGTTAGATTTATGGCAAAACATATTCAGTCATAATATAACATTATTTCAAGAGAACATATTATCATATCATATAAAATCAAATGAGACAGTGTATCATATTATGTGACATCAAAACCGAGTTTCTCAACATTCTCCCCCTTTTTTATGATGACAAAATATGCTCCCCCTGTCAAAAATACATTATGCATAGAAATAATAATATGATAAAAAAGTGAAATAATGTTTAAAGAGAGAATATTTCTCCAATAATGGAGACAGGTTTTCTCCCCCTTTGTCATGGACAAAAAGGAGGGATCAGAGTAAAAAAATTTATTACAGACCAAATATAAATAAAAAAATGAGTCTATCTAGAAGGTGGAGAAGGTGAAGGTGGTCGGTTGGCGTGATTCCGCTTGCGAGTCTGCTGCAACAGGGCTTGATTACGAAGGATTCGATCCTGAGTTTGCTCGATATCCATCATAGCAGAAAAGTAATTGAAGGAGGACATTGGATCGGCTTCATTAGAGCCGGGCATGTGCAGGGACCTTAGATTGAAGGTGGTACCATCGAGGATGTGAGAGGGACGGAGGATGACTTCGTTGTGAAGTGGTACTTGGAAGTATTTGAGAATGGGAGTTATAAAACACTCAAAAAGAAGAGGCTCAAATTTCTGATAACGAATAAAGAGGTCGAAAATAATGGATGACCAATTTATCGGAAGAGAAGAAAGGATTGCGTAGATAAGAAGAGAGATTTTTCGAGGAACTAATCCCTGGCGGGGACGCTTGGGATAGATGTTGTGGAGAAGAATCTGGGCAAGTAGCTGAGCATGAGGTTGGAGATTCCTCATGTGCCACGGAAGTTGGTAGCAGTTGGTGCAGAGAAGAATTTTTCGAAGTACCGATCGGTCGATTGGTACTATGGTGTTAAGGTCGGTACCGGTGGAAGGTAGGTTTAGAATTCTTCCTAGGTCGGAAGCATCGAAAATCATCAGTTGTCCTCGGACTTTGCTGGTGATTGAGGTTTGTTCATGATCAGTAGAGAAGTTGGTATAAAACAGTCGGACAAGTTCGGGATAATAGGCAGCTGGAGATGAAGATCCTATGAGAGGTTTGAGTTCAGGGAGATAGGTATCTAAGTCGAAGAACATGAAGTCGTCAAAGTTGATCAATTTTCCTTCATGAATGGGGCGAGAGCAGAGTGAGTTGTAGTTGTGAAACAAATCAGGATACCTTAGATCGGCGGAGGTGATTACATTGGTAGAGGAGGAAGCCATTATCGAATGTCTTGAAAATAAAGCACTAGGAGAGAAAGGAGCTTGAACCGAGAGAAAGTTTGTAGAAGGATAGAAAAGTTCGAATGGAATGGTAAGAGATGAACCAATTGATTAAATAGAAAGAAGAAAATAATTGTTGATATGAAATAAATGACATTGGAAGTGAGTAATTTTTAGATTTTAGTCAAATAAGGAAATCCGTGAGTAGTAAGGAAAGAGACTTGTGAATGATAAATCAAATCAATGTTTTGAGGATAGTGTATTATATTAGATTGAGGAGGACATAGTATTGAAATATATAGATTTTACTATGGGTGAGTTTATCGACTAGTGAGAGAAACCACTAATAGAGTATGGGGTGTCATGTTAAATAAAAAAAAATGATTGATCTTGAAAATAATGGCCTAATAAAACAAACAACTTTTTACTCTATGTGGAGGGATTCTAAATACGTGAATGGAGAGTTAAGGACATAAAAAGATGATATGGATATGTAGAGAGGAGAGAAAGGTGATAAAGGACAACATTTACTTGATTAAGATATGACATAAAGTAGAGGTAGAATAAATAAAGGTTTGCTTGGAGACAAGACTTTAATGATTCTCGATTTTAGTGAGATATACAATAAGAGAGAGGCAAGGTCACGGATGGAAAGAAAAGTCATGATTGCTTATTTAATATAGAAATAGTTTTTATGGAAATAGGTCATAGGGTGATCATGTGATGTGTACTTTGAAAGATATGACATTTTAAAGAAAAGAGTGCCTTAAAAAAATGTTTCATGATTAATGTGTTTTCATATTTGTAATTTTTATGAGTATACGTAGATATGAGGACACATTTGGACTTTGACTAGTGGTAAAAGAGATGATGAGACAAAAAGGAGAAAGAGTCAAAAGTATATAAGAATTGATAAATGATAGATTAACAATAAGAATAGACATGGAGGAGTCGGATTCAAAAATATATAATAAAAAATGTATTCGAGAGATGAAATGAGGAGACAAGGAAATATTTATGAGTGAAGAGTAATAATTGTGAGTTATCATAGAGAGAAATGAGATGACATATATGGAGTTTTGTGTAGGATAAAGAAGTAATAAAAAAAACATGATTGATGAAAGACATAATGTTATGATTGATATGAATTATTGTTTATATTCTTAAAGAAGCTCGATTTGAGGAAGTTCATAGTTATTAGAGAATAAGGTTAAGTTTTAAACAAGAATTAACAAGAATTGACAAGAATGGAGGTTTAATTTGTATATGAGAGAGATGATAATAGAGTGTACGTAATCTATGATATATCAAATGATATAGTAAAGGCAATTTACGTGAGAATATAGCAACTAGATCTTAAAAAAAGTAAAAGGACCCAAAAAAAATCATTCAATTCTAACTAATGAAAAATAAAAGTTCTCATAAACTAAGTAGAGAGGTGAAACAATTTATCGTAAGACAAGTTTTCATAAAGGACAAAAATAATAAAGGAGTCGAGTGATGTGAACATTGTTATGATAGCTTTTAATATAATTAGTTTTTATGGATATGAGAGAAAGGAGATAGGACAAAGAGTTATAATGGATGTGTACTTGAAAGATGACAAGTTGAAAGACATAAAGAATGTGTCTTATAAGAATACGTGAATATGGAAACTTAGTTTGACTAACTAAAAATCGATAAGAAGGAAAGTAATTTAAAATAAGATTTAAACAAGACTTATAAGAAGTATTATAATAAGTGTGATTAATTTATAAGTCACTTAGTTTGCATATTCCTAGTTCTCTTCTAATTCGTGTGAAGTCTTCATGTTTTAATGGTTTAGTGAATATGTCTGCTAACTGTTGATTAGTGGGTATGAATTCTAGTTTAATTATGTTGTTCAAGACTTGTTCTCTTAAGAAGTAGTGTCTTATTTGAATGTGCTTAGTTCGTGAGTGTAAAATAGGATTCTTAGATAGGTTTATAGCACTCGTATTATCACAGAAAATAGTTGTATTTTCAAAATTTAAACCAAAATCTTTTAAAGTTTGTTTCATCCAGATGACTTCAGTACAAGCTAGGCTAGCAGCAATGTATTCGGCTTCAGTAGTTGATAATGATACACAGTTTTGTTTCTTACTGAACCATGATACTAGTGAGTGCCCTAGCATGTGACATGTTCCACTTGTGCTTTTTCTGTCAGATTTACTTCCAGCAAAGTCAGCATCGCTGTATGAGATTAGATCAAATGTAGAGGATTTTGAATAGAATAATCCAAAATCAACTGTGTCTTTTAAATATCTCATTATTCTTTTTACAGCTTTAAGATGTGATTCTTTTGGATTTGATTGAAATCTAGCACACAAGCAAACACTAAACATTATATCTGGACGACTAGCAGTTAAATAAAGAAGTGATCCTATCATACCTCGGTATACCTTTGTATCAGCAGACTTACCATCTTCATCTTTGTCCAACACAGTAGTAGTGCTCATAGGAGTAGATTTTGAAGCAGTTGAGTTCATGTTGAACCTCTTCAGAAGTTCACGAGCATACTTAGATTGGTTGATGAAAACTCCATCCTTGGTTTGCTTAATATGCAGTCCAAGAAAGTAGGTGAGTTCTCCCATCATACTCATTTCGAATTCCTTCTGCATGGACTTAGAAAAATCTTCACAGAGAGTGTTGTTAGAAGATCCAAAGATTATGTCGTCGACATAAATTTGAACAATTAGGGTATGATTATTCACTACTTTGACAAATAGTGTAGAATCTGCTTTGCCAACAGAAAAACCAGTTTTTAATAAAAAGGTTTTAAGTCTTTCGTACCAAGCACGAGGTGCTTGTTTTAAACCATACAAAGCATGTTTGAGTTTAAAAACATGATCTGGGTATTGTTCATTTTCAAATCCTGGAGGTTGTTTTACATAGACTTCTTCATTTATAAAACCATTTAAGAAAGCACTTTTAACATCCATTTGAAATAATTTGAAATCCATATAGCTTGCATATGCTAAGAGCATTCTAATAGATTCAAGTCTAGCAACAGGAGCAAATGTTTCATCAAAGTCAATACCTTCCTCCTGGTTGTATCCTTGAGCTACTAGTCTGGCCTTGTTTCTTATAACATTATCTGTTTCGTCTAGCTTGTTTCTGAAGATCCATCTTGTCCCAATGATTGGATGATCCTTTGGTCTAGGTACAAGATCCCAAACGTCATTTCTTTGGAATTGATTCAGTTCTTCAGTCATGGCTAGCATCCAGAACTCATCAATGATGGCTTCATCAATCTTCTTTGGTTCAAGTTGAGAAATGAATGCCATGTTTGCAATCCGTTCTAGCTGAGCTCTAGTTTGAACCCCCTTTGTTAGTTCTCCCAAAATCTGCTTTTGAGAATGATCTTTGATATCGACAAAGGTTCTTTGGTGATCATCTTCATTAGACTTAGCTGTGTTATCTAAAAATAAATCTGTACTTTCAACATCATCATCATTAGTTTGTATATGAACAGATTGATCAATAGATTCACAAAAACTAACATGCATAGATTCTTCAATAGTATTATGACTCTTATTGAAAACTCTGTATGCTTTACTATGACTTGAATATCTTAAGAATATGCCTTCAACAGATTTAGCATCAAACTTATCCAGGCTATCTTTTGTGTTTAGGATAAAGCATTTACATCCAAAGACTTTGAAATAGTCTATTCTTGGAGTTCTGTCATAGAATAGTTCATAGGGAGTTTTATTTAATAAGGGTCTAATGAGAACTCTATTTGTTATGTAGCATGCAGTATTAACAGCTTCTGCCCAAAAAGATTTTGCAAGATTATTGTGTTGGAGCATAGTCCTGGCAGATTCTTGAAGGGTTCTATTCTTTCTTTCTACTACACCATTTTGAGGTGCAGCTCTAGGAAAGGCAAAGTTATGAGAAATACCATGCAAGTTACAAAAATTTTCAAAGAGTTCATTTTCAAATTCTCCTCCATGGTCACTACGGATTTTAACAATAGAACACGATTTTTCGTTTTGTAATTTTGTACATAAGATTTCAAACTGACAAAACGTGTCACTTTTGTTTTTCAAAAATATTACCCAAGTAAACCTTGAGTAATCATCTACAATGACAAAAGCATATCTATTATGATTAAGGCTAGCTACCCTAGAAGGACCAAAAAGGTCCAGATGGAGAAGCTCTAAAGGTCTTTTACTTGAAATGACATTTTTTGATTTGAAAGAAGATTTTGACAATTTTCCTAATTGACATGCATCACAAAAATAATCCTTTTTAAAAGATATGTTGGGTAACCCACGTACTAACTTATCTTTAGCTAGTTTAGAAATGTATTTAGAATTGACATGGCCCATTCTCATGTGCCATAGATGTTGAGTGTCATTATTAGCTATGAGGCAATGTTCTGTGATGTTTTCTAGGTACAGTTCATATATATTATTCTTTCTTATACCTTTTAAGATGATGTTTTCATTGGTGTCGGCTATGAGGCATGCATCATGATTAAAGCTAACATTATAACCTGTGTCACACATTTGACTAATACTTAGTAGGTTATGTTTTAAGCCTTTAACAAGGAGAACGTCTTTGATAAGAGGTTTGTCTATGTTACCAATATTTCCAATACCAATTATCAAACCTTTGTTGTTGTCTCCAAAGGTGACGGTTCCTCCTTCTTTATGATGAAGAACAGCAAAAAGGTCTGGATGTCCTGTCATGTGCTTTGAACATCCACTATCTAGTATCCATCTGTTCTTCTTCTTTGGAGCCTGCAAAACATTAAGTAAATCTCCTTTTTGGTACCCAATCGGGTCCTTTTTTGTTAGACTTTGGAATCCATATCCATTTGGATTTGGGTTTGTCTATCTCTTTAGAGGAGTTAAAAAGATTATCATTATAATACTCCTTATTTGGTTCAGATGAACTTTTTACAAACGTGGTCTTTTGATTTATACAAGAAGGTTTTTTGAAATGAGAATAGCCAATACCATTCTTGTAAAAGGAGACCTTTTGAGAGGATAAGAGTTTATCCAAGTTCTCTTTACCTTTAGTAAACTTGAAAACCGTTTTCATGAGGTTCTTAGTTTTACTTTTTAGCTCTGAAATTTCTACTTGCATATTTTTAGTTTTGGAGCTAGTAGAAGAAATTTCAGACATAAGCAAAAGATTTTTCTTTTTCAACTCAGAATTTTCACTGCTGAGTTTTTCATTCTCTTGAGAAAGCTTTAAATTTTCAGATTTTAAAACTTTATTTTTGAAACTCAATTTTCTAGATTCTTCAAATTGTTCTTGAAAAGCATCTAGAAGTTCTTCAAAGGAAAAATCAGAGATTTCACTTACCGAACTTTCGTTTGCCATGAAGTACATATTTGCAGTTTCTGCTTCATCATCACTTGACTCTTCACTAGTGGATGGTTCTGAATCATCCCATTGAGCATGCAGAGCCTTTTTCTTGAAGAACCTCTTCTTTGGTTCCTCAGTTCTGGACTTTCTTTTGAGAAGGGGATAGTCACGTTTTAAGTGGCCTGGCTTATTACACTGAAAGCACATGGGATCTTCTTTAAGATCTTTTCTTTCCTTGTGCCTGTTTGGAAGCCGGTTCCTTCTCATGAAGCGCTGGAATTTTCTGGTAAGTAGCGCAATTTCTGATTCTTTATCTGAGTCTTCATTCTCAGATAGGGCTGGGAAAGCTAGAGTTTTCTTTACTGGTTGCTCTTCTTCCCTTCTTTCTTTCATGTGGACTTCATAGGCCATAAGATTGCCTATTAAGTCGTCCAATGTAAGTTTAGATAAATCTTGAGCTTCTTCAATAGCAGTAGTCTTTTTCTCCCAATCAGTTGTGAGAGATCTCAAGATTTTTTTCACCTTTTCAGTTTGGGAATATGTTACACCCAGAGATTTCAGATCATTGGTGATGTTGGTGAATCTGGTAAACATCTCTGTGATGGGTTCATCTTTGTTCATTTTGAACAACTCATATTTTCTAACAAGAGATGATATTTTGGCTTCTTTTACTTTGTTGGTTCCTTCATGAATAACCTCCAAAGAATGCCAAATGTCATATGCAGATTCACATATAGATATTCTGTTGAATTCATTCTGATCAATGGCACAATATAAGGCATTCATAGCCTTTGCATTTAGGTTTGCCATTTTCTTTTCTTCATCAGACCATAAGTTATAGTCTGCGGATGGAGATGTGTATGGATGTTCAACAATTTTCCATACAGCAAAGTCTATGGATTTGAGAAAGATAGCCATTCTGCACTTTCAATATCCATAGTTGGAGCCATTGAAGAAAGGAGGACGAGATGCGTGTTGACCTTCAATATCACGAGCATAAGAGGTAGATGCCATTTGTGCTGGAAGACTTGTTACGTCGAAACCAGCAAACCTGCTCTGATACCAAATGAAATTCCACTAGAGGGGGGGTGAATAGTGAAATATGATAATGATCGATAAAATAAAATAATTAAGCAATAAGGCACAACACATAAAACACAGAAGTTATACTGGTTCGGTCAATATCCAGACCTACATCCAGTCCCCAAGCAAACCACTTGAGATTCCACTATAACATCCGAGTTACCGGATAAATAGTACAACACCCTCTTCCCAAGAGGTCTTCTTCTCTCAACAGAGAAGGGACACACCCTCTTCCCAAGAGGTCTTCTTCTCTCAACAGAGAAGGGACACACCCTCTTCCCAAGAGGTCTTCTTCTCTCAACAGAGAAGGGCAACACCCTCTTTCACAGAGGTCTACTTCTTTAAACAAAGAAGGAGTATAATGAATAACAGAGTTACAATACTTCATATAGAACCTTCAGAATGATATGAATGCACGAATGAAGGATTCTAAGAATGTTCTGTTTGTCACTCAGAGGATACTCTTTGTCAAAGAGCTGGACTTGACTTTTTCTCTTTTCTTTCTTTTTCTTTTTCTCTTTCTTTTTCAAGGCTCTCTTTTCAAATCACGAATAGAAATTTTTCTCTTTGTAAGCTCACACGTCTACTTCATTCCATTGTTTGAATAGTTTATTTGTGTGTGTTTATATAGCTTATAAAAAGTAGTCGTTACATTTTGGAATTATAACTTTTTGAAATATGAAATGTTAGGTCATTTCAAAAACATCTTTTAGAGAAGTTCGAGAATGCCTTTTTCCATAGAGGTGAAATAGAGGGTAGGTACACTAGTCGTTGTAATATTTTAGGTAATACATATTTTATGTAAAAAGTCTATTTCTTACAATAGTACATTGAACGCTGGGTTATAGTTTTGTCTTTATTCTAATTAATGATTTGAGCTACATTAGTACTTCTTTACTTTAAATGAGTGTAAGTACTATGAGTGCTTTGAGATATTTATTTGTACATAGTCATGTCAAGTGTTTTCTTTATGTTGTGTATTTCAAAGTCTCCAGAGAGAATAAGGACCAAAAGAAGGTCGACATTCTTTGAGAAGGATATTTAACAAGGATTTGTTACAGAAGGCATTTAATGCTTTGTAGAGAGAATGATGACTTCAAGTAAGTCGACATTCTATGGTTATACAAAAAGGTAACTAGAGTCCTTTTAAAAACATATTTTATTTGTTTTTCTTATGTGTAGCCGATTTATGTTTTTGTCTTCTTCTTATATTAAGAAACATTTCATTAAAGAAGATAACTAAAGTCTTTTCAAAAACATATTTTATTTGTTTTTCTTATGTAGTCGATTTTATGTTTTTGTCTTCTTCTTATAAAAAATATTTTTTTAAAGAGGGAAAACTAGAGTCTTTTCAAAAACATATTTTATTTGTTTTCTCCATGTAGTCGATGTTATGTTTGTTTGTCTTTTTCCTACATTCCTTTTTTCATGTTGTCTTGTATATAGTGTAAGGTACAATGACAAAATGTCTTTTTCATAAAAGGTTGTAAGAAGGTACAATTATTATATGACAAAATATTTTTTTCATAAAAGGTTGTAAGAAGGTACACTTATTGGTTTTCAAAAAGGAGCTTTTTGAAACTATCGTATACTTTTATGATATAGTGTTTATGAATGAGTATGTAATATGCAATATGCAAGTTCCTGAAGGTTCTTTTACATATGACTCTAAAGAAGAAAAAAATCTTCATCTTGAGGTAGCCGATCTCTTCATTTGAACTTTAGGAAAGCATGGCTCATCAAGCTTTTTCTTCAAGGAGTATGATTGCACCATAGTTGTACTTGAACAGGAAGTCTCCATCCTTATTGGGTGAGATATCCTTGCATCAAATACTCGTTAGATTTATGGCAAAACATATTCAGTCATAATATAACATTATTTCAAGAGAACATATTATCATATCATATAAAATCAAATGAGACAGTGTATCATATTATGTGACATCAAAACTGAGTTTCTCAACACCCATGTCGTTCCCAGTGAACCAATGTCGTTCTCAATCGAACCAATGTCGTTCTTAGGCTGAATCCCTACAGAACCCATGTCGTTCCCAGTAAACAATTTCAAAATTTTGACCTCCAGGTCATCCAAATTCCAATTTCAAATGTCGACCTTTTGAGTCAATCAATTTCCAATTTTTAAATTCCCAATTACCAAATTTCAAATTTCCAAATTTCTAATTTCTAATTTCTAATTTCTAATTTCTAATTTCTAATTTCTAATTTCTAATTTCTAATTTCCAATTTCCAATTTCCAATTTCAAATTTCAAATTTCAAATTTCAAACCTCAAATTTCAAATTTCCAATTTCGACCTTTAGGTCAATCAATTTCCAATTTCAAATTTCAAATTTCAAATTTCGAATTTCAAACTTTCAAATTTCCAATTTCCAGATTTCCAACTTCCAATTTCAAATACCAAATTTCAGAATCCAAAAATCAAATTTCCAATTTCCAAATTCGATTCCTTTTGGGTCACCCAATACCCAATTTTAATCATTTTCTCTTGCGAGAGACCCTTTTTATAGGGAGCGTTCGAGAAAGCTCGTTCTTTTCGCATGCTATCCAATTCGTTCACTTAGCCCCTTTTCAGGGAGAGTTTGAAGGGACTCGTGTCTTTGTGAACCCGTTGCAAAACAAAATTCCAATTTCATACAAGGAACCCTTAGTTCAGGGAGAGCTTCGACGTAAGTTCGCTTTCCTTGTGACCATAATTTCAGACTAGGCCATTTCATCATGAAGGACCGTCTTTTCGAGGGGAGTATGATGGACTCGCTCCTTCATGACCAATTCACTAACCTCACCAATACCGGCCCCCTTTCCATAAGAGAAGCCAAATGTTAGGAAGTTTTGATGAAAGCTTAATTTCTCTTCGAAAGTTCGTTTTGCAAACACCTCCTCTTCAGGGAAGAGAGGAGTAATTTCTAATTCCAATTTCTGAATCGTCTCCTTTGGGAAAAGGAGAAGAGAATTTTTGTCATGGATGTTTTGCGTTACACCTCAAATGCTCACTTTCACAAGGGATTTCAAGAAAATTTTGTCAAATTATCGTCAAATATTTGTTGATTTCAAAAATCTTTATTGCACAAAATTATTACCTCAGAATACCCTCAGTATTACTTCCGAAAGGACAAAGCTTTCGGGAAAAAGGATTCAAAGTTCGAAATCTTTCTATTGGCCAACCAAAAGGATGAAGGATAAATCCGCGATATGGCCAGCAAAGAATATTCAATGTTGTTGCAAAGCCATAAGTGATTGATATTGATCGCAGTCAATGGCACATTTTTAAAAGATCATTCTTGGAAATTAAAGCAGTCGAAATATCCTCGGTGATACAGAAAAATCCATACAATCTCCATATCTCCTCAATCACCTAAGCTGCAATTAAATATCTGCAAAAGGGATCCTCAACTGTCGTCAAGATGAAGGCGAATTAGGCGAGTAGACCCCTGGGGCCAAAGAAGATTTGAAACATCTCCAAGATGACAGAGTTTGTGACGGATCCTTCCAAGGAAAGTCCAAAGCACTGTCGAGATGAAGGCAGATGCGATGAGCCTCCTGTCAAACCCTAAAGGATATTTAATTTCTGCTATCACCAAGAGATTTTCAACCAAAGATCCAATAACCGTCAATACAATCCCTGAGAGAAAAGAAGGATCGGAACATCTCTGAGATGAAGGAGTTTGTGACGTACCCTTCCAAAAAAAAAAAAGAGAAAAGTCAGGAAATCTCCAAAATGAAGGATGATGCAATTCCCGAAAAATCCAAGAGAGCTCCAATTCTGTTAAAAAGAGAGTGCAAAAAGATCATCGTGAGAAAAGAATTCCAGGATATCAGACTGCCGAATCTATCAAGAATCTTCTTTAATTTTGTGAAATTCTTTTATCAATATTCTTTCACCAATAACTCTCACAATATCAAGAATACTTTCTTTTCCGTCCATATCAAAGAAATTGATAGCTTCCTTGAAAGAAAGTCAATCGCAAGTAATTTGAATTCGAATCTTGACTCTACGGAGTTAAGCTCAGTCAGAGGTAATACTTTTGGTAGACAAGAAGGAATATTTTCGCACCAATGTGCATCATTTTTCAATTATTTTGAATCAACAATAATTTTCAACATTTTGACAATATTTTCTAGCTATCCTGGCATGAATCGAGAGCTTGAGGTTCATCTTTAGCGCATTTTGACACCATCCCTTTTAGGACTTGATAACGGGAGTTTTCAAGATTCCTTTCCTTCTTTGGTATAATCTGAGCGCACGGGCTCTCAGATTCGCACACTTCTCTGTGTCCCCACTGTCCCACCATAGACAGTCCAATTTCGGCTTGTGGTTAAGCCACCAATTCCAGCAAAAGGCAATTTCAAAAGTTATTTAGTCTCAACCATGAGGCACCCAAAATCCAATCCCTTTTCAAATTTTAGGGATCCCAATTCCATCCTTTTGCAAAACCTCTGTCGGATTTATTGTGCAAAATCCGAAGGTTCCATCATGGTCTCTTCTTTCGAGGATTCCGTTCACTGCCCAATCAGATCAAGGGTACAAACCTGAGCCTCCTTTGATGAGGTATCCCATTTTCAACCCGGTCAGGTTAAGGGTTAAGCCTGAGCTTCGTTCCATACGAGGTATCTCCCGTCTCATCCAGGTCAAGGGCAAAACCTGAATCTCACTTCTTTTGAAGCAAAATTTTCTCCTTATTCTTCATTTCATATCTACCATCATCATTTGGATTAATTTCTTCATATCCAGTCAGATTCATCTAACTGGGGCATTTTTATAGTCTGAATTTGGTGTGTTTTCTTTGCCACTAAGCTCGGCCCTATACCAGCTTAGTAGCAAAGAGGGGCATCTGTAAACACCCCAAATTTTCACCCTTATCTAGTGTTTACATTTCATATATCATCGCAAAATCATTTCATCCATTTGACATACCATTTCATTGCATTGCATAGCATTGCATCTCATCATCGAGATCCAGCACTCTTGTTTTCAAAATATTTAATCCAGATTTGGGTTTTTAAAACTCTTCTTTCAAAATCAATGTTAAAACCTGGGTTTTTAATCAACATTCTGTCATTTGCCAACCCCCAGGACCTTATATTTTGAAGTGTTTTTCTCAGAAAACAATCTGGATTCGTTATAAACTCAATTTTCAACTGATTTCAATTCTCAGATAAGGTCCATTTAGGTGGTGTCGCTTCTGGATTCCTTTATTTATCAAAAATCTCAAAAATTTAGAGTCTTAGTTGGATCAGGACTCTTTTTCCAAGAGTCCAGTCGGATCAGGACTCTTCTTTAGAGTTTTAATCGGATTAGGACTCTAATCTTTTACAGCTATTTTATCTATTTTAATCAAATCTTTCAAAATGAGTCAGAAACTCAGAGTTTTAGTCAAAACAGGACTTTGTTCGGAGAGTCCTAGTTGGATCAGGACTCTGATCCTGATTTCAATTTTGAAAGAATCTTTTAAAAATCTTTCCATCTATCAAAATTGTTATACTTTTATCAAAGAATTTCAAAATTCTGAGGTTTTATCCTAGAGTCTTGATCAAATCAGGACTCTGCCCCAGAGTCTTGATCGAAGTAGGACTCTATCGAAAATTGATTGTCTCACTTCATTTTCACTGGTTTTTAAAAGCTTTGCTCAAAATTCATCATTTGCTTACCAAAAAAACCAAAATTCTTAGAGTTCTGATTGAATCAGAACTCTTTCTCAGAGTCCTAATTAGATCAGAACTCTGAACCAAAACTTTAATTTCATCCTGTTTTCACTTGTTTTTCAAAATCTTCTCATTTGATTTCTCAGAAAATCCAAAAATTGGAGAGTCCTAGTTCAATTAGGACTCTGTCCCTAGAGTCTCAGTTGAATCAGAACTCTATTTTATTTCAATATTTGTTATTGTTTTCACTGTTTTGACAAGTTCTTTCATTTGTTTTTCAGAAAATACCAAAAAATCTAGAGTTTCAGTCCGATCAGGACTCTGTCCCAGAGTCCTAATCCAGTCAAGAGTTTGTTCTAGAGTCTGTTTTTACTTCTATTTTCATTTATTTCCATTTGTTTTCAAAAATTAGGTCATTTTGTAGAGTCTAGTTAATTCAGGGATCTATTTCAGAGTTCTGATCGAGTTAGGAGTCTAACCCTGACAGTATTTCCTGACTTATTTAATTATTTTTGATAAAGTCTTTTCAAAAATTCTTTCATTTGGCTTTTAAAACCCAAAATCTCAGAGTCCTAAAAATTCAGGACTCTAACCCGGAGTTCCAGTTCACTTGAGACTCTACTTTCAAAGATCTTGAATTTCAATTATTGATTTTAACCTCTTTTTAAAGTTATTTTCAGTGTTTATTTCAAATTTCTCAAAACCTGGTGTGGGCCCACTTAGTTGGTGCCACATACAGAGGAGTTCTAACTTAGTTGGAACTCTATGCCATTTCAAAAAAATTAATTTCAAGTTAGCTTTTGAATCTCTTTTGAAAAACCTCTCATTTTCAAGTTTTAAAATTGTTTTTGAAAATTCAAGTGAGGCCCACACGAGGTGGCGCCACATTTGAAGAAGTCAAGGTTAGACTAGGGTTAGTCACTATCCTAGTTAGACTAGGGGTTTAGAGGAGTCAAAAGCAATTTTAAAAATCCATTTTATTTAAGTTTTAAACCAATGGTTTTTAAAGGTTTTAAATTCAAGTTTTAAAAACCAAATGTGGGTCCATACTAGGTGGTGCCACATTTGGACTTTCTAGGGTTTAATTAGGTGTTAATTAGGGATTAATTAGAGTCAATTTAGGTTAGATTTCTTCAAAAAAATTGTTCTCCCCATGGGGTTTATCAAAAACAATTAAAAAGAGTCCAAAAAAAACAAAACTCTTCCTAAACAAAAAAAAATCTATAAATAGGGGACCTAAATGGGGGTCAAAGAGAGCTCTTTTCTCTCAATTTTTCATGGTATCCCTCCTCTCTCCAGCTCATCTCCTTCCTCTATTGTTGCATCCCCAAGGTATTCTAATCCATTAGAATCGATTTTAGCATTGTCTTTTGCATTATTAACCAATAAAACATGTGATTTACCCTTTTAATGGGTTAAATCCATGCTTTTAAAGGTAAAATCAAATTCCAGCCATTGATTCCCTAAACTTTATTTATTTTTTTGTTTATTCATGTTTATTACATGTTTTCCAGCATATAAATAATTTTTATTTTACTGTTTTAGTGTTTATTTTATTGTTTTTCATTAGTTAATGCATGTTTTCTCAAATTTCTTAGATTTCTGTGTGTTTTAAGTGTAGAACAGTAAAGAGCAGGCTGTTTCAGATTGAACTATTTACTGTTAATTTATGAATTTTTTATATGTGATACATGCACGTGTAATTGAACTACTGTAAAAAAATCAGAGGTTTTGGGATTCGGGAACCTTGTCAAAAAAATCAGACATCAAATCGAGTTTTTAAAACTTTAAAATCATTGTTAAAATCAGAAGGGTAACTTGCACTTGTGTGGGTTTTTTCATCCGATGTCCGATTCAAGATCTGTAAAGTTCCATGGATTCATATTGATGATATCTATGTACTGTGAAATTTTAGGATTTTTTATTTCTCTTTAGTATTTTTCCTTTGTCAGAGAATCTGATTTTAAATTTAAAACTCGTTAGGGTTTACCGAAATTCTAATCAGACTTGTGTTATTCATAGATCCCAAACAACAGATCCGATTCATGATCTGTAAAAAGTGAGTATTGTTATTTTTCGGTTCTTTATTTACTGCTAAAATTTCAGAAATTTTTTATTAGGTTTTCTATTTATTTCTGTATTATCAATCCTAAGTAGTTGTTTTAACCCCTGTTAGATTTGTTAGATTTTATTTCAGATTGCCGGAAGAGTTTCTCCCTAACCGGAGATGCGTTTTCCGATCTGTAAATTGGGAAATCTCTGTTTTTCTTCCTAGTTTATCTCTGTAAAAATCCAGAAGTTTTCATGGAGAATTGATCCCTGATTTGGGTCTAACTCTGAAACTGGTTTGTGACCTAGGTTAAAAATAGCTTATTTTAGGTTGTTAATGCAATTTTCGTATTAAAATAATGTTAAAAGATTATTTTTATGATTTCAATCTGACTTCAGAGACATAAGAAGTGCAGGTACCAATTTTTATGAAATTTGGAATCCGTTTGATGCCTGAATTAATAAAATTGCAAAACAGGATCCCTGAAAGATCCAAAAGCACTGCCAAAATCACAATTTTTGTGATATTTCTTGATTTTCGTGCATAAGTGCATGATTTTAGGGTTTATTCATGTCTAGAATCATATTAGGGTGTTTTATGTTTGATTTTATGTTTATTTCAATCATAAATCTCAAGTTTTTACCAAAATCTATTTCAGAAAACCCTGATTTCAAATTCATAGTCTTGCTATCAGGGGTAATTTGGCCATTTGATCTCAATTTCGAAATTCTAAACCCTAATTTTCATATTTTTAATCATGTCATATCTTACTTAGTTCAATTTCTCATTATTTGCCTTTCAAAAGTTACATTTTATAAAATCTATTTTTGAAAACCCTGATTTCAAGGCCATAGTCTTGCTATCAGGGGTATTTTGGTCATTTTGACCCAAAATTCGAAATTTCATATTTTATCATCCTTATTTATTCAATATTATTTCATATTTCATCATTTTGATTTAAGGGAATCATGGCAAAAAGACTTATATCTAGTAAAATCCAGCAATTTCCAGATATTGCTGGATAAATCTAGAAAAGCCAACATATCCTCACTAACCAATTTTTCTAGTTTTGCAGGAACATTGAAGACTTTACTTTCCTTTATTTTTCTGTATTTAAATTCAATTAGTGATGTAAATTAAATATAAATTTGGAATAAGAATTTCAATTCCTGCATAGAATAGGATGCATTGCATATAGTTTTAAGCTTTGATATATAACTGCTATGTATGTCAATTCATGCATATTTTTACCAATTCACTATGGTCTACACGAATGGCACGTGCACTAGCTCTTATGGAGTTGACAAACTTGGTGAAATTTGTATTTATGGCCATAGTCAGAATACGAATGATACCCAGATTTGTAATCTTCGTATTAGCCACATTCAGCCTACACACTTAGGCTAACTTCAAAATGCACTGCATTTCTCAAAAATACAAAAAGGATTTTCTCAATTCCTCAAAATCAAGTCTTTCAAATCCATATTCATTCAATTCATTCATTTGCAAATTCCAATTTCAATTCACAGAAATCAATTTTCTCAAAATTTCTAAGTCTTATTCTAAAATCGATTTTCTCAAAACTCTAAGTTTTCAAATGATATTTCAAGTATTTTTCAAAGTTCAAAATTCAATTTTCCAAGTTATAGATTCAATTTCCAAGTTCTAATTCAAAGAAATCAAGTTTTTCCAAGTTATTTAAAATTCCTCAGAAATCGATTTTCATAAAACCACTGAAATTCTTCAGAAATCGATTTTCATTTTCCTCAGAAATATTCTCTCACTAAGTTCATGATTTTCCAAGTGTTATCTTTTCCAAGAATTCTTCAAGTATTTCAAATCTCAAAGCAAACATCATGTTTTCAAATATGCATTTTCAGAAAATTCATAGCACATGCCTGATTCTTTGTGCATTTAGGAAATAGAACATGATTTAGACAAGTTGAGCAAAGTTAAGCATACAATTGATCCTTGGTTCAATTACCCCTGGTAAAGGCGCCAGGAACGGTTGAACCTCGTACCGATAGGCGAGTCCCATTCTTCGGCATTATCTCGCATTTTAAAACAGAGGCGAGTTATTTTCAAAATCTTTTTCAAAGGTCAGTTTGACTCGCGCAAAAGTAAAAATTTTGCGATGATAACACACTTGTTGTAAACATCCCAAATTTTCACTCATCCCCCTGATATTTTCACCAAGCATCATCATTCAACCTCTGAGATCGCCAGAGGGCAAAATGGTCATTTTCTGAGCTCAGAACTTGCAAAAGTCCAAATTTCATCTGAAACTCTCAAAATTTCTCTAATTTTAACTCAGATGTTCAAAAATTTATTCCTGACAGGAGACAGACAACTCCAAGTCTTGGTTCAAGATTGCATTTCATAAGACATGACATTGCATATCATTGCATGAGCATTTCAAATCATTGCACTGCACAGCATGTCATTTCGAGGTCCAGAACTCTTGATTTCAAAATTTTCAATCCAGATTAGAATTTCAACTCTTTTCAAAATTGATTTCAAAACCCTGGGTCTTCAAAATTATCAATTCTTCCCATTTTACCCCCAGGACTCTGAATTTCAAAATATTTCCTCAGGAAGACGATCTGGATAGTTTTTAATGTGGATTTCAGTCACTTCACCTCAGATTTTGCCCTTTTTGACAGTTTCAAATATCTTTCTTTTACAAAATCGCCCTACAAGGGCCAACTCTTTCCAAAATTCCTGTTTTCCCATTAGTCCATATTTTATGAAAATTCCAAAAAGAAGTTGTGGTTTTATCCTTATTTCAATAAAGAAGCAATGTGGGACCCACACTGAGGTGGTGTCACACAAGCTTTTCTTTTGAAAAATTTGAATTTTGAAAAACCCAAAAATATAGGAGCCTTGTCCCCTGGATTGGTGCCACTTGTCCTTTCTCTCTCCTCCCATTTACATGCCATGTGTCAGCATAGGGTTCACCTAGAGTTGGTGCCACATGTCACCTTCCCTCTTCTGCCAAGTGTCAGTGTGGGGCTACCCTAAGAAGCCGCCACATGTCATCCCATTTATCTGCCATGTGTCACCCTATCCATCCTGCGCCATGTGTCATTCCAAGATTACCAGGAGATGCCAAGTGTCATAGGTTGTCCTGTCTAGAAAAGTGGAGCTTGTCTCCTCTGAGGTGGCGCCACTTGAAGTGTGTCTCCTACAGGGGACACATGTCAAGCTCTTACTCCTTCTAGAAAAGTAGCCTGACACATGTCTCTCCCTACTTTTCTCAAAAAAGTAGGAGACACGTGTCACTCCTAGATTCCTCCAGAAAAAGTAAGCTTGTCTCCTCTGAGGTGGCGCCATCTGCAGTGTGTCTCCTGCAGAGGACACATGTCAAGCTCTCACTTCCTCAGAAAAAGCAAATGCCATGTGTCATTTCCTGCTCTCTTCAGAAAAGCTAGAATTTAAACATTCAAATCTCCTCATAGGTGGCGCAGATCCTGAACTTCTACCTTTTTCAGGTTGTCTGAGATGGCGCCACATGGCTTGGCCCTCCTTCTCTCCCCTCTACCATGTGTCATTCTCTGCTTCTTTCAGAAAAAGCAGGTGACACATGTCTCCTTCTACCTCCTTCAGAAAAAGTAGAGGACACATGTCTTCTCCCTACTTTTCTCAGAAAAGTAGGAGACACATGTCACTCTTGGCTTTTTTCAGAAAAAGCAAGCGATTCAAATGTTCAAACAGGGCCTAGGTGGTGCAAATCTTGAGCCATGATTTTTTCAGATGGCCTATGAGGGCGCCACATGTCACTTCCCTCCTTTTCCTCCCTCTTGCCACATGGCATTGTAGGAGCCACCCTGAGGTGGCGCCACATGTCCATCCTCCATTCCTCCAGGGACAACCTCCATTTGAAATTCAAATTCTCCTCTAAGGTGGCGCCATCTGAAGAACCTCCTCCAGCAGGCTGACACTTGGAACCATCCTGGACTGCCACATGTCCAGATCTCCTTTCTCCAGAAAAAGTATAATTCAAATTCCTCTGAGGTGGCGCCTTCTGAGCCCACTGCTCTGTCCTTCTGACATGTGTCAAACACCTGTTGAGGTGGTGCCATTCCAGGACTCCACTTGGCTCCATTTTGATTTTTTATTTTTAATAAAAGTAGCCCACCATGAGGTGGCGCCACCTGAGGACTCTCTACAAAAGGTGAGTTTGAATTTCAAATTCCAAGAGAACACCCTCTGAGGTGGCGCCTTCTGGGAGTTCCCTGCAGAGAGAATCAAGCAAACTTTTGAAAAATTCCAAATTCCCCCTGCTGAGGTGTCTCACCCACAAAATTTCCATTTTTTTTATTTTTCTCAAAAATCGAAATAGCCTCATGAGGTGGCGCCACCTGAGGGCTCCCTGCAAAAGCCAAATTTGAATTTCAAACCCCCAGATGGCACCCCCTGAGATGGCGCCACATGGAGGGCTCAGATTGAGCCTGTTTGAATTTCAAATTTCTTTAGAAAATTTATAAAAACAAGGCTCCACGCCCAAGAGAGTGAGCATCTTTGGAGACCATTTTGTGAACATGAAAATCCGACCTAGCCCCCCAAAAATCTGATTTTGAACTTTGGAAATCGTGCCCCCTTTGGCTCATTGGAGAAGGTGGAGTAAAGTTCGTGCAGTGGCCAATCCGATTCAAACATAGCTCGATTTTGGTGAAGCTCGGAGCAAAGGAGGAAGGAAGCTCGTGATAGCCGCCCCTTTCAGGAGCTTCTACGCTGCGTAACGAAGCAAGGTGCACTTCTTTTCCCCTTGATGTGATTCCATAATCCGAATCGGAAGTCATTTGAAGAAAGAGCTCATCCGAGGGATGGATTGAGCTATTCTCATAAAACGACATATATAAAAATGTTTCATTATGCTTCCTTGATGATTTTTAACATTCATGTAGTTAGCTAGGTTTAATTTACATTTTATTTCATTCATTTAGCACATTTCATGAATTAATTAGGATTAGTTTAGCATTTATTTCAACTCTGCTCATTTTCAGTAGGTCTCTGTTTTTGTCAGTCAGTCCACATGTCATTTCATGCATTTATTTTTTATTAAAAATCCCAAAACAATCACGGAATGCGCCCTTAGGTGTCCCTGAAATTTTGCCAAAAATTCAGAGGCATTTGAATTTGTTTACTACGGTAAACATTCAAAATGGCAAGTCGGGTTTTGTTACCCGGGATGCGTTTTGAAAATCATTTGCCGACTTGTAAAATCGAGATATCCCTCATGGAAGATCCGATTTTCGATCCGAAAGATGTTCTGAACTTGGGAGAATGTCTAGTTTTTAATATGATGTTTTCAGATTTTTTTGATTTTTCTTAATGTCTGACAAAAATCCGAGAGTTTGGGACACGTGTCAGAGACTAATTTGGGCCTCTGAGATCTTGGATCGACTTAGGGCTATGGTTTCTCTTTGTGTGTTGCTCCAAATCCAAAACTGTAAAAAGTGAAAGTTGTATCCGAGATGTCCTCTGTTTTCATATGAAAGCCAGTGATTTTTAGAATAGTGTTGATACCTGCTTCGGATTTTTTTTGTCAGTCCCCTGTTTTTCTACATTTGTCTGTTCTGTTAGTTTAGGCAGGAATAGTTATATTTTTATCTGTGTTTTCGTTGATCCAATGCCAAAGTCATGAACAGGAAAGTTGTTCATGTGGGTGTCTTGAATATCTCTGATTAATTTCCTAAATTTCCATGGCTGTTTTCTATTTTTGTATCATTTTACATTAGATTAGGGTGATTTTTACCTCTGTAAGAACTAAATCCCTGTTGCCGAACTCACCATGGCTCAAATCCCGAGGCTGTAAAAACCAAAAATGTTCCATTTCGGGTACTTTAGAAGTATGCAAAATATCAGAAGTTTTCATGGTGTAAATCTTGCATTATCATATTAAGCATTGCATTTGGTTCGGATCCATAGGCAAAATCCACCATTTTAAGACTTCCTTTGAATTTTAGCATTTAAATCATATCATTTCGTGATTTTTAGCATTCTAGGTTGTTTATCAGAGTAAGTAGATGCTTCATACCTAATTTGGTGCAATTTGGAATCCATTTGAGGTTCGGATTAGCCATAATACCAAAACAGGGTCCTGCAGGACCCGGATCCGAGTGAAAAACAAGCGAAATTCGTTATTTTGGATAAATTGCAAAATGCCAAATTCTGATTTTACAGTCCTAATGTGTTTAGCAGCATATCATACTGCATTTCATCATCATTTGATTCAATTTGAACTTCAAAATCTCAATTTTACCAAGTTTTCCTTCAAAAAAACCCGATTTTAAAGGTATAACTTTATAATTAGGGGTATTTTGGTCATTTTGACCCCAATTCCGAATTTCAAACTATTTTATACTGAATTTCCTGCATTTACATCATTTCAAATATCAAGGAAGCATGAGAATAGGGTTTATATCCAATTAAATCCAATAATTTCATAATATTATTGGAAAATCTTGGAAAAACCCACATAGTTGAGCTAACCCTATTTCAAGTTTGGCAGGAACAATCAAAAGAAGGAGCTGAAGTCTGCAAATTTCTTTTACTTCCTTTATTTAGTGATATAATAATATAAATTTTGGAATAAAATTTTAATTTCCTGCTTAGACTAGGATGCATATCATATAGTTTGAATTTATGCAAATATCCTGCTTATGTGATGCATACATCTTATTTCAAAAGCACTATGGATGTTCACGAATGGCACGTGCACCAACTCTTAGGGAGTTGATGGACTCGGTGGGATCCATATTTACGGCCCTAGTCGGAATATGGACGAGACCCAGATCCATCATCTTTCTACTAGTCACATAGAGCCTACACTCTTAGGCTATCTTAAAATGCACATCATATTTCCAAAGTTTTCAAAATCATGTGCATCAAATCAACTAAGTTCTGAACATATTCATGGCCACAGTCAGAATATGTGAAGGACTTATTTGGACTTAATGCACATTTTCCAACCAATTCCTCAGAAAATCTTTTCAAAGGGCATTCATTTACTCATGTCATTTGCATCATGAAATCATTGATTTTCTCAAGATTTTCTCAAGAAAACTTCATTCTCAAGAAATCGATTTCTCAATAAACTCTAAGGATTTTTCAAAATCGGTTTTCCAAAGACAAGTTTTCCACAGTTTTCCCTGAAAAATGATATTTTCTTAAGAGATTCAAAAGAGTTTTCCCATCTTTCTCCAAGATCAAAATCGATTTCCAAGTATTTCAAGGGTAAAAATTCCTAGGATTTCAATTTCCCAAGTTTTGAATTTCCTTCCCCAATGAGTTTTCCTATAAATTTTCCATTATTTTCCTAAGAAAACTCTCAAAGTCCAAGTTTTCCTAAGTATTTCCCTTTTCAAAGGTTCACCTTTTTTTCAAGAATCACTTCCATTTTCCCAGAATTTTCAACTATTCCTGATTTTCTCACATCTTTATAAGCTTTCTCATGTTTTCAAAAACCCTTTTTATCTGAGTTTCCTGAGAAATTGACCCCTTTTCCTGAGAGATTCTTTCCAACTCCAAATGTTTTCTAAGCATACATCATGTTTTCCAACTTGCACTTTCCAAAATCTCATAGCACATGCCTGAATTCTTTGTGCATCTAGGATAGAACACGATTTTGATGATTTAACTAAGTGTAAACACCCCAAATTTTCACTCACCTCCCCGACATATTCACCAAACATCATCATTCAGCCTTTGAAATCGCCGGAGGGCAAAATGGTCATTTTCTGAGTTCGAACCTTGTAAAAGTCCAAATTTCATCTGGAACTCTCAAAGTCTCCCTATTTTAGCTCAGATGTTCAAAATTTTATTCCTGACAGGAGACAGGCATCTCCAAGTCTTGGTTCAAGATTATATTGCATAAGACATGTCATTGTATAGCTTTGCATGAGCATTTCATATCACTGCACTGCACAGCATGTCATTTCGAGGTCCAGAACTCTCGATTTCAAAATTTTCAATCCAGATTAGAATTTCAACTCTTTTTAAAATTGATTTCAAAACCCTAGGTCTTCAAAATTATCAGTTCTTCCCATTTTACCCCCAGGGCTGTGAATTTTAAAATATTTCCTCAGGAAAATGATCTGGATAGTTTTAATATGGATTTCAGCCACCTTATCTCAGATTTTGCCCTTTTGACAATTTCAAATATCTTCCTTTTACAAAATTGCCCTACAGGGGCCAACTCTTTCCAAAAATTCCTGTTTTACCAATTAGTCCAGATTTTATGAAAATTCTAAAAAGAGGTTGTTGTTTTGTCCTTATTTCAATAAAAAAAGCAATGTGGGACCCACATTGAGGTGGTGTCACACAGGCTTTTCTTTTGAAAAATTTGAATTTTGAAAAACCCAAAAATATAGGAGCCTTGTCCCCTAGATTGGTGCCACTTGTCCTTTCTCTCTCCTCCCATTTACCTGCCATGTGTCAGCATAGGGTTCACCTAGAGTTGGCGCCACATGTCACCTTCTCTCTTCTGCCACCCTTTGACACGTGTCAGTGTGGGACCACCTTAAGATGCCACCACATGTCATTAGTAATCCTCTTTATTTTATGCCACGTGTCAATGTCTACCATCTTCACCCTGTGCCAAGTGTCATTCCAAGGTCACCATGAGATGCCACGTGTCATGTGTTGTCCTGTTCAGAAAAAGTAGAACTTGTCTCCCCTGAGGTGGCACCATTTGAATTATGTCTCCTGCAGGTGACACATGTCACTCTCTCCTTTCCTCAGGAAAAGCAAGCGACACGTGTCAATCTCTGCTCCTTTCAGAAAAAGCAGAGGACACATGTCTCCCTCCTATTTTTCTCAGAAAAGTAGATGACACATGTCATCTCCAGCTTCCTTTAGAAAAAGTAGAAGACACATGTCACTCCCTGCTTTTCTCAGAAAAGCAAGTGACACATGTCACCCTCTGCTCTTCTCAGAAAAAGCAAGGGACACGTGTCTCTCTCTGCTTTCTTCAGAAAAAGCAAGTGACACATGTCACTTTCTGCCTCCTTCAGAGAAAGCTAGAATTCAAATGTTCAAACTCCAGTCTGAGGTGGCGCAAATCCTGAACTTCACCTTTTCTATTTTGTGTGAGATGGTGCCACGTGTCCCTTTTCCTCCCTCTTGCCACATGTCATTGTAGGAGCCACCCTGAGGTGGTGCCACATGGCAGTCTCTCCTTTCCTCTAGAAAAAGCAGAAATTTAAATTTCAAACTCTCTCTAAGGTGGCACCATCTGAATCCTCTACCTTTCCTTCTGACACATGTCAATGAAGATGCTCTGAGATGGCGCCACATGTCAGTCTCTCCTTTCATCAGAAAAAGTAGAATTCAAACCCCTCTAAGGTGGCGTCTTCTGCTTCCTCTGCTCCTACCTTCTGACACATGGCAATGTGGATGCTCTGAGATGGCGCCACATGGAAGTCTCTCCTCCTTCCAGAATAAAGCAGAATTTGAATTTCAAACTCCAAGACAACACCCTCTGAGATGGCGCCACATGGAGGGCTCAGATTAAGCTTATTTGAATTTCAAAATTTTCCAAAAATCTCTATAAATACAAGGCCCCATGCCCAGCCTAGGGGAGCTTCTTTTGGATTTAGCATTTTCACTCTGAGAGCCCTGTTTGAGAATTGAACTTCAGAATTCCATTTTCATTCTTTCTTGGTTTCCTCTGGATTCACGCCCCTCTAGAGCCCATTATCAAGGTAGCCACTCATTTTGGGAGTTCCAAAACCGCTGGAGAACACAAGGTAAGCCTCCATTCCTATTGATTTCACTATGATAATTCTTTTGGTTTGATTCGTGTTGTCGTTTGAAGAAAGAGCTCATCCGAGGCATGGATTGAGTTATTCTCATAAAACGACATATATAAAAATACATAATTATACTTCCTTGATGATTTTTAACATGCATGTAGTTAGCTAGATTTAATTTGCATTTTATTTCATTCATTTAGTATATTTCATGAATTAATTAGGATTAATTTAGCATTTATTTCAATTCTGCTTATTTTCAGTAGGTCTCTGTTTTTGTCAGTCAGTCCACACGTCATTTCATGCGCTTATTTTTTATTACAAATCCCAAAAAAATCACTAAATGCGCCCTTAGGTGTCCCTAAAATTTTGCCAAAAATTCGGAGGCATTTGAATTTGTTTACTGCGGTAAACATTCAAAATGGCAAGTCGGGTTTTGTCACCCGGGATGCGTTTTGAAAATCATTTGCCGACTTTTAAAATCGAGATATCCCTCAAGGAAGATCCGATTTTTGATCCAAAAAATGTTATGAATTTGGGAGAATGTCTAGTTTTTAACATGAGTTTTTCAGAGTTTTCTGATTTTTGTTAATGTCTGACAAAAATCCGAGAGTTCGGGACACGTGTCAGAGACTCATTTGGGCCTCTCAGATCTTGGATCGACTTAGGGCTATGGTTTCTCTTTGTGTGTTGCTCCAAATCCAAAACTATAAAAAGTGAAAATTGTGTCCAAGATTTCCTCTGTTTGAATCTAAAAGACTGTGATTTTTAGAATAGTGTTGATACCTGCTTCGGATTTTTTTTTGTCAGTCCCCTGTTTTGCTACATTTGTCTGTTCTGTTAGTGTAGGCAGGAATAGTTATATTTTTCTCTGTGTTTCCGTTGATCAAATGCCGAAGTCATAAACATCAACGTTGTTCATGTAGGTGTCGTGCATAGCTCTGATTAATTTCATAAATTTCCATGGCCGTTTTCTATTTTTTTGGCATTTTATATCAGATTAGGGTGATTTTTACCTCTGTCTGAACTAAATCCCTGTTATTGAACTCACCATGGCTCAAATCCCGAGGCTGTAAAAACCAAAAATGTTCCATTTCGAGTCCTTTAACAGTTTGCAAAATATCAGAAGTTTTCATGGTGTAAATCTTGCATTATCATATTAAGCATTGCATTTGGTTCGGATCCATAGGCAAAATCCATCATTTTTAGGACTTCCTTTAAATTTTAGCATTTAAATCATATCATTTCGTATTTTTTAGCATTCTAGGCTGTTTATCAGAGTAAGTAGATGCTTCATACCGAATTTGGTGCAATTTGGAATCCATTTGAGGTTCGGATTAGCTATAATACCAAAACAGGGTCCCGCAGGACCCGGATCCAAGCGAAAAACAAGCGAAATTCGTTATTTTGGATAAATTGCAAAATGTCAAATTCTGATTTTACAGTCTTAATGTGTTTAGCAGCATGTCATCATGTCTCTTACTGCATTTTATCATCATTTGATTCAATTTGAATTTCAAAATCTCAATTTTATCAAAATTTCCTTCAAAAACCCTGATTTTAAAGGTATCACTTTGATTTTAGGGGTATTTTGGTCATTTTGACAACCATTTCGAATTTCAAACTATTTTTCACTGAATTTCTTGCATTTTACATCATTTCAAATATCAAGGAAGCATGAGAATAGGGTTTATATCCAATTAAATCCAATAATTTCATAATATTATTGGAAAATTTTGGAAAAACCCACATATTTGAGCTAACCTTATTTCAAGTTTGGCAGGGACATTCAAAAGAAAGAGCTGAAGTCTGCAAATTTCTTTTACTTCCTTTATTTAGTGATGTAATAATGTAAATTTTGGAATAAGAGAGTTAATTTCCTGCTTAGACTAGGATGCATATCATATAGTTTGAATTTATGCAAATATCCTGCTTATGTGATGCATACATCTTATTTCAAAAGCACTATGGATGTTCACGAATGGCACGTGCATCAACTCTTAGGGAGTTGATGGACTCGGTGGGATCCATATTTACGGCCCTAGTCGGAATATGGACGAGACCCAGATCCATCATCTTTCTACTAGTCACATTGAGCCTACACTCTTAGGCTATCTTAAAATGCACATCATATTTTCAATGTTTTCAAAGCATTGTGCATTAAATCAATTAAACTCCGAACATATTCATGGCCATAGTCAGGATATGCGAAGGATTTATTTTGACTTAATACACATTTTTCAAACAAATTTCTTAGAAAAGCTTTCAAAGTGCATTCATTCACTCATTTCATTTGCATCATGAAATCATTGGTTTTCTCGTGATTTTCCCAAGAAAGTTTCATTTCTGAAGAAAATCGATTTCTCAAGAAACTCTGAGTATTTTCCAAAATCGGTTTTCCCAAAGTCAAGTTTTCACAGTTTTCCATGAAAACCAGTCTCTCAAGAAACTTCTAAGTTGGATTTTCAAAATCCAAGCTTTCCCTCGATTTTCCCTGGAAAATGTTATTTCCTTAAGATTTCCAAAAGAAGTTTCCAATTTTCCTCAAAGATCAAACTCAATTTCCAAGTGTTTCAAGGTAAAATTCCCAGGATTTCGATTCCCCAAGTTTTGAATTTCCTTCTCCAATGAGTTTTCCTATAAATCTTCAATCATTTTCCTAAGAAAACTCTCAAAGTCCAAGTTTTCCTAAGAAATATTTTTCTTTTCAAAAGGTTCATCTTTTCTCAAGAATCACTTCCATTTCCCCAGGATTTTCAACCATTCATGATTTTCCCACAACTTCATGAACTTTCTCGTGACTTCAAAAACCCTTTTTTTCACATGAGTTTTCCTGAGAAATTGACTTTCATCTTTTTCCTAAGAGAATCTTTTCAACTCCAAATATTTTCCAAGCATACATCATGTTTTCCCAAGCTGCATTTTCCAAAATCTCATAGCACATGCCTGAATTCTCTGTGCATTTAGGATAGAACATAACTTTGATAATTTCTCTAAGTCAAGCACAATTTTAATCCTTGGTTCGATTACCCCTGTTAAAGGCGGCAGGAACGGTCGAACCTCGTACCGAGAGGTCGAGCCCCATCCCATGGATTTTCCCGCAATTTTCAAAAACGGAGGCGAGTATTTCAAAAGCAATTTCCAAAATCCGGTCAAGTTTGAATCGCGAAAGCGTTTCCTCTTTCTCTCTTCTGCAAGGAAGGAAGACGGGGAAAAATTTTGCGACGATAACACTAAGTCAAGCATAGTTTTGGTCCTTGGTTCGATTACCTTTGTTAAAGGCGGCAGGAACGGTCGAACCTCGTACCGACAGGTCGAGCCCCATCCCATGGATTTTCCCGCGATTTTCAAAAACGGAGGCGAGTATTTCAAAAGCAATTTCCAAAATCCGGTCAAGTTTGAAGCGCGGAAGCATTTTCCCTCTCTCTCTTCCGCAAGGAAGGGAAGACGGGGGAAAAATTTCGCGACGATAACAGGTTTGGCGACCGAGATGGGACCTGTCCTCGTCTGACCTAAATTATGCTTGACTTAGTTTAATTATCAAAATTATGTTCACTAAATGTCAGCTCTTTACTTTCAATATCATGTGAGCCTAGGAGCCTAGATTCTGACCTAGCTGACATTGATTGCATATAGCTTAGGCATGGTTTGGTAGGACCAGATTGAGGAGAAATTTTCATGCTCACATAGACTTAGGTGTAAATACAACTCTCCTCAATTTAGGATCTGAATGCAAACAATGTAGGCTTCTTCAAAGATTTTCAAAAGTCTATCTCTCTAGGATTTAGAGCCCTCTATTTCTTGCATGTGATCATTTTTTCAAACCCCAATTACCTATCATTACCCGGTCTTCATGTTGCTGGGCTCTCTTCCAGAACCCTAGTTCGGGACAGAGCCTCACAACTGGGGCAGCTATTTGGGTTAACACCCCCTTACCACGTACCGCGGGCCACAGTCCGAAGTATATCGGTAGGCGCTCAAGGATGTTGGAAAACCTTACCTTAGAACCAGAGTTGAAATTCTATGCCACGTATCTCGGATTTCGGTTCGAGTATATCGGCATAACTGGATTGGACAAAGATGATCTGAACTTAGAGTTAGGATTAAGGTCCTACAGCTGTTTTCAAAATTGATGCATCTAGAGTCAGCCTTTTAGGGAATGATGAATGTGCATAAATGTTCGTGCAGGATGTGATTGTCTCCATTCTTTATATTTCCCAATGTTTTTTTTTACTCATTAGGTCTTTTTCAAAATATCCTTATTTTCCACAAGATCTTTTTCTCAAACCCTGGATGATTTTTCCAAATATCCCATTTCTTCCAAAACTCCAGGCGATTTTACATTCTACCTTTCTACTGGATCTGGAATTTCTAGCTGCATTTTTATCCTGCCTGCAAAATTTTTCAAAATTTCTCACATTTTCCTAAGTCTCATTCTGAGTCTTTCTCTGTTTTCAATTCAATGGCATCCAGTCAAGTCGATCCTATCTTTCCTGAAGGTCACATCTCCTTCGAGGTGCGACAAGGTCGTCCTGAACATCGAGCCCTTAGCATCGAAACTTTCATTCCCCGGTGGTATTATTCCTGGCTAAAGAGCTTTTCCCGAATGTTCCCGGACCATTTGAGCGAGTGCGGATTAGAGCTGGCATCAACAGTCGGAAAGCAGACCATCAATGGCAACCTGATCCATGCAATGGCGGAGCGATGGAATCCTCGGACGTGTACCTTCTAGTTCCCATGGAGAGAGATGATCGTTTTAATGGATGAATTTTCAGAAATCATGGGGTTGCCAGAACCAGCTGGTCGACCAAGCGACCCATTAGAGCATCAATTCCTTATCAATGTCAAGGGTTTGGACCCCCGAGACTCCTTAGCTCGTATGACAGGCCGCCGATCTTGGCCCCTGATCCAGTTAGAAGGAGATGAATATGTTGACCTACTTGAGTTGTACTGCCAGTACGGGACCTTCGTCGAAGTCAGCTCGCTTTCAAGAACAGCCAAAGAAAAGATTCAGAATGCAATGGTTCTACGCACTGTAGGATTATCCCTCTTCCCAGATGGACAAAACTACATGGACATCAGGATAATCCAACTTATGAGAAGATGGGGAAGTCGGCAAATCAATCGCCTCTCCATAGCCATGGCAGCGCTCGCCTTCCTATATCGAGGTCTGACTCGATTCTCACTTGGAGAATCCATTTTGGTTGAAGGATGCATCTACGCACTTCAGTCCTGGTTTTTCCAACACGTTCTAGCCCGAGCAAGCTCTTTTAGATACAATGGACAAGAACTCCTTCCAGTGGCGCAGTACCGGTCTATGATCAACAACATTCAAGAGGATGACGTTGTTTGGGACTATTTTGATCGGCAAATATCTCCTCCCAGATATACCTACGCATATGGCAAGCGGTTCAAGTTGCTAGGACCATTCTTCTGCACTTACTACCAACCAGAGAGATGTGTTCGGCAGTTCTCCCAGAGGCAGCAGTATGTCGAAGCCCGACTGTTATTAGGAGTTATGGCAGAGTTTGATCTCACTTCCGCACAATGGTCTGGGGCATATCACTCTGCCCGCTACGGCTGGGATTCCTTTGTCTCTCTTAAAATCTTTCCAAGTCCTAGAGTGTCTGCCGACTATCATGAATGGTGGCAGATTGTTTGTCCCCCACCTCTTTGTCAAGATCAATAAAATCTTATTCTTCTCATTTTAATAAAATTCTCTTTCCTTCCATTGTGGTTTGACGACCTCGCCTAGGTAACAAGGCATATTTTCGTTGTTTATTTCTTTTGCAGAAGGAATGACAACACAATTGTCGTGATTCTCACGACGACTCTGTCCCTAGTAATGGGACATCTTTTCCAAATTGTCTACCATATTTTCAGTAAATATTTCTTCCAAAAGCTAATTCCTTCATAATCTAATCAGGTCTTTGCCCTGCAGAGAGCATCCATACCATTTGATGGTTGAGACAAGATCAGGCAAAAGAACCACGACATCCTAGTACTCGTCAGCCTCGGAAGAAGAAATGGGTTCCCCTCGATCCGAGAAGAGCCAAGAGCAGCAGCAAGAAGATGACGGCATAGACCCTTAAATGTATGCCATGTTCAGAAAAATGATGAACAAAATGATGAATGAGCAGCCTGGGACCAGCTCAGAAAGAAATCCATTCAGAGAAAGGTTCCATGGTTGCAGGTGTAAGAAGGCTCCCAAGAAACAGATCCAACCAGAAGAGATTTCAGATGAATCAGATTCCACTGAAAACACAGATGAAGAATATGAGGTGCCTCCGGCATTTCAGAAGCGGGGCCAAAGTAAAAGCCACAGATCAAAGAGCAGAGATAAAGAAGAGCCTTTGCAAGCGCAGTTCAAGGAAATGTCCCGAGTTGTCAAGGATCTGCAAGCCCGCGACAAGGGCAAGAAATTCTTCACCAGTGAGGACTTTTATGACGGCTTAGAAGGGGATGATGATCTGGAGAATCTCCCCCGTAAATTCATCAAATTCGATGGTTCTGGCGACCCAAAAGCGCACCTCGCCACTTTCTTTGTTGAATGCTCTCGGTTTAAGAGGGATAACCGAGCATTGTTTCTATGCTTCCCCCGCAGCTTGGAAGGAGTTGCAGCTAAGTGGTATGCTGAGCATATCAACCCCATCGAGCTCAAGGAGTTCGACAAAGTTGTGAATCTCTTTATTGAACGCTTCTTGTTCAACACGGAGGCGCTGCCTACATTGAGTCATCTCTGCAACTTAAGGCAGAACGAGAATGAAAAAGCACGGGACTTCATTCACAGATGGAGATCAGCCTGTAATAAGATGAGAGATCCTATCTCGGAAAGGCATGCATTGTCCTTAATCCTCAACAATTTCTCGCAGCCGTTAAGAGGATTAATCTCCACAGCGCCGTCCAGGACCTTCAATGAGCTGACTGAACGAGCCGAATGGCTCGAGCTGAGTGTGGAAAATGGAGTCTATGAAGGCTTCACCTTTTCCAAGAATAACTCCCATGGTGAGCAGAAGAAGAAAGCTCACTTCACTTATTCTGCCAGCAACAACAACAAAGGCCAAAATCGACACAAAGGGCAGAAGAAGGATTACTGCTATGGCTCAGGCAGTTCAAACAACAAGGACCAAAAAGCAAAGCCTGCTCCTCAGTACAGCAAGCCTCCTCAACAAGATCAAGGGCCGAAACTGCGTGAGAAGACCAAACATAAAGGATGGAGTTACGACAGAAAATTTACTCCTCTTGACCAATCACTCGAGGATGTGCTCGAGTACATGTTATCAAAAGAGATGCTTAAGTTGCCCAGATTGGCCGATCCCCCTGTGCCCATGGGGAAATGGAAAGATCAGTTCTGCAAGTTCCACAGGACAGTGGGACACAACACTGAGAACTGCTTTGTTCTCAAAAACATCGTGCAAGATCTCATTGAAAAGAATCTATTGGTAGAAGGAGAAGAAGAAGAGAAAATGGACATTCTCAATCACCCCTTCCCTTCGCACACCACAGCTGTAGTATCGGCACAGCCATTCCTATCGCATGAACATATCAAGCCATGTTCTGCGCAAGATCTCCAAGTTCAGCATCAGGTGATGGTGCTACGACAAGCAGCTCCAGATTCTAAGAAGATGGACTTAATTTTGGCATTCGGTAAAATGAAAGTTTCGGAAGCACCTGTGAAGTCAGCCCCCAAATCAAAAGGAACTCCTGACTTTTTCAAACAAATCGTTAGACCAAGGCCAGAAAGGTCAAGTCAGAAGCCTCTGACTGCTCTATCCAATGTCTCCATCCTTGACTTGGCCAGGAATTCTAGCAAGCATCAGCAAGTACTGGATGATCTGCTCAGGAAAATCAAAGTTAAGCCCAGTACCACTCCTGAAGACATGGCACAGATTGTGAACTCTGCCATGACCAACGCGCCAATCACCTTCTCAGATGAGGACCTTCCAAAGCCTCATTCCTTTCATAATAATGCCTTGTACATTGTCGTTCGAGTTAGAGGAATGACAGTTCCCCATGTACTGGTCGATGGAGGCAGTAGCCTCAACATATGTCCCGAAATGACCGCAAAGGCATTAGGGATCAAGGATGAAGAATATATTCTAGACCCTATCACAATATATGGATTTGACAACCATGGTCAAACGGCAAAAGGAAAGATATTCCTGGAGGTGTTCATCAACTATTCAGTGCATTCAGTGCTTTTTCACGTGGTTAATGTACCACAAACCTACAACTTGCTGCTCGGAAGGACATGGATTCACAATGCTAATGCAGTGCCTTCCACCCTACATCAATGTGTGAAGTGGTCAAAAGGTGGAATGATTACCACAATACTGGGAGAAGACCCAGAAGAAAGGCTCCCGCAGCCCATGATTCCCCGGCCATCATTCAATGCGGATATTCCCAGCATCAGGGAAAGCGAAGAGATCAACCTCGGAGAAAATCGAGAAATACTTCAGACACCATCAGAGTCATCTCTGCACACAGTAGCCACGACACGATGGAAAGGTCCTCAATTCTTCAAGGTTGGAGGCCGAATCGACTACAGCACCATTAAGGATCATCCCTTGTTTCCTCAATTCATGAAGTCAAGAAAGGGATTTGATTTACTCCTGAAGCATGGCTATCAACCCTTCAAGGGACTCGGCAAGAACGAAGATGGCCGCATCGAGCCAATGATCCAAAAACATCGTCCCCACAGAGCAGGACTAGGGTTCTCCGGAGGAAGCTCATCAAGGAAGACTGTTTTTGTCAAAGGAGCACAATGAAGACCATTTGTTATTTTCTTTCTATTCTTTTCCAAATAAATGTCTCATTTTACCAATGTTGCTGATCAATTCAATCAATAAAATTCCAAGTTTCTTTATCTATCCGGATGCCATCTACTCCCTTTCTGTCCGTCTCATCATTTTATAATTCAATGCCATTTTATGTATAGTTCTCTTCAAATGATTGCTTGTCTTACTATAAGCCGATTTGTCTCAACCAGATTTCTTCTCCAAAATTTCAGAATGACTTCTCGAACAATCAAGAAGCTCGTTCTCAATCCCAAGGCCTTTCAGAAGTCGACAGCAATTCACAGAATCAAAGCAAGCACCGGAAATGACAAGAGTGCAAAGCAGTCTGATGATTGTGCAGAATATGATCAGTCTCTTCAGGAATTACCGGAGTTCGCCGCAGTTCAGAAGCAAGACGAACCATCTCCTCTAGTACAAGATCCAACTGAAGGTGTCAATATCGGTTCAGAGGAAGATCCAAAAATTCTCCAGATCGGAACCAGTCTGAGTCCAGAAGAAAAGAAAAGGCTTACAGATTTTCTCAAGCGGCATGAAGAAGTGTTCGCATGGACATATGAAGACATGCCGGGCTTAGACCCCAAATTGGTCGAGCACCGACTCGTCTTGAAGCCGGATGTTAAGCCAGTCAAGCAGAAGCTGAGAAAAATGGATCCCAGAATAGAACAACAAGTCAAAGAAGGACTTGAAGATTTGCTCAAAGCAGGATTTATCCGAGCTATTGACTACCCGGATTGGTTAGCCAATATCGTCGTTGTCCCAAAGAAAAGCGGCAAAGTAAGGATTTGCATAGACTTCAGAGACCTCAATAAGGCAACTCCGAAGGATGATTATCCACTTCCAAGCATCGATCTTCTAGTCGATAGCACGGCAGGACATGCTATGTTCTCTTTCATGGATGGATATTCCGGCTACAATCAGATTAAGTTGGCCGCCCGCGATCAATCGAAAACTTCCTTTACCACGCCTTGGGGCACTTTTTGCTATACAGTCATGCCTTTTGGGCTCAAGAATGCTGGAGCAACATATCAACAGGCAATGGCTGTTATCTTTCACGATCAAATGCGCAAAATCATGGATGCATATGTTGATGATATTCTCGTGAAATCTAAAGAGGGAGAAGATCACCTCGAAGCCCTTGATCAAGTCTTTAAGAGACTCATTCTTTACAAGTTAAGGCTTAACCCTCAAAAATGTGTCTTTGGAGTCGAATCAGGCAAACTGTTGGGTTTTCTGGTCAGCAAAAAGGGAATTGAAGTTGACCCGGCCAAAGCCAAGGCTATCATTGATATGCCACCCCCGAAGAATCTCAAAGAACTGCGTAGCCTTCAGGGACGTATGCAATCAATCCGGCGATTCATTTCCAATTTGTCGATAAGATGTGAGCCCTTCAACCACTTACTCAGAAAAAGGAGTTAAGTTCGAATGGGGACCAGAATGTCAACAATCGTTCGATCGAATCAAGAAGTATCTTCTCAATCCTCCAATCCTGAAGCCGCCAGAATTGGGAAAACCTCTTCTGTTATACATCTCAGTCAATCAAGTCGCATGTGGCGGATTCTTGGCACAATACAAAGAAGGCAGTCTGATAGAACACGCCATTTATTACGTGAGTAAGACTTTCATAGATTATGAAAAGAGATACTCTCAAATAGAGAAGACCTGCCTAGCTCTGGTGTGGATGTGTCAGAAGCTAAGACACTACCTGTTGGCATCAGAGGTCAAAATCCTGTCTAAACTCAATCCTCTCAAATACATCTTGGAGCAACCTTTTCTCAGCGGACGAGTCCCCAAATGGCAAGTCTTACTGATGCAGTACGACCTAGAATATGTCTCGCAGCAATCAATCAAAGGACAAGCAATTGCAGATCAATTGGCGGATTTTCCTCTGGCCGAAGAAGTGAAAGTCGAAGATGACTTTCCTGATGAGCAAATTTGCAATATCCAGCAATTTCCAGTCTGGAATCTATTTTTCGATGGTTCTAAGAATATGGCGGGAATTGGCATCGGAATTTTATTGATCACTCTCGAGAAGGAGATGATTCCATTTTCTCTTAAATTAGATTTTCATTGTACCCACAATATGGCTGAATATGAAGCCTTGATTCGAGGTCTAAAAATTCTACTAGACTTCAATATTAAGAGAGTGCATACCTATGGCGACTCATTACTCGTTGTTAATCAAGTTCGAGCCGAATGGCAGGTCAAAGATCAGAAGTTATTTCCCTATCAGAAAATTGTTTCAGCTCTCGTCAGCAAGTTCGAAGAATTTCAGTTATTCCACATCAAGAGAGATTTTAATCAAGTGGCCGATAGCCTAGCCAGTTTAGGGTCCATTATGGCATTCAAGAATGGAGAATCTTGTCGCTCTTTTGAAATTGGCAGACTTGACCAACCTGCTTTCATTCCAGCGGAACAGGTAAACCAGGCTGAGCAAAAGAAGAAGCCTTGGTATTACAACATCAAAACTTTCATAGAAACTGGCAAATTTCCTCCAGAACTCTCAAAGAAAGAACAGCGAGCAATCCAGCGTATGTCCACTCGATACTTCATTCTGGCAAACATCCTATATCGTCGTGGATTCAGTTCAGAGTATTCCAGATGTTTAGACGAAGACGAAGCCAAAGAAGTTGTGCGAGAAGCACACGAAGGCATGTGTGGTGGCCACGTCGGCTACCAAACCCTTGTCAAGCAAATCATAAGAGCAGGGTACTATTGGAAGACTATGCAACAAGACTGTTATCATTATGTGAAGAAGTGTGTACAGTGTCAGATACATGCACCTTCCATCCATGCACCGGCAACTTATTTACAGTCTGTTGTCTCTCCATGGCCGTTCTCCATGTGGGCCTTCGATGTCGTAGGTCCCATCACTCCTTCAGCTTCAAATGGCCACAAATACTTCCTTGCCGCAACAGAATATTTCACCAAGTGGGTAGAAGCCACTAGTCTCCGCACAGTAGAAGGCCGACACATAGTCTCTTTTATTCACAAGAACATCCTTTGCCGTTTCGGCATCCCACATGACATTGTGTCAGATAACGGCAGTCATTTCAAGAATGAAAAGATGAAGACATTCTGCTCAAAATTCAAGATCTATCACCATTTTTCCGCTCCATATTATCCTCAAGGGAATGGTCAGGCAGAGGCCACCAACAAGATTTTAATTCGTATCTTGGAGCGAACTGTGGAAACAGGCCGTGACTGGCATGAGAAGATCCACAATGCACTATGGGCCTACCGGACCACTATTCGTACACCAACCAATGCTACCCCATCAGAACTGGTCTATGGGACAGAAGTAGTATTGCCGCTACATGTTCAGAAGCCCGCTTTGAAATTTGCTTCACTTCTGCAATTACCTCTTGATCAATACCAGCAGCAGCGACTAGTGCAGCTAGACTTACTCGACGAGAGAAGGCTAAAAGCAGCAGAGCATGCTCAATCCTATCGCCAGAGAGTAGCCAGGCAATATGCGAAATCTATCATCGAAAGAAGATTCAAAGTCAATGATTTAGTACTTCGATCCACAACTTATCTCAAGCATCGTCCCGGCGGCAAATGGTCGCCAAATTGGGAAGGTCCCTATGTTGTCAAAGAAGCATTACCCCGCAACTCATATCGTCTCATCAATGCCGATGGGGTAGAATTGTCAGATCCTATTAATGCGCGACACTTGAAAAAGTTTTATACTTGAAACATTTATTCTCCTCTTGTAATCCTTCCTATTTTCTTCAAATAATGATCAAACTTGCTCTCTCAGTTACACTGAGGCATTTTAAAATTTTGTTCTGTATGCAGGCAGGATAAACAAATTCCTCATTTCACGCACTTGTGCATTCATATGCATCAATTCATATTCATTTGCATTCAACTGCATGAACAACCATCTGGTCAGTATTGAGATTTCAACAAACAGTCCCATCACAATTTCTAAAGATTCAAAATTGAGAGGTCATCACCCATACTGAACCAAAACTCAGCACTCGAACTGGTATTATTTCAAAATCCAGTATTCAAACTGGTACATTTTCAAAATCCCAAAACCGAGTTTCGACTCGGGTTTTTTATTCAAATCATTTTCTTTGTTGATCCGAGTTTCGACTCGTGATCTCATTATCTTATTCGGGCTCAGATGCGAGCTCTTCATTTTCCTTTGTTGATCCGGGTTCTGACTCGTGATCCCTCTACATCTTATTTGAGCTCTAACTCGAGCTCTCCATTTTCTTCTGTTGATCCGGGTTCCGACTCGAGATCTCTCTATTTATTTGAGCTCAGATACGAGCTCTTCATTCTCTTTTGTTGATTCGGGTTTCGACTCGTGATCTCATTACCTTACTCGAGCCCTGACTCGAGCTCTTCATTTTTCTTTTGTTGATCCAGGTTCCGACTCGAGATCTCTTTACTTTGAGCTCAGATGCGAGCTCTCAATTGTCTTTTGTTGATCCGGGTTTCGACTCGAGATCTCTCTATTCATTCGAGCTCAGATTCGAGCTCTTCATTTGTTGATCCGGGTTCCGACTCGTGATCTCTGAATTTTATTTGAGCTCTGACTCGAACTCATCATTCTCCTTTATTGATCCAAGTCATTTCAATCATCAGGGTCAGTCAATTGCTCAAATTTGATATTTTGCTCTCCAAATTCCAATTTAAATCTTCAAATCAGGCAATTCTTCAATTTTCGACCTTCAGGTCACCCAATTTCCAAATTCCGACCTTCGGGTCACCCAATTTCCAATTTTTCGACCTTCGGGTCAATCAATTTCCAAATTTCGACCTTTGGTCAATCAATTCTCAATTTCGACCTTCGGGTCACACAATTTTGACCTTTTTGGTCAAATCAATTCTCAATTTCGACCGTCAGGTCATCCAATTTCGACCTTCGGGTCATTCAATTTCCAGCAACCAATTTTCCAATTTCCAATTTCGACCTTTGGGTCAATCAATCTCAATATCCAATTTCAATCATTTTCTCTTGCGAGAGACCCTTTTAGGGAGAGTTCGAGGGAGCTCGTTCTTTTCGCATGCTATCCAATTCGTTCATGATCATGCATATATTTTAGGGATATTTCATATAAAAATATGCATGATTTCATGAGAAAATGTTTCAAATACTCAATTTTATGTTAGTTCTCGATTAAATGTGTTAAAATGATTTAAAAATAGAAAACGCATGAAAAATAGTTTTATTTTACATTTTTATGCATATTTTAGTTTTTGTTATAGTCATAGTAGTTTAGTTTTAGTTTTCAAGTAAAAATAAAATAAAAAATAAAGAATAGAGAAAATAGTTTTATATTGTTAATAAAATCATTTTAAATGTTTGTTTTTTTTTTAGAAAAGAAAAAAATTCAATAGAAATAAATAGTTAGAATAGTTTTTTTTAGTTTCTTGATAAGTTTTGATTTTAATTTTCGAAAACTTTAGAATAAACTAGGATTACATAGTTTTTGAATTAAAAAAAAAAAAACTGAAAAAAAATATAAAATAACAAACAGTTTTACACGGTTTGATTTCTTGAAAAAAAAATGAAAAAAATATATCACAAACCGGTTTAACCGGTTTGCATTTCAAAATAAAGAAAATAATCCGGTGAAACCGGTTTGGATTTTGTTAAAACAAACAGCAAACCGGTTCAAAACCGGTTTGCTTGTTTTTAAAACCCCCAAAACAGAAAAAATAAGGCGTCTTCATCTTTTGCGCCAGAGCCTTCTCCTCTAACCCCTCTTTTCCCTCCACCTTGTTTTCTTACCTTCTTCTTCCACTTCTCCCTTGATCTCTCTTCTTCTTCCCTGTTTCCGGTGGAGGTGCTTCTTCAACGGTGACGGCGTTGACAGTGGAGGCCAGCTTCTTCCCTAACCCCTCAGGTTCACGGTGAGTGCTGAGTACTCTTCTTCTTCTTCTTCTTCTTCTTCTTATCTCATGCATTCTGATTTTGTTTCTGTTGTTTTTATTTCAATTTGATTCTATGCATTTTTCGATCTGTGTTTGTGTTTAATTTTGTGCCTTTGCATCTGATTCACTTAAGCATTTCATCGTTGCATCTTAGAACTCATATTCTTGATTGTGCGTGGTTGATTTCAATCATCATCATCCTAATCAGATTTGCCAGATCCATCCTATTTGCCAGAAGTTTTTGATTCAGTTGGAATCCCCATCGCATATGTCAAAATTGTCTCAAACCGACTGTAATTCCTCTCCGGTGAGGCAAAATCCTGTTTAGCTGGAATTCTATTGCTTCAACCTACATCCTCTGGCTGGAGTCACCTGTTCCGCCGAAAGTTTTACCAGTATTTGAACTTCATCGTGTTCCACCAGATTCAATCATTGTACGCCGAATCTACTTCTCAGCCGCTGGATTCCATTGCTTCTTCTGGTAGATCTGCCGGACTGTATTCATTTTGTCTCTTTTTAATTGTGAAACAGAATTTTCACGGTGAAACGCCTTCATCACTGGCAGAGCAGTCACCAGCGATAAATTCTTGCTGTCAGATCCATTTTGCCTCTGCAAAGTATCTTCACCTTGCCGTGGAATCGGCCCTTCTACTGGTCGGATTCCTCTATATTGCTGGATACAATTTAACGGCACCTCTATTTGCTCTCACTGGAGTTCCCCAGTCAGAAAACCTTTGCCTGAGGTCCAGTTCACCGACGGTTACCCATCTAGCTGGCAGTTCCTCTTTCTGAGTCACTGTGGGAGCCGATCTCACCTGTGTGAGATCGGGCATTGGGATTCATCTGTGAAAAATCATTTTCACGATAGTTTTTTTTTTAGTCTGTTGTTTCTAAGTGTTTTTCATAGATGTGTTGATTTTTAAAACAGATTTTCACGTGTGTTTTTAAAGAAGTTTTTCATGGTGTGTGTTGAAAATCAAAATTTTCGGGGCAATTGTTCTTTAAAAGAAGCATTTTACGGATTGTTTTCAAAGCATGTTCACGGCAATCAAATCTTTAGTCTTTGATTTTTTTTTTTTTTCGGTGATGTTCATTTCTTATTTTAAGTGTTTTACTTTAGTTTTATTTTTACAAGCATTACATTTAAGTTTTTAGACATCACATTTTATGCATATTAAGCATTTTAGATATAATTTTTTTTACGTTTTGCATATCTTTCATTGTGCATATTGTTGTGCATTTCATATTTTTAGTATAGTATAGTGTTAGTTTTTTTTTTTTCCGTCTTTCGCTGCTTGTGGTTTCGTGTTGTGTAGGAAAGCGTGGAGTGAGAACAAGCTAGCAATATTTTGTGGCACGTGTCCGACACACGACACGGAAACATGAAGAGTAGAAGCTTATTTTTACTTTTCAGTTTAGAATTAGGAATTTGATTATGGGTTTGTAAATATTGCACTTTACACCCTCTGCGAAGGGTATTCATTTGTTGTAATAGTTAGTTGTTTTTACTTTTCTTGAAAACTTTACATTTCAATAATTCGGCAATAAAGAATAGTTTAGACTTGTGTGTTTGAATACAACATATTTCCGTTCCCTGAGTTCGAACCGGTCTCATCCACTAGTGAGAACCGGTTTTTATTATTTGATGTCTGGTTTTCACATGTTTTACATTTAAAAATCTTTTCAAAATTACAACGATTTAAAAGAAGACATCAAATTTTTGGCGCCGTTGCCGGGGAACGGCGTAATATTAGTATTCACTTTATTGCCTAGTGTTTGTGTGTGCATTTAGGTTTAGAACCACGTATGTGCATATCTTAGATACGAGCTTACTTTTCTGCACAACCCATTCCTTTAGAGGTGACTGTGTACGATTGGTACCGTACACATAGATTTCATATTTCTTATGCATAATCTCTGTTATGTGTAACTGCGTGGTGTTTGTTTAGTTTTTGGGGTTTTTAGTTTACTCGCTTTGTGGTTTGCGTGGTTTGGCCGCTTAGTGCGTTAGTTAGGTAGAAAACCCAAAGTTAGGACGTGTGCTACACCGGTCTACTCTAAGGTGTACGCAATGGCTGACGATCATCATTTGATCCGTCCTTTGAGGGAGTACTTCATGCCAAATACGTATACTCCCACCTCCTGCATCACGAGACCTGATGTAGGAGCGAGCCATTTTGAGATTAAGGCCAGTGTGATTCAAATGTTACCTTCGTTTTATGGCCTTAGCAATAAGGACCCATATCGTCATCTCGACGAATTCCTTGAGATTTGCTCGACTGTGTGAATCAATAACTTTGGAGATGATGCTATGAGGTTAACTTTGTTTCCGTTCTCTCTCAAAGATAAAGCCAAGCACTGGTTAAAATCTCTTGAGACGGTTCGTATTACTACTTGGGAAGGAATGCAAAAAGAATTTTTAAAAAAATATTTCCCAATTAGTAAAACGAACCAGTTTCGTAAAGCTATAACCAGTTTTTCCCAAATTGAAGGAGAACAGTTTCATGAGTCATGGGAGAGATTGAAAGATCTTCTCCGCAAGTGTCCCCACCACCAGGTGCCTCGCTGGCAACTGGTGCAATATTTCTATGACGGTCTTACTGAAAAGAACCGTCAAATGGTGGATGCCGCGTGTGTGGGCACATTTATGCTCAAAAGTGAGGATGAAGCATGGTCGCTTTTTGAGACATTGAGTGAGAATTCGATGCACCATGCGACAGCCTCACGGTTCGATAGGGTTGCACCTGCACAAGATAATATTAAGAAGGCAGGTATTTTTGAGTTAGGGATGAACCTTGAGTTGAGCAACAAGGTAGACCAACTGTCCCAGAAATTAGATCAGTTTTTGTTGGGTCCCTCCCCTGCCATGCAGGTGTGCGCGTTGTGTGCGAGTCCTGCACACCATGTCTTCGAGTGTCCAGTTGCGCCACAATATCCTGAGTTTGTCCAAGAGCAAGCTCAGATGGCTCAAAACTTCGCTAGGCCCGTACCTAATCTATTTTCCAACACTTATAACCCGGGCTGGCGAAATCATCCCAATTTCTCATGGCGCAACTCACAGATCCACCCACCCAACCCTTCCCAGAGTCAACCAAGTCAAGGCGGTTATGTGCCTGGATTTCAAAGATCCAGTTATCCCCCAGTCCAACCTGTTTATACTCAACCCCAGTCTCATGAGCCTTTACATAGTCAATCTTTTGAGGATAAGATTTTGCAAGCTTTGAGCTCACATACCCAGTCTATTGCAAAATTAGAGACTCAAATGGGGCAGCTTGCCGAAGCACTTAGCAGGCGAAGTGAGGGGACATTACCTAGCCAGCCTATTGTCAACCCTAAGGGAAAGGAACCCATGCGTAGCTTGCATATGACTGATGCACATAAAGAGCAAGCTCAAGCAGTAACCCTTAGGAGTGGGAAGCAGTACCAAGCGAGGGAGACTGCAGAAGAAAGAGAGAACATAAGTGAAAAGCAGTCTGTCCCTAATAACTTACCTCAGGAAAGCAAGAAGGTTCTTCCATCTGAGCCTTCACCATCCTACATTCCCAAAGCCCCCTTTCCTGAGGCGTTAGAAAGGCCAAGAGCATTAGGTAAGTCCGGAGTGAACATGCAAGAGATGCTTGAGATATTCAAGCACGTTCAGATAAACCTCCCATTACTAGATGCTATTCAACAGGTCCTTGCATATGCAAAGTTCCTCAAAGAACTTTGTACGCAGAAAAGGAAGTCGAAGTCCCATGTGCAGAAAAATATTTATTTAACCGGGCAGGTGAGCGCAGTATTGCAACATCAAACCCCACCTAAGCTCAAGGACCCAGGGACTCCTATCATCTCTTGCATCATAGGAAACATCACTGTTGGGCGTGCATTGCTCGACCTTGGGGCAAGTGTTAACATCTTGTCGGGTTTCTTTTATGACCAATTTGGATTGAAAGAGATGAAACCTACACCTATGACTCTTCAGCTCGCAGATAGATCTATCAAGATCCCAAGATGGATACTTGAAGATGTTTTAGTCAAGATGGAAGATTGTTATTTCCCTGTCGACTTCGTGATATTAGATATGGAGGGAGTTGATAGTCCACAGCAGACTCCTATTATTCTCGGTCGCCCCTTCCTAGCTACCGCCAATGCGTGCATCAATTGCCGCACTGGTGCGATGGATGTGTCATTCGGAAATAGGAAGATACGGCTAAACATTTTTCGTGCTGCTATGGGGCCTACTGTTGAGGAGGCTTCTTTCGAGGTTGATGTTATTCAAGACCTCGTAGAAGCAGAATATGCTTGGTTATTGAGTGATCCACCTCATGAGGAGGATAAGGAATCACTAGAAGAGGATCACCTAGAATTACGTGAAAATCAGATAGGTGAGTTGAGTTGGATCGGGCACTTTGAGCCATTTAGAGGTAAACAGGACGGGAGCATAGTGCGCAATGTCACTGATGACATTATTTTTCATAGAGAGCCCGATTGAGTCTGACTTCATGTCCATTGATCTCATGGACGATGAAGGATTTTTCCAGGGATCCGTCTGGCTGGGGACGTGAAACTTAGCGCTTTATGGGAGGCAACCCATATTTTGTACAGTTTTACATTTGTTAGGATTTGTAGATTTTATTTGGTTTTATATTCCGTTTTCTATTTTTTTCATGAGTTTCAGGTTTTGTCATGTATACATTGCATTCATTACATTCATAGAATGTGCATTTTTAATTCATGTCAGGTTATTCTACTCTTTCCCTCATTTATTTCTCTCATGTGCATTCACTTAGTTTCATTCAAGCATGGGGGAGTGCCACTGGGACAGTGTCATATAAGCATGAGGGAGGGTGTAGAATGCACACCTTGATATTTCTGTTTACGTTCTTGCACATGTTTACACATCTCTCATAAAAAGTAGATTTTTAAAGAAAGAGTTTGAACTTATATGAATGTTATTTCAAATCTAATGTTTTTAGAGGATTTTTTAAGCCCCACGATTTTTTTTTCTGACATAGATCTAAAAATTCTGGTTGTTTATGCGGATTTCGAGGAAATGATGATAGATACATGTTAGAATTTATTTTGAATCATAAATATGAATATGCACAGTTTTATTTTTGGAAAACTAAGCAAATGAACAAAAGCATAAAAAATGAGCTAAAAAAAAAAAGTGAGAAAAAGCATGCGTTAGGTTGTTTGGATAATTCCACAATCCTTAGTAGATGGAAATTAGATGTAAGTTGAAACTTTTAATTCCATTTTCGAAAAGGAGAGTGGAAAACTTTGTGATCCTACGTAACTGAGAACAGATACAAGTTGAAATATTTGACTCTCATGTTATAAAGGTGAATGAAGGAAGTCACTTTTATGTCTTAGTTGATATCTTTTGGTATGTATTGAAAAAGTATAGAAGATATTGACATTGCACAAGGCATAAAAGCATACCACACGCAAGCTATAAGAGAAGAATAAGTACGCAAAAAGAAAAAACGTGAAAAGAAAAAAAGAGAGAAAAGAGCTTAAAAAGAAAGAAAAGTTCAATGCTTAGAAGTGTGATTGAGAAAACCTGTGCAGAAAACATATGAGTGAGGATAAGTAAATAATAATATGTTTTTATTAGATTTTCTAAGAATAAAACATAAATAATTGTGATATTTAAAAAAGTGAAAGAAATTCTTTTTCTGTGGTAGTGCATAAAAGACTCTAATTATATTTCGATTTTGAAATAATAGGAAATATTTGTGAAAACAAAGTCTTTAATTACCTACTGCTTGTGAGGATGTGTAATATTATGCATACATGACAGAGATGTTTGTGGGTAGCATCACAGCAAACCCTCACGAGACCTTACTCGTCCACTGGGGTAACCCAGGGGTTGAAAGGGCTTGTTGCATGAGCTAAATGCAACCGTGATTCCTACGAAAGTGAGTTAGGTGATAGTTTGATTTCTTGCATTTTTCTGGTTTGCTTGAGGACTAGCAAAACATAAGCATGGGGGTATTTGATCATGCATATATTTTAGGGATATTTCATATAAAAATATGCATGATTTCATGAGAAAATGTTTCAAATACTCAATTATATGTTAGTTCTCGATTAAATGTGTTAAAATGATTTAAAAATAGAAAATGTATGAAAAATAGTTTTATTTTACATTTTTATGCATATTTTAGTTTTTGTTATAGTCATAGTAGTTTAGTTTTAGTTTTCAAGTAAAAATAAAATAAAAAATAAAGAATAGAGAAAATAGTTTTATATTGTTAATAAAATCATTTTAAATGTTTGTTTTTTTTTTAGAAAAGAAAAAAATTCAATAGAAATAAATAGTTAGAATAGTTTTTTTTAGTTTCTTGATAAGTTTTGATTTTAATTTTCGAAAACTTTAGAATAAACTAGGATTACATAGTTTTTGAATTTTTAAAAAAAAAAAACTGAAAAAAATATAAAATAACAAACCGTTTTACACGGTTTGATTTCTTGAAAAAAAAATGAAAAAAATATATCACAAACCAGTTTAACCGGTTTGCATTTCAAAATAAAGAAAATAATCCGGTGAAACCGGTTTGGATTTTGTTAAAACAAACAGCAAACCGGTTAAAAACCGGTTTGCTTGTTTTTAAAACCCCCAAAACAGAAAAAATAAGGCATCTTCATCTTTTGCGCCAGAGCCTTCTCCTCTAACCCCTCTTTTCCCTCCACCTTGTTTTCTTACCTTCTTCTTCCACTTCTCCATTGATCTCTCTTCTTCTTCCCTGTTTCCGGTGGAGGTGCTTCTTCAACGGCGACGGCGTTGACGGTGGAGGCCAGCTTTTTCCCTAACCCCTCAGGTTCACGGTGAGTGCTGAGTACTCTTCTTCTTCTTCTTATCTCATGCATTCTGATTTTGTTTCTGTTGTTTTTATTTCAATTCGATTCTATGCATTTTTCGATCTGTGTTTGTGTTTAATTTTGTGCCTTTGCATCTGATTCACTTAAGCATTTCATCGTTGCATCTTAGAACTCATATTCTTGATTGTGCGTGGTTGATTTCAATCATGATCATCCTAATCAGATTTGCCAGATCCATCCTGTTTGCCAGAAGTTTTTGATTCAGTTAGAATCCCCATCGCATATGTCAAAATTGTCTCAAACCGACTGTAATTCCTCTCCGGTGAGGCAAAATCCTGTTTAGCTGGAATTCTATTGCTTCAACCTGCATCCTCTGGCTGGAGTCACCTGTTCCGCCGAAAGTTTTACCAGTATTTGAACTTCATCGTGTTCCACCAGATTCAATCATTGTACGCCGAATCTACTTCTCAGCCGCTGGATTCCATTGCTTCTTCCGGTAGATCTGCCAGACTGTATTCATTTTGTCTCTTTTTAATTGTGAAACAGAATTTTCACGGTGAAACGCCTTCATCACTGGCAGAGCAGTCACCAGTGATAAATTCTTGCTGTCAGATCCATTTTGCCTCTGCAAAGTATCTTCACCTTGCCGTGGAATCGGCCCTTCTACTGGTCGGATTCCTCTATATTGCTGGATACAATTTAACGACACCTCTATTTGCTCTCACTGGAGTTCCCCAGTCAGGAAACCTTTGCTTGAGGTCCAGTTCACCGACGGTTACCCATCTAGCTGGCAGTTCCTCTTTCTGAGTCACTGTGGGAGCCGATCTCACCTGTGTGAGATCGGGCATTGGGATTCATCTGTGAAAATTCATTTTCACGATAGTTTTTTTTTTAGTCTGTTGTTTCTAAGTGTTTTTCACAGATGTGTTGATTTTTAAAACAGATTTTCACGTGTGTTTTTAAAGAAGTTTTTCATGGTGTGTGTTGAAAATCAAATTTTTCGGGGCAATTGTTCTTTAAAAGAAGCATTTTACGGATTGTTTTCAAATCATGTTCACGGCAATCAAATCTTTAGTCTTTGATTTTTTTTTTTTTCGGTGATGGTCATTTCTTATTTTAAGTGTTTTACTTTAGTTTTATTTTTACAAGCATTACATTTAAGTTTTTAGACATCACATTTTATGCATATTAAGCATTTTAGATATAATTTTTTTTATGTTTTGCATATCTTTCATTGTGCATATTGTTGTGCATTTCATATTTTTAGTATAGTATAGTGTTAGTTTTTTTTTTTTTTCCGTCTTTCGCTGCTTGTGGTTTCGTGTTGTGTAGGAAAGCGTGGAGTGAGAACAAGCTAGCAATATTTTGTGGCACGTGTCCGACACAGAAACATGAAGAGTAGAAGCTTATTTTTACTTTTTAGTTTAGAATTAGGAATTTGATTCTGGGTTTGTAAATATTGCACTTTACGCCCTCTGCAAAGGGTATTCATTTGTTGTAATAGTTAGTTGTTTTTACTTTTCTTGAAAACTTTACATTTCAATAATTCGGCAATAAAGAATAGTTTAGACTTGTGTGTTTGAATACAACATATTTCCGTTCCCTGAGTTCGACCCGGTCTCATCCACTAGTGAGAACCGGTTTTTATTATTTGATGTCTGGTTTTCACATGTTTTACATTTAAAAATCTTTTCAAAATTACAACAATTTAAAAGAAGACATCAGTTCACTTAGCCCCTTTTCAGGGAGAGTTTGAAGGGACTCGCGTCTTTGTGAACCGTTTGCAAAACAATTTCCAATTTCACACGAGGAACCCTTTTTAAGGGAGAGGCTCGACGGAGACTCGTTTTTTTGTGACCCCCCAATTTCATACTAGGCCATTTTCGTCATGAAGGACTCTCTTTACAGGGAGAGTGTGATGGACTCGTTCCTTTCATGACCCAATTTTCAGACCTCACTATTATCGGCCCCCTTTCCATAAGAGAAGCCTAATATTAGGGAGCTTTGACGAAAGCTCAATTTCTCTTCGAAAGTTCGTTTTGCAAACACCTCCTCTTCATGGAAGAGAGGAGTATTTCCCATTTCCCATTCAGGTAAGGGCTAAGCCTGAGTCTCTCTTTTTGGGGAAAAAGAGAGGAGAATTTTCGTCACGGACGTGTTGAGCCGGATTTCAAATACTCATTTTCACTAGGGATTTCAAGAAAATTTGTCAAAGTTGTCAATCAAATTATTTGTTGATTTCAGAATCTTTATTGCACTAATCTCTATCTCAATTTACCTTCAGCATCACTTCCAAAAGAGTGAAGCTTTTGCGAAAAGAGATTCAAAACTCAAATTCTTTCTATCGGCCAACCAAAAGGATGAAGGATAAATCCTCAATATGGCCAGAAAAGAAGATTCAATGTTATTGAAAAGCCGCAGATGATCGATATTGATCGCAGTCAATGGCGCATCTTTAAAGGCTATTCTTGTAAGGACGAGGCAGTGGAAATATCCTGAGTGCTAGAAAAGAGAGAATTCGCCCTAACCCTGTCTCCTCAGAATCACCTAAGCTGTAATTAAATATCCGCAAAAGGGATCTCTCACCTGTCGTCAAGATGAAGGCGAATTAAGCGAGTAGACCCCCGGGGCCAAAGAAGATTCGAAACATCTCCAAGATGACGGAGTTTGTGACGGATCCTTCCAGGGAAGGTCCAAAGCACTGTCAAGATGAAGGCAGATGCGATGAACCCCTCGACAATCCCTAAAAGGTATTTAATTTCATCTAAAGATCTTCCAGCCAATGAGCCAATATCATCAAAATAACCCATAAACCAATATCATCAAAGGAGGATCGAAACATCTCCAAGTTGAAGGAGTTTGTGACGTACCCTTTTCCCAAAAGAGAGAAAGAGAGGAAAAAGAAAGAGAGAAAAAAATCAGAACATCTCCAAAATGAAGGAGAATGTAGCAAAACACCAAAGAGCCCAAAAGAGTGCAAAAATATTATCAAGAGAGAAGCTCTCAGGATATCAAACTGCCAGATCTATCAAGAATCCTCTTTAATCTTGTGAAATTCTATTATCAATACTCTTTCATCAATTGCTTTCATAATATCAAATTCTCTTTCTTGTTCATATCAAGGAAATTGATAACTTCCTTGAAGAAGGTCAATTGCAAACAATTTGGGTTTCCAATTTCGATTCTACGAAGTGAACCTTGTTTGGAGGTAATACTTTGGGTAGAAAAGAAAGAATATCTTTGCAGCCATGTGCAACATTTTCAAAAACTTGGAATCAACAACAAAATTCTCAATATTTTGATAATATTTTCTAGCTATCCTGACGTGAAGTGAGTGCTCGATATCCGTCTTCGATGCATCCCGACACCAATTTTAAATCCCTCCTAAGGACTTGATTCCTTCCCTTCTTTGAGAGCATGAACTCTCAGATTGCACACTTCCCTGTGTCCCCACTGTCCCACCATAGACAGTCCCATTTCGGCTTGAGGTTAAGCCACCAATTCTAGCAAAAGGCAATTTCAAAAGCTGATTTTAGTCTCAGCAGTGAGACACCCAAGATCAATCCCTTTTCAAGCTTTAGAGACCCCATTTTTCTTCATTTTGCAAAAAACCCTGTCGGATTTATTGTGCAAAATCCAAAGGTTCCATCATGGTCTCTTCCTTCGAGGATTCCATTTCATTTTCCGCCCGATCAGGATAAGGGTACAAACCTGAGCCTCATCCAAAGAGGTATTTCATTTTCAGCCCGATCAGGATAAGGGTACAAACCTGAGCCTCATTCAATGAGGTATTTCATTTTCCGCCCGATCAGGATAAGGGTACAAACCTGAGCCTCATCCAAAGAGGTATTTCATTTTCCGCCCGATCAGGATAAGGGTACAAACCTGAGCCTCATTCAATGAGGTATTTCATTTTCCGCCCGATCAGGATAAGGGTACAAACCTGAGCCTCATCCAAAGAGGTATTTCATTTTTCGCCCGATCAGGATAAGGGTACAAACCTGAGCCTCATCCAAAGAGGTATTTCATTTTCCGCCCGATCAGGATAAGGGTACAAACCTGAGCCTCATCCAAAGAGGTATTTCATTTTCCGCCCGATCAGGATAAGGGTACAAACCTGAGCCTCATCCAAAGAGGTATTTCATTTTCCGCCCGATCAGGATAAGGGTACGAACCTGAATCTCATTTCAATGAGATATTTCATTCCCCAATCAGGTCAAGGGTCAAAACCTGAGCTTCGTTCCATGCGAGGTATTTCCATCCCATCCAGGTTAAGGGCATAAACCTGAACTTCGCTCTCATAGAGCAAATCTTTCCTCTTCATTCTCCATTTCACATCTACCATCTTCCTCGGGCTAATTCCTTCACACTCAGTCAGATCCTTCTAACTGAGGCATTTTTTTTATATAGCCCAAATTTTGTTGTGTTTTCTTTGCCACTAAGCTCGGCCATGAGCCAGCTTAGTAGCAAAGAGGGGCATCTGTAAACACCCCAAATTTTCACTCATCCCCCTGATATTTTCACCAAGCATCATCATTCAACCTCTGAGATCGCCAGAGGGCAAAATGGTCATTTTCTGAGATCAGAACTTGCAAAAGTCCAAATTTCATCTGAAACTCTCAAAATTTCTCTAATTTTAACTCAGATGTTCAAAAATTTATTCCTGACAGGAGATAGACAGCTCCAAGTCTTGGTTCAAGATTGCATTTCATAAGACATGACATTGCATATCATTGCATGAGCATTTCAAATCATTGCACTGCACAGCATGTCATTTCGAGGTCCAGAACTCTTGATTTCAAAATTTTCAATCCAGATTAGAATTTCAACTCTTTTCAAAATTGATTTCAAAACCCTGGGTCTTCAAAATTATCAATTCTTCCCATTTTACCCCCAGGACTCTGAATTTCAAAATATTTCCTCAGGAAGACGATCTGGATAGTTTTTAATGTGGATTTCAGTCACTTCACCTCAGATTTTGCCCTTTTTGACAATTTCAAATATCTTTCTTTTACAAAATCGCCCTACAAGGGCCAACTCTTTCCAAAATTCCTGTTTTGCCCATTAGTCCAGATTTTATGAAAATTCCAAAAAGAAGTTGTGGTTTTATCCTTATTTCAATAAAGAAGCAATGTGGGACCCACACTGAGGTGGTGTCACACAAGCTTTTCTTTTGAAAAATTTGAATTTTGAAAAACCCAAAAATATAGGAGCCTTGTCCCCTGGATTGGTGCCACTTGTCCTTTCTCTCTCCTCCCATTTACATGCCATGTGTCAGCATAGGGTTCACCTAGAGTTGGTGCCACATCTCACCTTCCCTCTTCTGCCAAGTGTCAGTGTGGGGCTACCCTAAGAAGCCGCCACATGTCATCCCATTTATCTGCCATGTGTCACCCTATCCATCCTGCGCCATGTGTCATTCCAAGATTACCAGGAGATGCCAAGTGTCATAGGTTGTCCTGTCTAGAAAAGTGGAGCTTGTCTCCTCTGAGGTGGCGCCACTTGAAGTGTGTCTCCTACAGGGGACACATGTCAACCTCTTACTCCTTCTAGAAAATTAGCCTGACACATGTCTCTCCCTACTTTTCTCAGAAAAGTAGAAGACACGTGTCACTCCTAGATTCCTCCAGAAAAAGTAAGCTTGTCTCCTCTGAGGTGGCGCCATCTGGAGTGTGTCTCCTGCAGAGGACACATGTCAAGCTCTCACTTCCTCAGAAAAAGCAAATGCCATGTGTCATTTCCTGCTCTCTTCAGAAAAGCTAGAATTTAAACATTCAAATCTCCTCATAGGTGGCGCAGATCCTGAACTTCTACCTTTTCAGGTTGTCTGAGATGGCGCCACATGGCTTGGCCCTCCTTCTCTCCCCTCTGCCATGTGTCATTCTCTGCTTCTTTCAGAAAAAGCAGGTGACACATGTCTCCTTCTACCTCCTTCAGAAAAAGTAGAGGACACATGTCTTCTCCCTACTTTTCTCAGAAAAGTAGGAGACACATGTCACTCCTGGCTTTTTTCAGAAAAAGCAAGCCATTCAAATGTTCAAACAGGGCCTAGGTGGCGCAAATCCTGAGCCATGATTTTTCCAGATGGCCTATGAGGGTGCCACATGTCACTTCCCTCCTTTTCCTCCCTCTTGCCACATGGCATTGTAGGAGCCACCCTGAGGTGGCGCCACATTTCCATCCTCCATTCCTCCAGAGCCAACCTCCATTTGAAATTCAAATTCTCCTCTGAGGTGGCGCCATCTGAAGAACCTCCTCCAGCAGGCTGACACTTGGAACCATCCTGGACTGCCACATGTCCAGATCTTCTTTCTCCAGAAAAAGTAGAATTCAAATTCCTCTGAGGTGGCACCTTCTGAGCCCACTGCTCTGTCCTTCTGACATGTGTCAAACACCTGTTGAGGTGGCGCCATTCCAGGACTCCACTTGGCTCCATTTTGATTTTTTATTTTTAATAAAAGTAGCCCACCATGAGGTGGCGCCACCTGAGGACTCCCTACAAAAGGTGAGTTTGAATTTTAAATTCCAAGAGAACACCCTCTGAGGTGGCGCCTTCTGGGAGTTCCCTGCAGAGAGAATCAAGCAAACTTTTGAAAAATTCCAAATTCCCCCTGCTGAGGTGTCTCACCCACAAAATTTCTATTTTTTTTATTTTTCTCAAAAATCGAAATAGCCTCATGAGGTGGCACCACCTGAGGGCTCCCTGCAAAAGCCAAATTTGAATTTCAAACCCCCAGATGGCACCCCCTGAGATGGCGCCACATGGAGGGCTCAGATTGAGCCTGTTTGAATTTCAAATTTCTTTAGAAAATTTATAAAAACAAGGCTCCACGCCCAAGAGAGAGAGCATCTTTGGAGACCATTTTGTGAACATGAAAATCCGACCTAGCCCCCCCAAAAATCTGATTTTGAACTTTGGAAATCGTGCCCCCTTTGGCTCATTGGAGAAGGTGGAGTAAAGTTCGTGCAGTGGCCAATCCGATTCAAACATAGCTCGATTTTGGTGAACCATCCGAAGCTCGGAGCGAAGGACGAAGGAAGCTCGTGATAGCCGCCCCTTTCAAGAGCTTCTACGCTGCGTAACGAAGCAAGGTGCACTTCTTTTCCCCTTGATGTGATTCCATAATCCGAATCGAAAGTCATTTGAAGAAAGAGCTCATCCGAGGGATGGATTGAGCTATTCTCATAAAACGACATATATAAAAATGTTTCGTTATGCTTCCTTGATGATTTTTAACATTCATGTAGTTAGCTAGGTTTAATTTACATTTTATTTCATTCATTTAGCACATTTCATGAATTAATTAGGATTAGTTTAGCATTTATTTCAACTCTGCTCATTTTCAGTAGGTCTCTGTTTTTGTCAGTCAGTCCACACGTCATTTCATGCATTTATGTTTTATTAAAAATCCCAAAAAAATCACGGAATGCGCCCTTAGGTGTCCCTGAAATTTTGCCAAAAATTTGGAGGCATTTGAATTTGTTTACTGCGGTAAACATTCAAAATGAAAAGTCGGGTTTTGTTACCCGGGATGCATTTTGAAAATCATTTGCCGACTTGTAAAATCGAGATATCCCTCATGGGAGATCCGATTTTCAATCCGAAAGATGTTCTGAACTCGGGAGAATGTCTAGTTTTTAATATGATGTTTTCCGATTTTTATGATTTTTCTTAATGTCTGACAAAAATCCGAGAGTTCGGGACACGTGTCAGAGCCTAATTTGGGCCTCTGAGATCTTGGATCGACTTAGGGTTATGGTTTCTCTTTGTGTGTTGCTCCAAATCCAAAACTGTAAAAAGTGAAAGTTGTGTCCGAGATGTTCTCTGTTTGCATCTGAAAGCCTGTGATTTTTAGAATAGTGTTGATACCTACTTAGGATTTTTTTTGTCAGTCCTCTGTTTTTCTACATTTGTCTGTTCTGTTAGTTTAGGCAGGAATAGTTATATTTTTATCTGTGTTTGCGTTGATCAAATGCCAAAGTAATAAACATGAAAGTTGTTCATGTGGGTGTCTTGAATAGCTCTGATTAATTTCCTAAATTTCCATGGCTTTTTTCTATTTTTTGAGCATTTTACATTAGATTAGGGTGATTTTTACCTCTATCAGAACTAAATCCCTGTTGCCGAACTCACCATGGCTCAAATCCCAAGGCTGTAAAAACAAAAAATGTTTCATTTCGGGTAATTTAGAAGTCTGAAAAATATCATAAGTTTTCATGGTGTAAATCTTGCATTATCATATTAAGCATTGCATTTGGTTCGGATCCATAGGCAAAATCCACCATTTTAGGACTTCCTTTGAATTTTAGCATTTAAATCATATCATTTCGTGATTTTTAGCATTCTAGGTTGTTTATCAGAGTAAGTAGATGCTTCATACCGAATTTGGTGCAATTTGGAATCCATTTGAGGTTCGGATTAGCCATAATACCAAAACAGGGTCCCGCAGGACCCGGATCCGAGTGAAAAACAAGTGAAATTCGTTATTTTGGATAAATTGCAAAATGCCAATATCTTATTTTACAGTCCTAATGTGTTATGCAGCATGTCATACTGCATTTCATCATCATTTGATTCAATTTGAACTTCAAAATCTCAATTTTACCAAGTTTTCCTTCAAAAAACCCTGATTTTAAAGGTATAACTTTATAATTAGGGGTATTTTGGTCATTTTGACCCCAATTCCGAATTTCAAACTATTTTCTACTGAATTTCCTGCATTTACATCATTTCAAATATCAAGGAAGCATGAGAATAGGGTTTATATCCAATTAAATCCAATAATGTCATAATATTATTGGAAAATCTTGGAAAAACCCACATAGTTGAGCTAACCCTATTTCAAGTTTGGCAGGAACAATCAAAAGAAGGAGCTGAAGTCTACAAATTTCTTTTACTTCCTTTATTTAGTAATGTAATAATGTAAATTTTGGAATAAGATTTTAATTTCCTGCTTAGACTAGGATGCATATCATATAGTTTGAATTTATGCAAATATCCTGCTTATGTGATGCATACATCTTATTTCAAAAGCACTATGGATGTTCACGAATGGCACGTGCACCAACTCTTAGGGAGTTGATGGACTCGGTGGGATTCATATTTACGGCCCTAGTCGGAATATGGACGAGACCCAGATCCATCATCTTTCTACTAGTCACATAGAGCCTACACTCTTAGGCTATCTTAAAATGCATATCATATTTCCAAAGTTTTCAAAATCATGTGCATCAAATCAACTAAGTTCTGAACATATTCATGGCCACAGTCAGAATATGTGAAGGACTTATTTGGACTTAATGCACATTTTCCAACCAATTCCTCAGAAAATCTTTTCAAAGCGCATTCATTTACTCATGTCATTTGCATCATGAAATCATTGATTTTCTCAAGATTTTCTCAAGAAAACTTCATTCTCAAGAAATCGATTTCTCAAGAAACTCTAAAGATTTTTCAAAATCGGTTTTCCAAAGACAAGTTTTCCACAGTTTTCCTTGAAAAATGATATTTTCTTAAGAGATTCAAAAGAGTTTTCCCATCTTTCTCCAAGATCAAAATCGATTTCCAAGTATTTCAAGGGTAAAAATTCCTAGGATTTCAATTTCCCAAGTTTTGAATTTCCTTCCCCAATGAGTTTTCCTATAAATTTTCCATTATTTTCCTAAGAAAACTCTCAAAGTCCATGTTTTCCTAAGAAGTATTTCCCTTTTCAAAGGTTCACCTTTTTTTCAAGAATCACTTCCATTTTCCCAGGATTTTCAACTATTCCTGATTTTCTCACATCTTTATAAGCTTTCTCATGTTTTCAAAAACCCTTTTTATCTGAGTTTCCTGAGAAATTGACCCCTTTTTCTGAGAGATTCTTTCCAACTCCAAATGTTTTCTAAGCATACATCATGTTTTCCAACTTGCACTTTCCAAAATCTCATAGCACATGCCTGAATTCTTTGTGCATTTAGGATAAAACACGATTTTGATGATTTAACTAAGTCAAGCATAGTTTTGGTCCTTGGTTCGATTACCCCTGTTAAAGGCGGCAGGAACGGTCGAACCTCGTACCGACAGGTCGAGCCCCATCCCATGGATTTTCCCACAATTTTCAAAAATGGAGGCGAGTATTTCAAAAGCAATTTCCAAAATCCGGTCAAGTTTAAAGCGCGGAAGAATTTTCCCTCTCTCTCTTCCGCAAGGAAGGGAAGACGGGGGGAAAATTTCGCGACGATAACACTTGTACCCATAGAATGGGTTAGTTTTGCGAAAAACTAGTAGGTGCACAAGAGAGACTATAGGAAACTGAATTAAGTACATCTAATTCAGTATGCTAAGCAGTTTAAAGCAGATATGCAATTAAATAGGTAAACCGTGCAAGCAGTAAGGAGTTTAAAGCAAGTAAGCGGTGCAAGCGGGTAAGCGGTGCAAGCACTAAGCAGTTCAAAGCAAGTAAGCAGTGCAACTGAAAAATGCAACATACGATTCAATTGATCGTAGGCTGTGAACCACCACACAACTAGCTTGTTCTCGTTCCTAGAACAAGGTTTCTACATCTAATCATTATCAAGTCATCGTTTGTTGCTCTCACTACTTCTAACAAACGCTTTGTCCTAAACCACCTTAAACTATTCCCATCTCTTAAGGCCTTACGCGGCCAACTGTCACCGATTATGACTCACTATGGTGTCATACTTTCTCAGAAAAACCCACCCTTCTGTAGAAGGTCCAAAACATGATCATCATCTAAAATTGCTAAAGATCTGATTCTCACATCAGGGATCAGCATGTAATCATGCTAAACCAGAAAGCCAAAACTATAGATTTATAACCGGCTATCTCAAACAATCTGAGAAGATCATCACAGCTTACCATAACTTTTTATGGTAAGCAAAACCACAAGATCCACGTCAGATCGCTCGGTCCAGGAGATATACGACCTGACAAGGAATTACCGCCCTAGAGAGTATACCTGGTCTTGGACCATAAACTTCCTCACAGGAGTTCACCATCTTTGCGGTTACCCGTTCGTGGACAGTGTACATCCTCACAGAGATTCTATCGCTCTAGCCGGATCACCTGGTCTAGGAAATGTACAACCTCACAAGGAATTACCGCCCTAGATGGTATATCTGGTCTTGGACCATACACTTCCTCATAGGAGTTCACCGTCTGTGCGGCTACCCGTTCGTGGACAGTGTACATCCTCACAGAGAATCTACCACTCTAGCCGGGTCACCTGGTCTTGATCATACATACCCTCATAGCGAAACCTTTGGGAAGCCGGTCCCCAACAAATGTCATATACAATAAAAACCATTGTAATACATGCATCAACACAAATGACCGCTCTCAGGGTTGATAGCCACTATTACAATCAACGCCGGATCACCTGGTCTGGGAAATGTATAATTTCACAAGGAATTCCGCCCTAGATGGTATACCTGGTCTTGGACCATACACTTCCTCACAGATAATCCTTTGGAGATCAGGTCCTCAACAGATACCACACTCAGTGATACATGCATCAATACAATCGACTGCTCCGAACAATTGACCGCTCTTGGGGTCAGTAGCCACAATATGGGCACAATCATGTATATCAACAATATGCATCGTACCACTTCACATGGTAAAACAAAACACAAGATCACCCATTCCTCCAATAAGGTTCCATGAACCATGAACATATTATCGCATACTCTCAACATTTGTTATCACGTGGCACATCAATCATATCACACAAAAGCATATAATATTACGCATCAAATTATTGCCACAAAGAACATTACAATTCTCAAATAGGACCTCAAAGCATGCATAAACGACACATAAGAACACGTAGATAAGGTAATCCAGCTGATTCTATAGGCGAAGAGTAACTAACTCTATCCGACAGCCAAACAAAACAACTGAATAAGACAAGCACTCATAACAATGCTTGTGATACATACAATTACCATCAATTAGCTCAGTCCATCAACAAGTAATTAAATTAATCATAAGGCATAAACCATTGCTTCGCAAGCCATTCATAAGCTATACATGATAAACAATCATACGACAACAGTTATATCACAATATGTAAGCAGCTTATAAGACAAGCGGCCACATCAATCCTAGTTGCCACCAGTTTGTAGATTACGAGTTGTATGCAATCACATCAATCATAAGAGATGCAAGCCAACAAGTGTTAAGCTACAACAAGCACCAAACAGTTCGACCAAGGGGTAAAGTAAGTCACATGCTAATATGTAGCAACTAGCATAATGCTATTATTATAAGCACTTAACTAGTATGAGAAGCTAGTTATTACTCAACAAAGAACTGCGTAAGCAGTTTAACCAAAAAGAGTAATGCCTTGACAGACGTGCATAGCTCAACGAGTAGCATACTGAACTATCGAGCAAACAAGAAATCAACCAGTGTGAACAAACTTTATGTTTCGATATTACTGGCCTGTGGGTATGCGCAGGCAAAATGTAGAAACAACTGAGACTAGTTCAGGCGTCTGTTATTTTATGTATTTTCAATAATCTGAATAGCTAGTTGAGTCCGCTCCTAAAGGGATGGCTTTAGCCGAGAGAGAATTCCCCAAAAGTAGGTAAGCAGTGCCACGGATGCATCCAACTTCTGCAGAAGTATTGAGCTAACTATTGTAGCGATTTTCCCCTAACTCCAATGACTGGGGAGGCCGGATCATTGCTCGTGGAGTGGTTGTTAACAACCTGTCCATTGGAGTTTTGTACCGCTCTGTCTTCTCCCTTGATAGACAACAAGAAGCGAATGAGTGCGTTAGAAGTTGCTTAACTAACGACTCATTCTATGTTGTGGTCTTTAAACCACTCGAGCATCTTGCCTGTGAAGGTGAATGTGAGGCCATTTTATGTGATTACAATATTGTGCATTTAGCACTGTTCAAGGTTGCACGACCGTCTCATCCGATCATCGCAGTACTAGTGTGTAGTACACGATTACAAGTACTCTAGGATGAAAGGGGTATAACTCCTCAATAGGAACCTCATCAGAAGTATTTCACAAAGATGTAATGCTTCTCAAACTATACTTTGACATTCTTTGTCTTTTGAAACAGCCAATAGCTTGTGCCAACATTTGACATGTGATTATCTCGAATCTCATCCGCTATCGGGGTATCTACATGCCTCGCATGACTCGATACCAACCTCGATAGAAGGGATACAGGTTTCTCAACAGAACTAGCCAATCACCTCCTTCCAAATGCTTCGATTTGGGTAGTCTTTGATGCTTTTGCGCAGCTCTCTAAAATCTCAAGTCGACTCTGCAGGACTACATACACGAAGAACCAGAATCCTTGCGAGGTATCCCTCTCTTTAGATGAGGATGTATCACTAGCTCCCAACTCAACTTTTGTTGCAAGAGGGAGAGTGATAGATGTCTCTTGCATCCTTCACGAGGATGCCTCAAATGCGTATGCAATGAGTGAAAACCTGAGCGTCATTTGCAATAGCAAAGCAGTAACAACACATATGCAAAAGCAAGAGTCTAGGCGAAAAGCGCGATGGCAAGGTAAAGACTGTAAGCAGAAGTGCAACGCAAAACCTTTGCGCAATGCGCAACGGCAAAGTAAAGACTGTAAGCAGGAGTGCAACGCAAAATCTCGATGCAATGCACGACGACAAGGTAAAGACGGTAAACAAGAGTACAACGCAAAACCTCGGCGCAATGCGCTATGGCAAGGTAAAGACTGTAGGCAGGTAAAGGGCAAGAATCGCGAACCGCATGCTTGAGTTAAATGCGTAATCGTATAAATATATATATTTCTATATATATTTATTTAATAGTCCTTTTTAGTTAATTGAACTTAATTCAATTGTTCAAGTCTTCCGTGCAATCTTTCCCTACCTTTGGGAGTTGCAAGCTTGCTGGCATCTGCGAGTGTAAGCGATGGATAGCTCAAGTCGCGGAGCGCGAGCGGGATCCATCGCACGAGCTGCAAAGGTAATGATCTTAGCAAGCTAATACCAAAAATAGAAGGTCAGGGGCACTGTCGTCATCCTGACGTAAGGGAAGCAGAGGCAGTAGCATCATGCCCTTGCGCACCTGCTATAAGCACAAGAAGCAGGGGCAGTGGTTGTGAGCCCCTGTCGGCCTGTTGTCAGCAAACAACGAGAAGGTAGGAGCCTCACTCCTGCCGACAAAGAGCCACAGAGGCAGAGAGCTCATGCTCTCTGCCTGCCAGAACAGAAAAGGTAGGGGATGGAGCAGAGGCTCTCTGCTGAACCTGCCTCAACAGGAAGCAGAACGGGGGGTGCACCCTCCTGCTGGAAATGAGACAGGCAACAAGATCAAGGCAGAGGGGCGAAACCCCGTACCGGAAAATAAACAAGGTGGAGGGAGCAACAGTCCCCGCCAACCTTGAAGAAATGCGAAGTAGGGTCCAATGACTCCTATTGCCGAAGAACAGGTGCAGGGGTCATCGGTCCCTACTGAAAAAGATAAAGGGCAGGAGAGTTTGGCTCCTGCCAACCTGTCGAGAAACAAGAGGCAGGAGCTAAGGCCCCTGCAGACCTATGATATGCAGGCGACAGGGGGAGGCTCCCCTGTTGACAAAGGACTGGCAGGGATTCAGCCCCTATCGACCTACCAGAAACAACAAGCAAGGGCCCTACCAATCCAAAAGTTTCAGGCGATAGGGGCAATGCCCCTGTCAGCCTGCCAAAAGATGACAGGTAGGCGCCACAGCCCCTACCGGCCAATAGCAACAGAGAGAGGGTGAGGGGCAGGGGCTGGAAACCCCTGCCAGTCGATCAACAACAAGCGGCAAGGGGCATCACCCCCTGCCAACCAGTCGGACACAGGCAATAGGAGGCATCGCCCCTGGCATCCTACCGACTGAAAAGAAGGAGAGAAGAAGACGAGGGTGTAGGGAGGGGCTCGACCACCTCCCCTACCTTAACAAGGAGCAGGGAGGAGCTCGACCCCCTCCCATGCCGTAACAGTGAGCAGGGAGGGGCTCGGCCCCTCCTGCGTACTACGAAGGCAGAGAGGGTCGGGCCCTCCCATGCGAAGATCGTAGGCAAAGAGGGCTCAAGCTCCTCCCTACGATAAACAGAAGTAGGGAGGGTGGGACCCTCCCCTACGCATCGAGACAGAGAGGAGGTTCGACCCTCCCTGGTAAAAGAAAAGGCAGGCAAGGGGCCCAAAACCCCTGCCGAAACCTTTCTTATAGGCGGCAGGGGTTTTACCCCTGCCGACCTGTCAGCAAAGTGGCAGGGGCTTAAACCTCTGCTGGACGGCTATCCCTTGCCGTAACAGACCGACAGGTAGGGGCTTTGGCCCCTGTCGGTCGACGAAAGGAAGAAGAAAAAGGGAAGAGGAGGCGTCAGAGGGGGTATGCACCTGGGAAGATCATGACGATGAGGGAGTCCACGAACGGTCGATGGCGAGGCATTGATGGCCAGACATTCATCGACGACGGTGATCGGGGGTTCACGGTGGTCGCTGATGGTTTCAATCATTGACCGCTGAAGAAAGGGGGAAAAGTCATCGGCGAAGCTCTGGCCTGTCGATGATCGGACGGGAGGTCGTAGTGGCCTGACCGGATTTTTCGGCAAATCACAGAAGACGAGAGAGAGTCGGGGGGTATCAGGGAGAGAGAACGAGAGAGGAAGAAGGGGGTGGGAGCTCTCTTTGAAACCCTTGCCTCGTTGTCTTCAAAAGACACAGTGTTGAGAAACTATGTTTTGATGATATATAATATGATATGCTGTCATACATGATAAATATATGATATGCTTTCATGCGATATGATAAATATGATATGCCTTCATGAATATGTTATATTATGACTGTATATGATATGTCATGCATTTAACGAATATTTGATGCAAGGTTATTTCACCTAAGAAGAATGGAGACAACCTGATCAAGTACAACTATTTGATGCAATCATACTACTCTAAAGAAAAAGCTTGATGGGCCATACATTCATAAAGTTTATCCAAGAAGATCGGCTACTTCAAGATGAAGACTTTTTTCTTCTTTAGAGTCATATGTAACAGAACCTTCAGAAGCATGCATATTTTATATTACACTATATGCTTTAAATATCATACAAGCCATCTATTTACAAAAAGCTAAGCTTTCATAAAAGGATACGATATTTCAAAAATACCTTTTTGAAACAAATCATTGTACTTCCTACAAGCATTTATGAAAAAGACATTTTTGACAAGATATAATAGCTCATGATTTCAAAAGCATTAATTGTACCTTCTAACAACCATTTATGAAAAAAACAACTTGAAAAGATATAAAAGCTAATGATTTCAAATATGAAAGAAAAAGACAAAATGTATTAACTCATAATATACAATCGTTCATCTTGAATTGACGATTTGAGAAAACAAATATTATTTTATACAAAACTACTTATTGTTTAACAAGACAATTAAATTTGGAAAAGATTTTTTATTTATTTAATACACACCCAAGAATGTCGACTTATATTCAAAGCCATCATTCTATTTGTAAACATTAAATGTCACCTCAAAAAGCATTTGAGAAATGACCATTTATAAATAAAGTACTTAACAAAGCATTTATTGTACTTATATACATTTAACCAAAGAAGTGACGATTTGTAAGAAAACTATTAATATACTACAAATCATTAAATTGAGTAAAAACAAAATTACACTTCAACGTTCAATGTACTACAAAACATTTATTTTGAGAAAAGACCCATTATAAATTAAAACTCATTTTTACAAACAACGTATAGTATACCTCAAATATTAAATTTATGGAAAGACGACTTTTTGAAAAAGTAATATAGTACACATATCATTTCACACACTCTTTCATAAAAATATGTTTTGAGATGACTTAACACCTCACATCTCAAAAGGACAATCATTTCAAAAAGCAACGACTAAATTCAAAAACCTATATATATACACAAACAAAATAATATTACACAAGACACATGTGAGCTTTCAAAGAGAAAAACTCCTACTCGATATTCTGAAAAAGAGCTTAGAAAAAGAAAGAGAAAAGAAAGAGAAAAGACAAGAAAAGCTCTTTGACAAAAGAATCAACTGTGTGTGAAAAAGAAAAGAACATTATGTTCCTCTGAGGGATTATTCTATCCATTTTTCAAAGAGAGAACATTTTGAGAATCTTCATACGTGCATTTATACTCTGCATATCATTCTGAAGGTTCTTTAGGAAAGTGTTGTAACTTTCTGTTATCTATTGTATCCCTTCTCTGTTGAGAAAAGTAGACCTATGTGAAAGAGGGTGTTTCCCTTCTCTGTTGAGAAAAGTAGACCTATGTGAAAGAGGGTGTTTTCCTTCTCTGTTGAGAGAAGTAGACCTCTGAGGAAGAGGGTATTGTACTATTTATCCCGTAACACGGATTTTATAGTGAAAGGCTCAAGTGTTTTACTTGGGGACTGGATGTAGGTCAGTAACTCGACCGAACCAGTATAAATCCTGTGTTTACTGTGTTGTGCCTTATTGTCTTTAATTTTATTTTATCGATCTATATCGTATTTCACTATTCACCCCCCCTCTAGTGGAATTTCACACAAAAGGCGGTGCCCTTATTGGGTCGTGGTCGGGTCTGGGTCCGGATCCAACCCGAATCCAAGCTTATAAATTTTTTTCCCGGTTATTACACTAGGCTCCTAAGATTTGCATGAAAATGAAGCTAACATTTGAAGAATAAAGATTTAGACAATATCAAAGCAAAGCAAAGGCACAAATTCGACCGGACAAAGACGTGTCCCACCTCGGTCGCCACTTCTGTGATCATTGCAAAAATTTTCCTCTTGTTCTCTTTCCTCTTTTCCTTCTCTTTTCCTCTCTAGCCTCTATTCCCTTTTTGAAGGAGAATAAAAGATAAAAAAGAAGAGAGAAGAGAAAAGAAAAGAAAAGAAAGAAGAGAGGAACTCTTTTGCAAAGGTCTCACTTGACCTTTAAAAATATTTTGAAATTACTCACCTCCATTTTTGAAAATTTGCAGAAAAAATGGAGAGACAGGATTTTCTCGTCGGTACGAGGTTCAACCATTCCTAGCGCCTTTACCAGGGGTAATTGAACCAATGGTCGAACTTATGCCTTTTGCTTTGCCTAAATATTGTCTAAGAATTTATTCTAAGTCTAAGAATGCACAAAGAAGCATGCTTGTGTAATGCAAATACAGAGATGTATGCTTTTGAGAAGAATAATTCAGAATTTTTTGAGGTTTTCCAAGTGACTTTGAAATATGTTTGAAAATACTATGAAGAAATGGTTTCTGAAAGTTGAAATCGATTTGGAAGAGTTAAGCTTTAAATCTTAGCTTAAGACTTGAAATAGTTTTGAGGGAAGAGACTTTGAAATTCTAAGTCTTGGAATAATCAGAGATTGAAAAATGGGTTAGGATTTGAATTTGAAGCAGAAAGATTGGGTTTAGAGTCTTGGAACTGATAAATTGAGAGAAGATATTGATTTTGAAATTTTAGACTTCGAGTCTGAATGAAATCTAATTCTGGAGTTCAAAAATCGATTTTTGATTTTGAAATAGGGATTAGATCTTTGAATTTGATATTTGAACTCAGACTTTGGATTTTTGGAATTTGAATTGAAAATTCAATTTGAGACTTTGGATTGATTTTGAATTTGAATTCTGATTTAGAAATGGGAAATGAATTTGGGAATTGGATTTGGAATTGAAAATCAAGATGAGATGTAAAAATGGAATTGAATTCTAGAATTGGAAATAAAATTTTGAAATGGGAATTCGATTTGAAGAATCATGATGGATTTTAAAAATAGAATTGATTTTGAGAAATCAAGATGGAATTGGAATTGGATTTGGAAATGGATTTTGGTTTTTGAGATTGAAATTCAGAATCTGGATTTTGGAATTGAATTTGAAATGAATTTTGAATGTGATATTGAATTTATGGTCTGAAATTGAAATTGAACTTGAAATAGAAAAAAGATTTTAGAAATTGAAATTTCCATTGGAAATAGAATTTAGATTTGAATTTGAAATTTCAAAGTTAAATTGAACTTTGAAATTGGATCTGGAATATTGAATTGATTTTAGAATTGAATCTTGAACTTGAAAATGAATTTGGAATTCCAAAGTTGAATTGAACTTTGAATTTTGATTTCGTTTTGGAAATTGAATCTTGAATTTGGAAATGAATTTGAAATTTCAAAGTTGAATTGAACTTTGAAATTGGATCTGGAATATTGAATTGATTTTGGAATTGAATCTTGAACTAGGAAATGAATTTAAAATTTCAAAGTTGAATTGAACTCTAAAATTTGATCTGGTTTATTAAATTGAATTTGAAATTGAATCCTGAAAATGAATTTGGAATTTCAAAGTTGAATTGAACTTTGAAATTTGATCTTGAATTGAAAATTGAATTTTGAATCTAGAAATGAATTTGAAATTCCAAAGTTGAATTGAACTTTGAAAATAAGATAAGATTGGAAATAGAAAGATGAATTTGAATTTTCAGATAAGAATTTGAAGATTGATTTGAGAAAAATATTTGGAAATTTATCTCAAAATCAGTTGGATTTTCGAAGATAACTTAAAATAATGAAAAAGGATGAAAATCTATCCTAAATGATGAATGATTTGAAAGGTTTTGAAAATTGGATTTTGAAAAGCATATTTCATTCTTTAGGAGAATTGAAATAAGATTGAAGATATATTATATTCATGACTATGGTCACAAATATATTATAAAATAATCTGTATTTAAATTCAGATAAAGAATAAAATACATTTTGGTGTCTTTATAGGGTTTGAAATGAAATTAACCTTCAATATATCCTAACTATGGCCATGAATATATGTTTTAAGTTAATTTACAAGCAAACTCTCATAAAGGAAGAAAATTTTAGAAAATATGATGATTTTTTGAAAGAGATTCAAGTGTGGATCCAATGTTATTCCATAAAAGATAAAAATCCTAAGTATTGTTCACATTTTGACTATGGTCATAAATGCAAATAATTTACTTAGAATTTAATTACCTTTTATTAGAATGGTGCATGTGCCATTCGTGTTTTCATTCATGAATTTTTGAAATAAAAGAGAAAAATAATATGAAACAGGTAATTCTATAAAAAAATGCATGCTCATACATTCTATTCTAATACTAAAAATGTAAAGTTTTTCATTGATATCTAACTATTACATCATTGAAATTGAATTTGAAAATATCAAAGTCTCTAATCTAAGAAAAGAAGTCTGGATTTCCCATGCATTCCTGCAAAGACAGAGTTAACACAAGATAGAGATAATGGAAAATACAGAGAAAATGAAATAAATTATGCTAAAGTCCAACATACGTGTGATCATATGTATAGGCTAGTGATAAAAATGTGGTTGAGAATATAGGGCTCATGGAGGATGTATGTAAGATGGGGATATATATAAATATGGATCTACTATGAACATGAAATGCAAGAAGTATATACATAAGAAACTGAAGTAATGTTAGAAATTTCAATGAGAAGGTTTAGATGCATAGGCTATTGAGACGGTACATGTATAAATGATGATGGGGGTGTTTGGGGAATGAGACATTACCCATGGACAAGGCAACTATTGTGGATACTCATAGCAAAGTATCATGAATATCTATAAAGTCACAACAGCCCATAGGCTGCTGTGAATGCCTACATCAAAATACAATGGCTGCCAAAGATAAATTTGAAGAATGGCCATGAGTATGAATCACATCATGCTTATGAATGTGTGAAATTA